>NW_019091197.1:2879750-5279750 GCF_002217175.1 Folsomia candida
GCGATCCTATTATGTGGACAAGGTTTTGAAACCACTTTTAGAAGAAGAAATTCCAAAACTCTACCCTGGCGAGACCCACAAGGTGTTCGTTCACCATGACGCGGCGTCCTCGCACACCGCTCGGATCACGACCCAGTACGCAGCCGAATTAAAAGAAAAATTCGGAATCTCAATTATTTCTAATAAAGATATACCTGTGAAGTCCCCTGATGCATCACCAATGGATTTTTTCGGATTTGGAATGTTAAAACAAGCCCTTTTTAAGAGACAAGCGTCCACTCCTGATGGACTTTGCAAAGTTTTGGATGACGAGTGGAAGAAAGTGACCCCTGAAATGTGCCTAAAAGTTTTCGAATCCTGGAAAAGAAGACTTCGTTTTATATCAGAAAAGGATGGGGAACACATTGAAAATACTAAAAATATTCATCGACGAGCCCTTCATCCTAAAAATTGAGGTAATATCTTTGTCAAGTATTGTGAATAACGCACTGTATAAAGAAATAGCTACAAAAGGAAAGCCCAAGTTTGCTATAACGGGTGAAATACATTAGACTTTGTTTGTTATAATTTACTGTATATACAAATGTATGACAATAAGTGACGCAAATGTATATGTAAGTTTTGGATTTATGTATACGGCTTACATTAACAAACCAAGCTTCTCAAGTAAAAGAACAGTGTTGTGTTAGCTACATATGTAAATAATAATTTTCAAGAATATTTGGGAAAATGTAATGTGGTGGAGTAAGTTTGATTTAATTATGCAGGTAATTAAGATACATAAAACTGTGATTTAGTAACCCATCCAACAAAAAAGGTGGACCCAAGAAGGCTTTGATTAAATGGTTTTGGGATACATACCTGAGGATTCTGAATGTTGTTATTCTTAATTAATTATTAATTCATTTATGAGTAATTAAATAATACATCTAGGATTTGGGAAATTGATACAGTTTCTTTGTAATAGATTTTTGCACTATATCTGTCAGAAAATAATTAGATTCCGAATGGAATTAGAAATGTCCACGCTGATATTTCTTTACATCGAATTCATCAAAATATGTACATGTGTCATAAACTCTAAGTACGTTTATTATTTAGCTTGATCGTGTACAATAATGTTAATGTTCCCATTCGTGATTAAGTCGCGTACTTCAATTTGCAAACCTTTGATTTAAATCGTCTACCCTAACCACTTAAATAGATAAGTTATTCAAGTTTGACAAACAAAAGTGCGGCATTGTTCAAAACACTTACATACCGCTGGAAATCATGGTTACCGGAATTATTGCAATCAAGGCTTGCTTGAAAATTGGCAACATAATTAGCAACCAGCAGAAGTAAATCCTATTTTGACAAGCAAATAATTAATTAGACTGTCAGCCATGTGTGCACACTAAACTTACTACAGAAATCTGTTTCATTCGTTAAAACTAACAATAGGTCAGGAATTGAAGATCATAGCAAACGTATTGGTCAAACAAGATGTTTGAGATGTAAATGATGCTAAGTATAAAATAGTATTACAGAAGCTAGTTTTACCTTATCAAAGTTAATCAAGGTGTAAGACGAGGGTTACACCTCCTATTACTAATTGAACATTAAGGGGTTGGACCAATAGTCTCGCCATTACGTATGTAACTCATGAATCCTTGAACTCATTAGGATTTTTTGGTAAACGTGAAAATGTCTCTGTATCGTTTCCTCCTTCTGGTAATCACAATGCCATCAGTGTTCGGTATAGATAGCCTTCCGTCCGGTAATTTCGGACATTTTGGCGATTGTGTACTCAAATTCTTAACGCTGAACGATACATTCGAGTACAACGACCTAGCCGAGTACCTGATTCATGTCAACAATCCAGCCAATTTGATTTACACTGTTAGCGGGCGACTAAATTTTTCCAACAAATCCATCGAAGACGAAAAGGTGGAACGTGACTTTAGATTTTATGAGGTTTGCACGATAACCGTTTTTGTTAATTTTGGCATACAAGATAACCAGTTCCGTAATGACTACTTGCTTTTCACTAGGGACGTCCACAGAAGCCTGGTCCATTCCATAATGATTGTAATTTTTCGACCGCCCCGTCAACACACAATGATGACTGTGCACAAGTACGACTATCTTGTACCGTACAGGGTGTTTGTAGTTGATTTGGAAACAAGAGTGCTTGATTCAATCTTGTTGGATCATCTAGAATTCAAATGGTTCTTCTACTGCATCCCTTGTAAGTCAGTGTTTGTGCCGGTGCGTTATACCTCCAAGATTAAGACGCTAACTGTCAGGTCGCTTAACATGCAAGAATGGAGAAACGATATATCCATCATGACAGGATCAAGTGACTTTAGACCACGAAGGATCTGCCGGAAAGGGCAGTACAACATCGCATTATCCAGGGAATATTGCTCAGTCCCGGAGACCAAGTATTCAGTGATGAGTCATCTTTTAAACATCACGTTCGACCAATTCCTCCCTGGAAAGAGACACAAGTGGGGATATTTTGCCCAGCATACGGGGCACGATATGCATATATTTTACGGCATGAATACGCTATTTTCATTCCGTTATGAAGGGTATCATGTGATATACTATAACTTCGATATATGGTCGGAAAAATCTGACTTGGCCGCCTGGGTGTCACCCTTTACCCCACGGGTGTGGCTTGGTTGTCTTGTATTTATAGGAATTTCCGGGTTAGTAATAATTGTGATTGATTTATCTAAATCAGAAGGATATACTGGGATATTCCCTGTCTTAAAAAATGTCGGGGATGTGATATTTACAATTTTGGCGATATTTGTCAGACAATCCACAAATAATAGACAGCGCTCAAACTGGATAATAGGATTTTTGCTCTTGGCAAGTCTTGCATTACTCGTACAATACGAGGTGCACTTGATGGAAAACCTAGTTACGCCTCCGGTATTTGAGAAGTTTTGCACACTGAACGAGTTTTTTGCCCATGGTTATACAATTGTTTACAAGTCGGACGAGGGAAGAGGATGGGCTCCAATTAGGTCGCGGTTGCAGCAGGAATTTAATGAGCAGTCTCTTGGACATTTCCCGCATAACAAAACCATCGCAATCAGGTATGATAGATTCAAAGTCTGAATATAATGGATTGTGATAAATTACCGCTGGCAATCGAGTTTAGTTCTTTATAATGACAAGCTTAAATCAGTAACCCATTATGGTACACCAATTAATACCGCAGCATGCGCACTGTAATAAATTCATATAAAAAATGCTACGGCTGTTGTTAAGTGATTTATTGCGAGATCTTTTTGGATTGTTGCAATGTTCATGGCCATGTTCAATCATAACTTGTTGGCATTTAAATGTGTACTCTATATCTGCTCTAGTGCTTCAGCTTTACTGATACAGTTTATTAATTTAACTTTCAGGTACAGCTGGAACAATTTGACAAACTACGTTACTAAACGCAATCCAAAAAATGCCATCCTAGTACACAATATAAGGAAGCTTGAATACTTTCTTATCTTGCAGAACCTACTCCTGAAAGGGGAATTTGAGTGTTTTGTGATTTCTGACATTGCATTATATCGCTGTTATTTTTCCGCTGCGCACAATATATGGAAATATAAATTCGCACAGAGTTTAAACCGATTGGAGATGGTGGGGATTATAAATTTGTGGGAGCGACAGGTGAATCACTACACTAGGTTGAAAGCAGTAACGTGGGCAACAATGAGAGTGGCGTCGCCATATATCTCAATCAATACATTGTTATCGTTCCTCAACATTGTGGGAGTGATCGTCGGCGTAGTTGTAGTTTCGTTTGCGGCAGAAATTGTAGTTGGTAACAGTATACTGCGACAACTAAGGGGAATGAGCTTGAACAATTCTGTCCATGTTGGATTTACAAAGCTGGGCTTGTTTTTGTACAAAAGTAAGAAAGGTTCTAGATGAGCAGAGTAAGTAAATATGTTAGGCACGCTTTTTTTTGCACAAGCTAGAAATTTTCGAAAGAATCGAGACCACTTTATCAAATTAGCAAATTAGATAAAATGTCATCATTCCTTGAGCTCTTTTATGTACGATGAGAGTTTGTATCACTGTGCTAATAAATTAGTCATGAGAAGGTGTTGAACAAATAACACGCGAAGGGCGAACAGTTATGTATGTACCTATCAATACGCAGAAAGATCCAGAGTGCACGTATGAAGCTTTGTCGAGATAATGGTTAGGGTTTGTTCCAATTAAAAAAGGAGTATGTGACATACAGGAGAAGCAACACATATCACTTTGATATCAAAAACATCTACATACGTATGCATATATATGGATATTGTATTGGCAGTTTCAACAGAAGAACTGCCGAAAGCACCATGACGAATTTAGAGTATGATACATTGTTTATATGCACTCTTAATATTAAACTGAATACTGAAACTGGAAACGGCTTTCTGCTAGGGTTTAGAAATCTGGTGCTATAGAATGGCGGCAGATAATGATTTAAAGTTATGTTGTCTAATAACGCGTTGCGAAAAACTTTTATCAGTAGTTTATGGTCTATTGCAGTCCAGTGCAGAACGATAAAAGGTTCCCGTTTTCGTCCCTAATTTTGATATCAACAAACCAAATGACTCAAAATTTCAACAGAATATGTCTTTCAGAATTATATAAAGAAAATATGAGTATGACATGTCAGATCGCCTGGGGAAATATTTTATGTGGAAAAACTTGAAAAACGAAAACGCGAAGCTTCTATCGTTTTGCACTGGACTGTATGTACATATCTGCATGTAAATATTTGGTCAGTTCAAGCACATATGTATGCACTTATGTATGTCCAACGTTTGTGAAAAATAAACATCATAATTGTTTAATTAACGTATTCTTTTTATATGATTTGTCATTCATTTTAAATAACATTTATTTATTCTTCCTAAGGGCCGTTCACCGTAACTTGAAAACATCGACTGGCGTGATACAAGCCCGACCATTCAAAAAGAAGCACTCGCACCTCACCAGTTTTCTACATAGAAAATAATGTAGCTCAATGCATTGTTCTTCGAATGCCAAGAAACTGCTTTGTCATAAATATACATGAATGAAATACCCACCCCATTCAGAGAATAAGGGAACTCAACCTCTCTGCTGATTCTGTATAGGGAGCCGGCATAATAGGCCTTTGTAAGGGAAAGGGTACCAAAGCTGTGTTCTGCAGTTCCAGCATCAAAAGTAATACGATATTGCATGGAATTTGTAGAATGTCCTGCAAAAAATAAGCAGCATTTGAGTTCTTATGATTCATATAACAATAATTTATTTGTGGTCAAAATATGATTTAAGCTATGAAACGACTTCGGCATCGTTAATTGACAGATAACAAAAATTTGTTGGTTAAAATCGATCAAAATTATTAAATTAGTTGCCTACCTGGTGTAATCCAAGCTGCAATTTCATAAGTGTATGAAGAATTAATGGAACAGGGTTGTTCTGTGCAGCCGGTGACTTCCATATGAGAGAATGTTGCAGTATCAGCTGGTGAGATAGATATATAAAACAAATTACAAACACACTTCTAGGTTAAGGCTCGATAAATTTGAGGCATTAATATATAGTTTTTTTAAGATGACGAATGTAAGCTTATGTACCAGTGTAACAAGAATTTGGAGTTGGGGAAACGATGCCCAGTGGTGTGATGGGGTAATCGGCAAGATTCGAGGGATAACCCGCAGCGCCCTCTATGGAAAATAGGACCGCGAATAAAACAATGCCCAAGGGAAGTTGAGACGACTCCATTGTTTTATCAAATACACATCTGTATTTCCAGAAGTCGGAGAATTATCGGCCTAATGAATATTTCAACCTTAATATATTGGTTTATATACACAGGCAAACGTTCAAATTTCGTCGATTACAGGGTTGGTAAATCCTGAGATAATGAAGTGGCCGTGGAAACTGTGAGGACACTGCACGATTTATCACGATAATAGAGGGTGGAGGTTACGTAACATATGAAGATACATTGTCCCCAAGCTTGTGCGTGCAGTGAGCAAATGCAAGATATCAGAAATCGATAAAATTGAATCAGTTGGGATGACGCTTGTTGTGTTAATCTTATTTAACACGGTGTGGTGACTAATGCGCATTGTGATCTAAGTACGTACGAATTTGAAAAGTTTGATCACCATAATGATTGATAAGGTGGTTTGAATTATGTGGTTTAAATGAATTATATACGGACAACTAACTTCCGTAATATTGATAAAAATTTTGATTGATGTGCTTAGGAATTAATCAAACTAACCTTTCATGTTGAAAAATGGGTTATTCCAAATTATTTTGACATGGCAACAAACAATAATCCTTAGAACTAGGGATGCAAATGATACGAGATGAAACGAATTGTACCATATATCGTCTAACCATGTGCAGAGAGGCGACGAAAGCTAACTGAGGTACCTCTACTCAAAATTTAAACTCATCACATCTAATCTCATTAAACTTGAGACGGGACGAGATGAGACACGTAAGATCTCATCTCTAAACAACTCATTTCATCGCATACTTGACACGTCTCATCTCATTTATCCATCATATCATCTCATCATACATACAACTAATCTCATCTATCGGCAATCTCGTCTCATCAGGACATGAGTTTATCTCATCTCACGGGCAACCCTACTTTAACCACATAAACAGTTGGGATATATTAGACATGCGTAATATTCATATTTAATCTGACACAAGAAATACCTATGTTGATTGATGGTATTTGTTACGAATGTAGTTAATCAAGCTAAAATTATGTTTTGCAAAGTTGGGTAAACTTTGGTTTATGCATTGTGCTGTGAAGAAATACAGTTTGGTATTTCCAACTTGTTCGTATTTCAATTTACCTAAATTGCCGGGGTTTGGTTTTGAGATATTTAGATGCTTTCTCACAATTTAGTTTCTTTGAATTATAACATTTACAATTACCAATAATTCCTATTTGGGATCCTTCAAAATTCCCCCAAGACTAGTTCAAGCTTTAAATTTATTCATTTATGCTGGTTTTTTTTAAAGTACAAAATAATTTGATTTCAATCAAATTAATGCACATATTATTATAAGAGTGAAATGGGCCGCCTTTTAGAATCCGTATAAATGGTTAAAAATCCACCCAGCAGGGGTGGATTTTGGATTCCAATGATACTTGCCAGTGTTAACAAGCTTATGTTCCAGCGGAAATGCTGGAAGCTTTCCCGGCGTTGCAACACAATTTCCTGAATTTTCAAAACTTAAATCTACTGCTAATCATTAAACACTTACTACACCAAGTTATGCAAAAATTGGATAAGTTCCACCAACTTTAGTTTATCGTGAGCTTTGAGAAAGAAGTGGAGAATTGTTAGTCCACATCCGGAGCTTAGGAGACAAATACCGGTTACCACGGTGATAAAATTGCTATAAATTAAAAATTATTAATATGACATAAATTCTATAATATTTGCAAATTCGTGACACCGTACCTTGGTATTCCTATCCCAACAATTGCATATTTCCGATCGACTGAGCAGCCTAGATTTTACAGTTTTACCTTCATGAAACTAAAATCTTTGCAATTCTTTAACATAATTGTCTTAACTAAGATAAACTATTGAGGATTAGGTATTAAGTTTCAATTCCTATATGAAATGCATTTTACACCGATTTATCCCCAACAATTGGTAAATGAGCAAGTGAGGTTTTGAACGAAATCCCAAGCTTGAGAGAAAATCTTAAATGACTTACAGTTATGCATGATAAATTACTCTAATATATGAACAACAAAGACACATAATTTTACACCCATAATTCGTCATTTAATTAATTTGCAAATACATCAAATTAAAAGTACAAATATTTATTTATTTTAAATATTTAGAGGTGTCCGTAAATTAAATACAATCGTACATACATACATGATACATACATAGTGCAAACAATACATTCCAAATTCCCAATTTACTTAAATAACTGTAGGATACACAAACGCCAAAATTTTATCCATTCTGCAGTTTGGCATCAATAGTCTAAATAAAAAGATATGTACACATGTTTGTAACGTCAAGGATTTTGGACACGTAAATACCTGTATTTAGTACATCAAGTAATTTCGTCGTCGTCGTCTTGGCTCATATTCATCCTCATCCCAATCCTGGTCATTATGCCAATCCACCGATATCCTCCTGTTGAGATGAATGTACATACGTAAAAATTAATGCGTAATTGTTGCGGAGAAATTAATTATTTATTAGAGTCTTATTTCGTTGACATGACTTATAAATCGCAACTTATAATTAAAACCTAGATGTTGTCAAAACTTAGCGATTTAGAAAATCTAATAAATTCGAATTTTTAGAATATCCATAAAAAAATCAGACCATTCTTACTGGTTACTATGACACTAAAAAATATATGCACTGCAAATAATTTGGTAATAATTATTACCGGATGCGTAACGTATATGACTCTACAGAGACGGTAATAACGCGCACTACATTTGGTAAAGATTTGGTAATAAATCTTTACCATTTTGGTAATAATTTTTACCAATTTGTATTAAATTCTTTACCAAAATTCGTAACGTATTTGACTCTGCAAAATTATTTACAGTGTGCATCCCGTCTCCCAACTTATCCCTACCCTGGGGGTTTTGGGAACTTATAAAATAAGTTATAAATTATAAGTCATGCCAACGCTAAGTCTCTATTAATAATAAAACTTACGATGCTGTAAGATTGTTAGTTATGCGTAACGCAGTGATGCCAAACCCCATCGCGTAATACCACCCCACAAGTAAGGCCGCGATTGTTGCCACGGTTATAATTAGATGCACCTGAAAACAATTTAAATATTTAAAAATATTGAGTAAATCCTCCAAATCTCAAAGGTTTGTTTTGTTAATCGCTAAGTTATTTTATGAACCAGCAAAAATCCAAGACAAACAAGTGCGAGAATTCCAAGAGTGCCTAAAATTGTGCCAAAAATGATAAGCACAATTTGCACTTTGGGCTGCAACTTAGATATCAACCGGTACAGGTTCATTATTAATTGTGTGGAACTTTATTTATTTAGAAGTTAAGTGAAGCAAGACTTTTTGCAAAGGTTGGTTAATTTTTGTGATAATATTTTCAATTAGAAACTGCTAACTTTATGTTTCCGAAGAGTTTAAACAATTACTAAATTAAAAAAAGTAAGCACACATTAAATTAATGAAACGTTTCCTTGCTAAAATAAATTGCAAAAAGTTTTGTTGCAAATCACGGCACTTGCTATCCCATGTGCCTCACATGATGTGAGACAAGTTGCCACATTTAGTGCAAACTTTACAAGCACACGAATTATTTATTGGCAACATTGTGCTCTTGACTGTATTAAGAAGGGAAGAAATATTTAAACAGCAGTGAGTTAAGGATGGATGGTGACATTAAATAAGTACATAAAAAATACAGTATACATATCTATTTAGTCTTATATATTACGCGTCGTTTAAATATTACGTCATCAAAAAGTATTAATTTTACCATCAAACCACCCAACGTATGTATGTGGACATGAAGAGATAAGGAATTTTAACATGATAAAGATAGAATGACCTAAGTCACCTAAAAATGGTGACTTAATGTACGAACATTCCCTCGTTCATAAATTGGGATTCATGAAAAAAGGGAGGGTGCACATGTGACGTAACGCTTTACGCGCGAGTATCACTTTGCAATACATACCATTTTGTCCATGTTAGATTTCCTTCTCACATAAATTATGTGACATAATTGGGTGGATCAGTAGTAAATAAAAGCTTTTGAGTTTTTGACGTCATATATGCACGAGCCGAATCTACTATTACGATAAGACCGTGACTTGGAGGATTGCCAGGATGGTGTCATACGCTCAATCCTGTTACATGTACGGGATTTAAGTTAACTACTCGTCGTCCAAACTTGTCCAGAGTATACTGATGCATAGCATAGGTGCATAGCATGTACCATCGAAAATAGGTCCCAGTTAGGGTGCCATATGTATACATCATTGTCAATGCTACTTAATAAATATGGATGATACTTTGTTCATAGCTACGTATCAGCAAGAACAAGAAATATTCTTCTACATGCATGGAAGTCAATAAATATAATTAACGTTACATACATATATTGGCATATACAGTATGTACCGGCTTCTTCGTCACAAAAGCAATGCCAGAAGAAATTGAGGCTCCTGCCACGTCTTTCCAACATATGAGATACGAGAATGAGTAATTATCATCGCAGCAAAAACTAAATTCCGAAAACTTTTTGGTAAATTATTTACCACATATTTTGAAATCTATGCGTGTTCCTTAATTTGCGATTTACTTCCTTAATTTGTGCAAATTAATATCTCTAACTATGAGGTGAGGTTTTATAAATTAAGTCATAAAATACGAATTAATTAATATTACGATGTTTAAGGTACCTACATATGTACCTAATGTCAGAGATAGGTATCATACCAATTTTTTTAAATAAATTATTCCTCACCTTTTTGCAGATGCCTGTATCAAAACTAGCATGTGATACTTGTCTTGAGGAAGGGTGGGTGTAGGGGATTGGGGGGGGGGGACGAGTCAGCCGTCTGTTTTGTGGTAGATTTGCTGAGAAAATTTAGAGCAGTAACTTCTAACCATTGTAAGAGTAGTTAAGTTTGGGCACAAACTTATAAATCGTTTTAACACAAAATACTAATATATCAAATTGTGAAACCTCATCAATATTTAGACTTGAATCGTTACATCAACCTAATTAACCTTTATTCAAATTGGGATATGAAGCACAATATTTGAACTTGATTATTAATTGTTTTGAAATTTATAAATTGCTAATAGAAACGGAGTAATTATGTATAAAAGGATTAAGAAAAAATAATGCTAAGTGTAGAATCAAGCCAGTAATGTATGTAGAAATTAATAAAATTGCCAATGTTATATTACGAATATATTAGGATTTGTGAAATGGTTATGTTTTTTTTAATAATCATCATCAGACTATAAATACGTTCTTACAATTTACGTGTCCAAAAAAATTATCTGATACTACAAATAAATAATTGAAATTACGACAAAAGTTTATTTGGAGTTAAGCTGGCACATAAATAAATATTTTAATTTTGGGTTTGTACCTATCAAGGTTTTTAAAATTTTTAGTCCATTCATAAAATTCTTGGCAAGCTCTGGGCCCATAGAATTACAGATTATTACCAGATTTGCATAGTAAATATTTACAACTTATGAAGGAGTATGATTATTTTTAGTTTTATGTCTCAAAAGAATTACGTCTTATAAAAATACGGTGTAGTAAAAATCCTCTCTTACAGCTTGACGTGTGTTTTAACGTTCAAAATTTGAATAAGAAATTTACAAATATTATAGCAAATTATTTACAATTACTCCAAAAGCCATAATGACCAGGGTATCTGTTTAAAAGTTCAAAACTCTTCTTACCTGAAAATATTAATAAGTCGCGCAAGATATTCAGAATTTGTATCATTGTCAAGTTACTTGTTGAGCTTGGTAATTAACTAAGTAATTATATCAGGGTTGTTTGTCATTAAATATAGTCATATTGTGGACAAGTTATTGAAAATATTTGAAAGGTTCCATAATTCGTAACTAGGAACATTTGCAAATTCACCTTGTTGTATTTGCTGCTATGACCGAGATGTGCTAATGAGGAGACTGAGCAAATACGACATGATACAATAAAGAATTGTAGTTATTTATTGCCAATTGGGTTAAGAGTAATTAATTGTAATGTAATCTCGATGAAAGTACGACCACCACATGGCTCTCACGTCTCTCTCTCTCACTCTCGTACGTATCTCACCTGACATGCACCAGAGTGTGTGCATGTCACAAAATCTAACTTCTTACTAACATACATACATAACACACCTAATCCTTATTGTATTTAAATTCAGACATTATATCAACCTTATAAAGGGTTAAAGTGACAGATAATAATTTAAATGTGAAGTTGGACAGTGCGAAATTATTACCACCTAGGCAAAAGCATATGCCACATACTTAAATCATTCATCAATTACTTTAATCCCACAATTGTTTCCCTTCAGGAGACAAACTTAGATCCAATCCGCCATGGTAATTTTAATATTCCGAATTATACTCCATTTTTTAACGCGTATCCCACTCTCGGAGGTGGTACCGCTTTTTATGTCAACCATAAACGCTGAGTTATTAGTCCACTCTCCGAAATGTGGTAATGAAAAAAAGTGAATGATTACCGCTTGTAGTCTAGATATGACTCTACCGCGCTTGGTAATTACATTAATAGAATTTGGTAAAATTTTGGTAATGACTTTAATGCCGCGCAGTATTGAATGTTTACCAAAATCATTACTGTTGCGCAGTCTATATATGACTCTACCGGATTTCTTACAGTGTCATAATGTAATAATTCCAGGAAAAATGGGTAAAATTATTTTAACTTTCCTTGGTGAAACTATTATGATAATAAATGTTCACTTTCCTTTTAAAAGAATTGAGTCGTTAGAAGTCCTACACTCAGAGAAATTGGGTGATGATTATCACCAGATTTAGACGTATATGGTTCTACCGTAAGGGTGATAAACTTCATCACCGATTGGTTATAAATTTGTAACCGAATGGTTACAAACATAACCGTCTTGGTTTCAATTATAACAAATCTGGTTATAATGATAACTAGTCGGTGGTAAATTTATCACCACGGCGGTAGAGTCATATACGTCTACAAATCTTAATAATATTTTTGTGAGTGTGTAGCTATAGTAAAGCGTGAGATCACTGCGGCCCCACATACGATGGCACCTTCTTTCTTGTTGACTGGAACTTTGTTTTGCACAAGGAGAAAGATGGTTTTGGTAATGTTGAGAGTAGAACGGGTAAATATATTTAAAAAATTCAGAATCTTATTACTTTCAATAGTTTTGTTGACATTTCTCGTCATATTTGCCCCAAGGGTAAGGATATCACTTTTATTGGTATGAATACTACGTCTGCAAGACTTCATAGAATATATGTTAGTTCTTCTCAATTATGATATTCTCACAAAATATAATTCTCTTCCATTCAATGTGTGAAATTTTTGCATGAAGATTTCTTAATTAGATTTTTGCCAGTTATATTAAGTGAATTAATTCTTGATTCAGTGCATTTAAATTATTGGGAGCTGCTGCTAAAACTACTAGATTGCGTGAGCTACATATGTATGTATTTGCTCGTAAATTTACTGAATCATCAATTTTATTACTAAAGTCATGCCTGCTTTAAACGTTCCCTATATGTCGTGAATGCCGCACAAAAATGTATGCCTTCTTGCCGGAAATGCCTTTGTATAAAATGGGACAACATAATACAATACCTTCATTATACATAAATAATTTAAATAATGTATTGGTCAACAAATAATTGAATCCTTGGCGATTACATGTACAAAAAAGCTGGTAATTATTAGGTGATAATTATAAAAACTGCGAATTTGTTAAAACGAAAAGTTTTATTTCATTTAAAAATTCCATAATGGAAACTATTTTTTTTATCTGTATGCACTTATGTTCAAATAATTTGGTTTAGTTAAGTGATTTGTATGTCTTCATCTTTACGTATGGTAACCACGCACATATTTGCTTATGTATTACTGATATTAAGCTTACGAAGCAAACCCTGTATTAACAAATTTAAAAGTTCCTCAAAATATACATGTTTTTGATGAATAATTACTTAAATCTAATATTACTTCAATTATTTTATTCATTATAACCACATAATGTGACGCATCCTTTGACTACTCCACCATCTCCCACATCGTTTATCACGCCGATAACAAAAGGATTAAGTTGCCCTTGTAAAATTGAATTTTTTCATCCCAGATAAGCGGTAATCATTCTCAATCCAAAGTTGGATGCGAAGTGAAGGATTTGTTCCCATTTTCACTAACATATTGCTCAAATAGTTTTGCCTTTTCGCCATGTCCACGATCCGGGTTACCACATCAGAATTGGCGAAAATACTGGTCATGGATACTCGTTTGGTTCAAAATAGCTGTATGTTGTATGCTATCTTAAAAATTCCCTACAAACTTATTCAATCTTCCAACGATTTGTGCTCCTTGCGGATCATAACCGTAGAGGAGCTGTTACACCGTCATGTTCGCCTATGGGTGGGTGCAGAAGGGGAAGGCGCCACAATTTCAAATCTTGTTGAAGTTCTACGGCGAGCAGACTTTCTATCGGCTGCTGGTAAGCCAAACAAATATTGTTGGATTAGACATACTTAGACCAACTTGGGAAATCCAGCAGGGTAAAATTTACCTGTATCTCTCACCCATTAAACGCCATGAAACAATTTGGTCACGATAATGATTTTAATAAAATTCTAACGTATTTACCAACTAGGGCATTCCTGTAGCGAATATTTGTGTCATTCTTGTTCCATTTGCGAAGTTTTGATTAAAAATAATGTGTACGTCCATGGACATGATTTGTGTGTGTAATTTGTAAATGGAGTTATGTATAGGCACTTTTACAATATCAAGAGAAATCAAGCCTAATTTTATCTAGTAAACACACGTAGTTAAACAAACTCGCCTAACCCAACGCTACTAAACTAGATGGCCGATGCTGCTTGGGAGCTTCGTTAGTTTGTCCAAAACAATTTAAATTGTGGTATTGATTTTATTTTCGCAGATGTCTTATCAACTGTTACGTATCCCACCTGTCAGAACGAGGTTGGCTTGATTACATGACTTGTACTATTAGGGAGAGATGTTCCCCAACTAGAGATAAAGTAAACGACATCTCACAACTCCTGCAAATATTGATCAAGTATTCTATCGTGCAGTTGGATGGATCTATCGTGTTGATGCATCCCCAAATTCGGACCGTGGTGCAAAATAGTTTTAACTGTCAAGCCCTTGCTACCATTATCGTTGGAAACTTCAACAAGAATAACACTTCCAGGGAGGAATTACCACACATCCTCAGCATTTGGGAACTCGCGAGTGATGCCACATTTAAGAAACAACAACGCCATCCCTTGAAAATATGGCAAGCACTTAAAAGTTTGCAAATGGTCAGTGAGGAATTCAGCTTTGCTGAAAGAAGTCTTAACCGTATTCAAAATCTAAACATGACTGATACCAACAGCGTGCAGATGGAGTTTATTGTAGCGAATGTATTAGCACGTATGGGTGAATATGAAAAATCACTTGCTCTAACACAGCAAGTCTATCCCAAGATAATTCGAGTGCTTGGAGAAGGTCATAGGGAAACATTAAAAGCTGACCGACAAGTGGGTACACTCTTAGTAGAATTGAAACAGAACGACGAAGGAATTAATCGTATCAGAAGCGTTCTAAGAAGACAAACCCATCGCTACGGTAAAAATGACGTGGACACTATGGAAACTCGATATATCTTAGGCAGTATATTTGAAGGCTCGAAGCATTACGCGGAAGCTCGCCTAGAATATGATAAGGTATTGAAATGGCAAATAAGCAGCGTTGGAAATGCTCATCCAGACACTCTCGAGACACGCCTTTCTCTAGCATTCATTTCCTACTACCAACATAAATTTGAAGACGCCGAGGCACAAGTAGAAGAAATAATTCAGCTCAGTAAAGGAATTACGAAAGAGGAAGATTTCACTATTCATACGAGAATGTTACTGTTTATGGCACTTATGATTTTCGCATACAGGAAAGAGGAGGGTGTTCTAGTCCTACGAATATTGTTGGAAAGGTTTGAAAATATTTTGGGACCTAATCATCCAGAGACGTGTGAATTGCATAGCATGATATTGTTTCAAAGTCAAAGGTAAAGGTGTACTAGGTTTTATAAAAATGCAATATAATACAAACTAAACATAATGTGCTTCAATTTTAACCTCTTTTTATTTTTTACGATATAAATATTTCGAACACGAAATTTCCATTATGGTCAATTTTACATTAAATTCAAAATTTTAACCGATAATTTTAAACTAAATTTTTGTCTCTAAACGCTCATTTTAAGCAACTTTTCTATTGCTTATGTTTGTATATACGTTATTTGTACATGCAAAGGTATTTCCAAATCATATAAATAGATGAAAATATACAAAGTTAGCAAAAATGACAAATTTACATAAATTTAGGATTTCTCTTTGACGAAATTTGGACAATAATTTTTTAAAGGAATTTATAAATCGGTATATAAAGTCTGAAATGGTGCTAAATATTTAAATTACTTTACTAACTTTATTCAAACTAAACTTGTGAAAGATTATGTAAAGTATGATAGACTAAAGTAAATTCACATAGTATATGATCGCTTATGACATCGAAACAGTTATTGAAACTGATAACTTTTTGAGTTTTTTACAATCGCTTCCAATCCTTTCATCAACGACCAGCCTAGAAAATTTACTTTTGGGCCTTCATTTCCTTCATCTTCACCAAACTTTGTTCCGTTTCACCATAGAGATAATTCATGTAAATATTTTATACACAAGTTACAAGTTAAGTGCTAATTCTAAAATCAACCAACCTGAGTGCCTGATTTAAAAAAATCTACGTGTTTATGACCAGCCTAAGCGCAGAATGTTGCCTTATCTGCCTGTTCCCCATCCCCATCAGGGAATGAGGCTTCTGCTCTAATTACTTCAGCAATTATTTGTAGCATTAATTTAACCAATTTTCACATGAATTTAGATTCTGCCAAGTCTCATTCTGGCCTCCAAATGTCCCCTAGCTGAGACCCATTTCCTTGTGGCGGAGGAGTTATTGATGCATTCGAATAGAAATGTCTCCACCAATTCTCGATGGCAATTAGGTCTGGATATTGTACCGGCCACTCTATTGGGTCGGTTTTATTATTTTTGATCCATGTTTCAAATCGTAGGTGGGGTCGTTGTCATGTTCCATGCATAATGCTAGCCGACACCCAAAGTTCTCCTTGATGCATGGACGTTATTTTTCAAAATCTCGAATAATTCTTTACTTTTCATAATTGCATACACTTTATGGATATATTCGATGACATTTGTGCCCACTGACCCATAGATTGTGAGGGATCCTGATAGGTACACTATTTCAAATGAAGTCATAAATAAAATCACTATGCACCTCCACCTTGTTTGGCTAGCGGTCGTAAAGATTCCGTTCCGATAGCTTCTGCAGGTCTCCCCCACACAAGTTTAGACCCATTCTTTCCAATATTCAAAAATTTCGACGATTTAAAAATTTCAAATCGTCAAACAGGGAAAACCTTACATTTTTGTCTTCTTTCAAATTCGTGTACCCATGTTTAACTTTTCACGCCGTATCATGATTTGGTAGTGAATGGTCATAAATGTCGTCGGATATATCCTGAATGCTTATGCGATTGTGAAAAAAGAAGGATTCCTCGAGATTTAAAAAAAAACAACGTCAAGGCATCCAAGAGAACTTTGGGTGTCGGCAAGCGTTACACATTGAACAGGACAACGACCCCATTAAACGATTTGAAAGATGGTTCAAAACTAATAAAACCGACCCAACAGAGGGGCCGGTACAATATACAGACCTAATTGCCATCGAGAATTGGTGGAGACATATCTATTCAAATGCATCAACAAGTCCTCCGCCATAAGAAAATGCGTCTCACCTAGGGGACATTTGGAGACAAAAATGAGACTTGGCAGAATCTGAATTCATGTGCAAATTGGTTTAATCTATGCATCAAATAATTTCTGAAGTAATTAGAGCATAAGGCTACAATATTCATTACCAATATTACAATTATCAGTATGATTTTAGTAAATCCGAAGTACTTTTGACACTCCTACTTTGCGAATTTTATTACTAAAAATGACTTTTTGACAATTGTGTGCAAAATCAGCCAAAAATGTTAATGCATTATTGAACCTTATTACATTTTCCAAAATTGATGAAAAATTGGTTTGGTTTTGTTTCAATTTGACTGAGCACAAGGCAGCAGACACTTGGATGCACAAAATCCGAAATACTTTTGATCGCCGGGTGTAACCCTTCACCAAGACTTCCAAATTCAAACTTGCAAAAAACTACTTACAAATGAAATACAAACACACATGAGGAAAAATATATTGGTAACCTAAATTTCAACTTAAAAAAGTACTTAATTACAGTGCGGTGCATAATGATAGCAGGTTCGGTTTTTCGTTCTAATTTCTACGATGCTATACCAAATTATTCAAAATTCCACTAGAATATGTCAAAGAGCATTAGATGACGAGGGAATAAGTATCAGATAGCCAAAATGCCACGGGAATTTTTTAAGCAAAAAAATTAGAATAATGGGTGGTGCAAAATGATAGAAGGTTTTTGATATTTTGATAAAAACTAGATTACGCATTGAACTCCTTATATGTTTTAGGTCATAATTCACTTCAAATATATCCTAGGTATCTCGCAAATAAAGAACAATAAAAGATTTTGTTGATCAAGGAGTTTGTGACCCACACATGTACTACTTTCCCCAGTTTCTGTCTTTGTGTGAGAACTCTTCCTTGCAGTTGACTCACGATGTCAATCAGGGTCATATCTTAATAAAATTGTATCTACGTAGCGTCCTTTTGGGTTATCAATTGAATTTAGGTACTTAGAGCTGCTAAAACATTAGAAAAGTGGGATACTGCCTGGTGAAACCCCGTCTTGTCCAATCCCAGTGAAGGGTAAGTAGCCCTATGTTGCTAATGTTACAAATTTATTCTCCTAAATCGACTCGACACATTTGGGAGGCGTTGTTGAAGATGCTACATACGCAAATCCTGATAAGGTTTTACGAGTGCCAAGGCAAACGTCTTCTATCCCAATAATATTTATTGAATCGTTTTGCATGCATATGGTAACACATTATGTATTAAAACGAGCCAAGTATTGCAAACTAGATTGGTTAGAAAATGCGGCCCTCGGCTAGGGGCGACAGTATTCACCCTTATTTGAAGCACATTCAAAGGAAAAGAAAGTCTTCCAATTAAGTTATCCAAATTCATAGTCGTCACGTGCAATTAGACAGGGTTTCGAGCTATTGGACTTGGTTCTTGCAAAAATTGAAGGGAATTTTTATATTTAGCATTATGGGCAACGCCTAACAAATGTGCCGAGTCGATTTAGAAGATTAAATTTGTAAGATTAGCAACATATGAATACTCTCCCTTCACTGGGATTGGACAAAACGGGCTTTCACCAAGCGGTATACGACTCTTCTAATGTTCTACAGAGCATCGGGCCTTTGTATAGAAACCTGGTCGGCCCTAATTTAGTGACCGAAGCATTCGTCGGTGATTTTTTTTGTTTCCATCGTGTTCCCCATCAATTTCTGATGCGGAATAAAGTTTTCATTTTCAAAATATGATAGTTTTAAGGCCCATGTCAAGCGTTTGTACGAGCCATATTCTGTTAGAAACTTTGCAAAACCCCACCAAAAAATTTTCTTCTGGTGTTAAAATAGAATTCTCCGATAGCATGGTTGATGCTGGATTAGGTATTTATTTCCTAGCTTTCGATACTACACTTGCATCATCATCAGGGATCTTTGAAATATGTAGAAATTAGTATGTTTGAATGTCCCAGGTATAATATAATTCGATCTGAGTACCTTAAAGAATATGATCAACCCTGTGAAATTACAGATTATTATAAATTTTTTATAGACTTAAATGAAACCAAAATTAAAAACTTTTATCTGTTCGTAAGTAGATGTCGAATCTAGTAAGATTATTGACTGTAAGTTTGTAGTTATAAGTGTATGTATGTATGTGAAATGGTGCTGTTTGCGCAATTTGGTATTATTAGTATATCTCATTAATTAGTTCGGAAACATATCTAAATTTTTGGCTTAATATAAGGCTTATGATTGTAGGTATTATTAAAAATTATAAAATAGTTGTCTTCGCGTCTAGATTTGCAGTAATTCAGTAATTAGTAATTTTCCCTTGTTAAATTTGTATGAATCGGAAAATTTATCCATCGTAAACATAATTTGAAATTGACTTATTTGATAGATAATAATGTCGTAGTTAATATAAAAATATAAAAACTTTGTATTCGCGAACAGTTTTTCGAAATAAGAAGTAATTAGGTAGTAATTTATCCTTAAGTAATGCATACACCATGTAATGTCAAGTTGCCCCAAACTGTGAGGAGCGAGTTATGAGTGGTATGGCGTCGGGTAAGAAAGAGAGGAGACGGCATGGTAAATCTCCATTCCCATCACAGCATTGTGAGAGTGAGGACACGGAGGAATTGGGCTCCAGTATTTTGTAGTTAATTAGTTGGGATAGTTTCTGGGTAATTGATTTGTGTGAGTTGAATTGATAAGTGGGTTAGTTATTGTTAATAAATCAGTGTTAAAAGAGAAAATCCTGGTCTTGTATAAGCGGGTTTATTTGAGAATTCATCAGTGAAATAATAAAAGTAGTTATCATCCCTTCATCATCTCGAGCTGTAACACGGCACAGTCAACATACGGCGACTTCTTGCAGACGGGTAGTTTGCATGGATAGTTTCCAGTGGGTGAGGTTAAGCGATCCCACAGTAGAGCCCTAAGCATCAGAAATACAATTGTTGGAGCATTATAACACTAAAATTATTTACTGAGAGTCAGGTTATATATATATTTAATTCATTTGATTGTAAAGGCTTTGGCTACATCAATCTGAGGAATAAACTTTATCTATCTATCTAGTATGTACAATATTGACAACATTGAGCATGGTAACATTTTTTTAAAACTGATGTCCGCGTATACCGTCCAAAGAGGAATTATAGCGTTGTTCGTGGGGCGATGTCCATGTAGTTTGGTAGCGACGATTATGGAGTCTTTTCCAAATTTAAGGTGAATGAGAAATTTGTTTTGTATATAGTTGCTGTTGTTTGTCATACAAATCACAAATTATTGCGAAGGTTTTTTAATTAGAGGCAGCATTATTACGGACCATATTGGATTCAAGTCCATTCCTCGGTCTTGATTCATGGTGTTGTCGGTTTTTCTTATGTAAAGACTTTCAAGAACTTTCCTATGAAAATTTCGACGCTCGGAAATTCTTCTGGTGTTAAAATTGCTACTCTGAAGTTTAGAATCAGAAAAGAACATCAAGAATGCACTAACAAGTGAAACTAGTATATGTTTATAGTCTTTTATGTACGTAGCACATAAATGTTCTGTAAAGCTGCTGTGCTCCAAGGTATTGGAATATCGAACGAATGTGATGACGCAAATGCCAAAGTATGCAAAATTTAAAGTGGATGAATTCTCCAAGGAGAAGATAAAAACTGGCTAGCGTGTGATGGATTTCGCAAATATCTTCTACGAGAATTGTGTGCGCTAACTTGTGACTGTCAGCTATCAGCGCGGTGAGAATTAAGTGTTTCTTAAATTGCCTGTCTCTATTAAGCCTTAGTTTTTAGGAATATTAAATATGATAGATTTTGCTGCCTCGCCTTGAGCATTATTTGACAATAGCGTACGGCCTAGCACATTTTTTTTGCTAGATGAGCATAATTTAATCGACGTGGATGTGGTGTAAATTAAGGCTATACCCCGTTAAGGTCATGGTGCAAAATACATGTTTATCAGATATTTTGGTGTTATGTATGTATACCTTATATAATGTGCACTGTTTTAATTACGCGCATTAAATTACTGGTCATCCAGCGACTGAATATCGGGATGAAAGAAAGTCGCAACCCTTCTGGAGTGGTTATCCTGTGCCGAATCAAGATAAAACGACGGCAAGTAATCCGGTCTCAACATTCGACAGTTTTCTAGAATCTTACGAAACTTTGTCATGACCATGGTCACCTCTTCATTATGTTTTATTTTTGTTTTGGTGCAATGTATTTTGACTAGTCGACCCAAATCGAGAATCCCTGCTTTGTCATCTTTCCAAACTAGCACTTGCAAAATTTTCTCTAGCAAAGGGAAAACATCTACTCCAACATGAAACCCATGTATTAAACAAGATTCAGCAATTGTAATATTGATCAAACTATTCGACGCCCAATTTTCTACAATGAAACTGCACAATTCTTGCACCTCTACAGCATAGTTATCAATGGTCACGCTATACTCCATATTTTCAACCGTTTGACCCAGAATAAAAGCTTTTATTGCATTAATTGATGATAGTTTCAATTCATCCTCGCTAAATCGCACAACAACAGCGGTATATGATCTTAACGCCGTTTCTACATTTGCCATCGGAAAACGTTTATCTCGCTGATAAACCATTAACGTAGTGCAAAATGATTTAAGAGCTTTCGCTTTCCCCGCAGTACTCAAGTAGTGCGACGTTATCAAAGCACTGGTCAAATTTTGGACATGCTCCTGAGATTGTGGATATCCTATCATTATTAGTAGCAAAGTATAGAAATCTTTGTTCAATCAAAATCAAAATAATTTTGTTCCGTCCGAACACTAGGTAATGGAATTGATAATAAGGAGCATGCTTTTATGGTAAGAAAGTCGAGCCAAGCAGTATCTTCTGTGGTGTGGGGGTCAAACTTTAAAAGAGCTTCAAATAATTTGGATTTTGAGAAGTATACCTCACTCAATAATAAATCTGGGAAGTGAAGGACAATATGCTGGAGTAGTGGATTTCGGGAAGATTTCTCAATAGCGTCATAAACGAGAGGTGGGAGAACCGATTGAATCGTTTCTTTCATTAATTTATTTACGTATGACGAATCCATGTTAGCCGATTCGGACACTTTTGAATTCCAAAAGAAGTCACCTGTCTCGACGCTCAATTTATCCTCTAATCCTTTTGAGTCCCGAGGTTTCTCCGCAAGTAAGCGACGTGCTTCTTCAAACCCATAATTTGAGAGAAGGGCATGTGCTCGAAGCACGTGATTTAATTCTTGTAACCACTCGTCCTTGTCTATCTCGGGCAGACCAGTGTGAAAATACAGCTTCGAGACGTCACTCTGACCAACGAAACTTTGCTCGAATTTGAATATCTCAAGATTGGCGGAAAACCCGTATGTGTATGGTATGTGATTACCATTAGTTTTATAGACTATTGCATTGTGGAATACTTTACTTACAAATTCCAGTCTAGTTCTGGAATTTTGTTTGGGTGAACGAACGTTTTTTTCAGGATTGGAAATTTCTTGAATTAACCCTCGAAATAAATGGTGTGGATGTTTTCCAAATGTAAACATATCTATGAAAACATCAACCAAGAACTCTAATAATTGGTCTGTTGCAAAAGGCAAAAACTTAGAAAGGTGATCCATTTGGGTGAAAAGGAAATGTTCTGCGTAACCCATGCCTAAGTTCAAAACTGAATCTTGTCTAAAGCAAGTTTCAATTTGTGGAAGGATTTCATACTTTTTAAACAATTCCGGCCAAGTTTTACCGTTTTGGATTTGCGGCTCTAGTATATATCTTAAAGCCAGCCAGATTAAACGTAGTGGGACTAGGAGTTGCAGTGGCGAAATATATTCAACATCGGTATAACAGTCAAGAAGAAATTTTGAAATTCGAAATACCCGCGTCGATGGGATGGTACCCTTGACCATCACTTCTGAGCACAGTATGGGAATGAGGAAAGCGTCGATATCTTGGTCACCAACAGCAATGAATTTTCCTCGATTTTGCACTTCCTCTAGATACCAATCCGTCAAAAAATCCTGTATTGCCCCGTCCTTCGGAAGCTTTTTCATCATCTTTAAAGCCAAGTTGGGAAAGTGACTTTCCATACTAAAATAATTGCAATCTGCAAATATACAGAAATTGTAAAATAAAAATCTACTACCCTTGTAACATAACTGGTTAACCTATTTGACGTCGTTGGCGGAATAAAGTAACCATCCTCCTTACGTCGACCTCCATATCTCCATTAACACTTGCAGCTATCTCTTGGACTCCGACAATAATTGCTGAAGCATCCCCTTGACCGTAGTTTTGTTCTAATTCCACGCGTAGCTTAGTCCATGGAATGACTCCGTTCTTAAAATCATTGAATGGGTCGGGAATACTATTGAATAATAATATGGTTGCATTTCTAAACTCTGGGAGTAGTGTTATCCTGCAATCTGTGTTGGATTCCATGGCGATGTAAGTCCAGATTTGTGGCAGGCCCAACGAAAATGTGCCGCCTGCTTTCATGTTTTGCAGGATCGCTCTCAGAACGTCATTTTCCATGTTTTCACGACGGAGAGAAATTTGAATTACATCCCTGAAGATACCTGATATTCGAAAATGTTCTTGGTTTTGATCTGCCTCAATGATGCAAAATTTAAAAAGATTATTTATGGCGCCTGTTGCATCGCCAGAATCACCGCCTCTAGGTTTCAAAAGAGTTAGTCCAGCATCCAATAATTGCCTCTTCGCAATCCATCGGTGAGGGAAGCAGTAGCTCATCATTTGAACTAGGTCTCGTTCAAAGGGATTCCCTAGCAGTGAAATTATTCGGTGGGTTTTCGAATACAGAGAAGGGACATTACCACGCTCGCGGGAAAGAAGTATTTCTCTTTCCTTAAATATATAGTCCGGGAGAGAGCGAATAGACTTAATACCGACGGATCGGGAGGAAACCGTTCCTTGAATTTGGCGAATTGCTTCATCCATCAGGAGTGGGTTACAATTGAGCAGAGATACAGCTGCCTTCAGCGCTTCCTCTTCAAAAGGATGCATTGCCAGCATCGAAACCCATGTATTGTCCTAAGCGTTGACTAAGGAGTTTGATTGCCACGTTTTCTTGCAATTTTCCAACCCTCAGATTTTCCGATACTGACAGTTCGGAACACAGTTTGGTATCGCTTGCGACTACTATGATAAAACGAACTCCAGATTTTTGACAAGCTTCCATCAGCTCTTGAATGTGTGACGATTCCGCATAAATGTTGTCCACGACAATGGAAGTTGACTTAGGGCTGTGAAGCTTCTTTGGAAGTCTTTCCAAAATGTCTGCTAACCTTGATTTGGAAGTATCTAAACTTTGACGTAGCTTTGTAATCGAGATGGCTAGGCTGCTGCTGGTTGCGCCATCTAGCCATATTACGTGACTGTTTCCTCGTTTCCAAAGAATATCGCAGTGCTTCCGGACCAATTCTGTTTTTCCAATTCCCGGTTCTCCGCTAACAATGATCACCTTTGTCCCCAACTCCCACCAGTTCCACAAAGTTCCCAGTTCGCCATCCCGCCCTAAGAAGTTAAATACCGGTGGTGTTACTTCAAACGCGAAAGTCGCCTCGCATTTCCGCTCTTCTGTGATTTTCTCCAAGAATTTTTCTACAAAGGTTAGTCATATGGTATATTTTTGTACTAAATTTAACATACTCTTAGTATTATAAAACTGACCTGGACAATCCAAAGCTTCCAATGCCGCTTTGGAATCATACCGATCACTTGGTATAAAATTGGTCAATTTTTTAATTAACGCAACTTCAGCAGGGAACATCAGCATATCCGGACAGTCTAATACACTCGTTTCCGCTTTGCTTTGCAGGATGACAAAAATATCTCGAATTTCTTTCACAAATGTTATCGTTTCCGGTGCAAACAATACCAAAAGATAAACTAGTCCGGCAGAAAACATATCGGTTTTCTCAGCATAGTTCCCATCACCTCGAAGCATTTCTGGGCTTTGGAATCTGTGAAGCCGGAAATTATTGTTTACTTCAAAATTACAAAGAAATATCAAAATCTCGTTCTTCAATTACAGCACCTTGTTGATCCCACCCGAACCGTAGTAATCTTGCTTTTATCCCCATGAACCATTTTACTAAGTCCAAAATCCCCCAAAGTAACCGAGATACAACGTCCTTCTGATTGCGTGTCTCCATTAATCGTTACAAAAATATTGTCTGGCTTAACATCCCGATGAATTATCCGTTTGGAATGAATATAACCAAGAGCTAGCAGTAATTGTTTAATAATTTGTGTAATTTCCATCAAATTCCGGTCATCTTGGGTCGGTCGCTTATTCAACCATTCCTTCAAAAGTGTGAAATCTCTCAAGTTCAGTTTTTTTAATTTATCAATTTCATACCTGCAAATTTGCGCCACAAAGTTGCATCTCGATAAAAAGCCAATTCCTCGGATGTGGTGGAACATCCGGTGAGTAATCATCATCCTCCTGTGGGGAGTGATTCAATGATTCCAAGTCCGCCGTCTCCGGTCCTTTAAACCAATGTCGGAAATACTTAACAACATTTCCACTCCCATCGTTTGTCTCATTATTTGGATATCTTTGAAAACTTAAATTTTGAAGAAGTTCAATCTCTCGGAGCATTCTTGTCACGGGAAACTCCTCGTTGGGATAAATATGCTTGTACAGTTCGATTGAAATTTGTTTCACGGCGATCTCAACTTCTCCATCAGATTCTTCATTTTGTCTAGAAATTTGAAACACAGTTCCAAAGGCACCCGAGCCAAGACGACGAACTAATTTTAATCCAGGTGTTTCTTGCCAGGCAAGTATTCCGGGGTTGTAATCCATTTTATGTTTTTTTTTCAATTTTACATTAAAAATTGGAAAAAAATATTTGTTAGAGTTGAAATTGAAACTGGTTGGACTTATTTATAATTTTGATATTATTGTGCGCATAAAAATCGTCAATGGTCCAAATTTAACAATTTGCAGATTTGTACTTATCAAATGCGTCGTAGAGGCAAATGATGGTTAACAAGATTCAGCGAGTAACTGACGAATTTATGAAGCAGGATGGAATTACTTATGTATCCCTATCTCACAATAATGACGCAAATGTAGATAAACTATACACATATGTTTGCATACGTGTCTCGTTAGTAATCAGTCATTACATTGGTATCCCTGGATGAATATATGTACAAATAAGTAAGGGGAAAAGTTTGTTTGTTCAGATATGTACGAGATCATACACATTATAAATATGTATACTTACCATTACATATTTATCTTGTCCGTCCGTCTGCCTGGCTCCCTGCCAATTTGATAAGAATTTGCTGTATAACTCTAAACACAATCAACCATCCACGGTATTGATATGTGACTCCACCGCGTGGTATTGATCGGGTATTTAATTAATACTACGTGGTTTAAAACCAGTACAAAGTAGAACTAAAAGTACAACTAGGTAGTATTATTTTAATACCTGATTTATACCAGCAAGGTATAACGGTTCGGTACGAATGCACATTAGTCGTATATGAATACCAAGCGCATCAATATTCATATAAATCACGATTTAGTTTTATATATTGTTAATTTATTAAAAAAAACCTTTACGAATGGTACGTTCCACACATATAACTTGTTCCTAATTCACTATGCATTATAATTATTTTTAGGAACAATTATGGATGTACATATTTATTATCATGACTACTTAAGGTTTACTGTATGTAACTTGTTGTTAATATATTTACGTTTATATACAATCTATTGTAAAGTTCATAAAGTAAGGCTTGCTTCAATAGCCTTCTAACGAGATAACGTACCTAGTGCTCAACATTACATCCCGAGTTGACAGAGTGAAGATAAAACAACGAAAAGCGTAATGATTTGCTAACTAAAAATCTATGCTTAATTTTAATTACCGAAATGACGAGTTTTTGGTACGGCATTTTTAACGCTTAAATTTAAGCAACGATAATACGCATAATAGGTATTGAAATCTTATCGGATTTATTTATGGTTGCCACTCGGTACCTAAAAAACGACTTTCTTCTGTCACCAATAAAACGCTAAAATTTTGGTACCCAATTCTTTCAGATTTCTCGTGTATTAAAAGGCGTTGAATTATCATCTTGTAACCATCGTCCAACCAATATTGTAGAATCAATACTAATTATACGCCTAAACTTTGTTACCAAATCCTCACTCATTCCGTAACAATGTATAGGTGTTGATAAATAATCTTTTACTCTTCAACCAATCCGCACCGAAAACTCGTTGACTAATCCGTGCTCATTTACAGCACAGAATCATCGCTGTATCAGCATTGATTTTGTGTGAACGCACCACCGCCATTATCAAAATCTTGGAACACAATTCCTTCCACGCATCACATAAATTTATTTTTTTTTCATAAAACATTAATTAATACCAATGGCAGACCTAACATTAAGGAAATTTTGCGTGGTGGAATTTCCTGTGGATAAGACTATTGAAGTGGTGCCAATGACTTGGCTTTCTGACAACAATAGTAAGTGCGCTTTTCCAGCAAATCGACTTAAAGGTTTTAAAAAGATTCAAGAGGACTTCGAGTCGCTGCCAGACCCTTTGTGGCAAATTTGGGACATAATTTTAAGAAAGAGTTACGGTAAAACCTTATCCCTTAATTAATTAATTCTTAAATTCAAGTTTGAAAATAAATTTTATTTTTATTCTAGATAAATTTGAACGAGCAAATGCTAAGGCCAAGAAGTTATTAAAAACCACCTACGTCGATAGCAGTGAAATCGAAATCGAATCGTCGCAAGATAGAGAGAATTTACAAGGTAAGTTCAATGTTTTTAAATAGCGTTCTATGTTGCAAGCAAGTATTTAATATTGGAATATTCGTAGTTTTCCAATTTCAAGTTTTACAATTTGATTTTTAGATGAAGCAGTAATTCAAACTTTTGGATCAGGTGGTGAAGGAACCGAACAAACAGTTGAATCCATTCCGGTAACTTTGAATTATTATGATGACCGAATTACAGTGTTAACCGAAGAGTTTCGAGGTATTTCGTAATTTTTAATTTATCTAACTATCTCAATATAAATAGATTATTTAGCTAAGTTTAATTTATTATTTTGATTAGCATTTCAAGAAACCTCCATTCAAAATCAACTATTCTTGCAAGAGGAGGTACGAGACCTTAAAAATATTGTACTGCGCTGCTTGAATTCTTCAAATCCATCAAGGAGAGCCAGCAGAATAGTTTGGCCCATTAAAACTCTGGAAGAGCCGGGGAAAGTCAACGAACTTCTTCTGCAAGACGACACTTATAATCAACAGGTAAGCTATTAAAATATTTTGATAACACAATTTTGATATTATGTGCAATTAAATGACAAAACTACATCATATTTAATGCAACAAATTTCTAGGTGGAGTTCATGTCCTGTATTGGGGGAGCTTCCGTAATCCGAGCCATAAACGATAATTTAAAATTTATTATTTCGCATAAATTTGCTCTCACCCTTCGCTTCACCGACGCGTCTGGAAAATTCGTATTTGGTGGAACCAAATGCTGTAAGCTCGTTAAAGGTACTTTTATTGCTTTTACTATGGTACTTACTATCAACTTTTATTGTATTTAAAAAATACTAACACTAGAAATCATTATAGATTCAGTTCGCCAATTCTTTAGTCAAGAAGCTGTTTCAGAACGAATCAGGGTCGAATTAATTGACAGCAAATTGGATTCCTACATCGCAAAGTGGCTTCGTGACTCGATAAATATAGGGGAGGAAGGCAAAAAGAAACGGTCAAAGGTTGAAAATGGACGCCGCAAGATCAACGAAGTCCCAACGAGTGAAGAACCGCTTGACGAAAATTCTCAAGCAAATTAGGGCTCCGTCATCAACTGCCTCCGTCTCATCAACCACCGCTCAAGATTCAACGCTTCCGTCCAATTCAAATTCCATGGCCCAAGTCCAATTTATAAACAATCACATCGAACCAATTTCAAATTATGGTAGGTTAGAATTATTAGTAAATAGTTGTAGCAGTGAAAGTGAGAACGAAGCCGAATTGCAAGATGATATTAGCCGTTTATCACAACTGAGAAAGTGGGCGTTAACCCATAATATTACACATCCTGTGTTACGCGATTTGTTAGAAATTTGTAGAAAATGGCTGCCAAGATATGGATTTCCTAGTGATCCTAGAACTTTACTTAAGACCAAAAGAATAGTACAGTTACAAGATATTGATGGGGGGCAGTTTTATCATTTCGGGCTAGAGGTAGGATTAGTTAAAATTTTATGTCACAAAGAATTCGCCCAATTAAATATTTCAAAAGTTGAGGTTAGCTTAGGTATTGATGGGTTACCAATCAGCAAGAGCTCGAAGTTGCAATTTTGGCCTATTCTATGCAAAATTTACGGTAGCCTGGGGGATAATAATGTGTTTATAGTTAGCTTATTTTGCGGAACTCAAAAACCCAAATCGCTCCAGGAATTTCTTAATCCATTAGTGCGTGAAATAGTCAATTTAAATTTAAGTGGGGTTGTAGTTGGGGACAAAAAATATCAATTCATTCTGAAAGCTATTATAGCAGACGACCTTGCACGAAGTTTCATAACACAAGTTAAAGGGCACAATGCATATTATGGTTGTGAACGTTGTTATGCAAAAGGTGAGTATTCTGGTCGCCTAATATACCCCGTAGGTCAATTATATCCGTTGATAATAATTCGTAATTAAATCAAGTTCACATTAATCATCACGAAGTTAATAAAATTTCACCTTTGATTGAGGCAGGTGTAGGAATGATAACCCAAATTCCACTTGATTACATGCATTTATGCTGCCTTGGAGTAATGAAGAAATTTTTACTTTTATGGACAGAAGGGCCTATCCCCCATAAATTATCTCAAAATCAAATTAAAATTATTTCTAGTAGACTTCTTTTGTTTCGTAATCGCGTTCCTTCCCATTTTTCAAGGAAACCTAGAAGTTTAGCAGAAATTAGACATTGGAAAGCTACTGAGTTTAGAACTTTTTTGCTGTATTTGGGACCAATTTGTTTAAAAGGAGTATTATCAACAGAAAAGTATAACCATTTTCTTTTATTTCACATTTCAGTTTATATATTATCCTCGGGATTTGCCAAGTATGGTGATTGGATTGATTTGGGAGCTCAACTTATCGATGAATTTGTTAGCAAAATTCCAACATTGTATTGCAAAGAGCTTGTTGTATTTAACGTACATTCATTAACTCATTTACCTGCAGATGTACACCTTCACGGTGCGTTAGATAATTTCAGCGCATTTCCGTTTGAAAATTTCATGCAAACAATTAAGCGGCTATTGCGATCTAATAATGCTCCTCTTAGTCAAATCGTTAGAAGACTTTCTGAATTAAGTGATGCCTCAATAAAACGACCAAAGGAGGCAAACTCATCAATTGCTCCGTCCGCTAAACTAGGTGATAATTGTTTTGTTACCAAGACTGGCCAAATTTGTGTTGTAGAAAAACATGACCAGAAATTTATGTGTCGAATATTTATGGAAAATTTAGAGCCTAAGTCATATCCAATAGTTTGCAAAGATTTAGCAATTGGCTATGTTAGAAAATTGGGAATTTTGCAAAAATTAAACCCTTCAATTTTATCAAAAAAATGTATACTACTTCCATTCGGCAAAAAATAATTTTATATATCATTATGCAATTCCTTTGAGGTAAATCGTAAGTACTAATTATTGATTATTAGGATATTAATGACATCTCATTAATTTTGTTGTATATATTAATTTATGTAATTATATTGAAATTGTGTGTACCGATTGAATTATATAATCTTATTACTTCATTACATAAAATTGTAAAATTATGGATACGTGCAATATTAAATTGAAATACTGTTTGAAGTAATAAATGAAGCATTTTTTATTGACATACAAGTACTTATTTTGTAAGGAAATTTAGTGACTAAAATTGCGTGCGCAATCTGGTGGTGGTGCAACGCTTGTGTTTCGTCGCTGTTTCATCAATCGCTAAAAATGCAACGATTGAGCGATGGAATTTCGGTGCCGTTTCGTTGCTCCCCATCAGTACCATATCGTTATACGATCTTGTTCCATTTCGTTGAATTATCAGCACCAAGAAGTGTCAATGCCTAATCAGTGCTTGTTGTGTAGTTCGGGATATATATACAAAATAATGTATACATAGAATTTACAAATAATCATAGATAAACAATACATGTACCTGCAGCGTTAAAATAAATTAGTTTGAGTAGAAATGTATATCGTGGACGAGAACAGTAACACGGGAATAAAAAAGCTAAAACCTTTATTACAAAATTCATAAATATTGCACTTGATACATAAATCACAATTATACATTTCACAACTAAAATATGTGGAAAATATAAAAACAGTTAAAACTTATAACATCACTACTAACAGATATGACTGCACATATTTATGAATGTAGGCTTGAACGTTACTAATTATTATGTAACTTGTTCATTAAAATTTAGCACATTTATACAATTTCAACTTATAAAAACTATACAAACTCATTTAGAATAAATTATGGAAACCACCAGAATCATTTAGATATCGTACATTGATCCACACAAGTAAATAGCCATAAAATAAAGTCATACCTAATGACCGGCCAGTAATTAATTGCAATATTGCAAAATTCTAATAAATTTTGATTACGAAGTAAACCAGCAAATGAATTTATCCACAAACTTTATTTAATAAAATGATATCTAGATTTTCAGCGAACACATAAATAATTAATTACATATTAAGTTATGTACATATTCCATCTCAAGAGGGTTTCAATGTGTGTGGGTACATTTGTTATTCCAGGAAACTCGTGACGCTTGAGAATTTATTCGCAATTAATGTCAACTTCTCTCGTGAACTTATTTATTTCACATCTGTTCTATCACGATGATTACTGAGGAGATGATAATAACCCCAATTCTACGAATTATCAATACGCGAATTTACCAATATAAAATAAAAACAGGATATCCATCCTTCCCATATTTAATATTCAGTCCTGGCAAAGTAAAGTTATACCAAAAATCTGGTCCCAAATCCATTAAATAACGTTGCTAATTCCAATCGCATTATTTTTTATCGGTCCCTACGCAGGTATGTCATCAAGTGCTTCATTTCCAAAAACTCTACCAGTTCTTAAATATTAATTAACAAAAATTCGACCTCTGATTTACTTACAGTCTACGGATGCACGGAAGGCGAATTCTCACCACATCCATCAGACTGAACCAAATATTTGGTTTGCAACCATGGCTGCTGTGCAAAGGCGGACAAATTCTGTGATCTGACAGCATATTACTATGTAGATTGTATCCTCATTGACACTACCATATTAAAATTCCAGCTCGATTGGACGATTTCTAAAAATCCGTATGGGTTACCCCGTAGGGTGTTTGAAATTGTTGCAATTTTATTTCATAATTTTCTATTACAAACCATTAGCTATCCCAGGTACCAAATTTCAGCTTTCTTCGACTGCTTTGGATTTTTGGAACAAATGACCCGCATCTCTAAAATGACCAAAATAGGTTAGTAACTTAACCGAGCAAGCTTATCTTGGAATATGGTTTCTAATTTTGCATTTTTTTAGGTGTGCCGAAGGTCGATCGGAACAGTTTAAAAAGAGTTATACAAGACGGCAGACAGACAGACAGACAACACGGGTTCATAATACCACAGTGCGGGGGAAAAAATATTAAGAATTACGCGTATGCAGATCAGCGAAAACCCATTAATCCCCGTGTTGTCCATGTACGCACTTAATTCCTCATATTTGACATGCACCCCGTGAGCATAGGTTCCATTTCGACAATACTCCCAATTGGCCACGGGAGGTCATCGAATCCACGCCCCGGTAGGTGTGCCTCGGCCAATCGAACTATGCGGGAAGTATGAATTATTAAGTTTTATGCGGTGGAATTATCTATTTTAGTTTACTTGAAATTTGAAACATTCCCGAGCAAATTGATTAAATTTCTACCACGTGGATGAACCGGGGGCGGACCGAGGTCGAAGTGGTAGGCTGCTGAAAATTGGATAATTGCGAAAATGATTAAATTGAGTGAACTTATAACTGTACTGGGAAGCAAATTATACTGACCAAGTTTTAGACGGACGTGATTTAAATGGAAAGTTAAACTATGTGTATAATTGTTTTAATGAGTAGATAATTTAAGCAACAAATGAGGTTTCACTTTTGCATTGTATGGCCAATTCTTTATGATGCAAAGTAGAAACTTTTCTACCTTTTACAATTTGCTACCGTAGAATTATCTCAAGGTGCATAATCAAAGCTATTTTACATCACACGAAAGGTATGTTTGTATATTACCGAATTTGTAAATTGAATCCAGCCGCTGATAAGCTGTGACGATAAAACCGACAAGTTAATAACTGACACATAAACTTAGCCCACACATTTGGCTTGATAAGGTTCCGACGAACCTAATAAGTTTTTACGTAGGGTTGCCGGAAGACGAGATGAGACGAGATATACCACATCTCATCTCGTCTCACCATTTGCTGAGATGCGACGAAAGCTAAATGAGATACTCATAATTGAAGCTCATCTCATCTCGTCTCATTAAACTTGAGATGAGATGAGATGAGACGAGATGAGACACGTAAGGACTAATAAAGGGTGTTCGGGCCAAAACTGAGACGCTTTTGCCTAAACATTTTAAAATGCAATATGAAAAAAACTACTAAGAAGAGTATGATAGCCTGCTAATTCTGGAGAACTGAACTAGAAGTGAAGTAAATCTAGAAGGAAATTGTCATAAATCTCTAAATGTGATATTGATATAAAAATGTCATTCAACTTCTTACAGAAGTGAACTAGAAGTGAAAGTATTTAGTAGTTGGAGCGTGAATAAATGTGCCCCGTGTTCTACACGGGCAACAGCCTAGTAATATACAGTAAATTCAGCTGAGGTAAATTTACTACCTGTGGTAACAAATTTAATTCCATTGTGCTTGAGCCGTATATACATAGGCACCGCCAGTAATATCGTTTATTACCGACTTATTTTGAGTGTATGTGTTCCTTGCATACGTAAGTTACTTTACAGAAATTCATGAAAAATAGAGAATCCATATTTTCGTTTAATTTCGACATTTACAAATGCGATATGCAGACTTACCCTGATGTCCATCTAGATTGAAGGAAATGGGCAAAACCCTCCTCCATCTGTATACATAATAATTAACCTACATTAAGGTGCATCCATTAATCTTTATCTAAGTGGTTTTTATCATTAGTTCAGATCAATAGGTATTTAAGTAGGTCACAGTTCAGTGAGATGTGTGTCAAATGTGTAAAGTGAGTAGCGTCTGTTTGCCCTTCGGCTCCTTAGTTTACGATGGATCCGAAAAGTAGAACTTGCTCGGTCAAAGTATTCCTAATCATTTCCCGATACTTGTGCATCCTACCCTTGAAGTTGGATTGGGGCAATGTAAAAATTCCCATAAAATGGGTCATCGCTTCCGCCACATTTTGTATCATTTCGTTTTCTATCTTGCTTCAATTAGTTCCATTTTTTGTAGCTTGCTCGGAATGGTATAAAAGTCCGGATAATAGATCAACCGATAAAATAATTTTTGGTTGTTACATTTGGATATTTTTCATTCAACGGTACCTCTGGCAACCGATGGGATTTTTGAAGACGAAGAAAATTCGATCATTATTAGAATCAATGGCTAATTTGGGACTACTTGGAAAGGAATCTGCTTCAATATTTAGTCCTCAGTTTTACATTCTTTCAATCGGATCTGTTATAAATGCCTGTACAATGGTGACTGTCATAGAGAAGGATTTAGAAAATGTTTTCGCTTCTGCAGACTTCAAGGATTGGAAGATTTTGCCGTTAAATATTTTGATTCAAGGTAAAGTGGGAAAATTGAATTGATTTTGTAGAATATTTAGTTAAGGGTGGTCGCACTATGGGATTGAGCTATCTAGCGGGTTTATTTAGATAATGGTAGTTTTCACCAATTTTTGGACATACTGATAGTATCTGAAAGGATGTGAATAATATAAGGTCCATGAGCAGCGTTTAGTTTTGGAGCTCCGAAATTGATTTTAGGCTGGACAAAGTCCAAAAGTGTTCAAAAATTATTAGAGACAAAAATTTTAAAAATGTCAGAAACGTTCAAGATTGTTTAACATTTGCAATTTGTTACAATTTCTATGTTATATGTTTCCTAGCAAGATTATACCAAAATCTGAATTCTAGTTTAAGTTTGAAGAAATGCAGTTGACAATATGATGGAATTTGGAAGAACAAAATTTAACATGTGTTCTTATGGGAAATTCTGACATTGCCAAAATATTCTCTATTAGATACCAAAATTCTTAAAATGATAAGTAGATTACGTATGTAGAATTTGGAAAAAAGTCAACAATAAAGAAATTGTGTCGTGGTGCCCATTTTTTATTTTGGAGGAAAAAACGTATTGTGTCTTAAACTGGTTAAAACCGCTTTGGACGGTCTTTTGGACAGTGATTGAAACCAGAGCCAATCCCTATTTACGACGCTTGTAACCCTATTATTATTTCTGAGTGGCAACAACTATACACGCAGTCACTGATAACTTTGGATACACCAAATTAACTAAAAATAATTTGTTTCTGTAGTTACCGGGACGTCTATCACCGGGCAAATAATCGCCCATTGGACCAACATCCATTGTGATGCTGCATTTACAGTTTTTGTTTCAATTTTCATCTTCTTCCATCGTTCCATTCGCAAAGCACTGGGTCAGTTGGAATTCCACTTATTACGCGATCATGCCGTCAATTGTCCGTACTGTGACCGAAAGACGTTCGGTCGACCATATTACAAGGAACCATTAACCAGGTTGCGACAACTCCTCAAAATACTGCGGGATGTTAATGAAGTCGCGGATCAATTTATTTTTATCTTTGTCACGTCATCTATCCTGATTTTGATTACGGCTGTGCACGTCCTGTTCGTGACACTGATAAGGCTCAGCAATGTTCCGGCCGGAGAGCTGCAGGGTGTCGTGGTGAAGCAAACGGCAGCAATGGTTGTGATAGTTTTATGTGTTATTTTGAAGATTGTCATACTCATAGAGGTTGGACAGGATATTAAAAACGCGGTAAGTTTAATTTGAAAATTTCGTGAATAGGCTGCCGCAGTCAGTTAACATACATTGACTCAAAGCCATTCGGTGGTAATGGAGATTACAATCTGTTATTTTGTGTTAATCTACCGCCATGGGAATAAGATTGTTAGCAAGTTGGTAATATTTGTCATTTGGCATTTATTACCAGCCGGGTAATAAATTTACGACTGCTCGGTAACAAATTTGTTACTATGGTGGTAGACTCATATATGGTAGTAGGCGTTTCCGGAGTGTTCCATAGAGATGATATCGGCTACAATTCAGTTGTTGCCAAGTTGTGCAAATGGCAATAAGATGTTAGGCTGAAGGTTTTGAAGTTGAATTCGTAACAATTGCAATTGACTATGATCGGCAATTGGTAATTTGTTAGCAATTTAATAACAAGTTAAAATATTCTCCAGATACGCCTACAGCCTCATAAAGTTGAGGATGATTTGAATTTTACCGACATTTCCAGGGTGACCATTTTACCAGTACGCTGTCTGAACTTGGAGTTGTTGAGATGGGAAATCACCCTCAATTCTTCGGTCATTCGATTTGTCCACTTATTAAAGAATTAAGACAAACAGTATCCCTCCACACGTTTGAAATTCACCCAAGTAACTTTTTCTCGTTGGATAGAAAACTAATTACGACGGTAAGTTTGAAAAAATTTATTTCGTATTTCAACATATTTATTTGATGACTGTATTTATTTCACTTATTTAGACAATTAGTACTGTAGTGTCGTTCGTGATCGTTTTTGCGCAATTGAGAGAATCGGAGAGAAATGCGTGAGAATTGATACCGGTTCCAAAACTAACCAAAATGTTTGATTGCAGATACAAATATTGATTTTAGGGGGTGGACATATTAATTATAAATAATCGATATAATGTCACATATTGATTCATTCTAAGTGTATGTACTTAATTTAATTCACAACTGTATAAGCTTTGGATCAATTTGATCGATTTTATTACTAAAGAATTTAACTATAAAGCACCATAAACTTTCTAAAATATTACTTCCTAGAGCAAAATTTGATCCCAAACATCTTAGTACGACACATTATCCGTACATAATTAAAAAGTCGGGCCCCTTAATTTAGCTTTGGACAATGTGCTGAGAGGGGAAGCATAATTATTAAAACGGGTGGTAAATGAGATCCTCGTGTGACGCGACTTTGGTTACTTTTACTTGTGGTTTACTTGGTCGGATTAGAAATTGTACCTTACAAAAATACTAGCCGGACCAACCGTCCTACTTGGACAATGAGCATTGGGAGAGTTGCAAGGAAAAGAAGGAGGAAATTGTAGATATTGAGTTGAGTTCAAGGTAGGACAGGGTAGTCTTAATTAAATTAGGATAACAAGACGGTCTGACGGTTGAAAATGGTTACAAAATCAAAGAAAAGAAATGTTGAGAGGATCATTTACATTTAAGCCGATTAAACAATCATATCAAGTTTGCAGAGTAGTTACAAATATAAAATAAAGATAAAATGTCTTATGCAATCGCTCAATCCTAGTTATTTTTAAGTATGTTATAACCAAATATTTTTTTCAAAAGAGTGAGATTTAAGGATGGGAACACATTAAATCCATTGGTATGAAATACAGTGTGTTCAAGTGATATATTTAGGCTTTTAAAATTCTCTAAAAAATCAACCACTGGGTCGATTTTTATAAAATTAAGTTTGTTTGGTAGTACAACTATCAGAAGGCATTTTGATACAAATTTTGAGTTTGTAAAGTTTTTTTGGGAGGTGGTGGTGGCACTTTCCCAAAAAAACACCAATTTTAACATGGGAAATCCTATCCCAATTTAACTTGGTTACAAGGAAATTTTTAACTTTTAGCTGTAAAATTGTGAATTTCTGTACTGAACCCGAATTCGGGGTGTATGTACATACAAATGAGATGTAGTGGCCGAAAGTAATGTTTTATTACAGTATTGTTATGCTTTATGAAATACGAAATATATGTAGCAATCTTTTTTAGATTTAGAATTTAATCATGTTCCATCAATCAAAAATGGTGTATGAATGTGTATGGATGACGCTAGCAAAGCCGTCATCCATCTTTCTGAAGAGGTTGTATTGCTTGTGAGTTTTTGTGAGGATTAAGTGCTTATCAGCGTCAGAGATAAGCATTATTGGTATAACAGGCCTCACAATTTCTCCAAACAAAACTAAAACACTAATCACCAAGAGTATCCCACAAGTGTAGAAACTTGTCTAAACTTGTTTCCAAAAGAGATGATGAGATCTTAGTTTTTTACGTTCTTATTTAATAATTCAGATTTGACCTATATTTATAATATAAATTAGACGTCTTCTCTACATAGAAAGCAAGCAGTGGTGATTTTCGTTGGACATATGTAAATACCGCGGAAAGCGAAGTTAGATAAGAAGAGCCACACATATAATATGTCAGACGATGGAAAAAAGTATAATAAAATATCCCAATGCATACCAGAAATCAAAACATGATTAAATAAATATGTATCATCACTGGGATTAACTGTTTACAACAAAACTCAGACACAAAGCAAGTCAGCACATACATAAATATACCGGCTAACCAACAGGAAATGTAAACATGCCGCTGTTATAAATACAACCGTTTACTATTTGAAGTGACGAAAATACAAGGTCCAAAATAATCAAAGTTTGCTTCCTGTGAGAACAGTAAGCATAGATTAGAAAAGTTTGTTGTTAACTTCCTGCTAATGTCGGTTGAAAAAGTATAAAAGAAAGAATCCCTGCCACATTCTTTCAAAAAATCGAGTCCAAAATGTTCCCCTTCCATCGAATTATTGGTTTTCTGTTTGTGGTAGCTGTCGTAGTTCTAACATTCCTATTTGTCCCGGCTTCACCTCCCGTCGTAAAAAATTATAATCACATAAGTGGCGGATTTCTCATGAGACACTGCGTTGACCCTGGGTCTGTACCGAAAGACACGAAGAGCTGGAACAAGTTTTATCGTAGTAAGCTGTTCCAATATAATGCCTTCGTTGCCTACCATCTCATGAGGACATTTAAGCAGCCCAAGCTCCGGAAGGTTCACCACTTTTTCGTTGTGACGGCGGATGATTTACGGAATGCATTTTCCCTATTCAGCGAGAAAGTTGAGGTACGTATGTGGATAGATATTTGTGTAGTTTAGAATTATTGCACTAAATTAATTTATTTGTATGTAGCGTGGGATCTACAACAGTAGTTTTCCATTCGACACATTCGAGTTGAGGTTGAGGAAGGACGGGGCTTACTCCGTGATTCCCTTGGGTAAAAAGCTGGCTCAATGTGTTTTGAATCCCGATTGGCAGCCTGTACATCTTGCACAAGTAATTTAATATTTTTCCCCTCCCCATATTGAAAGTGCCATATAAATTTCTCTGACCATGTGTGCCCTGAATGACCGTTCAAAATTAGACCTCATGGTAGAATTTATCTTTTTAAAAATTAATTTTAGCGCAGGAATTCAGTTTACATGAAAAAAGGGAAGAGGTCCACCGTCGTTAAAGAAACCCCTTTTTGATGACTGTTCACTGAAGCCTGTCGACGGTGAGGACTGAAAAGTTCGTTACAGACCTAACATTTTTGCCATTTCCCGTAACCTTCAGATTTAGAAGGGTATGGATTTAGTATTAATAGCTAGATTTTAGAAGTTTGTATAATAATTACAATTATAAATAGTTGCACTCTTAGAAAGCTGGGATTGATTCAATACCGTGTGGTATACATATATGACTTTACCGAGTTGGAATTGAAAGCTGGTATAAATTCGGTATTAAAATAATACTTGACAGTATTATTTTCAATACTAGTCGGTATTAGATTTTTAACCACGTAGTATAGACCTAATACCAGATCAATACTACGCGGTAGAGTCACATATACCGTCGATTATTGATTTTATTAAGAGTTTAGTGCTGCATATTTTTGTGATATGTCTACACACTTGAAATTTTGGGACCTTCTCAAAGATTCCTTGAAACCTCATAATATTTTGTGAAGGCAGAAAAATCTGACGAAAAAATAAATCAAATGGTAAGTTCAGATAGTTTGTTTGTTGACCGATTTGCAAATTTCCTGCACATTCTTCCTCCCGTCATTACATGAATTTATTTTGTGTCCTGGGATACATTAAAGTTTTAAATAGTTTGTATATTTATTTAAACCTACAAATATACATTTTCGAGTATATGATTACATCACGTGATTTACGTGTCTTGATATCCATCCATGGATTGGGTAAGCAAAGCGAAAATGATGCCATGCACAATTTGTTTGTAATTGTTATTACACTGCAAATAATTTGGTTATAATCCGGAGTCGTAACGTATATGACTATACAGAGACGCGCACTACATTTGGTAAAGATTTTGTAATAAATCTTTACCATTTTGGTAATAATTTTTACGACTTTGTAGTATAAAGTTACCAATTTGTATTAAATTATTTACCAAAATTCGTGACGTGTATGACTGCAAAATTATTTAATCGAAATGTTTTTTTATATAATATGCAGATAACAATAATATGATGGATAATTATGTATGGTATTGGGCCACAGCAAAAAGGTGAAGATTCGCATCCTTGGAAATGCTGAGCATTTATGGAACCCAGTTCATGACTACACTTCTGTAGGAGCTTATGTTCCGTATACTCTGAGGTTGAAATCTGAGGTTGAAAATTTGATATGCGAGTGTTACTGTAGAAATTGAAGGTTAGAAATTAAATAGTATACGATATTTAACACTGATTTATTTATTTAGTTATTGATTTAATTATTGATTTATTTATTTAATTATTGATTTATTTATTTAACACTTAATACTGATTTATATGTAGATATCTTTAAGTTAGAAATTATAAGATGTGTTAATGATAATTCATTTCTAGATGGGAAAAAACTATGCAAAATTAAGTACATACCTAAGTTCGTAATTAGGTGATAATATTTTAACCAGTTTTATGATCTGAGATAAATATGTTACAATAAATAGATGGAAAATTTAATAACTGAACATTTTATTTTGACCAGAAAAATCCAAAATTTTAAATTTTAACTCTCGTATGTATTTCCTCATAGCGAATGAATTTAAGGAGTTCGAGTAATATAAAATATTTGATGGAGTAAAAACATGTCTCAATTATTCACGTAAACATTTATAGATAAACTACGACCAATCCATCTCCCCTAACCCAGTAAATTTGGCAAATTTGTCAACCTATTTCAAACCTTAAAGGTTTGTGAAATTGTTGAATTTCTTTGTTCTCCATCCGATAGTATCCAATGAGACAAATTGAGCAGAAACCGGCGACAAGAACGGCAATCACGTCGTTCTCTATGGGGCAAAGATATCCACGAATAGGTGCGACAGTATTGAGTGCGATAAACGCAGCTATGTTGTTAGCACAGAAAAAAGTACATTAAAAAAACTAGCGGCGTTACCTCCCCAACGAATGTTAGTTAACTAACATCAACCAAAATCACAAAAGACACAAATTTTCACAACATATGTAAATATGTACTTACAAGATATTTTCGCAACTTCTTCTCTAGGCCATGGTACGTAATCCTCCGCCATTGTAATTTTCCTCCAAAAATTACACGTATTCCAAATTATTTTTACAAATAGTTTTACCCTCGTGAAAGTGTTCAACTTAAAATGGGTGTCGGCCAGAAACTGAATTGTCATGCACCAACGAACTCATGTACATATGTACATACATACGTATTTACATAATTCCTGATGTTTGATAAGCCCACTGGAACCAAGAAGATAAGAAGGAACGTTGCCTACTGAAGTGGTTCGGATTATCTGCATATGCAAATGTTCAGGTATGTATGTATACACTCTTAATAAGCCGGTAATGATTTATCGGTAATAAATTTGGTAATAATGTTTTACCATGTAGTAAAAAATCGTTACGATGATGGAAGAACTTTATTACCAAGCCATTACCAAAGGATACAACATATCAGTACCACTTTGGTAGAGTCATATAAGGTGGATCTACTAAATAGTGGATCACTTGGTGCTTTTAAAGGGTTCGTATTTATTTTCTCCCCAGTCAGTTTTCACTACTCGCGCAGACACAAATTCAGCTGTTATTTCTGAACCCGTTAATGCTTATTAATGAAAATTTTACCATGAGTAGTCCAATACCATAGGTCGATTATGACCTTCATAGAGTCTTGATAAAATGTTTAGTTGTGCAGCAATTAAACATTTAAAAAAATCGGAAAAATTTTGAAGCATCCGAAAAACTGTATGACTACGGACGAGCAGAAATTTTGTCATATACAAAAATTAGTCTAAGCGATGTAGTAAGATGTCAGCTACTACAACTACAACAATTCAGCTCAAGATTCACGAAGAACCGAAAGTTGTGTACTTAATTGTTGAAAAGAGTTAATTGACTCAAAACGACTAAAAGTTATAAACATGCAAATTTCCCATGCTACAATTCAAAAGTTTACAAAGTCGACGAATTAGAGTTACATTGCTTATAAACTAACCCAGGAAACATTCACATGTCATAGGAACATTGATGACCGTCTTAAATCTGGGGAAATATTCCCAAAAAGTGGCGATTTCGGTGAGAAAAAGCAAGGTCAAGAACTATGGCGTCATATCCTCAGGACTAATGAATTCTCAAATGAGCCATATCCAGAATTGAACCTAGAACATATGGTATACAAAACCGAAAAAAAGTCGCCTGTACCACCCATGAGTGTTTCATAATGTGTATCGAAAGTTATGGTAGCGGGTAGTTTTTTGCGCGTAGCGTGACAACTGTTCGTATTACACAAATATAGCACAAATAAATGCGAAGAATTTTATAGCGCAAATGCAACCAAAATACTTTGATAGCATGAGAAGCAAGGAATTTATTCCATATGTTAGTCAGTACTTTTCATGCAAGATGGTGGTGCAACCCACATGGCAAAAACTACCATGCTGCTTTCCAAAGGGCATGCTAAAACGGTTTGGAGCGAAGGGGTGTGGTCCGATAAAAATCCGGATGTTGGGGTTTTGGAGGACCTATGACCCATACTTAAGTATGATATGCATAAAGATCCAAAACCACGGATAACAACAGAGCTAACAATGAAAATTTAAGCAAAGTTCAATCACATATCGAGAACCACTTTGGAAAAATGAGTACTTAGCGACAATTAAAGAGTTGTGGACGCGGCTAACGTGGGTGATCGAAAGACCAAATACTAAGGTATGTTTGAGAAAAAAAATTGGATTCCATGCGTGTCTCCGTTTTGAGAAATTAGCTTACCTTTTTTAACTGGCAAAAGTGGGGAGAAAATAAATCCGAACCCTTTAGTAGCGAAGTGGTCAAAAATAGGTTTCAAAATCTGAAAGTGATGGGCAATATGCCAAATATATCTAACCACATGCCACAAAAATTTCATAAGTTTTGAATGGAAAATAAATTTCGTACAAGATTTCAAAGCGAAGAAGTCGGGAAACAAGTTTTGGATAAGTATCAGAATTTGATTGACAAAGACTCGAAGAAGACCTGAGTACATTTCAACGGAGTTGGGTATTGCCGTGCAAAAATCAAGACATACATAAAAAGTATGGAGAATCCGAAAATGTAAGCTTCAAATAACCACCATTTGAAAAAAACCATCATATCGACCCCTCAAAAGTTAAAAACGATTGAGCAGTTTTTTGAAAATGCTCCATCCACGTCGGTGCCTGATGCTGCCATGAAGTCAAAGATTAATACAAACCACTTGTACCATATTAAGGCCTATAAAATGGGGGTCAAAGCGTATGTAAAGAAATCTCCAGCAAAATGTACGTGAACTGAAGAAAAAATGGTAACCACACCAACTCTGAAGCTTTGCAACAAAAGTTTACGAAAAAAGTTGGTCATTCATGACGAGTCCTACGTCCTTAAAAACGCGACAGAAACTCCGGAAAGGCAATTTTTCATGGCAAATGTGTCTCTCAACTGAGAACCGAAGAGAAATTAAAATGTTTTTCGAAATTTCTCAAAAAATCTCAGGTTTGGCTGGCGTTCTTTAAATTTGGGCGTGTTCTGGACCCCTCATTTTAGAAGGGCTGTGGGGACGCACAGGTTTGTTTTCAGAAATGTGTGACAGTCCGTCTGATTCCTTTCATCAATGAGTATCAAAAAATATAAAATGTAATTTTGTGGACCGACCTTGGACTAATCCACAATTCAACAAGTATTAAGGAAGAAATCGAAAAAAAATTCAGTTAGACGTCGAAAAATGGAAACCCCACATGCATCCCTCATCTTCGCTCAATAAAAAAATGTCGACTATGTGTAAGAAGGCATACTCCTAGCTTTGCGAAACAGTCGATAATTCAAGAAAGTTTTGCTTCCGGTGGGAGAAAATTAGCAATGAAGTTGCAAAGTCTTCCAGAAAAGCACTAACGGCGGAGGTTAGGAAAAAGGGTAAATACGACATGGATAATAGATTAAAGTCTTCTTTGTCCGCGGATGTATAAAATTAGATATACTTGGAATATTATGCAAGAATTTCAGATTTCGAAACCTGTTTTTGACCACTTGGCTAATAAAGTTACCAAGTGATCCACTATTTAGTAGATCCACTATACTTGTGCTTTTCGGTAATGTTTATTACCAGATTATTTACAGTGTATGTGTATAAATACTACAATGAGGCTCGCAGGAGTATAGAAGAGAGAGTGGTAATTATATACCCACTGGTAAAGTCACATGTATGTACATTCGAGGGGGGGGGCAGTACCGTACCAACCGTGGTATATTGTGGTACCAAATACCAGGCCCGGGGCCCGTAAGAGCCCGGGCCAGGTCGCAAGCTTTACACTAGATATAATGGACTTTTTGTGAATTGAAGATTTTACAAAAAAATACTCCACGTAAATACATTTTCTTACATCTAACATTAAACTGTTTGATCTTATTCGTTTTTCATATGTAATTATTTTTGTATGAATTTCTTTGCCTTACACTTTTGTATGAATTTAGAGCAAACATAATGTATAATTTTTAATGAGGGTATTCATTATTTCTTCGTATCCGTAGTATCGTAAAATAGTTTACGAAGAAAAACAAGGGGTCAGGTTTAGTAAAAATCGTAAGCGTAGTAACGTGATTTTCGATGAGAAAATCTTACGACGCTTACAAAATCTCGTAAGCGTCGTAAGTTATTTTACGATACGAAGAATACTAAGGATACGAAGAAATAATGAATACCCTCAATGTTAATAGTTTGACTTTCGAATTTTACTTCATATACAAAATTCTGATTTTAGCTGAAACTTTCACACTTCCACTTCATTTAAAAATTCAGATAAAAGGAAATTAGGCATATTGAAGAAAACTTAAAAGTGTGGGTCGACTTATTTCTGTCCTTAAGCAATTTAAAATTTGTAGCGTAAAAGTTGGAGAGGAGCACTTCAGGCCTACGCGTTTTTACTTACAATTCCGATATGTGTGAATTACCTGACACCAACATTTCTCAACAGTTGGCATATTTCTCTTATACTTATCTTGTGTGATTGTTGGAAATTCTGTGTATGTAAAGAGTAATAATTAAGCACTTGTTTCAGGATTTTTCATAATGCTCAGCTTAAATGAAATTATGACGGAATCCGTCAGCGACAATTTCCATTTTTATTATGAAATTTTACTCATGAGGGAGAAATATACAGATTCTCGCATACGAATTACATCGTAATTCGTTGAAGCTTAAAATGCGTGGGCATGAAGTGGTTCCCTCAAATTTGGGCCCGACCAATTTTAAATTTTTACCAAACACCGAAATAACCCGACCCGTAATTTTCATTTTTCTGAATGTTCCAAATAAAGATTTTTCAAAAAGCTGTTAATTTTCTAATTTTAACGCTATTTCAAAAATGAAAGAACATGTTTGCTAAAAAATTATTTCAATAAAATTTATAAAAACTGGTTTTCGAAAAACTATTAACGATTAAAATTTTTATACTATTTCGGAATTTTGAAAAAATGCTACAGGCCAGAAAATTCGGAAAATCGAAAGTTTTTTGAAATGTGGAAGTTTCTTAAACTCAATTTAATTCCGTGCAAAAATGTTCTTTCATTTTTGAAATAGGATCAAAATTTATCATTTTTAAAAATTCAAATTTAGCTGAAAATGTATGGTAGGGTAAGTACCTTCGTTTCTCAAATTGGTTGTATTCAGAGATTTGTTACGGTTTTTTCTTAGTGAGGAAAATACCTAACAACGAAAATAATTCACTAACAATGCGATGACGCCAGCGGGCTCGCTCCGATTTTGATGAAACCATGATAATTATGTAGCCTTACATAAATAATTGAACACATGTTTCGGGATTTTGCATAATGCTCAGTTTCAACAAAGTTATGATGGTATAAGTGGCCGAAAATTAGCATTTTTCTCCCTCAAAAACAAAAAAAGAAAACCTTCACGAGAAACAGGCGAATTTTCGGCCACTTATACCATCATAACTTTGTTGAAACTGAGCATTATGCAAAATCCCGAAACATGTGTTCAATTATTTATGTAAGGCTACATAATTATCATGGTTTCATCAAAATCGGAGCGAGACCGCTGGCGTCATCGCATTGTAAGTATGCATTTACCCACCCCAAAAAAGTGACCATCTGCGATATCTCAGTCAACGGATTTTGATGAAATTTTGCACCGCTTATTGTTACATAATTTAGAAATGGGATCTGGTGCGACTTAGCGAATGCTTGATTTTTACGCGAGTAATGGGCAAAAATACCCCTGGAAACGTATTTATATTTATAGCTAATTAATGGCGTATCGTAATGAAAAATGAATTTCACAAATTTTAGAGTAAATTTTTGTGCAAATTTTAAGGGTAGTATGATTAAAATCGGTTCATAAATGACAAAGTTTTTCCTATAAGAGGTGCAAAAAATTGGATGAAGCTTAAGGGGTGGTAAAAAAACAAACGCCATTGACAACAACTAATGGAATAAATATATGAGTTCTACATACTCGAGTTATGTGGCAAAATATTTGCAAACTACATGCAAAATTAAATTTCGGGCATGCGTTGTGTTTAGTATCTAAATAACTCAATAACAGGTATTAAATAAACAAGCCTCCAAAAAAGGGAAATCTTAGTGAGGCTGGGTGCAGCTATCAATATTAAATACATTTTTCGGAACAGCATTTGCATCACCAGTCTTAAAACTATCTATTCGTACATTAATTTGTATTGATCAGAATATGGATTCCTGTTGTCTTCAGTCGAAGTCTTTAGTTCAATATATTTAATTGCAGTAATTATTATATAATTATGGTTAATAATTATGTAATTAAGTCGGTCCTGATGACGATCGAGACCGAGATCGAAAACTTGACACCATTAAAAAACAATAAAGTTTTTCATTGGGCGTACTCACGACAACTTCTTATTTCGCATCGCAACTCATTTAGCAAACTTGCGAAGATCAAAATATTTGTGTCGTGAGGGGGTTCGCAAAATATGACTTCGCAAAACTCTCCAATTTCGCAAATCTACTGAAAAACACCTATTTTGGTATTGTTTCCATGGATTTCTTTAATTTCCCTTGCTGACGATGGTGAGAATGAGTTTGCGAAGTAATTTTGCGAAATAAGATAAAACTACATTTAAAAAACAGCATTCTTCGGTGAGGGTGCGACTAAAAACTTTTAAACAAGAGCATTGAGCAAATTTTGAAATTTAATATTTACCAAGTTCTACCTCACCGTGGGCATTATTTATATACCAAATCAATTTGGGCCCACGGTGAGGCAAACGTTGGTAAATGTTAAATTTCAAAATTTGCTCAATGCTCTTGTTTAAAAGTTTTTAGTCGCACCCTCACCGAAGAATGCTGTTTTTTAAATGTAGTTTTATTTACTGGTTTTTGCGTGGAAATTTTTTTGTTAGTCACTAATAGCAATCAGCTAGGTGCAGTTATGAAAAGTCTTTTAAGCAGCGTAAATGGCTGCAGATACCACCATCAAAACTTTCTCATTTTTCGATCGATTTTTCTCGAACGTGTCTCAAATGATGCGTGATCAGTGCCCGGACACTAAAATCAGCTACTGGCATGGTCATTGTATGGCAAAATTGAATTTCCGGTTCGTTTTAAAGTTTCGAAGGTCCTAAAATTCTTGCAATATTAGACTTTCGTAACGAGAAAGATGAAAAGACACTAGATTTCGTAATTGTCTGATTTTTTTGTTTCAACAATTTTTCACTAAATTCAACCGGTCGAGCTGTAGCGTTGACAGAAGTTTTAGGACCCTGTCTTGAAAGCATACCTTGGGTTCGCCGTAACCATGCGCTTTTCTGTCGTGAGGGTAGCCCTTGGTTACTTTCCTCACCTCAGAAAAAAGTCCAATTGCTGGGTAAATTTGCGAAAAAAAATCCCATGGTTTTCCAGCAAAATTTTTGCGAAATCTCGCATATCACGCAAAACTTCGCAAGTTATGTTTCTATGCTCAATTTGCGAGATATGCGAAGGTTGATGTGAGTACGCTCATTGTTATTCAATTTGTACATCTACAATGTACGTAATCAATAATTCTACCAGTAATTAAATCATCTAGGCTAAAATAGTTTGGAGAGTCGTGATTCAAATGCTGTTCCGAAAAATGTATTTAATATTGATAGCTGTACCCAGCCTCACTAAGATTTCCCTTTTTTGGGGGCTTGTTTATTAAATATTGCCCCCGGAAGCCTTTAAAAACCAAGTTGTCGGGATCTTCGGTTTTCGAGCCCCAAAAGTGGTTGGAGGCAACTTTCTTCAACTTTACGTTATTTATCTATTATTGCCCTATACTAATCTCAAAAATTAAATAATAAAAAGCCGTGGCCCGCCGGCACCCTAAAAGTTCATTACTCCTTCGTATGCGAGAATCTGTATTTTTCTCCCTCGCGAGAAAATTTTCACGATAAAAATGGAAATTCTCGCTCCCGGATTCCGTCATAATTTCATTTAAACTGAGCATTATGATTCCTGAAACACGTGTTCAATTATTTGTCTAAGGTTACATAATCATCGTGATTTCGCCAAAATCGGAGCGAAACCGCTGGCGTCATCTCATTGTTAGTCAGTCTGTAGTCTGACGGCGTCAGGCCCAAATGTGTACAATTGTATATTTTTATATTCTTACCACTTGGTTCAATTTTAAAAACTATTTTCAGCCAAGACGTTAGCTTTTGAAAATATTGTGTCTTTGAATTTGTACCTGAGTTCAAGAAATATAAAATGGGCGCTTTGAGAATTAAATTGAATTAAGTTTTAGTTCCTGCATTTTCACAAATTCCAAATTTTTCTACTAATTTTTCAAACTTTTAAAACGGACAGAAAAGTAATTAATCTCGAAGGTTTTGGGAGGGGTTGGGAAGTAAGCGAAAAGTTCGCCATATTCGCATATTTATGCAACGTCAAGGTGTTTATAATTGAATTTTCTCCGTCCCTTCGATGTCGTCAAAAATATTGCTGAGTTAAAAGTGCAAGCAAATTGCTACTAAGTATTTTCCCGTGGAACATAGTATGCTCTTAATACGTGGAATATTACTTCGTTCCAAAATACTATCATTGTGGAGCAAAAACTATTACGCAATATCGGATATACACTAGGGGACAATATTGAGTAAATTGGAAGAATGATTTCATTCAAACATGGAAATCTCAAAAACTATAGTATGGAAATGAATAATTGTTTTTGCATAATGTGTAGAATTTAATCAGCTACGAAGTCAAACATAAATACATGTAATGGGTATATATCCTGTCTTGAAAAAATGCGCGATTTGTAAAGAAAAAAATACGGGATAGACAAAATTGAGTAGATTTTTTAATTTTGTCGTTATAACTTGATAAGGTAAGCAAATCTTTCTATCAAGTATGGTCATTGTGGTGTAGATACAACTTGTGAACATTTTTATTCTTCCAATTAGGATGTCAAAGGTCAGGACTGAGACCACGGTGGCAGAAAGGGCGCGCATCATTGACGCATGGGAAGGAGACGAAAATGGGTCAAAAACTTTAAAAGAAATATCAGAAATTTTAAAAATCAAGTACACAACTGTTTGGAAGATCATTGACCGCTATAAAAAGTCAAACAGCATTGCCAACAAGGCAGGTAGGGGAAGAAAGCAGACTTTCACGGACCGAGAGAAACGTTCAATCGTGAAGTTTGTGAAAATAAATCCGAGATCCAGCGCCGTGGATATTTCGAATGCTACTGAAACTGCCACAGGAAAGAAGACCAGTCCTAAGACTATCAGAAGAATCCTAAATTCGAATAGATACAAAAATTTTCGAGCGAAGAGAAAGCCCTTCATTTCCAAGACGAACATGAAGAAACGACTGAAGTTTGCCAAGGAGCATCTCAACAAGGACCAAGCTTTCTGGGACAAAGTTTTATGGTCCGACGAAAGCAAATTCAACATTTTTGGGTCGGATGGTCGGATCAAAGTGTGGAGGAAGAAAAAGGAAGCTCTGAAAATGAAGAATTTGAACCCCACTGTCAAGCATGGTGGAGGAAGCGCCATGGTGTGGGGTTGTTTCAGCTCTTCAGGTCCTGGAAAAATGGAATTTGTCGAAACGACCATGAATCAACATGTTTACCAGGGCATAATCGACAGGAATGTCAAAAGTTCGGCAGCAAAACTGAAACTTGGCAGGCGTTTTATCTTCCAACAAGATAAGGATCCCAAGCACACCGCTAAGTCGACTTGGGCGTTTTTCAAGACCCAGAAGATAACGGTGCTGGACTGGCCACCACAAAGTCCCGATTTGAATCCAATTGAGCACCTCTGGGATCACATTGAGCGGGAAATTCGAAAAACGCCTATTTCGAACAAAAACGAGGTAAAAAAGCGGCTTTCCGAAGCATGGGAAACTACTCCACCGGAAGTAACAACAACGCTCGTCAACTCGATGAGAAGCCGCTGCATTGCCGTGATTGAAGCTAAAGGAGGTTCAACTAGATATTAATCGCAAAAAAATTCAAATTGATATCTTTCTTTAGAAAATAATAGCAAAAGTCTGAAAAATTTACTCAATTTTGACCCTTCCATATTTTTTTCTTCACGATTCGGGCATATTTTCAAAAAAGCGGTTATACTCAGTACCTTAATTGATCTTTGGTTTTATAGTTACTTAAATCCTACACATTATGCAAAAGAAATTATTCATTTCCATACTATAGTTTTTGAGATTTCCATGTTTGAATGAAATCATTCTTCCAATTTACTCAATATTGTCCCCTAGTGTATTTGAAAAAAAAATATTCCGAAAAAATAGCAAATGAAAATTTATCAATATTCGAAAACCTGAGAACCTTATAAAATTGCCAAACTCTTAAAATTTGAAACATGTCGTGCAATGTTTGCCCAAATTGTCCCATCGACTTTGCAGTCCCCTCAAGGACGGAATTTGCATATCCATATCTCAACAAATTATTAACCACTTTAATATTACAGGCACTAATATTTCTGTTCTGGAATCGTATCTCCATCTATATTAATAGTGACTGGAGACGTGCAGTTTTTTCGGGTTAGCTTACTTACATAATATTTCCAAGAATTTTGACTTGGAATCTCAATTAATCGTATCTAATTTATATCGTGACAATATTTCTAGAAATTTGGTACACAGTTTGTTCTCCATTTTTGACCCTGCCGATAACAATTTTGTTAGGAATGATCTTATACAATTTACTGATCGGTTTGAGACAGGTAAATTACTTTTGATCAGAGGACGGAAATGTATTTATTTTCGATTGATGACGACTGATGGTTAAAATTTCTCTGTTTTTTCCCTACAACGCAAAAATTTCAAAATGTTTTTTTTACATCTTATTCAATATTTTTAGATTTTCAGGCACATTTATTTATAAACATTGCTTCCATTATTTCAACAACGCATGGTTAAACCGTTCAGATACATATGTATTTCTCAAAAATAAGTGTTTGGAAATTTAAATTTTTATGTACGCTTTTTGAGTAAATATAAATGTTTCGTATTTCGTTAGGTATTTTGTTGTTATTTTTACAAATATTCAACACATACTTATTTATTTAAGAAAATTTTCTTAAATGCATACCCGCCTTATGATTGCGAAGTATTTAATTATTTAATTACCTGTAAATTTCCAATTTCTGAGAATATTTTAATTTATTTCAGAAATCTATTCCTCACTTGAAACGTTGTAGTAACGCGATGTGGCTTTTTATCGCATTTTTTGGAGCCACCAAAGTTTTATGGACTTCGCAAGAAAAGGATGTCCTTGTCCTGACGAATGTTCGATTTGTCGCCCTTTGCATTCTTTTCGTATTCAACATTTGCCATGTCCTGGGAACAGTTACGCTTTTGTTTCTGCACGTTAAAAATTTAAAGCAGGTTCGGAAGCCTGGTAATCTGAGGAAGAAAAGATCATCACATGATACAGAATACAAGAGCGGCAAAGACGAACTAAACATTCGTTCCATTCCAGCAAGAAGAATTAAAGGTATGCAAATATGTATTTATACAAATGTAGAGTATTGTTGTTTCCAGAATCCAATTCCGATTTAAGCAGAAGTCTCCTACCATATGCACTCCAGAGTTGCGTCGGATATCCGTTATTTCGGGTAATCCGTGGCTCGATCCGATCTGTTTGGATTGGATCGGATATTTTTTTAAAATCCTAGAAACGGATCGAATCGGAGCGTATTTCTCTGATCTGACCCAGGTTTGATGTGCTCCGATTTTGGCCAAATTGTGTCAAGCAATCATGATTGAATTAGTATGAAATATCTTAGAGATGCAGTCCCCCAATAGGCACGTTTGGCACATATTTATGTAGATATTTGCATCTGAACCGCGCCACAGAGTTGGCAAGTTCTACACTTTCGAAATTTACTGTGGGGTTTTTCCTCATCAGATGCAAATATTTCTTTGTGTAAATTTCTACTTAATTAAATGTTTGATGGATGGACATAGATTTGTCGAAATCGGAGAGCATACGCTAGGAGACCTCCCTTGTAAGAATTCTCATACAGCCATGTGAAAATGGTTTATTTACGATTTCCAATTTTTTGCCAACTAATACTTTGGGAAATTTTGCATATTACTATTTTTCAAGCCAATCTTTAGTTTTGGTACTGACACAAACTCACATTTAATACGGTAAATAAATTAATTTATGTCTTGACTTTAGTGGAAGCCATTTCAATCGGGACGGGATTCTCTTCTACCGTTCATCCCGGTCAGGTAAGGTCCTCGTCGCACCACGGAAAATCCTCCACAACGACACCAGTCGCGATTAAGATAGTTTCCAAGACGATCAACAGCACAGTAATTTTCCAAGAGTTGAAAAACATGGCGAGATTAATGATCCCACGGGAGGGGAAGACGCATCCCAACGTGATTTCTTTCTTGGGAGCCTGTTTCCTAAATTCTGGTAACAAACTTAGGAGGAGAGCTTCACCACCTGCCCTTCACAGATCTCGATGGCCTTTGGATATGTGGTAGGGTCCTATGAGTGTACTAAAACTCTGAAGTGGTTTGACTCCATGGCCACATTTGCGCCCCCCACACCCACTCAAAGGGATGAAAACCACAAAAGTTACCAACTTCAAAAATCTACCAAAAATTCAATTTTGCTCGGATTTTGATAAAATTTAAGTTTTTGTGATTCCAGATACTTGTGTGATAAAATCCAGTAGCAATCTCAACTTTTTCGAAATTTTCGAAATTTTCGAGCTGATCAATTACTCGAAAAAATTCAAAATTTCAAAAAAGTTGAGATATCTACTGGATATGATCACACAAGTATCTGGGATCACAAAAATGTAAATTTTATCAAAGCCGAGCAAAATTGGATGTTTGGTGACATTTAAAGCACATGAAAACAGGGTTTTTTTCGTGTTTTTGGCGCCTTTGAGTGGGTGTGGCGGGCGCAAATGTGGCCATGGAGTCAAACCACTTCAGGGTTTTAGTACACTGATGGGACCCTACCACATATCCAAAGGGCATCGAGATCTGTGAAGGGCAGGTGGTGAAGCTCCCCTCCTTAGTTATACAAGCTATATAAGCTACATAGTTACGTAGACTGTGCCGAACTTGCAAAACTTAATCCATAACTTTTGCAAACAAAAATTGCGCATAAATTTTACACAATTTATATTGTTTTTCAGAAACACCAAGTAATCCTTTAGGACCGGTCAACATTATCATGGAACTTTGTCGCCATGGAAGTTTGATCCAGTATTTACGCCGAATTAGGGATGACCCAGAAAACTCACGAGACCCGACACAATTGGATAAGTGGTCCCTTCAAGTCGCGAATGGAATGACGTTTTTGGCAGAATTAAATGTAACACATGTATATACACAAATTTTCTAAAATTGCACGGGATAATTACACTCAAAACAAAACGGTGTCAATATATGACTTAACCGCCTTGGTTACAATTGTGATTCCGAGTAGTAATAAATTTTTTCCGTCCGGTCATAACATTATAACGGTATCAAAATCATCATAACTCGGATTCAACATTGAAACCAAGGCGGTTAAGTCATATATAGGGTTCTACATGTCATATTTGTCATGTCATATTTGTCCGTCGTAAATGTCAAATGTCATAAATGTCAGACATTTACCGATGGTGTCAATGTCAGACATTTATGACAAATTGACATATACAGAAAATTTCATAAATGTCATAAATGTCATGACATTTATGACATGTCAGTGGACATTTTCAGAGCCATCGAGTTCTTAATACTGACTCAACTTCTCCGCTTTATTCAATCTGTGCACATTTCAACTTTGATTCAACTTGACTTGATCGATGATGAAGAAATAACTTGTTAATTATTTTACACCGTTATAATTGATCTTCATGTATTACAAGGACAGATAAATTGGTAAGTTACTATTATATAATAGGATTTACTAAATCGCGTAAAGATTTTCGTAATCTTTAAATGGAAAATTCGGTTTGTGGCATCAAAGCAATATTATTTATTTAACCTTTTTATTTGTTTCAGATATATTTCAAGCGCCATGAAAACGGCAGATCGAATTTGGCTGGAGTGGAAGGTTGTAGGTGACAAGGCAACTTGCCGACACTGCAATCATAAAACAATAACAGAACATGCCACAAGGTGCAAGGAACATACGTCCACCTGTTCAAGTGCACCACCCGCAATTCGGCAGAAATACGTTGCAGATCTGACGGACTTGAAATTGCGACAAACTAGTCTAAGACCTGTAACGCTGGCAGTGCAGAAAATGGATGACTCGAATCAAGAGCTGGAGTTGGTCGAGGAAATCTGCGCCAATGCTGACGAGCTCTCGACTACAATTCCCAGTACTACAACGGCAAAACGACATCATTCGTCCTTCTCGCAATCAAGGCTTCTGTCAATTAACGCTTCGAAACTTAAGATGAAAAAACTGCAGACAATCTGGGTGAATGCCATGATAAATGGAAACATCCCATTCAACTGGCTACAAGATCCAGTTTTGAATAGTTTTTTTCAAAAACTGGGCTCAGGATTCGTCATGCCTTCTCCGCGACAGGCGTCTACATCAATTTTGAGCGCACTGAATAAAGACGCACTTACTTGTGTAAACGATGCTATTTCTAATAACCGGCACCTTTCAATCATTATTGACGGGTGGAAAAATTGTCGGGGAGTTCCAGTTATCAACATAATTTTGGTAAATCCCTCATCTTGTATTTTCTACAAGAGTTATGAACCAGGTGAGTACTTACACATGTTTATAAAATATACCACAAATTGTACGATTCGCTTTATATGCACGTATTTGACTATAATTTTATTTTGCACACATTCCAGGGGCCAATAGGGAGACTGGAGAGTATTTGGCTTCAGTAATTAAAGGAGTAATAGAAGAAGTACAGGCCACTCATGGACAAGGAAAAATTGTCGCGATTGTCACTGACCAAGGAAGCAACTTTGTGAGAGCACGACGCGTAATTTCTAATGAGGAAACTATTTTGTCCATCAATTGCGGTGCACATATGCCAAAGCTGAAGATATTTCAAAAATTCCTAGTATCAATCGTTTCCTTAAAAAGTCCACCAACGTTGTCAAAGAAATTAAGAAGTCCAAACTTAAACTTGCTCAATATTATGATGAATATCAGAAATGGATTGACGATGAAAGAGTAAAAGGAAATACGCCAAAATCTCGTGTCACTCTAACCCTTCCTTCGAAGACAAGATGGTATGGAATCAGTGATATGTTTCATAAATTACTGAGAGCAAGACCTGTCCTAGAAAGACTATCTATCCTTCATGAGATTGACTTCACTTCCTCCACTCGAATGGCTTTAAAGGATGACTCTTTTTGGACTAAGCTCGAACACGTGGCTCCACTTTTTAGAGCAATTACTGATGGTAGTTTTCATAAATATTTTATTGAAAACCAAGCTCTTTCTTAATCTTTCTTCATTTTGTAAACTATTTTTGCAGTTATTGCAATTACGGAAGGAAATTCGTCTACGTTGTCGGACGTGGTAGAAGAATTTGAAAAATTGCGGGGAATTTTTGAACAAAACGGGGACAATTCTGACATACTAAAAAATGCCACAAATATTTCTGAAATTAAAAAATGTCAAACAATATTTAAGAACAGGACTGATATCCAAAAACTAACGAAAATTCACTACTTAGCTAACTTTTTGGATCCAAGGTATAGAGGTCAAAAATTTGTCGAAGACGAAGAAAAACTGTCGATGACACTTTCAGAACTTGAAGATTATGCGAAAAATATTGGAGTCATTCCAACTGAAGAAGCCAAGGAAGAACTCGGCCGTCAAATATCCAGTTATAGGAGGAAAGAAGGCATATTTGGAAATTCGATGCTTTTGCACAGAGTCCCTCATTTGTATTGGGATAATTTATTATCATTCCAATCTTCGAGTATCTTAGCTACTGTTGGTGTCAGGATTTTATCAATTCCCGGATCAGTGCAGGAGCTGAAAGAAGTTTCTCAATTCAAGGAAATGTACACACAAAAAATAGAAACCGATTATTAGAAACAACTGTAGAACAAATTATGAGAATCAAGTGGAATAATCAGCAGCGGTACCCAAAAAAACTGAAAAAAGCGGTAACAAGTCTCGTTATTGAGCCGCATCAGCAGGAATATGTGGCGTCAGATTCCGAGTCCGATGACAATTCTGACATGGAAATAGCCGAACCTTACTCGGAAAGTGAACTAGATACCTAAATGCATTTTAGAATATGTTAAAAATATCCATGTTTGTTAAAAAATAAAACATGAATAGGAATATAATTGAAAGTATGAATCATTCTTAGCGCTGTATTATTTACGGAAATCATATCGTTTAAATTTAATCTGGAGGTTCTAAATGTCATAACTGACATGTCATAAATGTCATATTTGTCATATTTGTCAGACATTTATCAATAATGTCAATGTCAGACATTTATGACAAATATGACACGACATGACAAATATGACATGACGCGACATATATTTCTTGACACGGACATTGTAGAACCCTAGTCATATATTGACACGGGCGGTGTTGATTCGACAAATTTTTATTTTGAGTGTACGTATGTAACTTATTTACAAATTTTCTAAATATATAGTTAGTTCATAGCGATATTGCTGCCCGTAATGTTCTCTTGGATGATAAATTAGTCGCGAAAATATCGGATTTCGGCATGTCCAGAAAATTGTACGATTACCAAATGTATGCCACCCTAGAACAAAAGGTGAACAAACATTAACGTTCCTGTGTTCTACACCATTTTTGTACTTACACTCTTAAAAATATTGTTACCCTTTCCAAAAGTGAGGGAAGTCTAACTTAAGCGAACTGTAGTTACAAAACCCAGAGTAAACCTTGCTTTTTATCAAGTCAAAGTTACTCTGGATTTTGGGTAATTACATAATTTATAATTCAGAGTGCAAATACTTTCTATTATAAAAGGGTTACATCATTTTTAAGAGTGAATATCTCACTAAATTGTATCCCTTTGTTAGGAATATCCTTGGAAATGGATGGCCCCCGAAAGCCTGGATCGGCTCCAGTTTACCCACCAATCCGATGTCTGGTCTTATGGCGTCTTGCTCTGGGAAATTTACAGCCTGGGCGAAACCCCGTGGCCCGGGTTGACATGGACGTCCGATTTTGTACACAAGTTACACAACGGACTACGACTGGAACGACCTTTTTGGGCGGATAAAAATATGTGAGCAGTTTAATAAGGATATTCATGAAGCCTTCGTATCCTCATGATTCTTCGTATCATAAAATAAGTTACGACGGTTACGAGGTCTTGTTAGTGTAGTAGGATTTTGTTGTTAGAAATTTCGTTACACGGATTACGACTTTTATCATGGTTTTCTTCGTAAACTATTTTAGGACACTTTGTAAGGATACGAGGGAATTTGGAATACCCTTCGTATAATTTATTAAAAAGATGCTGTTTCTATAATATTAATTTCGTCTTTAGATTTGTAATCATGCAAACCTGTTGGCAATTGGAGCCTGGGGAAAGACCAACATTTTCTCAAATTTCGAAACAACTGCTTCAAGATTTTATAATTAACAAATCATGAAGTTTTGTCATGCCGAAATTACTTGGGCGCAAAAATTTCAGTTTTCATTTACTTCTGCTATTTATTTTAGCTAGAAAATAACAACACTTATTAATTTGGTGTGATACATAATTGCAGATAAATTCTGCGTATCGATTATTTTACAAATTACTTCATCAAATTGTTATGTCCAGGTTTATGTATTTCGTGAAAACTACAAAGATTCTTCAAATTTTCAATATCTCAATTCGCTTTCCATTTTTTTCTACGGTGTAGAGAATTTGATCAATTCGTAATCTTGCATATTTACATTAATTGTCAATTCGTTTAGCAAGTTAAACCGAAATATATGAAATGGTGGAATCATTTAAGGATAGCGCGTATTAAGCATTATGGGTTTTCCGGAGATTTGATACCCCAAAAACCCACCAAAACTCCGGGTAGCGAACCCTGTGGCAATTGTTTGATGACAAAGTGCACAATACCATTTTGAACACACTTTTATGACAACTGCAATTTACAACTTTCTACGTACATAAGTACTGAATTATCTTCATAACCGGCCTGTTATCAAATTAGTGTAACTCCACTTAAATTAATGATCAACTCCCTATGTAAATATGTACCTACATATATATGTACATATTTACTGTATAAACACTAATGTTATTCTACACCCAAGTTTTGCAAATAATTCGCCAAATTTTGCAGCCCACCTTCCTGTTATTGGCACAACCAAGTATTTGTTTACTGTCCAGAAACTTTTTAATTCTATACATAAAACTAGCTATTTTTGTTGATTGTAATACACTGTTAAAAATCTGCTATAGGTACTGATTTCTCTGTATTAAAGCTGATACCATTTGGTATTACAATTATAAAGATAAGTAAAAGTTTACTATCGATACGATCAGCGTTTAATACCGAACTATTACTTCACCATAAGTATCTATTAAATTCCTACTTGTCGATATCATTTTGGTATTATTTTAATACTGAATTTCCAAGATTATTAGAGGGGGACTTGAAATGGGTTAAACGGAAGTACTCCCCTAGGGGGTCATATTAAACCGATTTCTATAGAAGGGGCAAGACTTCTATGGAAGAATGCTCAGAAAAACGAGAAAAAAAATAATACTTCAGATGTGATAAATAAAATTATACCTCAGCGCAATCCCTTGGCTACAATTGAAGTGTGGAGTCCTTGAAAGGTCCCTTCTCGTCTGATGTCACGCCATCATTGAATGCAAGTTAGGGTTATAATTATTATACCGAATAAAAATAAATTTATATTTATTTCTTGGAATCATTTTACAATGCCTGTAGTTAAAATGAAAGCGCCCGTGGCCCCAGTAAGGGGCCACGGACTTAGGTCTACTAAGTGGAATGAGTGGTCTCTCTTTACTATCATTACTTATTTAGTGGGGTGTAATTTCTCTAGCGTATAGTGTTGATAACACCGCAAAAACGTAAGATTGAATTATAGCTACAGCAGATTCTAGGGTTAATAAAATAATTTGGGTTAAGATTAATCTAGCTAAGATTAAGTTAGAGGCGGCTGCTGTTTGGCTGCCCAAAAGAGTTATTAATAAGTGTCCTGCTACCATGTTAGCTATAAGTCGGACTGCCAAAGTTAAAGGCCGGATTACATTTCTAATTGATTCGATTAACACTATAAATGGTATTAATAAATTTGGAGTGCTCTGTGGCACTAAATGGGCGAACATATGTTTGGTGTAATTTAATCAGCCGTACATCATAAATGATAGTCATAGAGGTAATCTTAAAGTTAAGGTCAAAACTATGTGTCTTGAAGCTGTAAAAATGTATGGAAATAAGCCCATAAAATTATTTATTAGAATAAATATCAATAAAGAGATAAATGGGATAGTTCTTCCTACTGATGAGTGGGGTCCTAGCAGTATTTTAAATTCATCATGAAGTTTTTTGCAAATTCTTAAGGTCAATAAAAAAAATTTATTAGGGGTGGCTCAAAACATAGGCGTTAAAATCATTAAAACAATTAATGATCTAATTCAGTTTAAAGATACAAAAATTATTGATGAAGGGTCAAACACTGAAAATAAATTAGTTATTATCATTTATAGCAGCCCCCACCCCAGTTTCGGCTCTTGTGCATTCATCTACTTTAGTCACAGCCGGGGTGTATCTATTAATTCGGTTTAATTACACTCTAGGTGTCAATAATTTTTTATTATTTATTGGTATGTTGACTATATTTATATCTGGTTTAGGGGCTAATTTTGAGATAGATTTAAAAAAAATTATTGCCTTATCAACACTAAGTCAGCTCGGGTTAATAATAACATCTTTGGGGCTGGGCTTCTACGAGTATGCCTTTTTTCATCTTTTAACTCATGCTATATTTAAATCCCTATTATTTCTATGTGCTGGGGTGTTTATTCATTCTATAGGGGACACTCAGGATATTCGAGCGATAGGGGGGTTAATGATTTCTTGCCCAGTCACATCTTTGTACTTCATTATTTCTTCAATAGCTCTTTGTGGGTTTCCGTTTTTATCAGGATTTTTTTCTAGGGATATAATTATTGAATTTTTTTTTCAAGGTAAAATAAATTTAATTATGGGATGCTTAATAGTTTTATCTACATTGTTTACATTAACGTACTCTGTTCGCCTTTTGTATTTTTCTTTTTTTAATAATATGGGTAACCGGTATCTTTTAAGTTTAGCTGAGAGAATTAATATACTAATTCCGATAACATTTTTAATTTTTATGTCAGTTTTGGCTGGCGGGTGGCTTAGAGTTTATATATTTCCTATGAATTTTATTTTTCTACCCTTGTGGCTTAAATTATTGGTCGTTACTATAAGTTTTAGTTTTTTCTTTATTTATTTTTTCTTAGTAGACTTTAAGGTTATAAAGAAAATTAGCTCTACCTCAGGTTTAGACTATTTTTTAGGTTCGATGTGACTGCTTCCTTTTATTTCTACTTTTGCTCTAACTCCTATTATTAAGTACGGCGTAAAAATTTTAAATCTTGTGGACCAAGGTTGAGTGGAGTTTTTAGGGGGGCAAGGATTTATTGACAAATCTAAGTTTATTTCTTCCAAGGCAGATGTATTAAATTCCGTAAGAATGAAATTCTTTATATTTAGTTTCTTTATGGGTGTATTGGTTTTATTTTTTAGCTTAGTTTAGATTTTTATAGCTTATATAAAAGAGCACTACGTTGAAGTTGTAGGGGAAGACTGAGTCTTGAAAATATATCCCATAAAAATATATTTATTTATTTAAACATTGAAAATGTTTTGTTTTTAATTAAACTAAAATAGAAAAAAGAAAATAACGGAGTTTAACCGTTAAAATTTTAAGTTAGCAGCTTAAATTTGGCTCCCTTTTCTTATTAAAGAGGCTGAGTGCCTAATAGCCATTAACAGTGGCTCGCCGCTTCTTTGGCTTCCTTTAAAATAAGGGGAGATCCCAAATTTTCAGGTCGAAACTGACCGCGATTTTTCGCTTCTTACTAGTGTAAGATAGACTTTCACAGTACTTTCTGAATGCAACCCAGATGTTATTTTTAACTACAATCCTTTATTTTATTAGTATACAATATTATTTTCAGTCTAAGGCTCCTTGGTTCCATTCATGTAGAAGTCCCATTAAAAGAATTAAGATGAAGAATGTTAATAGAGTTAGAGTGTGGGCTCAATTTATTGATGTAAGAATAACTGGCAGGGGGATGATTAGAGTAATTTCTACATCAAAAATTAAAAATACCACTGCGATTAAATAGAACCGAAGAGAAAAAGGAAGTCGTGGGGATCTTTTGGGGTCGAATCCGCATTCGAATGCTGAAGGTTTTTCTCGTTCTTGTATATTTTTTTGCAATAAAAGAGTTTAGTAAAATTAAAATTGAGGGTAACCCGAATGAGATAATAAATATTATTAAAATTATATTTATCTAACAAATTGAACCTTCTAATTGGAAGTTAGGTGTACTTTTTATACTATAAATATACTTTAACCTCCTCATCAGTAGATACTTATATAAAGAAAAAGTCACACCACATCAACAAAATGTCAGTATCAAGCAGCTGCTTCAATATGTGTACATCAATATGTAACTAAATTGAAAAACAATATAAATGCAAACGTGCAACTTACCATTTCCACAATTCATTTGAAGACTTTTTAGAAGAGTCCAAAAATGGTTTCGAAAATGACAAATTTATTTTCTGTTTTACAAATATTGTTTCAAATTCTTCCCGTTATATTTTCCTCAAATTTAGGGAGAACCCTGCACCATAAAATTTTCGAGGGGTACATCTTCAACATTTTGTCAAATTTCGAAAACAATTATTTTTTCTGGACAGAATCCTCTTCAGAATTAAAAATTTCATTCATTCTCGACAAAGTGGAAGGAACTCCTCCTCGACACAAATTTCCGCGAAGGGGCGAATCCCCCGATTTTAATTTAATCTCGATCTCTACCCGATATTCGGATTCATGTTTTATACTTGTCGCGGACATTTATACGTTCAAATTTTACCTGTTTTTGGATGATTTGCTGGAAGGAATTTCATACGCAAATTTAGACCCGCATTTCATCCTGATCCATACGTATTGGCCGGCGGCGGAATTTCTACCTGTATTTCGGCGACATACTCCGTACTGGGTTTCGTCTACATTTCTCTTCTGGCACGAACCTAGTAGAAACTTGTACAGAATATGTGTCTCTTGTCGGGAGCCGATTCCTATCAGTCTCACTTCACCCGTAATAACGGATATTTCATACATACATACCTGTTCACATTCATTCATTCAATAGAGAATGGATAAATTATACATTCATTATTCAATAAATTCATGAATAACGAGTGAATAATTATTTGAAAAATTTTGACTGAATGAATATTCAAATAATATTTATTTATTCCATATTCACGAAGAATGAATAAAGGAATGAATGAAGGAATAATTTTATTAATAGTTCATTTTCCCGCTCAGAATAACCCATGTGGCATGCTTAGGATAAGCCGAATGAATGAATAGTTCCGTTCATTAATCACTCTTCACGCTATGCTTAATGCACGGGGTAGCTGGAGAAATCCATATAATAGGGGGGATTTGAGACAAAATGAGTAAAGAATGAATAATGGATAAATATTTATTTTCAAATTTTGAATAAATAAATAACGAATGAATAATTTATTTAAATTTTTATATTGAACGAATTTTTCCTTTTTTGAACAGGTGGTAAATCGCCACTCTCTCAGAATAGTTCCCCCCATGGAAAAATCCTTCGCCTTCATCTCCCACCATGAGGGACCACCCCCACCCCGTCGGAAAGACATGACGTCCTGCTCCTTCCGGCCTTACTGGGGGCTCGAAACCTGGTTCCCGACCTGCGTCGTGTACGTCCTAAGTACCCACTTGAACTACTCGCTAGTCCCGCAATACCCCAGACAACGCTCCATAGCCTGGGTATCCTTCGGAGAATCGGCGGGAAACGTCTTTTACGAAGAAAAGTTCCTCTCAAAGAGCATGATCAAGTTCAAACTGCTAAACCATGCGACTCTCCGCTCTGAATTTGTCCTCGTTCTGTACACCGAAAAGGGCGGGAATCTGGACTTCTTCAAGTTACTGGAACCCCTCGATTTTTGGATTTGGGCCGGGCTCGGGATCGGTTTTTTGGTCACGTTTTTCCTAATTTGTGGCATCTCAGAAATAAAAGGGAACATTGGTAACGCTTTATTTACCGTGTTTTCCGTATTGCTAGACCAGTCTCAACATGCCCCGAAGGATGTGGGAAATCTGATCTTTCCGAATAAGACGACCCTTCTAATCACGACCTGGACTTTGACGTTATCCATAATTTCGACTTGTTACAAGGGCGACCTTTTCTCCTATTTCGTCACGGAAACTCCTCCCAAGACGCCGGATACTTTAGAAGCTTTATCAAAGTGGGGTATCCCGATAACCACAAATACCCGGTATCCCGGATATCGGGAACAAATGGAGTCCACCCTGAAAAACTATGTGTTAGCCGATCTCGCCCAAGGGGACGATCCCTATGCCAAATTGTATGCCCGTTTGGCCGATAAAACGATCCTTCTCACCGGCAAAGTAAACTACATCGTGCTCAATATCACTCAAAACTTGCCGCTAAATACGGACCGCGGGCTTATCAAGATGCCCCAAACTTTCGCATCTCTCAGCGATAAGAGGTTATCGGACAGAATGAAAACCCTGATGAGTCGGAGTAATCGATATTTCACTCAAGAAAAGCCTAATTTCGGGGGAGCAACCTCCGTAGTGAGTCGGATCCCTTGGTACATGGATAACAACGAGTATACCGGAATCATTAAGAAGGGTTTGGCAAAGTTGTGGGAGAGCGGGATTTATGAAAATTGGCGGAAAAAATCATGACATGTATTACACCGTGATGATGTTAAAGATGAACGACCTATTTATAGGAGGCGGGCCAGGTTGAATTATTACGGTTTGGTAGTAATGAGCGGGTCTGACGTGATGACGGATGGACCATTTACCTTTAGCCAGGTGGAATTGGATAATTTGAAAATATGCTTTATTCTATATTGTGTCGGTGTTTTGGTTGGGGTACTTTGTTATTTTTGGGAAGTTAAGAAACTTATTTCAAGAAGTAGGAAAAAGCCGAGGATAGTTTTTGAGTTCAGATTTTTACACTAATTACTCCCTGAAACTTTTAGATTTTTGTACAAAATGTCCACCGACGTTTTAACTTTGTGGTAATGAAACTATTCATTTTCGAATTGCTTACTATTACTTTTCGAATACTGTTGGTTAACGATAATAAATTTGATAAGAATAAATAAAAAATATGAAAACTTAAACAATCAAGAAGAGTAGGAGCTAAAAATTTAAAAAATCTGCAAATTTTTATACATAAATACATACATAAATACCTGAAATTATCAAATGTGAAGTGTTTTATTTGTTTATTTACACACTTGCATATTTACGTACATACACCATTTTTCGTATAATTAGAGAGAATGGTACATATATAAATGTTTTTAAAGGTTTAAAAAAGCTCGGCACAATCCTAAATTTGACCCGTATAAATTATTTATTGAAACTTGATGAAACTAAAAATTTAATGGATTTACAAATTTATATTTTGAAAAAGCAAATTACATACAAAACATAAGCAATTCTTACAAATCCTTTAAATTTCCTGTTCCGTATGCAAAATATTAATATGTACAAGTCCATTGTTACACAAATAGCGAAAAGTAAAATTTACCCATTTCACAGCCCCGGATTAAAGTAGAGTTTATCGCACTCTCCTAGAATATCCATTTTTGGATTCTGCCTTTCAAATCCGGGGGGAAGTTCCATATTCTTCATGACCTTGGCTACCTGGATTTTTAGACAATATTATTATTTAATTATTACAAAATACTTAAGACATTTACTCGGGACGATTTTTTTCAAACGAAAAGGCACTTGCTTCTTTCTGCATTTAGTTATTCCTTCTCTAGAATTACTTGAATTTCAAAGTTTACCAAATAGAAATGTTTCTTCCAATCAGGTGGAAAATGTTAGTTACGTTTCTTCTCTCGGTTTTTTGCGAGACCTTTTCACTTTAAAAATTCGTCCTGAGTACTAATCTTCATCTTGTACGGTACATTGATATACATTCAATTTGTTCCACTGTGCATAAAACTTTTTGAGGCGGTACACCCTAAGAAATAATGTCACCCGTTTGAAAAATAAATGCACACCGTTACAAAATCTGGAGCATAGATAAGTCTTCTTAATCAAGTTCACGTTACGCAGGATTTAGTCTAGTGTATGTACTTAAACAATTTGGAATTCAGAGTGCACCCATCTTTCAAGAAGGTGACATTACTTATTTTTTAGAGTGTACTCTACCCTCCCTCATTACTCACCTCGTTGCGCAAACCGTCAATATGTTTTTCATGCGCTTGCTCCATGAACACTTTTGTCAAGGCGTAAATGAATCTTGATCCCGTGGCGGATTGACGTCTCGCCACGTCGGCGGGAAGGGCGGGAAAAAACAGGCGGACGTGATCCACCGAACTTGTTTCCGTTTCGTTTTTCGACTGACCCGAACCATCGTGGGACTCGAATTTCTTCTTCTTTTCAAGGCTTTGACACGCCTGAAAAAATACGAGTTTAGGCTTCTCGCTAAAAGCCGGCGCCATCTTTCTCGTAATTTCGGGTAAGAAATCGGCATAAATATTCATAGAGTTCCCGTCCGCCATTTGAATCTCGTTTAATTGGCCGTGACTCATGATAACGAAGACGAAACAATCCATTTCTTCCGTAATGAGGGACCGATATTTTTCCATGACGGCGACAATTCGCTAACAAAAGGAATGTTACAATGTTAAGTCTTTACACTCTAAAAAATATTTGGTGCTACCCTTTTGAAAAGTAAGGGCATTTTGAATTCTAAATTAAGGGAATTTTTTAATAAATTGCCTCCAAATCGATAACGTGATTTGTACACGCTCCCTTATCAAGTCAACGTTACTCTGGATTTAGTATTGTATTGTTTGTAGCTCACTTAACTAATTTTGAATTCAGAGTGCACTAACTTTGGCAAGGTCCATATATTACGTCATGAAAAAGGTGGGTGTTTTTGGGTACTTATATTATGTAAGCTTAACATAACTAGGATAAAGAATGGGTAGATAGGTGGCCGAAGATTCGGTGTTTTTCTGATAACGTTATATATGGACGCTCCCTTTTCAAAAGGGTAACACTATAGTTATAAGTACAAGATTTTTTAGCAATTTTCAATTAAATATTTATAAATTTTGTCGTCGTACGTCTTTTGCAACATTTTTTGCAACAAATGTGTTAAATCCTAATTGTTGGAATAAGTTTCCCATGTATTTTTCATCATGCTCGCACCCATCCCGGGGAGAATTTATCCTTTTTTCTCCCTTCTTCTTTTCAAACATGTTGTTCATTATTAACGCGACGCCGCGTGGTTTCGAAGACATTTTGTATATCTACATTTCAACGAAGGGTTTTAGCAAATCTTTTAAAAATTTCAAAAATAACAAATGAATATTTAAAAACTTAGGCGATTCTTTTGCAAAATCCGTAAACTTTTACAAGGATTTCCGAGGAAAATTTTTGTAAATTTACTCATTCTCATTATTTTGTAAAATTTCAATTATTTTGCAAAATTCACAGATTTTACAAAATTACCAAAAGCTACAGTACATAAATTGTTTTACTAATTAATTATGAAATACGTTTCATACCCCACTTCCGGATTTGGCTTCCTTCGCCTTGACGACTTTTACTTTTAGGATTTCTCTATCAAAATATCCACCAACACTTGTTCCGTCGGGAAGTTCAGTTTCTAAACTTGCCAAATTTTGATTAAATTATTTTTCGAAAAATTAAAAATTTTGTGAATAAAAATAAATAAAATTTACCCAAGATTGAGTTAAATAGAGGACGGCATAAAATTGGGCTGGATAAGTTATGCACAATTGTTATGTCATTCTCTATTTTACTTTGACAATGAGTAGCTTTTACTAATTTTTACACATGTACAGTGTACTTAAGGGTCTATTGCATGCGTGTTTTGCATTCGAATTGTTACGTCTCAACTCACCCTTCTTACATACATTCAGCATGGTATTTTGAAACCTATTCATATCCGTGTACATATTTAATAAAAAATGAAAATCTTATTGCGTTTAAAAATCTATAATTTTTAGATTTCAAAAATTAGGAGGTTATACTTTGAAGTCTTTGTTATCAGAAATTATTTAATTTTTCTTATTATTTTTCATCTTTTTTTATATTTTATTATGGAATAAAAAACACTCAAAATTGTAACCTCCTAAACTTGGGAAACTAAAAATTATCGATTTTTAGATGGAATAACATCTTCATTGAAAAAACGCATGGAGATAGTTGATACACCACAATTCAAATTCAAAACCCGTATGCAATAAACCCTTAAGAACTTTATAATCACTTCATACCCGCTTGTATTGGATCAAATTCGAAAAACCCTTCATCCAAAGCAGATTTCGGATTTGGGAATGGCCCCAGATCTTCCTTAGCATCCACAGTGTCCTCACCATTTCCTTGTAAATGTTGCTGTGCGGCGAGAATTTCCACCACGGCCTCGTCAAGGCCTTCAATTTCTCCCCAGTTTGCCGCAACGACAGCATCTACATATATAAAGTTATAGCTAAATAAATTTGGTTAACCCTTTATGGCTGATGATTCTTACTTACAAGGGATACTTTCAAGGTGATAGTCGTGTCCACTATGTTTTTTAGAATCTACTAGAACCCTAGATCAAGGATCCATTCTTAGTTCTGTGGAAAAGTTATATTTAGCGTCGTGCCGTGGGGCCAAATTCGCCAAATTCGAATGTTTTTATTTTTGAAACCGCCATAACTTTTGAAATCCCGGACGGATTTTAAAAATGTTTGGCAAAAATCATGACAGGGAGTTCAACTTTCGTATTCCATGAATTTTTTTCCAAAATTATCACTTAGGTTTTTGGCTAAATTTCGTAATTTTATTATACATTTGGGTTCTTTGAAAAATGCTAAAAATATCTCATAAACTATCATTTTTTATTTTTTGTGTAAAATTTCGAATTTTGTGATCATTTTAAGCATACAATTTTGAAAATCCCACTTGAACTGCAAAAGCTATGGCGGTTTGAAATTGTGCGAAAATGCAAAATTTTAAATTTGTCGCCACGCCATGACGCCAAATATGAATTTTACACGGGAATATGAATGGACCCTTCATCTAGGGTCCTAGCAGATTCTAAAAAAACATAGTGGGTACTCTGGACACGACCGGCATCGGAAGTATCCCTAGTTAGAGAAAATTCTTCTTCAAAACAGTGTCTTCGTTTCGAACAAATGGGTTAATATTTATAGTTGTCACCACAGAGTTGGATGTTTGTGTAGGTAGAGACCGAACAGACCGGAAAAACATTACCAAATTAGAACGAACAAATTTGGATAATCGATAAAACGTTAAACCTTTTAAGTGATGGAATGTTTAACAGAAATTCTGGTTAAAATTTCCTAATGTAAGATGGAAATTAATGTATTCTTCCTGCTGTAAAATTTGAGACATTTGCACCACCAAATTTCGCGCAGGTGTATTCACTTCATTGCTAACCAAACTTCGTACTTTCGCAAAAGTTACATATGTAAATATCCAACTCTGTTCCCACTATTTATCATTGATTTACATACCACTTCCATCCTGCCACCCTGTCGCATCCATCGCGTCCAAAAATATCCCCACCTTTGATTCCGCCCCCATCGTACCAGTGACTTTGTCAATCAATTTTTGGAACAGTGTGTACGAACAGGTGATAGTGAATGCGGAAAGGTTAGCGGTGTGATACAGCCTGGTCAATTCTCCCTTTTTATCGTTTGCAATAGGTAGTTCGTTCACAATTTGGAGGTAATTATCTAGTGCATCGGCTGGCTGTTTCATGGCGTTAATCAGTTTCCCTTTTATTACATTGCCTATTTCCTGCTGCCTCGGCCAAAATACTGAAATAAGAATATACGTAAAATACATTAACGTCTACTCTTGTATAAGTTGAAGGTTTGCAACTGTTCTTATAATTATATGTCATATTTTCTATGCAAGAATATTTCATAGAAATTTGTCATTTTGAAAATTTAGTATTTTCTCCCGCCCGGTCCAAGAAAATATGGGGGACGAAGGTCACGCGATGCTACAAAATCCGATTGTACATAAGTGACCCCTTTTGAAATTATTATGATTTCTTCCTAAAACAAACTATACTATGCATTAGGGAATGCCCATAAATTATGTCACGGCTTAGGGGGGTGAGCGGGTAAAAGTTCTACATGACTTGTTGCCCCACATGTTGAAAAGCGCGTCAATGGTCTGAAAAATCCATATTTTTGCGTGACATAATTTATGACCATTTCCCTATAATAGATAATTAATTGATTCCTAAATTTTGTCACAGATCCTTCGACGAATATTTCAAAATGGATCAGTTTCCGGAAAAACGGTGCGACTCGTTTGCGACTTGTGGAATAGAACCATCCTTACCCTTCCTCGCCCAAGGCTGACCCTTTGCCTCGACCCGTGGGAAAATTGCCGGAATGCCACCCCATATCAAATATTTTGTACCGACATCGACACCAGACTTGTCAAAAGTCTAGAATCTAGACTTCTAGAACCCTTCAAATTCCACTCGAAAGAGAAATTGTTCCACGTTTCCGTTAACTTCGGTCGGTCGATTAAAAACTTTTCGGTAACCTGCAATCCCGACTTTCTCCCCACATTGTACGAAATACTGCGCAACCGCTGCCCAAATTTGAGAAGACTCAAAATTGAGCTTCAACCCACGAGATTTGCAAATACTGATGAACATCTACCACCCCCATGCACCCTTGATAAGTTGGTCTCTCTCAAAATAATTGACACCACTCCGTACCCAGACCTAGGCTTGGCCACGATGACACAATGGATCCTTTATTCTGCCGAAAATTTGACACATTTCTTCCACGAGGGGAATAACCACCTTCCAAATTTGGGTCAGAATGATCGCCTCAAACTGCTCGAATTGAACCTAAACTGTATGAAATCCGATGCCCCGGTTGTTTATAATATCGGTAGCGTCAACAGGGTCCTGAACCAAGTAAAAGCCCACGTGGAGGTTTTTTACGATTGACCCCCTCGAGAATGGCGAGGACATTGGAATGTACTTAGGTGAATTAGAGATCCCAGAAATGAAGTGTCTTAAAGAATATGGAAATTCCATGCTGGATTTGTTCGACTGTGGGTTCAGACTGAGAGATATTCGCACAGAAAGGATTCCAACTTTGAAAACTTTACGGCTTTCCACAGCTACAACCGAGATAAGTTTGGAAGAGGTATTACAAAATTTCATCGAGGAGGATTTATTCAGTGGAATCAGAAACCTGCACGTGACGAATCTACATCCCGCCGATTTAATTGCTGAATTAAGGACAGCATTCCCAAACTTGGAAAGGTTATCGATTCGTCAGTCGGATAAGGAGGAATGTCCGCCTATACAACCTTATCTACAAGCTTGTGGTTCACTTGGATTAAAATACTTGGAGCTTGACCTATCAAATGGTTATTTCCGAGGTTTACAAGGCTTTATTCGAGGTTTTTTTAATTGTGGGAGGTTGTTGTCAGGTACGGGTAGAATTATGCTTGGATTTATATTTAAATATGAATCTTCAAGTGCTCTTAATTGATTTTTTAAACGAAATTAGGTCTAAAAATTTTAAAAATACGGTTTAACCATGTGGACGCACGGTTTTGCGATGACTTCGAAGACAGGATGGCAGAGATGAAGCAGTGGCTTTTGCAAATGAAGAGAATCGAGGATGTGTATATTTCGGGAATTGAAGTGAGTTGCATTGAAAGTATTTTTTGCATATTTAAAATGTTTTGGCTGATGCCAACTTTTTGAATTGTGTTTCGACTATTTTCAGTTTAGAAGAGAAATATGGGAATGGATGGAACCCTTCATTCGCGAAAACAAGATTCCAATCGTGTTTAAGAAAAAGTGAATCATTTTTAGCACTCTTTCTGCAGCAAGAAATCACGCAAATCATACATATTTAATTTGGCAGTGACTTCACAAATTTTAACCGAGTTGAAGACAATAATATTTCCTCATCTAATTAATATCTACATAAATAGTTATTTTATTTTGCTATGCGAACTAAATTCCTTCTCAGTTTTACTAATAATTATATTAAGTCTGTTAAATAAATATACTTACGAGTTTATATGTAAAACGTATAAATACAAAGATCTAAAATCATGGCGATTCTATTGCATCTAAAATTACGGATAAATTCCACTCATAAATTTCTTATTAGGTGTAGGTATGTACATACATACTATCCTCGCATTTAGGCGTGTCACCTCATTTGCATAAATCTCAATAGCCCATTCTCGGCGATACGGGCTTTCCATATTGAGTAAACTCTATGACTCTTACGAATGCGTTAAAATATGCAAATGAGGTGACAGAGCCGAGTACGAGGACAGTATGTAGTTTGTCCACTTATACTAAACTAGCGTATAAGCCCGTCTCCCGCCGGGCGCGAGCTTATTTGATTTTCATGAAAATTGAGTGGAATTTTAGAAAACTCCAACCAATTAAATATTTTAATCTATATAATATAATAAGCTCAAATTCTGTCACAGACGGAAGTCAAAGGAATTTGTAAAGAACGTGAAATTGATGATATGAGTTGATGATAGAAGTTGATGGTAGGAAAATCAAAATATTTAAGAAATCCAAACAATGCTTATGCCATACTACATACATACATATTCTTATGTGGTAATAAATATATGGTCACAACGAATGGATTCAATGATTTTAATCAAGAAGAGTATCATATTGTTATACCCGATTCAAAATCTGTTAACAAAGACACGTTTGACGTGTTCGACATATGTGACGTTTGACTTGGTCCACACGGTCACGGGTGTGTGGCATGTCAAAGCGCGTATGATATTATATTCATGTGCAGATTTCAAAATCTGTTCCAGTAGAAGATTTGACTAATTCATCGGAGGCCTCATTCCCTTCATGAACGGAATGGAAGGGGAACGGATTCCATTCCTTAAATCTACGGAGTCTGCACATGAAGGGAATGGAATGGAATGTGTATAGCATGGGCAGCCGATGGGAACATCGAATAATCGCGGTGACATTTTCCCTCTTCCCTCTGTCCTCACCTTCAGCGGCTACTGTGCATTTTGTCTGTCGATAGGAGCGCCATGTGCCTTATGTAAAGCTGCAGTGAGAGCTGGAAAGGAGTCTTGACAAAATATGAAATAGCGGAAAGGGGAATCCATTAATGGATTCCCCTAATAGAAGAGAAGACTAAATTCCGCCCCGATGGAGCGGGAACGAGATTATCACTCGAGCGAACGAGCAAGAGTAAAAGTGAGTTTGTCTGGTGTATTGAATTTGCAAGATAGAAAATTATTAAATAATTGATGCGACATGGATTTTTTACTGATCGAGTGGCTTAACGAAACCCCCAAAATGTATTCTGTGGTTTCGTCCGAAAAATTGGAGGATGGTTCTCTAAGAGCTAATCTAGAGAGGGTGGTAGGTGACACAGTACAAGTCAATTGGAGCCGTGGAAAAAAATATCCAGGATTGGTGTTGCAGATTGGTACATTAAAAATGTATAAAACAACTAATTTCAAAAACAAAACTATATTCCTCTTTTCTCTTTAGGCTATGAAGCTGAATTGTCCAAAGAGGCGGACAAATTAGCATTACTTGCTGCTAACTCCTCCCAGAACGACGTGACAACTGGAGTGAAACGAAAACTTGGTACAAAAAAAGGTAACTGGCATTAGTTTCTTGTTAAAGTTATGTAATTATGTAAACAGCAAAATAAGTGACAAATGTTATGAATTTAGGTGAAAAAAGTCGACAGCGTGCTACGGACATAAATGATATTATTGAAAATATGTCCCAGCCACCCGCCTCTATTATTACGCCAGTTGAATTGGACGAAGGAATGCCTTTGGACGAAGGAGAAGGAATGGCATTGGACGAAGGAAATGATAATCACGAAGTTGAGACAAATTTTGAAGGTTTGAATATCCTTGTATTAAATTTCCTTGACCCGTAAGGTAATGATTACTGTTCTCCAATAGACAAATATCACCTGTGGAAGGAGAAATATAAAAAGCTGAGAACCAAATATCGTGCTTTAAAGGAATCCGTAAAGCGGGGCGCTGAGGTTCATGACTTATATTTGTGTATAAAGTTCGGATAGTAATATAATTATAAAAATTTGTATTCAGGTTGAAATATACCCAGACAGCAATGTGCGCCTTCCAGCAGCGGATTTGCTGGCGATAAAGATGGGGTCTAATAAACCGACAGTTTATGCAAGAAACCTGTTCCGTCGGTTATTTTCATCTGAAGAACTCGGGCGCCATTCACTTCTTGGAAAGAAGTGCAATGCAAACAGAAGTGCAGAAGTGTTGCCTGTGATCGACACTATCAGGCGTGATGCTATTATTAGTGAGTTAAATTATACGTGCAGACCTGTAAAATGATCCTTTACAATAAGTAATACTTGTTTCTGATTTTAGATTGTGTGTTGAAGGAAGAAGGGCTGGATGAGCATCCAAATACTGGAAACATTGAGGCCGATAAAATATTTCTGAAGACAAAGAAGGCGACGAAGAAAGAAATCAACAAGTCCTTGTCGCAGTTTTTGAGGGAGGAAAACAAGAAATATAATCATGAGTAATTAGTTACTTTATTTATGGTTTAATATTGAATTTATATATCAAAATATGCGAAAATAAAAATGTCAAGGACATATATTCTTGTACACAATTTACTATGCATACTTGATTGCCCATAATCGTGTGTGCATATAAACCAACCAATTTTTACCATAACGATATATGCAGACAATATTATGCATAAAGCTTTATGCATAGCGTTTTGTGCATATATTTTTGTGCATATAAATCAGCCAATTTTGGACAATAGATTTGTGCACAAGTAGCCACAAATTTTGTGCATAAAACTTGAGATAATTTTCACTCGGGTTCCCTTTCCCTTCATGCAAAGATGTCACTGCTTCGTCTGAAGTATATCCAACGGGAAGGGAATTCCGTTCCCTTTCCTTTCCCTTCATGCAAAGATGTCACTGCTTCGTCTGAAGTATATCCAACGGGAAGGGAATTCCGTTCCCTTTCCTTTCCCTTCATGCAAAGATGTCACTACTTCGTCTGAAGTATATCCAACGGGAAGGGGATTCCGTTCCCTTTCCTTTCTCTTTCCTTCCCTTCATGCAAAGATGTCACTACTTCGTCTGAAGTATATCCAACGGGAAGGGGGAAGGAACGGAATCCTTCCCCTTCGCCCTCATTTGACGACTTCACTGGGGTTCCAGGCCGCACACCCCTAACACAGTGATAACTACATCCCAATGGTACAAAATCAAACAGATATACTGGCCATTTAGGTGCGCGACCCCACAAACAGATCACACCCAACACTGGGGGTGTAACCACTTTCGATAGGCAAACTCCTGAGCTAATATCCAGCATCCCATATTCCTTTCAGCATAACGATAACTGTATACTCCACACATGAAGGGAACGGAATTCCATTCCTCTTCCCTTTCATTGACGTGAAAATTTCACTACTGCGCCTGAAATATGTCCAAGGGGAATAGAAGAGGAAGGGAATTCCATTCCCTAATTATGTAGCCGAAGTAATCTATCTTTAAATCTGATATGAATATGGTCTACCCATGAAGGGAACGGAATCCGTTCTCCTTCTCGTCATCCATACTTAGCGAAATTTATGTCACTGGTTTCGGATCTGGCCTGAATGGGCCTGAACGGAACAGAAGGTTCCTTAAATATGCAGAACAACCCTAGTGGCACTCCCCGTGATAAACACGAGTCAAAGTGGGGCAAATTAGTGTCAAATACGTTTAAGGGTAAAATTGGTGTCTTTATTTTTACAAACTCGTTTCAAACACGTGTAGAAGTTCCCAAAGTTACACCAGCTAATATTTCAGTAAGACCATCGTATAAAATTCGTGTTAAATTCGTTTCTGCCACGTGTATTTTTAGATTGAAATACATAAGTTTACACGTGTTTTTTTCGTATCTAAGACGTGTAAATTTGACCCCGTCTTGGCGGCATTGGAGGGAGGCTGCCATTGCTTCACAGCAGTGCGACAAATATTTTTACTTTATTTAAATATGAAGAGCTCTAGCAGGCGACAATTAAATCGGGCAATAAATATTGCATTAAGTGATTTTAACGCAGTTTGTTCGAATTCCTCATTAATCGAACGACCAGTTGGAATATCAAATCCTTTAACAACCCCGGAATTAGTGGGCACTTTCTTATCCGACGAAGAAATACCTTCTGAATCTGAGTCGTATAATAGCGACCATTTACCTTCTGAAAGTGATGCAAACAGTGATAGTGATTTTGAAACAAGTATAGATATCCGACCATCACTTCAAAGTTGGGCAGTTTGTCACAATATTACCAGTGATTTATTAAAATTACTCCAACAACACCAGTGTTTTAGTGGTTTACCTGTCGATAGCAGATCATTGTTACAAACCCCCAGGAAAACAATTCTATTTAGTGTTAAACCTGGTCAGTATTGCTCATTTGATTGGATTAAATCCATTAAGGAAATAATTCTTAATAGTCCTGAAGTGATTGAAAATAATACCATTTTGTTGCAAATAAATATAGACGGAATTCCTCTCTATAAAGGTTCGGCTCATCAATTTTGGCCGATTCTTGGTTCAGTTGGGGCTAAAGTATTTGTGATTGGTATTTACTCTGGCGAAGGGAAACCAGAGTCAGTTATCAGCTATTTATCTGATTTTATCGAAACCTACTTGCAAATATCAACAGTATAGTGGTAAACGGGGATAATTATACAATTAAAATTAGTGCTTTAATCTGTGATGCTCCTGCTCGTGCCTTCGTCCTTGGTGTAAAGTGTCACAGTGGACATAGTTGTTGTGGAAGATGCACAATTAAGGGTGTGTATTATAAAAATCGTGTAATTTTTCCATACGGTAATTATTCCTTAAGGACAAATGAATCCTTCAGACAAAAAGATGATCCAGCGCACCACAACGAAACCACCTTAATTGATAAAATTACTACTTTAGATTTAGTTAGAGATGTCCCTGGTGAATATATGCATTTAGTTTGCTTGGGAATAGTTCGTAAAATCCTATATCTTCTTACAAAGGGAAAAAAGTGTCCTGCACGTTTACGTCCTCACCAAATTAATATAATTTCAAGCCAGCTAGTAGGAGTAAAAAAATATATTCCCAGTGAATTTGCACGGAAGCCTAGAATTCTCAAAGACCTGGACTACTGGAAGGCAACTGAGTTTCGTCAATTCATCCTATACACTGGCCCAGTTGTACTAAAAAATAATATTTCAAGCGACCTGTATCAAAATTTTTTGTGCCTTCATGTAGCGGTGACGATTTTGTCCAGCAAAATTCTTAACGACACCCTGAACTATTATGCTGACCAACTACTTCATTATTTTGTAAAACATTTTGGTCGTCTGTACGGGCAACAAAACTTGTCATTTAATGTGCACGGTTTACTACATTTAGCTAATGATTGTAAAAATCATGGCCCAGTTGATTTATTTAGTGCTTTTAAGTTCGAAAATCAGTTGCAAGTAATAAAGAAATTAGTGAGATCCTCAAATTGCCCCCTTCAACAAGTTCATAGAAGACTTGTGGAGAGGGAATCCCAAGCGGATAAAGCATCATGCCGTGCACTCCTGCCTGGTCTCTCCAGTCCCTTCAATTTCTCCTCGCCTCTCCTTCCTAGTAATACTCAGTATTTTAAACAATTTAATCATAGATTATTTAAGGTTAAAGTTGGACAGAGCGATTCTGTGTGTGAACTCGAGGATAAAAGTGTTGTAGTTGTTAGAGCATTTTTTAAACAAGGAACACGAGAATTATTTTTAGCACAAAAGTTTCAAAATACCTGCAACGCTTATAAAACCCCTTGTCTTTCGGCCGAGGTAAATATTCGACGAGTTTCAAATCTTAGTGCAATAACGTTATTCGACACTACCAGAATATTAAGATTTTTCTCTTGCCAATTGGAACAGAATTTTTTGCAGCCCCGCTAAATCATTTATAAAAATGTCATCCAACAACTCCTTTGTTCTCGTTAAGTTTGAGGAAACAAATGAAGTAGAAGTGGTATCGACCGCCTGGTTACGCCAAAATAATAAAAAGTGCGCTTGGCCAAATTATAAAAATTCCAACCGTCTGGTCAAAGCGGTCAGCTTACATGAACCTGTTCAAGAGTGCTGGTCACTTCATACCATCAAATTACTCGGTAGTGGTCGACAATTTGGTAAGTACCTTAAATTATTTGAGATTTTATTAGATTTTGTATTGCATGCAATGTCTCATTCTAAATTAAAATTAATTGGCAGGCTTATTTTTTTCAGTTTCGTATCATGACGCTCTTTCAAAGTTGCCTAAAGTTCTGGATCAATCAGACGCAGAAATTAACAGCGATCGGGGAAGGAAGAGCAGAAAATCCAACAAAAACACAACTTACAGTGATTCATCTGACGACGAAGTAAATAATCCGGATTCTTTTACCCTGCCACCACCACCCGTCATTGCACATGGTTCAAAAGGTTTAAAATAAATTATCTTATTGGATGAAATTTTTAAATTTTCATTAAGCTTAACATTTCCATTAACTATGCAGACACTGATAAAATCAACAAGTTGATCTTTGACTCTGCAAAAAAGTATGACCCACCTCACAGCTCCCCGATCCCGTTCACTCTTGGCTTAGGTAATAATAAATTAAAAATGAACAAAACAATGCTGGTTCAACTTTTCTGTATTGCTTTATTTTGATCTATTTTAGTTGGGGTAGAAAATCTTGGCACTACAAACGAAACTATTTCTGATTCAGATTCGTCACCGGACCATGTTTTGAATGAGCTTCAGGTTCCGGCTACTACTGAATACAGAAACGATAACGGTGGGGATAACCGGGATGATTCTTTTACTGCCACCCCTTTGCAAAATTGTCATCCAGGTATAGCACATGGTTTTTATAACTCTTTTAATATGAGCTACAGACAATTCGTTGTGCATATGTACATATGTAGGTAATGAATAACTGATTTCCCATATGCATATGTAGATAAGGACTTTCAAAACTGGGTGGCTAGAAATATTACCATTTTGAAAGCTCAGAACCGACAAATTCAGAACAGTCTTGACGGTATTCTATTACAACTTGGGGAAAGGACTGAATATAAAAATTCCCAACCAAAAAATGTTCACCACGAGTTACCATGCAAGACTTTGGATGATGTTGAAAATGGAAAGAAGGTTTATTCTTCTTCAGATAGTCGGGAATCTTTAGTAAGCCGGAAATTCTAACATGTTTAATAATTATGACGTAAAACTGTTTAGTTACGCATGCACTTAAATTAGGTACAATATCTCAGCCAGAAGTGGGGAAAGAGTGTCTCTTCGTGCACTCGGAAGGTGCTTTCTTGTTTGTGCACCGATGAATTGGCCTGTAACTACAATTGGATTGGATCGCGTGGTGGCAAAGTGGGATTTAAGGAGACATGGATGAAGTCAATTATTTTGGGCAAGTCATTCACAAATTCTCCTGGATTTACTTGGAGTATAATTTTTCTGTCTATAGATTCTGTTAGGCTATATCACGCCAGGAAATCGAAGCAGGTGACAGACGACGAGGTGGAAGAAGTTATGAAGGAATGGCTAAAAACTGCGCCGAAAAGACTCAAACCGTAAGAATGATGGTTTCGAAGTATACGGAGAAATATACGGATAAATACGGATAAATGTTACCTAACCTGATTATTGATTTACAAACAGAACTGGACGACCCGATGGATGTTCCGGAAATGAGCACATTGCGGAAGATGAGGACATGTCGCATCGTCTGGCCTAATATCGTTTTTATCATTTGGTTTTGCGATTAATCTAACCTTAAGACCGTATATGTAAATAAAGGGAAACTGAAAAATTCTGGTGTTTTTTCATACTAATTTCACGTGTAATATACGAGTTTGTGTGCCTTTAAATCACGAATAATCATCCAAATCGACACGAGCATGACACTGAAAATATCCGAATTAAACACGTGTCATTCCATACTTTTCACCCAGATATATACGAGTTTTTTTCGAGTTTAGCCCTCTAAAAGTGGGACATCTACCATGTAAATTCTCCCACTTTGACTCCTAATTCATTCGTGTTTTACACGACTTTTCGGGTTCGGATTCTCGTGTTTTTTTATGAATAAAACTCGGGTATGTGCTACTAGGGAAGGGACTAATGTCCCTTCGGAAAGTGACTTCACCAAAATTTCACACCCAGCACTGGGATAATAGGCAAATATAAATGATAATGTCTGGCATACCCCATCCCCCCTGAGCGATAACCACATCCCAGAGGGGCACACCCTCGCCTCCCCCCGCAAGGCGATAACCATATCCCAGGGGGCACCCCTCCCACCCCCCAGCAGAGCGATAACCATATCCCGGGGGGCACACCCTCGCTTCCCCCCAGCAGAGCGATAACCATATCCCAGGGGGCACACCTTCCCACTCCCCCCAGCAGAGCGATAACCATATCCCAAGGGGGCAAACCCTCCCAATCCCCACAGCGACCAGATAACCACAATTAAGAGTTTGTGCTACCTTCCCTTGCTGATAACCATCAAGCCAAGGATAACTAACTTATCGACTTTCCAACCGCTTGCACCAACGCAGCTGATATGCAAATCACTTTCTCCACTTTCACTTCCGTTTCGGAAAATAACTTTCACTTCCGTTGCAGACAAACATTTCCAGCTTATAATGTAGATGTTTAACTTTGTAAAAAAATCCATTCATTTCGACACAGTTTTCAATATTTGATAAGAAATACCATAAGAAAATTGCGTCCTTTAATTTTTACACCAGCGTTTGTACCTCTGTAGGGCAGGGTCGGTGCGGCGAGGTTAGTCTTGCGTGACCAATTTGCTCCACGAGGTCGCCACGTGACTTACAATTAATCTCTGGGTCGCATTTAATGGCGACCCTAAATGACTGAATGGGATACCCTAAGAACTAAACCCTACGGTGGACTGAATGGCCTACCCTAACAGGTCGAAAATAATAGCTAATAACTGAATCTCGACCCTAAGGTTCTGATAGTTGATTTACATCATTTTTTAGGTAATTACATCTCGCTTATGATTTATTAAGACCATTTCTCAGAATTGATTCTTAAATTAACCAAAAATTCGTCAACAACAAGGGCTCACTTGCATTTCTTTGGGCTCCAGTTTTAACCGAAGAGGTACGTTTTTGCAAGTATCAGAGATATTGAAATCTCTGCAGATGTATCCTAGTCTGATTAAATGCTCACAAATATGCTGATTTTTAATTATTTGACAATTATATAGAGAAATCAACTAATTTGATTCTTGTCCTTGTGTGTACGGATTACATACACTCTAAATAAAAATAAGTATAATTTACTCAAGGTTAAAAAGTAGATGACACAACCAAAAGGTAAAATTTATCCAACCGTTCTAAAAATTGGAATTCCAAAATTTTGTCCAAAGTTATGTACGTAAAATTTGTCCAACGGGTTGGTAAATTGTGTACAACGTTGGTATGTATAATTTAGTTATTAAAATATATTGGGACCTTAGGGTAAAGTTTAAGATAAATAAGGATGGCTATTGGCAAGTTAGGGAAGGCCATTCAGTCCAACGTAGGGTTTAGTATATAGGGTATCCCATTCAGTCATTTAGGGTCGCCATTAATATTTGCCCTTAATCTCTACTTGACGCCAGCAGCCGCGGAAACTTCGGGGCCATCTGGGGACATAAGAATTGTAGGATAGGGGACCGAGGAGATCATACACAGCATGAGCAGATGATGGAGACAATCAGTCAGAGCAAATTCTCCGACGCAATTTTAGCTGTTGAAGATATGGGGGGATATAAATGGGGGTGGAGTGGGGGTGTAGGTGGAATTATAAATGCCGTGAAGTAACGTACTTCACAAATTTTAACCAAGTTGAAGTCGATACTTATTATGCTATGCGAACTAAATTCCATTCAAGTTTCGTTAATAATTAGCGCAAATTCCTTAAATAAATATTAATGAGTTTATGTTTATGTATAAAACGTAAAAATACAAAGCCCAAAAATCATGGCGATTCTATTGCACCTAAATTTCATTTTTAAAGTCAATTCTTCTCAAACTCAATGACGAATCTTTGCGAGATGTTGGTCGAAAATAGGAAAATGTTTTTTCTCCGAGTCATTGTCTCCTCCCCGTGGACAATGTATTATTAGACCTTATAGTGTTGCAAAAATACCTGGGGGTGTGCCCCGTACAAAATATATATATGAATGACGACTGGGACCCAGGAAATTCATTTCAAAAAATTTTAGCGACCACACCCCCTATGGGGGGAGTTACTCCCCCAGGGGTGTGGTCGTCAATTTTTATATTTTTATACTCAGCAACTCATACTAACCCTGGATTAAAATTTTTGAGGATTAAAAACATTTCTGGCCGAGATGTAACCGTCAACCGTTTATATATACCAAAACGTGGGTTTTCTGGCCACTTTGAGGGGGTGGAACACCGAAGGTCACAGCTACCCGACCAGGATATTTACGGTTTCTCATTCGTATGGGAGGGTACTACAATCCTGAAAGAAAGGTCCGTCGGGAACCTGCTACCTCCAGAGTTACACCCCCTCAAACTTTCTCAGGAAAGTACTATATTGAAGTTATTAATTAACGTAGTTTTCGAAAAATTTTTAGCGAAATTCGAGATGTAAAATTTTAAACAAAGTTGGATAAGTTCGTTTGAATCCCAAATGTACTAAAAAAAATTCGAAAACTACGTTAATTAATAACTTCAATATTGCACTTTCCTGAAAAAGTTTGAGGGGGTGTAACTCTGGAGGTAGCAGGTTCCCGACGGACCTTTCTTTCAGGATTGTAGTACCCTACCATAGGAATGAAGAACCGGAAATAGCCTGGTCGGGTAGCTGCGACCTTCGGTGTTACACCCACTCAAGGTGGCCAGAAAACCCACGTTTTAGTATGCATAAACGGTTACATCTCGGCCAGAAAATTTTTTTAATCCTCAAAAATTTTAATTCAGAGTTAGTATGAGTTGCTGATCAAAACAATATTATAATATGACGATCGCACCCCTTAGGGAGTAACTCCCCCCATAAGGGGTGTGGTCAATAAATTTTTTGAAATGAATTTCCTGGGTCCCAGTCGTCATTCATATATATATATTTTGTACGGGGCACACCCCCAGGTATTTTTGCAACACTATAGGGTCTACAGTATCGGCAGAAAGTCATTATACCCTCATACTTTTTCTACTTCAAGCATGATATTGTTCGAGAAGCTTGAGGGGTTGAACTGCAATTTTGCACAATTACTTATCATGACGCAAGGTTTCCGGACCCATACTTTGAATGACGGTGTGGCACAAGAAACGACACGGTGGAATTATATCTAAAATTCCAACTGGAAAAAAGTCTTTACACCCCTATTAAAGTTTCATGAAAAATGTGTCCAAAGTTTTCTGTGTCGAATTGCAGTCAAACTAGCAACTGGAATGTCCACCTCGATCCCTTAGGAAGGCAAGGAAACGTCTTTGAATCGACTAAAAAAATGAGCTGGTGAAAGAGGTGTCAAAATTCACCAATTCAAGCTTTATAGCATCGGCCAGACTTTGAGGTTTGATAGCGTGTGCTAAAAAATTTTGGGCTTCACCATCGACCATAAATGTTTATTGGCATGCTGTCCGATGATTATGGAATGCAATTCAACAATTAAATCTCTTTTGTTCTAAACCAAATCCTCTATAATTTTGATAGGTGCTTAGGATCGCCTTACTATTTGAAAATATAATTACTCCCCGGCGGTTATTTCCTTCTGTTACTATCAAATTCCAACCCAGAACGTCGCAGTAGTAGTTGGCGTACATTATTACTTCGATTGTATTAAAGTTTCGGACGCCCTTCCTAAATGTAACGCCCAAACAATTCGATTTCCACCCCCATCCATAACGCTTAGCGTATGGTCGTTGGGTTTGTCAGCGTCTCTTTGCTGAATCCACATTCCACTGGTCCCAATTTGAAACAAACAGGTTGATGTTGACGTCGTTGAACAATATCAGGAGTTTCTAACGTTTAGCAGTCCAATCATCATGCTTTTTAGCCCATTTAGACCTGTCCACAATATAGGCCTTGGCTGATAAATGGATTTCTCCATGTTTCTCGCTATTCAAATCCATTTTAAGCGATCCAATTCTTTATAATTCGCACAGAAACTCGAAGATTATATTCTTCCCTCGCTTCCAAGCTGATTTTTGGTGGAGGTTACCGTGGAGTCATTGGCTTTTGCAGAGGTTGCCGTGATCCGTCCATTATCGCGTGCTCCATGTCTATGAAAAAGCTGTTATATTCTATGTCATCCTAAATGTTTTGCACTTCTAGACTATTCTGGCAACCGTACTATTCTTAATGGGTAGTTAATCGGAAATTCTTTGGTGTCGAAGCCTTTTATCATCAAAATTAACGACTTTTTGCCCCAGGACAGGGCTAAGGTGTTTTTGAGTCAGTATGAGCTAATATTGATAACAGATAAGTAGTTTAGTATTGCAAAAGTGTTATTTATCAAAGAATAATGCATCACCTAGTGGGTGAAGAACGATTCAAGGGGATGCTTTTAAAAATTACACTACAAATACCACAAATTCCAAGGGTGTAAAGACTTTTTTCCTCTCCGAATTTTGGATATAATTCCACCGTGTCGTTCCTTGTGCCACGTCGCTATCCAAAATATGGTTCCGAAAACCTTGCATCATGATAAGTAATTGTGCGAAATTGCGGTTCATCCCCTCAAGCTTATCGAACAATATGAGGCTTTATGTGCAAAAAGTATGAGGGTATAATGACTTTCTGTCCATACTGTAATAATACATTGTGCGATGGCTCATCGTCAAAATCGAGACATTTTTAATCGTTTCTTGGCTGACGCATCTGAGATTTTACTTAAAAATTCTAGATGACAAATTCATAGAGCAAGTCGTTCCCAAGTAAAAAAATATACAATCCAGATTCTGATAGTTTTTGGAGGGGAGAATTTTAAAATAAACTCCCAAAGCTGAGAAATGATTAAAAATGCATTTACATATTTTGATGAGTTTTGGGTGAGTCGTTAACTCGTGGAAATATTGTATATGCACTTTATATTTTCGAAATGTTATGCCTTTGAGTAGTTCATGTATGACATTTACAGAAATGTTTATTTGTTAAAGTATAATGCAAATTATGCGTATGCATGCAATCCGCCTCGTTTAATGCGTGCAATGTAAAAATTGTTTAATACTTTGAAAACAAAATAAATTTATTATTTGATGATTTTCTCTAAATACAAAGATGTCAAAACAGATATACAAAATATGTATGCATGTACAAAATTCCTAACCTATGAAACTAATATATTTAATATTCAATTATAGGGTAGGTCAAAAATTAAAAATTAATCTGAAAAAATTAATACGATTTTCATCAAGATGTAAAAAAGTTATAAAAAATACATATGTAAAAAATTCCTAACCTATGAAACCAACATGTCTTATAATTCAATTATAATAGCGTAATCAGAAAAATAGAATAAAATAAAAACAATTACGAAAAGTTTAATATCTATTTGCAACAGCTTATCTCTCGATTACCAAACAAAATCTGCTCAAATTCTCCATCAAAAATCAAACCAACATGATTGCTATTGTAAACGACAAAAATCTATGCAATAACTAACCAACTAATAACCGAAATAATTACACTTTACTGAACATTCACTGAGGACATTCATTACTAAGGACACTGTCAAAAATTTTCCACTCGACCAATTTGTCGTCTAAGAGTTGGCGACACCTTTCCGTCTCTTCTTCGCGGTCCTTCTGAAATCAGTCAGATAATAAAAATATATAAAAATTTAGATTTACATAGTTACAATCTTCGCTGATGAGAAATAATCTCAAAAATCTAAATATTTAAATAAATAAGTACTCACCCCAATGGAAAATCCCGTCAGATTAAGGACCTTCAACGACTTGGTGCATAACATCCCTTCGACGACGTAAAGTGGCAAGTGGAATCTGGATATTTGTGGCATGTCCTCCAGGATAAAGTCGACCCGTTGGAGTTCTGTAATTTAGAAAAAATATGTAAAGTTTCCATGAAAAATTTTTCCCGTTTTTTTAATAGATTTTTCAAAATTTTATTACAAATAATACCAATGAACTTACCAGAAAATTTAGGCAAATATCTCTCCAACGCGGCACGAAATGATGCCGAAACCCTCTCACTGAGTTCAGCACACTTTAAAAACTTGATCTTGAGCTTCCTAATCTTCGATTCGGCCAGCGTCTCCAGAACGTATCCCACGCAGATGTTTTTATACGCGAAACTGACCGTGAGCTCCAACTCTGCCACGTTTGGAAACATTTTTAGTAGTTTATCAATCGCCCCCAGATTTTCAAACGTGGGGACAAAGGCCGCATCCAGAACGACCTTCTTGACATGGAGGTTGGCATAAATAGAATTTTCCCCCATGATGTCCTCCCTCGGATGGAACATTGTTCCGTACACGGAACGCCTCATATCTCTCAAGGATAACGTTAACCAACTGCGAATCACCAGCTCCCCCAATTTTGGCAATCTTTTCAGAAAATCTGCACTCGCAACTCGCAAGCCTAAAAAATTCTGATGCTTAAACACCTTGAGTTTTGGCATGAAGGGGAAATCCATCGTAATTCCGCCATCAGCCACTACTCCCCAATTGTCGCCAAACATGACAAACTTTTCCAAAGTAGGGCTCAACTTTTCTAAAAAGTGGACAACTTCGGTCGTCCCCACCGTGATTTTGGTATCGATCTCAAGCGAGGTGACTATCTGGAAGTTCATGGAATTTAAAATGTTCATGACCACGTTGTCGAGTGGGGCCCCGGCGAGCGAGAAGCTGTTCAGTTGGGCCGAAATCTGGGAGTCTCTTAACGTTCTGAGGAACAAGGTGAAGGTTTCACCCTCATCGGGGCAACTGGTGGTGAGATTCGTAGCGTTGGGGGCGATGGCAAGGAGGGATTTAAAAACTGCCACGTAGTTGAAGACAGTTCCAGGTCGGAGGATGAAGTCCCCGAAGGAGATTGTCAAGTGGCGGATTGAAGGTGACGTGAAATTCAGGATGGCAGGGTCGAGGGGGTCTTCGTAACGGAGATATTGGAGGTTGGTCAAGGCCAAGTGGGTCAAGGAGGGGCAGTCACGACCCACAAGGTGGGACACTATGGTGAAATAGTGCTTCGAGGAGAATTTCGACATATCGCGGACTTCCAGGGTGAGCGAGGTGAGGGAAGGACCAAACTGGGCGAAGAAACGGGCCGCTCTGTCGGACAGGGGGAAGGGAGTGTGGGTGTGGACTTTGTAGGTGAGACTGGCCATGGGCAGAGTTTCGGAGCAGGAGATGGTTGAGAGGAAGGCGTCACTCCGTTCGTCCAAGAGGGGGCCGGCGAGATGGAGCTGGGAGCGAGATCGGAGCAGCGGGGTGGCAAGGACGGACCAGAGGGAGGATACTTGGCAGCAGGTCTTCAGGGTGGCGTGGTCCAGGTAGGGGAAAATGACGTCGAGGATCTGGGAAGATAAATTAGAGGATATTAGTTACTTCATAACTATTATTACCTAATTAGTTATAAAACTCGCAAAATATTGTGAGCACGAGTATTGTATTAAGTAAAATGTTCATAAAGTTATTGCATTAAAGTAAAATTAAATATTTGAGAAAACTTAATTGTTGTATTAACAATAAACAATAATTTAATTGCGTTAGTAGTTGTCTCAATACTCCTCTTATTGACATTTTAAAGCGATAAACCATTACATTATGTATTGGATGATTTTGTATGTAAATCACCATGTCTCAATCCGCCTCACATTTACCCATTTGTGTGACTTTATTTTTACTCACAACTTACATGTAACTCAACCATTAACAAATGATAAACGGCTTCTTACATAAAAGATCATGACAAAGGTATTGGACCGGCGTAATAAAATGCTCAGAACTTTTTACACAGTTAATGCAATTTCAAAAAAGTTGCATATGTTTACTACCAAAGGGTTAGGATTGCCATACAGTTCAAATTTTAATGATTCAATTCCGCTGTCTGCTACAGATTGCATTTTTTTCTTCCGATTTCGCGTCAAATTCCGCCTATAGACGGCACCTACTTTCAAGCTGTTTTCCTTTCATCTGTTCTTAAATTTTCGTAAGGTGTCTGGCGTTTCTGAAAGCTTAGAATATTTGGACTTAGTCAGCGCTCAGAATTTCTCAATTGGTCGCAGTTGAGGAAAATTTGGTGGGTTTTCATTTTTGGCACAAATTCAGTTTTTTTCAGATGTCGATACTGAGTGACCTTTTTGGCGTCATGGGACCTTGCGAGGTCAGGCCAAAACAAAATTTTATTTTTTTATGATCTTTGGTAATAACCGATTCCAATCCCCCTTTAATGCATGATTTAAGATAAACCCCCTGGTTTACAGTGCCCTAAAAAATGACGGGATCGGAAACATGACCAATGCTAGACATGCGTTGCAAAATTCTTCATTTTTTTGAGGATTGGCCTTTCTTTTGGACTTTGTCTTCATATTTTACTTCGCAGGGGTTGGAACTATGGAAAAAATGCCTTCCTGGAAGATTTGAGGGGTCAGCTGTGACGTGGGGCTCATCTTCCATGATGACCACTTTTCCCCAAATTTTCTTAATTTCTTGCAGAACGCATGAATCCTTTCCTGTTGTGTTGGTTTGTAATTTGGTGCTGGTTTTTTTGCCCTGGCTATAATCCCTAGTTTATGGACTTTGATTGTGCACAGATAGCTTTTTGAAATCTTGACCTTCCTGGTCGTGCCAGCCGTTGCCGTTGATGAATGATTTTTTTAAAATTTTTTTTATGCGATTTTTGACTTTTGTCGTCGATAGCTTTGCAGGTCGACCAGTGGGCACTTTGAATTTGAGTTCATTGGATTCCTCGTACTTTTTTATGTCAGAGTTGACATTTGAATGAGGAATACCTTCTTGCTTGAAAAAGTGCCAAGTGATTTTGGAATCATAGTTTGTTCGATTTTTATGAAACTCAATCACTCTTTTTCCCAACTCTTGCCTTTCAACCCAAGTTTATCTAGTCTTAGCCATGATTCAATAATTGGTGACATATATCAATGGAAAGCTCATAACTTGGTCTATTCAAAAATAATTTTTTCGAAATTTAATTTCGCTGTGTTCCCGCCCGGCGCGCGTCTTAAGGGGCGGTCCAATACCTTTGTCATGATCTTTTACATTTACAACCAACAAAACCATCATGAAACTTTCTGAATTTAATAATTTCATTAAAATCTCATATTTTTAGGCAACCAATTCTATTCAATTATTAAATTTTATAACCAAACATGCAAATTCAAATATCTATAACAACTGCAATATAATATTGTGCAAGTATCACTTTGTTAAATATAGACACAAAATTTACATAGGTATTAACATATCAGATCAACCTTTCTAATTTAATAATTTGAAAGTATATGTACTGGCAAATTTCGCAAATAAATTTGACTCATTTTCAGCAATTATTACATATGTATTATGAGTGGTTAAAACTGCAGGGAATATGAGACGGCGTAAATAAGCTCATCATGGAATATTTTTTGTGCGATCAAATCTCAACTGTGCATTCATGTAAATTACTTAAACCCTGATTAAATTACTCACATTCGCAATCAGGAGCGGGTTTGTTTGTCGCCAGCTTGTCGTCTCCTTCTCCGCGTCGAGGGGTTCTTGGTCTTCCAGGATTTGTGGCGAAATCTTCCGCATCTTTTGGGGCCGAGGTTCTCTGTAGTACTCGATGAAACTGGATCCCTCGTCGTTCTTCTCGGCGTGAATGCTGCGTCTCGAGACAATATGGTTAGCAACTTCCATAATGGACACTTAAAAGTTCTCTTCTTATCAAGCACTTATCAAGATTTAATTGTTCCTTTACTTTTTCAGTTGCTCACTTCAAGGGGTACAGATTTACGTCTGTCTTGGTTGGAATGTGGATTGGCTTTTAAGCTAAAGTGCTGTAAAATATGCTTACTGAACGAGGACAAAATTGCGAATGATGACTGATTGTTGAATGCTGGAATTTTTACTTGCTGGAGGCAGTTAAGGATTAGTTAAATGTGGTACTAGTAAGCAAGTACAATGTAAGAAGTCAAATGCATAACAAAGTTTAGGGTCGCTTGTTCAGGGTATCGGGAAACCCCGATACCTGAGGAAGGGTTAGTTTTGCAGGTACCGAAATAAGTTTCTTGGTAAAGTGGGATTAATATTTCTTTCCAGAACTTCCAGAACATATTATTCTGAAGAATATTGGAGGAAAAATATGTCATTGTTTCCATAAGGCGCAAGTAACTCAATATTTTTAACCGGTTGTTGATACCAGACCCAAGGTTTCTTTTTTCCCGAGGTCCAGTAGCCGCTGATGATAGGCTGAACCGTAGGGACATATTATATAATTATATCACCCGCTTGGTTATTTTCAAGCTTAAGAAATTAAACAAAATCAGCATTAAAAACATAATGTTGGGTTGGGCTGGGTATGATAAAATAGTAATCTGACAGTTAAAAACTAAAAAAATTGATGAAAATTTAAGAAAATCAAAATCTTGCCGATTGTTACAAAATGAAGTGCATACTTGAATGGCACTAGTTATACTCGTAAATTTAATCAATTAGCTTAAAATTAGATTAGAAAACCAATATTATTACCAGATTACCACATAAGTTTAAAATTACGGTTTGAGTTATAAGGTCGATGTTTTTGTACTTCAGTCCCACGAGCCCATGGGGATAAATGCATTGCAAGTCTCCACGGCAAAATTTTCGTGGGGACATTTTCTCAATGTCCCCACACTTCCGTGGCCACTGAACAGGTCTTGTGACACCATTCGGCTTAGGATCTGTATTTAAAAACTATGTTATAAAGTTAAACTACACAGGTTGAATGTATTCAATAACAATTTTCAACCCATGATTTATTAGCTCGCGAAAAAATATAAAGCCAAAAAAGTGAAGTTAGAGATGTTCCATCACCAATACAAGTTTTAATTATTTAGGTATTTAGAATTGCAGTGTTAAAATTGAGTGTACAATTTTTTATGCGTTAAAGAATTTTTAACTTGTCTAATGAATTAATAAAATAATTAATCCCAAAACCTAGCAGTAATAAACTCACCGAACTACATACATAGTTATATTTTTTTAATTAATTGGTCCAAAAACTAACACTCGAAACTTTAAAATTTCGACTTAATTATAATCTATATTTTATCTTATTTTAAGTAACCCAATTCTTGAATGTGTAAAACTGTTTCATGTAGATGACACGAACCAGCAAAACTTATCCATACTCGATTTCGATTGTAAAACGTCGTTTTGCTGCAAATTAAATATATAAAAAGTTTCATAAAATTTATAGTTCGCTAACTTTATAATGCTGAATATTATGTGTATATATATAATATAATATTTAATATGTAATACAACATATATTATGTGTGTATACTTACGTCGAATCGAATTCAAATCACATCAGTCTGCACGAGTAGATAATTGACGGCGGGGTGCAGGTCCACCTGTACTTTTCCGTGCTGTTTGCATCACCCGTCTTGTTTGCACTCGCCGTTTGCGATACGACTCCGCTAATCGTGCTTTCCTCTTATCGCGCATCTCTTTCATGAGACTTTTCGCCTCCTCAGTGTCCAGATACTTGTTTCCCCGTGGTAAAAATGACACCACCAGCTCGACCATTTCTGGAGGCAGTAAGTGGAACAAGACGTCCTTCACTTCCAAACGTCTTCCAGACGTCCAAATACCACGCCCATTGCTGACATGGGACGCGAGCTGACGACAAAATTTGGACTCCCGGATCGACGAGGAAAAAACCAAGGATTTTGCGATGTCCGGGTTTCTCGGGATCATCCAGCTCAAAAGGAGCCACACGGTGAGAGATAGAATTCTTGAATACAACGCTTCGACCCGGCACCGTTTCGATTGCGAAAGGATTGTTTCCACCATCCACGACGCTTATGACGCTATTCGATTCCCGCCAAGTGGGAGCAAGGTACAACTTAGACGTGTTACTGTTCTCGCTGGAGAAGTAGTGCAGACCAACGGCGACTATTTGTTCGTTCGCCATCCCTTCAATGTGCCACTGCCCGCCTAGAATTGAATTAGCAAAAATTACTTAGGTCTCTAGGCTTTCGCAGCAGTTTTTTGTGGAAGATTATTTATGAAAACATGTTTACAGCACAATATCATAATTCACAACCAATAAATTCTTCACTAACCTGGATGCTTAGAATTTTCCGGAGTTAAAATTGTTGTCGTCATTCTAACCACGACCTGGATTTTCTTTCCACGCAAGGTGACCGGAACGCTCTGATTCTTATCAGTTTCGCTTCGCGTTTTAGGCTCAACCTCCAACCTCGTCAGTAGAATTTCGCTTAGCACCTTCTCATACAAGGGTATCATTTTGTCGAAAACTTGTTCCAGAGTTGCGTACAATTCCCCATGTTCCGCAGGATTAAGACCGTTGACATACGACGTAAAGTGCGACGCACCACCAGAGTCGATAACGACGTCGGCAGGAAGCAGTTGATAATTTGGGTCCCACTCGATCTTTGGTGGGGACGAAATCATGTCATCGGGTATGCTACTTATCAACCTCTTCACGTCAGTTTGGTCAAGATACTTGTCCACCTTGTCGGAATGGAAATGTAGAAGGTGACGATAATCGCCGACCTTCTAAAATATCAATTTTTACAGACATTACATTAGATGATTTCATGTATTAAATCTTCAATCTAATAAAAAATTCTCGTCCTTTCTTGACTTTTTAGTAAACTGACCTTGTGTTCGTTCGGGACAAATATTTCTTTCAGAATATGTGATCTCTTTGCTACGACGCAGTATGAGTACGGGTCAATCACGTTGATAACACGCTTTTCCGTCCCTTTAAATCAATTCAAAAATAATAATTTGTATAAAATTCGTTGATAAGAAAGTTGTTCCGCTTCACCTGGTTGCCAATTATCCGCCTCGATCGCCATTTCTTCTACTTCTGCTACTCCCACGACGAGGCGCTCGGTCAGGGCGATATCCACGAGGCCATCCGCCACCCAAGAACCATCCAACGGCCCAGGAAACATTTGACCATCCAACAAAGTCAAATAGTTAGGTAGACGTCCTTCAAAATTCATATTAAATTCAAAATGCGTAATTTAGAAATACACCTTATGTTGCCAGTTTCATGATGCTACCAAAAATATAATATGACATGGTAGCCCAATTCCCAATTATGAATTACTTACCAATCACGAACGACCAGATTCTCTTAAATGGTTTGAACGTCATATTCTTCTTTGCCGAACTCGACGCCACATTATTGCCCACAAAGGCATTCTCCGCCTCTTGGAACCATCCACTAACGATGGACGAATCATTAAGGCCAGCCTCCCAACCTTCTCGTGACCTTATCATCCAATTCAACTGCATTCGCATCACTTGCTCCGCTCTAGGCGCGACAGTCGAGATAGTGCAGTTACGATGTGTGTAAAATCTTATGATAGATGAGGAAGAAGACATTGTGAAAATAAACAAAAGTAAACTCAACGTTTAAATAATTAGTTTAATTAATTAAGCGTAAACTGCAAAAAACAACTGTTGTTTACAAAGTACAAATCCAACGCGTTTCAGTTTGCCTGACCCGCTCCAAGTATCAATGAGAACCAAATGAGATGAGAATCACGTTTTATTATATACAGTATACAGTATGTAACAAAAGTGTAGATACGATTTGTTTTTCTCAAATTCAAACTTAATTTTATCAGGAACGAGTACATATTTCAAAATCCTTTGTATACCATTTACTAACAATATATCGTAGTTCGGACTATATAATTTCAATTTTTTTAAGAAATGAGATAAAATTATTATGGCTATTGATATTTGAATGTCGAAATATTGCGAATTGAACGTCTAATGAGACTAGGGGCCTTTCATAAATTATATAACACGGAAGGGTGGAGGGGGAGGGTTTTTACGTCACTGTTAGGTCAGGTCATAGGTGGAACATGACGAAATTTATCACATACTTTACGATAGCGGATATTTGTAAGGCCATTTTGTGGGGTGCGAGTAATCCATGTGTCTACTGTATTATTTCGAGTCTCAACTACCGGATCCAACTTCGTAAACACTTGTTTTTCCTCACTTAATTAATTCATAGATGAGAGATTGTGTTGCAGCAGCACTCTATAGACTGGGGCTCTCTATCTCTCTTCCCTGAATTAATTAACTTGATCACCTAAGTTTAATTTGAAATTTGTCATCCCAACTTTCGCCATGTCTAGTTCCTCCCTTATCGAAAGATTTTACAACCATCCTTCCAACATCATATCGCGTGGTCAGCCAAGTAAGGATGAAAGGTCACGATTGAGGTTGAGTTGGATGATAAAGTCACGAAAAGGATGGGAAACTGACTTTAACGATTCGTCCGTCGTAAGCAAATGGTTCCAAGATGCAAAGGACGAATTGGGTGGTGCCGTGGCGTCAAGTTCGGGACACAAGAAGGTCGCGTTGGTGCAACTGGAGAAAAATTGGCCAGTTGTAATCGGTAACTATAAACTAAATTTTGACACTATCAGTAATTGGGCTTATGGTCACGTCATGACGTCACCACCATTGCGGTTGATGGAAATTGTTGTATTTTTTAATTACAAATTTTTAGTTTAATGTGAATGTGACAGATCGTCTACCCCACTTCTTGACTTTGTGGGATGGTCAATTGACTCCTGGGCCGTTGGATGGTTCCTGGGTGGCGGATGGCCTCGTGGATATCGCCCTGACCGAGCGACTCGTCGGGGGAGCAGGAAAGGTGGAAGAAATCGCGATCAAGGCGAATAATTGGCAACCAGGTAAAGCAGAAAAAAATTAGCATAAATTTTATATGCACTATTACTTTTAAATTTATTTAAAGCGACGGAAAATCGTGTAATCAACGTGATTGACCCGTACTCATACTGTGCCGTAGCTAAGAGGTCACATATTCTGAAAGGAGGATTTGTCCCGAAAGAACCTAAGGTCAGTTTACAAGTCAGTTTACAAGAATGTACGGCTATTTTTTACATTTATCATGTTTTAGTAGATGAAATTATTGGTAAGGATTAGTATAAAAGCGATGCTGGGGCCTATGTTCAATTTGGTCAAATTAGGAAAAAATTTATACTTTTTAGAATCTCGACGACTATCGTCACCTTCTACATTTCCATTCAGCCAATACGCGGAACTATCTCCACCGCTTTGACGTGAAGAGGTTGATAAGTATCATACCCAATGACATGATTTCGCCCCCACCAAAGATCGAATGGGACCCAAACTATCAACTGCTTCCTGCCGACGTTGTTATCGACTCTGATGGTGCGTCGCACTTCACGTCGTATGTCAACGGTCTCTACCCGGCGGAACATGGGGAATTGTACGCAACTCTGGAACAAGTTTTGGACAAAATGGTACCAATGTTTGAAAAGGTACTGACCGAAATCCGAACGGCAGGGCAGGCAGAGGCAGAAAGTGGGCCTAAGACGCGACGACAATTAGCGAACCCTTCGATTGTCTCCATTGCTCCAGTGAGTTTACGCGGGAGGAAAATCCAAGTCGTGGTTAGAATGGCGACGACAATTTTAACTCCGGAAAATTCTAAGCATCCAGGTTAGTGAAGATTTCTTAATATTTCTTAATTGTACTAAGATTAAAAGATTCTGCTGAAAAATATGGCTCAACATGAATTTTAGGTCGTTATATTCTGCTAAAATATATACAAAAAGTTACAGAAGTCTTAAATCATTTAGCAGAATATGAGGAGTTACTCAGTTTTAACTTAAGAATGCATATACGTTGAAAAAATCTCATAACTAAAAGACAGAGACGACGGTTGCGTCTCCTTGTGTGCCGAGAGACTTTATTTTCTATGGAGGGGGGCGGGGCGAAGAGAGCAGCTGATTTTCATGTAAACAATGCAGGCAGTTGCATGTAAAAAGTTGCTTTGGGTTTTGAGAGTCACCGTTCCCACTCTCCAAACGGGGCATCGCGAACCAGAAAAGGAGAAAAAATTCGACTAAAACTTCTAATTTGCAGCTAATACAAAATGGATTGATTTCGTTTTGGTGGCAATAAATTCCCAAGTTTGTGCTTTACAGTTGCCATGTTGCATAAATTCCATAATAAATCTCAGAGAAAAGTATTGAACTGAAACATGGACTCATATCATGTTTCAGTCCAATACTTTTCACCGAGATTTATTATGGAATTTATGCAACATGGCAATTGTAAAGCACAAACTTGGGAATTTATTGCCACCAAAACGAAATCAATCCATTTTGTATTAGCTGCAAATTAGAAGTCTTAGTGACAAAAATCATTTACATTACTGGTAAGTGGCGAGGAGAAAAAGTCAACTCGCTCACTAGGATGCCCAGACTGTTCCCTAACTCAAACTTTAAGTCTGAGTAACTCGACTAATTTGAATTTCAGGCGGACAGTGGCACATTGAAGGGATGGCGAATGAACAAATCGTCGCCGTAGGTCTGCACTATTTCTCTAATGAAAACATCACCACGTCAGAACTGTATCTTGGTCTTACTCAGCGGGCATTGAATGGCGTCATAAGGGTCGTGGATGGCGGAAACAATGATTTCGGAATCGAAACGGTGCCGGGTCGGAGCGTTGTGTTCAAGAATTCTGTCTCTCACCGTGTGGCTCCTTTTGAACTGGATGATCCCGACAAACCTGGACATCGTAAAATCCTTGGTTTCTTCCTCGTCGACCCAGGAGCCCAAATTTTGTCGTCAGCTCGCGTCCCATGTCAGCAATGGACGAGGTATTTGGGACAAGTGAAGGCCGTCTTGGCTCACTTATTGCCTCCAGAAATAGTGGAGCTCGTGGTGTCATTTCTACGTCGGGGTGACCAGTACTTGGACACGGAAGAGGCGAAACGTCTGCAGGGGGAGATGCGCGATGAGAGAAAGAAAAGATTGGCGGGGACGTATCGCACACGGAAACAAGAACTGGAACTTAAAAAATTGATAGCCCGCCGTAAATTGGCTTATTATGGAAACTGATGTTCGAATTCGATTGAACGTATGTACTCCGTGTGTAAACCAAAATTGGTTTAAGGGGCCGTCCATAAATTACGTAACGCAAAAATCATCATTTTTTAGACCCCCCCTCCCCCCTCGTAACGGCATCGTAACGCTTCTCGACTACCCACCCCCCTCCCCCTTCGTAACGTAACGTAAATTTGATTTCACCGCAGGTAATTTCTTTAACAGTAACTTGCAAAATTTTCATTTGTTCCAGGTTGTGTAGACAAATGTCGCTTTTATTGCTTCTATTTCTTTTAAATTGCTAGATAAATTAGAATTTTGTGAATTTCTTGTTCAAGAACAACCGAAATCATATTCGACAAGAAATGGAAATTGTAAATCTGACAGGTCTCTCAACGTTTACCAAGACTCACAATGGAACCTTTTGTCAAGTTGCACCCGGAAAACTATCGTACGACCATTAATAGATGAGTACAATTCTTGACAACCATCATGGCGCCTAAGTGACCTCGTTGGGGCTCAGGTGATCGGCAAATTCCGATCAAATTCTCATCGTAAAGGTAAGGCTCAATTAATCGTGAAACTTACGTCACACCATCGCCCTCCGAGGTCACTGTGGAGGAATGATGGTTTACAAGTAGGCAAGAATTTTGCTCTTCTTTTAATGTGAGCACCATAATGAAAAACGTATTTACATGCGTACACTGAAACCTTCTGGATGACATGAGTTCAATCCGATTTTTAATCGCGTTTATGAAATGCGTTACGTAACAAATTTGTTATACCCCCCTCCCCCTACATAACAATTCGTAACGCTCTTCCCATGACCCCCCCTCCCCCCTCTTGCGTTACGTAATTTATGGACGGCCCCTAATAAAATTGCGGTATTGCTAATTGCTATCATTTAGTCTAAAACGTTATAGTATATCTATTCCCTAATCCCAATCCCCGACCGAATTGAAATTAATATCTAATTGCTTCAATTCTGAATTAGTTTTTGTAATCAGTAAAAAATGTTTAATTTTAATTAAATATGTATAAATTGGAAATTGTCGAATATTGGTTTTGAATTAAATAATTCAAATAATTATGTACTTGTCACTTGTACTTCGGTGTTTGAGCCAGTTTGAGAACATTTCGCTTAATTCTCAACCTCAGCTTATCCTCAACCCGCTGCGTAATCTAATGATGCATTTACAAATACATACTTCTTTTAATGTTTATGATAATTATAGAATTGGATGTTTTAATGATTTTGTCTTTTGATTAGCTAATCTTGTTGATATCGTTATTAAGGGGTGAAAACCCCTTTATGGAAATGTCTTGTCCGTCTGTCTGTCTGTCCGTCCGTCCGTCCGTCCGTCCGTCCGTATCCACGATAACTTTAGAACGGATTCGAATTTCGGCATCCGGTTTTCGCTAACGTGTTTCTAATTTTTGGGGACGGGATGAGTTCGAAGATGGGCGTTGTAGGTCGTAAGGTCACGGCGCCACGGTGATGACGCCAACGGTCAAACGTGTCGAATTTTTCGTTTCCACCGTTTTAGACGTATTTTTGGACGGGGATTTTAGAAATCGCCATCATTTTGACGTGCGATGACCGTGTGACCGTGTAGGCGACAAAGTCGAAAATTCTCGAAGTTTTTGTCGCCACCGTTTTAGACGTATTTTTTGACGAGGATTTCAGAAATCGCCATCATTTCGACGTGCGACGACTCCATGACCGTGTGGGAGGTGTCGAATGTCGAAAAAATGACTTTGTCATGTGGGGTGTCTATTGAAAGGTATTGTCGTGTACGTTTGAACTACGTGGGTGGGGGTGTCAAAATGGGGTAATGTGAGACAATGACAGGAAAGTGCTGAAAGACGTTGTGGGTGTGCCACAAAGACAATTCCGTGTGTTTTCACCCCTTTGCTACATTTCGTTTGCAACGGTTTATTTATTATTTATGTACGCGGACAGTTTACTGGACTGCAGCATTTGTTTTAACTCTGTTTATTTGATGTTTCAGCGATATCAATTACTTATAATTATGTGACTTATTTATTTGCCGACGTGCATTACTTTGTTTTATTTTGCAATTTATTAGCTTTAGTAACCTATTTTTTATAAATTTATATTAGAATACTTGTCTGGTATCCAGAGCTGAAAATGAGTACTTGTTCTCACGCTCGTCCGACACGTTTAATAAAAACCTAAACAAGAAATCAATCAAAATCAATGAGTTTATTACTGCAAGGTTAGGCGAAAGGGGGAGGAGATGTTCGATGGCGAAAATATATCGAGCGTCATCAAGGGGTTGCTATGAACTTGGTGTAAATTTACGCTTTGTAACTAAAACGCTCAGCCGCAAATCTTCAAGTGATTTCCATATTTCGTCTATGAGGAGGTAATTGAACAGGGTGGATAACGTTGGTCAAAGGTATCACATACAATACTTCCGTCTCAATAATAGATTTATTCTATGATTTCGTTTTGTTTATTTATTTGCTATAAATTTCTGAATAGCCTTTTGTGCCAAGTATTCAGTTATGTGAATGCTTTGAAAGAATTGAAGAGTGGGTTGGAGACATCCGTGATTCGTTTGAATTTGATTGCAACTCTGATATATATTGTAATATAATTACAAACAAGTAATTATAACGTGCTAAAGTTTAAGTATCCTCTCATATTTTCTTTATCTTTCACTTTATTTCGAAAATCATTCAAGGTCATAGGGCCCCTGACCAATGGTTAATGTATTACAGGGGGATCTGGCACCTGACAAAAAATCTTGAAATGTGCTTCATATCCTATGTGCATTTCTACAAATTTAAGTCTTCCACGACAATTTTCACAAACCAGGTGGGACTCCGGTCTCAGGGGTCCTGCCTGAGTCCTCCAAATAATAATTTGATCATTAAATAGGAACTCTGATCTAGCTTTGGTACTCAAATATGACCATTACCTTAAATATATAATGCATGCACAGGGCCCGGGCTGGGTACATTTGCGCCCTAGGCAAATTTTTTTGCGCCCCTAACTTTTCCTCTTAAGAAAAATTCCCTGTTAAAAATCTACCATTATATACTATACATTTCAGCAGCACTTTACATAGTCCAAAAATTAATAAGCTCAACAATTATTTTATTGTCAAAACCTATATTCGAACTGAAAGTGTAAATGATAAATCTCGCGGAAATATAAATTTGTATGTAAAAGGTTCAAAACTCGGAAGAAACAAGAAATGAAACCAAGCATTACCAGAACTTCACTCAGAATGCGATCGTTTTCAGTGTAACAAACCGATTTTGTAGAAATCTTGAAATTGTACGGTTCAAATCAATACAACCAACTAACGCAACTACAGAAATGTAATGTAATTAGCCTTATTCTTCCCTCAGGGTTTGATATTAAGGTTGATGGATTTACTCGGGAAGTACATGACCAATTAAAAGCAAGAACTACGGGTACATAAATATAAATAATTGATAAGCATCTAGAGCTTTTCCAATGTTGAAGGTTTAATTCGAATTCAAATTTAAAAGTTAATATTAACAAAACTTTCTGAATTGTTAAAAAAACAATTTTCTCCAAAAAGTAAAAATTAAAAAATACGAAGAATCCGGTGGGGTTTGAACCCACCTTATTTCTAAGTTTTGTTTTGAACGTTGGAGTTGGGGCAGTATTTTTATTTCTTGCAGGGTTTCAATAAAAATAAGAAGGGGGTTTAATTGTTTTTTTGGGTTTCAGTAGGTTTTCAAGGAACTAAGGTAATAAACTCAACAAAATAATCTTCACATGAAAGACCACATTTGAGAAAATTAATATGATTTTTGACACCTGTGCTTTCGAAGAAAGAGATTTATTTTCGTATGACGCTTAACCACAAAGGCGTTGTCCAAAAAACGAGTGTGCTGGAAAACCCGATGCCTTGGGCTTTCTCTGAGATTTTCGTGTGCTTTACAATATTTTTTTTCAGGGGAGGGAGTCAACAAACTTTTAGAAATAGATACAGTATGTAACATATTTAATGCTACGATGACATAATTTTTATATAGCCATGATCTCGTTACTTGTAAAATTTCAAAATCCGTGCAAAAATCTCAAAAGTATTTATATACGGACAATTTGCTCGTCGCCGATTTTTAATATCGCAGACAGGTCAAAGGTCACGATTATTTTTATGAACAAATTTGAGGCGTCGGAAAAAACAACTTCGTTGATATTTTCTTTTAGGAATTTTGCTAATATTTTTTATCGGATCCGAAATGCGTTTTGAAGGAAAATGAGCTTTGGTTGGACCGTGTACGATTTTTTTTAACGCCGACAAGAATTTTTCGCCAAGGACAGGTTTGAGGTTTACAATCACCACCCCGGCGAAAATTCGAAAACTGACATATACGTTTACATATTAAGACAGTCAGTATACTTCCCGTCAAAAAAAATCATACCCGGTCCAACCAAAGCTCATGACAAAAAATATTAGAAAGTTAAAAAAAATATCCACGTCTTTTTTGACGATTCAGATTTTTCAGAAAAATAATCGTGACCTCTGTCTGCAGTATGAAAAATTGGCAACGAGGAAATTGTCTGTATATAAGTATTTTCGAGATTTTTGGAAGGAGTTTGCAATTTTACAAATAACGAGATCATGCCGATATAAAAATTATATCATCGCAGCATTAAATATATTACATAATGTATAATGTGGACTATATTAAAAATGTTAATACAAAGTTCTACAAACAATATGAAGTCCTCAAAAAACGCTCAATTTCAAAAAAACGCTCCAAAAAAGTTATAGGGACAAAAATTAGGAAACACGTGGTGAAAACCGTTTTCAAAAATATTTACCTGCCTTAGAGCAGAAAATGGTAGACGGGAGCGATTTTTCAAACTTTCATTTCCTTCCATTGCATGAGGGAGCCGAAAGAAATTGAAACGCCGGACTTCCACCGTTGGACTCAGAAAATTGAGACGTGGGAAATGATTCCGGTTTTTATTATTGTCACTCATGGTACCAATTTATTTTCTTCACGCAAAAAATACGCATACCTGCATTATCCATGTATCGGAATCCGCAATAAGTATGAGCACAGGTCGCGATTTTTATCTCTATCCAGCTAAGAGCTCGGGTCCTTTTCAAATTTTAGTATACTATACATGTTCCTTCAGAAAACTTAGTAGTTTACAGGAGGGTGTACTACTGGCAGAAACTGATCAAAAATCCTCAATTTGAAATTTCGTGACAGTTCAATTTTTAATAGATCAGTTATGTCTTTCATAGACAGCACCCGATCATGCCCATATGTTTGTTGGGCATGATGGTGACGGCGCCCGTCTGATGTAATTTTTGATCCAATACATAAATATTTCGAATGCTTTCCTTGCCAGCATTTTTGCAAGGAGAATTTAGATCAATAAAGTTTTCTGGACAAATGTAGATTATTTTACTATCAATGCTAATATTCAAGATTACACTAACCAGGGGCGTTTCCCAGGGAACCAGGGGCGATGTAAAGTAGGGCATCGAAAATAAGAATATTTTGCTAATCGGATTTCGATTATTTCGATTTTTTAAATATTTAAATAATCAGGTTTCTATTCTATGAAACTGGGGTATTTAATATCGCGAATTACAAAACACTAACAATAAATTGACTCGAATTTTTTGAACACCGAAATAAATGTGCGTGTATATATATGTAAACCTTTGGGTGCTTTGCGGCACCCAAAGGTTGCCCTCCCCAATTTTGAGGCCATGGAATCATTTTTTCGCATCTTTGAACTCATGCTAACGTTCGAAAAGTTCAGGTCGAGAACTCGAGGTTTTGTCCGGAAAACTGTTAGAGTTCGCGCCTCACGATCACATGTTATCAAAGGCGCCTCAGCACCTTGGGCACCTGTTCTTACCTCCCTCACGGGCCCAGTAAGAACTCGATGAATTGACTAATTGTGCATATGCTCCGAAAAGCTTTTGGGATAAGAGATGCATTTCTGTGAACTTTTAAACCTGTTTTTACAGTTTACACATAAATTTGGACTAGTTTGGTTAACATCAATTTATTTCGTAATTCAAGACTCCTTTGTGCGCCTTTATATAAACAATTACCTTAGAAAAAATATAAGTAAAGAAAAAATAGGAAAACTTAAAATAAGTAGGGCGCCTATCGGCGCCCTCAGAATTTGGCGTTCTGAGCCATTGCCCTCTTCCAAATTTCGGGGCCAGCATGACAGTGTTTGTCAAAAACTATGTGATGCAAAAAATTAAGCTAAAAAGTTTATTAAATAGTCCTCGGACCGTTTCACAAAATTCTTTACAAGTTTTTCTACTGACCATTCTATCTTTACGAATGTAAGAAAATCATTTATTAATCTCCCCAAATGTCGTTTTTATCTAGTGTACAGCCGGGCGCCTCACGGCGCCCTTGAGGATTTGGCGCCCTAGGCAGTTGCCTAGGCTGCCTGGCCCCTAAACGGGCCCTGTGCATGCATAAGACGTCTAAAAAATTCTACCCAACGGATGAATAAACTATCATTGTCGCAACTAATTATGAATACCCCCCTTTAATTTTAGGTTGGACATAAATGTCGCATATTCATGAATTATGAAGATAAAATTATTTGTTGTGCAATTATGTAATTGCGACATGTTCAATTCTCATGTTGCCCTTAATTTGGATCGGGTCAGTCACCTTGAGAATTGCAATTTGCCATGTTGTCACTGTCAGTCAGCTGAGTCAGCAACAAAATCCGAATATGTCCGAAGATTTCTATCAGTAATAACATCACTATGTACATGTCCATGAACAAAATTGAGCAGTTGTTTTTCCTCTGCTGTTTACTTTACACTTAAAATCGATTAAATTAATCGGCTCAAGTTTGATTTAATTTGAAATTATCAACTTTCGCAATGGCTTCTTCCTCCCTTATTGAACGATTTTACAACCACCCTCACAACATAATATCGAGTATCGCGTCCAGTGAGGATGAACTGTCTCGAATGAGGTTGAGTTGGATGATAAGGTCACGAAAAGGTTGGGAGACTGACTTTAACAATAAGCCCATCGTTAGTGGATGGTTCCAAGAGGCGAAAGCTGAGTTTGTCGGCGATAATGTGGCGTCGACTTCGGGAAAGAAGAAGGTCGCGTTGGTGCAAGTGGAGAAACATTGGCCAGACGTAATCGGTAATTTAATTAAATTGTGGCACCACCATTGAAGTTGGTCGTATTTTTATTAAAATTATGAGTTTAGTAATACATATTTATGAATTTGACAGATCGTCTACCCCACTTCTTGACTTTGTTGGATGGTCAATTGGCTCCTGGGCCGTTGGATGGTTCCTGGGTGGCGGATGGCCTCGTGGATATCGCCGTGACCGAGCGACTCGTCGTGGGAGGAGCAGAAGTAGAAGACATCGCGATCAAGGCGAATAATTGGCAACCAGGTGAAGCGGGACAACTTTCTGGTCAACGAATTTTATACAAATTGTTATTTTTGAATTTTTTTGAAGGGACGGAAAATCGTGTAATCAATGTAATTGACCCATACCCATATTGTGTCGTAGAAGAGAGATCACATATCCTCAAAGAGGCGTTTGTCTCGAAACAATACAAGGTCAGTTTACTAAAGTGGAGTACGAGAATTTTTTACAAGATTGAATACATGACATCATCAAAAGAAAATTCCCAAATCCCAATTTGGTCTAATTTCTATAAAAATTGATATTTTAGAAGGTCGGGGATTATCGTCACCTTCTACATTTCCATTCCGACAAGGTTGACAAGTATCTTGACCAAACTGACGTGAAGAGGTTGATAAGTATCATACCCGATGACATGATTTCGCCCCCACCAAAGATCGAATGGGACCCAAACTATCAACTCCTTCCTGCCGACGTCGTTATCGACTCTGGTGGTGCATCGCACTTCACGTCGTATGTCAACGGTCTTAATCCTGCGGAACATGGGGAATTGTACGCAACTCTGGAACAAGTTTTGGACAAAATGGTACCACTATTTGAAAAGGTGCTGACCGATATTCGAATGGCGGGTCGAGAAGGTGGACCTAAAACGCGACGGCAATTGGCCAAGCAGTCGATTATTCCTATTGCTCCGGTCAGTTTACGCGGGAGGAAAATCCAAGTCGTGGTTAGAATGGCGACAACAATTTTAACTCCGGAAAATTCTAAGCATCCGGGTTAGTGAAGAATTCATTGTTAATTTATCAAAAAGTTGCGTCCATACCTCATCTTCTACCTAAGTTTAAGGCAACTGTACTGCAAAAGTCTAAATCTAAATAATTTATTTTATTTCAATTTCAGGCGGACAGTGGCACGTTGAAGGGATGCCGAACGAACAAATAGTCGCCGTTGGTCTGCACTATTTCTCTAATGAAAACATCACCACGTCAAAACTGTATCTTGCTCCTGCCCAGCGGGCATCGAATGGCGTCATGGGCGTCGTGGATGGTGGAAATAATCCTTTCGAAATCGAAACGGTACCGGGTCGGAGCGTTGTGTTCAAGAATTCTGTCTCTCACCGTGTGGCTCCTTTTGAACTGGATGATCCCGACAAACCTGGACACCGCAAAATCCTTGGTTTTTTCCTTGTCGATCCGGGAGCCAGGATTTTGTCGTCAGCTCGCGTCCCATGTCAGCAATGGGCGTGGTATTTGGGACAAGTGAAGGACGTCTTGGTCCAGTTACTGCCTCCAGAAATGGTCGAGCTGGTGGTGTCATTTTTACCACGGGGAAACCAGTATTTGGACAATGAGGAGGCGAAAAATCTCGAGAAGGAGATGCGCGATGAGAGGAAGAAAAGATTGACGAGAACATATCGTCATAAGAATTATGTGTGCACTCCACGAACGTACCCAGAATATCCGCGCTCATGTTTGACCTATCGGGATTGATAGGAAAGGTGTGTTTTGTTTTACTGCTAAGCAAACTTGTTTATTGTTAAACATGCCTAATGTTTGGGATATGTTTTTGTTTTTGAAATTGTATATACATATGTATGTATTAACTGAATTCGATATGTAGTGCATTTCGTATGCACTGCATATGCATGCAAGTGGTATTTAGTACATATTTATTTGTATACTAGCCAGTTACAAGTTGTGCTATTTAAGGTGCTTATTTACCCATGTGTAGTATTGTATTATGCAATGTATGTATTATGAAATTGTAAAATTCTACATTTTCTATTGAAAAGCTCTTCTTTTGCACCGAAACCAATGTTTAAATATTAACTTATTTATGAAATAGATAATGTGGGACTAATTTACATCTAGCTTATTCCTATTCGATAGTTATGTTACTTAACTAACCGGAAATACTTAAATTCGTACGTGGATCATTCATTGTAAAGAGTGTGTCTATCTAAATATTACGATAAGCTACGTAATAAGAAAAGCATTACGTGTAATATGTAACTCGTGGCACTTTTTGGTCTGGTTTGATATTACTCGAGTCTCCCGACGGTAATAATCTTTCTACTAAAAATGCAAAGACCCATTATTTTACTCATAATAATCCACCCACCCAACTGTCATCGTGTTGACAGTTTACTCATTATCGATCACAATTAGCCAGTCACTTTAACAAATTAAATACCTTTTCCGTATTTTCACATGTATTTATCCTACGTACAAACGAGCATCATACCGTATTCATCTTTTGGATCTACATAGATACATACATATTGCACTTTGAAATTATTTTCCAAAAAAATTCTCCATTATTTGCCATGTCCCCTCGATTGAGCCGACAGGTCATGCCCTTCTTCAACTTTGCCCGACTCCTCTCTCGGTGCCCATTAACGTTCAAATATATTGAAAACAAACAACATCTTCAACTTAAATTCAAAGTGTGCCGTACATCCTTTGTGTTGCAATTAAGTGTCGCATTGATTTTGAACTTTTTGTTGTTAATTTGTCTCCTTAAATATGGCAATTTACTGAAGGACGACATATTTGCTGGGAGTGAAATGTAAGTAAAAATTCAGGCAATAATTTAGCAACAGCGTGTAGTAAGTGGTACATTTTATTTGCGAATAAATTCACACTAACTGGTCATTTAGCTAATTAAATTGAAAGATTACTAATTTTTTTAATCAAAAAATTTTTAGATGGCCACCATCCAATTTTTCCTTATTAAGTGTGCAATCTCACGTCTCAGGATTTACGAACTATTTCACTATTTCAATCCATGCATTGTACGTCATCATCGTTTTTGTGGATTATCTGCTCGCTTTTCTGAAAGCACCCGAGTTAGCGAACTGGTTAAATAATTGGAACGACATTGAAGACGAGATGGAGCAAATTGATTGCAACAGAGATGAGATTACAATTCATACTTTTCTCATTTATTTCATTCCGTTGTATGAATTTGTTCCACTTCTGATTTTGGCAAGTTATGAAACCGTGTTGCGATTAGATCCTGTTTATCCGATTCATTGCGTATTGATCATAATTTATGGATATCTTCCCAGCATTAGTTATGCCCTTGGAGATTCCATGGCGCTAATTTTTCTGAAATGTTTGCAAGTCGAGTTCCGTCAGGTTTGTGAATTAAGATGGAAAAGGAGCAATGATTTGTAACCGAACGGTGTCAATAATTTGCAGATGTAACTCAAATTTTCAAGTAGCGCGACTAGAATCAATTTCTAAAAGCAGCCAGATAAATTTGAGGAGTGTGTACAGACAATTATTGTCACCGTGTGGAAACAATCGTGCCCACATTCGGGGACAATTTTATTCCCGAATTATTTAATCTTTTAAAGGTGAGAAATCACATCGACAAAAATTCGAGGCGAAAAACGGATCAATTATCAATTCGCAAAATTCATCACCTTTTGATTAAGCTACGATCGCAAGCAACTCTTTACGGAAATTTCCTGGCAACGCAGCAACTTGTGTCCATCTTGCTAACGATGTACGCCACGGGAGGGTCGTTCTTCGTTTTTGTGACGATCCTAGGTGACCGGTCGGCAGAGAGTGGGATTACCATGGGAGAAACAGTAATGATGGGGTTCGCATCGTTGTGGCCTTTGTTTGGGATTAGCCGACTCTACGTCAAAATTTGGATGGCAGTGACAATAACTGACGAGGTGAGCGGTATCCTCTTATTTTGCATGATGTAAATTTCAATGATATTCTGGTTGTGATTAACAAACAGGAAATTGAAATTGCATCATTACTGAAGAAACAAGAATTAAAAGTGAGACAGGACACGTTTCAAATGAATTACTACTCTGAAGAGGTATTTATAAAGGTTTAGAATACGGGTGACCTGTAATGTGCTCACCAGCATCTGCTCTCCACTTAATGTAGTACATACAATATATTTGCACACAAATTTGCATGCTCAATGTGCAAATGTGTAGGTGTAGGAAAAAGGCAAGCTGAAAGATAGCAAATAATTGGTGTCAAAATTCGGGCAGATGTTGGTATGCAGATTATGTACAGGAAAGAAAACAAAAGTTGTCCGTGAAGGCTCCACCGCGTTGGTAATGATTTTCTATCCAAGCGGAAACAATAATTTCAACTAACCTCCACTAATCAATTTTCCACTTTCAATGCAAGTCTTTTACGTGTACAACTCAAATCTGATTGGGACCAATTTTATTTTGTTCACCACAAAAAATAAGCATACCCGTATTTTTTCATTTTTCCTAATGCGCTAATTTGAGCGCGTGGCGCGAATTTTAAAACATTTTTCAGCCAAAACCTCGGTTTCTAAAAAATCTGTAAATTTTTGAATTTTGACGCGAATCCAAAAATTCGAAAACATGTCTCTTCAGAATGACTTACCTGACTTATAAAAAATTCAACTGTCTCGAAATTTGATTTTCAAAATTTTTTGCCAGTTTTTGAAATTCATTAAAATTATAAACTCTTTCAAATTTTTAATTTTTCAAAAAATAATGCATGTGGATTTTTTACAAGTCAAGTAAGTCACTCTGAGGAGACATGTTTTCGAATTTTTGGATTCGCGTCAAAATTCAAAAAATTACAGATTTTTTAGAAACCGAGGTTTTGGCTGAAAAATGTTTTAAAATTCGCGCATTAGGCATTCGCGCAGTAGCGCATTAGGAAAAATGAAAAAATACGGGTATGCTTATTTTTTGTGGTGAACAAAATAAAATTGGTCCCAATCAGATCTGAGTTGTACACGTAAAAGACTTGCATTGTTTGTGAAAACTCTTTTTACCGTTTGGTTCCAAATCGTTACTTAGGTGGGACGGTCAGGATTAAATTTTCTACCAGAGCACCGATTGACATTGATTTTGTTTCCAGTTACAGGAAGTTTACAACTTATTGACAGACCATCCTACGGAAATCTCTCTCAAAGACTATGTAAAGTTGAATAACTCGTTGATTTTGGGGGTGCGTGGTCACTATAAAGATTTAAATATTAAAAATTAATTGATTTATTTATTCAAAGCTTAAATGTTTCAGGTATTTCAACAAATTTTTACGCTTTTCATTATTCTCATGCAGTTTCGAAATTAAAGCAGATAGATGAGAATAATCGAAAATCTAAGTGCATAATAATTTTTGTCCAGCACATACATACTTATTTGAACTTAATTAAAATTTAAGATATATTTGATTGTGGCACCGCATTTCATGCAAAGCTTTAATGGGGTCTAGATCATGTAAAACACGAGCTAATTGTGTCTTCAGTGTAAGCGCAAATGATAACTAGAATATAATATTTCCAGTAAATGGCCTTCAATGGTAAACTAACTGGTATTAAATCATTACTGACCAGAGCACATGCATGACTCTACCTGCTCTGGTAATAACGGGATATGGTGTATGCATTATGATATTTGTATGCATATATGCATTATGATTTAGGATTAGTGATGTTGTAGTAATTAAAAAGTGACCACTCCGAAATCAGCTAGTACCAATCAAGTAGAAAGTTAAGTATTACCAAATCAATTCCAGTCCGGAGTACATAAAAATGTGACTACCAGATTTTTGTAGTAAAATTTCCTATGAGGTTCTACCCCATGTATGGAAATTACGGTTACATTTAATTTTGGACCACATTCCCCGGCTGTTGAGGTGCGGGTGATCCGATTGACCTTATTATCGAACTCTGCACAATGGAGAAAGCGGGGTGATATTAAGGCGTTGAGGAGATTACGCTCATTTTCTATTAAATTATATTGCATTATGTACAAATTGCATTTTGTAATTACAAAGAAAAAAATCGGTATTTAATAAATGGCGAAAATGAAGTTGTGTCAGAATAGTGGAAGTCATCAAGAAGATTGACAATGTTATAAATTTCTTGTAAAAATTTTGTAATTACAAATGCTACATTCATGAATTTAATTAATGCGTGCTGTGGTATGTACATATACTTATAGCCATGCAATTTATCTTAACTACTGCTGTACATACATAATCCAGTAGGACACTTGCTATTAAACAGACTTTCCTCATAAATTGTACCCATTGAGTATATTTAGTCAGAAAACGTACCTTTGTTCAATCGAATTTCAGCCGAATCTAATTAGAAATAATATAACCTCGAGTCATGAGTAAAAGTAAACACCAAGACGCACGTCAATATCTCACCGAGATCGATAGAAAGTAGTCAATTAACAAATTAATTACATACATACGTTCCCAGGTCGATTTTCTACATTGCATTTACCAACTTCTCGTTCCTCTACGAAAATGGAGATAAAATATCCTGCAAAATCGATTCCTGTCAAAATTTCTCCTGGATTAATGCCCCCTCCACCACCTGGGTTGACCCAGCAGGTCAACTCATTTTTGAAATTCACCCGATGCATTGCTCGGTGCCCAATGACGTTTGAAAATATCGCGAATAAAAAGCAAGTCAAGTTTCAATTGAAAATCTGCAGTAGCTCATTTTTGTCATCACTGAATCTCGCCCTAGTCCTGAATACTGTGCTTGTAGTTGGTTTCTTGAAATACGGTGATATTCTGTACAGTGTGTATGACGTCTTTCCAAGAAGTGGAATGTGAGTGCATGTTTAACATACGAAATTTACATAGCTTTTCGTTCTGGTAATGTGGTAATAAAATTGTCACCGACTTTACACATTGAGGTAGTTCACGCAGCCATTGGTGTAACTTGAAAAATAGATAAATTTTATAAGGTAATTTAATTTACAAATTTTTACAAATTAAAAAGGCGCCCTTGATATGAGTAAAGTCACAAAGATTTGTAAGCTAATTTTTCTTCGAAATATTTGTAAAAGTTTGTAAGTTGATGTAATTTACGGATTTTTACAGTGTTACCAAGGCCTGATACAAGGTCAATTGTATGGCTTCACTAAGTAGATCGTAACAATTTATAACGTAACGGTAATAATAATTGAACGTTAACTTCCTGTGTATCATCCAGTGCAAGTAATATTAATTTTATTGCAAGTATTGCTACTTTTCGTTGGCCGGTAACCACCAAGGTCACTCCGGGACAATATTATTACCAGATTACTACTAATTATTTGACGTAAATATGCAATTTTTTTTTTCTACACGGTGTTATTAGTTGGCCGCCTACGAATTCTAATGCTGACAGTGTGGAGCGTACCGTTTCAGCATTTTCTTATGGCCTGATTAGGTCCATGAGCGCGCTATACGTCGCCTTCGCTTTAATCGGTTATTTAATCACGTTCCTCAAAGCCCCAAAATTAGCTAAATGGTTAAACCATTTGAATGAAATAGAAGACGAAATGCAAAAAATTGACTCAAAGCAGTCAAAGCGGGATAAAATTAAAATTAACAATTTTCTCCGCTATTTTATCCCGTTGTTTGAATTCTTTCCGATCCTGGTTTTCGGAGTGTTTGAGACCGTGTTACGATTCGATGCCGACTACCCGATCCACTGCGTCTTGGCAACAATTTATGCTTATCTTCCCGGAATCTGTTATGCCGTTGATGATTCGCAAGCACTGATTATGCTGAAATGTTTGCAAGTCGAGTTCGGACAGGTGTTTGAAGTTTCTTGAAATTATAAATTTACACAATTTTCAGTGTTTCGGGTGCAAGTCACCTCTTGCAAGAAATGATTGCAAGAAAGTGGTTTCTTGTAGTTTTAGGAAATTCATGGCACAGAAAACTATTTTCCGCTGCTTTGGTTCATGGTTTGTATCGCTAGAGATGGCGAATATTTCTTGCATTTTTTTTGCAGTTTCGTGCACTTTTTGTGTCGCAGAGCAAGAAATGTATCAAACCTGCAAGAAACGAAACACTGTCAATTTTATTTTTGTAGTTGATATCTAAAATGATTTCTTTCTTAAAGATGCGAAGCCATATGGAGAAAAAATTGAAAGACGGTCATGACCTGTTACCGATTCGGAAAATTTATCAACTTTTGCTCCAGTTACGATCACAATCGAAACGTTGTGGAAATTACTTATCAGCTCAACAGCTGTTTTCCATCTTTCTAACGATGTATGCCACGGGAGGGTCATTTTTCGTTTTTGTAAACGTACTTGCAGATGAACGTCCTTTTGGGGGTGACACAGGGGAAATAATTATGCTGGGAATTACTTCGTTATGGCCAATTTTTGGGATGAGTCGACTTTACGTGAAAATTTGGATGGCGGTCACAATTACTAAGGAGGCAAGTATTTATATGGGTAGTGACGCATGATATCGTTTATACTTTCATCGTTCGTCGTCGAATAATATGGTTTGGATAGCAACAATTAGATACCCTATTCCAGATATGTTATTGACCGGCGCCGGCGGACGGTAAAAGTACAACGGGGCGTATGTACAAGTATGTATGTACAGGGACACCCCTTATGCAAATTGACCAGTCAAAAAGTAGTCAATTTTTATGCAGAAGCACATGCTAATTTCTGATAGTGTAAAATTTTTAAGCCGAATTTTTTCAAATTTACCAAACAAATATGTCAACATAAAGTTTTATGCATGTACAGGATGCAATTTTTTCTGTAGAATTATGTACCCAAGTTGTAAAATTAATCTGCTCTGTAAGTTTATTTTGCAGAAAAATGGACAAATTTGCATTAAATAGAATCTAAACTCCGCGAGGGTCGGCGAGGGTATGCATATACTTGGAAATTATAGATTATCATTTTTTATGACCAACAGGAAGCGAAGATTGCATCTCTCTTGAAGAAGGAGGAACTCAAGGTCAAATTCGGGACATGGGGTTCCGATTACTATTCCTCAGAGGTTATTTTTTCTTATCTCGAATTCAGGAATACTTTCCCTAATTTAAAAAGCATACTTTTATTGCCTTCATTTTTCAAGCTTCGCCATATTGTCAACTTATTGACAAATCATCCCACCGAGGTGTCTTTTAACAATTACGTAAAATTGAACAACTCTTTGATTTTGGGAGTAAGTGCTGCGTAACTCGATTACATTTAAAAGTGTTGTATTTATCCTGTCCTAAGTAAAAACATTAAGTCGTAAATTATTTCTTGTTTCAGGTTTTCCAACAAATCTTCACGCTTTTTATTATTTTAATGCAATTTCGTTGAACATACATATTAGTTTATTCATTTTAGTATAGATTATATTCGCAGAGATGTATGTATGTGTACAATTATTCTTTTTGAGAAAAGTCTAAACGCCCAGCGCTTCACAAAATTGCCCTATCCGAAATAAAAAAAAAACTTAACCTATTTCGTAATCCTACAGTAAAAAAATCTCATCCAGCTCTTGTCCGGCTGGAAGAGATCCCAAAATTGCAGCAACATTTCCACGCTGCACTGCCATACTCATTCTTTGTATGAGGAAAGATGTTGACCTCTTCTCCCCAGTGAGGATCGTGATCCTCGATCCGATTTCCTTGATAAGGGACAGACCCTCCTTACCCCACACTCCCATTGTTTCGATGGCTACGGGTACAAAGATGAATCGATCCTGGAGGAATTCGTATTTTTTCCTCTTGGCGTCCTCCGCCTTTTCGGCTGCCGCACCAGGATGAACTCACGTTTGAGGGAGGTAAGACGGTGCAAAGGTATCCGAACATGTGAAGTCCCATACAAGGGGTCTCCCTCTTGCCCACGGTACTAATGTTAGGCCGTCTGGGCGCTTTCCGTCTTGGCGAGAGCACCCTGGAGGCTCTTTGATAGCGGGGGCTCCAGCAGTGCGGAGTGCTCTCCAAATCACGTCATTGGCAGCAGTGTGTCGAGAATGACGACCGGCACTACTTTTGCATTTCAGGCCATGATAGCCTTTTGATGTCACGCTAGCTCCGCATGGACATTTGTGAGGGTGGCAAACGTCGCAACCAAGACGAAGGGCGCATGCTACCCGGAATGCCTCATTTGGGAGTAGCGTCCCCAGTTGTGGCGAAGGGACGGCATTGAGCCACGCCCCCACATGCGGCTGTCCCATCGCGAGGAGACGGGCCTTATCTTCAGGCGTCAGCGCCCCATTTTTGAGGTGATTTACGGCGGCCTCCTGTTGAGGCATCTCCCAAGCCGCTTGAACATCCCTAAGTTCGAGTGGGGGGAGTTCGGCGGGGCCCATCGGGTTCCACATTTCTTCCCCTTCCTGCCTGGCGGTATCGGTGTCATGCAGGTAAGGTGGCAGAAGGCGCTCAACAAGGGGCAGGGCGCTGTAGGCGGACGCTAAGAAACACGGAATCGCCACGTCTACAGCATGCCTGACCCCTAGGCCACCTTCACTGACCGGAAGGGAAGACTGAAGCCACGAATGCGGGGAAAGGGTACAGTTGAGAATCCCTTCCATTAACTCCTTTAGTTTGGAGTCATATAGGGTGAGGGCGTCAAATCTTCGCCAAGTGGGGGCACAACGAAGAAAATATATGAGGCGGGGCGTGGATATAGAGGCCCGAAGGAGGAAAAAAGCAGAGTGGGAGGAGAGCTCGAGTAGTCGGGTCCCAAGTTTTGCGAGTTGTTCGGCCTTTGCCCCCAATACAGTCTCGATTGACGTATCGGTGAGAGGAGCACCCAGAAGAACGGCAGCTTCGGGGGAAATCTCCTGTATCCCCGGTGCTGCCCGGCGAAAACGCTCCAAAATTTCAAGGTGGGAACGTTCGTCCGCCCCTAGCACGCCCACTTCACACTTGGCGGTGTTCAGGCGAAGACCAACTTCCTCCCCCATGCGGATAATGGTGTCCAGCGCGACTAACACTTTTTCTGGGGTGTCCGCTATAGTGGCATCGTCCAGAGACAGGTTCAGCCTAATCTAGTTAGAAATATTAATAATACAATCTCGAATCATGAGTAAACACCATCCTCAATGCCTCATTGTGCTCATCTCTTGTGCTGCTTAACTCTATCGCAATTAGTCAATTAACAACGTAATTACGTTTCCCTCTCAATTTTGGAAGTTGCATTTATCAATTTCTCATTCCTCTACGAACATGGAGCTAAAATATTCTGCAAAATCCATTCCTTCCAAAATTGCACCTGGAATAATTTCCCCTCCATCACCTGGATTGACCCAGCAGGTCAACTCATTTTTCAAATTCGCCCGATACATTGCTCGGTGCCCCATAACATTTGAAAATATCCCGAATAAAAAACAAGTCAAGTTTAGATTTAAAATGTGCAGTAGCTCATTTTTGTTATCAATGAATTTCGCTCTAGTTCTGAATACCGTGATTGCAGTTGGTTTCTTAAACTATAGCGATATTCTGTACAGTGTGTATGACGTCTTTCCAAGAAGTGGAATGTGAGTGCATTTTTAACAAACGAAATTTACATAGCTTTTCCTTCTAATAACCTGGTAATAAAATTGTCACCGACTTTTACACATTGGTGAAATTCACGCAGTCATTGCTAACTTTTCAAGTCCGGAAGTTTTGTGAAATCATTTTACAAACTTTTACAAAATAAAAAGACACCCTTGTCATGAATAAGTTTACACAAATTTGTAGGGTAATTTTGCATGGAAATATTTGTAAAATTTTGTTAAGATTTCAGCGTTTAGAGAATTTACGAATTTTACATTGCTACCAAGGTCTGTGTGAATCATTATATGGCTTCACGCGACTTACAACCAAACGGTAACAATAATTGGCAATGAAAATTAACATTACTAACTTATTGGAACACGTGGTATTCTTGAATATATATGGCTCATTATTAGTGTGACAAGCAAACTAATATTAATTTTATTGGCAACTATTGCTATTTTACCACGGTCAATCAGGGACAATTTTGTTACCATATCAGTTACTACCAATTACATTATTCATTAATTTTTATTAACGGCGTTTTTAGTTGGCCGCCCTCGAATCCCAATGCGGAGAGTGTGGAAAGTAGCGTCTCTGCATTTTCGTTCGGCTTGATCAAGTCCATGAACGCGCTATACATCGCCTACGCTTCAATCGGCTATTTAATCGCGTTTCTCAAAACGCCAAAATTAGAGAAATGGTTGAATCATTGGAACGAAATTGAAGACGAAATGCAAAAAATTGGTTCCAACCGGGATAAAATTAACATTGACAAGTTTCTCCGCTATTTTATTACTTTGTTTGAATTCTTTCCGATCTTGATTTTCGGAGTGTTTGAGACCATGTTACGATTTGATGCCGACTACCCGATTCACTGCGTCTTGGCAACAATTTACGCTTTTCTTCCCGGAATCTGTTATGCCGTTGATGATTCGCAAGCACTCATTATGCTGAAATGTTTGCAAGTCGAGTTCCGACAGGTTTTTGAAATTTCTTGAAATTACAAAATTTACTAAATTGTTGTATTGTTGGTATTTCGGGTGCAAGTATCCGCTTGCAAGAAATAACGGAAAGAAAAGGGTTTCTTGCAGCTATTTTGACCTGGAAGAAATGCAAGGCGCTAGAATTTGCTTCCCGCCACTATGGTTCATAGGGCGCTAGATGGCGCCTATTTATTACAGTTTCTTGCACCTTGAATTTCTTGAATAAATGTAGCAAACACGAAAAAAACGAAGCGCTTTTGGTTTGTTTAATTGATACCTATCTCAGCTTATTTCTATCTTAAAGATGCGAAGCCACATTACGAAAAATTTGAAAGAGAGACATGAAGAATTACCGATTAGGAAAATTCATCAGCTTTTGCTCCAGATACGATCACAAGCGAAACGTTGTGGAAATTGCTTATCAACTTCACAGCTGTTTTCCATCCTGATAACGATGTATGCCACGGGAGGGTCAATCTTCGTTTTTGTAAACGAGGTTGCAGGTGGACGTAAATTTGGGAGTGAGACGGGGGAAATTATTACGCTGGGAATTTCGTCGTTATGGCCAATTTTTGGGATGAGCCGGCTTTACGTGAAAATTTGGATGGGTGTCACAATTACTAAAGAGGCGAGTATTTGTGGGCAGTGATACATGACGGAGGTCACCGCTGCCGGACGGAGGTTATCAAAATCATACTAAAATCTTCGCCGCGCAAATTTGGTCGGCGTTGACCTCTGATGCATTATGCATACATAAATATGTACAGATCTTGTGGAAATGAACTTGCCAAAAATTCGCCAATTTTTCTGCAGAAAAAATATGCAAATTTCTGAGAGTGTAAAATTTTTGAGGCAAACTTTCATTGAAATTGATATGTTTGCATAATTATGTATGTGAAGATTTTAATTTAAAAACTTTAACGCTTTATGCGGGTGCGGGATTTTTTTGCAGAATTAATTTACATAAAGTTTGCAATAAATTAATCTGCAGAAAAATGGGGAATTTTTAGCAAGTATGTAAATTCTCGCAAGAAACCTGTCACCTGTGGGATGTTAAAAATTACTAATTTTTTATGACCAATAGGAAACGAAGATTGTATCTCTCTTGAGGAATGAGGAACTCAAGGTCAAATTTGGGACATTTGGAACCGATTACTATTCCTCAGAGGTGATTTCTACATATCTCAAATTCTGGATTACTTTCCTTAGCTAATGAAGCATATATTTCCTGCTTTAATTGTTCCAGCTACGCCATGTTTGCAACTTGTTGACAAATCATCCCACCGAGGTCTCTTTTAACGATTATGTAAAATTGAACAACGCACTGATTTTGGGAGTAAGTGTTAGAAACATACTTGACTAAATTGAGAAGTGCTTTAAATTTAGTATGAATATGCTAAGATATATGTACGTGTGCATTAATTGTTTCAGGTCTTCCAACAAATCTTCACGCTTTTTATTATATTAATGCAATTTCGTTAAAATAGCACATAATAACGTGGACATGATGCAAGCAAGCAGTTCCTGTAAATATGACACGAATGTTAGCAACGCATACATTTTAGAAGTAATTTTATTGTATATGCTTATTCACAGTAATTTTTCTAAAATAAAAAAAGTAAATTGTGTATTAATTTCAAAATCAGATAAATCATTTCGAATGTTAAGGTACAGTTGCTCGCTAAAATTTTTTTTGTACGCATGTAGCATGTAATTGCGCAGTATTACGGAATTTCGCATGTGTAAACTTGTCACACCATTTACCATTCGGGCTAATTTTGTGCATATAAATATCATAAACCAGATAATGTTGTCATGTTGTTCGATACTTTAGCGTTTCTGGGGTTGCTTACAGTACGTAAATTATTTTCCCAGAATAACCGACCTTAATACTGTTACGTGTCGCGTCTATTAGCTAAAACTATTAGCTAATTGGTAACGAATTTGCAGTTGATTGTCATAATTGTCTTATGTAATACTACAAATATCCGGATACACGACAAACTTGTGACAAATGTGAACTCACCTGTGTTACGTAGATATGTATGCATGTACATGATATGATTAGTATTGCTGCCATTAAGAAAATAAGTTTGCTAAATGGAGATTGCCAATTAGCAAAGTACATTCTCATCCTAAGCTACAAACACCCAAAAGTAAATTGTTACTCTTTCCCATCAATCCATTTTGCCTGATGGAGCTCACATTTCCTCTCAAATCCGTACCCCTAAAAATTTTCCCCGTTATAATTCAACCGCGCCCATTTCCTCCAGGATTAAGCAGCCAGTTCCTCCCGTTTTTTAAATTCTCCCGATACTTAGCTAGATGCCCAATTAAATTCAAAAGCGATCGGAATAAATCTCAAGTTCATTATCAATTCAAAAAGTGCAGCGTCGTTTTCTTGGCCACTTTGACTTTTGCGATATTTCTGAATATCTCTTTATTCATTGGTTTAGTGAAATATGAAGATTTTTTTAAGCATGACTTATTAATTTTGGGAGATGCGTGAGTATAAAATAAGTAAATTGTAGTGATTTACGATACGTAAGAAAATGTTAAAAACGTATTTTTAATTCGTTTTTTTAATTAATTAATCTACACAGTTGGCCACCACCCAAGCAGTTTGGTGAAAATATAAAAAACCGGGTTGGCGAATTCGTCTATTGTTTGATTTGGTCCTTCGCACCGATTTCTATCTTAATGGTTTCAATCGATCATGTTTTAGCTTTTCTGAAGGCACCCGAGTTGGCGGAATGGCTCAATAATTGGAATGCAATTGAGGACGAAATGCTACAGCTTGGGTTTAACCGGGATAAAATTAAAATTACTACATTTTCCCGCTATTTTATTCCTCTGTTTGAATTTGTGCCATCACTGATTTTCGGAAGTTTAAATATGATATGGCTTGTCGACATCCGATATCCGCTGCATTGCTTGATAAGCTTCATTTACAGCTACCTTCCCCACATCTGTTATGCTGTTGAAGATTCCAAAGCACTGTTGATGCTGAAATGCCTCCAAGTCGGATTTCTGCAGGTGTGTAATTTACTTAATTAGTTATGTAACAGACTCACTCATAAATAATTGATGAATAATTATTTTTAAGGTGCGCAGTCATCTCGAGAAAAATAGCAATGTTCCTCGACGCCAATTACCTGTTCGAAAAATTCACCTACTTTTATTCAAACTTCGACTACAAGCCAAACATTGTGGCGATTATTTGGCGACTCAGCAACTCCTCTCGATTTTTAGTACGATGTACATGACGGCGGCGTCATTCTTCGTGTTCGTGATCGTGCTGAGTGATCTCTCCTTGGGCGACGGTATGGAGGACTTGATAGCTATGGCATTTGCTTCCACATGGCCAGCCTTTGGGATGAGTCGACTTTACGTGAAGATTTGGATGGCTGTAAGGGTGACTAGGGAGGTGAATGGCAGACGTTTCAGAGAAAATGGTTGCTATGGTGACATATAAACTGTACATATTTATTCTCCAGGAACAAGAGATTGCATCCATACTTAAATTTGAGGGATTAAAACTGAATGAGGAAAAATTCGGGTCAGACTATTCTAATGAGGTAATGCCTACAGATTTACATATGTACTTATGTGCATGCAGAGCGTTATAAATACGTACTTAATTGCATACACACATATGCAGTACATGGTTTATCCTGGAAATATTTTCAGAAACAAATTAAGGATTTCATACTTGAAGTATTTACATATGTACATAAATTCTAACCATGTATTTGGTTTTCAGTTAAGGGAAATTTACAAGTTGTTAAAAAATCACCCGACGGAGGTTTCCTTCAACAACTATGTCAAATTAAATAATCCATTAATTTTGGGGGTGCGTGGTAATTAATTAAATGTTAAAATGTCTATGTTATTCTGAATTACTTCTGTAAATGTTTCAGGTATTTCAACAAATTTTTATGCTGTTTATTATTCTGATGCAATTTCGGAAATAAGGTGACAAGACGGAGACAGATGAAGCCGATGAACTTGAATATTTGATTGGTTTGAATTTTTAGATAAAAACAACGATGGGGCCGGAATACATGTAAATTTAAATATCTGTACATAATATGGTCGAGGTAGCTGTAAACGAAATATCGGTTCAACAGTTTTTGTGTCACAAATTTTAGTGCTGATCGGCTTTGGTAGTTACAGTAAAGCTTAATACAGTAATACAGACACGCAATCGTGCAATAACATTCATTGATAAAATTTGTAAGTTTAGAAATAGCTTCAAAAATTACTGAATGATTTGAATCCAGAACAAAGTTTGAATAAATTAAATAAGTAAAATTGGGCTATTAATTTTCGTTACTTAAATTAATTTTTATATTTATTTGTCTGTACATGTACTAAAATAAATACATATGTATACCTTATATCAAAACCAATACATACATACCAATAAACTTGTACATATCATTGCGTATGCAGTAAAACTGCCAATTATCACCTATCGGTCACATACTATTCCAATGCATCATTTAGTCAGGTGGTAATATTTCTTCAAATTAATTTATACTTTTCTGTCTGCGTAATTTTGCTACATTATAATTTATACTTAAGGACGAGTAACGAAGCGGTTTGCGTTGCGCAAAATTGTTGAAATACGAGCGGTGTCAAAGCATCCACAAAGTTATTTCCGAACTGAACCTTGACGGGTTGAAAGGATTTCACAATCCTTCTGTGCGTTTTGCTTTGTCCTGGGGGGAACTGTGACACCCACTTTCCCGTTTTGACAAATATGTTAGCGGCAAAACTCAAAATCAGCATTGTCAACCCAAGACACTCCAAATAGACGATGAAAAATATAACAGAGCTGATAACTTTATCATCTTTAAGCAGAATTACGAACACCAAGCAACTCAAAATTTGCACAATTGGCAAAATGAGAATCATCGCGGGGAGAATGCGTTCCCGAAGCGAACTATTTACAGTTTTCTCCAAAATCTGTAATTCCCTATAATTTCTTAACCAATGTTCTACGCTGTCAAATCCCCGATCCAAGAATGATACGCATTCTGCGTATAAAATTAGAATTCCGGTGACCAAGCTAAATGCAGAGTATTGGTAGGTCCCCATGAAAATAAAGCTTGCCACGATGCCCTCAATCACAGCCACAACAAGGGTCGTGGTTATAGACACAATTTTCTGGTTACAAATTAACATCGGTCCCAACAAAGGGGTCCTACATGGGATGAAAACGATAAGAATGGTGATGAACAAGGGATCCACAATGCAGGACAATTCAAAGAAGTTACACAAGTATTTAATGACGATCTCCAACCTTGTGGGACTTGTATCTGCAAAGCAAAAAAATTATTTATTACAACAACGAACGGGTCGTCACAATGGGATATATATCAGGGTGCATAAACTTTTTTGTTGTCCGTGGTTTCTCCTAAGGGGGTGGTGCAAGGATGAATTTTTTTCCAAAAAATAAAAGTTCGGGAATTGCATGCAATTTTGCCATCAATTTGGCGGGTTACCATGGTAAAATTGCATGCAATTCCCGAACTTTTATTTTTTGGAAAAAAATTCATCCTTGCACCACCCCCTTAGGAGAAACCACGGACAACAAAAAAGTTTATGCACCCTGGATATATATAAATATATGTGTATTACATTAATTGAAAATTAGCAATTATGTGGTAACGGTTTAAACATATTGGAGGGATTCACTATTCATTACGAGTTCGCATTGCGAACTCGTAATGAATAGTGAATCCCTCGCAACGTTAGCAAAAAAGTTGGTTGAACATCTATTTGAAAACTTGCGCATCTCCAATGCCAGTATATACTTAAATAGTTCGCAAAATATTTTTCAAACTTATTTTGTGATATATACTCCCATTAGTTTATAAATGCGGGAAAGGTTCAAACTGACGTTCAACGTAAATTTACGACATTTCAGTACTTCAGTAAGAAAAATCAGCCTGAAAATACCAACTGTTGAGGGGTGCAATTAATGACCAATTAAATTCAAATAGTTATCAGCGGAAATATTGTACTTATTAGAACAAAAATAAATAAATACCTCTCGCGAAATCTTCATAGCTTTGTGAAATTGACCAGTTGTTTAATTCCATCGGAACGAGGTCGACACGTGTCTCGAGTCGTAAAATGAGACACGTGATGTAAAGGGCAAGGATCATCACTGCACTGCATTTTTCGACTAGGTGGAATTCCGCGAAACAAATTAACAAAGTTTGTAGAACCACGTAGACAATGTGCAGGAGCAGCCAAGCCTTAACATTAGCGTGGTGTTTGACATCTCGAAGAACGATTTTTCCTCTACTTTCGTCCCATTCGAAGTATGACGCGGAAAATCGTTTCGCCAGGTTAAGGTATCGTTTCAGAAAGGGGATTAATACTCGAACGATCATATTTAAAATGTCGTTTGAAATTATGTTGAAAAAAGTTTAGATGAGGGTTGCGTAAAGTTGAACTTTAGTTACATACATTACTAGAGCTGTGCACGGGCCCGATTTTTAAAAACCCAGCCCGCCCAGAACCCTACTGGAAAAAGCCCAGCCCGCCCGGCCCTATAGGGCTTTTCTGAAAAAAAGCCCGGCCCGCCCAAAACCCTATAGGGTAGGGCTTTTTTAGGGTAAACCCACCCATGTGCAGTTCTGCACGTATTTATCCTAAAAACCAGCACTTGCTAAGGCTTTCGGAGACTCGATTAGACATGTACACTAGGTATTAATAAAAAATGCAATGGTGGACAAGTCCAATGCTTATTATTATCAATATTTGCTAAATTTGTATTATTTTAGTTTAAACAAAAATCGAGTTAAGCCCTTGTATTTAATAGAACTGTATTTATAATTTGGTCTTAATCTCACTGATGTGATTTACAGTTGAGATTTATTTATTCATGAAATTGATTCGTGTAATGAAACAGCCAACCAGTGAAAACAAGTCCGTATCATTACAGATAAACAATTCCGCTTTAGCTGAGGCTATATAAAACTACGAAGTTTTGTTTCAAATTGCCATATTGTACTTTATCACTAGGGTAAATTAAAAAGCCCGAAGCCCTACAAAAAGGCCGGCCCGCCCAAAACCCTACTGGAAAAAGCCCGACCCGCCCGGCCCGACTGGATTTTCCTCCGGCCCGCCCAAACCCCTATAGGGTAGGGTAGGGTAGGGTTTTTTTAGGGTAAACCCGGCCCTACGCACAGCTCTATACATTACCGAAGTTATTTTGTCACTGTCAACTGTAGCAGAGAGACGATGGAAACAGAAATTAATTATTGATATTTCTCGAAAACTATTAGTAAATACAACCCTGTTTGGAAATTTGCATATATCTCGACAGTAGTGTCATTCGTCAAGTTTGTGTTAGCGACCAGTGCTTGTACCTCTCAGCTTTGGTATCATTTCAGAAATAGGTTAAGTACTCGGGCAATCATATATGAAATTTATGTATATTACTACACTCTTAGGAAACTGGAATCAAATTATGTACTACGTACCGGAGTACATATGTGACTCTACCGGCACGGTAATAATGGGTATTACCGTTTGGTGATGTTATGGTACTGAGTTACCACTCATGTCAAAACGTACCGCTTAGAAACAAACTATTATCTATAAAAAAATTACTACGAAGTCGATACCAGTTAGATATCTGCTACTCTACCTGATTTTTAACAGTGTGCGGAAATTTACGTCCAAATTTTCAGAAGGTTTAAAGTGAAGTTACTCGGTTTTCTGAGGTTGTTTTTCCGCAATGGCTTCGGAATCTTAATTTGTTATTCATACATACATAAGTATTTAAATATATCCTAAAAAGTAAATATCAATTTAGTTTACATTTTGTGTTGCAAAATATCTTGGCTGCCTGCGTGTTAACGACTGGCAGCTTGCATTATCGAGTACCAAGCTAGTAATTTTGTGTTTTAGCAGGACGTATGTATGTAGGCTTTAATAATTGTAGATTTCCTCATTTGTGGAAGTTCAGATTATTAAATATCTACAATTGATTGCTACTCATCTGCATATTGATGTAAGTTAATTAATCGGGAAATACAATACTGAAGAATACTTACTTACAGGAAGTCCCACCATTGATACTCCTCCTCCTCCTCCTCCTCCTCCTCCTCCTATATTTTGTTATACATCCTTGAATTTATATATTGGATAGTAAATATTCACATCAAATATGTAGATACAAATTAAGTATCTTGAGTGTATGTATAATGAGTCGAGTCTTATGTCAAAGTACATTTTTAATTTTAACAAAAATAACAATCAGAAATACGTTGACTTTAACTGATTATTTATTTATGATCAATATGCATATTGCTCGTTGAGTGTTTCATGTGTATTTTGAATCTAAGGAGTTTAAGTATAAAAATTGTGTGTGTATCAATTTCAACAATATCGAGATGTTAATATTTTAGAAGGTTTTATCCAAAATAATATGATGCAATTACGTATTTCTAAAACCAATGTAATGCTTTTCTTTGCCAGGCAGGTCTGATTCTGATTTGATGCGCACCGTATTTATCAAATGCATGAGAATAATAAAAACCCACAAAATTAGAAAATTCTTACCTATTAAAAAATACTTATTCATTCAAAACTATGCAATTCAAAAATTGGATACAAATATTGATTTGTGATTCAAAATTTTAAAATAAATATTTATTCATTATGCACTTCTTATTAATGTTATTAATTTTTTTATGTACATATGCAGTAAACCAATCAATTATCACCTAACCGTCACAAACTATTACAAGAGAATGTCATGAGGACAACATGTTGTCATCACCAGATGGCAGTAGATATTTTTTCAATTTCTTTTGTATTTTTTGCGTAATTCTAGTTCTATGTACTGCATTACAATTTATACTTAAGCACGAGTAACGAAGCGGTTTGTATTGCGCAAAATTTCTGAAATACGAGTGGTGTCAAAGCATCCACAAAATTATTTCCGAACTGAACCCTGACAGGTTGAAGGGATCTCACAACCCCTCTGTGCATAAGTACATAATCTATTTTATAATTATTAGCCTGAATCTGTTCAAAAAGGGCGTTGCAAATTCAATTAGACTTGAATTGGACGCTGTAGAAAATTTAGGTGAGGTAGCGATATTTGAAATTTTTTACGATATGGCATTTATTGACCGATGCGCGAAAACTGTTTGCAATGATCGCAACCCACAGTATGTAGGCGGCAAGCGCAGCCAGTAGGACAGAAGTCTGGAAAATAGGTTGGTGGGGGAAGTGGCATAGCATGTAGAGCGAATGTATGGTCCTCTAATACACTAAAGTTAATAAATTCAAGGCTAAAGCAGCGTAAAAGAAAATTTTTTGGATAAGTTTAAAATTTATTTTAACCTTATATTATTGGTGTTTCCAATGAAAACTCCGACCTGGCTTCCGCCAGGTCCCGCAATGCTGGGGCCCACTCCCGCCCAGGTGGACCCACCCGCAATATTGGGGCCACCTCCCGCCAAAGTGGTCACTGCCGCGACCTTATGATTTCTACCAAACTCTTCCAAAGCTACAAAATAATTTTTAAATATTTAAATATTCAATTTTCGGTCGGCGAATGTTAAACCGCTAAAAACTTACCCTTGATCTCGTCTTCCTGCGTCCACCTTGTATCGTCATTGATTTTCTGCACTTCCTTCATTTTTTCGGTGCGTCTATTCTCTAATTGCGTTATTTGTTGCTTGATATCTTCAAAGAAAAGTTGGGCTGAATCCCAGGCGGCTGGAAAAGAATTTTAAAATTTTAAATATTTTTTAAAAACAACGAAATTTTCCTTAGGTGAGGCACAAAAAGTAACTAGCTAACTAACCCCAAAAACTTGGGGCTAACCTCTTTCATACTACTGATTTTACTAAAATTTTATCTTGGTACGATGTTCATTTCATAATTACACCTGATAGCAACCAACTAAAATTATCAGGATTTCATATAAAAGGCGGAATATTTATTTCAACAACTTTCCAACTTTATAGTTTTTGACGAAAAATACAAAAAAATAAAATTTTTGGTATTGGTCGGTGTAGGGAAAATGTAAAGCAAAATATAAAAAAAAAAACTTTTTACCATAGAATTTTCTAACAATACCAGAAAATCGTTTTATAAATTTTGATGCCAAAGTAACTTATGCAGTACGCACATGTATTTGTGAATTTCGTCCTGAATGGAAAAAACGCAACACAAATGCGTGTATTTCATGCTCAACAGAAAATAGAGTCCTATACAAATGTGTGCACTTCTTCCTCAAGATGTTAAAAATATTTAAAAATATTTTACCTTGTCGCCCAGGTTGGCCAGGAAATTTTGGCATTTTGAAATACTATGATAGACGTTGACCTTAGCACAGTGAGTTGGCACGCTATTTGACAGGGTTGATACGTTGTTTGACGTTTAAAATTAATACTTTATTTGACGTTGTAAAAAATCAATACTTTGACAAATGCAAAAACTTACACTTTACTGTTAACCCTGCCTAAAACCTGTGTGGCTCGGATGTTGGAGGGACCTTATTTATATTTAAAAAAATGACAACCAGGGTTTCGCGTCTGAAAAACTCGGAAAAATGTTTTTGACCGTTTAAAAAGGGTAAATATAGCCTATATATTTGGTTAGAGGGAATGCTAATTTCGTTAATAATCAATATCTTCGGAATTGAAATATCTTCATATTCGTCATCTCCAGGAATTTATGAACATTTTGACATGCGATACGAATGCAATACATAAATATGAATAATAAATTGAACCGTATTTTCAACTTATTTCATGGAGAACGCGAGTATGAAATCAAATTTTGAAAACATTAAGTTTTAAGAAGCTGAAACAGCTTCTTACAAACCAGGTTTTTCCCATTTTTTCAATTTCCCTATTTCCCACCTATCTGGTTTGGTGATAAAAGTGCATTTTTCCCACTTTTTCCCGCTGCCCTGGTCAATTTGGTTTTTATCAGACGAAACCCTCTTGAAAAATACCCAACTTTAGTCTATATTTAACAACCGCAGCCTAAATTACAAAGAACCTGAAAAAGAGATATGTTTCTTGGAAAAGGAAGACCGATGTTGGAATTGTTTTACTGCAGCGTGTAGCTAAAATTGTAATCCAATATATCGAGGGCAATGAAACCTTAAGACAGTGTATTCTTGGAAGGATTAAGTAAAAAAAAGGGTCCCCAAACCCAAGTCCTAATGAAATGGGAAAATATAGAGGTAAAACTTTCATATCACATTTTCCTGGACAACGCTTCTTTACTTTTATCAGATTTATCATTACTATGTACCGTAAAAACTCAAATAGTAGCCGTTGCTCAAATAGTAGCCCTGCGTTTTTTCATAATTTTATAAATAGTGACCTTGCCCAAATAGTAGCCCTGCTCAAATCGTAGCCCTGCCCAAATAGTAGCCTTTATTCGAATTATAGCTGTGCATCAACTGAAGCACACATCTCCTAGCCAGGTCATTTAAGTAATTCAATTATAATTCAATTTAATCGCAATTACATACAAAAAATCGAAGTGCGCACGAAATTTGGCTCATCGAAGGAATTCATTAAGAGCAGGTTTAAACAATAGAATTGTCATAGCTGCGATTCTAGGGGAGAAATTGGTGCTGTTATTAAAATTTAATTTGAGCTTGATTCTGGAAACAAAATTCAATAGCTGTGTGCAAAAGTAGCCGACCATCTTTCCGTCATTTTATAAATAGTGACCGTGCCCAAATAGTAGCCTTGCTCAAATAGTAGCCGGGTCCCAGACACCGATTTTATAAATAGTAGCCCCCGGCTACTATTTGAGTTTTTACGGTATGTACAATATGTATGGACATTTTAAAATCTTATAAAATTAGATTGACATTTGACATGGATATATAAACTCAAATATTAAACCTAAATGTGATGAATATTTTTATACAAGACTATATATTTTAAAAGATATTTATATCCTTGAAGGGGTGAAACCCCCTTTATCGAATGGTTGTCAGTCCGTCCATCAGTACCACGTTTTCTTGAGAATGAGTGCGAATTTCGACATGCGATTTTCGCAAATGCTTCTAATTCGCCCGGACGATGCATGTTGAAAGTGGACACAGTAGTTCAAGTAGTCTCGGCACCAAGGGGATGAGATCAGCGATGAAAAATGTCGATATTTTAATTTGGTTTACATTAGAGTATCAAAAGCAATGAAATTGATGCCATTTTATAAATTTAAATTCACTGAATATGGGTATGCTGCGTTACGAACATATAAACTTGCTCCTATATATGCAAATATTATTCGGACCTAATGTGAATTGAATATCACAACAAATCAATTAAACTTATACAGATAAAAGCAAGGTATTCGAAAATACGTCGTGTACTGCGTAAAGGATGACTTTAATATGTGTCACGTCTTATCAAAACCATTAGCAAATTGGTAACAAATTTGCAGCTAATTGTCTTATGCAACACTGCAAATGTCCGGATACATGAAAACTTTGTGACAAATGTGAACTCACCTGTGTTATGTTACGTATGTATGCATGTCCATGATTAGTATTGCTCCCATCAATGCCCGTACGACTAGGGTTGCCGCGGGTAACGGGTCGGGTACCCGTTACCCGCATACCCGCACGATTCTTGCGGATACCCGTTATCTGCGGGTAGCGAGAACTACCCGCACGGGTAACGGGTAGTTCAGTTTTTATTTAATTTTCGACGTAAAACAGCTCACAAAGAAAGTTAGTCCATTTACGAACAAAAGCATCAATTTATTATTTATTGATTTTAAAATTTGGCATTTACCATTTGCCAGCAAATAGCGGTGATAGCGAGCGTGTGTTTTCAGAAGCAACAGAAGCCTACCACAGCCTCAAATGCTTTTTATTCCCCGAAAATGCGGAGAAATTATTGTTTCTCAAGAATAACTTGCCTGCTCTGAAACATCAGTAATAACTTGACTTGTACTTGTGTGTCTTTATGTAAAACTGACGAGATTTTAATTTGTACTTTGAAGGTGAAAAACCTGAATCGATTGAAAGCAAAAATTTTATTTGTAGGCAATTTCGTAAATAATGCCTTGATTTAAAATATAAATTTTTAAAATCCGACTAAAAATGGACTCTATTTTCAAATTACACAAGGATTGTCTCGTGGGTATATCAAAACATCAGGCCATAAATTACGAATCGCGTGATACTTTCCGTTGAACGTCCACTTTGAAGAAAAAATATTAACGTCAAAGTCCAATTTTTAAGTACATGTTTTGCATCTTTTTCCTTCACTGACGTTAACCATGGTGGACTTTGAACTCTGCCCCCAAATAGTTTTCTTTTAACGGGCTATCCAACAGAAAAATAAGTGATAATTCCTAATTTTTGGCTTGATTTTTCTATATAATTCGCTAAGTAATCACGGTATAGGCTTGAAAAAGGTTCCATTGTAAGCCAAAAAAGTTTGGTTTCAGAAACATCTAGCAAACTATGACATTCGGTACCTGCACAGTATTATATCCAACTACTGAACAACGAAAATGAGCAAATAATTGATTAAATCAAATTTATTCTGAAGGTTTGTTAGTTTTAACTTAGTTCTCATAACGGGTAGCGGGTAACGGGTACCTTCACGGGTACCCGTGCGGGTACGGGTAGTTGTGCTGCGGGTAACGGGTCATTCAACGGAAAAATAAGTGTCATGTAATTCCTATTTTTTGGCTCAATTTTTTTGATATATGTGCATAAATCGGGTTAGCTTGAAAAACGATTCAATGCAAGCCAAAATTGTTGGTTTCAAAAATAACGAGTGATATTTACGAGCAAATTATGGCATGCGTTACTTGCATAGCATTATCTTAAAGTACATATCAACCCAAATGAACAAATAATTGATCAAATCATATTTATTCTGAAGTTTGGTTAGTTTTTAACCTAATTCTCATAACGGGTAGCGGGTAACGGGTACCCGCACGGGTACCCGTGCGGGTACGGGTAGTTGTGCTGCGGGTAGCGGGTCGGGTAACGGGTAGCATTTTCGCTACCCGCGGCAACCCTATGTTGTAGTACTATATGAGAAATTGTCTCCAGATAGTTTTAACATGTTTGTACGGGGTTTCATAGTTCAAACTTTACGGCATAGGTCGATATAAAACTTTTGTCATTGTAGCTATACTTATGTTACATATTTATGTACTGTATCCCTGCTCTGAAAATCTTCAAAAATTATGAAATTAGAAATAATGAAATATGAAATGACTTTATTGTACTAAAGTAGTAACCCTACAAACTAGGGATGCACCGAGTAGTGAAAAATAAGACTCGGCCGAGTACCGAGTACTCGGCAATTCTTGAAACGAGTACTCGGCCGAGCACCGAGTACTGAGTAATTCATAAAAATCGGCCAAAATCTAATAACAATGAATATCTCCCAGCGTAATCTACCTAATTTTGAAGATATTCGTGTCACTCTATGTGTCTTGATCTGAAAAGCAGATTTTTTCTGATGATTTGCGACATTTTAATAAACTTCAGTAAACAGGAAACAGTATTACAAATATAATTAATACATTAAATTTGTGAAGGTGCTACAGTTATGTATGTAGTCAGGTTTTGCAGAGATACTTGCATACAAAGAGGTGAAAACGGGTCCCAAAGGTAACAAATTATACAGTCTCCAAATTTACTGCACGTTTTATCCTATTCGGATACAAATACTTATCTATCCCATGCTGAGCATTAGGAGATACTTTCTTATGAAAATGTGATGTATTAACCACACAAATCCTTGATCGATTGAAATTAGTTCAGTCAGAATCGGTGAGCATGCGTTTAGTAATGTCCATTGCAAGAACAGTCGAAAAAAACTCGTTAATTTTGTTGTCACTGATAAATTTGGACTTTGCTAACTTTTGGACTTGACTAAATATGCAAAAGTATTACGAAGCATATTTTGCAAAACCCAAAATACAGGAAAACTTCATGAAATCAGTTTCATGGACAAGATAATTTGTTAACAAATTATCAAAAAATTGGGAAAATGCTTGGCCGAGTGAGGCGACAATACTCGGCCGAGTCCGAGTAGTACAAATACACGCCGAGTACTCGGTGCATCCTTACTACAAACCTTAACCTACCCTACAAGTAAAAACATTCCACGCACCTGGAGGTAGTTTGCTTTGACATTCTCTTGAATCGGTTCCATCCATTCGGTATTTCGGATTCATTAGGTTATTAGATTTTAAAATTTGTCCCGATTTTTTCAATGATGGATAATTTGAGGCAGTTTCCTACCGGCAGTCCCCGCAAAAAGCTTGATGCTTTTCAACTTTTTACAATTTTTAACAATTTTGACGTATTAACTGCGAGTTGACAGAAAAAATCATTTTCTGTGGAGGACGAAGCTCAATGACCCTGAATTCGTCACTATAAATGACCGTGGATTCTAAAATTCACTTGGTGCTGTTTTTTTACGTACATACATAGATATTTTGTCCACCGGGGTCATTTATAGTGAAGAATTCAGGGTCATATCTTTTCTGGTAAATCCCAGAATTTCTTGGGAAACTTACTTGTCACTTTTGATTTGAGTTCATTTGGCACTTCCGGACTTTTGACTAAATATTTATACAAATCGGGGAGTTTTAAAGTTCGGCTAACTCATTTCTCGCCATCCACACCAATTTGGTTTCGAGCATATTTCTTGGAAAATATGATACAAAGTGGCCACTTTTAGTACGACCAAAAAAACTTCTAGACGTAATTAAAAATAATACAGTATGATTTTTTAAGTCAACATAAGTTTGTTTAAAATAGTTCAAGAAAAATTGTGCTTTTTAATTCGCATGCGGAGTTACAGGGCGTTTGTCGACCAGTTCGGTAAAATAAGCGCACTTCCCGAAGTCCGCTTCTAATCGACCCGCTTCTAATCGATCACAGGTGAACAGCAATATAAAGGTCACTTTAGACATCTCCGCCAATTTCTGGCGCGCACAGACAAGGATCATCGTCAGTGTTTTTTTTTAATTGCCGCGTCGTCATGTAACATTGCACTGGATTTTCGACCCCCACTTTGACGATTCGCTACAGTTTCTATAGTTTTCCATTCTCGGGGGATCCTTTAGACATTATCTTGTGTTTGAGGAGGTTTCGTCGGAATACATGGGTATGGTTTCTAAAAGCAATTTATTCAAGCTTTCGATGCTGAACTTGCATCATCATCAGGACATCAGGACTTATAACAATTGTTTGGAAATCGAAAACAGTACATTTCTCAAATTAAAAATGATATTTGTTGCATTATAATGTAGTTATGGAGTTTAAATAAGCGGTAGCATTAATGATGACCAGATGGGGTTGATATTCATGCCATTGTCTTGGTTTATGGCGTCGGTAGTTTTTCTTATGTGCAAACTTTCAAGAAATTTTCTGTGAAAATTTCTCCTTTCAGCGACAATAAGACTTGCTGAGTCTTCTGTTATCCGATGACTTGGATTTTCTAAAATGTGAAGCGCCACTGCTGATTTGATATTCTTCTTTTTGATATCATTTAGGTGTTGTTTTATGCGTTTGATGAGGGGGCGACTTGTTTCTCCTATGTATTTGTCATTACATGAGCATAAATTATTATCTTGTGTATTATTATCAATTAGCTTGTGTATTTTAAATTGTTTTCCAAATTTCCTTAAAAAGTTTGGTGTTATTTATTGGGGTAATCACTTTTATGTATTTCGATACTTCGGACAGATTTCCTCTCCATTTATTTTTTCTAATTCACCAGATGATTTTTATTTTTAGCAGAAATGACTATTACACTGGTTTTCCGTACGAAATTATGCTTAATACAAAAGGAAATCGGGAAATTTACACCTGTTGGGTATCGCAGCATTAATTAATCCTAAGTATGTAGCGTGCGACTCGCAATATTTCGGTATTAAAGTATGTATTTGTGGATTCACCAATTTTATCTCAGTGCCTTCGAAAATTTGCAATTATGTATCCTGGGAAATTATTTATTTTGGGAAAATTGAATTTGAATTTGAAATTAAAATCGTGACATTAGATAAGTGACAAATTGTATTTTAATTTTCGCAAAAGTTTTCACCATTTTGGGACTAAGTACTAATTTCCATCGTCAAAACTAAAGGCTTGAACAAGTTGTTATCGCAAAAACCAATTGGGACACGAATATGTGGAATAGGAATAGGAATATATTCCTATTTTCGGCGAGTTGAGCTATACAATACTCAACAATCCAAGAATTTAATTGTTTCGAATTAAATAAATAATCCCAAAATTTGGGATGATTATTAAATACTTCTTTAATGCAGGAAATGGCACTTCGAAAAAGATTAACGCCAAATTTATTGAATAAATCAACTAAATCGAAGCTAATGCTTTTAAAATGACATTAAAATTTTTTGAATAGTATTGTAAGATTTTAGATGATAATGGGTCAAATAATCTCCACCGTCGGCTATAAAATCTACTTTTTCAAAATAGTGTACGTACGAAACTTTCGGTAACGTGAAGCTGACTGCTAACTGGTCAGTTTAACTGGTGTTCTTGTATTGGGTGGCATCTTACTACGTCGCTTAGACCATGGTTTGTATATGAAAAACTTCCTGCTGCTCCGCGGACTTACCGCTGCCTAGCCAGTTCATAATTTATCTGATATTTTATTAATTTTGATTGCTACGAACTCTTTTATCTAACTCTGCAATGGTTGCGATCAACCTCTCATATTGCAATACTCGTGGTAAAATTTTCAAAATTAAACATTCTAATGTTCAGGAATTGCAGCTGAATTTCATTTCCAGCGGGTAGTGAGAAATACAGAGAGTCGCTTTTGCTGCTGGTGACGAATTTGCCGTTGAATAACCCCGAAACGGCTTGTCGTAGCGGGGACAAAATTTTGAACAGAGGAGCATATTGTCCTCAGATAGTTGTGTGCAAAATTTCAACTTTCTACTTTCAAAAATGCCTCCCCCACAGCCCCCAGAAGTCGAGATAGTGATTTCAACTTGTTCCAGAAAAAATCTTGGCCGTGTTTATAAGAAAATTTATTTAAATTTTCTGTTGAGGAATAGGAGTGAGTTATTGGTGACAATTGACGAAGCACTATTTTCCATACAAGTTACTAATTGGGTTCGAAGAGCTTACTACACGACAAATGCCGAAAAAAATTCACGAAATTTGGTGCTTTTCAGTGGGGAGAACTTTTCAAACAGTTTATGGTGGTGGGTGCAATGCCGGGTCGTGGTGTCCTCCCACATATCAAAGTCCCGCAAAAAGTGAAGATATCTGTAAAGTATGATGTGGACCTTGTATTTAAACCACTTTTAGAATAATATTTTCCTCAATTGTACGATAAAAAAATAAATAAGGTGATTTTTCATCGTGACGGAGCGTCTTCACAGACGGCAAGGTTCACCTGAGATTATGTAAAGGACCTTGAAGCTAGATTGGGGATAAAAATCATTTCGAATAGTGAAATACCTGTACAACCTCCCAATGTAAGTCAAATACACATCTTTGAGTTCGGATATTTGAAAAGAAAATCTTTTCTGCGGGGACCGAATTTTGTAGACGGAGTTTGGAAAGAGTTGAAACGAGTGTCTCAACTTCTGGGGACTGTGGGGGAGGCATTTTTAAAAGTAGATAGTTGAAATTTTGCACACAACTATCTGAGAATAACATGCTCCTCTGTTCAAAATTTTGACCCGCTACGACAAGCCGTTTCGGGGTTATTCAACGACAAATTCGTCACCAGCAGCAAAAGCGACTCTCTGTAACTGGGGAGAAAATTTTTCGAATCCCTTTAGTTTAGTTAAAATAGTTTGGAATAAGTTGGGAAGTTGGGGGATCCCAATTGCTGCTAACACATATTTATTTTCGTGAATACCCAAAGAATCCTACATACAGGTATGTAGGAATATACGAAGGGGGGTCAGAAATTAATCGGCCTCGCCTAGAAGGAGGGTCATTTTGTCCAACTTTTTTTGTTGGATTGAAAGATACACTCATATGTATCTCAGATCTCATGGCTTAAAAATTCACGGTCACGGCCGAGTCGAGGAGAGACCTTCAAAAAGGAAAGGAGTACTTCTTTTTGCAATTAATCACTGGGTAATGAACCCAGGTTCATTCTTATGACGTTGAAATTAGACAAAACAACAAGCAGCGGAAGCACCTACCAAAAAAAGAGTAAACCGGGAACAGAAATTGCTATGATGGCTTTAGCCACTGGTTTTGGGACTCAGGAGGACTTTTGCTTCTGGACGCTTCGGCTCCGAAAACGGCGATACCTGGTGCCTGTTATACCGCAATTTTGAAAAATTAAGCCAAGCCGTTGGAGAGAAAAGACCAGAGCAAAAATTATTTTGCTCACAAAAACGCTCATGACGAATTTTCAGTAAAAAATCAAAATTTTCGAAGGGTGCCATTTTAAGCCAAAAAATGTCAAAATTATTTAATCCCCCTTACAGTCCACACCTGGCCTCTGGTGACTAATACATATTTCTATATTTTCAAAAAAACCTCAGGGGGAGGAGATTTCAACGATTGATGAGGTCAAAACAGCGTTTTTTACTTTTTTTCGAAAACCATTTATAAATTCGGGATAGTGTTTGAAATTTAGCGGACCAAGTGTGTTAACCTCGCATGGGACTACATTTAAAAGTAGTAAGGCAAGTACCCCAAATTTATTACCGGATCATGGCGAGGCCGATTAATTTCTGCCCCCCCCCCCTCGTATCTGCTTCTACTGGATATTTAGTTAAAAAGGATGTGCACAAAATTATTTAAGAAAACGTTACATTTGGGGTCCGCTTGTTTCTTTTCGTCAACAATATAAAATAGCCAGGTAATCTCTTGACGCCTAGATATCTACTCATTTTGAGTGGAATGATATTGGTTAATTTCTTAAAGCTAGATGTACTATATTGTGGAAAAATGGTAATGGCAATAAGTGGCGTTCCTCCTAAACTGTGTTTCATTTCTGGTGATACCAGCGGGAAAGTCACGTGCCAATTTACTTAAGATGGGCACCTGACTTCCCCGCTGGTATCACCAGAAATGAAACAGCGTTTACGATGGAATTTTTTGGGTATGGTTTTTTTTGGTTGTGGGGGGGGGGAGGGGGGACAGGTAGGACACCCTGCTCGCCAAGGGCCGGTTACACCATGCTGAGATTTCTCAGGTGGGAAAGTATGCTTCAGTGTGTTTTTTATACAAAATGAAATGTACCAAACTTATAAACAATTATGGATAATTTAGGATTATCGGCCGAAGTGAATCAGGAAATAGTAAAGCTGCATCAATAAATATCTACAGCTTAGGGAGCGACGCAGTTGGAAAACTTTTGATACGTACAAGATGTACATAAATAGGCTTTGATTAGTTCAACTTAATACCGATTGATGGATTAAATCATCATGCTCATGTCCGATTTTCTTACAAATTTATGTATATAAGGGGAGACCCATAAATTATTATAAGGGCTTAATTGGTATCGCGATTATTAACAAACTATACGAAGTCTGCCCAGAAGCCAAGACGATTCCAATAGGGACTCGACGTGGGCCTGGACGCCCTACGAAAGCTACGGAGGCATTGATTACTATGCAATTCGAATTTATTTGTGAATAATGTGGAGGAATAAATGGTTAATTCATGTTTAATACCAAAGTCGTTATTACTTTTATGTGTCACAATATTATTGGGCTGGGTGCATAAAATAATTTGGCTGGGCAACATTCAGTATTATTGATTTTAAATACTTTACTGGGTACTTTTCAGTATTTTCCTGGGTGCGTTAATAATAATCCTACATAAAATTGAGATATACGTGAAACCGATTTTATTTTGTACACCTAAAAATAAGAATGTGCATGTCATTTTAATTGTTTTGAATTTGAGCGCCAGGCGGGAATTTCAATTGCCTTCTAGCTAAAACCTGGTTTTTAATCCTGGAAGTTATCGAACTTTATGGGAAATTTAGAACATTTGTTTGTTAAAAAGTGCAGGTTTTTAGAATTTTAGACTTACATGAGAATCAGAACCAAGAATTGTGCAGTGGTGTGTGTGTGTTACCAGTTGAACTTGGCGCTTGATTACACACGTGTCTCACATTGTCCAAGCTAATGTCACCTAGCGGCAGTTGGGGCACTATGTTACATTTTTCGTTTCTAGAGGGCGTTTTTCGCTAAAGTGTCAAAACGTTTCCAAAACGTTGACGAACACGATAACAACGAAACAAACCCTTTAGATCTGCCGAGACTTGATCAAATGAACGGGTACACCCCCAGAGTTGACATTTGACCTGTGACCGGGCACACCCACTAGATTGGACATTTGACCTGTGACCGGGCACACCCACTAGATTGGACATTTGACCTGTGACCTTTGCACACCCCCCTGGACCTGAAATTTGACCTGCGACCTGCGTACAACCCATAAACTTAACACTTTACAGAGTTGACCCTTGACCTGTGACCTGGGCACACCCACTGCACTTGACCTGTAACCAGGGCACACCCGCTACACTTGACCTGTGACCTGGGCACACCCACTAGATTTGACATTTGACCTGTTATCTTGGCACACCCACCAGACTTGACATTTGACCTGTGACCTGGGCACACCCACCAGACTTGACATTTGACCTGTGACCTGGGCACACCCACTGCACTTGATCTGTGACCTGGGCACACCGCTACACTTGACACTTGACCTGTAACCTTGGCACACCCACTGGATTTGACCTGTTACCTTGGCACACCCCCTGGACTTGACATTTGACCTGCGTACAATCCCTAAACTTGGCACTTAACGTAGTTGACACTTGATCTGTGACCTGGGCACATCCACTATACTTTACACTTGACCTGTGACCTGGGCACACCATTATACTTGACCTGGGACCTCTGTGCCCCACGGTATAGTTGACACTTGACCTGTGCTTTACTAATTTTAATTACCTACCAGCGCCACCTATCGGATGTTGGCTGTTTCTCAGCGCTAGAGGGCGAGCTTTTGCTTTAAGTGCCTGAACGTTCTTAACACGTTAGAACAATGTCATACTTTAGAGTTGTTAGCGAAGGTTTTTCGTGGTCACCCCCTTTAGAGTCGTGACCTAACGTTTTTCGTGGTCACCCCCTTTAAAGTCGTGACCTAACGTTTTTCGTGGTCACCCCCTTTAGAGTCGTGACTGAACGTTTTTCGTGGTCACCCCCTATAGAGTCGTGACTGAACGTTTTTCGTGGTCACCCCCTTTAGAGTCGTGACCTAACGTTTTTCGTGGTCACCCCTTTTAGAGTCGTGACCTAACGTTTTTCGTGGTCACCCACTTTAGAGTCGTGATCTAACGTTTTTCGTGGTCACCCCTTTTAGAGTCGTGACTGAACGTTTTTCGTGGTCACCCCCTTTAGAGTCGTGACTGAACGTTTTTCTTGGTCAGCCCCTTTAGAGTCGTGACTGTACGTTTTTCTTGGTCAGCCCCTTTAGAGTCGTGACCTAACGTTTTTCGTGGTCACAACCTTTAGAGTCGCGACCTAGCGTTTTTCGTTGTCACACCAATAGAATTGTGTACTCTATTATTAAACATCGTGCTATAAAACGTGACAATCAAGTCCACGCTCCTTTGCTCTGTGTGAAGGTAAATGTGTAACAATTATTAAGCAGGAATTTGTATCGCAAAACTAAATAAAATTGTATTGCTTAGAGCACGCATTGCGGGCTTAAGAGACTAGTTAATACCAAGAATAGCGGTGAGTGACTGTGTTTGTGTGTCCAATTTGAAGGTGTGCGCTCAACTTGGTTTGAACATGGGGCAAAATGAGACTCACTTCAATGCTATTGTAGATTTAAAAAACATAAGAGCCCCAACCTAACTTTCAATGGTTGGGGCATTATGAGATAATCGTTTTTGCATTATCATGAATTATACGCCCTCTATTGATGCTGTTATGCCATTTAGCACGTCATCAATCATCAACTGTCTGTTAAAACAGTTAGCGGTTGATTACATCCGCATCTCTCATTGCCCCAAACCTGATTAAAGTCACCGACAGCGCCATCTATCGGGGTTTTCAGGAACTATTTTAAGCCGGTAGAGGGTGTTCGTCGCAGAAAGGGTCAAAACGTTCACAAAACGTTGACTGCTACGCCCACGTGGTCTGGCAGTCTTCCTTTCAATCCTTCCTATCCCCATTCCTTCACACTCACATTGGTTCTTCCCGTGAGCAGTCACCAAAAATTCTCCCTCCGGTCCTGATGAAGAACGAAGGTTCGAAACGTTGACCATTGGCCCTTAAATCCGGATTCTACAGTTTACAGTGAGTCTCATCCTATTCCTTACACAAAACGTTGACTAGCAGAACAACTGAGAACACAACTCCCCCAATTGAACCCGGGCTGACCCTGCGAACATAGCTTAGCGTCGAGACTCGATCTGTGACATGGGCACGCCGCTTATACAAGGCGACTTTTAACCCGGGCCCTTGCACCCACCTTATAGTCGGGAGTTGACTTTTGGATTTAGGGTTAAGGATTAAAAGATTAAGGATTGTGATTAGAGATTGAGATTAAGGACTAATTAATTTCCAATCCTAATCCTGGATTGACCAATTTGTCTCTGAGGCTTAGAGCCCGCAATGCTGGCTTCGGAGACTACTTGTATTTTTTATAAATTTCAGGAACTGATAAAAAATCCTCAAATTCAAATTTCGCTCCACTTGGATTTTTAATAAATGATGTAAATCCTTCTGAAACATGTTTTCCAATTCTTGAAATTGAGCTAAAATTAGAAAAGTCCCAAATTTGTGAAAACCCAAGGTTTGGGTAGCAAAATAGGTTAACATTAATACCTCTGGCTCAAATTAGCGCCTTAGCCAAAAAAATCATGTGCATATGCTACTTTTTTGTGGAGAAGAAAATAAAATTTACCCCATAAAAATCATAGTTTTACATGTGGAAGACCCGCATTGTCAGCAGGAAATTAAATTTGAATTTTGGCCACGGTGCTGTTGAAGATTCAAGATTCAAACGAAGCATAAAAACCCATAAATATTTTCATACGTTATATATCTATATGTACACTCAGGACAAGTCTGAAGTTCGTTCTTCACATGCAAACTTTGTAGACAAGAAAGATTTATTAAGACACAGCGTGAAAATATCTATGAACTTATTGACCCCGTAAAAGGGGTTACACTAACTTCTCAGGATGATATTAATCAAGTCTTAGCTAAGCAGTTTGTTATCAATTCAGACAGAATGATACCTGAAAACATTTTACGGGAAAATATGTTGAAGTCTTTCTCCGATGCGAGTGAAGAGTTTCCCACAGTTAACTTTGAGGAGGTTGGGAAAGATATCACAGATAATGCTAAAGATAGCCCCTCAGATTTATTTGTACGACTTAAAATTATCAAACGTTGTAAAGAGACAGTTGCGTTGCAATTAACAATATTTTTTAATATGCTACTTAATTTTTGTGTAGTTCCACAATCGTTCCGCTCAACGGTTGTTGTTTCCATTTACAAAGGGAAGGGGAAGAAACTAGCTCCTTTCAGTTATCGCCCAATCTCAATGATAAATGTTTATTGCAAAATCTTTGAGCGATTTTTGTACACGCGCTTATGTGACAGGATTGACGCCAAACTTTGTAATCAACAACATGTTTGTAGAAAAAAGCGCTCGGGTCAAACTGCTCTTTCCGAATTCACGAACTATATTTACTCCGCACTAGATAAAAAGAACGGTTATTGTGTTGCTATTTACTATGATGCACGCTCGGCGTTTGATAGTCTTGATAGATCTCTACTTATTAATAAGTTAATGCAACAATTTAATGTACACCCGAATTATATCAGGCTCTTACATAACTATATGCACCAAAGAGTGTTCAAATTTAAGGTTGGTGATAAGTATTATGAGAATCCCACGGGTGTGGTTCAAGGGGCGGCCGGAAGTGGTTTGTACTATTCAGCATACCAGAATGATATTTGTAAAGTTATCACAATACATATATATCGGTAAATCGGTAATCGGTAATCGTATATCGGTAAATAGCTACACGTTCTATAATCTCGCTTAACCCTCAGTATTTAGCCGGTAATGACCTCGAATTCTTAATGAAAGCAATCACTGATCAAGCAACAATTGTTCAAGAGTGGTATAGTTCTAATAACCTTAGTATTAACTACTCGAAAACCAAATTTCAAATCTTTAGTAAACCGAGATGTAATATACCTTCTTCTTTTTGTAAACCCATAGTGTTAAGTAATGGCGAGTCGATTGAGTATGTAAATGTATTCAAGTACCTTGGTGTGTACATAGATTCCAGTCTGAGTTTTAGTGATCACTACGAGTATGTCACAAAGAAAGTATCTAATAAGCTCGGGTTTTTACATGGCGTTAAATGTCACCTCACTAATAAGGTAATGGCAATAATGGTCAATAGTCATATACACTCAGTTATGGATTTTTGCCTTGATATCTGGGCAATCCATTCTGACGCTCAATTAGACGCAGTACAACACAAGGTTAATTCGTTTCTAGTGAAATTCCTATATCCTTCTCTGGCAAAAAAAGTATCGGTTTCGGAAACACACGCGGTTTAAGATAAATAAGCAATCAATTAATGTGAATGGTTTATTAATGCAGTTCAATCTCCTGTCAATTAAAGAACGACGTGACTTATTTTTATACAAATATGCGTTTAAAAAATTACTACACACTGTTAGTTTGTCTTCAGGGAGGCGTACTTGGCCTCTATTAACAGTCCCATCTTTTACGTTTGCACAAAAGTCGATTAATTATAGAGCAGTTAAACTTTGGAATAAACTGCCTAGGGATTGGGACCCCAATATGAGTTATGTTAAATTTGTACAGTCTTGTCGTGAATTTTTAATTTATAAGCGTTCTGAGGATTATTATTATTATTTATGAAATAAATGTTAGAGCAATGTAGTTAGTTATTTATTATGCTTCTTATATAGTTATAGAATTTTGTGTCATGGTTTGCAAACCAGTTATTGTTAACTGATATCCAGTTACACGTGAATAAAGGTTGAAATGAAATGAAACACATGAAAATGATTAAAAAATTAATGCTGAATCCGACAATATTTTATTGATTACATACATATGTACTATTGAAATAAAAATGAAAATGGCGTGGCTCAATGCCATCCCTTCGCCACAACTGGGGACGCTACTTCCAAATGAGGCATTCCGGGAAGCATGCGCCCTTCGTCTTGGTTGCGACGTTTGCCACCCTCACAAATGTCCATGCGGAGCTAGCGTGACATCAAAAGGCTATCATGGCCTGAAATGAAAAAGTAGTGCCGGTCGTCATTCTCGACACACTGCTGCCAATGACGTGATTTGGAGAGCACTCCGCACTGCTGGAGCCCCCGCTATCAAAGAGCCACCAGGGTGCTCTCGCCAAGACGGAAAGCGCCCAGACGGCCTAACATTAGTACCGTGGGCAAGAGGGAGACCCCTTGTATGGGACTTCACATGTTCGGATACCTTTGCACCGTCTTACCTCCCTCAAACGTGAGTTCATCCTGGTGCGGCAGCCGAAAAGGCGGAGGACGCAAAGAGGAAAAAATACGAATTCCTCCAGGATCGATTCATCTTTGTACCCGTAGCCATCGAAACAATGGGAGTGTGGGGTAAGGAGGGTCTGTCCCTTATCAAGGAAATCGGATCGAGGATCACGATCCTCACTGGGGAGTCCTCATACAAAGGATGAGTATGGCAGTGCAGCGTGGAAATGTTGCTGCAATTTTGGGATCTCTTCCAGCCGGACGAGAGCTGGATGAGATTTTTTTACTGTAGGACTACGAAAAAGTTTTTTTTATATTTCGGATAGGGCAATTTTGTGAAGCGCTGGGCGTTTAGACTTTTCTCAAAAGGAATAATTGTACACATACATACATCTCTGCGAATATAATCTATACTAAAATGAATAAATTAGAATAAAAATAAACCGTAGTAACGTTAGAAGTAGCTCACCCTGTAATAATGATTTGGTTATAACTTGCCCCAAAGGTGCAGAAAAATGCAACAAAATAGATACATAATTTTTATACAATTATGCACCAATGGTGCAGAAAAATCCAACAAAGAAGATCAATAATGTTTACGCAATATTGCACCAATGGTGCAGAAAAATTAAACAAAATAGATCAATAATTATTATGCATCGAGGAAAGTCCAAAAATTGTGCATCACTGGTGCAGAATTACCTACCAATGATCAACGATAATTTTGAAAAATTTATGACAAAATTGCCTAATAAAATCCGCCGAGTAGTATGCATTATTGGTGCGTTATGCATCAAAGCCCCCAATTCTTTCGCATCATTTGGTGTTTCCGATTGTCAGATACCAACGGTGCTATTAATTTATGAAAAAATGGACCAGGGACATTTTAATTAGCATCAATTGATGCAAAAAGGTCGTTAACAGACGGACGGACAAGAGGAATTCAATAGCTCCCGTGCTACGCAGGGTGAGCTAATAAGTGTTCCAATTTGCCACATCTTGCCAAAATTAAGCTAAGGGGTTTTCCGGGATTTGATAACCAAAAAAACAAACACCATAACCTATGAAACCAACAGTTTTTGTGTCACAAATTCTCGTGCTGATCGGCTTTGGTAGTTACAGTAAAGTTTAATACAGTCAACAGTAATACAGACACGCAATCGTGCAATAACATTCATTGATAAAATTTGTAAGTTTAGAAATAGCTTCAAAAATTACTGAATGATTTGAATCCAGAACAAAGTTTGAATAAATTAAATAAGTAAAATTGGGCTATTAATTTTCGTTACTTAAATTAATTTTTATATTTATTTGTCTGTACATGTACTAAAATAAATACATATGTATACCTTATATCAAAACCAATACATACATACCAATAAACTTGTACATATCATTGCGTATGCAGTAAAACTGCCAATTATCACCTATCGGTCACATACTATTCCAATGCATCATTTAGTCAGGTGGTAATATTTCTTCAAATTAATTTATACTTTTCTGTCTGCGTAATTTTGCTACATTATAATTTATACTTAAGGACGAGTAACGAAGCGGTTTGCGTTGCGCAAAATTGTTGAAATACGAGCGGTGTCAAAGCATCCACAAAGTTATTTCCGAACTGAACCTTGACGGGTTGAAGGGATTTCACAATCCTTCTGTGCGTTTTGCTTTGCCCTGGGGACAGCTGAGACACCCACTTTCCCGTTTTGACAAACATGTTAGCGGCAAAGCTCAAAATCAGCATTGTGACACCAAGACACTCCAAATAGAAGATAAAAAACATTGCAGAACTGATAACTTTGCTATCTTTAAGCAGAATGACGAACACCAAGCAACTCAAAATTTGCGAAACTGGTAAAACGAGAATTATCGCGGGAAGGATGCGTTCCCGAAGCGCGCTATTTAAAATTTTCTCCAACACTTGTAATTCCCTATAATTCCGCAACCATTTTTCGACACTGTTAAGTCTTCGATCCAAGAAGAAGGATTTGCATTCCGTGTGCAAAATTAGAATTCCGGTGACCAAGCTAAATGCAGAGTATTGGAAGGTCCCCATGAAAATCGAGCATGCAATGATGTACTCAATCAGAGCTACGACAAGTGTGCTTATTGTTGACACCATTTTCTGGTTACAGATTAGCATCGGTCCCAATAAGGGGGTCCTGCAGGGAATGAAAACGATCAGAATGGCGATAAATAAGGGATCCAGAATGCAGGACAATCCAAAGAAGTTACACAAGTGTTTAATGGCCATCTCAAACTTTGCGGGAATGCGCTCACTTACCTCTGCAAAAAAAAATTTGTTTCATTTATTGCAATTTTTGGGATTCGCAAAATATGGCTTCGTAAATCTCGCCAATCGAATCTTGCAAATCTACTAAAAACAACTATTTTGATGTTGACTCCTGTTTCCATGGGTTTCTGCAATTTCTCTTGCTGGTGATGGTGAGGATGAGCTTGCGAAATAATTTTGCGAATAAGAACATGCCAAATTGGGTATTCGCTTAAAAAAAGTCCGAGGGTTTTCCAGCAAAACTTTAGTGAAATCTCGCAAATCTCACAAACCCTCTCAAGCGATGTTGTAATTTAATGCTCAATATGCGAAGTTTGACGTGAACGAATATTCTCGAAAATACCGCTACGACCAGGGTTCGCCACCCCGGGTTTTTGTGGGTTGGGGTTTTTGGGGTTTTTGTGGGTAGGGGTTTTTGGGGTTTTTGAGGGTTTTTGGGGTATCAAATCTCCGGAAAAACCCTAATGCTTAAAGGGGTTTTTGCGGGTTTTCGTGGGTTTTTGTGGTTTTGTCCGGGGGTTTTGTAGGATTTTGAGGCAGATTGAAACAAAATCCCTTAAACTACAACGTAGATCAATGCTAATTAAATTTTCTGAGTCATCATGAAATTTTGAGAATTTTCTTGTGCGACTTGAATTTCCAAATATCATTACATATTTCCCTGTAACACTCCAAGTCAATGATAAGTTATCATTTTAACCGTTATCATTGATAACGGTTAAAATTGCATGTTGAATTCGTATATTAGATTAGTTTTTCTCTAATACATAATTTTAGGAATTCTGGTTCAACCTGCCCCAAAATCTACAAGAACCCACAAAAACCCACAAAAACCCAAGAACCCACAAAAACCCTAAAAACCCCGGAAGAACCCACGGGGTTGGGTTTTTCTACAAAAACCCCGGGGTTTTCCGAACCCTGGACACGACCGTTGATTGACGCAACCAATCATATGCAAATATTTTTCAACGGAAATGTGATACTGACTAAAATCTAAATATATGATGAATACCTCTCCCGAAAGCGTCATAATTTTGCGAAATCGACCTGTTGTTTAATTCCATCGGGACGAGGTCAATATAGGTCTCAAATCGTAAAATGAGACATAAGATGTAAAGGCCAAGGATCATTCCGGCACTGGACTTTTCGACCAGATCAAATTCTCCGAAGCAAATTAGCAGGGTTTGCAGAACAACATAAACAATGTGCAGGAGCAGCCAGGCCTTAACTTTACCATGGTGTTTGACATCTCGAAGTACGATTTTCCCTTTGTTTTCGTCCCATTCGAAGTATGACGCGGAAAATCTTTTCGCTAGGTTAAGGTACCGTTTCAGAAGGGGAATTAATACTCGAACGATCATATTTCAAATAATTCTTGAAATTATGTTGAACAAAGTTTGGAGCGTAAAGTTTAACTAACGTTATTTACTCAGTTTAACTAGCTTAACTGAAATTATAAGTGTTTTTCCGAAGTTGTCTTGCCAGGAAGACGGTCGAAGCAGAAATTAATTATTAATATTTCTCTGAAAATATTAATAAATACAACCTTGTTTGGCAATTCACTCGATACATTTGTTGAGTTTGTGTTAGCGACGAGTGCTTGTACCCGTCAGCTTTGGTATTGTTTCGGAAATAAATAGGATCAGTAATCGGACAATCATGTTTGGAATATTACTGCACTCTTAGAAAACTGGTATTAAATTGTTATTGACCGGAGTACATTGGTGACTCCACCAGCACGGTAATAATGGGTATTACCGTTTAATAATGTTATGGTACTGAAAAATTTACCACTCAGAAACCAACTATGTATTACCAATCGGGTAGGAAATTAATGACTACAAAATCAATGCCAATATGAAGTACATACCTACTTGATAACTCAGATTTTTAACAGTGTGCTGAAATTTATTTATGTCAGAATGACAAGAGGTTTAAACTGACGTCACTTGTTTATCTGAGGTTGCTTTGTCGCGATGGCTTCGAAATCGTAATTTATTATTGAAAAAGTAGATAGTTAAGCATGTTTAGAAAGCTAAATATTAATTTAGTGTACATGTTGTGTTGCAAAAACATACATACTTACATTGGCTGCCTGTGTGTTAACGACTGGTGATTAAAGCTTGCATTACAGAGTAGCAAGCTGGTAATTTTGTGTCCTAGCAGGATGTATTAAATAATTTTAGATTTCCTCATTTGACGAAATTCAGATTGTTAAATACATACATACAATCGATTGCGACTCATCTGCATATTGATGTACCTAAGATAAGCTGACCATATATGTAATACTGAAGAATACGTCCTTACAGGAAGTCTACACTATTTTATCATATACGAATTTTTACGTTATATAGGAAATATTTACATATGTATGTACATACTTAGAAACACAATAGATTATCTGGAGTTTGGAGTTTTACGTAAAGCGTGTACTTATATATGCATGCATGAGCCTCATGTCAAATCATAAATTAATCTTGAACAAAACAACAATTACAAATTTGTCGACTTTATTCAGCTGATAAGTATTTATTTATGATTAATATTACACGCTTCAAATTTGGCGTGGATATTTCGCACCCAAGGAGGAATTCTAAAACCAAAGTGTTTATCTTTGCCAGACTTAAGTATCTGATCTGGCACCTTATTTCCGAAACTGCATGAGAATAATAAAAAACGAAAAACTCTGTTGAAACACCTGAAACATTAAATTCAGAATATCATACAGCTTTTAAAATTTCTATTGATTTTGACATTTAGTTAATTACCACGCACCCCCAAAATTAATGGGTTGTTTAACTTTACATAGCTATTGAAGGAAACCTCCGTCGGATGATTTGTCAACAGCTTGGAAATTTCCCGTAACTGAAAAACAAATATGTACAAATTAACGTAATTATAAACGCATGCATGTTTCTGAAAATATGTACGAATTTCTGAGAAAAAAATGGGCATACGCACTTCTTTGGAATAATCTGACCCAAACGGTTCTTGCTCCTGTTTGAGTCCTTCCAAATTAAGTATGGATGCAATCTTTTGTTCCTAAAAGATAAATACCTAATCCAGTTTATCTGTCACCATGGCAACCATTTTATTTGTCACTCACTTCCCTAGTTACCCTCACTGCCATCCAAATCTTCACGTAAAGTCGACTCATTCCGAACGCTGGCAGAATGGAGGTGAACGCCAAAGTGATCAACTCCTCGGTACTGTCGCCCAAGGAGAGATCACTCAGCACGGTAACGAGTACAAAGAATGACGCCGCCGTGGTGTGCATCGTCATTAAAATTGTGACGAGTTGCTGCGTCGCCAAGTAATCGCCACAATATTTCGCGTGCTGTCGAAGTTTGATTAAAAGAAGGTGAATTTTTTTAACAGGTAATTGGCGTCGAGGAGCATCGCTATTTTTCTCGAGGTGACTGCGCATCTTGAAAATAATTAATACATGCGTAATTATTTAAGTATGTGTCATGCTAATTAGTTACTGAAATTGCATACCAGCAGAAATCCGACTTGGAGAGATTTAAGCATTAAAAGTGCCTTGGAATCTTCAACGGCATAACAAATGTGAGGAAGATAGCTGTAAATGAAGCTTATCAAGCAGTGCAGCGGGTATCGGATGTCGAATAGCCAGAGCATATTTAGACTTCCGAAAATCAGTGATGGCACAAATTCAAACAAAGGAATAAAATAGCGGGAAAATGTTGTAATTTTAATTTTATCCCGGTTAAACCCAAGTTGTAGCATCTCGTCCTCAATGACATTCCAGTTATTCAGCCACTCCGCCAACTCCGGATACAGAACTAAAACAACATCCGATATGCAAATATGTTGCCAACTATGACGCATTGTACGTACAAGCTTTTACGCATTAACAAGTTTATTTAGATGTGAGCGAAGTTTGGCTTGGATAGAGTTTTCTATTTCATTTATTCCGCCAAACATTGGAAGCTGGCCTAATTTGCAAATTATTATACTGTGACAGATGTGAAAATTACACAAAATTTACATAATTCTTATTTATTTCAAACTCAATTGTTATCTACACGCTCAATATCTGTTCGAAATTCAAAAGGTGGTTGTGGTTAAGGTAAAAAAAAGCACGTTATGATACATATTTGCGGACAATTTCGTTTTGTCTATACGATTGTAGTTATCATTCAGAACTTGTCTCTTTCTTACAATTAATGAAAACATTTTTTATGCAAAGTGGTTTTTATTGAAAATAAACCATGCAGATGCGCATTCTATTTTCCTTATTTTCACTTACTAACAAGGCCTTAACCGTATAGTCGATTATCGCTTGGTTACATAAGCACACAAATTTTTTGCTTATATTCATCCGCGTTTCTCTCCCTAATCCGACATAGATTTTGATGGGCTTCATGGCTTTTAACCGCTTCCGATGTATTTTTCCCGCCACCGCGCCCACTCTTTGGTCAGCATCACGCATTCAAAACCTGACCAAGTCAGCACTAACAATGGAACCTTTTTTCAAGCTACACGAGATAAGCTTCGTGACATATGCTAAAAAATCAAGCTAAAAATAAGAAATGACGTGGTACTTATCTTTCCGTTGAATGGGCACTTTGAGGTCAAATATTTGAGGGCAAAGTTCACAGTAGCGGCCTGTTTTTTCTCAAGCGGGCGAGCGGAGGAGTGAAAATTTTCTCCTTCGAGGTCACTCCGCTCCCTTCACTGTCGCGTTAGTTTCGTTACTAGTATGCATTTCCAAAAATATACAACGAAATGTGGCAATAAAAATAAGTCAACTTTAAGGATTATGATTTCTAATTAATTAATACATTAATTAAATAATTAGACGCAGTTATAATTTTTAGTAGTCATCTCTGCGAGGATAATATTCGATTTATAATTTTAATTTATAATATAAATAATAATATAGATATATCATCAAAAAGATGGAGTACCAATGGGGTCACCAGTCTCACCAATTTTTGCGGAACTTTTCATGGAAAGTCTTGAAGATGAAATCTTACCGAATCCTTTCATCCAATTTTGGAAAAGATTTGTAGACGATACATTCGCAATAATCAAAGGAAGAAAATCTCGGGATATTTTACAGAAATTAAACACGTTTCATGAAAATATCAAATTTACTACAAAATTAGAAGAAAACAACAAGATAACTTTCCTTGATGTGTGTCTTGAAGTCCAAATCGGATGGAACATTGAGTCGAGAAGTTCATCGTAAATCTACACACACCAACAGATACTTACATTTTACATCTTATCACCACATGTCACACAAAGTATCGGTTGTAGATGCACTAATCTACCGCGCATTAAAAATTTGCGATCAAACATCTCTGGAGGCGGAATTGTCATTTGTAAAGAAGGTTTTACAAAACAATGGATATCCGTCAACCCTGATTCAAAGAAGATCCGAAAAAATGAAACAAAAAATTCAAACAAATTGTTGTACTCAAACCAGTCCAACCCCAAGATTCATACTACCATTCACAGGGCCTACTACAAGTCGATTAACAGACTTTCTCAGACGAAAAACCCAATTTGAGTTTGGATATACACCAGGAATCAAACTTCGGCATTTGTTAAGTAGACATAAAGATATTAAAATTAAACCCTCTTGTGGAGTTTACAGAATACCATGTAATGACTGCCCAGAGAAATATATTGGAGAAACCGGTAGAACACTGGAGATTCGCATCAAGGAACACAACCGAGATATTCGCATGATGAAGGATACATCTGCTGTTGCACAGCATATTGCTAACAATCCAACTCACACAATAAATTTTAAGGAGGCGAAAATAATTCATCATGAACCGAAGTATTTTGCGAGGAAATTCAAAGAAGGACTGTACATCAACGCTGAACAGCGTCCCATGAATTTAAACGATGGAATGCAACTTAATCCGATCTGGACCCCTACTCTCGTCCCTTTACTTTAAAAAATCTCCATAGGATTTATTTAAATAACAACTAAAATGGTGATATTTTTCTTGTCCACTTGTATTTTGATTTAAATTTCAATATCGCTCCCTGAAGAAGATAGCAGCTCGCTGTCGAAAGCTCGGAACAATAAAACATTTAAAATGTCATCCATGATTCCCGTTCAAAACTCATTACATAAATAATAATAACTTATTGAACCTATCGGCACTTTTTTATTACGGATCGGTGGATAGTAGGATTTTAAACAGAAAATATAAAATTAGATGAATGTATACACCAATTTACGAGATTGTGAAATTTTGTCAAAAATAATATGCATTGAATGAAGTGCGAGCGTGCGAGAGTGACCTCGAAGGAGAAAATTTTCACTCCTCCGCTCACCCGCTTGAGAAAAAAACCTGCCGCTACTGTGACCTTTGCCCTCAAATATTTGACCTCCAAGTGCCCATTCAACGGAAAGATAAGTACCACGTCATTTCTAATTTTTAGCTTGATTTTTTAGCATATGTCACGAAGCTTATCTCGTGTAGCTTGAAAAAAGGTTCCATTGTAAGTTCTGTACATTGAGCTGCAAATCTCAACGCAGTGTTGAAGTTGGTTGTGAGTAGGACGACTAGAAATGGAAATACTGGGTATAAGCTTATCGGCAGATAAGTCCTCATCCGTACGGTGACCACGTTACAGACAATTATTGCGAATCCACACGCGACGAGCAAAAACAGTGCAATGACGGCAAGGTATGGACCGAATCGGGCGAATCCGATGGCAATCGTGTTATACATAATTATGTAAATCCTATACGAAAAGAATGGTAAATATTAAATTCAATTAAATCTCCTTATTTTACAATAATTGTTATTAAGTAGCTCCTTATTGCAATCGTTTTGTCCGTCCGTCTATTCATAAGCAGTTTATGTATCTATCTACAGAACGAGTCAACATAATTAAATGAGGCTTACACCATTGTGCTTCTAATTCTTTGTTCTCGGTAGGTTTCGAAAATGTGGCCAATCGACACAAACCCCACAGCGCCAAGGGATGTGGTCCAAAAAATTAAATTTAACCCTAATTTTCGTATGGGGGGTCATTTTGTAGAATATTTCTCAACGAACTCAACGCCGTCAATAATTTCGACCTCATGACCGGGAGGGTTAGGTCAAGGTCAAAAATCATTATTGTCATGTTTGATGTTTGATGTTCTCATAGGAAATTTCAGTCGGCCTGACGCTAATTTTGGTATTGGTTTGTAAGGGTTTATTTCGTTAATTCCCATACCAATTTTTTAAAATTTGTGGGAATTTTGGGTGTAGTAGAGTATTAATTAAAATTTAAGAGTATCATTAAAATGCTCGATCATGCCATCCATATGAAGCAGAGGCCGATCAGGCCGACCGAGGCGACTGGCGGGGTCGCAGCCGGTATCGACCTCTTGGATTCATAAGTACTTATATACATAAAAATGTCCACATATGCCTCACCTGACATTCCGGATCCAAACTACCCCCTCACTCCCAACGACGTCATAATCCTTCCGCAACATTCGAATATTATGCTGCAAGAACCACGCCGAAAAGGTCAATATGCACGCTACCGCGAGCCATATCTTACTCGCAGATATCACCGCGGCCGTCACCATGACCATGGAGAAAGCCTTGAACCCTAAAAACCAGACGAGTTGATACCTTCTCCAGTCAGGCCTGAAATATCCATCCACCACAAAAGTGAGAGGATCTAAACCATTGACAACTGCAAAAATTGCAACTACTGGCGCCAAGTAGAGCCCAAACAGTGGAACGTATCCTAAAACCTTTGCAAGCAATGCCTCTTTTGAGGTCAATTTATCCCGATAGTTTTCTGCTCTGTGGTGTAAAATATTTTCACGAGTGACTAAAACCTCCTCCATGTTATATAGCAAATTTCCAGTGTGTACGATTTCCCTGTTAAAGAGGAGGCCGAAAAATGAAGTTGGAATGACCCCACCACATCCGAGAATAGCTGCGGCGATGGACAAGAGTTGGGTCGGGGTGGAAAATTCATCTTGAGCAGGATAGCGACCAAGTTGCAAATATTTTTGCACGATGTAGATAAATTGGGCGAATTTTGGAACAACCACAAACAATCCCAGGATAAAAACGCATTCGATTCCCCATCCTATGAGGTCTTTAAAGGTACGCACGGCAACGATGCGGTGGGTCTGTCGGCTCCAAATTATTGGGAGTTTTGGGAATTTCTCGAAAGTTTCGTAGTATGAGTCGACAATTTGGTGAATGACTTGTGCCATTTTGTGGGGAGAATAGTTTTCATGTCAATAATGAATAAATGAATGTGACCATGGGACATGATATGCTACAGTGCCATTGCTTCGAAGAAAAAAGGTTGATAAGCTAATTCTAATACGTAAATTGGGAGTTTGCCTCGTTCTAATTCATAGCTTAAATTTAGGGTGAGCTTTTCTCTGGTAATTGTAGATACGATTCGTATGATAGAATGTTTGAATTTTGTGAGACAATAGAGAAGTTGATTCGCTTTATCTCAATGTGTATTCGATATATTTTATAAGAATTTAGCATTTGAATTAAAGTTTCGGGTATAATTCACCGTTGCAGACTAGAATTATATATTTATCGGTACGTATGATTCGTTTATGTACATATTAAGAATTTCAAGCATAACCAGGTTTTAAGAAAGCCTATTAAAGATTTAGTTAATTATCGTAAGAAGAATAATAAAATAAGTATGTATATGTAAGTAGATTCAGTTGCATAGAGGTACAGGTCATAAATTAAGTTAAAATTCTGACGGGCGATTTTATATTTGTATGTATGTAAATTAGTTGGGCGAAGGTTCCAATTTTCATATCCACTGGCCCATGGGACGCCACCATGGGTTCCCATGGATTACTTTTGGTGGGGTTAAGAATATAAATTAATTAATCACGATTTTCTAATGCAAAATTCGTATTGCACAAAAAAGTCCTTTATTGTATGTGTACATCAGTCAGTACAAGTTTTATTTAAATAATTCACTTAAAAATGTGGACACAAAATGTGGTATAGTGTCACACGTAGGTATTGATTGCTCATTATTAAACTTTCTACCGCTTGGTTGTCAAAATAACACCGTCCTTAAAAAATTTGCTATGAATATAATAAAACCTTAATACCGAGGTATGCACCTATTAGTACACGGCATTACTTATTAATACTTATTACTTATTACTTGGTAGAGTCATATTTGTATGAATATCGACTGCTTGATATTATTTTAATATTGTATTGTATTGTATTGCTTTATTTCAGCACTCATTCAGGCCAACCGGCCCATAGAGCACGACAAAAATTTTTACATCATTTAACAGTAAAACTGGTTACAAATCAAATTCTAATTTTTCAAAAACAACAGATATTACGAATTTCGATTCATGAATTAACTAACCAATTTGACAGGTTTTAACATTCTGTTCAAGTTACATAGCAAGATGATTACCATTACAGTTTACATGACAAATTTCCTACAGTTACAGATCTTAATATGTTATAACATTACAACGTAATATCTAACATCGTAACCGGAGACATGTGCTTTAAAATACCAAAAGTGCAATTCATATTCTCAACAAATTTTTGTGGTGGTGCGAAGTTGCTCATAATGTCAGTACAAATCACGTTTTGCAAAAATACATAATCAAGTAAAGTAAGTATCCAGTTGTGGGCATCATCCACAAGTCGCACTCGGCATATCCCAATACAGGCTAAATACATACAATGCTTAATTCTCAAAACGAGAGCAGTTCGGTCGTTTGTAATTCGTTGTACGAGTACAATGAGCAAAAATGCAGACGGTGTCAGGTTTAACATTCCAGGCATGGTGAGGTCAGAATCCCAATATAGTAATCATGGTAATGGACCACCCCCAGCAACCGAAAGAAATGATGGATGTCAGGTTCCATGGGTGCGACCGGGCGTCCCCAGAGACCCGATGGTTCCCAACGGATGACCCTTTGAGCGTCCCCTCTAGGTCGAGGTGCGGAAGGCAAGGCGTCCCTATCCCCGCCACACCCTAAAATTCACTGCAGTTTGGTTGAGTGGCAGCCAGGGAAGATTGACATAATACAACGTACAATAATACTTCGTCACAATGCAACAATTATAACAATGACGTTCTATTACAATTACAAAGATTCATGTAAAAATACTCAACGCAGCTTTTCATGGGATAAATTTCTCACCAAAATATAAGTTTCGTGTCCAATATTTTGTAACAAAGTTGCTTAACAATTTCACATGTCACTATTTAGTAGTATATGATCGACAAGATAACATTTCTAAAATTCCAAAATAGTAATTCTTTTCGTAATTAATTAAATAAATTAACTAAATACGCCCACTTCTGTAGTCAAGTAAGAGAGTCGGAGAGAGAGCAACCTCACACCACCACGTCTCGCACACGTCTCTATTTTAATATTGGATTTATATATAAGAGCACATGAATAAGCCTGATTTAAAGTGAAGTATAAGTAGACAAGTTATTAAACACGTAAGTAATAAGCTGGATAAAATTCACCACATCTAGAACCAGTGAAAATGGGCGTTGTTGGATTGTAACGGGGATCATTTTCAAAGGGGTGGATTTGAGGGGAAGTACGAGCTCCATGAGGCAAAATGGATTAATAAAAAAGAGCAAAACTTATTTTTATAAGTACCATATTCTGGCTTGGGATAAGAATGTGCTTTGCTATTTGGCAAACTAGATACTTTCTGAATGCTATGGCAATAGTAAAAGTTGGGAATTCCAACTTGACTTATTAATATTTCTACCAAGTTTTGTTTTCCGCACCGAAATCATGGAGATGCGCATTCTACCGTACTTTCATTATGTTCAACTTAAATTGTAACAAAGCCTTCACCGTGTAATCGATTATCGTTTGGTTATATAAGCACACAAATTCTTTGCTTATATCCATCCGCGTTTGTCTCCCTAATCCGACATATAATTTGATGGGTTGCATAGCTTTTAACCGTTTCCGATGTATTTTCCCCGCCACCGCTCCCACTCTTTGGTCAGCATCACACATCCAAAACCTGATCAAGTTAGCACTAATTTCTGTACATTCAGCTGCAAATCTTAACACTGTGTTTAGCACGATAGTTAGTATAACGACTAAAAGTGGAAATAGTGGATACAAAGTTATCGGTAGATAACTCCTCATCCGCACGGTGACGACGTTGCAGACAGTTATTGCGAATCCACACGCGACGAGCATGAACAATGCAATGACGGCGAGGTAAGGACCGAGTCGGGCGAATCCGATGACAATCGTGTTATACATAATTATGTAAATCCTACGAAAAAAGTGACAAATAAATATTAGAGTTAATTAAATTTCCTACTTTTATAATATTGGTTTTTTCGTCAATCAGTCATTTTCCGTGTACGTATGTAGTTTTTAATGTTGTTCAATTTGCGGTACAGTAGACTAATAGCCCGCATCAAACGCGCACATTAGGATGTAGCTTCAGCGAGTATTTGAGGACAATTTATGCGCGAATTCAGTTACATATATCTAAACATTTAATGTGCCCAAACATTTAGTTTCACTCCAATTACCGATTTTGCTTCGTCTCACTTCACCCCAACCATCGATTTTATTTGATCTCATTTCAACCCAGTCATCGATTTTGTTTTATCTCATTTCATCCCAACTTATGGTCCTATGTACATATTTTTTGGCCACCTCAGTTTGAAAGCTCAACTCTTTAGAAACAACATTTACTATGGAACTTGAGAAGATGCTCGAAATTAAGAGAATTAGGGGAACCGCAAGTTCGAGAAAAAATTCGGTTTTCCCGAGGGATCAACGCAGTAGACGTCAAAACTGCCGTTGCAAAGCACAGAATCTGGTCGAAAAGTCGAAAACTCGCGAACTTGCTCCCATCCGAATTTTGTGCCGCACTACTGTTGTTTCTAAATACATACTTATTACATTGATCATCTTTCAAACTAAAGGTAAAAAATAATCTGGGTTGAACATGGTTTGCGTCCCCACGCATTACATATATACTCACCTAACATTCCGGATCCAAACTATCCCCTCACTCCCATAGAATATTATACGGCAAGAACCACGCCGGACAGGTGAATATGCACGCCACCGCGAGCCATATCTTACTCGCAGAGATCACCGCGGCCGTCACCATGATCAAGGAAAAAGCCTTAAACCCTAAAAACCAGGCGAGTTGATACCTTTCCCAGTCCGGTCGGAAATATCCATCCATCACAAAAGTGAGTGGATCCAGACCTTTGGCAACTGCAAAAATCCCAAGCGCTGGCGCCACGTAGAGCGCAAATAGTGGAACATATCCTAATATCTGAGCAAACAGTGCTTCTTTTGGGGTCAACTTATCCCGATAGTTTTCTGCCCTGTTGTGTAAAATGTTTCCACGAGTTACTAAAACCTGCTCCATGTCATATATCGAATTTACAGTTTGCACGATTTCTCTTTTAAACAGGAGGCCAAAAGATGAAGCTACGATGGCTCCACCACCTCCGATGGAGGACACGGCGACGGACAAGAGTTGAATTGGCTCTTTGGTCGGCATCACACATCCAAAACCTTATCAAATCAGCACTAAGTTCGGTACACTCAGCTGCAAATTTTAGTGCGCCGTTTACCAATATTTTGTGATTAGAACGACTAGAAGTGGAAATATGGGATACAAACTTATCGGCAGATAAGTCCTCATCCGCACGATGACGACGTTACAAACAGTTATTGCGAATCCACACGCAACGAGCACAAACAGTATAATGACAGCAAGATATGGACCAAATCGGGTGAATCCGATGACAATCGTGTTATACATAATTATGTAAATTCTGTACGAAAAGAATGATAAATATTAAACTCAATTAGATTTAAATACTAATTTTATAATAACCACCGTACGTAGGTTTTAAATTAGCTGAAATTCGCAGTTTGATAGACTAATAAACCGTTAAAACAAATGTAACCAAGGGATGAAAGCTGTTTTATCGGTCAAACTGGACGCAATTGCGTTTGCCCGTACAAAATCTGTTAAAACTTACATGTCTGACGTGCTTTTCACAATTCTGACATATGTATGAATCAAAGTTAACAGTTTAGGAGCTCAAAAACGGAGCTCACCATTGAATTCGGGGTTTAATTTAAGTTCAAATTGATATATTTATGCAATTTGATCTATAAGTGACATTTCTTGACCTTTTCTGACTTTGAAGGGTATGACCTACAGTGTCCATCTTAGGACTCTCCCTTTGCGTTAGAAGATTACGTTCAAAATTTCAAATCTTTACCTCTTTTCGTTCGAAAGTTATCGGACCAAAGGATAGAAGGACGGACATGACGATCGTATAAAGGTACATGGACTCACTTTTTTGCATCAACTTTTGTCCGCCCACTTGCTTAAAGATTTTGAAGGGTCAAGAGCTTTTCATGAAATGTAATTATGATTTGTGGAAGCCTGATTAAAATTACTATAAAATGCAACATCTACCTTTAAACTTATGTACCAAGTGTTGCAACCTTTAACATATCGTAGTAATAGGGAGGACTCTCCACATTAGACTCACCTGACATTCCGGATCCAAACCACCCCCTGATTTCCAAAGACCTCATAATCCTTCCCCAACATTCGAATAGTATGCTGCAAGAACCACGCCGGACAGGTGAATAAACACGCCACCCCGAGCAACATCTTACTCGCAGAGATCACCGCAGACGTCAACATGATCAAGGAGAAAGCCTTAAATCCTAAAAACCAGACGAGTTGATACCTTCTCCAGTCAGGCCGGAAATATCCATCCACTACAAAAGTGAGTGGATCCAGACCGTTGGCAACTGCAAAAATTGCAATCGCTGGCGCAAAATAGAACGCAAATAGTGGAACGTGTCCTACAACCTTTGCAATTAAGGCTTCTTTTGGGGTCAACTTATCCCGATGGTTTTCTGCTCTGTTGTGTAAAATGTTCCCACGAGTTACCAAAAGCTGCTCCACATCAAATAGCGAATTTAATGTTTGAACGATTTCTCTGTTAAATAGGAGGCCAAAAAATGAGATCGAGATGGCGACACCACTCCCGAGGATAGCTACGGCAATGGACAAGAGTTGTATTGGGCTGGCAAATTCATCCTGATCAGGATAGTGGCCAAGTTGCAAATATTTTTGCACAATGTAGATAAATTGGGCGAATTTTGGGATTAAGACACACAATCCCAGGAGAAAAATGCATTCGCTTCCCCATCCTGTGAGGTCTTTAAAATTACGAACGGCAAGGAGGCGGTGGGTCTGTCGGCTCCAAATTAATGGAAGTTTTGGGAATTTTTCGAAAGTTTTGTAGTACGAGTCGACAATTTGGTAAATGACTTGTGCCATTTTATGACAGGAATGGTTTTCATGTGAATAACTATATGGGCGAGTAACTGTGTTTGTATAAATTTCTCCAAGTCTGTAATCATGGGATACATAAGATACAATGTGTGTCGTTGGCAACGACACACATTGCATCGAAGCAACGACTCGTTGCTTCGATGCAAAATATGTAGTTTCATAAGTTAATGCTATTTAATACGTAGATAAATTGGGAGATTGTTCTAACATTTAAATTAAGGTACTTTTCCCTGATAATTGCGATATACGAATGTTCGAATTTTGTGGGCAATCCAATCGCTTTCTCCAAATGAGTATTCCATAAAATTTATAAGAATTTTGCAATTCAACGTTTCGGGCATATCTTTATCGTGATGTGATAGAGTAAAATTAAATATTTACATATATATTTAAGTATTTAGGTCGGTGAAGGTACTTACATATGTACATTTGGTAAGTACATAGATAACTTACTGGATTGGACATGTTTACGAAGTCTTAAGTCTGTGACCAAAAATATGTGTACATAGTTTGATAAGTTAATGGTAATACGTAAATTGGGAAATTGGACTTGCTCTAATGCATAGTTTAAATTTAGGCCCTAAATTTTAGGGTGAATTTTCCCCTGGTAGTTATAGACACTAATGTACGGATTTTGCGAAACAACCAACTCGCTTTCTTTAAATGAGTATGTATTCGGTAAAATGTATAAGAACTTGGCATTTGAAAGTTTGAGGCATAAATATATTTATGTATGTATTTATCTTTATAGGCTAAAATTTAATATTTATGTATTTGTGTAGGTACATATCTGTGGTAAGTAGGTATAACTTATTGGATTGGACGTTGACAGACTCATTTACTAAGAATTTCAAGCATACAGTAAGCAGGTTTTTAAGAAAGATTATTAACGAATTACGAAAATTATGATTAGAAAAATAATATAATATAAGTAAATTCAGTTGCATAGAGGTGCAATCCCCAAATGGCTTTTACATATATGCTCATACTTATTAAGTTAATTTCTGATTTAGGATTTCTTATTTTTGTAAAAATTAGTTGGATTAGGAATACATATTTGCACCTGTCTACATACTTGTTTTTATTCGTAAGTAAATTCTTATGAGGTGTGCGAGTTGTAAATTCACGTTGGTTAATTTATGAGTGTGTGTATGTTAAGTGTAGCGCAACTTGAATTAGTGTGCACCAGTTTCTTAGCATAAAGCTCTATGGTTGTGTAAATGATTTCGTAGTTAACTTCAATTGGTTAATTTTATATTAATATTAACTGGTTTATTTATGTTTCAATTAATTAGTACATACAAACTGTGTATGATATTATTTCTATTAGTTGATTTGGGGTAATGTGATACAACTATTTCTGATAGGTAACTTGATACAACTACTTTGATGGGTAATTTGATACAAGTAATTTGCAATCTCAATTTCCCATTTGGGGCAATCTGAGATTTGCGATTCACTCTTGTGCAGAACAACCCTCTGTTACAAAAAGATTAAATGGGCGTTACGCGGGCTTTGGTCCGTGGCTAGCTTTATACTGCAGAGCGGACGGAAAAGCACCCGTGTATGCTAAATCTCATAGTTCATTCCAGCTAAAATAAGTCTATTTCCGCATTATATACATAAACACAATAGTTTGTTCATCATTGGAACAAATGCATGCATACATTACATACTACCATTTCTACCTGTTTAGCAAACTACAAAGCTGGACAACTCAGTCTGCATAAGATGAGTTTGCACTCTGCTTGACATCACTGCCAGTGTTCTGTGTTGCAAAACATTGATTTGCATGCTTCGGTTTGCTTCTACTGCAAAACCAATGTAAATTGCGTTCAATCTGCATCTTAAATGCAAACTGAACACAAAATGCAAACTACACATTACAACTCCAATTGCATTCATATTCCTACATATTAGGAATCTGAACAATACTTAATCTTGGATACATTTCTCCCTCCTTCGTCAGCCAGGTAAATAAATTATTTAGTAGACATTGCTCCCATGCAGATTGGTGAGGTTCTGCCCGTGCAATTACATATTTACATAGTAGAATCTGACGACATTGCGAAGTCGTCACGAGGCACGAGACAGTCGTGAACTTTGAGAAGTGCATTTTAGATGTTACGTAAACTGGTCAAGTTTTCCTGAACAAAGGATTTCTTCGCAGCGTGACACTCCAGTTTTTCCTCAAGATTACGCTGTCCAATTAAACACTCGTGAAATATTTTTACTAGTTCCCGTCAATCGGGAAGAAGAAATTAAAGTAAATTTTTCAGTTGAATTTTTGTTAATTGTCGGAATGGCTGTTCAAGTACGGAACGGTTTTAAAAAATATGGGCGTGGGGAATTCGTACTTAACAACTTAAACGTTAACATCGGTCGGGGGGAAATGTGAGAAATATAAATAAATTAATAAATAGTAACAATTGTATCCAGATTAATGAAATCTATTAATTTTGAAACGATTCTAGCTTTGGATTACTCGGAGCGAGCGGTTGCGGGTAATCGATAATTATTTTACTTTGGTATCCATTGTATTTTTTGAAAAATGACAGGAAAGGACAGGATTTCTCAACAGTTGTGTACACTTTACATGCATATTTCGATATTGAAACTGATTTAAATTATCATCATTTGTTAATCGAATTGTGGGCGTTCTCAGGTCAAAATCTTGGCAAATATGTGGCATCGCAACTCACTTAGCGAAACTTATGAAGCAAAAAAAAATTCTATTATTTTCAATTTCTACAGCGTTTAATAGAGAGGATGAGTTTGTGAAATAATCTTGCGAGATAAAAACATGCCCAATTGCTAGAGAAATTTTGCGAAATCTAACAAATTTCCCAACTTTCTAAGTTATGTTGTGGTATGCTCAATTTTCGAAATACAAAAATATATGCGCGATAGTGGAAAGTTAACATGTGTATGCTATGCGTGTATATTATACAAGCGTGAATGCCAATAAATGGGCATGCACTCGTCGAATTTCGAAATGTATGTAATTAAAATACAAAGAAGTAGTAAAAACTTTAACTACTCATGATTTACGCCAACACTCGATTCGTAAAAAATATTCTTGTAGTTTCTTATTTTTTCTCTTCGAGCTAATTGTAAGATTGGGCTTACGTGTGACTTTGCAAATCGAAATTACCCAGGGAATGTTTAGTTCCTGCGAGGACTCTAACTGAACACAGTTAGAGTTCCTAGAAAGTGTATTTGAAAAACAGCCACCGCAAAACAGAAAAAAAAGTGAGATTTTGGGAGCACACACGATTTCGTGCATTTTCTGCCAAACGTGGTGGCTGCAACTCTCACCGTCACCACCGCTCATGTCCATATATCCTGGCATCAAAAAATTACGTTTGCAGCACATAGGTGGCGTCCGCACCCCTATTTGGACATATTCTCTCCAATTTCGCCAATTTCGGAGTCGCGTCTCCCCAAATTTGATGCTCTAAATGGCGGTGCCGACGCCACCTAGGTGCTTCCAACGTAATTTTTTGTGGATATGAGCGGTGGTGCACCACCATCGTGGGGCGAAGCACACACTGCTTGGGCGTGCAGCAGCCACACGCGCTGCGTTAATACTACCAATAGGGGGTCAGAAATCGTACCTCTATCGTGGCGTTTTTCCTTATGGACTTTCCACGAACCCTTTCTGGCTCACTCCAAATAAAAAAAGCCAGCTGGGTTCGTCGCGGGAACTAGGGAATGTTTACAAAGTTACGAAATTAATTTTTTCTAATCCTACAAATGAGGAGTGTATACCCACCCAGGTGAGTGCATGTATTTATGGTTATGTTTGTCAGATTAGGCAAACTATGTATGTGCCCGAATCCATGATAACATTTTGCAAAATTGCCTCTGCATTGTCATACTATATACCTAGTTTGCCACGAATTCTTTTGACAAACGTTTTGTAGTATATAAAAATAACGGGGTAATAATTTTTATTTACAATTTTCCACATGGATGCATAATATACCTGTATATATTATAAAAATACAGGGTTTCAAAATTTTATCTTCTGGAGTACATAAACTTAAAAAATCTGACGGGCGGCCGATCGCTTGGAGCACGCACGGTTTCCAATGGAAATTTGTCACACGCCTTGAGTTAAATTTTTTTGAGAACTTCTGCACCAGTGGAAGTTTTAGTCCAGGCTTTGGTCTCAGTTTTAAGCCATAAGTCGTAATTCAGATGATTAAGGTCTGTCATTGCCGATAAAATTCTTCTGACCAAATTAAATCGATGAAATGAGCTCATAGCTAATTTTTGACAACTTTTGCACCTTATTACTCAGCAGTGACCTGTTTTGAAATCCAAGTTCCATTTTTGAATAGGTCGGACGTCAAAGGTTTTTCAGTGGGTTTGGAAGCTTTGTCCGTATAACTCTTCACTGTAACCCTTTCTGGAACAAAACAGCGTCTCGCGTTCTCCTGCCCACTTGTTCTAATCCAAGCCATCACAGAGCTAGGGGGATGAGATCTTCGACATTGTCCTACTCCCAGGGGTATGTATGAATTTTGCCATGTGCAAATTCTGCCACTTTCCTTCCTAAATTTACGCAGAGCTGACGATAAATCTGCAAGGGAAACCATGCGTGCTCCAAGCGACCGGCCGCCTATCAGATTTTATAAGTTTCTACACTCCAGAAGAGGAAATTTTGAAACTTTGTATTTTTATAATATATACAGGTATATTATGCATCCATGTGGAAAATTTTAAATAAAAATTATTACCCGTTATTTTTATATACTAAAAAATGTTTGTCAAAAGAATTCGTGGCAGACTAGGTATGTAGCTCACGTATTTAATTAATTCCCAATTTATTTAATCCTTAATTATTGCAACGTCAATTGGTATTTACATAGCAATAAATGTGTAGGAAGACCACCTTGCTGTCCTGCATAGTCGGGCTTCGTGAACTGGACATGGGGGAAATTACCATTTTTCCTCGTGGAAACAACCTTGCTCAAATTCTGGGATACATGCCACAGGTTTTATAATCTGAGAATCTTTACGAGCTTATTATTTACTTAAATAATTCCCACAGGAAACGGCGCTTCTGAACTTGTTGACAATCGTAGAATCGCTGCGGTATTTTGGAATTATTTATGGCATGGATGAATCTGTAATCAAGAAACGAGTCGATTTTCTAACAAGTTTCCTTGATCTGCGTAAAACAAATAATTTAGTGCATACTCTGAGGTGGGGAAAATTTCCAAAACTGTTAAGAAAAGTGTATTCATGACGTGTGTATAAACGTAATTTATTGACTGATACATAAATATGTAAATAAATATGTATGACAAATGATGCAGCGGTGGACAGAAAAAGCGGGTGTCACTGGCCATTGCGATGATTCATAATCCACGAATTCTTGTCCTCGATGAGCCTTGCGTTGGATTGGATCCTTTGTTAAGACAGAGGTGCATACAATGATTAGCTTATTAGATAAGCACTAGATAAGTATCTATAGGTTCATTATCTTACAGGATTTGGGGATATTTATCTGATATTTCAAAAAATTATGAGGTCACCATAATTGTCTCGACACATTATGTAGAAGAAACTCGACACTGCGATACGGTTAGAAATGCGTATGAAAATTAACGTCAACTTGACATAAATTTGTAATGTAAATTACAGGTCGGTTTAATGCGAGGAGGTCGATTACTGGAAGAAGATAACCCTAAATCATTATTAAGCAAATACAAAGTTGCAACCATGCTAGATGCGGTTTTGAACTTGTGTAGACAAGACGAGAGCAATTTATTAGATGGAAAAATTGAATCTCAAAATGTCACCAAATCGATCTTGAGTGCTAGATTGAATCGTAAAGCATCGAGATTTAATGATCTCAACGCCATGTGCTCACCACGTGCTAAACCAAACAACGCTAAAATTATTCACGCTCTTAGCGTCAAATGGTGGACTCGGCATCGTCGAGATTGGAGGTTAATAAATATTTGTCAAATACTTGTAATTATTAATATCTGTAAGTTAACTTATTGGGGCAATTGATGCGGGGCTTAGTAACATTGCAAAATCTGTAAATGCTGCATGTAAAATTACTCATTTTTGTTGTTTCTAAGGAAAGTTAACTTTTGAATTTAGCATTTGCATGCAAATTTTTGCATGCTCAGATCATCTGAGTAAGTTTGCAAAACGTTTTGCAAAAAAACCCCCTGAAAAACGCCCCTGACCTGAGTCAGATCAGGGCGTCTTTTTATTTTGTACAAGTTTATAGAATTATTTTATAAAACTTACGGATTTTACAAGTTACCAATGATTACGTGAATTGACTAATTGTTTTTACACACATCAGGTTATTATTTGGAGAGCTGGTTATTCCAATCTTGGTTGCGCTAACGTTTGAAATTATCGCGGGAACGGAACCACACGGAGTAAAATTTGGGATAATCCACAATGATCCCAGTTTCAACATAGATGATCCAACTTGTAACTACAATAACGAGACAAAATGTTTCGAGAACGTGGGCATTTGCGACTTTCTGCAGAACTTTGACACTAATAAGTTTTCCTGGGTAAAAAAACATTGCTTGTCGAGTATTGAATTTTAACTAATGTACGAAATTTATAGATCCATGTAAACTCACACCAAGATGGCATGAGTTTAGTGGAAAGGGGGAGAATTCTTGGGATGCTGGAGTTTCCCGGGAACTTTACCATGCACATGCAAAATAGAGTGTTACAGCGCAATTTTGCCGATAATGAGGCGATTGATGGATCCACGATTTCAGTTCGGATGGACGAGTCAAGTAAACCTCTTTGATTTTACGACAAAAACAATTGCTTAATTGCACAAATATAAATGAATTTACATGTTATGTATTTATGTTCTCAGACAAAATATTGTCTTTTTGGGCAAGGAAAATCATAATCGACAAATATCTCACTTTCGTCGAAAGTATTGTTGCGGCTTGTTCTTTCAACGTGAGCATTGCTCAACCAGGGCTGAAGGTTAGCGATACCAAACCGGCGATAATCATTCTACTTTAGAGTAATAAAATATACTTAATTTAATTCAGTTTACCGCAATTTATGGAAGTATCGAACTGTTTGACGTCATCTCCTATATCAAACCTGGTGTAATACTTCTGTAAGTAAATTCTGTAGGTAAATTTCACAAGTTTTGCAAGTTTTTTGGGAATATTCCAATCTAATTTATTGTTGTCTCGCTGTTGACAGACACATGTTCATTTTGCTAATGGCACTCGTCGTGATTTCGATGGAAGACCGAGTCGCTGGCTTCGAGGGGAGAGAATTTATTTCCGGAGTGCACCTCTGGCACCGAATTATTTCCGCTATTTTGACTCAAAGTTGCACGATTTTGATACAAATTGGGATATTTCTGGGGGTCATGTACAATTTTTATGGTGTCGAGATCAAAGGTTCGTGGGTACTTGGAGTGAGTCTGATTTACTCTTGTGCCATTACCGGGTTGATGTTGGGTACGTAACTTGAAGTTATTTAAATTTAAGAGTGGATTATGTATGTTTCAAGGTATGATTTTCAGGTGTTATGATTGGGGCATTGTGTGACAAGATACTTGACGTTATTTTCATGCTAATTCTGGTTCTTCAGGGTCAGTTACTTGCGGCAGGTAATTATGACCTTATCCATTTTCGTACAATGTGCATAGGAAGCGCGACCTATAGACAGAGATTCTTTGAAGTTGGTGATGATTTTTTAACCGCAAAACAATAATTGTCCGCAGAATCAACTTATTTAATTCCCCTGCCTGAACAATCATTTGAAAAGCGACGACTAGTAAGAAATCATTACCAAAGGTTGGCATTATGTGACAGCGTATATAAATAATGATTATTGTACCTGAAACACAGGAGCCATGTGGCCACCCGAAATGGCGCAGTGGATTGTACGTCAACTCTTTGTGTTCGTACCTATCACTCAAATGATTAAGGCGCTGAGATCAATTTGTACGAGAGGATGGGGGATTACGAATCCTGTCGTGGCCATGGGCTTCCTACCCGTTCTTGGCTGGATAACAATTTCGTTGGTTGTAATTGTGCTTGCAGAGCGACGGAAATATAAATAAGTAGGTGGATTAACATGTACACATTTTATGCAGGAATGAATTAAGACGATTTGGCAAGCTAAATTGGCCTGAAAGCTTATTTCTGACAAAATTATGTTTAAACTACCGGAATTAATTAAAACAAGTGAAATAAGTATTGTCTTCCACATCCGAAATCCATCCGAAATTATGGAGATTTGAAAATTCTACTTTGTTTATTTTCACCTTAAAACTTAAACTGTAATAAAGCTTTTACAGTGTAATCGATTATCGTTTGGTTGTATAAACACACAAATTCTTTGCTTATATCCATCCGCGTTTGTCTCCCTAATCCGACATATAATTTGATGGGTTGCATAGCTTTTAACCGTTTCCGATGTATTTTCCCCGCCACCGCTCCCACTCTTTGGTCAGCATCACACATCCAAAACCTGATCAAGTTAGCACTAATTTCTGTACATTCAGCTGCAAATCTTAACACTGTGTTTAGCACGATAGTTAGTATAACGACTAAAAGTGGAAATAGTGGATACAAAGTTATCGGTAGATAACTCCTCATCCGCACGGTGACGACGTTGCAGACAGTTATTGCGAATCCACACGCGACGAGCATGAACAATGCAATGACGGCGAGGTAAGGACCGAGTCGGGCGAATCCGATGACAATCGTGTTATACATAATTATGTAAATCCTACGAAAAAAGTGACAAATAAATATTAGAGTTAATTAAATTTCCTACTTTTATAATATTGGTTTTTTCGTCAATCAGTCATTTTCCGTGTACGTATGTAGTTTTTAATGTTGTTCAATTTGCGGTACAGTAGACTAATAGCCCGCATCAAACGCGCACATTAGGATGTAGCTTCAGCGAGTATTTGAGGACAATTTATGCGCGAATTCAGTTACATATATCTAAACATTTAATGTGCCCAAACATTTAGTTTCACTCCAATTACCGATTTTGCTTCGTCTCACTTCACCCCAACCATCGATTTTATTTGATCTCATTTCAACCCAGTCATCGATTTTGTTTTATCTCATTTCATCCCAACTTATGGTCCTATGTACATATTTTTTGGCCACCTCAGTTTGAAAGCTCAACTCTTTAGAAACAACATTTACTATGGAACTTGAGAAGATGCTCGAAATTAAGAGAATTAGGGGAACCGCAAGTTCGAGAAAAAATTCGGTTTTCCCGAGGGATCAACGCAGTAGACGTCAAAACTGCCGTTGCAAAGCACAGAATCTGGTCGAAAAGTCGAAAACTCGCGAACTTGCTCCCATCCGAATTTTGTGCCGCACTACTGTTGTTTCTAAATACATACTTATTACATTGATCATCTTTCAAACTAAAGGTAAAAAATAATCTGGGTTGAACATGGTTTGCGTCCCCACGCATTACATATATACTCACCTAACATTCCGGATCCAAACTATCCCCTCACTCCCAATGGCGTCATAATCCTTCCCCAACATTCGAATATTATACGGCAAGAACCACGCCGGACAGGTGAATATGCACGCCACCGCGAGCCATATCTTACTCGCAGAGATCACCGCGGCCGTCACCATGATCAAGGAAAAAGCCTTAAACCCTAAAAACCAGGCGAGTTGATACCTTTCCCAGTCCGGTCGGAAATATCCATCCATCACAAAAGTGAGTGGATCCAGACCTTTGGCAACTGCAAAAATCCCAAGCGCTGGCGCCACGTAGAGCGCAAATAGTGGAACATATCCTAATATCTGAGCAAACAGTGCTTCTTTTGGGGTCAACTTATCCCGATAGTTTTCTGCCCTGTTGTGTAAAATGTTTCCACGAGTTACTAAAACCTGCTCCATGTCATATATCGAATTTACAGTTTGCACGATTTCTCTTTTAAACAGGAGGCCAAAAGATGAAGCTACGATGGCTCCACCACCTCCGATGGAGGACACTGCGACGGACAAGAGTTGAATTGGGCTAGAAAATTCATCCTGATAAGGATAGTGGCCAAGTTGCAAATATTTTCGCACGATGTAGATAAATTGGACCAATTTTGGGATTGATACACATAATCCCAGGATAAAAACGCATTCGATTCCCCAACCTATGAGGTCTTTAAAATTAAGAACGACAATGACACGGTGGGTCTGTCGGCTCCAAATTAATGGAAGTTTTGGGAATTTTTCGAACGTTTTGTAGTACGAGTCGACAATTTGGTAAACGACTTGTGCCATTTCATGAAAGGAATGGTTTACATATGAGTAACGAGTATGGGCGAGTAACCGTGAAAATTTTCACCAGTCTGTGACCATGGCATAAGAGACATATACCACGCACAATGTGCGTCGTTGCTTTGAAGCAAGATATGTAGTTTTATAAGTTAATGCTATTAATAGCTAAATTGGGAGATTGTGACTTCTTCTAACCTTTAAATTAAGGGTGAACTTTTCCTTGATAATACGAATGTTCGAATTTTGTGAGCAATCCAATCGCTTTCTCCAAATGAGTATTCCATAAAATTTATAAGAATTTTGTAATTCAACGTTTTGGGGCATATGTTTATCGTGATAGACTAAAATTAAATATTTATATGTATATTTAAGTATTTTAGGTCTGTTAACTTACTGCATTGGACATTTACAGATTCGTTTACTAGTCCCAAGAATTTTAAGCATTACCAGGTTTTTGCTCATGCTCACAAATTGTAAATGCTCACATTACCGATAATCCTAACAACGAGGAGGTGTGAGGTGGTTATCGCCGATATCCACCGGACTAATTTTAAATTGTTCACGCTCAAAAATAAGTGGACCCGTATTTTTTCGTTTTCCTGAATTGGCATGTTTACGCCCTTGGAGGGATTTTCAAAAAAAATTCAGCCAAAATCAGGATTTTTAAAAATGTTGTAACTTTTCGAATTTTAACCGGATTTCAAAAAATAAACCCAATTTTTGTTCAGAATCACATCCCTGATAATATTTTTTTTAAACTTTTAATTTAAAAAAATATCGTTTTTTGGGTTTCTAAAAATTCAGAAATAGCATGAAAATATCAAATTTTAAAAATTTTTAAATGAATTTTTATTATCATGGATGTATTTCTGAACAAAAATTGGGTTTATTTTTTGAAATCGGGTTAAAATTCGAAAAGTTACAACATTTTTAAAAATTCTGATTTTGGCTGAATTTTTTTTGAAAATTCCACAAGTGGCGTAAACATGCCAATTCAGGAAAACGAAAAAATACGGGTCTACTAATTTTTGAGCGTGAAAAAATTAAAATTAGTTCGATGGATATCGGCGATAACCACCTAACACCATCGCATTGTAAGTTATATAAATTCTGATGGACGATTTTATATTTGTATGTACCTATGCATTTATTTAGATTAGTTGGATTAAGAGAATGGATAAACCATGATTTTCTGATGTGAATATACATACATATTCCACACAAAATCCATTGAAATTTGTATAAGGGTTTTAAAATATATTTGGTTTCCACAATTGGAAACTGATCTTTATTACATTTTTAAAACATTTAACTTCATCCTAACAAACTGCAGAAAGTCAGTTAGTTAAAGGTATGTAAATATCCTGTAAATCTTTCAAAAATTAAGTGGAATTTAAATTAATTTGCATGATTCTGTAAGGGGAATATAATTTCCCAACTTCTCATTTATCTGAAGACGTTATTATTTTATGGTTGTTGAAAATTCGCACAATAAAAACCCGAGTCTGAATCTTTTCCTGTAATAAGTACTTACTGTTTTAATCATTTTTTAAGTAAGCAGTAAAACTCAAATACATGTTTGCTTGGGTAAACACAATACTGGTTAGGTGGATAATTAGACAGAAAATTTCCAATTTAAATTACGAAATAATCAAATTTCCACGTATGCAAATATTTACCAGATAAAGAGGCATATCACAAATCTAGAGTTGGGGGAGGTTAACGCCATCACTTATCAACCCTTCTCGTTCATGGGTCGGGGTTCATTTATGCAATACATAATATCGCATAAATAAGGTAAGTACATATATACATAGATGCATGGGTACATATGTAATACTTGCGTTTACACTGTAAGAAATCAGATAGTCACGCAGGTATTGATTTCTCGGTATTAAAGTTGCTGGTATTACTGTTGGATATTAAAATTATACCGGTTCGTATGAATTTGGTACCGATATGGTAAAACTTCAATACCGGGCTCTTACCACACGGTAGTACTTAATAATACAAATCTGGTACCTTAGAGTCACATATGAATATCGCTAGGTATTATTTTAATACTGGATTTCTACCAGAGTCTCCTATGTAAATACCAGTAAAATTTACTAACTTTTGCATAAAAAATATGTCTAAACTCTCTAAAGTGATATTTTCAAATGTGCATATAGAATTCCCAGCAATAAAATATCTGGACTAGTTATATTTATCTGCGTCGTAAAATTATAAATCTATTGTTTAAAAACAATATTAACCATGAATGAGCCTGAGCTAAAGTGAAGTAAAAGAAAATACGTATAAAAATGATACGCTAAGTTAGAAACAAATTATAAACTTGATAAAATTTAATAGAACCAGTTCATCGAGCACAAATACATTAATGCAATAATAACAATCCGAGGATAAACTTAGACATTTCATAACAATGAAATGTTACACACTTGCATATGTTTGTACCTATACATATTTTCCTTGCGAACATCTCTCCCTCCTTCGTCTGCCAAGTAAATTAATTAGTAGTCATTGCTCCCCTGGAGATTGGCGAGGTTATACCCGTGCAATTATTTAATAGAATCATTCTGACGACATTGTGCAGTCGTCACGAGTCACGAGTCAGTCGTGAACTTTGAGAAGAGCATTTTAGATATTTTACTTATGCAACTGGTTAAGTTTCCCTGAACAAAGGATTTCTTCGTAGCGTGACACTCCCAACCTGTTTTTGGACAAGATCACGCTCTCCAATTAAACACTCGTGAAATATTTTTTACCATTTTTCATCAATCGGGAAGAAGTAATTAGTAAATGTGGATTGTGTAAATTTTACAGTTGAATATTAGTTAATTGTCGGAAATGGCTATCCAAGTACGGAACGGTTTTAAAAAATATGGAGGTGCAAAATTCGTACTTAACAACTTAAACGTTAACGTCGGTCAGGGGGAAATGTGAGAAAAATAAAACAATTAATAAATAGTATCAATTTCTTGTAGAGGTTAATTGAATTCATTGATTTTGTGACAACTTTAGCTATGGACTACTCGGAGCGAGCGGTTGTGGGTAATTGCAAATTAATATTTTACTTTACATGCTGTACATATTTTTACAAGCTATGTACTTATTAGTCATGATTCCTCAATAATTGTGCGCACTTTTGCATGTATATTTAGTGTATGTATTTGAATAATTTACATTTTGTTGATCGAATAGTGAGCGTACTCACTACAAGTATACGTAATTTAGGATCGAAACTTATTTTCAAAGATTTTTTGCCGAGCATGAGGCAATTCGCAAACTATGATTTCACAAATCTGTACAAACATTTCTGCTATACTATTTTAATTTATTTCTACATGGGCTGCATGGCATGCATGTGCAATCAATAAAGCATTTAGTGGAGAGGATAAGTGCTATATTCCAAAAAAAAAGATTGTTTCCGGCTCTGATTTTGTGAAAATGAAAATGAAAATTTTATTTTATTTATTAAATTTTTAAAATTACATAAAAAACAGAAAACTTAAACATTAGGTAGTCTAACCTGAAAAGTAATTGTATGAGTGTAAGGTATGAATTCTGTGAATGGCGTATGATGCTGGTTTTGTTGACAGTCAGTCCGAGGACCTTACTATCGGTCAGTATTACAAGTACTCGGTGAACCCTGAGTCAATACTGACACCGTTTACTTGAATCCCTTCGCCTTTTATAGGGGTCTTGACCCCACTCTTTCAGTGCTGGACACCAACAGTAAATATGTACAACACTGCCTATGTATATAAAATAACACTAACACTTCTTATATATATGGAATAATGCTAACACTGCTTATATATATATGGAATATAACATAACTAGGGGGTACACGAATTAAAATTATTGCAAATAATTTTAATTACAACACTTTTAATTATTATTATTCAGTCTTTGCTTTAAGATGTTTTGATAACACTCATAACCAAAATCTTGGAGGTGGTTAGTATAATCTGGAACTACAGTTTCTTCTCCTTCTGATTCTTCAAAGTCAGATCCGTCGCTTGGTTCTTGCTTCACATCGAGTTGATTTTTGATTATTGTGGACAATTCTTCATCTATTTTGATGTCATCTTCTTCATCCGAAATATATAAATCATCATCGAGGAGATTACAGTATGAGGGCGTGGATGGGAGGGTTTCAAGTCGATCCACTTGGTTCCAGGGAGAAGCTGATGGTGGGATTGGTGGGGTGAAAGTCTCAAGTGTAGGGAAAGTAGGTAATGTAGGAATTTGTGGCATTGCTGGGATAAAATTTTGAGCAGTTGTTGGCAAGATTGGTAAAACGGGAATTGGTCGATTCAAGGAAATAGGAATTTGAGTTGTTGGTTGAGGTGCAGAGAATGTCTGGAGTTTATGAATTTTAGGAATTTTAGGAAGTTTTGTAGTAGAAATATGGTTTTGCAACTTGACAATTTCTTGCTGTTTATTCTGAATTTGTTCATTGATCTTAGTCAAATCCTCCTTCTGAATGGTTTTGGGTTGTCGGATGCAAGCATGAAAGAGGTTGGCCATTTTCGCTACTTTTTCGGATTCGGGTTTACGGAGAGGTATTTTCGCCTTTGGAGGTGGGTTGTTGCATTGAAATAAGGGTTGAGATTTTGTGGGTTTGGGATCAGATTTCTTGAGCTGTTGTTGGGTTGAGGGTTGGTGTGATTTTTTAGCTTTTCCGGTGTGATCAGCGTGATGTAGAGTGAGGGTAAATTTTGCTCGTGCTGCTGATTGCGATTCCTCAATTACTCGGACTCTGGTTCTTTGAAATTGGGTTTCCTCATATTCTTGTTTCGCTTTATCTGCCTTGATTTTTCCTATCGTCAGTTTTTCTTCACTTTTATCGCAATTGTTGATGGGTTAACTTCTGGATCGGTTGGGTTGGAGGAGAAGGGTTAGGTAAAGGATAGAACATAGTTTCAGGATTAGATAATGAGGTTATAGGCAGAATTTCGTTCGTGTCTTTGAAAATTTCTTTTTGGAAAAAAGTCAATATGGTTGGTAAGATCCTGAAGTAGGTTTTTTGATATTTCGTTTTCCATAGGTTGAGCTCTTTATTTTGGTTTATGGAAATGTAACGATCAACTCCATGTTGCAGAGTATTGGTGAGACCATTAGGTTGACGCAGGAACTCTTATTAAGTATTTTCTTTTCAGGTTTCTCTTAATCTACATATGAAAGTATTTATATTGCTAAAAAATTTATTATTACTCTTATTTCAAGCTGATGGACTGTACAGTAAGATTAGAGAGTCAGAGGAGCAAAAGATTTAAAGAGTTTTTTGTTTTTGCGTTTAGAGAAGAAGTTTAACTTTAAGTTAGTTTCTATATCTTTGTAGTTGGAGTGCCATTGTGGGGTAAATAATTGTTTGCGTAGTAGGATGGGTTTGTGAAATTGGTGTTTCATAGGTGGAATTTTCTTGCTTTTGGGTGGACAGTTCCTTCTCTGCTGGAAATGATTGATTCTCCATTTGCGGTGCTGAAATATTAATTGATGCGTCCTCCATATTCAGCGTCGTTTGATCAGTCATGGAACTCGGGGGAATTGGTCTGAGAGGAAGTAACGTGTAAAACGGTTCTTTCTTCTGTAAGTATTTCCCAATTACTGGAATTCTTGTGAGGGAAGGAAATTTCATCCCCAGCTGGAATCTCTTCCATTTAATCAAATGATACAATATGTACAAAATTAGCAGAATTATTAGCATACTTATTGTGTTCCGGAAGTAAGCTTCATAGGGATTGAAAATTATATTTCCCAGAACTGATGCTAGTTCTAGTTGCGCTGCTGTAAGTTCATAGTTCTTTGTCTTGTCATCGATCATTTTATCTATTCTTGCTTGCTTTTGTATTTGCTTCATCATTTCCAGGAATGTATTTTCTTGTGACATCTCCTTAATTGTGTAAATTCCTTGCTGATTGAAGGAAATATCGGGTAAGTAGTGGGGATCGTTGTGCTCCGAGGGTGAGGGTAAATATGGCAAATGTTGGGCCGGAATGGAGTGATTGCTTAATGTGATAACCGTGTATCCAATATCGTACATGAAGACTGGAGCGGGGCAATTGGTTATCGTTGGTGTCTGGGTGATCTCGTGACTGAGTCCTTGGAGGTAACCTTGTTGTTGTTGATGTTTGTACATATATTTAACAGGGTACTCCTTGGTGCAATTTACTTGCGGTAAAAATACGTATTCATAAATTTCTGTACATTTATACACTGATAGAGCATCGCCTCTCAGTACGCTGCGATAAGTTCCATCTGCCATCAGAGCTCTGACCGTAATAGATGACATTCCGGTTTCTGCCATTGATCTGAGCATTTCCATGGCGATCTGATGTGCTCTGCATGTCTCTTTATGGATGGTCTGGATTTGATAATTTGAATTTTGTTGTATTGTGTCATATAGATACTGCAATTGACCATTGATCATAGTGGAAGGGTTAAATTTCACTTCTTCAAGTGCTGGTTTAAAACTTTGTCTAAAATCCTCTACAGCATCTCTTCTCGTTCGTTCTGGAAAATCAATTCTGCTTTGTTGTTCTATATCTTCAGTTAAATTCTCGTTTCTTAAAAGGTGTAAAAATGATTCCTTGGTCGCTAAATCCCATCATGTGGTTGCATAAATTGATTGCTGGGGGTTGATCAAAGCTAAATTTGCTTCTGGACATGAAATATGTTTCCCTGTCACAATGCAAGTTGTTGTTGCTCCTTGCTTGAATCTGCACTTTGAGGTTGATTGTGGTGTCCATGTAATCACTCCTTCTTCCGTGGGACAATAACCACGACTCGCCTTGACCATGACTCTGTGGTTTTTGACATGGTAATGATTGTGTCGTCCTCATTATTTACGCTGATTTGGATGGAAGTATAGTAATAGTTGGTGACATCTAGGGTTTTCGTTTTCGGCCATGAATATTCCAAATCCGTGCTATGGTCGGTCGCGAAAATTCCATCGCTTTTCATTTTCATCAGTGATCCATCTGGTGCTCGCCCCGTAATTTGCATATCTTTGCATTGACGTTCAGTTATTGGATATTGGGTAGAGGAAGAGTCTTGGGAATAACTGCCCAGAAAGAAGTAACTTTTTCGCTTAATTGTTCTGACTTTGAAGCATTCATATACTGGGATTGTTTCCTTTGTAATATCTTGCCACCAGAATGTTAATTCTACTGTGCTTGACGGTAAGGAGGTATTGGTAAGAGGACAGCTAATTGGTGGTGGAATTCTCCAAAGTACTCCTTCTCCGGATCCTTGGCACAGGTAAATGGGGACATCCTTCGCGTTCATGTTGAGAAAGTACTCCTTGACATCTACGAGGCTTTTCACCGAAGATATTAGTACTAAAACTAGGAATAGCGAGGTCTGCATGCTTATTTTTATATATTTAGAATTAATTAATTATTTTAAGAGTTATTGAATTATTTTAAGAGGGTGAATATCTTATTGGTGGTTTTATCGTCCGCTTAGATCGTCGTACAGGAATTCTTGATTGTTGATTAATGTCATCATCAGAGTCGGAAACTGTTTGAATAGTTGCGCCGTGGGAAAATTCTTTGCTCACGTCGTCAAAAATCTTCGTCAGCTCTTCTCGATTTACTTTAAATTTAGTTAATTCTATTAGAACGTTTAATAAATGTGGATATAAAAATTTTTCCGTTTGTCTCATTATAGAAAATTTGAATAAAAATTCAAAAGATAAAGGTCATGTGATTAGGAGTGTTGTTTTGAGTTGTAAAATTTTTATGAAAGTTAAAGCTTTCTCATTAATTTGAGGTAAAGATATAAGCGTTAATTTTGTTGGTTGTGTGAGTGTTACAATGGAATTTTGTGTGGAAGAAAGTTCACCAGCAAAATGCGATAGGTTAAGCACCCCTGCGAATAAAATGACAACTATTTTGTTCGAAATTAAGATATCATTCTCCAATGAGTCCAAAAGCTCTATGTAGTATATATCAAATGGTAGATAAGAAAAGAAAATTTGGTGTTGTGGCTGTGATTCATTTATTTGAAGACTTTGTAATGTTTCAAAAAATTTCTCTGGTTGATTGAAATCTTCTATGAAATCATTGAAAGGGACAAATTTAATTATGTCTTCATCTTCTATTCGAAAATCCTGCAAAAGTCTCATCCGTTCTACATTTGCTTTAATCTCCCTACCTGTCCTTAAATTTTTGACCAAATACGTTAAATCATTAAGCTTTTTTAGTACCTCGTGCTTGCCTACGTAATGAGGAATGAATTTTTTCGATTGGCCCCTAAGAACTTTCTTGGGATATTTCAGCAAAATTATTTCACCAATTTTAAATTCAACTGGTTTCCTATGTTTATCTTCGCGAGTTTGATAGGTCAGTTTCTCTTGTTCCAAGCGTTGCCTAACTTGTTCTCGTAATTTACCGATATCTTGGATCACGTTTGGCTGTTTATCGATTTCTTGGAATTGAAATGGAAAAGTCGGATCTTGTCCATATACTATCTTATATGGAGTTTCTCTGGTTGATTTTTGTACCGAAGAGTTGTAAGCCCATTGTAATTGGATTAAATTTTCATCCCAATTATCATGCCTATCATTTACATAGTGTGCAATCATTTTAGATGTTGTGGAGTGAAGTCTCTCACTTAGCCCATTCGCCTTGCTATTATATGGGGTAATGAACCTATGAGTGACTCCAAATAATTTAGTATGCACTGCTAACACTTTTGATATTTAATTGGATCCATTGTCCGATAATAAATATTTTGGGCAAGCGTGTCGGCAAAAAATTTCTTGAAAAAATGTAGCTAAAGTTTCGGCTAATTGGTTGGGAATTGCTTTCAATTCAACCCATTTTGAATAAAGACAAATAGCATTAATTATGTATTTATTTCCGGCTTTTGTCTCCGGGAACGGGCCAACGATATCACTGGCTATCATTTCAAAAGGTTTAGTGGGAGTTGGAATAGAATGAAGTAAACCGTATTTTTTGCCGTAGTGTCGTTTATGGGTTTGGCAAGAATAGCAACTCTTAATATGTAAATATAAATCCGTTTTCATATTTGGCCAGTAAAATCGTTGTGTAAGTTTTGCATAACAGCAAGAATATCCCATATGTCCCGACATCGGTATTGAATGATTTTCCGTGAGTATGTCTCTTCTCATTACTTTTGGAATAAACGGTCGTGAATAGCCAGTTGCCCGATTATAAAGAATGTTATTTTCAATCTTAAATTTTTTATGAAATGAACTATGAAGTAAAATTTTAGGGTAGTCCTCGTCTAGTTTTTGCAAGTCTTCTAATAAATTTAGGTCTACTAAATTACATATCTCATCCTTTATTTCAGGGAGAGGATTTCTGCTTAAAGTGTCGGCTACTACATTTAATGGACCTTCCTTATAAATTAACTCATAATCATGTTCTTGTAACATTAATGCCCAGGTGGTTAGTTTATTCGACATTTTCGTAGTATTTTTACCAAATTTGAGACCTACTAATGGTTTATGATCTGTGTAAATTTTAAATTTCTGCCCATAGATGTAACAATGAAAAATTTTAAGTGCGTAAATAATTGCGAGAAACTCCCTTTCTGTCGTGCTTAGTTTTGATTCAGCCTTATTTAAAGTTCTGCTACCATATGCGACTGGTCTTAATTTACCGTCGTCGTCCTCTTGGAGTAAGGCGCAGCCAACGCCAACTCCTGAAGCATCCGTGAAAATCGTAATTGATTTAGAAAGTGAGGGGTCGAAATGGCGAAGAATTGGCGGTTGTGTTATTTCCATTTTCAATAAATCAAACGCTGCTTGTTGCTCATCGTCCCATTTCCACGGTTGGTCTTTACGCGTGAGGATAGACAAAGGTTTGGCTTTAATGGCGTAGTTGTCAATAAATTTCCTAAACCAATTGAAACATCCTAAAATCCGTTGTATTTCTTTGACATTTTTCGGAGCTGATAATTTTGTAATCGCCTCAGTGCCCTTGCTGTCAGTGGTGATACCGTGTTTTGTTATAACGTGACCTAATAAATGTAGTGCCTGCTTCAAAAAATGCGACTTATTTACACTCAATTTTACGCCATACTTGCGGAATCTTTGCAAAGTTTGTTCCAAATTATAAACATGCGATTCAATTGTGTTATCCGCCAGAATAATATCATCAATGAAATTTAATACGCTATTCCAAAGCAAGCCAGTTAAAACTATAGAAATGGCACGACTATAAGCTGCACTTCCATTTTTTGCCCCCATCGGAAGCCGCACCCACTCAAATAATCCGCAGCTAGAAGAAATGAAGGCAGTCAGAGGAATTGATTCTTCAGAAAGTGGTATACCCCAAAAGCCCTTTTTTACGTCGGTCACTGACATAAATTTATTCCGGCGTCCGACCCATTCTAAAACCGTTTGAATGTTGGGTATTGGGAAGCTATCTGATTCCGTGACCTTATTAAGGGGGCGTAGGTCAACCACGACCCTATAAGAAGGTTTTTCTACTCCTCCCCCTTTGTGACCTGCTTCCACTAAGACCACTCCCAAACCCCAAGGGCTGGAGGAGTGTCGGATGATACCTTTCTCTAACAATTCTGCTATCGTCTTACGTTCGAATTCCTCCATGTGAGCTGGCTTCCTATAAGGAGGTCGTCGAACAGGTTGTGCGCCCGGTAATAGTTTAATGGTGTGCTTGTAACAATTGATAAGACCTATCTCCTTGGAGAAGACGTCGTGGTACTTGGTCAAAATGGGTATTATTTTCTCCTGGTCGTCTTTGGCAGATTTGGGGTCAATTCTACTGACAATATTTTTGATGTGGTCTTCAACACTGATCTGTGGCTTATCAGGGTCAGGTTTTGATGGTGGTAATGTCGCTAAATCGATTTCCTCTACCGGAAGTTCATCCAACTTAATTATGTTAGCAATTTCCGTATTTTTTCGTAACTTGATTCTATGTGAATTGGGATTTATGAGTGGTAGTTCTAGATTTTCGGAATATTCTTTTCGTAGTAAACTGTCCGGAAGGTAAGCTAATTTTTTAGAAAGAGCATCAGAAGCTTCTAAAATATTTAACGAATGTAAGCTGGTAGAGAAATGAACAGGGACCCGTGTAACAGTGTTGGGCTCTAAGTACATACTACGACTGAGCATTATTTTGGCTGGTTTGGGATCATGAATTTCTGACTGAGGTTCTGAGCTATTTTCTTGAATTTCTGAATGAGTTTCTTGAGATTCTGTGTGATTTTGTTGAGATTTTGAATGATTTTGTTGAGGTTCTGCGCAATGCCATTGATACTCTGAATGATTTACTGGAGGTTCTGACAGATTTTCTGAAATTTCGGTATGCTTTTCTGAAATTTCTGACTGATTTTCAGGAATTTCAGTAGGATTTTCTTGAGGTTGTGAGTGATTTTCTTGAGGTTGTGAGTGATTTTCTTGAAATTTTAAATAACTATCTGAATTATTGTTCTGAGGTTCTGAGTTGAAAATTGGATTTACGTGAGTTTCTGGAATTTCTTGGGAATTTGCATCTATACTATTTGAATCTAATTTACGATTTATTGGACCTTGTGTATTTATTTGCTCTAGCTTAAGATTAGAATTGCTGATTTGTAAAGTATTATTTGAAAATTTGAGGTCAGATTTATAAAAGGTGAAATAATCTGTCCCTAATAATAAATCATATTTAAAATTTTGAAGAACATGGACATTGTAGTTGAGAGGAGAGGAAAGTCCTGGCAGTATTATATCAATTTTTGAAGAAGAATTGATATACAAAGAATCATTTGTAACACCTATTACTTTAACGTTATATTCTAAGGGAATTGTTTGAGTTACAAAACTGGCATTAACGATAGAAATGGATGAACAGCTATCTAAAAGAATTGTGGCTGGTTTGTTATTTGTAAGTCCTTTGATTCTCGTGAGACCGGAAACTGGAGTTTTGTGGTGGACAGCATAGGTATTTACCGTTGGAGACGAGGTGCAGGAGGTGGTGTTGATCTGTTCGGCGGTGGACCTTTGTGGGGATGTAACATGGTTCCGCCCTTGGAAGTTTCCCTGGTTGAACGCCGGTTGCTGATCTGGTAGTGAGTTTTGGAATTGATTTCGCCAGGCTCTCTTTCGGCATTCTGCGATAACGTGTCCAAATTTCTTGCAGTAGTTACAAACTTTATCATAATTTGGGTTGGTTGGATGAGGAGCAAATTGAGGACGAGGCATCGGGTGAGGCTGCTGCTGATACGGTTGTTGATGCTGAGGTGGTAGCTGATGATACTGCTGAGGTGGGGGATAAAAATATGGTGGTTGATACTGCTGAAAATTAGGGAATTGATTTTGAGCTTGAAAATTCGGATTTTTATCCCTCTTTTGTGGTACATTTTTCTTGAGCATGTCTGTCTGTGCGTTCAATGCGTTCAAAAATGCTTCATTTTGTTTCGCCAGAATTTTAGTAAATTGTTGAAATTGGTTGGAAGCCAAGGCAGTCTGAGTGGCGAAAGTAGCTTCGCCTTGCTGAGCTAAAAGAAATTGCGTGTCTGAGATTTTGCGAATAGCAGTCAGAATTTGGTCAATTGTAGTGGGATTTAAGAGATTTATTTTTTCTAAATAAGATGGTCGCAGTCCTCGAATGATATATCTAATTTGGGTCTCGGTTGTCAGTTTCTCGTCAAAATTCATGGAGCAAGTCTATCATTGAGTATACGTAATCTTCGGCCGATTCACCAATTTGTTGTTTCCGGGAGAGCAATTTTTCTTCAGCCACTTCCTTCGAATTAACGGTGGTAAAAGCCTGCTGCAGTGCTTTGGTCAATGCCGTCCACGTTAGAGCTGGTGGTGGTGCTGTCGAGCCACCGGATGCTGCTGCTGCCGCGGTGAGGGTCGCCCTGTCTCGCGCAAAAGCATGATACCAGAGAAGTGCGGTGTCAATAAGGTAATTGGGTAATGCTGTTAATTTAATGGCCTCGGTCCAGTGATTAAACTCTGCTGCCAACTCAAACTTCTGGAGGTATTTGTACGGGTCTTCTGTAGACTTGCCCGAGAATTTGGGGGGTACTATAGCTAATTTAGTAGGTTTAGACCTTTTTTATGGATGACGTAAGAAATTATTTTTCAAATTAAATTATAAGTTGTGATTTATTATCAATCGCTATCACTATCGCTACTAGTTAAAATATCCTCATGTAAGTAATAATGTTCGTTGCCAATGATGATCGAGATAGGTGTTACGGGAGAGTCCTTTTTTGGGGGTTCCAGTTCTTCGTCGTCAGAAATGGTGATAAGGATCGGTTTTTGGGTCGTTTGGTGGGTCTTGCAGGAATACAGTGGTGGTGGTGCCAGAAGAGCTGCTGGTGTTGTTAGCAGGAGAGAAGGAGATACAGATCTAGGCGGAAGTTGGTATTTACGATGAGGGTCTTCTGGATCTGCGTCCAACGTAATAGTGACGATTTTCTCCTTCTAAGAAGGAAGAGAATTATGAGGAAATGTGGATGAAGGAAAGAGTAAGAATTATAAAAAATTTCCGAAAATTGTCATAATTGTTAACACCAAAATGTGGAATTCCCTACTTTCTTAGGTTTAGGAGTTTTTGGTTTGTCTAAAAAAGAAGAAAGATCAATGGTTTCCCATTTTTCGGAATTTTGGGTAGCAGAAGTATTTCCAGAATTTTGGGAATTATTTTTAGTGGGTGGTGATTTGGAAGTGTCGTTAGTGGAGGCGGTTTTATCGGTTTTTCGAAACATTTTATTATTAGTTCTTTCTATTGCTGTTCGACTCGGTGGAGGAGGTAAAATTTAGTTCAACTTTTTCATAGCCTTGTTTCACATAACCAGTTTGCTCCTTAATATTTATGACAATTTTGGGCGGTGGGTTAGCTAGTTTGTCAGATTTTTCAGATTTTTTCGAAAATAGTTTTGAAAACATAGCGAACGTTTGAAATTTGTTGAAACATTTGTATATGTGTCATTGCATAATTTCATATCCTCGAGTCCTCATTTGGTAGGTTTGTATTGCATTGTACGTGCATATGAGACGAGAAAGCGTGCTTAGAGTATTACGAGGCTGTTAATGCAGAAGAGAGGTTATTTTCGAGAGTGGTGGTGTATGCAGAAAGCTGTGAAAGAAAAGGTTGCGTTGGCCGGCGAGTTTATGGCTGTTGTAAACGGTTGACCTACTTTCGGAAAAAGGCTTCCTTTGGGCAGAAAAAGGATATTTTTGAGAGCTCGACTTTTTGGGCAGAAAAACAGGATGCGTAATAATATTGAAAGGAGAGAGACTCGATTTCCGGAAACTTATTTTTAAATTTTGGAAATTTAAACGGAAATTTTTGAGCTGACCTTTTTATCGACGACTGCCACGTTGGGCGCCATTGCTATATTCCAAAAAAAAAGATTGTTTCCGGCTCTGATTTTGTGAAAATGAAAATGAATATTTTATTTTATTTATTAAATTTTTAAAATTACATAAAAAACAGAAAACTTAAACATTAGGTAGTCTAACCTGAAAAGCAATTGTATGAGTGTAAGGTATGAATTCTGTGAATGGCGTATGATGCTGGTTTTGTTGACAGTCAGTCCGAGGACCTTACTATCGGTCAGTATTACAAGTACTCGGTGAACCCTGAGTCAATACTGACACCGTTTACTTGAATCCCTTCGCCTTTTATAGGGGTCTTGACCCCACTCTTTCAGTGCTGGACACCAACAGTAAATATGTACAACACTGCCTATGTATATAAAATAACACTAACACTTCTTATATATATGGAATAATGCTAACACTGCTTATATATATATGGAATATAACAATAAGTTAGGGTATTTGGCTTGTTTTTGTTGTGCACTTATGTGCTTTTAGAATTACAAAGCGAGTGCACTTACAATGGAACCTTTTTTCAAGCTACACGAGATACGCTTAGAGACTCATACCAAAAAATTAAGCTAAAAATTAGAAATGACGTGGTACTTATCTTTCCGTTGAATGGACACTTGGAGGTCAAATATTTGAGGGCAAAGTTCACCCCAGCGGCCTGTTTTTTTCTCAAGCGGGCGAGCGGAGGAGTGAAAATTTTCTCCTTCGAGGTCACTCCACTGCCTTCACTCTCGCGCTAATTTCGCTACAAGTATGCAATCAATATGCATTTCCAAAAACATACAACGAAATGTGGCAAAAAAAATTCAATTTTAAGAATTATGATTTCTAATCAATTAATACAATAATTAATTAGACGCACTTATAATTTTTAGTAGACATCTCTGCGGTTTTGGAGGATAATATTCGATTTATAATTTTAATTTATAATATAAATAATAATAATTTATTGAACCTATCGTCACTTTTTTATTACGGATCGGGGGATAGCAGGATTTTAAAAAGAAAATATAAAATTAGATGAATGTATGCACCAGATTGTGAAATTTTGTCAAAAATAATATGCATTGAATAAAGTGCGAGCGTGCGAGAGTGAAGGGAGTGGAGTGACCTCGAAGGAGAAAATTTTCACTCCTCCGCTCGCCCGCTTGAGAAAAAAACAGGCCGCTACTGTGAACTTTGCCCTCAAATATTTGACCTCCAAGTGCCCATTCAACGGAAAGATAAGTACCACGTCATTTCTAATTTTTAACTTGATTTTTTAGCATATGTCACTAAGCTTATCTCGTGTAGCTTGAAAAAAGGTTCCATTGTTAGATACGTGGTTTTAAAATTAAGATGAGACTGCGCTTACGTGGTTTTAGAATTACTCCGACGATATGTAACGAAACCCCAATACCCCAAAAACCTGGTGTAGCATACCCTGGGATTAGGGGACGTAAACTTCATAATTACGCAAATTTTTGGTTTTCTGGACACCCACCCCCTTTTAACATGTGTCACATAGGCACGATATCATTGGGCTCTGACCCACCACCCATCCCTCTTACGAAGTTTACGAACGTCCCCTTAACAAACATGTTTTGAAGTAAATAGCCCGAAATATATGAATATCAGAGTACAAAAGTAATTCCATTCTCGACGAATGCATATTTCATGCAATGTCATGCAAATATTATGCACAATATCATGTATGTAGCAATGTAAATATTCGATTCACGTTGTATAGCGTGATAAAGTAATTATTGCCGTTGTTAGCATCTGTCTTCACGTTTATTAATTTCTGACATTTGCAAAGTAGGTACATATATCTGTAATCTTTGTTTCTAGTAATGTAACAAGGAAATGAGAATAAATGTCAAGCAATGGAATTCTCCAACTGGATTTTAAAGCCTTGATGAGAAACAGTGAATCAGAATCTGATTCCAACTTGACCCACCAATATTTCTTCGAAGTATTATATCGGCACCAAAATTATGTAGAAATTCGTTCTACTGTGCTTGCATTATTTTCAACTTAAATTGTAACAAAGCCTTCATCGTGTAATCGATTATCGATTGGTTATACAAGCACACAAATTTTTTGTTTATATTCATCCGCGTTTCTCTCCCTAATCCGACATAAATTTGGAAAGGTTTCATAGCCTTTAATCGTTTCCGATGAATTTTACCCGCTACCGCCCCCACTCTTTGGTCAGCATCGCTCATCCAAAACCTGATCAAGTCAGCACTAAATTCTGTACACTCAGCTCCAAATCTTAACACGGTGTTTAAGTTGGTTAAATCCAATTAAATCCACACGCAGCGAGGGAAAACAGTCCAATGACGGCAATGTATGGACCTAGTCGGGCGAATCCGATGACAATCGTGTTATACATGATTACGTAAATCCTATGAAGTAAATGTTAGAGTTAATTAAATTTCCTACTTTTATAAAGCAGATACTCATTACGAGTCCACATGGCGACAGAATTTTTACGGTGGTTTTTATTTATTTCCCATAAGTGAGACATGGGAGGCCATGGACCTGGGCTCTAGTGTTTCACTTATGGTAAGCGGCCAAAAACCAAAAATGTTCCCTGAATGGCGATACCTTACGTGCACACCGTAATGTACATACACATATCATTTACGCAAATATAGTTAACATGCAGGTCGTGATATCTTATGAATATTCAATGTAATTGAGTACCAAATGAGTACCGCATTAGACTCACCTAACATTCCGGATCCAAACTACCCGCACCCTCCCAATGGCGTTATAATCCTTCCCCAACATTCGAATATTATGCTGCAGGAAGCAGGCCGTAAAGGTGAATGAACAGGCCAACGCGAGACATATTCTAGTCGCAGAGATCACCGCAGCCGTCATCATGATCAAGGAGAAAACTTTAAATCCTAAAAACCAGAGGATTTTATACCTCCTCCAATCAGGCCTGAAATATCCATCCACCACAAAAGTGAGTGGATCTAGACCGTTGACAACGGCAAAAATTGCCATCGCTGGGGTCAAGTAGAGCCCAAAGAGTGGAACGTATCCTAAAACCTGAGCAAACGATGCCTCTTTCGGGGTCAATTTATCTCGATGGTTTTCTGCTCTGTGATGAATGATGTTCTCACGAGTGACTAAAATCTGCTCCATCTCAAACAAAGAATTTACAGTATACACAATTTCTCTGTCGAATAGGAGGCTAGAAAATGAAGCTGAGATGGCGCTACCAGATCCGATTATAGCCAAGGCGACGGATAATAGCTGAATCGGGGTAACAAATTCATCTTGGTCAGGAAAATGTCCAAATTGCAAATATTTTCGCACGATGTAGACAAATTGAATAAATTTTGGGATTAAGACACACAACCCCAGCGTAAAAACGCATTCGATTAACCATCCTGTGAGGTCTTTCCAGTTATGAACGGCAACGAGACGGTGGGTCTGTCGGCTAAACATTACGGGAAGTTTTGGAAATTTTTCGAAAGTTTTGTAGTACGAGTCGACAATTTCGAAAACGACTTGTGCCATTTCATGACAATGTGAATAACGAATACGGGCGAGTAACCGTATTTATGAAAATTTCCACCAATCTGTGACCATGGGGTAAGATAATGCTACACAATGTGTGTCGTTGCTTCGAAGAAAAATAAATATATGTAGTTTGATAAGTTAATGTTAATACGTATGTAAATTTGGAAATTTGTTCTAATACATGGCTTAAATTCAAGGTGAGTTTTCCCCTTGTAATTTTAGACACTAATGTTCAAATTTTGCGAGACCATCCAATCGCTTTATTTAAATGAGTGTTCGATAAAATTTATACGAACTTGGCATTTGAAAGTTTTGGGTATATATATGTAGGTATTTTTCGTTATAGACTAAAATTAAATATTTATGTATTTATGTAGGTTTGTGAAAGTACACATACTGTGATAATTATGTAGATAACTGGATTGGACATTTACAGACTCATTTTCTAAGAACTTCAAACATACAGTAAGCAGGTTTTTAAGAAAGATTATTAAAGATTTATGAAATTATCATTAGAAATTCTAATTTAGAATAATAATATAATGTACCTAAGTAGATTTAGTTCCATAGACGTACACTACACAAATATTACGAATTTGAATTCTGCCACGTACATGCTCACATTATGTTAAATTCTGATGGACGATTGTATGTTTGTAGGTATTTAGATTAGTTGGATTAAGAATAGGGATAAATACCTAGTTAATCATGATTTTCTGATGTGAATACATATTGCACAAAATCCATCGGTATTTATATAAGACTTTTATAATCTATTTAGTCTCCACAATTGGAAACTGATCATTACATTGACCTATTTTTCCAAAATTTAATTTCAGCCTACCAAACTGCTGAAAGTCAGTTAGTAATACTATATTACTAATTCAGGTATTTAAATATACTTTAAAAATTAATGTGGAATATAAATTAATTTTCATGATGCTGCAAGGGGAATACAATTTTCCAACTTCTTCTTGGACTTTATTATTTTATGGTGGTTGATAATTCCCACAGATTAAAAAACCCGAGCCTGTTTTTCTTCCTGTAATATTTAAGGAATAGTACATACTGTTTTAATTATTTTTTTAAGTAAGCAGTAAAACTCAAATACGTATATACATGTTTACGTGAGTAAACCCAATACTGGTTAGGTGGATAATTAGCCAAGAAGTTTCCACGTACGCAAATATTTACCACACCTTTTATCACTTATTATTCGCGATATAAAAAGACTCTGGGTAAGAAATCTACACGTTACAAACCTAGCGAGGTTAACCCCATCACTTATCAATCCGTCTCGTTCATCCTTCATATGTGTATCAATGTATGTATGTATATAGAAAAATAACGCAGTGAATTATGCACTGTTAAGAATCAGGTAGCCAGGAAGCATTGATTTCTCAATTATAAAGCTGCTAACACCTGGTATTAAAGTTACGCCGGTCCTGGTAAAAATTTGCTACCAGTGTGGTAAAAACCTTAATACCAAGCACATTTTTTCCATCACAAAAAATATGTTCAATGGATTATTTTGAAATAAAGAAAATTCCCAACAATAAAATTTCAAGACTGGTTCTGTTTAGCTGCGTCGTAAAATTAATAAAATTTTTATTCAAAACAGTAAGTAGCATGAATGATCCTGATTTAAAGTGAGGTAAAAGTAGATAAATTGTTAAACAATTATTTGCATAATAAACTGAATAAAAGTTAATAGAACCAGTTCATTGTGCACAAATAACTACTTATTTAATATAAAAATGGGAAGCCGGGGATAAACTTAGACATTGCAAAAAGTTTCTTGATAAAAATATATGTATGTTGGTATACATTTTCATTTGCATACATACATCTCTTCGTCAGCCAGGTAAATTAGTTGGTAGTCAATGACTAGTCATTGTTCCCCTTCAGATTGGTGAGGTTCTGCCCTTGCAATTATTTCATAGAATCTGACGACATTGCACTCGTCGTCACGAGTCACGAGACGGTCGTGAACTTGGAGAAAAGCATTGTACATATTACGAAAACTGGTTAAGTTTACCTGAACAAAGGATTTCTTCGTAGCGTGGAACTCCCAACCAGTTTTTGGGCAAGATCCACGCTCTCTAATTAAACACTCGTGAAATATTTTTACCAGTTCGCGTCAATCGGGAGGAAGAAATAAGTGTCAACTTTACCGTTCAATTTTTGTTAATCTTCGGAAATGTCGGCTGTTCAAGTACGGAACGGTTTTAAAAAATATGGAGGTGGAAAATTCATACTGCAAAACTTAAACGTTAACGTCGGTCGGGGGGAAATGTGAGAAAAATAAAACAATTAATAAATAGTATCAATTTTAAGGGGATTAATTGAATCCACTAATTTTGAAACGATTCCAGCTATGGATTACTCGGAGCGAGCGGTTGTGGGTAATTGGCAATTAATATTTTGTCCTATTGTGTTTTTTGCAAAATGTTAGACAGGATTTCTCAATCATTATGTGCAATTTTACATGCATATTGGAAATCTATATTATAAGCTGGAAATGTCTGTTGGCAACGGAAGTGAAAGTAAATGTTCCGCAACGGAAGTGAAAGTAGAGAAAGTCAAGTTTCGAATGGCGCGAAAATTCAAAAATCTTAATTTTAGAAATAAATATGAGAAGATGGGGTTATCGGGTCGTTGATGCCTTATGGTGGTTATACATGGTGTGGCGGCCTGATGGTGGTTATCAAGGTGTGGCAGTTTGATGGCGGTTATCGGGGTGTGGCGGCCTGGTGGTGGTTATCGGAGTGTGGCGGCCTAATGGCGGTTATGTTGGGAGTGGTTATCTGATTTTGGTTATCTTGGGGGCTATTTATTGGTGGTTATCAGGGTGTGGCTGCCTCACGGTGGTTATCTGGGAGTGGTTATTTGATGGATTGTCGATTGGGTGTGGTTGCCAATGTAGATCATTGCCAATGGCGGACTAGGCTGGCAGAGCCGAGTGGGTGCCAGACAAACTGCCAGAGGTACTGCCATTGCCAATGGCAGACTAGGCTGGCAGTGATGACAGAGCCAAGTGGGTGACATTTATTTGTCCATTTTAACTTGCGTTGCAAATTGCTTTCACTTACGTTCGCGTCAAATTGTTTTTTTAATAAATATCTACAAAATATTTGACTGGTGAAATTTTGATAACCTAATCATCTCTTGCCCGGCGGCAGACGGGCTTATACGCTAGTTATTTATATGTATATGTAATTTTCGCATGTGTCATTTTACTTATTATTCGAGAAATACATTTTATTACTCGAACAATTTGTTCCGTGCAGTGCATAAGGAGATTCACGAAAATTTGATTTCACAAATCTGTACACACTTCTGTTCTGTTCACCTATTTTAATTTGGTTTCTCCTTTGGTTACGGGCTCATTCCAGCTGAACCCACACGATCGTCGTCGCACCCATATTTGATATCTTGTCCACAATCTTATCATAGATGCATAATATAAAATACAACATATAAAAATCAAAATTTGAAAATTAATTTTTTTCGCAAAGATATAGCAGTTCAAAGAAAATTTGCAAATGCATTGAAAATGCTTTCGCCGCCAAAGTGTTGGTTCAAAGGGGTAGGTTACATTTGCAGATTTCATTCATTGATCATTCATTGATAGGAAAAATTTTCAAAAATTCAAAAATTCAAAAAAATTAGAAATTTAAAATGTATTGAAAAACTCGATTATCGAGAAGACGGACAAGAATCGCTCATAGAGAGATAAGCCAATCGATGCCTTTGGGCCTGAGGAAACAAAAAAGTTTAAAACCCCACGCGATTTTTGTCCGTCTTGGAGTTTTGGCGATTTTTCGAAAAGGTAAAATTAACATGGGCTGCTTGTGTAGACAGTAGTAAATAATTCTGTGTTCCTACGTGGCCGGAAACATTGACAAAGCATAAGTTGTGTGGTGTTCTCATATCAAAGAGAGGAAAATACATGGTCAGGCAGCCACCACCAGCGAGCAGGGTTTAGCACCTCTATTTCCTGGTACTCGATCAAACGTGTTGCTTACAAATGGAATGAGCCTATGATAAAACTAGCGTATAAGCCCGTCTCCCGCCGGGCGAGAGTGGATTTGATTTTCAAAATTCCACCAATTAAAATATTTTAAAGATATTTATTAGCTTATACTGTTTGAAGTCAACAGAAGTGAAATGATTTTATAACAGTTGGAAAATTAAAAATTTAGAAAAAATCTACAGACAAATTTTCATGCTATGCTAATTGTGCGGGGAAATAAAGCCGAGCTGAGCTGCGGCCTAGTACTACTTGCTATCTAACCAGGGCTTGGGCTAGGGCCCGGCCGGGCCGGGCCGAGCAGGGCTGCACCAAGTACTACTCGCTACCTTACTCTAAGGAGTGATTGGGCTAGGGCTGGGCTGGGCTTGGGCACAGTACTACTCGCTACTTCACTCTAAGGAGTGATTGGGCTAGGGCTGGGCTTGGGCTGGGCTTGGGCACAGTACTACTCGCTACTTCGCTTATCGTACCTAAATAACCACCACCCCTCAGATAACCACCATCCCTCAGATAACCACCACCCCCAGATAACCACCACACCCAGATAACCACCATACCCAGATAACCACCACCCCCAGATAACTACCACCCCGAGATAACCACCATCCCTAAATAACCACCACCCTCATAAGCCCATACAAAGAGTACCACACCTTCTGGTATTTAATTTTTTGAATTTAATTTATTTTGAATTTTCGCGCCATTCGAAACTTAACTTTCTCCACTTTCACTTCCGTTTCGGAAAATCACTTTCACTTCCGTTGCCGACAGACATTTCCAGCTTATAATATAATATAGATATTTATGATTAGGAAATTTTTACCATTAGTTACATAGTTTTTGTGTCCAAGCTAATCCTAAGACTACCCTATCGTGTGAGCTCGCAAGTCGAAATGATTATGAGCTTATGAAGTGAATTTTTTGTAATTATACAAATAGGGGATGAGTACCCACGTGCAATATATGTATGTATGGTTGTTAATTAGATCTGATAAACTATGTAAATATGTACCCGAATCCATGGGAACAGTTTGCCAAACTGCTGCTACAATTAGTTCCATCTTTAATCGATTTATAATTTATCTGATTACTAATCAGTGCAACGCTAATTTGTAACTATTTCCTTATGTGTAGGAAGACCACCTTGCTCTCCTGCATAGTCGGCCTTCGTGAACTGGACATGGGGGAAATTATCTTTTTTGACCAACCTCGTCCAGACAACCTGGCGCAAATGCTGGGATACATGCCACAGGTAAATTAATTGGAGAAACTTAATTCAATTATTACTTACTTAAATAATTCCCATAGGAAACCGCACTTCTCAACTTATTAACAATCGTGGAATCGCTGCGGTATTTTGCAATGATTTATGGCATGGATGAATCTGAGATTAAGAAACGGATCGATTTTCTAACAACTTTTCTTGATCTGCGTCAAATAAGTAATTTAGTGCATACCTTGAGGTGAGGAAAATTGCTATGGAAAACGATTCATATCATCAAGATAAACCAAATTTCTTGACTGATACATAAATATGTGTACCAATGACGCAGCGGTGGACAGAGAAAGCGTGTTTCACTGGCCATTGCGATGATTCATAATCCACGAATTCTTGTCCTCGATGAGCCTTGCGTTGGGCTGGATCCTTTGTTGAGACAGAGGTACGTAATGATTTGCATATCATGAAAGATAAGCACCAACCCTCAAGTATCCATGATCTCACAGGATTTGGGGATATCTATCTGACCTTTCACGTAATTTTGGGGTCACCATAATTGTCTCCACACATTATATGGAAGGAACTAAACACTGCGACACGGTAACAAATTCCTATGAAATGTATGTGTTAAGCCTTGCATACATATTATTCACTTTGAATTACAGGTCGGGTTGATGCGTGGAGGTCGACTACTGGAAGAGGATAACCAGTGTTTCTGCTGTTAAAAAACAGCTGCACAAAATTAGTGCATAATAATGTTTTTATGCGTTTAATAACACCCACCTAGAAGTGCACAAAATGCACAAAAATGCACAAAAATAATTTTAATGCCCACAATGCAATAATGTTACATACTTAGTTTATTAGACCAATACTAACGTATGTACTACATGTTCTCATCGCTATTAATACTATCAAACCATTTCCGCTTCCTTGAAGTCGGAACTTTTTCCTCCCCAGTTTTGTGTAGCGTCTGATTTACTCTACATAGTTTCGATGCTTTCTCTACGCCAAGGCGATTGCGCTTCTTTGTCAGGATATTTCCAAGGGATGAGAAATTCCTCTCTAAAGACGCCGTCCCTGCCGGAAGATTAAATAGGGACACAGCAAATTCCGTAAACCCTTTTGGTAATTTGTTTTGATTTGCAGCTCTCCACCATTTTTGTGGTGGAATCGACCTCGTAGAACTTTCAAGTAGCATTGTTTCCGAGAAAACTGATGCATCAGAATTATGCAAATCCATTGCGGCTAATAAATATAAAGTTCCTTTCTTGTTCAGGATTTTACGACCTTTTTCTTTCTCAACTTCGGTTAGTCCGTCCCCTAGTTCAAATATTATTATAAATATTACTTTTTAGCCTATCAACAAAATTTAGGATTTGAAAAATATATTGCCTTTAAAATGAGGATGTAGCATATGCGCCGTAATTGCTATATCGGTCATTGCCATTTTCATTTTCTCCTGGAAATAATTGTCGTTCGCGTATTTGAGAGGAATTTCCTCCCGAACTGTGATCCACTGTTGACACATATCCGCCAGATTTGCGTCCTCGCGTTGCAACTAAAGTTGGAAATAAGAAATTTTTGTTTGGTTTTGCAAATTTTAAAATCTTGATTAAAAGTTTAAGAATACTTACACTATCAATCGCCTTAACCACAGAACTAAACAACTTTATCATTTGCTCCACTGAATCATACAAACTCGTATCCGATATTATGGCATACACAGAATCGTCTTCATCACGCTCCGATTTCGTTCTTTCTGACGTGTTCGTCAGAAAGAACGGACGGATGATCGGACGGAAAAGCCGGAAACGGACGGAAAAGCACGGATGATCTCTAGGTATTTGCCGTTATTTTCTAAATAAGACAAACAACAGTCGGTTTGAGAGTTCCAACGTACGGGCATAGGTAGAACTGGACGTTTCCCCTTTGAAGATTTCAAATCGGCTCTGGCGTAGTAATGATTCCGAAAATATTTCTGAACTTGTATAACTTTGTCCATCAACTCTTTGTTGGTATAGTGCTGGCCAACTAGATTTAGCAAATGGGGCGAGCATCCGTAAACAATTACATTGGGGTTATTTTTCTTGACCAGGTTCTGCAGCGCTAGCATTGTATTACAATTATCAGTGACCAGTCCTACAACCTCGCAATTAATCGTTTCAAGCTGCTTCAATTGTTTTTCGAATAATGAGTAACAAAATTCAGCAGTCTTCGGATAACCACCTGTCGCCTCTGCACCCAAGAAAAAGGATTGTCCATTACAAATTGCGCTATGCGCAATCACCGGTTCTTGCTGGATAGTGCTCCACCCATCCTGAGCGAGGACCACTTTCTGATTTTCCAATTGCTTTGTTAATTCCAATTCTGTTCGCTTAAATTCATTATCAAGTAGAAAACCACCGACGGTTTCATGTTTGGGCAATACATAGCTTGGATTAAGGAGTCCAACAAATTTGCAAAAATACTCGTTTTCTACAACATTGAATGGTAAATTTGCCGAGTAGATAAATTTTCCAAGGGATTCGTCCAATTTGTCTTTTGTTCTGGGAAGCATTTTGTACATAAAATTGGTGATCTTTGTGGTTGCAGCTGATTCTTTTCCAACAGGCGGACTGATTGGGGTAGGGAGTCCTTGGGAGACTGGAGTTTTATTAAACTTCCTGCACTTTTTCAAGTGATTTTCCATTCGACTTGATTGAGCGCTTACTTGTTCCTTACAGTGTTTGCATTTATTTGAAATAAAATTCTTTCCTCTTGTTACGGTGATGAATTCCAGCCACACCTGATTTTGAGGTCGACCTCTTGACCGTTTTCTTCCGGTTCCAGATTTGGGAGTATTTGTGACAATTTCAACATTGTCTTGATTCCGATTCTCTGACAGGCTAGCTTCGACTTCAGAATCTGATCCAGGCTGGTAATTAGGATCCTGGCTTAATGAAGATGACTCTAAAGATAGAGATATATTGGATTTTATGGGTTGTGATTTAATGAAATTTCAAATTCATTCATACCGTCTTCGTCTTCGTCTGGAACCATCTGTTCGTTCTCGTGTTCACTGGGTCGGAATAGATCTAAAATTGATAATAATCTATATATTTATAATCGTCTAAAAGTAATTCGAACTATTATTCGAATTATTAGTAGTACGATAATGACAATATGCTTACCAATACTTTCCATGTAAGTTAATTTCGAATCAGTTTCGTTTTCTGCAATTTATTAAAAAATAATATAAATAAACACACGTTGAGTTGCCCATGAATATCGAATTTCGTAAAATAATTAATATTTTTTTTATTTACCTGAATTGTCCAACATGTCCCTAATCTCCTGAGAATCCATTGAAACCAATCGATAAGATTGTGCCATTGTCCTCGAGGAAAACGCGCCTTATATAACTTTTTACAATAGCTTTTACAGTTTTTAATCCTGGAAAATTCTACTGAGTTGAGTGGATATGAAAGATAATTTCCCGGCACTCTGCCTTTGTTTGCATTTTTATGCATTTTTGTGCATTTTTGTGCATATTATGCATTTTGTGCATATTATGCACTATGCATGCACAAAAATAATATTATGCGCACAAAAAGAAACACTGAGGATAACCCTAGCTCGTTACTACGTAAATGCAAAGCTGTAACCATGCAAGACGCGGTTTTGTACTTGTGCCGACAAGACGAGGTTAATTTATCCCATGAAAAATTTGAGTCTCAAAATGCAACGAAATCAATTTCAAGTACCAGAATGAATCGTAAAGCATCGAGATTTAATGATCTCAACGCCATGTGCTCACCACGTGTTAAACCAAACAACGCTAAAATTATTCACGCTCTTAGCGTCAAATGGTGGACTCGGCATTGTCGAGATTGGAGGTAATATTAGTTGTAAAATACATACCTTCACAAACTCGAAGACATTTTAAATATATGACAGTTAACTTATTGCCGCAATTCGCACTATCCTTGGTAACATTGTAAAATTCGTAAATTCTTTCAAAATTTTACACATATTTCTGATAAAAATTCGTTAATAAATTTTGTAACCTTACTCAGATCAAGGGGTCTTATATTTTGTAAAAGTTTGTAAAATTATTTTACAAAACTTACGGATTTTACAAGTCACCCAGAACTACGTGAATTGACCAATTGTTTACACACATCAGGTTATTATTTGGAGAGCTGGGTATTCCAATTTTGGTTGCGTTGACGTTTGAAATTATCGCGGGAACGGAACCAAGCGGGGTAAAATTTGGGATAATCCATAATGATCCAGGTTTCAATATAAGCGATGCAACTTGTAATTACAATAATGCGACACGATGTTTCGAGAATGTGGGAATTTGCGACTTCCTGAAAAACTTTGAAACTGATAAGTTTTCCTGGGTACGAAACACATCTTCCCGAGTAATGAATTGTAAAATTGTAATTAATGTGCGAAATTTGTAGATTCATGTAAACTCATTCCAAGATGGCGTTAGTTTATTAGAAGGTGGAAGAGTTCTTGGGATGTTGGAGTTTCCCGCGAACTTTAGCCTGCACATGCAAAATAGAATGTTACAGCGCAATTTTGCTAATAATGAGACGATAGATGGATCCACGATTTCAGTCAGAATGGACGAGTCAAGTATGAAAATTTAATTTATTTTATAACTTATTGAGGCAAATCACGAGTTCTTGGTAACATTGTAAAATCTTTTACCATGTGCTTTCTAAGGAAAATTAACGTAAGCATTTTTGTAAATAAATAAACTTATTCGGGTTAAACACATCTTTTAATTTTGGAAAATTATTTTACAAAATTGCAAATTTTACAAAGACTGCGTGAATTGCCTCGATATTTAACTACACAAATCTAAAAATAAGTATGCATATTTATGTACACATGTTCCTCAGATAAAATATTGACTTTTTGGGCAAGGAAAATTATAATCGACAAATACCTCAAGTTCATTGAAAGCATAGCTTTCGCTTGTTCTTTCAACGGGAACATTGCTCAACCAGGGCTCCAGGTTAGCTAAATATATAAAAGGAACGATAATACTTTTTGACTAATAAAAAAATGCACTTATTTTAATTCAGTTTACCGCGATTTATGGAAGCATCGAACTATTTGATGTCCTCTCTTATATGAAACCTGGTATAATAATTCTGTAAGTAAATTCCCTAAGTTTTGTATTTACCATTTAGTTAGGACTTTAATTTATTGAAGTCTTGATGTTGACAGCCACATGTTTCTGTTGCCAATGTCAATCGTCCTGATTTCGACGGAAGACCGAGTCGTTGGCGTTGAGGGGAGAGAATTTATTTCCGGAGTGCACTTCCGGCACCGACTTATTTCAGCAATTTTGACTCAAAGTTGCATGATTTTGGTACAAATTGGGATATTTCTGGGGGTAATGTACACTTTTTATGGCACAGTGATCAAGGGTTCGTGGGTACTTGCAGTGAGTCTAATTTACTCTTGTGCCATAACCGGGTTGATGTTTGGTACGTATGCAAATAACGTGAAGTTTGGTTCAATTCAAAGGTAGATTATCAAGCTTTGCTTTTCAGGTGCTATGATTGGGGCATTGTGTGACAAGATACTTGACGTTATATTCATACTAATGCTAGTTGTTCTGGGACAATTATTTGCCACAGGTATTAGCTGTTTACAACGGGTACATATTTATGACCTTATCAATTTTCGTACAATGTGCATAGCACGGTACCAAAATTGTTACGACCTGTCTTTGAAGCCTCTTATCCGAGTCTTTGTTTACCGAAGTTGCCTGGTAACGATTTTTTAACAGCAAAACAATAATTATCTGCATAATCGATTTCGCTTGGACAATCACTTCAAATTTTACTTCTGGTAAAAAATCGTTACCAAGGTGTCGTTTTGTGTCAAACGTGACTACGATATTTATTCTTGTTGTTGAAATAAAGGAATGTTTCCTCTGGAAATGGCGCCATGGATTGTTCGTCAACTATTTGTGTTCTTACCGATAACACAAATGACTAAGGCGCTGAGATCAATTTGCACGAAAGGATGGGGCATTACGAATCCGGTCGTGGTCACGGGCTTCCTACCCGTGCTTGGCTGGATAGCGGTTTCCTTGGTCGTTATAGTGCTAGCAGAGCGACGAAGATACAAATAAGTAGATGAACATGTACACATTTTACGTAGGCATTAATTACTAAAATATATTTAAATTAAATAGATCTGAAAGCTTACATGTTTCTTACAAAATTGTATTTAAATTAACTAAATTAATTGCAAGAAAAATCAAACATATGTACATACGTGTTAGGTTTGTTTTGAAAAAAGTTTGCGGAACAAATAGGTCAATTTTGTCAAAATATTTGGAATCAAATACATGTACACATCAATTTGTAATACACGCCAAGTAATTAAATTTGTAAATATATACAACTGTATTAAATATAGGTAAACTTTAATTTAGCCAGATTTATGTATCTATCTTTATAATTGTGACGTATAAAATTGAATTATCTGAACCACGATATGTTCATTATATATGTATTTAAAAATGAATTCCACCTTCAAGTGTCGCAATTATGCGTTTGAATCAATTTTCATGAATGTTTGAATGCCTGCGTGTCTTACTCTGGCATTTTGTGATAGTGGTTTTCCTAGCTCTCCATCCTAGCTAGGTTTTCCCACTATTCCTCTGACTACTCTCTACATTACATTTACGATTACATTCACATTTACATATCTAACTCTGTAATATTTAAAGTTGATGAGGGCTGCTGGCCATATATCAATAAATACTATACTATACTACTCTGGCATTTAATCATGTTCAAAGATCGATTTCTATTGTCATTTTGCACACAACAAATCTAATTGCTGACACAACTAATCATAAATTTAATAAATATCTGTACTAAATATCTGTAATAAATAACTTAATTCATAACAGATTTATGTAAAACTCAAACAGGGTATTATGTCACTGTCACGATCATGACATTCGTTGTGGGGATGATCTGTCAAAAAAATGCAGATATGTATGTATGTAAATCGTTTCAGTCAAAAAATCGAAAATGAACGGCGTAGTTGGTTTGATGGCTCTTCTATTTGCGACGGTCGAAGGACAGGTGAGATTTTTTTAAATTATACAATTTTTAATATAATACTCAACATTATTTCAATAAGTTTTAATTTTGTTTAGATCAACCAAACTTTAGTCGCATCATGTAAGTAAAACTTAGACTTGGGTAAATATTTCTGCAGCAATCATGCATTTTATACCGATTGCAGCCACGTCTCATCCCCATACGACTGAAGAAACATTAACTTCTTCAAAATCGCATCAGCCAATAATCAAATCAACGACGCCTCCAACAATTTTGACTACAACAACACCACAAATATTTACCACACTTCCACCCAAACTTCTACCACAAGCGACGACAATACCGCAAAACACAGTAAAATCAACATCGACAACCATACCCCCACTTTTTACAACAATTGTGCAGCATCTTGTCCAGAAAATGACCCCCTTCACATCACCACGTCCAACAATTCAATCAGACTGGCCTCCTCGAATTATTAGAACCTTAGCAACAACCAGTCTTCCAGATTTTCTCGAAAGACGAGCCACCTCACCGTCCCCTCAAAATACAGAAGGCATCCCACATTCCCCCATTATTCGGGCTAAACCGAGTACCAAGAAGAAGAGTGGAAATTCCGCAAATTCTAAGGCGACCAATCGAAAAGCTGCGACCAATGCAAAAGCCTCTACCAAGAAACCCGCGAACAACAAGAAGAAAAAACCAGGAGGTAAGAAACGCGCCCCGAATCGTGGCGGGGGACAAGTCGGCGGGAGAAATAATAACGCTAGAAACCAGGCTGGCGTAACTTTAACCGCCACTGTGAAACCGAAAGCGAACGGGGGAGGGAGTCAGTTGCAGGTGTCGGTTAAAAATAACCAAAATAAGGGACGTCAACCCATCGTGGTGGTCGTCGTGCTGGGCGACGGGAATAAGAAGATTGTCAAAGCGAAGGGAAATGTGCCAATTAAGGTGAAACAAGGTTGATGAAGAGGTACACATTTTGCGGGATTATGACGAGGATTTGTTATTTATGATAAAATTTAAGAAATAAATAAGTACTTATTTTGGAGAAAGTATTTGTATTTTATTTCAAACATTTAGTAAATATTTGTAAACTTTGTAGCTTCATCTTTAAATTAAGCGTCTACTGTAAATCAATTCAAAAGCATTATAAACTAAAGGTATTAATTTGTAAAGATCTGTACTTACAAATATTTACATATGCACGTATGCAAATATGTGCAAATACTTATGTTGCAAATGTAGATACTCTAGAAAATCTGGGTAGTCACAGTATGTCTGCTGTCTCTTGGAGTCTCAGATTAATCAGGAAATAAATATATTAGGAAACTTACTTCATAACCAAATTTACAAGCAATTCAAAATAGGTATGTCTATGCACTATTTACACTCATATGAGATGATTTGCATCGAATATGTAAGCATTAAGTCCGTTCTGCATGGCATGGCGACATGAAATTGATATTGCATTGTTATCAGATTTTCATCCTCGTACATACATAACACCTGACTTAACAATAAAAAATAGTGTTATATAATTTCTAGAAAAACACACGCATCTCATCTTCCCTATTAAACCAATTTGGTTTAACCAAATTAAATAGGACAACAGACATCTAGTCTATACAGATTCATGCTTGTTTTATGAACGCGAAAACTTTCACGACACAAATCTTTCGAGCTTCGTAAATTTGTTAAATGCATCAGTTACAATGCTGAATTAGAAGGTACGCTCACTGTTTGATTCATTAAACGACAAGTAAATTATGGAAGTAATGTTCAATCAATAAACGTACATGCAAAAGTCATGAGTGAGATATTCTATCTAATATTTTGCAAAAAAAAAATTTGTCTGCATACATTGTTCTAAACAAAAATTTTATCAATTTTACGGCACAGGTAAACAGGACCAGTCTTGAAATTTGATTGTTAGAATCATATGTGTATGAAAATGTCGAATTTTTATGATAGGAAAATGAATACATTTTATTTAATAATTGGATTACACGGGTTTTTAGTGGAAAACTCGAAGAAAAAGAATGTGCTTTATTTTGTCAATATTTCGAATGCTATCTACTATTCATTATCAAGACATGTAAAAGATTTTACATGTCTAGATTACATAGATTACATTTTACTTTAAGCATATTCAGGGTTATTTATCCTATTTTGACCGGATTTAAAAAAGACTCAATTAAGTGAGGGTATCGGTTTCGGTATTTATCTAGGTAAATTTATTCTCGAACTATAAATACATGCTCGTCTACTTATATTTCCGCCGCTCTGCTAGCACTAAAACAACCAAGGAAACCGTTATCCAGCCAAGAACGGGCAGAAATCCCGTGGCCACGACCGGATTCGTAGTCCCCCATCCTCTCGTACAAATTGATCTCAGCGCCTTGATCATTTTGGTAATCGGTACGAAGGCAAACAATTTACGGACAACCCATGGCGCCATTTCGGTAGGCCATATTGCTCCTGTGTTTAAAAGGATCACAATAAGTACATATTTATGTGTGTTGTGGTGACATTGTCACCAAGCACGGACATTAGATGACTCCTTGGTTACAGTTTTTTTACCAATTGTCATTTGATTGTCGAGGGGAATATTAGTAGATTCCGCAGACAATTACATATTGTTTTGCGGTTAAAAAATTGTTACCAGGCTCTGTGTCTACCTATTTTGGTACCGTGCAGTGCACGAATTTAATTCGTGCACTGTCCGGTACCAAGATGTGGAGAAATTCATGAATACCTGTCCAAAATATTTGCCCCTGAGAAACCAGAATTATTATGAAAATAACGTCCAGTATCTTGTCACATAATGCGGCAATCACAACACCTGAAAACAAGCATATCTTGACAAATCACTCTTCAATTAAACCAAACTTTACGTTATTTACCCAACATCAACCCGGTTATGCCACAAGAGTAAAGCAAACTCACTGCAAGTACCCACGAACCATTGATGCCATAAAAATTGTACATTACTCCGAGGAACATCCCAATCTGTATCAAAATTATGAAACTTTGACTCAAAATAATGGAAATAATTCGATGCCACAGGTGCACTCCGGCAATAAATTCTCTCCCCTCGAAGCCAATGATTCGGTCTTCCGTCCAAAATACGGCGACTGCCATTGGAAACGAAAACACATGTCTGTCACCAAAAAGGAAAGATTTGTTTTCTGCGACAAAGATAAGGATTTTTGATAACCCTGCAAAGTCACCTGACCAATGCATCATAGATAATCTCCGGGGAACATTAGCATAGAATTGGTAAGCAGTTTAAGACCATAAATGACCAAAAGAAAGCTATTGTCAAGTTATGGCGAAAATTAGCTCAATCTGAGGTAACTATGCGGTTTAAATCTTTTCCAAATAGACGTTTGAAGTCATCTGGAATCATGGTGGAACGGAGCATTACTAAAATATTTTTTAAAAAAATGATTTGAGTGCTTTTTATGAAGTGCCTTTAACCTTTTGACGCGCATGAATTTTCCGATTTTTAAAATTTGTCTCATTTTCCGCTTGTACGAATTAAATTGGTAGATTTTAATTATTATTTAATTGTTTAAATTAGTTAGCTACTAAATAAAATACAATTCGTTGACCGTGGTTCAAGGGGTCAAGAGATATGATCATCACGCAGGGTGCCTTTAACCTTTTGTCGTGGAGTGTATACTTAATTTTAATTGCAGATATTTTTTAACCAAGCCTTTTATAGTATGGAGCACACGAGTGTCTATGTAAATATGTGCCCTCAAGACGATTTTAGCGGGAAGCGGAATTAATACGAACAATTGGAACATCGAAACATGGACAAGACATGAACGTGGACTCCAAGAATATCTGAACTCCTGTCCTGAAATTGTCTAGCTTCCGATTTTCGAATTATCCGATTTTCCAAGACGGTTTTAAGAATGTTTTGAAAATTCCGAATCTGGGAAGTACGATTTGGTTGGTGAGACGCCAAACTTTTGCGGTGGAATTAAATTTTCAATTTGGTTCATGACTTCATGCCCCTGCTCTTTCCGAGCTGTTGACGACAAACTTTTAATCTGACGTTCGGAATAAAAATACTGAATACATACAGATTGTTTACATATCTGCATAATATGTACATACATTATGCATATATGTGCATTGTACATATTTGCATTAGTAAGTGCACCATCTTCTACATTTAGACAAAATATAATTCGAATAAATTGGATTATTTTTGGCATTAAAATTGAAAGTAACTTTAAATATGAAGGTCATTTTGGACACCGAGCTCATTTCAGTAAGGACGCTGAAGTAATACGAGTGAAAGAAACGAATCAAATTACTTATCGTTAGCAAACAATTTGGGAGAGTGACAGACTTAAAAAATCAATGAGCAAGTCGCTCTTTTTATACACACTGGATATTTATGGGTATATGCACATAGATTGAAGAGTAACAATAATTCGATTCAGCATCGAGATCCACCACTAATTTTAGAATTCGAAATCAAGTATTTTAGCATGTTACTATACTCTGTGTGCGATGATTAAGATAAATTTTTTGGAGGGGCAATTACCCTGGGGGCCGTTATGGACTTATAACATGGTGAATATTGGGGAGCCGATTTCTCTGGAATGGGTGAATGGAATTGCAAGTTCTTTTTTTTGTTGGATTCTATATTTAAATAGCTCGGACCCATTTTTGTATTTTCCCGAAATTCGTATTTTGAAATTTCGAAAACCAACATCAAAATTTTGATTTTTCTGTTTTCATCAGATTAAGTTTCTTTAGCACTAAATATGAATGCAGTCTTGTATAATGGCAATAAATACAGTTAGCAGGACTATATTCTTAAATTTTATGAAATTTTGAACTGAGCTATAATTGCCGTATACGCATTTTTTGAATTATATTTCTATAAATTATATTATAGTTCGTCTAAATCATCTCGCTTTGCTCTTTGGATAATTTGTTACCCCGTAAAATGGTGATGGGGTTCGTAAAGGGCTGTTGATTCGGGATTTTAATACAATACGGCAAACTTGAAATTGCAAAATCCAAGAAATTCCACTTGCAGTAATACGACAATATGACAATTTGCGACAATAATTCCATCGACTGAATCAATAGACAAAAAACATTCGAAGGCAATACACGAGCTCAAAGACATTGAGAAGGAACTCATGACCAGTATTACTCGAGCCATGTCACTAGAGGGAAGTCGGTCAGTTCGGATTTATTTCAAAATTTCATCACATTTAAGAATCTCAGCAATAATATGGTATCAAGCAATGGGCTCAGAATAGATCACCTGGTCTATTGGTCTAACTTCCTTAATTGTAAGATCTCAAAGTTGACGTTGCCAATACCGTACTAGTGTGGGAAATCGCTTGGGCCCACGGGATACCAGTATACTTTTGTCATCACAGGACACTGCAGTTTGAATGGGCATCTGAATAAGGTAAGCCTAGTTTAATCTCCCACCAGCGGGGAGGAGAACGAGTCAGTGGCTCATACTTACAGATTGTAAAGCCTACAGCGCCCTGAGATTTAAAATCTTCATTTGTTCTACCTTAAGGAAGTAAGGGAGTATCCTATCCTCTCAAAAAAGTTCTGGGCTTTCTGAGGTCTGGCAGAGTCGCCAGCTTTGTAGCTGGCGAATCGAATCCAGTTTTGCAACTGATAACTATTAACACGTGAATAAAGGTTTAAATCAAATCGAGAGAGGCTCTAACACAATAATCGCATTCGAGTGCATTGAGGTGTCTGCAATAGGTCCAAATGGTGACATGAGCGGCTGGACTGCTGCGCCTATAGGCAGGAATCCTCCTCATATAATACATATATACAATGAAAGTAGTTAGCAAAATACCCATGTTTTTGGCCTCTATTGATTCAGTCGACTGAATTATTGTCGCAAAAATGCGCATACGGCAATTATAGCTCAGTTCAAAATTTCATAAAATTTAAGAATATAGTCCTGCTAACTGTATTTATTGCCATTATACAAGACTGCATTCATATTTAGTGCTAAAGAAACTTAATCTGATGAAAACAGAAAAATCAAAATTTTGATGTTGGTTTTCGAAATTTCAAAATACGAATTTCGGGAAAATACAAAAATGGGTCCGAGCTATTTAAATATAGAATCCAACAAAAAAAAGAACTTGCAATTCCATTCACCCATTCCAGAGAAATCGGCTCCCCAATATTCACCATGTTATAAGTCCATAACGGCCCCCAGGGTAATTGCCCCTCCAAAAAATGTATCTTAATCATCACACACAGAGTATAGTAACATGCTAAAATACTTGATTTCGAATTCTAAAATTAGTGGTGGATCTCGATGCTGAATCGAATTATTGTTACTCTGAATTGAATGTCAAGTATTTCTTTCACCCTGTTATTTAACGTACTTATCCATTTTGAAGGTGTATCCGATACACCTTCAAAACGTTCATGAAGCTATTCAAATTATTTCTAAATTACTTCCACTTCCATAATATATATACGTCTCCTCAAATATTCAAAATTGTCCCCGTATGGTACAACATTTTTTCGGAAACATAAAAGTTGCACATCTATATATATATACACCAAAATGTTTAAATTGAAGGACATTTCATGGATTTTTATAACCATATTGGTGACCCTACAAAACTCCCAAAATCTAACCGTCGCTTCACCAGAATTTGCTAACTTGCTGCAAGTATTTCAATCCTGTCTTATCGTGCTGTTAGACTACGCAAAGACAAATTGGACAGTTTCATCCTCCATCCCGATAATTAGATTTAAGCTTAAAGTTAACGCATACTTGCGCACCGACACCAACTCCTCTGGCGATGAAATGTTGTACGCATATATTGATGGAAGGACCGTAGCACTTAAACCGATACCGCGAATCCTGTGTGCCGTCGAGTTTCACTTGTATCCTCCCATCCAATCTGGGCAGCTGAAAAATTCCCTCAAGACAACGGATCTCTTGCGTCTCGCCCCCGAAAGAGATCTGTACCACGAAGGGAACGACGAATATTCCAAATTTTTGTTTAAAACTTGGGAAAATACATACTACCGAATTTTAGTTACGGGCGTATTCGACTCAATTAAATGGACGGCTTGGGCGGCATTTCATATCAATGTGAAGAAAATGTCTCTTCTTAACCCAAGTCTGCTATGTATTCTAGCACTTCCCGAAGCGCGAAGCTCGTTTAATAGGCAAGGACATAATCGCACAATTTTACTTTATTTGTGAACTGTGTGTCCAATGTCATCTTCAATACGTCCGCTTTTCACCAAATTTTCACTCCCTGGTGGAGTGGAACTCCTACATTTCTTCTAAGACTAGATCAGTACTGAATGTCCATTGGAAACTTCATCATCGCGCCATTGATGCCGATGACGTTGGAGGAAAATACTCGCAAATCAGTGCAGCAATAAAATCCCCAAATTTCAAATATCTATATTTTCGCCAACACCAGAGTGACATGCCGTTGGACATGATCCTATTCAAGGTAGCGTTCCCAAACGCAACAGTGTCTGGCTTAGGAGATGATTGTAAAACAATGCCCCAAATTCAGAACTCATCAGAGGATGTTAAGCATGAGAAATTTTTCATTTCCAGTCTGTTCCCCGGAATTACAGGGGAAGTGTCAAATATCCCAACGGTCATCTTGGACGTGTTTTCAGTGAACTTGCTCCCTTATAAAATTGAGGGGCTTGAATTTACCACGTGTCATCAGAAAGATAGGAATTCTGGCGGAATTTCCAGCCTGATCACGCCATTAGATGGGGCCACATGGCTACTTATCCTGGTCAATGGAATTCTCGTCGCTGTGTCTTTATCGATCGGATATTTTATTTTGGGGTGGGGTACAAATATTCTTTTTGAAAATATGTTGTACGTCAGTTATGCAGTCTTCCTCGAACAAAGTAACAGTTGGGCGCAACTCAGTTCATGTTTTGAATTCGGCGCGCAGAAATCTCGACTTTACCAGGTGGCTGAGTATCCAAAAAAGAATGCAGGTTATCGTGGAGCTCTTTTTGCCCAAATAATTTGCAGCTGTTGGATCCTCGGCTGTCTCGTCATTTCAAATTCGTACAAAGGAGAGTACGTGAAACGTCAAACTGTTCCACGAACCGTATCGAGATATTCCCGATTTGAAGAACTGATTGCACATAAATTCATAATTTATACCATTCCAATCGATACGTCGTTATATCTAACTTTCGTCAATAGTATGTCCGACTCGGATAAAATTGACGCTATTAATTTCGCATTCTCGTTGTTAGCAGTATTTCCCAACGCGACTGAGGGAAATGAGACGGATTCGTCTTCATTGTTGAACCAAATTCGAAATATTACGAAAGTACCCGAAAATTACAGCGAAATAGTATCCGGGCGGAATTCGCTTATTGGACTTGTTGCAAATTGTAGCAAAAAAATTGCACTGGCCTCGTGGTCTGATCATGTTAAGTTTTTGCATGCCAATTTGGAAGCGATTAATCCAGGCTATGCTGTTAGCAGGAGTGTTCAACCACTCGAAAAGATGGCGAAAAGTTGGGCCGTGTCAAATTGGGGAGACGCCACAGTACTCGCACGAATATCGGGGATGATGTCGTCAGGCTTGGCGCAGACGTGGTATCGAGTAACCAAGGAGAAGGAAGTATCGGAGTTTATTAAGAAATCGGAGCGCTTGAAGAAACGCTGGGAAAAGTTGAAAATGAGCGGAAATCTGAGAGAAATCTATGCATTGTTTTATCTCGCGTGCATTATTGCGATTGGGTCATTTGGATTGGAAATTATAATTGGTTTATAATTCGGTATATGTTTTAGGCATGAATCATGTCCATATTTATTAAATAAGTGTTTTTGTCCAGGTTTTAGAAATATCTGTATATCTGGATCTGTATATCTCCACTCGTCATATATTGATAACAAATTAAAGTAATTATAATGTCTTGTTATAGATGTTACATGCTTGTATTGAAATAAAAACGAAACTGTATGATAAATTGTAAGTAAATAAATGCATTGTTATATCTATGTACATATTGAAAAATAAATATTAAGTACTGCTACGTATATATAAATTCTAGTCCAAAATAACGTTTAAAATTATTTCCAGTCATATTAAACCAAATTTGGACGAGTTTGACTCAAAATTTGCAAAAAATTCGCACGTTATGCCGTATCGCGAAAACTGGCGAATTTGGCCAAATTTATTTGAAGTGACGTAAATCTTGGGAACAATTGCATTATATACATGGGCATCGTAACGTAGCCTGCTTCAAGCGTTTCCATTGTTCGAAAACAATGTTGGAACGTCGTACGTTGCGAGCGATTAAACTTTTTGCACAGGGTTTCGTACGTGATTTGATGGCAAAATATGTAGCTGATATTTTATTTTGGATAATTGAATATTTTGGATTTGGAGTTGAAGTTGAAGCATCGATGAAATGCAATGAAATTAAGTTATCCCGCCCTGTTTGGGGTCCAGTGAGACTAGAGCTAAATACTTCAACATATTCATTTGCTACAATTTATTCTTATTTTTTAGTTGGCCAAGGCAAATCAATTATTCTCTGATTAGTTTTATTAAAAATATGGAAATATTATTTTGGTCGTGGACGTAATCGGGAAAATCAGCCGGGATAATTATGTGCTTAACCGCAGTCCCTGCCACAGCGTCGGAAGCGTGGGCGCATCTCGTTACCCTCCACGGGCTGGGGCATCCCGACACTATCGACCGCACCCACCGACTCCTCTGTAAAAAAACAAATTTTATTTATTATCGTTTCATTGCGTGCAGGTTTTGATTTTGAATCCAAGATTCAAATTCAAAACATGCGTACAATGCCACCTTGATTTAAACAAGTTCCACCGATAAATTAAATACGTGCTGTGACCATGTCGCTTTAGAGTAGTTTAAAAATTGCATAATTTCATGACCATAAATGTCAGTAACACTTAATATTTTGGTGGCTCGTTGGGAGTTTTTGCTCAAAATGTGCTAAAGTTCGGGTAATTTTAATAAATTTAAGCGGTATGACTGGAGCTCATACAAACTTAGTCAAATGTGAGACTCATTTGTGAAATACATTTCATTTGTGAAATAAAATAGCCTGAATACATGACGTGGGGTCGTCAAATTGAAGAATTTCAAAAAATTATTACACCTTGGGAATTTAATTAGTACTTCGACTCTTTGCAAATATTGAACTTACCGATTCCGACAGGCTGAGCATTTGAATACCTGAAAGAAGGAAAATTTACAAACAAACACCTGCACACAATTCCACCTTAATGAAAATGAATGGGTTGCAACCTGAGATTTAAACACTGTAAACACATTTCCCTTTAGCACACGCACACCCGCAGACGCCGACTGGGGGGGGGTGACACCATATCCAAACTATCCAAATAAAATCATAAAATATCAACCATAGTGATTTTGACATCAAATCTCGTGTGAAACCCTGTGTACGGCCGTGTGCAAAAATTTTAATCGCGCGCCACGTAATTCCAACAAGCCGTGTGCAAAAATTTTGCATACGTCAAACATGTGTAAATAGCATTCCCATTATTTTGGAACAATGGCAGCGCTTCGAACGGGCTACGTGCCGATGGCCACGTAAGGCAATTGTTTCCAAAGTTTACGTAATGATTTGCGTCACTGTGTGCAATAAGGCAGCCTTTTTATCCTTTTCAAACCCCCTTTGGCTTTTTGCATGCCTTTTTGATGGCTTTTTGCATTCTTCAAGCATTTTTTTCTCGATTTTTGACGATTGATCGGCGTGTATACAGTACATTTATAATGTATTTAAGATTAAGAAATTATAGAATATGTTGATGTTTTAAAATTGTATTTGAGGGTCTTGGCTCTCATCCAAACCTTAAATTATTTGAAGTATCACAGATATTCTGTGAGAGAGATTGTTTGTCATAAGGTGGGATATATCGGCAGGCTAAAAGGCACAGGCAATCACCAAGTGCGATGTTAAAAAACTTTAGGGCGAAAAATTTCATTTCGGTAGAAAAATTACATGAAAAATCTCAATTTGAGTGGCAATCTTTTTGCATCATGAAAATAATCAAATTATTTCGTAGAAAAATCATGCAAAATATGTATACAAACTGTCGATATTCATTTTCAGGTAGAATTATTTACGGGAAAACAATCTAAAATTAAATCTATAATATTGCCTATTTAAATTTTTGTAGAGATATTTTTAAATTATGAAAAAAATATAGCGAAAAATTTCATCTCGGTAGAACAATTACTTGAAGAATCTCTATTTTAGTGGAAATATTTTCGCATCGTGAAAAAAGTCAGAAATTATTTCATAAAAAATCATGTTAAAATATGTACAAACCCATTTTTAATGATTTCTTGTACATACAACATATTTCTTATCGCATGTTAAATGCAATACTGTCTTGTAAGCTTTTAACACCAGAATTACTTAACTGCAAAAAGCTCAGTGAGGTACATTCGTTTCATGTTTATATTAGCTGAGCCATGCCAAAAATTTTGCATGGACGTTTTGCATGGAGTTTGTTCCACAATTCCATACATTGGAGGAGAATGGAACACAGTAAAGCCAGATTTGAAAGAATGTTCTATCAGTAGCTGATCACTATGTTTGTTTAACCTCACGGAGACCATGATTTTTAAAAAAGTCCCTCAAGTACGATATTGAATTTATTGGTATATCTTGTAGAAAATAATTAAATTTCCATGATTTCATAGAAGAGACTAATATTTATTTCAACCAGGTCTCTATTTTTGAGTTTTTTTTACGAAAATCATTACAATCTGCTTTCTGCCATTGATCGGTATAAGGAAAATTCGAAAATTTCTGAAGACAAATATCAAAAAAGTCAGCTTCCTACCATACAGTTTTTCACGAAACACGTATTTTTAGCAATTTTAATAACGCCTAGCTTGCTTGCTCGCGTTACAGACTAACATTTCCAGCTTATGTATAATGTAGGTGACCCTGCCAAAGTGGTACCAATAAGTAATGTCGTGTAGTAATAGCTCGGGATTAAACTTTACCAGTTGTGTGGCAAATTTTTACGGACCGGTGTCCGGAATACCAAGCGGTAGCAAATTTTATGTACGTATGTATGCCGAAATCAATACATGCGAGACTATTCTAGATTTCTAACAGTGTACATATGTACAACAATTAATGGAAATGTTTTGTCAAGTATGTAGGTATTTATGTAGATCTGAAAATAATGCTTACATATTCTTCCTTAATCCAACTCTACAAAAACAAAATCCCCCATAATAATTTAATTTAATGTGAACATCTAAAAGGCAGAGTCTAAATCCTTAATTTGTGTATTATTTATATGTATTTATTTACGTCTATGCATCTGGGTTACAAAACCCATATTATTGTTCTTATGATAATTTCATAGCTCTTCAATAAGCTTTCTTAAAAACCTAGCTACGCTACAAAACCGTAAACGAATCCGTGCATTTGTGTCTATTACAGTAAATAATCTACATAAATACGTACTAAAATATTTAACCCCTGCGTCACAGACTGAATCACATAAGTATTTAAATCCGATCTAGAAGAATATATCGCAGTCTTATAAATTTTCTTATAAAAGTTATCGAATACATACACGTTTATTAGAGAAAGCGAATGAATTGTCTCACAAAATTCGAACATTTGTATCTATTGGTATGTGCATGCATATTTGGAATTACTGGGGAAAAGTTCACCCTAAATTTAAATTCTTAGAACAACTAATCCTAAGTAGGACCAATTTCCCAATTTATTAGCATTAACTTATCAAACTGTTTTCTTCGAAGAAACGTCACAGTATGGAAATTCAAGTGAGAAAGATTACTTGCCCATACTCGCCGTTATTCCCATGAAAACCATTCCCTGCACAAAATGGCCCAAGTCATTTATCAAATTGTAGACTCATATTACAAAACTTTCGAGAAATTCCCAAAACTTCCCATAATTTGGAGCCGACAGACCCACCGCATCGTTGCCATCCGTAATTTTAAAGAACTGCTAGGATGGGGAATCGGCTGCATTTTTACCATGGGGTTGTGTGTCTTAATCCCAAAATTCGCCCAATTTATCTACATCGTGCGAAAATATTTGCAACTTGGCCACTATCCTGACGGGGATAGATTTGCTACCCCAATTCAAGTATTATCCGTCGCCGTGGCTCTGCTCGCATGTGGTGGCGCCATCTCGATCTCATTTTTTGCTCTCCTATTTAACAGAGAAATTGTGCACACTGTAAATTCGCTGTTTGACATGGAGCAGGTTTTAGTCACCCGTAGAAATCTAGTGCACCACAGGGCAAAAGACTACCGAGATAAGTTTACCCCGAAAGAAGCCTTATTTGCAAAAGTTTTAGGATATGTTCCACTATTTGCGCTCTACTTGGCGCCAGCGATTGCAATTTTTGCAGTGGTCAATGGTCTAGATCCACTCACTTTTGTGGTGGAGAGATATTTCCGGCCGGATTGGAGAAGGTATCAACTCGTCAGGTTTTTAGGATTTAAGACCTTTTCCTTGATCATGTTGACGGCCGCGGTGATCTCTGCGAGTAAGATATTGCTCGCGGTGGCGTGCATATTTATCTTTCCCGCATGGTTTTTACAGCATAATATTCGAATGTTGGGGAAGGATTATGACGCCATTGGAAATGAAGGGGTAGTTTGGATCCGGAATGTCAGGTAAGTCAATGTGTTACTATAGTTACTAATTTAGTACTTAATTATTCATGATGACATGACCGAGCATTATTTTACATTAGATGATTTTACAATTTATCAGAATATTTTCAGAATATAATTTATCAGAATACAATTTGTATTCTGTTAAATTTTAATTATTCGTCTACCACACCGCGATTGCCAAAAATTTAATAACTCCGTGGATTAATTAAAAACGATTAATTAACAATATCAATATTAAAATAATTTTCAAACGGTTATGAGGACCAGACTTTCAAAACTTTATAGTTTTATTTTCAATTGACCAAGCTTTCTACAGCAAATGTTGTCTTCGTCAGGGTCTCGTGTGTATTAATCTCCTGTCTTCAATAATATAGCCATTATTGGGGGTACTCATTTCAAGTTCGCATAGTTAACAACCTCAGCAAACATTTAATGTTTGCAAGTTGGCAAAACGCTTTGGCCTGAAATTCGATTTGCCAACTTGTCTATTTCCAATAGTAGTATTTAGTTCGCATTTTTTAAAAATAAAATCATGTCGCGATGCAAACATGCGAACTCATTGTGATTCACAACTTGTGAATACCCCCTTTATAAAATTAGTCGATTGAACTGAATTAAATGTTTACCATTCGTTTCTTCCAGGATTTACATAATCATGTATAACACGATTGTCATCGGATTCGCCAGACTCGGTCCTTACCTTGCCGTCATTGCACTGGGCATGCTCGTTGGGTGTGGACTTGCAATTACTATCTGCAACGTCGTCACCGTACGGATGAGGACTCATTTGCCGATAAGCTTATACCCAATATTTCCATTTATAGTCGTTCTACTCACAACCGTGTTAAATACAGTGTTAAGATTTGCAGCTGAATGTACAGAATTAAGTGCTGTATTGATCAGGTTTTGGATGCGTGATGCTGAGCAAAGAGTGGGCGCGGTGGCGGGAAAAATTCATCGGGAACGATTAAAGGCCATGAAACCTATCGAAATATATGTCGGATTAGGGAGAGAAACGCGGATGAATATAAACAAAGAATTTGTTTGTTTATACAACCAGGCGATAATCGATTACACGGTGAAGGCGTTGTTAGAATTAACGTTGTAAAGTGAAGAATAAAGAAAGTACATAGAATGCGCATCTCCACGGTTTTGGTTCGTACTGTATTTGTTTAAAATATATATATTTTTAAGATGAATTCAAAATATCCCATCACGGTAATTATATTTAACCGATTATTTAAGACCTAAGTGACGGGTGAGGAATTTTTTCAGATTAATTTAATTTAATATCTTGACACATATTCGTAATTCACTCCTAAATACATAGACACCAATGTGTATGTACATTTTCGTCTACTTATATCTCCGTCGCTCTGCTAGCACTAAAACAATCAAGGAAACCGTTATCCAGCCAACTGCGGGGAGGAAACCCATTGCCACGACCGGATTCGTAATCCCCCATCCTCTCGTACAAATTGATCTCAGCGCCTTTATCATTTGGGTTATCGGTACGAAGGCGAACACTTGACGAACAATCCATGGTGCCATTTCGGGAGGCCATATTGCTCCTGTGTTTCAATGACAGCAATAAATACGTTCGTTGTAAATAGTTACATTATCACCAGGCGGGGACACTAAACGACGTCTTGGTAACGATTTTTTACGAGCGGTCACTTCATTGTCCCGGGGAATATATGTAAGAAGTTGAGTCCGCAGACAATTATTTTTTTGCGGTTAAAAAATCGTTACCAACTTCAAAAACTCTTCGTCTACAGGCCCTAACAATGGGTGGTACCGCACAGTGTACGAATATGGAAAAATTTACGAGTACCTGTCCAAAATAATTGTCCTGGAGCAAGCATGATTAGTATGAAGATAAGGTCAAGCATCCTGTTACACAATGCGGCAATCATAACCCCTGAAAACAAGCTTATCTAGACAAATCACTCTTCAATTTCCAAACTTTACAATATTTACCCAATATCAACCCGGTTATGCCACAAGAGTAAATCAAACCCACTGCCAGTACCCACGAGCCTTTGATCTCCACGTCATAAAAATTGTACATTACCCCCAGGAATATCCCAATTTGTATCAAAATTATGCAACTTTGACTGAAAATAGCCGAAATAATTCGGTGCGAGAGGTGTACTCCGGCAATATATTCTCTCCCCTCGAAGCCGATGACTCGGTCTTCCATCCAAATTACGGCAACTCCCATTGGGAACAAAAACACGTGTCTGTAACCAAAGTAAGACGTCAACAAATTTAATTTGAATTTTCCCACAAAATTTACTTACAACATTATTACACCAGGTTTGAAAGAAGAGATGACATCAAATAGTTCGATGCTCCCATAAATCGCTCTAAACTGAATTGAGTTATATGAATTTTAGCAAAATAAATATTTATATAAGTACAAATGTACATCTACTTTAAAAAAAGTAATTATTATCGCCTGTTTGGTATTACTAACCTGCAGCCCTGGTTTGGAAATGCTCACATTGAAAGAACAAGCCGCAGCAATGTTTTCGATGAACATGAGGTATTTGTCCATTATAATTTTCCTTGCCCAACCAGATAATATTTTATCTGATAAACATATGTACATGAGCATGTAAATTCATTTATATTTGTATAATTAAGTAGTAATTTTAGTCATTAAATCAACGAGGTTTACTTGACTCATCCATTTGAACTGGTAACGTGGACCCATCTATTGTCTTATTATCTGCAAAATTGCGCTGTAACATTCTATTTCTCATGTGCAGGCTAAAATTGGCGGGGAACTCCACTATCCCAAGAAGATCTCCCTTTTCTACTAAACGGATGCCATCGTGGTATGCGTTTACATGAATCTGTAAATTTTGCATATTAATTAAAACTCATTACTGGTGAAGATAGCATGTTTTTTACCCAGGTAAATTTATCAGTTTCAAAGTTCTGCAGAAAGTCGCAAAGTCCCACATTTTCGAAACACTTTGTCGCATTATTGTAATTACAAGTTGGATCATTTATATTGAAACTGGGATCATTGTGGATTATCCCAAATTTTACTCCGTGTGGTTCGGGTCCGACGATATTTTTGAAGATCAGCGAAAGCAAAATTGGACAAATCAGCTCTCCAAATAATAACCTAACATGTTTAAGCAATCCGTTAATTTTCATAAAAATGTTTTCCATTTAGTTGAATACTTTATGTAGATACATTAAATCAAGAAATACATTAAATAAATGCATTAACCTCCAATCTCTCCTGCGCCGAGTCAACCATTTGAGGTTAAGGGCTTGAATAATTTTAGCGTGGTTTGATTTAGCACGTGGCGGGCACATGGCGTGGATATTGTTTTTCCTCGACGCTTTAATACTCAATCTTGCACTTGAGACCAATTTGGTGACATTTTGAGATTCAAATTTTTCAGCAAATAAATTAACCTCGTCTTGTCTGCACAAGTGCAAAACCGCTTCTTGCATGGTTTCAACTTTGCATTTACGTAGTAATGAGCTAGGGTTATCCTCTTCCAGTAGTCGACCTCCACGCATCAACCCGACCTGTATTTCACAGTGAAAAATTATGTCAGGTTTTCATTTTCATAAGCATTTGTTACCGTGTCGCAATGTTTAGTTTCCTCTAGATAATGTGTCGAGACAATTATGGTGACCCCATAATTTTTTGAGAGGTCAGATAAATATCCCCAAATCCTGCAAGATTATGGATATTGGAGGTGGTGCTTATCTGTCATAATATGCTAATCTTTACATACCTTTGTCTCAACAAAGTATCCAGCCCTACGCAGGGCTCATCGAGGACAAGAATTCGTGGATTATGAATCATCGCAATGGCCAGTGAAACTCGCTTTTTTTGTCCACCGCTTCGGCATTTTGGTACATACATACATATTTATATATTCATTTGCATATTTATCTATACTATAAGTTAAGAAAATTTCTTAAAGAAATTATGCTAATATTATTATTATTAGATGACAGGAGTTCACAAAACAAACAACACTAACACTGGTAGTAATAAAAGTTAGCAGTTTAGAGAATTATTCTCACCTCAAAGTACGCACTACATTATTTATTTTGCGCAGATCAAGGAAACCGGTGAGAAAATCGATCCGTTTCTTAATCTCAGATTCATCCATGCCATAAATCATTGCAAAATACTGCAGCGATTCCACGATTGTTAGCAAGTTCAGAAGCGCACTGTCCTGTGAGAATTATTTAATTAAGTAAATAATAAGCTCATAAAGTTTATCCGATGACGAAACCTGTGGCATGTATCCCAGCATTTGAGCAAGATTGTGGGGACGAGATTGACCAAAAAGTGTGATTTCTCCCATGTCCAGTTCACGAAGCCCGACTATGCAAGAGAGCAAGGTGGTCTTCCTACACGTACAAAGTTACAATTTAATGTTGCGCAGAGTAGTTATTAAATTTACATTTTTAATTGATTAAATACACATGTGAGCTAATTTATCAGCATGTCATTAAAGGAGCAGTTTCGTAATATGCTCCCATGGATTCGGGTAGTAATTTTGTCAAATCTGGCTGATCATCATACACTTGGGTGTTTACTTCTTATTTGTATAATTGCAAGAAATTCATTTCCTAAGTTCGTAGAAATTCCCTTGGTAATTCCAATTTGCTAAGTCACACATTACCTAGCTCGCATACAGAAATTCAATGAAAATTTTCTAGTCATGAACATTTTCACAAACCTAATGAAATCATAGCTCGCAATGGACCATGGTCAACTGGGCTATGGACCAAAAAAAAATTGGCCCATAATGGACTATGATCTTCGACTCAAATGCATCGATGGATCATGGACCAATTTAGTGCCAGCTATGAATGAAGCACGTGCATATCTTTTGTGAATCATGAGTTGTTGTTTTAAATCAAAATTTTTGATATAGGTACTAAAATTAAATAAGTTTGACCATCGATGGTTGTCTCTACGTACATACGCATTACACATATACTTGGGTATGTATAAATATGTAGGTAGTTTATAAATATGTCTATTACTGTCTATCCTTGTCTCAAATACTATTCAGGTGAAATAATGTAATCATACATAAGTGCATTATTTAAGTCATTTTCAATCTCTAAGCATACATGAATACAAAAGTGTATCGGTTAAGAAATCCTGTCTAGCAGTTTGCAAAAAATACAATAAATGCTAATTGACACTTACCCACAACCGCTCGCTCCGAGTAGTGCATAGCTAAAGTCATTTCAAAATTAGAGGATTCAATTAACCCGATGAAACTAATACTATCTATTAATTGCTTGATTTTTCTCACATTTCCCCCCGATCGACGTTAACGTTTAAGTTGTTAAGTACGAAATTTCCGCCTCCATATTTTTTAAACCCGTTCCGTACATGAACAGCCGACATATTTATGATAAGCAACAAGATAACAAATTCAACTCTCTAATTGACACAATGCACGATTATTTATTTATTTTTCCCCGATTGACGCAAACCGATGTGTTTCACGAGTGTTTACTTGGAGAGCGCGATCTTGACCAAAAACTGGTGGTGAGTGCAACGCTAACAAGAAATCCTTTGTTCAGGTAGACTTTATACGTACAATTAACCAGAAAAGTAGGTCAAATATGTAGATACATATATTCCAAACTGCTTTTCACAAAGTTCAAGACCGTTTCATAACTCGTGATTAGTTCGAAATGTCGTTAGGTTGTATTAAATGCACGGGCAGAACCTCGCCAATCTGCAGAGGAGCAATGACTAGGGTTGCCGCGGGTAACGGGTCGGGTACCCGTTACCCGCATACCCGCACGATTCTTGCGGGTACCCGTTATCTGCGGGTAGCGAGGACTACCCGCACGGGTAACGGGTAGTTTAGTTTTTTATTTAATTTTCAACGTAAATCAGTTCACAAAGAAAGTTAGCAGCAAGTTAGTCCATTTACGCACAAAAGCGTCAATTTATTATTTTTCCATTTCAAAATTTGTCATTTGCCAGCAACAAGCGTTTATAACCAGCGTATCTTTAAGGAAACCACAGAAGCCTATGCCGGCCTAAAATACTTTTCACGTTCAGAAAATGCGGAATAATTACATATTGTTTCTCAAGCATAGTTTGCCTGCTCTAAGATATCAGTAATAATTTGACCTGTATTTGTGTGTATTTGTTTATGTAAGACTGCCGAGGTTTTAATTTGTTCTTTGAGGATGAAAAACTTGAATCCGATTGAAAGCAAAAAATGTATTTGTAGACAATTTTTTTGAATGAAAACTTCAGTTAAATCAAAATTTGAAAAAATCCAACAAAAAATTGAACCTTTTTCAAGCTAAACCAAAATTGCACAGCGAGTATATTTTTATCAAAAACTCAAGCCAAAAATTAGGAATCACGTGATACTTATCTTTCCTTTAAATGGCCTCTTCGAAGAATAACATTGGCTGTAAAGTTTAATTTTTAAGGAAATATTCTGTATCGTTTTCCTGCAATGGACAAAAACCATGGTGGACTTTGAACTCTGCAATAGTTTCCTTTAAACTGTTCATTCAATGGACAAATTAGTGCAATGTAATTCCTATTTGTTGGTTTAATTTTTTGATATGCATAAATCGCTAAGAAATACCGACATAACTTGAAAAACGATCCAATTGTAAGCCAAAAGGCATGCGTTACTTGCATAGCACTATCTCAAAGTACATATCAACTCAAATGAACAAATAATTGATCAAATCCAACTTATTCTCAAGCGTGGCTAGTTTTTAACCTAATTCTCATAACGGGTAGCGGGTAACGGGTACCCGCACGGGTACCCGTGCGGGTACGGGTAGTTGTGCTGCGGGTAGCGGGTCGGGTAACGGGTAGCATTTTCGCTACCCGCGGCAACCCTAGCAATGACTACTAATTTCTTTATGTACCTTGGTGACGAAGGGTGCAGAGATGAAGGTACATATCTAGTATGTACATATGAAAGCGAAAATATGCACATACAAGTATGTATGTATGCAATTGTACAACGTGAAACTTTATGCAATCTTAAGTTTATCGCCGGCTTGCCATTATCATACCAACATTGAATATGTAGTTATTTTTTCTTACATGATGAACTGATTCCGTCCACTTTTGTTCAGTTTATGTATGCATTTGTTTAATGGCTTTTCAACTCAAAGATACTTCACTTTAAATCACGGCGAAATGGTTATCCCTTGGACAAAATATCGAACACGGTACCGAGCGCAAAATGCACCACCAATGCTTTTGGCAACCCACTGTACATGAGTATAGTTTTATACATTTATTTTGATCAGTTGGTGAAAATATTACTGACTTATCAATTTGTGCACGATTTACTAAAGCTGATTTATTTAATACCATCTGGAAATGCACGTGTCACTGCCCCCATTGTAAGGAGTAGTCCATTAGCTTAGGCGTTTTGTGGCATTACGTACCATATAGCTTCTAAGAATTTTCTGTACCTACAATTCACTTATTGTTCCTCCGAATTCGGATTGTCATACAGCTAATCTGAAATAATTTACCTGCGTGTTGACCTGTGCATTACTTAGGAAATTGCATGAGGATAATGATGAGGGTAAAGATTTGTTGAAATACCTGCAATCATTTATTTGGACTTAATATCTATATATGTATGTATGCTTTTAGGGTTTAGATACAGTAGGAAACCAAAATTAACCGACCAGGTTCTGATCTCACAATTTTTACCTTTAACCACCAAAATTCCACTACTAACTTCAGCCACTCGTACAATTAGTTTTGAAGTTAACAAATCCGTAACATTTTGACGTTTTCAACACCTCTGTGCAATTTCTTTTACACCCTAGAAGTGACTTTATGAAAAGCAAAATTTTGGAAAGTTATAACATTACTTGTGGGGAAGTATTTCAAAACTCCACTATTCATAATATTACTGTGGGTGTATAGCAAATTGCATATGTAGAAGTGTTCCACACATCTGAGTTGGTCCAAAATTATAAAAATAGCACCACCAAAACAAAAAAATTATTGTTTACCATATTTATTAGGTCATATGCAAAAAATTATGACCTTTGATTTTCACCCTATTGTTTCAAAATAGTAGCTTGATCTCGCCACATATAGGTATATTCTTGACTTCCCCCAAGTGAAAAACTTAGAATTAAGATTTTCAGCATTTTGCAGATGGGCCTGATCAAAACCCGGTCGGTTAATTTATAGGGTTTTACATATGTACATAGGTTCTACATATGTACGAGTATGTTCATACCACAGATATACAAGTATATATCTGTGCTACTATATATCTGTGGTTCATACACACATTAATTGGATTTACAGAATACATATACATACATATGTAAGCACATGCATAAATATGGTGTCCTACATTGTGCTCGCGCTCATCTGCACACGCTCATTAGCTCGCGCTCATCCGCACACCCTCGATTGCACACCTACACATTTTGCACACGGATGATTCTGCACACCCTCATCGGCACACCCTCAACTGCACACGCACACATTCTGCTCACCAATCATTCTGCACACCTAATTATTCTTAGTTAATATTTATGTATGAGGGGTTTCGACTATGCTAGTCCTAGGATATATTTTTCCTAGGACTAAATTTGCCAGAATAATTTTACAAAAAATTTAGTAAAATTATTGCTGCTAATATTTAATGACGGTGGTTCAGTGTAATATTGCCATTGACAAGCCAATTACAAGTTATAAATAGGTAAGTGATATAAATTTATAAATTATATAAATTCGACGTATTGTTTTAATTCCAGTGGTGTGACAAAATTTTCGTATTAAAATAAAATTTGGTCACCCTATGACCACTTTAATCACATGCGGAGCGGTCACTTTCGCCCATGCTTAATATGGGAGGTACATTTTCATCTGCTGCTACTCACTCTTCTCATATTTGAACTGAAATATCAACCCATTACTCATTGAGCACTTAATTTATCTATGGTTAAAATTTTATTACAATTTACTTATGTAAGTTGGTACGAATACTTCTAAATTCCGAAAATATATTGGATTAAATGAATGCCTTAATTTACCTATATAAGACACATGCATGAATGAAAGGATCGACACATGTACCAAAATAACCACAATACACGACTTATTCAACAAACTGAAGGAAATTCCGTGTAAAATGCGTGTTTCGTCAATTGGGACGAAAATATTTGTGACCATCGTTATAACCCTTATAAATTTTAACAAAGAATAATTAGGTGCAGAATGATTGGTGAGCAGAATGTGTACGTGTGCAGTTGAGGGTGTGCCGTTGAGGGTGTGCAGAATCATTCGTGTGCAAAATGTGTAGGTGTGCAATCGAGGGTGTGCGGATGAGCGTGAGCAGATGAGCGTGTGCACATGAGCGCGAGCAGCTTACCGGTAATCCATAAATATATCGTGTTAAATACTACTTACCCCCAAAAACATGGGGTTGTTTAATTTTACATAGTCGTTGAAGGAAACCTCCGTAGGCTCAAGGGTCAACAGGTTGTAGACTTCTTGTAACTGAATTCAAGTAAATAAAAATTTAAAATATGTATACATAGATATATTTACATATTGCAAGTCATTTTATTCTCAAGAATTGACTATTTCAATATGTACCTCAGTAAAGTAATCTCCCGAACCGACTGATTTTAGTTTCTCTAGTTTAATAATGCCTGCAATCTTTTTCTCCTGTTAATACAGCATCAAAAACGCAGGATAACTTAATGTTAGATATGTATATGTATGTAAGTTTCCGAAAATTACACCTCTTGTGTTATCGTCACCGCCATGGAAACTTTCACGTAGAGGCGACTCATCCCAAACAGTGGCCAAATAGAGGCAAACGCTAACAGAATTGTCGTCTCGGCACCTTCCCCTTGTGACTCATTAGATATGACGGTAACAAATACATAGAACGACACCCCGGTTGTGTACATACTCATCAAAATCGATAAGAGCTGCTGCGTCGCCAAATAATCGCCACAATGCTTCGTTTGCAGACGAAGCTTGATCAAAAGATGGTGAATTTTTTCAATTGAAAATTGGTGATGGGCTGTCAAATTTGCTTCGAGATGACTTCGCACCTGATAAGTAAATGCATACAAATAAACACCTAAATACTGAGGGTGATTTGACAAATTTTGAACAAAATTTTATACTTTTGTTAAATGTTAAAATTTCTTAAAGTTTGAAAACTTAAAATTTGAATTTTTTTTAAATTAACCAAACAGCGTTTACCGTGTAAATAATGATAATTCTCACCTGCCGGAACCCAACCTGTAGACATTTCAGCATCAGCAGTGCCTTCGAATCTTCAATGGCATAACAGATGTACGGGAGATACCCATAAATGATGCTGAACAAACAATGAATCGGATATCCGGAATCGAACCGCCATATTGTTTCCAAGCTACCAAAAACGAGGGCAGGAGCAAATTCAAACGTCGGGATAAAGCAGTGTAGAAATGAATCGATTTTGATTTTATCACGGGGAACACCCATTTTTTGCATTTCATCTTCAATAGCATTCCAATTGTTTAGCCACTCGGCTAACTTGGGGGCTTTGAAGAAAATTATGACGTAGTCGATTGTAACGATTATTGTGTACATTGTAGTCACACTGCAAATGAGACCGTAGATAAATCCTCCGACATGTCGTTTGAGATTGTCACTGTATCGGTTAGATGGTGGCCAACTGAAATTATATAAGTAGGTTATAGACGAAGTATGCAAATAGTGAGGTCGGTTTTTATTTGTTCATGTCCTTAGTATCGTAAAATAATTTGCGAAAAAAACAAGGGGTCAAGCTTCGTAAATATCGGAACCTTAGCGACGTGGTTTTTGAACGACAAAATCTTACGACGCTTACAAAACCTTCGTGACTTATTACACAGTATGAGGAATACTAAGGATACGAACTTATTACCACTTTGGTAATAAATGCACTCACAAATATCCCCCTGGAGATGCAGCATCCCGAAATAAACTGTCATATTTCTTTAGAGCAGTGATCAATGAAATATTCAGTAGTAAAGCAAAAATTGAGGAGAAAAGAAATGATGCGCTGAACACTTTGAACTTATAATTAATCTGTGATTTATGTGACACGCTTTCAAATGCTAAAGGACACCGAGCAAAGTAGCGGGAGAATTTGAAAAATTTGACGAGTTGTTTGCTTAATCCTGGCAATGTGGGTGGGTGGGGTAATTTTCCCCATTGGAAAATCGGGAAAATTTTCGATGAGACGATTTTCTTAGGAAATGTTAGCTCCATATCCGAACGATTAATCAAGAAGGATTGGTCGTTGGGTTCATTTAATAATTGAAAATATTCATACGGCAGCCACTTAATGGTGCCATCAATAAAAATATAATGGGTGGAGTTTTCAATTATCTTTATTGATCACTTGATTAAACTTCCGGTGTCTGTATGCTAAATATACATTTTATTAGTTATTAACCCAGTATCTGCAAGCCTCATGTACCAATATATGTATGTACGTATATAGTCAGAACATACATACATTCGTAATATTATTTCATGTGATATAAAATACGTATGTATGTATGAATGTATTTAAGAAACAATTAAGTATCTCCATATTTACACATACAACGAATACTCGACATATCTTACCTGACGAGTGAAAGTAGGAGTAAAGTTCATTGGATAAATAATGATGTTTATGGTCTCAGTCTGATTAATTGCCATGCGTCATATAGTAAGTACATAGATAAATCATTAATATTCACCTCTCCTTGCCCTTTGAACTTTGAAGATAAATAAATAGCATACTATCTATGTCGATATGTAGATATGTACATTATATAAATTTAATATATTTGTGTTTAAATGTACATGCATAAACATGTATGTATATATGTACATACATAATTTAGTTTATGTGTATAGTATGTTTTAATGTGGCAAAAGTTTTTATTCGCAGTTATTGGTGAAAAGTTTTCATTGAAAAAATAAATTGATTAGTGATAAAAACTGAGCTTGAAAACAAATCTGCAAACGTATACGTTTCCCTTTATTAGATGAGATATATCTCATCTAAGGAAATGTTTAGAATGTATCTAGTTAATTTGGTAAGGATAAATATCGATCGCTAATAACTTTTCATAAAAATAATTGGTTATGTTAAAGGTTAACGGATATTTTGTGCGTCAATAACTCTCCTAATTTCCAACCCAACCCCTAGAAAGTAATTTCAAAGTCATACAAAAGTGACCACAATTTTGATCCAGGGCTTAAACAATGTCTTAACGATTGTTACATAGATTTGTACTTAACGATGCATATGCATAGGTTTTAAGAAGTTGTAAATTATAACACACATCCCGTTGTTCCACAGTTGTTGGGCAACTAATTAGCAAGGTATGCAAAAGTAAATGAGTGCGCTATTTGGGAAACTGCATAAGAATAATGATGAGTGTAAAGATTTGCTGAAACACCTGCAACATTTAATTCAGCATATTTATGTATACTTTTGGGCTTTAGATATACGGATTTATGCATATGTCGTTTTAAGTGGCACTCACCCCCAAAATCAGTGGATTGTTTAATTTTACATAGTCGTTGAAGGAAACCTCGGTGGGTTGAAGGGTCAACAGGCTGTAAACCTCTTGTAGCTTCATAATTTAAATGAGTAAAAATTAATAAACGTATACATACCAAGATATATTTTTTACCCATTTTGTAGAAATACATAAGTTAAGTACATATATATATAGTATTTACCTCAGCAGCGTAATCTTCCAGCCCGAATGTTCCCCGTCTCGTTTTTAGTTTCTCTAATTCAATAATTCTCGCAATCTCTTTTTCCTATGAATATAAAGCATACATTTATGCGGGATGTGTATCATCCTTGTTCGTGAAAAGGTTGTAGGTTGAGAGACCAGTCAGAAACAGAAGCTTCCGCATTAAAGACCATGTGGTAACATAAGTTGTCGGATAAAAATAAGGAAACAAGTGTCACTATGTTATGGTTATGAAGTCTCACATTTCCCAAAAATTGGTCCGACAACTTTTGTATACAGCTGATTTTGTAGATGATAACTTCCGGAAACGTTAGCACGATCGGCGACGATATGTGAAAATTATGTTTATACCTCTTTAGTTATTTTCACCCCCATCCAAACTTTCGCGTAAAGGCGACTCATCCCGTACAGTGGCCAAATAGAGCCAAACGTTAACAAAATCGTCTTTCCGGTACCTTCCTCTACTGACCCGTTAGACATGACGGCAACAAATACGTAGAATGAGGCCCCCGTGGTGTACATCGTCATCAGGATCGAAAGGAGTTGCTGAGTCGCCAAGTAATCGCCACAACGTCGCGTTTGCTGGCGAAGCTCGATTAAAAGTTGATGAATTTTTTCCATGGGAAATTGGTGGTGATTTCCTTTCAATTCATCCTCCAGGTAGGTGCGCACCTGATACATATATATGTATGTAAATAAACACTTAAATAGTGAGGGTGATTGAACAAATTTTGAAGAAGAGTTCATAGTTGTTCCAAATTAATTGGCCCGAGAAACTCAAAGTATGAAACTTTTCAATTATTCTACAAAAGTGCACTATTAAAAGCCTCGTATAGTGAGGAAGGTATTGATTGCTCGGTATTAAAGTTGCTATGACCTGGTAGTCCAATTATATGTATATGTAGGTTCGTGCAAATTTGTTACCTATTTACACAGAAAAACTTTAATACCGAGCTGTACTGCACCAATTTAGCAAAGTCATATGAATACCGCCTGATATTATTTTAATACTGGATTTCTAAGAGTGTAGCGTTTACTGTCTGTGTGCATGATAATTCTATTCACCTGAAGGAATCCAACTTGTAAGCATTTCAACATTAAAAGTGCCTTAGAATCTTCAATAGCATAACAGATGTATGGAAGACATCCGTAAATGATGCTTAATACGCAGTGAATCGGATATCCCATATCGAATCGCCACATTGTTTCTAAGCTTCCGAAAATGATGGCGGGTGCAAATTCGAACGTTGGGATAAACCAGAGAAGAAATGAATCGATTTTAATTTTATCACGTTGAAGACCAATTTTTTGGATTTTATCTTCAATAGCATTCCAATTATTCAGCCATTCGGCTAACTCTGGGGCTTTGAAGAAAATTATGACGTAATCGATTGAAACGATAATTGTGTAAACTGTGGTGATGGATGAAGTCAAATCATACACGAATTTTCCGATATTTTTTTCAAGATCGTCATTGTATTGATTAGATGGAGGAAACCTGTAATTAAATTAAGGATGGAGTTAATTAATTGAAATAATTTGGTTTCACAGTTACATCAACTTTCTAGTATTTTTTCGTGTTCTGTCATGTTTGCAACGATGTTAAACCGAACATTTGTCCGCCAAATTCAAAATTCCTTGACAATGTTTCAGAGAAAGATGCCATTCCCATTATTTATTCTAAGGTTCAGTGAAAAACCGTTACGAATGCAGTATAAATACATAGGATCCACAGGCGCCGCCATGAGGGTTATATGGAATGTCCACCCATATATTATATTGACAACTCTCGTGGCTGCGCGTATGATGGGATCATTATTACGTAACAGTTTTGTGTGAATTTGTCTATTTAGGTACTTACAAATCTCCCCCTGGAAATACGTCATGCCGGACTAAACTGTCATACTTCAGTAGAGCCAGAATCAATAAGAAATTCAGCAGTAGGGCAAAAATGGATGAGAAACAAAATAATGCGCCGCACAGTTTAAACTTGTATTTAATCTGTGATTTATGTGGTACACTTTCAAATTCTAAAGGACACCGGGCAAAGTAACGGGAGAATTTAAAAAAATTGATGAGTTGTTTGCTTAATCCTGCCAATGTGGGCGGGTGGAGTAATTTTCCCCATTCGAAAATTGGAAAAATTTTCGATGGAACAAGTTTCTTAGAAAATGGTATCTCCATTAGTGCCAAATGACCAATAAGGGATATAATAGCACTTTTGATTAGTTTGCTCAGTTAATATGCTATTGGAAATATTCTTATCTACATACTTAATGGTGGTCCATAAAAATAGAGTGCAATGGGTGGAGTTCCATATAAACCTATTAATTATTTTAAGTAATTTACTTAATTGAACTTCCGATCTCCGTAATGGGTGTATTTCCGCTTGCAGTGCATATCTGCTTGTAGCATACAATGAGGAAATGCAGAGTATTTCACGTGACATATGTAAATTACGTAAGAAACAATTATATATGTATTTCCCATGGACACTAATAAAGCATACATCACAAGTGAAATTTGTGAGGTAAATAACAATATTTATGGTCTCATACTGATCAATTACTTGTAATGCACCATATGCTCGGAAGTCATTAATATTTATGTACAAATGTACATTTATTATGGTTATACACTCAGAAATCAAGTATTAAAATAATACCAAGAAGGATTCATACATTACGTATGTGACTCTACGAAAGTGACATTGATAAATAATATCCTCACTGTAGTAATTGCTTAGGATTAAAGTTTCACAATATTGACAGAAAATTTTTACAGGCAGGTATAATTTTAATATCAACCCTGACTCAGTTTATTTGAAGGCCTGTTTCCAATTGCGGCATAGGTCTTAGATTTTGTCCTCGAATTTATCAATAATCTCCAGTATGAAAAGGAACTTACCGTCCAAAAAATTAAAATTTAATTTCAAATATTGGCCGAGTAATTATTATTTTTCGAAATTTTAAAACCGCGTTGCATTTTAAATATCAAGTGCACCAGATTTTTGACACAGTTTACTTCAACTTAAACTTTATTTTATTTGCCGTAATCTACTCGATAAAATTTTCAAAACTTGAAAATTTGCAATTTTCAAAATTTTGAATGACAATTTTGAAGCGCTGTAACTTCTTGCCCCCACCCATGTTTTTCTCAATTTTTTGAAATTATGATCTAGTGACTAAATAGTTACTAACAAAAAAAATTTACGCCAAACATGAGTGGGGGCAAGAAGTTATTGCGATTTTACTGACACATGGTAGCTTATGGGTGGGAATATTCCCAAAATGATAGAAAAACAAGGGGCGTAAACAAAACTTTTAGTGACGAAATTCTAGTGTCACATCCATAAAGATTATTTTGAAAGCTGACTTCAAAAACTATAACTTAAAAAAATTAGCCCTGGCCGTGTCAACATACAAAACGACAACCCGTGCTACGCCCACAGCTGGCGAGCACCACCATCAGTAGTGTCGCTCGGAGTGGAGAGGCAACATCTCCGCTCTCATGACTCTCCTCCAATCGAAGGTTTTGACTTGGAGTGACTCCCCTGTGAATAAAAACGTACGTAAGTACAGAACAGTTCTGTACATTATTATCTCAAAGAAGCTGAAGAATAAAGGAGCACAAAAGTCAAAAACAGGGAGTCTCAATCTGCCTCATTTCCAGAACGAATTTAATACATACGTACGGCTTGTGCAGTAAATGAAGTCTTACTTTTCCTCAGCCAATTTTCAACCTTTCAGAATCAATACATACATATGCTTATGTACAATTATTCCTATTTTTGGGAAGGTATGACTCAATTTATGAACGATTTCAAAAATGTTTCTAAAAAATCACTTGTCATTTTTAGAGATCTTAAGGATTTTCGGTGCCTTCAACTCTTGCTGCTCCGATTGTCGTAGAAGTAGAATAGTGTCGTAGAATAGTGTGAAGTAATTGACATTGTGTAGAAGTTCGTTACTTAGGAAACTGCATGAGAATAATGATGAGGGTAAAAATCTGTTGAAACACCTGCAACATTAAAGTAATTCAGCATATGCAAACTTTTTTGCTTTAGATATACAGTTTTACATGTATATCATGATAAATACAACTCACCCCCAAAATTAGTGGGTTATTTAATTTCACATAGTCGTTGAAGGAAACCTCGGTGGGTTCAAGGGTCAACAAGTTGTAAACTTCTTGTAGCTGCATAATTCAAATGAGTACAAATGAATACGTAAGAATCCATACTTATATTCATATATCCTTTAAGCTAGTTTGTATGTATGTAAAAATCGACTGCAAATAGTTAAAAAATAGAATAAATATTTACTTCGGCAGCGTAATCTTCCGATCCCAATGTTCCTCGTTTCATTTTTAGATTTTCTAACTTAATAAATTTCGCAATCTCTTTTTCCTGATTACAAAGCATCAACAATGCAGGATAAATTTGTGCCAAATTGAAACTTAGATATGCCCATAACTATGTATGCACATACCTCTTTAGTTATCCTGACCGCCATGCTGACTTTCGCATAAAGTCGACTCATCCCGTACAATGGCCAAATAGAGGCAAACGTTAAAACAATTCTTTTATGGGTCCCTTCTCCGACGGACTCATTAGCCAACACAGTAACAAATATGAAGAATGACGCCCCCGTGGTGTACATCGTCATTAGAATTGAGAGGAGTTGCTGAGTCGCCAAGTAATCGCCGCATCGTTGCGTTTGTAGACGAAGTGCAATCAAAAGATGATGAATTTTTTCCATCGGAAATTGGTGATTGACTTTCAAGTTTTCCTCGAGATAACCTCGAACCTGATAAACATGCGCAAAGATGCAATTATTAGCAATAAATTTGACTCAAAAAATTTTGACTGAAATTTGTTCAAATTTAATTCCCCCCGGAACACTTAACATTCGGAATTGTTCCAGCGTTTACTGTCTACATGATAAATCTCACCTGAAGGAACCCAACTTGTAAACATTTCAGCATCAGCAGTGCCTTTGAATCTTCAATGGCGTAACAGATGTATGGAAGATACCCATAAATAACGCTGAACAAGCAGTTTATCGGATACCCGATATCGAATCGCCACATTGTTTCTAAGCTTCCGAAAATGATGGCGGGTGCAAATTCGAACGTTGGGATAAACCAGAGGAGAAATGAATCGATTTTGATTTTATCACGGGGAAGACCCATTTTTTGCATTTCATTTTCAATAGCGTTCCAATTGTTTAGCCATTCTGCCAACTCGGGGGCTTTAAAGAAAATTATGACGTAATCGACTGTAACCAGGACTGCATAAATCGTGGTGATGGACGAAGTCAAACCATACACGAATGTACCGACATTTTTTTCGATATTGTCATTGTATGGATTGGATGGGGGAAACCTGTAATTAAATTAAAGACTCGCGTTAAATTCAATAACTTCTTGTCAAAAGTGTGTCAATATGATTTTAGAATTTTTCCCGTGTTCTGTCAAATTCACAAAAATTTTGAACTGAAGACTTGCCAAAATTAAAATACTTTGACAATATTTCAGAGGACGATGACAAGCTTATGTAACGTTTTAGTCACAGATCGTTGCGTATGGGATCATTGATATGCACCAATTACGAGAGAATATCAGTATATATACTCACAAGTCTCCTCCTAGAAATATGTCATGCCGGACTAAAGTGTCATATTTCAGTAGAGCAAGGATCAATAAGAAATTCAGCAATAGAGCAAAAATTAATGCGATACAAAATGATGAGCTGAGCGGTTTGAATTTAAAATTAATCTGTGATTTACGTGGCACACTTTCAAACGCTAACGGACACCGGGCAAAGTAGCGGGAGAATTTGAAAAAATTGACGAGTTGCTTGCTTAATCCTGGCGATATAGTTGGGTGGATTGATTTTGCCCGTTGGAAAATTGGAAAAATTTTCGATGGAACGAACTTCTTAAGGAACGTCATCTCCATCAGTGCCAAATGGTCAAAGACTGACGTAATTGCAAATTGGATTATAGTAGTTATCTAGTTATTATGATAATTGGAAATATTAATTTGGCAGCGTGAGTGCTTAGAGGACATTCAACGAAGAATGATTAAGCCCAATGATATCGTTAAACTGGAGGTGGGTGGATATCTAAAAAAACAAAAATTTGCATTATGAGGTTACGAATGAACGTTCCCTTACCTAGTGAATAGTGATATATAAAAATAGAGCGCATTAGCTTCATTAATTACTTCCGATCTCTGCAATACATATGTATTTCATTAGTTGGCTAATACATATCTCCTTGTATCACACATAACATGTGGAAATGTAGAATATTTCATGTGAAATTTAGTACATAAGAAAAATTTTTATACGTGCATGTAAATATTTACAATGGGCAATACCCATTCATCATGAGTGAAATTTGTGAGATAAATAACAACATTAATCGTCTCATACTGACCAATTACTTGCTATGCTCGGAAGTCATTAATATTTGAGTATGTATGTATGTATCTACTTGTGGAGCGACCAGGCTACTCATTAATAAATTGTTGTACCAAGCAGTAGCACTATTAACGCCGAGAAATCAATACCTACCTGACTATAATATATCCAGACTTCTAAGAGCGTATTGCTTCTATATATTTGTTGGTCTTGCATTTTGTAGTGTAAAAGAAACCGAGAAGCAAAAGTCAAAAACAGAGAGTCCCAATTTGCCTAATTTCATGAACAAATTTCATACGTTTACATACATTTTCATTATTTAGATACAAGAATCTGCTAACAATTTATAACAAAATATAATGGGAAAATTAGATCAAATTTATCGATAAATAATTACTTAAATATAAATATTTTGAAGTGTTTGTGAAGATACGTATAATTCCATTTATGTACGTGTGGTGGATCTTCGTAACCAAAATTCATTCGTAATTTGTGGAGATTTGTGAAGAATTTTCCGTGCCTCAACTCGCAATCCGAACAACAACTAGTCTGAAATAATTGATCTCGTGCTGAAATGAAGTGCGTTACTTAGGAAACTGCATGAGAATAATGATGAGGGTAAAAATTTGTTGAAACACCTGCAACATTTAAGTATCATTCAGCATATGCATACTTTTAGGCTTAACATATACGGGTTTATTTTTATATCGTGTTAAATACCACTCACCCCCAAAATTAAAGGGTTATTTAATTTCACATAGTCATTGAAGGAAACCTCGGTAGGTTCAAGGGTCAATAAGTTGTAGACTTCTTGTAGCTGTATAATGCACATCTATTTTTTGAGCCATTTTGCATACATTTGTACCTATGTGTATGTAAAAATCGACTATTTATGTTAATATTTACCTCGGAAGAGTACTCATCCGACCCGAATGTTCCTCGTTTCATCTTTCGCTTCTCAAATTTAATAATGTCCGCAATCCTTTTTTCCTGTTTTTAAAGCATCAACTCGCAGGATAAATTTGTGCAAAAATATAAATTTGTGAAAATTATGGCCAAACCTCTTTAGTTATTTTCACCGCAATGTAAACTTTCGTATAAAGTCGACTCCTCGCGTACAATGGCCAAATAGAGACAAATACCAACAGAATTGTCTTCTCGGCACCTCCCCCGACCGATTCGTTCGACATAACGGCCACAAATGCGTAGAATGACACCCCCGTGGAATACAACGTCATTAAGATGGAAAAGAGTTGCTGAGTGGCCAAGTAATCGCCACAATTTTGCGTTTGCAGACGAAGATTAATCAAAAGATTGTGAATTTTTTCAATAGGAAATTGGTGATGGACTTTCAAGTTTTCTTCGAGATAACTGCGGACCTGGTAAATATGTACGAAGACGAAATTAAATACTGAGGGTGAAGAAACTAATGGTGAACAAGATTTCGTACATAAGTTTGTGCGAAATTAATGGTCGCAGGAAAAGTTAAATTTGTAATTCTTCAAAAATAAATTCATAGCGTTTACCGACTATGACAATTCTCACCTGAAGGAACCCAACTTGTAAGCATTTCAGCATCAGCAATGCCTTCGAATCTTCAATAGCATAACAGATGTATGGAAGACATCCGTAAACGACGCTTAGTACGCAGTGAATCGGATATCCAATATTCAACCGCCCTATTGTTTCCATGATTTTAAAAATTAGGGCTGGTGCAAATTCGAACGTTGGGATAAACCAGAGGAGAAATGAATCAATTTTAATTTTGTCACGGGGAAGGCCCATTTTTTGCATTTCATTTTCAATGGCATTCCAATTATTTAGCCATTCCGCCAACGCGGGGGCTTTAAAGAAAATTATGACGTAATCGATTGTAACGAGGACTGCGTAAATCGTGGTGATGGGAGAAAGCAAGGCATATCCGAATCTTCCTACATTTCTTTCAAAATGGTTATTGTAAGGAATAGATGGAGGAAACCTGTAATTAAATTAATGGTGGAGTTAGATAATTACTGTAACTTAGGATTGGCAGTAGCGAATTCTGTCATGTTTGCTCAGATTTTATACCGAAAAATAGGAATACTTGTACAAAAAAAAATCTTTTTGCTTTAGCAATGGTTAACCACTTCGCCCCTATAACGACTATGTGGCGTATTTGACCTTTACACCGAATACGACCATGTGGCGCCGGTTCCCTTGGCACCGGAATTCGACGATGTGTCGTATTGACCCTTGACAACGGATACGACTATGTGGCGTATTTTCCGTTCACACCGGCCTACGACTATGTGTCGTATCCGGAAAAAAATTAGGTCATTGCCTCTCCAAGCAAAGCAAAGCAAGAGTTATGAGTCAAGAACCCGCCCTTTAGGCGGGAAGATAAATTGTCTCTTAGGAAATAATATTAGAAATGGATGCAAAATAAATTTATAGCCAAGTGGCTATATCTAGCCAACACGCCGAGTTGTGAAAACTGTTTTTTGCAAGGAAATTTCGACACCAATTTATTTCAACAACGCTTTACGATAAGATTAGAGAAATTGTTTTGCTCGCATGTAGCACAAATGGGCGTTTTGGGAGAGAAAACTAAAAGTTTGATGAATTGCATCATTGCATGGATTTAATTATATACCACAAATAATCTTGCCGGTAGGGTAAACTACGTCAAAATTAATGATTACGTACCGGGTGCCGCTGAAATATCTTTTAGGCGGGAAAATTAAAAATTGAGAGATTGCCAGGAATTAGTAGAATTTAATTTTCCCGCTTAAAATTGATTTCTATTCACCAGATGCGCCATAGTCTATGTTCGAGCAATTTCCTCTCACGGGATAATTATTCATTGTCATTGCTGTCTATTTAAAGTCATTGTAAGGATTTTTGGTTTTCCCGCCCAAAATCGGCTCCTAAGGCGCTTTATGCGCTATAATCAATATTTGCGAGTTTACGTACTATTATGCAAGTATTACTCTATGCTTGTTTAACTTTTCATGCAATTACAATCATTTTTAAAATTCGGCGTGTTGGCTATTTTCGGCTATAAACATTGTATGTATGTATGTATGTATTGGTGGGGTGACGATCCTGCCATTGTTGGACTGGACCGTCAGCTGCGCAAGCACTAGAGCTTATTGCAGTCTCCCCGTATACACCGCTTACTGTGCAGAGTTATGACTCTCACGATTTACCGATCTAGCTTGATCAACAAACCGCCCTGATCTGATTATAAATTGAATCAGATCGGGCAGAGGCATAGTAACTATTTGCTCTGGTGGCAAATCGTGCCTCCCAAAGAGTTCTAACCTTAGGGCACAGTACTTGTCACAGGATCACAGGATCCAAGAAAATGAAATACAGTCTCAGGGCCACGGCCGCATTGGCACGTGGCCTCATCAACTAATCCCATTGTCCTAAGGTGCCCGTTTAAAGTACAATGCCCGGTTAAGGTTTGTATTACTGATCGCAGATTATTTCGATTTAGGGTTAAAAGCTTTCTGCTAAGCCCTGATAAAGGGGCAAAGAGAAAAGCTTTGGAAGTTAAACAACCCTTGCTGCTTTTCCACGATTTGGTATGCTGCAATCTTGCCCAGTTTACAATGCTGGAGATTACAGTGCTTCTGGAAAGAGGAATAGAGGGCTGTGGGCCAAGATACTCAGTAAGAGTACCTTCCTTGGCCAACAAATCAGCCACTTCATTCCCTTCATATCCATGGTGAGAGGGGATCCAATGAAGTGTTACCTTCTTAGTCTTCCTAATATGATTTAGCATCTCAATAGCCTCAGCAGTCAGTGATGAAACTGGCCATGGGCTAGTGACTGCTTTAATGGCACCCTGACTATCAATGAAGAAGTCAACGTTCAAGCCATAGTTCTGAGAATTGTCGGTCAACATTTCAGAGGCCCTGATAACACCCATAATTTCTGCCTGGAAAACCGTGGGTGCCCATCCCAGAGGAATAGAGCACCTCACAGCTTCCTGGACAAGGTTGTTGTATGTGAAGTAGTAAGCCGCACCCGAGCTCTCGCCCATCCGTGAGCCGTCTGTAAAACAGCTCACATCAGCGGCATCCGTGGGCACGCTACCATCCTCCCAATCTTGCGCCGAACAGATGGAGGTTGAGAAGTTCCTCTCTGCTGGTGGATTAACAAGTTTCTCACATGGCATCTGGAATTCTGGAATGCCAGATGCCATGATTTCTACAAACTTGTTATGTTTTAGCACCATCGTCCGATCACCCCCAGACCATTTTCTCCATTGGCCGTGGTGAGCGAGGCGATGGTAGGTACGTAGTGCAACTTGCTGTACCCGGATATCCACTGGGGCAAGCCCCAGTAGACACTCCAGGGCTGCAGTAGGAGTGCTAGACATTACACCGGTTGTACCAAGCATGGCAAACCTTTGTACTCTTTGCAGCTGGGCCATGTGGGACTTCACCTGTGTAGCCGGAGCCCACAATAGTGACCCATATTCCATGGCCGGGCGAATTATGGATTTGTAGATCCAATTTGTGATTTTTGGGGAAAGACCCCAAGTTTTACCAATGGCCCTCCTGCACTGGGCCAGGGCACGCAAACCTTTTTGTGCCCTAGCCCTGCATAGTGGGCCCCAATTCAACTTGTGATCCAATAAGACCCCAAGATATCTTACCTGCTTTTGATAAGGGATGGGAATACCATCCAACTTGATCACAGGAGCAGTGAATTTGTATTTCTTAGTGAATAGTACCAGGGCAAGCTTATCATTGACTGACAAGCTCACTTCTTTGCACCAATCACTAACAAGATTTACTGCTCTCTGCACATGACTCCCCACTGTACCGAGGTCAATGCCCCGTCCCACTGTTGTGAGATCGTCGGCAAAGCCCTGTGAGTACAGTTGAGGGAACCGATGATGCAGTTTTTGCAGAATTTCACTTACGACCAGATCCCAGAGAAGCGGTGAGAGGACACCCCCTTGAGGGCACCCTCTCTCCACCACCCTCCCAATCTCGTAAGTAGAATCAGTTACCCAAGTGGTTCGTGTCCGAAGCATGTGCTCAATATATCGAACACATACCTCGTTGACGCCAAACCTCCTAAGGCTACGGATAATGGTATCAGATCTAACCTCATTAAAAGCGCCCTTAACATCCAACATCACTGCAATACAGTACTCGCCAGAGTCAAGGGCCCCCTCAACAAGGCTAACGATCTGATGAAGGGCAGCCTCCGTGGAAACGCCCTTCATATAGGCATACTGACTGTGTCTCTGCAGCCTATCAACAAGATCAGGCGTGCGGACCCAGCCATCTACCAGTTTCTCAAGTGTTTTGAGCAGGAAGGATGTTAAGCAGATGGGCCTCCAAGCGGACGCCCGTTCGTAACTCTCCTTTCCTGGCTTTGGTAAGAATACCACTCTGGACTCTCTCCACTTCAGAGGTGTATAGCCAAAGGTCAGGCACCCCCTCATGAGAGGAACCAAATACAGAATTAACTCGGCTAGCCCATGCTGTAAAAGGGCTGGAAAGATACCATCCTTTCCAGCCGCTTTTAGTGGGCCAAACGAGTTAATTATGTTACTGATTTTTGAAGATGTAATCATCAGATTAATAGATTCATCATCTACTTTACTATGATCAGGTTCCCATGGAACCCGTTGAGGGTCCCTCGGGAACGACTGGTCCAATAATAATTCATAGGTCTCAGAAAGGGTCCTGGTGTAAACACCATCACCCTTGTCCAGTGATCCCAGTTTGATTGTGCCATCGTTGCGAAGGATGCGCGAGAGTCGGGCAGCAACAGGTGCCTCCTCGACACTCTCACAAAACCTTCTCCACGAGGCAGTTTTCCTCCTCCTCATTTCGTAGGAGTAGTAGTTACGAGCAGCTTTGTATTCCGCCCATGCCTCCTCTCCTCCGAAGCGGGCAACCCTATAAAGCCTGCGAGCCTCCTTCCGAAGAGAAGTCAGCTCACGGCTCCACCAAGGTACCCTCTTCCTCCTGGATTTGAGTACTTTTTCAGGGCAGGCCACATCGTATGATTTATGGATAAAGTTACTGACCCTACTAGCGCTCGCCTCAATTTCATCCGTAGGTGACATTGGGCATGTACTCGCAGGGTCAAGTTCAGTTAATCTTTTTAATTCTGACTTATATAAGTCCCACCTTGTTCTCTTCCTGTCCCTATAGATTATAGGGTCAGGGGGACCAAGGCTGAGGCTGGCCCTAATATACCTGTGGTCGGAGCAACTTTCGTTGTCATCGACCCACCAAGCTTTTATTCGTTCCAGCAAGTGGGAGGATACAAATGTGACATCTAATACTTCTTTCCTATTGGATACAACAAAGGTAGCTCTGTGTCCCCTATTAATGGGGTGCAGATCCACCTGTGTAATGTAATCCAATAGTTGTGCACCTCTGCTGTTGATATTGGTGCTTCCCCACATGGTGTGGTGGGCGTTGGTATCACTCCCTAACACCAGAGGTAGACCGTTGGTCTCACAGTATGAGACCAACCGACGCATCTCCTCTGGGGGGCATGCATAGTTTCCATCCATATATACTGAGGCTATCACTACCTCTCCAATTCCCACCCACTGGGTACGGATGGCTGTGACATCTCTACAGCATAAGTCAAGCAAGGGCCACACTTTGATGTCCCTACTTGTGATGATGCAGGATCTGCTGGAGTGGGCATCCCGACAAAAAAATTGTAGGTTGCCACAACCCCCCAGACCTCGTATTTTGCCTCTATACCAATACGGTTCTTGTATTAGGCAAATGTATGTGTGCAACTCTGCTAGGGTGAGACATAGAGAAGTCGTACCCTGTTTTGAGTGTTGCAAGTTAATTTGCACCAAGTTCACACTTTTGGTTGTCATATTGAATGATGACAACCCGTTTCGAAGAGATGTAGATGAGTGTGATGGTGTATTATTTGTGATGTTATTGTTAGTCATTGTGAGTAAGGGTTATGACGCGAAGTTAATTTTGAAGGGGTGTTTCAGTTACCCGAAACACCAACTCATCAAAATAGTAATTAAATTCAGCGGGCGGTTTTAAGGCCGCCACACCAGATTTAGGGACGCGACAGAAACAGACATGACCTTGACCTGACCTTATCGAATGTGTCATCCTCCAAGTGGTCGTATCCATGCCCTTGTTGAGTCGAGAGATAGTGGGGAAGAGTACCTTGGCTAAAGGTGGTGTCGCCTCCCTGACCCAAAAGCTCACCTTCACTTCCTCTTCCGGTGGTTTAGGGTCGCAGGTGGCGAATTTCCCCCCTTCCAGCTTGTCCACCTCCCCTTCGGCCCAAAGTTTGGTGGTAGGGTCACGGCATGTGAGAACTATGCCCTCACCCCGGATCACAATTCCTCCAAACTTAAGCTGGGTATTCTCTGCTGCAGCGTAAATGGCAGAGCGAAGTCCCTCCTGGATGACTTCTTGGTCTTTTTTGGAAAGAGGGCGGTGAGGGTCATCTTTGTAAGTAATGACCACTTCACTGCCCTCAATCGCAGCATCCCTGTAAGTGGTGGGCCTCTTCTTCTCCCTGGGATTGTTGGAGGCTGGGGTCTCCCTGCCTCTCTTCTTGTTGGTGGTGGCCGAGGAAGAAGACCCAGCAGCTTCTTTTTTTTTAAGTGAGGGGTCAATTTCGTGAAGATTGACCCTCTTCACTCTCTCCACTCCTCCCCGAGTCGTTGGGGTGGAGAAGAAGACAATGCTCCCAGTCGCGGTGGCGTTGGTAGCAATTTGTGTAGTAGTAGTAGTAGTGGTGGTGGTGGTAGGAGCCGTGATGGTGGTGGTGGCGGTGGCAGTGACGTCATCATTGGATGCAGGGGCAGGAGGCGCACCCCCAGCCCGCAGTGCCTTCGCCCTTTGCCTCCTCGCCCTCCTCCTCACCGTACGGCTGTTGGGGCCATTGTTGTTGAACTTGGTGGTGATGATGGGGAGTAGTGGCAGTGTTCCACTCCCTGCATCACCACCCATCTCCATCTCCTCCCCTTGGCCACCACAAACCGCATCCTCAAAAGGGGGATGCTCCTCATCTGTGAGGAGTGATTCCTCAACCACGAAGGAGAGAGGTAAGTCTCCCTCTTCGCCCTCAGGTTTGAGGATCTCCTCCTCCTCCATAAGTTCCTCTCCTTCGTTCCTGGAAGGAGAGGTATTTACAAAAAAAAGTAAAATAATATATAACAGCCATAAGCCCACAGAATTTGGGCTTATGGCTGTCCACATAATTAATATAAAAAAATAAATGTAGAGGTTGTGGTGGGTGAAAGGACGTGGGTGAGGACTTTCTCCATACAAAACATATGGAGGGAGTCCTTTCTCCCCCACACTCACCCTCCTCCACAACCAGGTACTTTCCTGGGAGCGGCAACTTCCTCCCATGTCGGGGTGGGTGTAGCACTGCACTCACCTCAACATGGAATCCAAAATTTTGAAAAAAAACCTCTTTTAAAAAAAAAACAGACACTGGGCGGAATCCAGGTAGCTGCTCCGTTCGTGCTTCGCGGTGTTCTCTGGCTATAAACATTGGTGGTTCGCCACAACTCAAAAATGCAAACTACAACTCAAAATACCTTCTTGAATGGTTATTCATACCAATTTTCACAAAAAAAGTGTCCAGAATAATTCCGGTGGGAACACCAATTTTTTAATTCATGGCCCAGGAATTAACGTCATGCAGTAGATAAAAATTTCGGGGTCAAGGGAGGTAAAAATTCGCGGTTACTAGGGGTGAAAGGTATGAAAAAACTCGTCTCCTAGGGTTGAAGTGGTTAAGAGGACAATGATAAACTTTGGTTTATATTGCTCATTTACATATGCACCTATATTACTTATATTCGGTGACAAATCCTTACGAGGACGGTATCATCATATATGTACAGCGCCGTAGCGACGGTGGAGAGAGGTAGAGAGATAGAACTAGATAAAATCAGGGATTCAATGGAATACACTAGATAAGATCAAGGTCAGCAATAAAATGCACTAGGTAAAATCAGAGTCAGCAATAAAACACACTAGGTAAAATCAGGGATTCAATATTTTTTGAGGGCATGTGAGGCCGTACCACGGCCAAACTCTCCAGGCCGGACAAAAGGTCGCTACGGGCCTGTAATATGTACATATACAGTCAGGTGCAAATCTTTAGAGCCACCCTTATTTTCGTCATAAATTTTTATCGCGTAATCATAAAATTACCAAATCGGGCAATAATGTGTGCAACACTATCCTACACAAGTGACAGGAGCCACGAAGTCGAAATACACCGCGCACTATTCTTTTCTTACTAAATGTAAAAAATGGGGGGTGCAAAACTTTAGAGCCACCTAGGTTCTATTTCGAATTGATCCTCTGTTTCGTGGTCTGAGAAGGAATTTAAAGAATTTGCATTTTTAACTAATATACCACGAGTTTCTAAGCCGATCGGTGTGCATTTTGGGATAACTACAATTTTTTCCCGCATTTATGTCAACATTGGAAGGGAATGATGACCATTTCAATATGAAGCTATCGGGATATCGGGTTTGATGTTATCTGGTACTCTTCCCCAGCAGATTTAGAAGCAAATAGATCAGAATTGCTAGTTCAGCCGAAATTCGGTAATATTCATTTAACATTATGGTAAAACAAAAGGCGATCGATGAGGTCTAAGCGGGAACCATATGGATAATTATTAAATTTGACAGCAGCAATCGACAAGATTTTCTCACGAGTACAAATTTCAACTTGCTCACTCTAAAAGGATTGCTAGAGGAGTTTTTGAACTAACCCCTTCACTCGAATTAACGAAATTAAGGAAGCAAGCCTCCATTAACTAATATGGACGAACCAACGATTTGAAGTGCGCTAGTGGGTATAGGGTTTCGTTCACCCAGTACCTCACAAAATATGAAATAATTCTGAATGGATGCCTTCGACAGTCTTCTTCCATTTTATCACGATTTTGGTGAGACCCGACTGGTTTCTCGTAAAACAAAGCGATAGAGGATTTTGTAATGATTCGAGGGTCGCCGGCGATATACACTACAAGCAAGGGGAAGCTTCCTCGTGGTGCAATGGACCCGGAAGGTGGTCAGGAATTATGCCAAAATCCGACTGCGAAGAATCAAGCCAGAATGGGCAAAGGAAACTCGTTTTTCAAGAATGTGGGCCAATATTCCTTATCTTAAGGCCACGAGAAAAGGTTTCGATGACAATAAGACCCATCTGCGGGGCGGTCTCAAATCGCCGGCTGACCTCAATTCTATCCAACTGCATTGTAAGGTACTGCTAAGAAAATATAAACAAAGTTTAAGCTGAACCGACGCCGATAACAACTTGAAACAAGATTTTTTTTAGTTGATAGTGAAAACAGGGAAAAAATGTGCTGACTTCATGCTAACCAGGATCCGACTAAGTTGGATTGGACTAAGTTCGAAGAACGGAAGTGTATTGGGTTCTAGATATCAAAATTAAGTGTTCGTATTGGTCAGAAACTGAACACATGTATTTAATAGCCAGATTTTCCGAGTGGCTCTAAAGTTTTGCACCCCCCATTTTTTACATTTAGTAAGAAAAGAATAGTGCGCGGTGTATTTCGACTTCCTGGTTCCTGTCACTTGTGTGGGGTAGTGTTGCACACATTATTGCCGAATTTGGTAATTTAATGATGACCCGATTAAAATTTATGACAGAAATAAGGGTGGCTCTAAAGATTTGCACCTGACTGTATATATATATAACAATAATAAGTGAATAACCAGTATATTTACTCACAAATTGTCCCCTAGAAATATGTCATGTCCGAGTAAACTGTCATACTTCAGTAGGGCCAGGGTCAATAATAAATTCAGTAAAAGGGCAAAAATTAATGAGGAGCAAAATGCTGCGCTGCGCAGTTTGAATTTATAATTAATCTGTGGTTGATGTGGTACACTTTCAAATTCTAAAGGACACCGGGCAAAGTGGCGGGAGAATTTGAAGAAATTAACGAGCTGCTTACTTAATGGAAGTGTGGGTGGGTGTACTAATCTTCCCCATTCGAAAATTGGAAAAATCTTCGATGGGACGAATTTCTTAGGAAATGTCATCTTCTTTAATGTCAAATGATCAATAAATGATTTGAGAACACTTTGGATTAGTTTGCTCAGCTAATATGCTAATTAGAAATGTTGGTTTGAGTACGATGATGGGTGGAGTTTCCATTTTGCCTTATTAATTATCTACTTGATTGAACTTTAGGGTTCCACAAGACAAGTAAATATGTATTTACATATTTCATTATTTTGCGAATATCTACTTTCGGCATACAGTGTGAAATGCAGAATATTTTCTGTGACATAGAACATGCATGAAACAATTACCGTAAAAACTCAAATAGTAGCCGGGGGCTACTATTTATAAAATAGGTGGCTAGGACCCGGCTACTATTTGAGCAAGACTACTATTTGGGCAAGGTCACTATTTATAAAATTATGAAGAGAGAATCACGGCTACTATTTGCATACGACTATTATTTTTATTTCCTGAATCAAGCTCAAATTAAATTTTAATAACAACGCCAATTTTGCCCTTAGAGTCGTAGTTCATTGGAATATTATTCTGCTCGACCTGCTCTTCAATAATTTCTTCAATGAGCTAAATTCTTGTTCTGTCATCAACTCATCGTTTCGATAGTGTGTAACTGCGATTATGTGGAATTATAATTTAATTATCATAATGAACAGGCAAGTAGTGTGATTGTATGGAGATAGAGATGCGTCTATTCAAATAAGGCTACTATTTGAGCAGGGCTACTATTTGGGCAAGGCGACTATTTGAGCACGGTCACTATTTACAAAATTATGAAAATAGACCCGGCTACTATTTGAGCACGGCTACTATTTGAGCAACGGCTACTATTTGAGTTTTTACGGTATGTTTACTATTTACATGTATGTAAATATGTGACTGTCTCCATGAAAAGGGACCTTATTCACCAAATATCTACTTTAGCGACTTTAATTTTTTATGAAAGTTCTTGCCTCAGGCTTTAATTTGCCATTTATTTTAGCTCAATCTGTTAACTACAAGTAAAGTTATTTAAATTCAAAGTGCTGCATCGACAATATGGCAAAACGACCTTTTGGCGAAAATTTTTATACTGATTAAATTTAGAACACTGTTTTAAAATTTAGTATTGTAGCTCATATGGCGCTAATAATAGATTTGCATAGGCCTGAATGACCTTACGTTTTAAATTTCAGGTTTATCGCCCCAGGTTAAGTGTCTAGGTCACGTTAAGGTCCTCAAAAAGGTCAAGGCGCAAATTTCATTATTTTATTAGGTAAAGCAAACCTGTACAACCTTAAGTTTTAAATTTGAAGTGGAATGCTTAACATTAATATTTATTTCGCCAATTCAGCTTTTTGACAAAATGGGTTTCGCTGAAAGTTTTCTGTTGTGGTATTTTGCCGCTTGTGGAAAATGAGCAAAGTAAGGTCCCTTTTCATGGAGACAGCCACATATTATGTACATATGTACATAAGATGTGTGTATTTACAATGGACAGTAACGATACATACATTAGGAATGAAATTCGTGAGATAAATAGTAATATGTATGGTCTCAAACTGATCAATTGCTTGTTATTCATCATATTTATGCTCGGAAGCCATTAATTCAGTATTGATGCGTGCATCTCTAAATGCCTAAGATGGACATAAATAAATATACACACACATATATCCATTGTAATAAAGTCTAAAGTTTATACTATATATACATACTTGAAGTAAGTTAAGTACACACAGGTTTTTGGGGTCATATGATCAAATTAACCTAAAAGTATTTATACATACAAAACCACCCCAACCTTAATGGTCACGAGTTTAGTCTTCCTACATTTACGAACATTTGAAAAGCTATGAGGTATATGCATCCGTATGTACATACGTATGTATCTATGTAAATCAGATGAGACAGTTAATTTGATAACATATTTCATGTCAGGATCAATATCGACCCGCTAAAAACTTCGCATAAGTATGATTGATGACATATTAAACTTCGCTTTACATATAATCTTCTCCATCGCGACACTTTAAGCTCGACGTGTCGTGAAGAAATAAGTACACACTAGTAAATATAAATACATACATATGTAATTTAAATGTTTTGCATATCGATCAGTTCACTAATATTAAGTGAACTTCGATAAATATTGAGGAAAAGCTGACTATCTAAATACTTGGATAAGTTTAAAATTACAGTTTTGCATGTGAAAAATGAGTCACTTGATGGAAATTCGGCACAACAAAATTCCGACGTTGTCTCCGCAGTGTATTTTAAGTTGTTAAGGATTAGTGGTAGTGTAAAGCTAATGTTATAAATTTTGCGAATCAGAATAATAATCACGATGGACTACTGCTGCAGCCAAAGTGGGTGTGACGACTGTGACGAAATTTGTGGAAAATCAACCTGGGTATTTTTCTGTTGTTGTGAACACAACTGGTGTTGCGATTATCGTAAGAATACACACACAAGGAACAATTGTATCAATACATTATTTTCAAATTATTTAGGAGGCTTTGTTTCACAGGTCCTCCGCTCAGACGTGTACATGATGATGTGATTAGAACACAACCATCGGGGAAAAAAGAGGATGAGCCGAATTAACTATTACCGCGATAAATTGGTCCATTTTTAATTTAATGACATAAAATTGTTTGATTTGTAGAAAGAATTTCTGAAAGAATTATTGAATTAAACTATAGGGGAAATTAAGCATTCGTCTCTGCTTGTGCATGTGAATACGTGTATTTATCGATTTACAACAGTTAATATGCATATTTGCATGCAAATGCAAACATGTTAGTCTAATGCAACTATAAGTTGAAGTTTGAAATATGCAAGTTGTTTATATTTCTTGTGACATATTTAGAACATGCATGAAACAATTAATTAGTATATACTTACATACATATATACATATCGATCAGTTCACTAATATTAAGTGAACTTTGATAAATATTGAGGAAAAGCTGACTATATACATACTTGAATACATAAGTTTAAAATAACAACTTTGCATGTGAAAAATGAGTCACTGGATGGAAATTTGTCACAACAATATTCCGACGTTACCGTCTCAGTGCATATTAAATTATTAAGGATTAGTGGTAGACAGAAAAATAATACGTAGCTTAAATATATAGCTTAGGCTGGGGAACAAAGCTAATGTTATAAATTTTACGATAATTTCTATTTAAGAATCAGAATAATAATCACGATGGACTACTATAGCAGTCCAAGTGAGTGTGACGACTGTTGCGAAATTTGTGGTAAATCAACCTGGGTGTTTTTCTGTTGTGAATACGACTGGTGTTGCGATAATCGTAAGAATATACATACACGAAGAAAAATTGTAGTAGTGCATTATTTTCAAATTACTTACGAGGGTACATGAATACATACTTTATTTTACAGGTCCTCCGGTCACACGTGTAAACGCTGATGTGATTAGAACGCAACCAACAGGGAAAAAAGAAGATGAGCCGAATTAACTATTACCGAGAGAAATTGGTCGTTTTTTAATTTGATGGCATAAAATTATTTGATTTGTTTAAAGAATTTCTGAAATAAAGAATTATTGAATTAAACTATAGGAGAAATCAGGCATTCTGAATACGTGTATTTATCTATTTATAACAGTTATAACTAATATGCATGTTTCCATCTACATATGTACATGCTGTGTAGGAATGAGAAATAACGGTATAGTGCAAAAATTTGGTGACCCCGGTCTCCATCGAAGGAAACATTTCCCGGTATAGCCCCAGACGTACTCCTTTGTACTACGCGACCACCATATCAATGCACCCGTCAAATCTCACTCATACTTTTCTTCCCCACAGCTGGTCTAGTGAAACTAAATATCTACAAGTTCAAATTTGAAATATATATGTAAGTTGTTTAATTTCTCGTATAGAAATTCTATTTTTATTTTACGATTTTTATTTTGTAATGGGTTTTCGCCAATGGTTTTTGCGTACACATACATACGTAATTCAATTAGCTCTGACACATGTACATGTATTAAAGCATAACAGACATATTGCATCTATGTAAAGTATAAGTAATTTCTAAGAGTAAGAGGTGTATGTATCGCAAGTTCAAGACAAGGCATGTCAACGAAACTGCATCAGAATAATGAATAGTGTGAAGATTTGCTGGAAGACCTACACAAATAAATATTATGTGCATGCACAAATATTTCATGAAATATCTCATTTCAAGATGCATAAATAATTTGTAATAAGTTAAAGTGAAATACATAAATTTATACTTACCCCCAAAATCAAAGCGTTGTTCAACTTCACGTAATTATTAAAGGACACCTCGGTGGGATTGGCTGTCAACAAGTTGTAAACCTGACGTAGCTAAGAGATAAAAAAACTTTCAGTACAGCTTTGCATAGCCCGAACCAGGATTTATTAGCAAACGTTTTCGTCAGCTATGAAATTGTCTGAATATTTTCCACTGTGACTCCAGCACTTTGCATGAATTAGCTTCAGCTCAGCCAAAAAAAAAATCAAGTTTTACTTTAGACTTCAGGATTATATATCTACTCGGTCAATGCTTTCTAGAGTAATTGACAAAGAGACAGACCGGCATACGGATGGACGGACATGACAATTACACAAGCCCTGGTTCTGGCTGGATGAACATTAATCTTAGTAATTTAATATTTCAAATAAAAACCATGAATGCAAAAACGTACCTCCGAAAAATACTCGGTTCCGTATGTGCCAAGTTTTGACTGCAATTCCTCATTCTTCAGCAGAGATGCAATCTCCATTTCCTGTTAGTCACAAACACAATTATTAATATATCGCTGGGGCATAATTTAACCGACTTATCCTGTAATCTCATTTACATATTTCGATTTTTATTTACTTAGCATATACTTGAAGGAAGACCCGTAAAATAAGTATATTGTGATATTTATGCAAATGAGATGACACGATTTTTTGGAAGAACAGCATACAAATCTGGCTGTCACTCACTCACCTCCTTCGTTATTGTCACTGCCATCCAAATTTTTGCGACGAGTCGACTTATCCCCAGCAATGGCCAGATTGAGGTAAACGCAATCATGATTAAATCCCCCACGCTATTTTCAATAGACCGATCGCTTAAAACGGTCACCAGGATGAAGAACGACCCACCCGTGGAATACATCGTCATGAAGATCGAGAGGAGTTCTTGAGGTGCTAAAAACTCACCGCAACGTTTCGCTTGTAATCGCAACTTAACTAGAATCAGGTGAATTTTTCGAATCGGTACTTCGTTTTGTCCTTCGTTCAAGTTTTTCTCAAGAAAACTGCGCACCTATAAAAAAGTGCCAACCATGTTTAAAAAAGTTAGTGTAGGACTTTGAATGCCTCATCACCAAAATCATCAAACTCAATACATGTTTAATCATTTCTCGGCTCTGGGAATTTATCTTGACATTCTAGACTGCAAATTTGAAGTCAGAAAGTTTCGCTAATAGGGTGGCGGTGAGGTTTCTTAATTAAGACAAGTCAGTTCCAATTAGTTCCTATTTTTCTGAAGACTCGAGATCCCCGCATTCAAAAAACTGTCAAAATCTGGAGTGTGTATTTTGTTTAAATTGACAACGACTTCCTCCACAAATTTGTCGCCCATAATTTTAAAATAGGACCCCAGAGCCGAGAAATTATTTAAGATGTGCTGATTTTGAAGATGAGTCATTGAGTCGGAGGGGCCGTTCATAAATTATGTAACGCAAAAATCTCAACTTTCTAGACCCCCTCCCCCCGTTAACCTGCAACAAATAGGCACGATATAACTGGAGCCTTAGACCCTCCTTCTTCGTGCTACATAATTTATGAATGGTTCTTTTACGTTGAAAAAAATTGAGTGAGTCCATAATTTCAAGAAATTTTAAAAACCTGTCGGAACTCGACTTGCAAACATTTCAGCATAATTAGCGTCTGTGAGTCTTCCACAGCGTAACAGGTGTGAGGCAGGTATCCGTAGAGTATGGCTAATACGGAATTAATAGGATATCCGACATCAAATCGCGACAGGGTTACCATGCTTGCAAAAATCAGGGTTGGTATGAGTTCAAAGAACGGAATAAAATAGTGGAGAAAGTATTGTATTTTTATTTTATCCCGACCAAAACCCATTTTTTGCATGGTATCCTCAATGTCATTCCAATTATTTAGCAATTTTGATAACTCGGGTGCTTTAATGAAAGCGATTAAGTAATCAATTGTTGAGATGACAACGTACAGCGAACTGATGGACGTGATCAACCCGTAAGAAAATGCAGAGACGTGATTTTGTACGTTGTAAACAAGTTTCAATTTTGGTGGCGGCCAACTGTGTAATTCAATTACAAAATTATCAGAAATTATACTTACAATGGGGACGCAAACCATGTTCAACCCAGATTATTTTTTGACTTTCTTAGTGCGGAAGAGTAATTCTTTAGAAACAATATGTAGTGCCGTACTAGCACTGGTACGAAAAATTCAGCAAGTCCTGGGCGCCGCAAGTTCGCGAAAAAGCGCAACTTTTAGGAAAATCTTACCTTTTCGCTAACTTGCTGAATTTTTCGTATCTGCACAAGTGCCGCACTAAAAGTTGTTTCCATATAGTTGCTATTTCGAACTAACATGGCCAAAAAATAATCTGCATTATTGTAGTTGCGTCCCCATTGTTATAAGATTGCAATTCAAATTAAGCCAGTTTCAGCAACGCTAATGAATCGGATTTTTTTTTACTACACTCTTAGAAATCCAGTATTAAAATAATACCAAGCGATATTCATTCATGACTTCAACAGTGTTATTGATGAGTAACACTGTGTAGTAATAGCTTGGTATTAGAGTTTTACCACATCGGTAGCAAATTTTTGCAGACCGCTATAATTTTAACACAAATGGTAGCAATTTGAGTACCAGAAAATCACTACCTGCCTGACTTTACCAGATTTCTAACAGTGTAGTGATCATATTTACTCACATTCCGCTCCCTTGAAATAAGTCATGCTTAAGAAAGTTGCCATATTGTAGGTGCACAATTGATAAAGCGATATGCAAAAATAGCGCGACAATTACAGAAAACACAAATGATACGCTACACACTTCGAATTTGAATCTGATTTGTTTCTTGTCCCGAACACGTTCAAAAGTCAAAGGACACCGGGAAAGGAATCGGGTCAGCTTAAAAAATGGGATGACCTGATAAGTCAAACCAGGTGGTTGGGGTGGAAGAAATTTTTTTACGGGGAGGAATTTCAAAGGAAATATATGCTCCATAAGGATTGGAGGATGGTTGGATTTGATGGAAGTTTGGAGTTGAATGTACGGAAAAGCATGTAAAAGTATTTCTAATAAAAATATATGTATTTCAGCTAATTGATCATCGATTAATTGATCGATATAAAGAATAATGAAAGCAGCTAGGCGTGGTTCGAAAAGAATTGATGTCTTTTTGCCTTTTGCAATGTAAATAAGTACTTGTTTGTAAGATTATTATTTTGTGTATTTACTTATTTACACATACATAAGTCAAACACATGGGTTTTAGTGTGAATTGGATTAAATGTTTTATCAGTTTAATTAGTTAATTAGTTCATAAATACTAAACTATACAAAATTATCATAAGCTTTTTACCCACACATTTCATAGGGTAAAGATATGAAAGGAAATTGTAATTTGCTTCGGATGTTTTTTCTAAATATACGGATCCGCGAATAACCCGTTCCACCTTTCGCTACATATACCCCTATGCAATTCATATCAAATTTTTACAACCGTAATCAGTTTATGAAGATTAGAAATTGACTATTTTTTTCAGAGATTTACTAAAACTAAAATCGACTACTGTTCCATGAAATAAATATAGATATGCACCGGAAATTACCTGAGTTTAATAAATTTAGCAATAAACCGCACAAAATTTTGTACCCAACCACCGGATGGACACAAATATATCTACCAGAAAATTAATTAAGGTAGTTTACATTCTGGTTGCAATATCCCGTAGAAATTTTGAAATTAAGACAATTTTTATTAAACTTCAAATAAATATATCCGAGACATGTATAACGTTGAAAGGAGGAAGCTGAAGATTAGCCTGCGTTCAAGGGAAAACAGGTATATTTACAGCTGTTGTTGATGGAAGATCAGTTACGACAGCTTCTGTTGAAGGAAGATCAGTCACTACATCCGTTGTTGAAGGAAGATCAGTCACTACAGCGGTTGTTGAAGGAAGATCAGTTACGACAGCTGTTGTTGAAGGCAGGTCAGTCACTGCAGCGGTTGTTGAAGGAAGGTCGGTTACTACCCCTGTTGTTGAAGGGAGGTCGGTTACGATAGCTGTTGTTGAAGGAACATCAGATACGACACCGGTTGTTGAAGGAACATCAGTTATGACACCGGTTGTTGAAGGAAGGTCAGTCACGATAGCGGTTGTTGAAGGAAGGTCAGATACGACAGCTGTTGAAGGAAGGTCAGTTACGACAGCTGTTGTTGAAGGAACATCAGATACGACACCGGTTGTTGAAGGAACATCAGTTATGACACCGGTTGTTGAAGGAAGGTCAGTCACGATAGCGGTTGTTGAAGGAAGGTCAGATACGACAGCTGTTGAAGGAAGGTCAGTTACGACAGCTGTTGTTGAAGGAACATCAGTTACGACAGATGTTGTTGAAGGAAGGTCAGACACGCCGGCTGTCGTGCTTATGTTCTGCGCTGCGGGACTGGTCGAGGGAATCGCGGTTGTCGAATATGGTCGTCTCGTTGGCCTGTTGTGCCACGGTCGATATGGTGGTCGAATTCCCCACTGTGGTCGGTTGCCCCAAGAATTTCCGAATCCATTATTATTGCCCCACCCACCGTTTGGCCGCCCATTTTGCAAACCCCAACCATTAGGACGATTGTTTTGAGAAATCCAACTTCCGTTTGGCCTGTTATTGCCCCAACCGTTTCCCACCCCTTGCTGATTACCCCATCCTCCCCCTGTGCTCATATTCCATCTTCCACCTCCAAAGTGCTTAATACCCTTGCTCGGTTTTTCGCCATCTAACACAATATGTAAATATATGCATAAATAAATAAAGGCAAAATATTCAAGTGCCCTCGCTCGAAAAATTTGAGATGTCATTTCCCATAAGAATTTTAGCCAAAAATACTTACCTGAAAACCCATGGGGAACGGTTCCAGCCGAGACGGCTGCTACAAGCGTTGCAGCTACGATAAAAAAGATCTTCATGTTTCCAGGTTAGGATCGAGATTTAATCTGCTCACGTCAAAATGACATGAAGGCTTTATATTGTTATCGTTAGTGGCGGTGGAATTTCCAATTATTTAACCAATTATAAATCATGACCATATGTACCCGAACCAGATAAAGTTCAACTTTATAATTAGTCTATTTTGTTCACATATGGTGCTATTGCTCAAAATAAGAATCTAAAATCATACATCTGTCGTTTGCGTCAACAATTATAATTTAAAGTCTGCATTACAATGATATATTTTCAATTAAATTAGACCAGCATTTGTGGTCTGGTTTTATTCCAGGAAATATTAAACCCGAAATTTCAAATATTTATATGCATGCATGTATGTATTCAGTAGGTTGCATATATTTGAACTTTCAAGCGTGTCATACATTGGATGCATGGCTTATGTATTATTGGACTAAGCTATTCATTAATGGCACACTAAATTTTACATAAAGTCTGCTTCTCAACTAAACAAAATTCACAGTATTTATGACTCATGGATGGAAGCGGTTTGATCTAGGATGTATTAAATTCATCTGCAAAATATGTATATACATACGTACACATATATGTAATTATACACTTTATTTAAATTATTTGAGGCATTTGAGATAAGATTTACACGAATTTTTATTCTCTATGTATATGTATGTACATCTATGACTAATCTTTTATTTCCGAGAATCAATTTATAACTGGGATGACTTTCACACAAATTTCGTGCTTACATACATACATAGTCTTCGGTTTATCTATGAACGTTGTACGTACATACATACACAAAATACTATTCATGAACTCGGAGACTTGTATTTAAATAGATATTCTGGACAAATGGATTTTATGTGGGATAAGTACATCTATAAGTTACATAGATGTTATTTGTAAAATATCATGCAAGACCAGTCCAAATTAAAAAAAAGTAGATACACAATTAACAAAGATGTAACATTTGTGAGCCTTGTTCATGGAATATCAGCAAGGTTTTTGCACTTGGAAGGATTGTGCCTTGTGATTAATTTGTTGCAAATGCATTAGTAGCACCAAATTAATCTCCCAAATTAGCAACCCCCAAGTGCAAAATCCCTGGAATATCACAATACATATTAGCCGGACCACGTAAGAGCAGGACAGCGAGCAGACAAATGTGCAGTGGAAACCATTGACCGTCCGTAAGAAATACATGGCGGTGGTGCACCACTGGTCTCCCATGTCTTTCTTACGGACGGTAAATAGTTTCCACTGCACATTTGTCTGCTCGCTGTCCTGCTCTTACGTGGTCCGGCTAATATATGGCATATATTAGCCGGACCGGATAATAAACAACAGCATATATTATATGCTGTTGTTTATTATGCACTATGTCCTCCATCCAATAGGGAGGGTGCACAAATAAATTGATAAGTAGTATGTAGGTACAAACATACATACGTCAGTTTACAAAATTTTGCCAAAACCTGTCACGTGCTTTATGTACGAGCCTTCATCAGGTTATACTAGCTGTAGAATTTAATTATACATAATAAACAACCTGGACAATGCATGTATGTATGTATGTATGTATGTAGCTGCTTGATAATTTTCTTGAGTGAGAGGGTTAAATAAATCCCAAAGTTCATATCTCAAAAACCAGTACACAATACTTGGAAATGATTTGCATACCTGTCTTTGGCGTTACCTATATCATGAAAAAGATTTTCCCATGCCTCGGATTAATCTCGTATTCGTGTGTCAACGTCGGTCATTTCTCAATCGCAAATACCATCACAGTTTGTCATTAGTCTCGCCGGGTCGAACTTTGTCACAATGGTTTCCTCAAATTTGATCCAAATTTACATAATTTTCATCCTCACGACTCAAAATATTTCCAATTCGTTAAAACTAACAAGTTTCAAAAATTATGCCGTACAATCAATAACATTTAAATCGTCACGTTTCGTCACCCCGGAAAAAATAAAGCCTCCATTACACCACGACCTGCTCAATCGCCATTTAATCGAACATGGACGACTCTACTTGAATTATCACCATGGAAACGCGTCTATCCCTGTGCAGGCCACCAATTTCATGTCCAGACTTAACCAAGACATCAAATATTTAATACCCACAAAAGGATTTACTGACACTGTGTTTAACGCGTATAAAAACCATCACAACCTCGTCATCCGTCCCGACGATGTGTGGATTGCCATCCTGGTCCAATTCTCGTACTACGTGAACGCCCATGCAGAACAATTGCGGACAAAATTTGTGAATTTTACGGACAAGAAAGAACTCCATGTAGTATTTCCCCTTCCCGTTCACCTCGTCCCGATAGATGAATTTATTAACAGAACGGTCGACCAAATTAGAGAAAACGTGAACGAAAATGTTGTAGACTGGATAATGCCCAATTTTACGACCACCACGCCGGATGACATGGTAACAGCGGGAGCAGTGATGATGTCTACATTGCAGTCGTATTTTGAATATAACCTCGTCTCGATTATGTGCGGCATCCCAGAAATAACTTTATTGGGAAGTTTGGAAGATTGGCGAGAAATTAGGGCGAAAGTGGGGCACCTTGAGAAGTATGAGCTTCCGGGGGGTCAGAAAATTAAAGAGTGGGTCATTTTACTTCGAGAAGTGGTCGACAACTTTATCCAAGTCAAGGAAACGGGCAGAATTGATTACACGTTTTGGGAAAGCATTGCCCGCCATTATTCCCAACAAGGTTGCGGCGGGCCCGGGGAAACATACTTAAATGGGTGGATAACAGTATTTAGCGTGTTTAATGAAAAAGGGGAGTGGCAAACTAATCGGGATAAAAATCAAAACTTTATAAGTCAAAGACATTTTACTGACAAATGTGACAAAGAGGATAAGAATTTTAATTATCACAACCCTACTATCACGAGGAAACCTAGATTTGCGAATCGCTGGCCAACCCTGGATGTGGATAAATTGACTCCGGGGGTTGTAAGTGCACCGATTGTAATTACAGACGAGTATGCAAAGGATTTACCAAAGTATAATGCCACCCTTTATGCGGGCCATGTCGGATATGGAGTGAGATTGGATGGCGTCACGATGGAACCTTTGGTCGGGTGGATGTTCACCGTGGTGGGGACAGCACCTCAGTATTTGAAAGCGTGGCAATCAAGCAAACCTCACTGGGTGGAGGGACGAATGGGTGGAGAATAAAAATGTAAAAGAAGCTTCTCTGTTTTACAAATCTGCAGATTTTAAATTTCGGTTAATAGAGCAAAAATAAATAAATGTCACTTTAGCAAGTAGTTTGATTACACTGTATTTTACATATTTCACGTGAGTTTTATTTGCATTGTGTTTGTATGCAAGTGCGTTTTTATACGATAATCTACCCTAGCATTGCTACATACAACTCTGAACTTTAGACATATATTTCATTTTTCATATTGGGCTAATTCAACATGTGCATACTAGCATATATACATATGTACCCTTCACATACATATGTATTTACATATTGGCCATCACTTGTCACAAAATTTCCGAGATTTTGCAAAGCTTTTTACTGGAAAAAAATGAGGTTTTGTGGAAAATTGAATGGGGATTTTTTTCATCGCAAAATTTGTCCTTCGTAAATTGTATGTAATTTAAGATTGAACGTTCATAGGCAAAGTGAACTACTACTCCTGGTAAATACATTCATGAACATGTCATCTACACAAACACAACTATGTATGATGTCGCCAAAAGTAGCATTTAATGAATCGCAATTAGTAGATTGCACGTAAGAGCGACCAAATTATCCAGACTGGTTATGAGGATGGAATTTTCGAATGTGTATACCGCCCCCGCCGCGCATTTTATACTGCGACAAGACCGCTTAAATCGCTCCATGGCACGGCTTCCTTTCCTCAACTTCCACGCCTGGATGAGCCGCTTTGACTCCGAGTTGACGCGGCCGGCCAGCGCGAGTGGGGACATGGCCTCGTACCCACATCTGACTCCGCACGAGGGGAAGAAAAAATTCCCCCGGAGGTCGAGATGCCAGAGTCGGACCGTGCCGAAAAGTAGGAGGGCGAGGACGATGAAAAGCATGGTGGGGAATGCGGTGAGGTAGAGTTCCACCGAGTAGTTCAGAGTGAGAGCGATCAGCTCGACGGCGCGGTATTTAAACAGATCGTTGTACCGGTGAATGATAGCGTGCCTGGGGAAGATGAGACATTTACAGTTAGCGTTAGGCTCGATAAATCATCGCCAGAATCAGCACATTTTTAATAATTGACTCTGGAAATTTATTTTTAAATAAGTCTGGATGACAAATTTGTAAAACGGGTCGTGGCCAATTTTGAAAAAAATGTACATTCCAGATTTTGACTGTTTTTGAAGGAGATCTCCAGTTTAAGAAGCCTTCAGAAAAATTAGAATTCATAGAAACCGACTTATCTTAATTAAAAAAACTAATTCCATTAATCAGCAAATTTGTCATCCAGAATTTTAAAATAAATTCCCCGATCTGTGAAATTATTTAAAATGTTTAGGCTTTTTTTGACAATTTTGATGATGCGTCATCCAGCTTAACGTTAGCCACAAATCATGAGACTTATAATCATTTCGCGTAAACAAATACTTTACGAAGCATTTTGAACTTAAGTCGAAACCTCTTACCGAATTTTCTTCAGCTCCATAAAAATCCACGCCAATCCCAGAAATATTACGTTCCAATTGAACGACCAGCAGTAGAGCATGACCGTCACGCCGTAGAATTCTATACAAGAGAAGATGACCGCATAGAGAGGGGAGATCTCTTTCCGACCTTGGGTGCAGTTGGCGACGAGGGAGGAGAGGAATTGAGGCGCGCAAGGCTCGGAGGACACGACGGACGCGTGAAACAAGGGATTCACAAGGAGAAAACCGATCGAGATGTAGAAATAGATTGACAATTCGACTTGAGCAGGTTGGTCGGACACTTTGGAGTCGTTAGTGTCCTGTTTTTCCTTCAGGTCAACCGATTGTCGAAGGTGAGCCAGGATCGTGTTGGATAAGACCATCATATCCTTGCTAGAAAATTTTGGATTAAAATGGATAGTTAAAATAATTTTGGTCCTTATTTAAATTTAAGTATTTAAATATGTACACTGTTAGAAATTTGGTATAGTCACGCAACCAGGTATTGATTTCTCGGTATCAAAGTTGCTACCGCTTGGTATTAAAATTATACCTGCTCGTAAAAATTTACTATCGATATAGTAAAATTTTAATGCGGAGCTATTACTACACGGTGACCAATGCGATTTTGGTAAAGTCATACAATACCGCTTGGTATTATTTGTATACTGGATTTCTAAGAGTGTATATACGAATTTTGACCCACCCGAGTAGATGGTATTGCAAGAGGAGGACGGACGTAAAGGAGTAAGCCCCTGCCCAGATGAAATGCAGAATTTTGATCATCAAAGGCAACTTAACGCCCAGGTTGAGAATTAGTCTAGATACGACGAAAATGTTCATCATCACGATGTAGAGGACATGGAGATAATAGTAGTTGGCAGCTTTTCTCCCCTTCATAATTTGACGCTCCTTGTCCCACTCAAATGCTGCAAGATTAATTTATGGTTTAAATTTTGGAAGTGTATGGAAAATTCCTATACGTTATTTCTACTGGTAATGACGGCAATCGCGAAAATTGCAAAGCATTTTCTACTTGTTTTGGCAATTTCTAAATTATACTTTGTCTATTTCCTAAGAATAAATATCTGAAAATCTGTGATTCATCAATTTCAGTAATTACTCGCCGTGACTCCTACATATTTCTTCATGACCATTGGTCATAATTACTAAAAAGCATTCTCAACACGTTAAAGCACATTCTAGCAGGGTTTTAGCTGGTAGTTGTTTTCCATTTGATGTAGTCAAAATTAGTTTAAATTCGTCAACAAAATTCGCTAATTAAATTAATTGATAGGTAACCAAACTGATAATAAGCAATGTCAGACAACCTTGATTTGTCCTTTGACTGCAAAACAGATCTCATTAACCTTGGATGATGGGGACATTGTCCCTGCCCCGCACTTCTAGGGTCATTCTTAGGATTAGCATCATACATGGATAAGTACATATACTTATTTCTCCAAATCAAAACGAAATTGAATTAAATTGTTACACCCGCTGCTGAAATTGTGGCAAGTATTGTATGTACTTGTAAATTTCCTTACATACGTTCTTATGTATGCCGCCCTAAAGGTGGTTAGACCCACGTATGTATTTATGCTGATTTATACATGATGCCATTTAAACAAATTGAATTTCTCGGATCTCCTTTGCCGTTAGCTGTAAGCAAAAGAAAATTCGAATGACATACATATTCATATTCATCAGAAAATTAACATATTTCGGAAATAAGTACTAATAGAACTATTACTCTAATATTAATATTATATCACCTCCTATTAGTGAAAAACTAATAAACCACCTAATTCAATATTATAAAAAAACAGACTTTTCTTACGTATTAAATGAGTAGTACATCCAAACTGGAGGAACCAGTGTTGAATCTTGACAGCAGTTTTGGAAAACATGGTACCCTCGGTTTGTTGCAGATTCCACAAAAAATGGGCGATTCTTCTCCCCCACCTGATTATTCTTGGATAGACCAAAATCGGGATGAAGCTGATCCTCCCCTCCTCCCAGTCTGTGACGTCGGAGAAATGGACATGGTTAACGGAGAAAGTCGTGTGGTCAAGTGCAATAAATATTTAGTGGGGAAAAGTCAGAGATAAATTACTCACCTGTTATCTTGGATTTTGGTTAAATGCTTAATTTTTAGTTAATTGACTTTAGTTGTTCGTGACTACATAGTCGTGCCTTATTTTGGCGGTCACTATTTAATTTGCAGAGAGGACGATTGTATTATTGTATGAATTAATTATTTGGAACAGAGGCTAGTACATACATACGGTTTTAAGGTTTTCATTCATATATAGTTTTGTAAGAAAATGTGTATTTGTATCATGTAGAGACATGAGTGAGTTTGTAGATATGCAGTATTTCAAGCCCGTTTTACAATTAACTTGGTTTGACTACCGTTATTATCTTTTATAATTGTAGTCAAAGCTTAAATGGCACAAGTAATAACGTTGTCATCTAGAGACCATAAAGGTGAAAATTTCTCCGTGGATGGAGTACATGCGTGAAATCACATCTTATGATAATCAATAGTGATTTTCGGGCGTCAATACGATGGACATGAGAGCCTTATTTTTTGTGCATTTAAAATCGATTTAAAGTTTAAAAACGACTCGCAAATTCACTTTTACCATGCAATGCTAGTGCGAAACCATTATTTTAATATGTAAAAATCTATAACGCGTCAATTAAAACAAACTCGAGCGAGATCGGATAAGAAATAAAATGAAAAGCTTTTCCTGGTGGCATCTGGAACCAGTTACTTGTACTGGTTATTCATACTTATCATAAGTCCACGGTTTCCATTAGCAACCAGCACAATAGAAACATGTAAGACCTGCACTTACGCATGTATGTACGCAATATTACTTTATCATTCTTTGCAATTGATAAGGTATCAAATAATCATGGTATGCACGTATGTTGTGTACTCTTAGAAATCCAGTGACTTTATCAGATTTCTATGTAACAGTGTGTATATGCCTGTGATGTTGACGCATTTCTTAATTGTTATATAATCTACGAGGGAAATTAATTTGGTGTATATGTAGTCGCACATTTTAAAGCATGCTAGAAATTACTTAAATGCAGTCGATGAACTTTTGAGAATGATTAGGCATTTAAACATATCAGATTACCTAAGTTTTGCATCGCAGAGAAACCTTTCAAGCGATTGTATAGCACAGTGTCATATGTACGTTGTTTTTGTGATTCTATTTTCATGTTTTTATCTTACGCTTTATATTATACTTTGAATTACTTTGCCCTTTTATGTTCTAAGTCAACCATGTGTTTAATTTGTTTGGTTTTGCTTTTAGTTTTCCATGATGATTTAGGAAGCGTCACAACAATTACCACTACAACCACCATTATTACCCCTCTTTGCATACAAACACAGCCCAATTGTAGTAGTAAAAGCATTGTTCATGCAACAATTCCTATTTCAAATCAAGGTCATTGTCAAATTGATTGACCACTGTGAATATTAAATCTAACAATTTAAACGAAGCTTTTATTAGATGTATCATCCTGTAGCCTTTAAGTTTTTCATACATTTCGCTAAGAAGCATCCGTTTTGCTAATTGACGAGAAGAATTGAATTTTAAAAATTGTGTCATGTACAACATCCATAATTTATTCCCGTTGTGATAAGTTATTCGTTTGTTTTGTTTGTATTTGCGTTATAAACATGCAAAGAATAATAAAAACAAAGTAGCAGGAAATATTTATGTACAACTATAGGGCGACATGGACTTCATGAAAACTGACAAGGCGATGACGCCAGCGGTCTCGCTCCGATTTTGACGAAACCACGATAATTATGTAGCCCTAGATAAATAATTAAACACATGTTTTAGGATTTTTCATAATGCTCAATTTAAACGAAGTTGTATATATGATGGAAAACGTGAGCGAGAATTTGCGTTTTCACCGTGAAATTTTTCTCATAAGGGAGAAAAATACAAATTCTCGCGTAGTTTAATTTTGTTAAACTATTTTTAAATTTTAGTCAACTTTTTTATTTTACCACTAATTGTATTATAACAATTTGTAAGTTGATCCTGTTATTTCATTAGAGACATTAAGTACGTAACCCCCGTCGGGCTAATTTAGTCAGCGTTGAAATAGTTTTGTGAAACTCATTTTGGTGCAATTCGGACATCACATCGTTTCGTTTATACCAAAAATAACATGAGCCAGAGAGGTGTGTATTTATTTTGTAAAGATGTGCGATCATTAATTGGGGCAAAATTAATGATCGCAAGATATATTTATACGTAATTGTGGCACAGTAAATATGAAGCGAAATAAAAACCTGTGATCAATTTAAAATTGTTCGGTTTCATCCATTTAACATTTTCTGACGTTATATATTTATATATTTCTATTGGACTTATTTTTTCATCGAAAATTCAGAATATATGTAATTGCCAATCAAAAATACCATTAAGATCGCTATTATTTTCATGCAATGCTCACAAATATTTTATATGGATTTATTTTAGTAAGCATAAACGAGAGACTTTTTGTCAGTATATGCAGGAAGACTTAATATTCCGCTTTAGCTTCTTATGTAAGTATGGGACCATTATTTAAAAAAACAATAAAATCTAATTTGGGAGTAAATTATTTCTTGGTCGTGATGCCTCTTTGTAGCCACATCCGACATTGCATTTAGTCGGTTGGAGATTCCTACCTACCTCGGAGCAGTTGCTGCTGAGACAAATCGACGACGGTAGCTGCAGAATGTTGATTATAGTTTAAAGGATGTTCAATTTCGAATATCATTGAACTTTTTCGGCTTCAATTGTGGAGTCAATCCCCTACTTTTAAAGCCATTTACGAGGGGAAGACTTCGTCATGCAGGATGAAAATTGACGGTTGCGAAGAAATGCAATTAATAACACCGTTTTCGTGTATATAAATTATCCGTGACGGGTAGTCTGTGTTCGCATTTCGCGTTTCGGTAAATACCTACTTACAATACATAAATAAATAAATATAACAAAATTTATGCATTCAAAAATAAGTAAATAGTGGTAAACAATGAGATAAACATTCGTTTATTGCATACCCAAAACCAAATTACATGAAGGATTGTGTCGCTAATTACTGTTTATAATAGTACACAATCATTTAATAGTCCCTAAAATACCAGGGCGCATAAACTTTTTTGTTGTCCGTGGTTTCTCTTAAGGGGGTGATGCAGGGATGAGCATTTTTTCAAAAAAATTAAAAAATTAAAAGTTCGGGAATTGCATGCAATTTCCCCATGAATTTGGTTGTCAACCGAATTTTACAAATGATAATATTCTGCACCACGGGCTTCACCCGACCCATATGGCCCCCACTGGTTATCTACTTGACGGATCTTATCAATCGTCGAACTTTATTCCTCATCTTCAGAGATGAAGACCAAGATAAGATTTATTTATTTCATTTCTAATATGTGGTTGACAACCAAATTCATGTGAAAATTGCATGCAATTCCCGAACTTTTAATTTTTTAATTTTTATGAAAAAATGCTCATCCCTGCATCACCCCATTAAGAGAAACCACGGACAACAAAAAGTTTATGCGCCCTGCTAAAATACATACAGGGAAATATAAATAAACAATCAAACCTCAAATGACTTTTCATTTCCTGAGCATTCTGTTTTCCTTTCTGTTTGAATCAAAAGTGATTGTGAAAGTCTAATGATCTTACGAACCATCATCTTTTTATGATTGTTCCAAATCTAAGCATTTTCCGTCAATTCCGAATCCCAAGATCATCACATGAACTAAAGTATCAACAACTTCCTTATTCTTCCCTAGCGAGTCGTTCAATTTAAAGTCCACCCAGTTTTCAATTATTCTCAGAAGAACCAAGTTCGTTTCATTTAAACAGCGTGTCTAATGAATCTTTGTATTAACAAACTGCATGAAAAACGTGAAAAGCATGGGGAAAAATTGGCACGGGTGGAGGAAACATGAAATTTGTTGTTTTAGCGAGGATCAGCTTGAACAAATACGCTGCGCTGAAAATTAATTAAAAAATTATCGCATAATAATTACAGTAATAGAAATATTTTGTAAACGACCCTTCGTTGTCATCTTAGAATATTTTGTAGCTATTGCTGAGCGAGTGCATATGTATGTATGTACATATACTCTAGATTACATGCTGCTGAATACGCCACCACGCCAACACGGACTACAATGCATAATACGAACAACAGTACTCTTTTGAAATCCTCGGCAATAAGGTAGGTGCATTGTGTTGGTATTGTTGATGGTCGATTGTGGAAAGGTGTTCAGTCAGACTGAATGTTGCCTCGTTATTACAAAGGGACGATGGATGGATGCAGGGTGGATTTCCTCGTCAACCAATAAAAAACGGATGCCCCAGGGGAAACCACATCAGTTAATGGGGACGATATATGCATATCTAATACATAACATCGTATTGTTGCTTCGATATAGCGTAATAAGAGTTTTTGCTCCTTGGTCGTACGTAGTAAATTGCATTGCACACACATCCCTGCATCGCGTGTATGTTACCTTTTTCAGACAAACTTAGTTTTGGGCGATCTGGGCATCAAGCAAGTCATCATTATGTAGTGCGTCCGTTTGGTGGTTGGTTTCATCGTGCTAAATAAATAAACAAGTTATTCGTTCTATTTATTTGCGCAAAACAGCAGCCCCCTTCATTCATTTGAGATTGTGAAAGTTGACTCAATATTTTGGCGTAGTGAATAAAAATGATGATCGCTTAATAATCCATGTTTCCACGATGTGCAACAAGTCGACATTAGTGTGAGGAGAAGTGAGAATTGGTTAAGTGAGTGTAAGTGTAACCTTGCGAATGAATGGAGTGAATATTGATTGATTTATCACAAAAAGGCCTAAAGGATCAGTTAAAAAAATTGGATTTGGATTCGATTAAGGATGGAGGAGACAGAATCCTCCCCAAATCAACAGGTAGTGTGTATGTACATATATATGTACAGAGCTTATTAGTACAGTTTTTCATCGCCCAGTAAAATTAAACGAATCTAACTGCTGTTACTGTATGTGATGAGTTCTATGATTGATGGGGTAGATTTAACACATCTTGATTAAATAATTGGGAGAATAAATTATAAGAAGTATAATTCATGCGTTTTGTGATTAAGCATCTATATTTTAAATGAATGTTAAACGTGATTACATTTCGTTCTCAAATTTATTTAATTATTGGTTGCTCTACAGAAAATAATTTGTCAGATGAAATATCCCACAAATTAAACTGCAGCTAGTCGGCTAAACTAGTGAATTTAGTCAAATAATAAATTCCAGGGCTCACTTCCTGTAGTATTTGTAAAATAATTAAAAATACGCATGTAGGTGTTCAGCGGTTAGTGATTGTGGGAAAATGTGTAATTGCATAAAGGATTTAACAACTTTGTTAATAAAAGCTGATTAATTCAAGGTTCGACCACCTCTTCTAACCTATTCTCTAATTGGCGATGAAGAAGCTGTGATTCGGATTCTTTCTCAAGGGATCAACGTAGACCAGGAAGATTTTGTAAGTGTAATCCATTTCTTCGTATAGTAGTAGCTTTGGTGAAATTTAAATAAATTATACGTTATATGTACATGCCATCCACTGATGTTCACAATTGTTTTGCTGAGCTATTTTGCATATGTTTCCCAAATAACAATTAAAATAAGTTTTCGCATGACACTTTGAGAAGCCGAGAGAAAGCGAAGGCAGTGACAGATTTGTAAGATTTGCCTGATTTCTAGCTATTTGTACATACGTATCTAGAATTTACTCGTATACATATGTATGTATACGTAAATATGTATGTACATGTATTGCTTGTGGAAGTATTTAAATCATAGCGTGTGAATAATAAGACAACCTTATCGTATTACACAAGAACATGGATTTTCATATTGTGGCAAAATGAAATCTGATTTGTCTGTTAGCTCTGATTATTTATTAAATTAATACGATATAAAACCAAGTTGTAGTTGTCTGTGTGTTTGTTTTGCTCACAACAAGTACGGAAGTAGAATAAGTGCGTGACGGAATTTTGTTAACAAAGAACTGCGGAAACTTGGTTGAACTTTAAGGTTTCTTCGTTAGAATATATATGCACATGTGCATGCAAAACAGTTATAACAATGCATGGGAAAATAGCAAAGTCTGTTGTTTCTTGTGCATATACACAAAAACCTGGGAATTGTAGAATTGTGTAGAAATGCTATCTACAACCCGCTTGTGTGTGCGAATAGAATTTTCAGAGTGCTAAAAAACAACAATAATAATTGAAAGTTAGTGGTGTTAATCCTTCATTAACTACAAATTAACACCCGAAACCACCCCTAAAGCATATTTGTAAATTAATTTAGGAGCTCACGTTAAAGATTGCAGGCGTCGTTTGACATGCAAACTGACAGAAGTTGAAACAGCAAATAGTAATACAAGAAGAAGGAGGAATGTTTTCATGCCATTTGCAATTGCTTCATTAATATTTTATGAACATTTCTTCTCCTGTTTGCAGGCTGGCGGATGCACTGCTCTCCACCTAGCATCTGCTTCAGGCCATATCAATATCGTCAAAATTTTGCTACAACATGGAGCTAAACCAGAAAAACAGGATTCGTCTGTAAGTTATAAGTTACATTTGGATTAAGGCACACAAACAATAAATGCCAGACTTCTGAATTGGGATCAATTTCAATTCTGATAATATGCAAAGATACGTCTGGCGTAGTAATACGTTGGCTAAACGAAGCCATATAATTTTAATTTGACTTTTCTTCTTGGTAGTCTCTTCACTCTGATACAAAAGATGAGATTGAGATAACAAGCAAGTAGTCTGCACATAGATTATTAATAGTTTTCATCACTCGTATATATTTTCAAAATTGAGCGATACGAACTAGTGATCTATATTATGTAGCTTATTAAGATGCTACCCTGCATAAATATGTGTCATCTTTGACCCCCGCCCAAGTAGCTACATATAATAAATATGTGATAGGGAGTCTAGAATTTAGCATATTATTCTATCATATTATTTCACATCTATATACATATATATTTATACATATGTATGTATGTGTACACTCAAAATAAGGTAGTAATGAATCATTACCATGCGGAATGACTATGTGGCTCGACCACGTCGGTTACGATTCATCGTAGAGATGGTAATAATAAGTTCAGGGAAATTCAAATTTAATACATAATGGTATTCACTTCCTTAATATTTGGTAATGCATTTGAATTTCCCTGAAATTATTATTACCATTTGTACGACAAATCGTAACCGACGAGGTAGAGCCACATAGTCATTCCGCGTGGTAATGATTCATTACTACCTTATTTTGAGTGTACATATATAGGTATATGTCCTTAAATTGTAGTTGCATAACTGGAGTTCTTAAAGTATTGTTGAAGAGTTTTTGGTGTTGCTGTCAATTTTATCCAATTGACAAATTATTTCGACTCGAAAATAAATATTCCTTGCGATTTTTACCAGTCCCAAACTGGTATCTGTTGTAATTGTCCAAGCTGTTTCTTTTCGGGCTGATTGATTTGTCCGACAATTTTATGGGGACCAAGATTAAAACCTTATCAGCTATCTGGCATTTATTTCTTTTTAATGGCAAAAGTAGCTACAAACTAAAGGGTGGCCCAAATGTATCTCCCGGGCCATTTTTCTGCAAAAGTTTAAGATAAAATCGGCTGTAATTCTTGAACCAGCCAATGTTCCATTTTGAAAATTTTACCATAAGTAGTCCAATATGGAAGGTCGATCGGGACTATCATAGAATTCAGACAAAAATTTTGGTTGCGTAGCAATAAAAAATTAATCAAAATTTGGAGAAATTGTGATATGGCGGGAAAATGGTACTACTACGCAGCAGCAGAAATTTTGTCAAATACAAAAAGCGGCCTGACCAACGTGGAAAGATGTCACCTACCCGAAAAAGAACAATTAAGCTCAAGATTTACCCGAAAACCGAAGTTCGGTACTTAGTTGTTCAAAAGAACGAAGTGACTCAAAATGCTTGAAGATTATTAACAAGTAAATTTACGATGGTACAATGTAGTAGGTTGCAAAATCAACGAATTCTAGTCAGACAACTTATAAGCTAACCAGGAAAACATTACTATCTCGAAAGAACATTAATTACAGTCTTAAATTTGGAGAAATATTTCAAAAAAGTGGCGATTTTAGTGAAAAAATGCAAGGTCAAGAACCATGGTGTCATTTCCTCTGGACAATTGAATCCCGAATTAAGCTGCATGTAAAACTCGACCTACAAAATATGAGATACAAAACCGCAAAAAAATCGGATGTACCACCCATACGTGTGTTATAATTGGTATCGAAAGTTATGGTTGCGGGTGTTTTTATGCGCGTGGCTTAAAAACCTTTCATAGTATACAAGTATGGCACATATCAAGGTAAAGAATTTTATAGTGAAAATGCAACCTAAACACTTAGATAGCATGAGAAACAAGGAATTTTTTCCAAATGTTAGTCCGTACTTTTCCTGCAGGATGGTGCTGCAAGTCACGCTTCAAAAACGACCATGGCGCAAAATGAAGGATAGAGTAAAACGGTTTGGGGCAAGGGGGTGTAGTCTGCTAAAAATCCGGATGTGGGTGTTTTGGATAGCCAATGGGCAATACTTAAGTAAGATATGTACATGGATCCAGAACCATGCTTGACAGCAGAGATAACAACGAAAGTTCAAGAAAAGTGTAATTTTATACCAAAAATGACTTTGGAAAAATCATCATAGAGTTTCAACAAAAGCGATGACAACATTGTTAGGGTGAATTGTTGAGAGACCAAATACTGGGGTATGTGCGGAAAAAAACTTGGGTTCGCCAAGTCACATGGTTTTGAAAAATAGGGTCTTATTCTTTTGAAAGAAAAAGTCGGGAGATACATTTGGGCCACCCTTTATCTCAAGTAATCAGATGCAAATATTTGCTGAGAGTGGGAAGGATAGACTGCATACGTGTTTCAAGTCATATAAATTCACCATCTAACGACAACATAAAATGAAGAAATTTTTATTTTACCGAGTGGTTTCGACTCTGCAGGGCAGGCATTAAATACGATGTTGTTTTTCTATAAAATACACTTAAAAGCAAGAATTCTTGTGATTGAACAATTTGATAAAACTTGATTGTGTTGGATTGGACCGGTCATTCGGGTGCTGTTTCTTGAGAATAAAATAAGATAAAAGTAATTTATTAACTAGACAAATTGCTAAGAGAATTTAGTCATTAATGCTCAGAACATTATATTCCGTCCGTCCAAACAATCGAAGCATAGATAAATGTCAAACTATTCTGCAACTGTTGATTGTCTATGTTTTCATTGTAAGCTTATACTCTTAACAAGGTTGTAAACCAATTCCCGTACAAAAATCAACCATCCAGCATTACATAATTCCGTATTCAATAAGTCTGATCCAACTTTTATAACATTAGTATTATTACTTGCCGCACCCTTTGGATACAAGATCTAATTGTGTTTGATTCATTCAGGTGAATGCTCTGGAATTTTATAAATTTTACATGCATATCGCAGAATTACATATGTACGTGTATACTTCTACACAATTTAATATACTAATCGGAACATCTTTGTGGATCACTTTGAATCAAATGTGTACAAGTTTTAGGGACGGGTACAGCAATTACTTTTGAACACTTGCTAACTACCCCCCAAAGTAATTTGATCCTGTCAAATAATTGACCACCACATCCAGCCTAGAATTATCACGTATGCATTCTCCTCCTTCAGTCTTCATCGTCATAATTTCTCGCACGATATCAATCAACAGCCTGGTTACGCCAAGTCATGTCAAAAACTCTTGTTGAATTTTAATTCACCAACACAGCTTCAGTTAGTGTAGTTATTTATTTGCATGAGTTTGAGATTGAACCAGATTTATTTTTTATTGCATTGCTGTACCTTTATCATCTTCTTGATCGACACAATCGTGTGTACATATGTACAGATTACATGCGTACTACCAAAACTACGTATCTGTAGTGAGAAATATAATTACTTATTTTGTCATGTAATAATTTGTTTTTCGTTTGATTTCAGCATGGAAATACTGGTATAAATAAAAACCAAGCCAAAAGTGCAAGAGGCTATTTTCCATTTTGTGCAAAGATATAGGTTATCTACTCTTAAGTTGGACTGAGATCCACGACCTGTGGAATTCGACCTGCTCAGAAGTTTTTTATAAAACCTTTTAAGTAGTGTAGGTAGGAACCATGTCTACTAGTTTTTGCTGCGGAGGACTTATTTTTCTTCATTCTTCGCCACCAAACCTACTTTCCGCACCAAAACTCAAATTTGCAGTTTTCCACTAGATTCCGAAATGTCCTTGTTGATTTTTTGCTATTAACGTTCGAATCCTATCACGTTATTCGCCTTGGAGCGAAGGTTGGAGTGCGTTCTTTTGCAAAAGACTCAAATTTTTTCAATTTCTCGCAAAAAGAGACATTTAGAGGGTTTTCAGTTTTAAGGCCACCTGACTCAATGTAAGCCTTGCTTGGAATTTTACAGGGAATTAAGATCTCATATACAACTTCTCTACCCTCACTGGGTTGCCTGAGTGAAAAAATGTGATTTTCGAAGTCTTTGAAGCTTCCAGATCGACGTGGGTATCTTCATCATTGATGAAAATTTTTCATGACATTTGTCGACTCGTTTTTTTGCAACTTTTTTGCACCCTGGTTTTTCGGCCCTGACCATTTTTTCAGAGACTTGGTTTGATTTTTTCTGTATTCCCCAGTTTATGTACTTCAATGCTGCACGACACACATTTTGAGATTTTCAGTTCCTGAGCATCCGGAGGACTTGATCCGGAAGGATTCGTGGTAAAGAGTTTTTTATGGCTTCCACTTTTTGATGGGTGGCTATGACGAGTGGTGGCCTCGAGTGTTTTTTTTAATTTCACTTTTTGTCATCCTAATACATCGAAATATAAAGGTCGATTGTCGTTTTGTGACGTGTTTCCGTTTTCAAGCACTGTGACGTCTTGTTCGGGTTAAGACAAGCGGCGATTTTGTGGTTGTGAAAAACTCGATTCGCCAGGTTTTCACTTTCACAGCGATTGCTACTAAACTTCGCAATTTTAACAAAAAATGCTTTACACCAGCTCGTAGCCCATGCAATTATGTCCCGAAAAATTAAATTCATAAATGACAATCTCCACTACCTGCGCCGAATAGCGTAAGCTCCCTCGGTCTAACTTAAGAGTAGATGTAGAGAAAAAAAACTTAGATTTTGGTGGGTATCCAACACCATCGCGCATCTGGGTCTCTCTCTCAGTCCCATTTAATTAACTATGCATGATTAGTTATTTTACTTTACGCATGAAATGCACAAAATATCGGTATGAAACAATATACACAAATTTTCATGTAAAAATCACTTTTGAAAAAGTTGTGACGATTTTAGGGACACATGTCTAGGAGTTTTCTCAATGCGGTGAATTTTTATCTCGTTTGACTTTTACAGCTTCCACACTCTCCAAATCTGGTGAAGACATTGTTTCGCTATGGTTCTAATGTCTGTCTTAAACAGTCGTCCAAAATGTCCAAAATGCACAAAAGTATCCAAAATAGAAAACTCCTAGACAGGCGTCCATAAAATGGTCACAACTTTTTCAAAAGTGATTTTGACACGGAAATTTTCGCATATTGTTTCAAACCGATATAGTGTGCATTGTATGCACATAGTGAGATGTTGAGATCTCCACCCATCTAAATAGTATACCTAGTTAGTCAATCCGCTCCTCAGAAAGTTTGACCCCAAAAAACTCGTGATTCCAAGCATTTCCCTTTGGGACAACAGAAAATGTAGCTCTTCCCAAGGAGAAAATTCTGGCATCAGGTCGTCAAGTGAAATGCTTGGAATCATTACTTTTTTAACGATTTATGTGTAGGCAAAGAACGATGCCAATTTTCGAATTTTGAAACTCTTGGTGCATTAAAATGTTCGTATTTACAGGGGAATTGAAACGTCACTTGCAATTTGGGGTCTAATTCTTTTTTGTACCTAGTACGTTTACTTTCTCATTTTTCACTATTCCTCTTTCCCAAATTTTTGTAGGAGGGGTGGGTTGCACATAATTCAAAAATAGCTGTGCTATATTGATCCTTCCTTCCAAAGTTAAATTTCCGATTTTTATGTGAAATTGGGTGAAATCGATGCGAAATGCGCTTGCACTTTTGGTAATTGTGTACCTCCTGCGTTGCATGAATCCTCCTGGCGGGGCTACTCCCAACTCGTCAAACTCCTGAGCTCTCCTGCTACCGTGGATAAGCAAAATCATGGAGGCTTCACTGCTCTGCATTTGTCGTGTCAAGGTATTTTTCTATCTTGCTATCAATACATAATTGTAGAGTAGTCATAATCTTATACAAGTAATTCGTGGGTACTCTTTATCCACGCTTATCGACATGAAGCTTTGCTATGCTCACTTTAGTGGGTGCGTACTTTCCCCCAGAAGTATATCGAGTGATGGCGAAGCGAGGAGAAATTTGATTTTGTGAGACATCACTTTATAATTAAAATGTTATGTTTTCTAGCTGGTCATAATCAATCCACGAGGGAGTTACTACTGGCCGGTTCCAGTCCTAACGTCGTTAATACGTTTGGCGATTCTTGCCTCCACACGGGGGTCAGGTAATTATGTCAATAACTATGTCACGTTGGCTAATATTGGCAAGATAGGGGGTTTTCCCAGGAAGTTGGTCAGTTTGGCGAAAACACTTTTGGCGAAAAAATGTCGCTATAAAAAACTCCATTGGGCGAAAAGCAAATTTCATGCATTTCACAGTACTTTAGCCTTAATGCTTTTAAAGTACCTTTTGGCAAAAATAATGTCGCGTTGTATGAAAATGTTAACTCATGAAAATTCAATGCAGATACTACCATAAGAATCTTTATATTCTGGTATCTTGAGATACTCTCATATCTCAATATATTTGAATGTTATCGTAACATGCTAACATTCTTTGCTCAACAACTCTGAAATATTATTTACTATCAATCATCTTCCCCAGTCATTTTACCTTACAATATAAAAATTAATTGTAATTTTAAGTGATTTGACATAAATAAATGAGAAGCTTAACGCCAAATGTAATTTTACGAATTTTTCGCCAAATGTAACAATAATTTCGCCATTTGGTACATTCATGACTATTTTTTACCACATTAAAAAAAAATAAATTTTCGCCAAACTAGCTTTCGCCAAACGACCGTCAATCATTCCCCTATCCCGCCGATGTTAGCTAGCGTAATAATTTATAATTAATATTAATATATATATAATTAATAAATCTTCCCTCAGATATGGCCACGCGGGGGTGGCAAGGATCCTCCTATCTGCTCGAGCAGCCCCTAATTTACAGAACAAGGTATGCATTCCAAATTGTACGCTTTACTAAATGGAAATCATGTATTACTATGTCAGCAGTAAGCAGAATGACATAAATTTCGTTATCTTATGTGTCAAAAAAGGCGTCATGTTTTAAGAACAGTGTGTGTACATTGGAAACTTGTTAAAGTTTGACTGTCTGTCACATACACACAATGCTCCTTTTGTGAATGAAGACATGAAGAGCATCTCGTGAAAATTAGATCATATCAAATCAGATTGCATTAAGCTTTACATGTTAGCTCCAAAAATGGAGGATGACCAGTTGACGGTGTGCAATGACCTGATATCTGAATTCAGTATAAAGCTTGTAACAGAGTGACCCAGCAGGGGGTGTAAATATTTTCGATGTGAGAGCAAAGTAAACTTGGAAGAAGAGAAGCTAAACATAAACGTCACTTATTGAATATTACAAAGCAAATAAGTACATGAATTTAGTTAAATGTGCAATAAAGTTTTAACTTGATCTGGCTGAGACTTTAAAAAGCTGGTTCTAGGTTATAGGGGTCGTAATTCTTATGTTCTGGTTCAATAAAATTCTAGACTTTGCCTCCTTTAAGAATAAACCATACTGCTCATCATAGATTTATGACAGGAGTGAAAATTAAAGAGAATTTAGTTCTTATGATAAATGCTCAAATTTACTTACGGCAAAAGCACCTCTTGATAAGTTAATAGCATCAATATCAACTCCAGTATAAATTACCTATGTATATGTGTGATTGACTATGCTTTTCTCTTTTTAGAACGGAGACACAATTTTACACATCGCGTGTGCACAAAATCGAAAAAAATTGACCAAACTTTTGCTGGCGTCGGGATGTCGAACAAATTTGAGAAATAATCAAAATGAAACAGCGCTTGACATCAGCAATCGGAAAGGATTTACCGAAATATCCGAACTACTCAAACACCCACCACCCATCGTCTCTCCCATCGAACGTGACGAAATTAGAGCCTCAAAGTACAAATCTGCGAGTAGCGGACCTTCCTCAACGGGAAATATTTCCAGAGGGAAAAAGTCCAGTAATAATAACAAGGTCAAGTCAGATCATTCAGACAAGAAAAGTGGGGGTGGTGGAAGCAGTGGGCATAAACACCCGGAAAAGTCAAAGGAAGGAGGTTCCAGGAAAAGTCATCCTAAGTCAAATAGCAATCAAGATCCCGATGATATAACGCCAAACTGGTCACCGTACGGATGTCATTATCATCCGAATCCAGAAGCATTTCCTCCCCCAAAAATTGACTCGTTGCCGAATGAACCTTTAAGAAGTGGGGAACTTTACTATCTGGACTTGGCTGGAAATATCCATAAGGTATGTACTTTAGCATATGCAAATATGCATAATTAACGTGAACAGGATATATATTTATGAGTGATTGGTTTTTAGGGGCCCGTTGGCGTTTCAGAAGGGTGCTATTGTTCTCAGTTCTTTCAACCGGTCTGCACAGCCAAAGATAATCCTGCCCAATGTGCGAAAAATTATGAAGACCAACTTCACGCTTTGACCAGCCAATTGGCCAAAATTCACTTGGACACGCAAGCCCAACTCTCTTCCCTGCAGGCCATGCTGAATGAGAAACTTGTCGCAAAAACGAGTCAAAATCCAATCAATTATGACCAAAACAAACTGAAGGATTGGGTTCGACAGTATAGACGATTTCGGAAAGGTATATGAATTGAATATGATAAACTGAGAGATTCCAAAATTTAATGATCCAATAGCAATTCACATTATTACATAAGTATGCAGATATGTATAAAATATTTGTCAATTTAAAGTATGTTTTTACATATTTCAGAGCTATCAAAAAACCCAAAAGCCTTGATGCAGGCTAATGAGCTGTTGGAAAATGCATCTGCCCTCATGGTGCCTACGTCCTCGCCCCCATCCCCAGCAGCAGACGAAGAGTCTGACAGTGATAGCGGATTATGACTAAAAACTCATTCCGGCCTTATGATTTAAAGACACCAAAATTCACCTTTCTGTGTTCCATGATTTTTAGCTTTATCATTTAGACTTTTGTGCTGACATTGATTGACTCTAAGTAACTCATCATCAGCAAAGAACTCTGAATACTAAAAATATATATATGGCATTATTTTAAATAGTTGCTACATATGAATAATTTTTTACTCAACTAAAAATGTGTATTTCCACCTCCAAGAGGGTAAAAGTTTCACAAATTATTTGTAATAAATATATCTACTTGTTAGAGATACATACATGAACGAAAAATTGTTGAATTTAATGAGTAAATACTTATTTGCGTACTTCGTTACCTCAAACTTAAGTATGTGCATATCTTTGTCTTCTTGATATTGGCACATGGATTATAAGTCGACAATCATTTCCTGGTCAAGGAGAAGAAAAGCATGGAAATAACCTGTGGTGACCCTACTAAATAGTGTAAAATAGCACTCCGAATGCGTTTATTTCTTATTTTATAACATACCATAAAAATAAAATTCGTTTCATAAAAATTAAACCGACGCATGCCCCGAGACCCCAACGAAGGGGAAAACATGTGAGAAACCGTGCCTAGCAGATGGCACTGTTAGAAGACAAGGGGCTGAAATCTTGAAGGACGACACCTTAGGAATCCCAGCTGCTGGCCGTAATTCTTGGAAAGTCGATGACCCTTCGACATATTCCGTAACGAACAAAATGTTGACCGAATGGAGCTCTAGGAAAGGGAGCCGAGCCAATGTGCACGCTTTGTGTGTCATATTGAAGGAGCTTGACTTTGTTGCTGTGTCAGGTTTGTGGGTTATTTATTTAATTCGATCCGATTATACTTCGATGGAATTGGATTTAGCCTGATTTTATTTATTAAATTTAAATTTAATTTACGTTAACGGTATTTAGATAAATTGGAAGAAATAAATAAGTAAGGTGTTGTTCAAATTTCCATTTCCAGCGTATTCAGAATTCCGTATCCTCAAATGTTGAAAATGATGGGGTATTTGACCAGCGCAATGATATCTTCGTATTTATTTCAGAAAAATTGAAGCAAGAATTCCGGATTTCTTAAAATCTTCAAGCGTAACATTACTTTACATATAGCCTGGGTCTAACTAAATATGTGAATTTAATAAAATTGCATAAGTAAATTTGTAAAATCGTTTAGCTTTTTAATATCAAAATAAGTACGTGTAGTATTTTATATGTATTTTATATGCAAATACGTAGATGTTTAGTCATATGTACATATGTATGCGTATACATAAATCTCCAAGTAACTTGCTTACGTATGTTGTATATACATACTTTGATTCGAAAAATTGTAAGCTTTCAATAGCAAATATTTAGTTTGAATTGCGAAATATCTAAATTCAAGTATATGTACCTATCTATTCTGCTTATTATTCAGTATGGAATAAAAATTCAAAATTACATATAAAATACATATTTATTACTGTGTATTTATCAGTTTATAAAGATCTTGATTTAGATAATTCTTATACGTGTTTTACAAGTATTTTCGCACACAATTCAACCCTTCGTCCTTGCAGCACATCATATCAACCACACTCATACATACAGAGAACGACACAGCATGCGAAACCAACGCTGTACGAACTTCAATCAAAGATTGCAGATAATCATTTTATAATATTTTAAATTTCAACATTTTCCCATCAAGTAATCCTCAAGGTTTACGCTAAATACTTATTACCTACATACCTACATATGTAACAAGCACAATTTGGTAATTACATATGTATTTGCCACTATCACACCAAAGTAAAGCAACCGACGTATCAGGTGTATGTATTTTGCATAGAAAAAATGCACGGGATAAATATTTCCTTACAGAGCTATGCAGTGTAAGAACAAAATAATAGACAGTCTTGTATCAATATCCTAATTTTTAGTATGTATATGTCTCAGATTTAAATAAATAGATAACAATAGCTTTGATAAAATGGGATCAAGGTTACGAGCTCCAGCAGAATTTCAAACGAAGCAAGAAATCCTAATTAATTCGCATTACTACGACGTTACAAATTGGATACCTCGTCACCCAGGGGGCAAAATTATCAAATTCTACACGAAAGAAGGTGAAGATGCATCAGCAGCATTTGATCAATTTCATGGGAGATGCATCACAAAGGTGACAAAGTTCTTGAAGCAGTTACCAAAACGAGACGCAGCCATGGAAAATCGTACGTTAATGTTTTTGACAACAAATTGATATTCAATGTTTTAGATATTTAAGACAAATTATACCAGGCATACTCACGACAAGATTCATAAACTTGAAAATCTTAAACATTTTACACGTCCACAATTTCAAGATTATTAAAAACCTTGCTTTGAAAAACCCATGGAATTTTTGTTACAAAATTTTACCATTATATTTTTACTCAGCAAGATTTTTTGCTAACTATTTTGTGAATTTCGATGCGAAATAAAATGTTGTGAGTATATATACGTACACGCATACTTTTTTACTAATGAAGCACTTCACGCAGTTATTGGTTCCTTGTAAAATCCACAATTTTTTTGTAAAATACTTTTGAAAATTTGTGCAAAATAAAAAGGGTCTGATCTTAATCTGAGTTACACAAATTTGGTAGATAAGTTTCCTCAGAAATATTTGCAAGATTTTGTAAAATAAATGAATACACAAATTTATTTTTTCTCCCTAGCTACACAATTTTCCCCTGAGAACCAATCTCGCGAAGGAAACGAGGTCCTCCTTAACCAGGAATTATCCCTTCTTAAATCCACTTTTGAAGCAGAAGGTCTCTTCACTCCGTCCTACTTCCGGGTGTTCCTCCGCTTTATGGAATGCTTATTTCTTATAATTTACGGAATCTACTTGACCCATTGCACCTCCCAATTCGTAAAATGGATCGGACTATTCACCACCTCGTTTGGCATAGGGCGGTGCGGGTGGTTCGGGCATGAAGCTGGACATCGGTCACTAACCGGAAATATCAAAATAGATAAATTTCTCCACCAACTCACATTCGCGATGAGTATCGGATTATCGCCATCCTGGTGGAACAGTCAGCATAACAGACACCACGCGATGCCGCAACGTCTCAAACACGACGTCGACTTGGAAACCCTTCCACTAATCGCGTTTAACAAGAAAGTAATCAAAGATTCTAAACTGGGTGGAATTTTTAAGAATAATTTCTTTATTCGGAACCAAGCGAAATTGTTTCTCACAGTGGATACCTTTCTGGTCGTGTTTTATTGGAGATTGTAAGTATCTACTTTTGAAACGATAATATTTTCAGGAACATTTTCAAGCATATTTTTTTCAGGAACATTACCTAAAATACCATTTTGAAATTAAAAATATATATGACGGACCTAGATAGATCCTTACTGTAACAGAATGGTAGTAAATTTACATTTGTGTTTGTGTTTGAGCGTTGCACGCTTGTGAAAATGTTGACAACGAACATCTACATATGTATTCCAGGAATACATATGCTGGAAAATTTGCATACTGTTAAAATTATGTACTTTTAAAAATCTAATTTCCAGTTTTCTACATCCTCGCTATGTTATCAAGAAGCGTGCTTATGCCGACGCGGTCTTCATGTCGTTGCACCATCTCATCCTGACCTCATTTCTTGATCCGGTAAATATTTTCATCATCCACTTTCTGACCGCTATCTACCTTTTGGGGACCTTCACGCTGAACCACACCCACCTCGAAGTCACCGAGGAGGAGAAAAGTTGGGTGGAGTACGGCTTAGAGCACACCGTGGATATCACCTCCACCCCGTTAACAGATTGGTGGATGGGTTATCTCAACTTCCAGATCGAACATCATCTTTTTCCGCAGATGCCGCAGTATAATAATCACCTCATCAGAGACAGAGTGGCCGCACTGGCGAAGAAATATGACCTTCCTTATCAGACGCTTGGATTTTGGGAAGCGTGGGGTAAAGTTTTCAGAAATTTGGAAGAGGTCGGAAATCACGTAGCGAGTGGGGGCGGCTCACTAGGTATATTTTAGAATGGATAATTTTGTATGCAAAATGCGTTATGCAAAGTGACACCAGACCGATAGTTTAGGGTATCTAACTTGTATTTTTTGCGAATTAAATAAATTAGGTAATATTTATTACTGCAAACTGATGTTCAAATTTCCCCAGAATTTTTCCATGAGCGAAGGAGTAGGTAGGTTTGCATGATTGTAAATTTGCAACGCTGACAAACAAATTTTGAAAATAAATAATCAAATCTTTCCAAACGAAATTAGTTAAAAAGCCTCTAACAAGCCTACAGGATACTCAAAAAACAATTTCAACAAACCATTTAAAACTAGGTATACAATGGGGAGCAAATTAAATTGTACGGTAGAAAAACTGTTCTATCTCGCATATTGATGCAGATAAGGGCTTGAAAATTTGCAAGGTAGTACCCCAGAAAGATTGTCGTTGGATGCCATTCCTGTGTTTGAAAAATCTCAAAGAGGTCAAAGGTCACAATTTTTCGCCCATAAGCTCATTTTTCAACTCTTACAGTGATTTTTTTCCTTGGAGGCATTATTTTTTAATCGATAGCTCAACTCAATGTGCACATTTTGATATCTTGTTCAGTTCTCTGCGATTTTTTTGAAGAAAGTTATGAATTTTTGAAAAAAGTGAATTTTGAAAAGTTTAACATTGCGTTTATGGGAGAATTTGGTAAAATCCGCAAAATTCACTTTTTTCAAAAATTCATAACTTCTTCAATAAAATCGTAGAGAACTGAACAAGATATCAAAATGTTCACATTGAGTTGAGATATCGATTAAAAAATAATGCCTCCAAGGAAAAAAAATCACTGTAAGAGTTGAAAAATGAGCTTTTGGGCGAAAAATTGTGACCTTTGACCTTTTTGAGATTTTTCAAAAACAGGAACGGCATCCAACGACAATCTTTCTGGGGTACTACCTTGCAAATTTTCTAGCCCTTATCTTCATCAAAATGCGAGATAGAACAGTTTTTCTACCGTACAATTTAATTGGCTCCCCACCGTACATATGTATTATGTGCAGACGTGAATAAGGAATTTGTTAAATACTCTTATAAGTAGATACGCTATAGCTCAGTTAATTTGTAATTCAAAGATTAATGACTTTAATAAAGCAGAATAAAAATTAAATATACATATAAATGTATGTACATTTGTCTTATAAGACAAATGTGTTAAAAGAAGGATTTTCCACATCAAGACACTGGGAAAGGTTGTCTGGGTAAATAATCCATAACACAGTTAACGTGATGAAGTAGTCTACTTCAATACACACTGATATAAATACGTATGACTTGCTTGTTTCAGCAATGTCAGCGTCTCAATTTTATGTCCGATGCGGCCATGAGTGTCCAAAAACGTATAGATATTGTGTTAGGAACATTTTTCCAGTGCATTTTTCTCATTATTACTCCATAGATTGGCAACATGTATATACATACATACATATATATATTTATTTGCATTTTCTTGTTTTTTGCAATTCTCACGGTTTTTCCTATACATCAATTAGCTTTGCTTTTAATAACTAGCTCAACAACTTATCTACTTGAGGCTACCGACTCACTTGAGAACAGTATTTATTTGACTGTAAATACGTCAATACTTAAACATGACTAATTCAACAGGTATGCCTCGAGTAATGGATTGGATAATCTGTAAGTTTCCACTGATTTTTAATTTTTGTCACACGAATGTACATAGGTATGTACGTATACTTGTCAGTACTTCAGAAGACAATTTTCAAGATTTTTTAACACAGCAACAATTTATGTTGACATACATAAATGCATATATGTATATTTGTTCGTATTAAAAATAAGTAGAAATTATAGTTCTTGGGAATATATTTATATATATATTATTATCTTTATCTTATATTATTAACATTATTAAATATATTACCATTTTTGTATTCCAATTCATATAAATGTGCTTTCCGATTCTCTAAAATATCTCATTCACCCAATTCTGCAGACGAGATCAAGTTCATTTTCATGAAATCCATAATTCACCTGGTATTCGAGAAAAATTCCATTTAGATACTTAAAAATTGAGATTCAAACAGATACTCGAGAGAAATATTTATCTAAATAATCACCTCTACATATAAATATGCATACATACATGCATACACACATAAATAAACTTGAACGTATGTGTTTATTCGAATTTTATTTACAACATTTTGGAATTTGAAAAATAATTTTATATAACTAAACTTTTATGTATTTCCTCCAAAATGTAGCCTGGGTTTTCCCAAATTTTGAAACTTCTTACGTGGAATGGGACTACACCTTAAATCCGACCATGGAACCCTTCACATTCGAGCGAGACTACACAAATTTATCTTTTTCCCGAAAGTGGTGGTGGGAAAATTCGTACCTCGTCGTCCAAATTGCGGTCACATATATAATCGGGATTTTTGGCTTGGCCTGGTGGATGAAGAACCGGAAGCCATACAATCTTCGGAAAGAGTTATTTGTCTGGAATTTGTTACTGGCTGTTTTCTCAGCGGTTGGTTGGAGTCGGGTATTTTCCGAATTTTTGGATGTCATTTCCGGTCCGAATGGATTTCATAGATCAGTCTGCGTCAGGTGAAAATTGAACCATGTTATTTTATTTAAAACTTCTTAACCACTTACATTTCTCCGTTTTTTCAGGGACACGCTAAACATCTCGTCCGGATTCTGGTTGGTGGTGGCACACTGGTCTAAACTAGCAGAATTTGTGGACACCATCTTCATTGTGTTGAGAAAGAGACCACTAACATTTTTGCATGTGTATGAAATCTCTTAAAATTTAGTAACAGATTGAATAGAATTTAATCGCAAATTGTAAACAGTTATCACCATGCCGTCACGTATGTTCTTTGCGTCAGTTCTTTCGTACAGGGGGAACCCATTAACCGGTATTATGGATCTATTAACTTCCTGGTGCACACGTAAGTACCACAACAAAGTTACCAGTTTTATGGTACTCAATTTCATTATATATCTATAGATACGTAATAGATGTGTTAACATGTTTATTTTCATTCTAACAAGGGCAATGTACACTTATTTTGCACTGTCGGTGAGTTACAACTAAACTTTTATAATGAATCATTATATACGTATTGAAATGAACGCATATTAATTTTGCAGGCAATTGATTACAAACCACCGCGTCGTCTCGCAATGTGTCTTACAGCCATGCAAGTTTTTCAGTTTGCCTTTATTATGGGTGTCCATTTCTACGCAATTGGTGTAAAATGTAAGTGTCATTACTGTGAATTATTTTATGTTTGTCGTGTTATCGTATAACTTGGTCATTTTGTGTATTTCCAGTGAGTGGTCAATTATGCGCGATATCTAATGAAAGCAGTAGTGTTACACTAATGGTATCCATTTCCTACTTCGTCCTCTTCTCGCACTTCTTTTATAGAAATTATTTACGCCCTAATTTAAAATCGAATGAATTAAAGACTTAAAGGGACAACATTGATAATGCATTCCATTTTGGATCAAACTCAAAAATAAAAAAATAGAAGTTTAATGTGCAAATCCCATCTTGTGTTTAAGTTGCGTTTTATTGTAATTATGCACATATTTATATCAGTAACATAAATTCGTCTGTAAGATACCATAGATCAACAAAATCGGTGTACAGATTTTATTTGTGAATTTATTAAAGAGAAATATGCTGTAATGAATTAGTAATTCGCTATATATTTATGAAGATAATGAAGAAACCAAAATTATTCCTGAGTTTTGTCAATCATTTTTGGTTGTCTTCATATCAGCGAAACTACATAGATGTTTTTAAGCTAAAAATATGCATATAGAAGGGTTATGAATATTGCAATAATTTTTCATTAAAAATGGGTATTAATTATTGGTGCCGTTTGCAGTGTCATAAAACTGCATAAGTAGGTATGTATGTGTTCATTCTATTTGTGCGACACATTAATTACCATGATGTCGGCACCGCTCAATTTTAATTTTCTTTAGTGTATTTGATTTTGAAGCGATCGAACAGACCCATGTCTTTTGCGTGTTGGAGATTTTTTCGCAAAACGTCCCATGATTTAGGGATACATGATGGATACTCTGAGGGTAATAACCGTTCCAGTTTTTCACTCAAAAAAATGTTTTTGTTTCCACGAATCCATGACATATACACAGGAATCTCCATGTCTTCAAGACTATAAGCTTCAGCTTTATAAGTAAATGCAAACTGAATTAGTTGCATCATATCAGCGTCAAGTTTTTCATTTTGTTTCATATCTTCCACCCTTTTAACAAATTCGTCCGGGTCCAGTGCTTCCATTTTTACCCCAAATTCTCCTGCAAGTTCCTCAAAGTCCCTCTCATCACCTGAAAATTAAATTTATGGCGTGATTATAAATTTTAATGAAATTGAAGATAATCTGATGAATTATGCCTTACCCAAGTGAGGATTGAGTAGATTAAACATCTCATTCCCGGCATTCGAGTCGAAAAATACTTGAGCAGATAACTTTGAACAGAGATCGACTGGTAGTAAACTGAATGGAATATTTTGTGCCGGCATTATTCCGAGATACATGTAAGCAAAAAATCGCATCATCAGGACGCTATCGATCTGTACGTTAGCTCCAGTAGCAGAGTCTCCACCTATTTGGGGAAGTCGAAAGATTTTGCACGGAATCCCATTCTCCACGGCCTTACCCACTAATCGGTCACATATTAGCTTAGAGATGGCATAGGCCGAGTTAGGGGCAGATTCAAGAAGTCCTTCATCTACCCATTCTTCCCAAAGTCGGTCACTTGGACCTACGCGAACTTCCGTGACAATGCTAGATGAGTGGTAAACGTACTTAAGCCGCCCACTCACCGCAAACTCTAGGACATTTCTCATTCCGAATACATTTGTGACACGACTGCTTCTTGGATCATCGGTTTCTCTGTAAATCTCGTCAAAGGAAACTTTGACCGCAAGGTTGATGATTACGTGTACTTCATCTACAAGTTTCGCATGGACGAATTCATGTAACCCTAGTTTTGCCTTCCTTACATCCCCTGTTACGAATTCAATTTTTCCCATGTCGATTTCGCTGTTCAATTTCTTTTCCGACATGCATTTCAAGAATCGCTCTCGGGAGGACTGCAGTGGATTGTGCTTCAAAAGGCACACGATTTTCTTAACTGACTTTTGCTTCAACAACTCGATTAGCATATACGACCCAAGAGTTCCAGTGACACCCAGCAGTAGAACACATTCAACCTGAGAGATTGGAACAGGTGTTGATGTAAGCTGATTATCGACTTTAATAGTGATTGGTAAGTCGACATCCCGAGAAATTAATTCTTTCAATTCTTCTCTGGTAGGTGGTGGTAGTTCCTCTTTGCCAGAAATAAGCTCAACCAACCTCTCTGACAACTCAGCGACGGTTTTGCAATCCTTGACAGAATTTATTGAAATTTTCACGCGCTTGCCAAAGGAAGATTGAAGTGAGTTCTTTAATTCCACCATCAACAGCGAATCAAGTCCAAGATCTTGGAAGTTGACGTGATCACCGATTTCTTCCGTCTTGTCCATTTTGAGAGTAATTCGAAGCAGTTTTTTTATAAACTTTTTAACCACATTGATTCTTTCTTCATTATTTTGAAGTACGTCATATTCTTTCCAAAATTCATCCGAGTCGATCTCAATAAGGCTGTTAGCCTGACGTTGTTCAATCTCGGACAGAAGCCCACGTGTTGAATTTAGAACTTTCATTAAAGACCCAAGATCAGCATCGTATGCAGCAACTTGAATTTTTCGGGATCCTAGTGCATGTTCCAATGCGGCAAGGCCTTGATTTATTGTAAACGGTTTGAACGAGGGCAGTGTTAAATTTTTGGCAAGACCTACCTCGCCCCATTGCCCCCAGTTTATGCAAATTGCCGGTTGTCCTTGAGAATATCGGTAGTGTGATAAACAATCGAGGTACTGATTCGCCGCAACATAATTACTTTGGCTAATTGCTCCCAAAGTTGCTGTCATAGACGAAAATAGAACAAAGTGCTCAAGTGGGTAGTGTAGTTTGAGACTTTGTTGATGTAGGTTCCAAGCTCCGTCCACTTTTGCTTGAAATACGTTCTGATATTTTTCCCAGCTTTGTTTGTCCCATGCTCCATCATCCAGAACACCAGCTGCATGCATAATTCCCCTAATGGGAAACATTGTTGCTGCAGCATGAACAAAGAGTCTCTCTGCATCGTCTGGGTTCCCTATGTCGCATAGTTCGACAAACACGTTCACCTCCAGACCTTGTATTTCTGCAATCTTAGCTAAGGCTTCAGGCGAAGGAGAGCATCGGCCAACCAGAAGGATGTTCCTCGCCCCAGAGGATGCCATCCACTTAGCCACCTCAAGTCCTATTCCACCTAAACCTCCAGTTATAAGGTACGTAGAGCAATAATTAAATAAAGTAAAACTGTGGGTCCCCACGCCACTGTTTCCAAGCTCAGGCATTGTTAGCACAATTTTCCCGATATGTTTGACTTGCTCCATATACTCCAATGCTTCCCGAACTTCGGATGAGAAAAAACGAGTATATGGTAGTGGCTTCGGTTTAAAGTCAGTTTCTCCAAACAAGTTGGATTTTATCAATTTTAGTTGATTCTTTAACTTTTGTTCGTCAATAATGGAAACATCAACAACTCTGTAGTGTACATCTGGCCGCAAGTGCTTAACTTCATCTTTGCTCCAAATATTCATTTTACTCATTTCAATGAATCTGGCGCCACTATCACATAGCGCGAGTGTCGCTTCCTTGTATCCGGGTCCAGTTAGTGAGTTAAGTACAATTGTGACCCCGCGCCCAAGGGAATTTCTGATATCTTTTCCATAATCTGTATTTCGGGAGTTGAAAATATATTTCAACCCAAGGCTTCTTAAATAGTTACGTTTTCGATCGTTCCCCGCTGTAGCAACAATTGTACATCCTATGTATTGTGCCATTTGAATGGCCATTAATCCTACGCCACCGGAGGCAGTGTGAATTAGAACCACGTCTTCCATTTTAGGTATCGCTGCATCTAGTAAACAATTAGTTGCAGTTAATGCAGCCATTGGAAAGGTCGCAGCGTCAGCCATCGTCATTTCATCTGGGATTGGAATTATTAGATCTTCGGTTGTCACTAGATGGCTTGGCATTGCACATCCCGTTTTTCGGGCCATAGCAATTCGGTCCCCAATCTTTCTTTCGCAGGATGCTCCAACTTTGGTGACAATTCCAGCAATGTCAACACCCAAGTAATTGAATTTGTCAAATACTGGGTCTGGCTTGGTAACCATGAATATATCCAGGAAATTTAAAGCATATGCTTTCACCTCGATCTCGACTTCGTTTGGGCCAAATTGCTCAACCTTTGCCGGAGTAAAATAAAGATCAGAAATTACACGGGATTCTGGTAGAACAAGTTGAAATCTGTCAGAAGATGGGATGCTTAAACAATTTGTTTTGATCTTGTAAGGACGTAATCTTGGAGTAAAGCGTTTTCGATTCCTATATACAACCACTACATCGACATCGTTCATGCTCATCTCAGCAACTAACTCTATAGAACTTGTGGAAGCATCAACGTCGATGCACTTGCACTGAATATCTGGATTCTCATTCGTTAAAACGTTGGTCATTCCTATTAAAGGAGAGGATATTGGATTGACCTGAGAAAAATCTGTTGCTCCAGTCGACAAATTTCCTTTCGTAACCGTCAGTAATTTTAGAGGACTTTGAAGTTTTGCTAAGCGTTTGCACACACTTAGGTAGGGCTTACAGACGTCCTCGGTTGTGGCATGATCACGAAGTCCCCATAAGTAGATTACGCCAACCCATTTGGAATCATCACCAGCAGATGCAGATCCCAATATGGTTTCAATGTCGTCTCGGTTGTCCCAGGTCACCACTTGAACCTTAAAGTCCATTCCGTGTAACTTATCAATCACCTCATGGGATATTTGACATTCATCTGAGAATACAATCCAGTAATCCGACCGAGGACATGGAGGCATGCAGTCTTTTAAAGAATCTGAATTCAATTTTCCAATGAGTAAAGCGTTAGCACCGACATAGCTTTTAAGCGAAACGATATCTTCAAAGCCACATGTTTCAAGAACCTTGGTCCAATTGCTTATCGAGAGCTCACAATTCCAGGGTCGCAAAGCAACGTCGGCGAATTTCCAGAACCCACTTAGCCCCCCAAACGTTAGGTTTACTTCTCTATTTGGGTTTACCAGCTCGGTTATAAGTACAGTTCCTCCAGGTTTTAACAATTTTCGCACATTTATCAAGGCTTCTTGAATATCACGGGTTGCATGAATTACGAAGAAAGCAACAATAATGTCGTAATGTCCAGAAATTAGACCCTGGTGAAATGGATCCTCCTCCAAGTTAAAAACTCCAAATTTTGCCGGGATTCCAGTTTCTGCAAACAGCTTTTCACCTTTCTCCAAAAACCCGGGTGAAATATCCGTATAGGTATATTCAAAATGTGATGGACCAATTGTAACCATGTTGTCAATTAGATAGGAGGTAGAAGACCCAACTCCAGCACCACACTCTAAAACCCTCACCACGGCTTTGCTTCCAGCGCTAGCATATCGAGAAAGAATGCTATACTCAACATGGTTTAGGGCGGCTCTCTTTTTAAACATGAGGGATTCTTTGTAGAATAGTTCAGCTGGCCCAGGCATTTCGTGTCCTGGGTACAATAATGGTAACGCCTCAAGCTTTCCGGTGAGTATTTGTGATAAATTTTCCCAAACAGTGTCAACCCAAGGCAATGGTAATGTAGTCATGCCGCTACGAAGAATTTGAATATCTTTCAAAATTTGATGCAAAGTTGGTAGAATTTTTTTTCTGATAAATCGATTATCCTCAATCTGTATCAACCATCCATCCTTCACTAGTTCAACGAACATATATCGAAGGAACTTACGCAAATGTGGGGTTACCCCACATTTTTCACCGACATCTGATAATTCCCACACATTTGCTTCCAATCTTAATTCCACTATTGCCTTTTGAATATACAACCCTGCTAGCTTATTAATATCCGAATGAAATTGAGCTTCATCTTCCGTTAAATTGTCATATGGTTGTGACATGTTTTCATACTCCCGGAAACCGGGGATTTCTTGATTTTCTATTCGTCTTTCGTCTGGGCCAAGCCACTCCTTCCAACCAACTTCTGCCAAAGTTGGGTAAGGGTTACGATGAGAATCTATAAGCGCAAGGATATTTGGGAGAGTAGTCTCCACGTATTCAGTTCCAATCATGGAGACCATAAGTTTTCCCTTTTCATTATATAAATGGGACTCGAATAGTGCGGAAGCTGAGGAATTTCTTATGTAGACGTATCCAGAACCTTCGTAGACATTACTTGGCCCCCACCATATATAACTTTCAATTTGTATAGGCACTGCCAGTCGTTTGTGATGATTTTGATTCAAGTGGCCAAGAGCAACAAGTTGGGTTTGTAACATTGGATCAACTGCCCATGGGTGAATGATGAATCTGTCCAAATCATCAGTTGTTTCAAAGGTCCTAAACTTAAAGATGAACTCGTCGTTGGAATTATTTTTCCAACCATCCTGAACTACTCTCAGTGATGGTCCAAAGTTAAACCCATACTCCAGAAGTTCATCGTAATCGTATTTATTATTTTCAGATACCGCGTTTCCGCATCTAGCTCGAATGGTTGTAAAGTCGTGCAAGGCAGGATCAGGGGAAAATGGAATGGCCGTTGCAAGATTTGCGGAAGCATTTCGAATCCATTTACATTTTTTATCTTCCAAAATCAATTTTGTGTAGATGGTCATCTGCCGTTGTCCATCGGCAGATGTATCTACGGTTACCTGTCGATAAACGAGAATTTTTAGGATTACCCATTCTACCAATTTGACTACATACATTAATAACATGAGAAGCAAAGTTACATAATACTTGGCTAAATAATCTTACTTGAAACTCGGTAGGACACATCTCGCTTAAGCAGACTGGGGTATGGATAGCAAAATTTTGGAGACACAAAGGAGTTAAGGGTTTCGTAAATACCCCATTTTTACACTCCGCTGCACAGTATCCAGCTGTTATACACATATCCAGATATCCTGCACATGGAAACAGGATTTTATCTCCTACCCCGTGGTCTTTTAGAAATGGAATACGATTGACATTGAGACTGTTTCTGAAGATGGTTACTGCACTAGGATTATGAACAAATCCACCAAGCAGCGGGTGAAAAGGAAGAGAACCATCATCATTAATTGCAATCCAGTGGCTGGTATCTTCAAAATGGTAGCCAGGAATTTCAATCTTGACCCGATTAGAATAGCGGTGAAAATTTTTCCAATTAATTGGGATGCCATGTGTGTATAACCTCCCCAAAGACGATAACATAGTCTCCCAATCATCAGCTTTACGACGTAGCGAAGGGACTGCTGAGATTTCGGTGGATACCTGAAATATTTTTTACTAAGGTTATAAAGCCCTTGAACTGTGCGGTAAGCGAGAAAATGATTACCTCATCTAGATTAGTTAGAATCAATGCCGAGAGAACTGGATGAGGGCCAATTTCTAGGAACATGGCCAGTCCTTCTTTTTCAGCTGCTTTGCTGGCGTCCAGAAAACAAACCTTTTCTCGTGTATGTCGCCACCAGTAGTTCTTGTCGACTTCGGACAGAACTCGTCCCTCCACGCCGGATATGAATTTATACTTCTTTGCCGTTGAGAATTTGGTATTTGATAATAGTTCACAGTACTCTTGACATATTGGGTCCATAAATTTCGAGTGAAATCCATGAGAGGCGTCAAGAGCGTGCGTCTTAATACCATTGTTGTCACAAAATATCTTAAATTCGTAAATGCTGTGGCTTGCTCCTGATACGACGGTTTGGTTAGGAGAATTAACGGCAGCAATTTCCAACCAATTTTTTGTGTTGGCAAATGCTCTATTCATTTCTGTTAAAACAGTATCCATGTTGCACCCAACAACCAGCATTCCAGAGCTTGGCAGGGCTTCAATGAGCTTGGATCTGGTTACAACCATCTTGAGCGCATCCATTGGGTTCAATATTTCAGCTGCAACAGCGGCCACAAACTCACCCAGGCTGTGACCCATGACAGCCTCTGGAGTGATACCCCAGGATTCCCACAATCGAAGGAGGCAAAATTCTACGCAAAATATTGAAATTTGGCCGTACATGGTTGTGTTGAGAAGATCAGCATAATCATCGTCCCAGAGTGCCTTCCTAATTTGCACTCCATACTCCAAGCTCAAAATGGAATCACACCAATCAAAAGTCGACGCAAAGACAGCGCTTTGGTTGTAGAGTGATTTTGCCATACCAGCATACTGTGAGCCTTGACCTGTGAATAGGAAACAGAGTCTAGGTGGTGTGTTGGAGATATTCTGACCTTTTTGGATTGATTCTATGGACGACAAAAGTTCATCATTTGTTGATCCTACAATCACTTGTCGTAGAGCGAAATGTGGACGTCCAGTGTGCAATGTGTACTCCAAGTTAGACAAGGAAACATTGTTCGATGGATCAAGAAAATCTTTGTACGCTGCTACTTGTGCATTCAAAGCCGATTCTGTTTTTGCGGAAAACGTTACAATTTTATACTCCCGTGAGTCAGTTTGGGTGAAAATCCTTTCTGGAGCCAAAAGTGGAGGTTCTTCAAGAATCAAATGAGCTTGAGCTCCTGTAATCCCAAATGAGTTTATTCCAGCAACTCGTGGTCTCCCGTTTGTTTTCTTTTCCCATGGAATTGGTTCGAGAGGCAATTGTGCTGGAATGGCACCCAAGTCGATTTCTGGGCTTATTTGAGTAAAATTCAAATGTTTTGGGATGAGATTGTGCTGCATCGCGAGAACAGTTTTATGTATCCCAGTAATTCCGCAAACAGATTCGGTATGCCCCACATTTGTTTTCACAGATCCAATTATTAGTGGGTTTCGGGAAGGGGATGAGTAAGCCTTAGCGATAGCAGCAACTTCAATTGGATCTCCTATTAAAATTTAAATTTTGCATGAAATCAATGTATGAATAAGTGATTGTAAAGACCGACGCCACATCAATCTTGAATAAATACCAACCAACCTGCTTTTTTATTTGTTATAAAATCTCGCTGTGGAGAGGTTTCCCTCTGGTCAACGCAGTTCGCACTCACTTCCATTGAAAAAGTTACGGCGCAGCTTTTAGTCAAAAGTTTTTTAACGGAGCAAGTGCAAACTGAGTGGATAAGGTGGAAAGCTCCCTACAGCGAGACTTTATAAGAAATAAAAATAGAGTGCCTACCCACCTATTGGAGTTCCGGTCCCATGTGTCTCAACGAAATCGACATCGTCAGGGTGTATGCCTGCCCGGTCAAGCGCTAACTGGTTTAAACAAATAAGAAGACATGTTAGTGAAACGATAAGCACGAATGTAAATGTGCGTCATTGCTGGCAACGTCGTCATATACACATACATATTCGAATATATAAATATATGCTACATTTTGATAAATATGTAAATAATTCATGATTATATTCTAACCTGCATGGCTTTAGCTTCGACATTTACCGTGGGGGTACCCATACTCCTGCTTGTTCCCTCCTGTACCACAGCGGAACTCCGAATTACGCCCCAAATTTTATCTCCATCCGACACCGCGCTGGATAATCTCTTCAGAATTAGGACGCCAACGCCTTCTGCCCTTCCAAACCCGTCGGCACCAGCATCAAATGTCTTGCATCTCCCATTTGGTGCAAGTAAACCCTCCAACAGTCCTGGCGTAAATGGGTGGAGGAGTAAGTTAACTCCCACGGCTATTGCCACATCGCAGGCTTCATTTCGTAAATTGTCACAAGCCATATCTACCCCTGCAATCGAGGTAGAACACCCACTCTCCGTGGAGAAACTAGGTCCAATCAATTCAAAAAAGTGGGAAATTCTAGCAGTAAGTGGCCCAAGTGCATTTCCCATGTAACAACGAAGAAAGTCAGTATCATTGACTCCGACTTCTTGTATTATATCTCGATAATCGTTCCGCCACCTTTTTTGAAACGGCTGATATATATGACCATATGTGAGCTATAATTTCTTGTATTTTAATTTCTGCACATACCATCCTCCAAATACTCCAGTTAATGAATTTTTTAAAGAATTTGGATCGATTCCAGCGTCCTCTAAAGCTTCCCAAACAACTCGTAGGGATAGCCTTTGTTGTGGGTCTAATAAAGCCATATCTGCCGAATTTGTGTTAAAAAATTTGGCATCGAAAACGTCAATGGGGCACGAGAGGAAGCCAGCTTCTGTATTTCTCACGTTCTCAATGAGAATAATGGAATTTTCCTTGGTCCATCTTCCTTCTGGAACCTTGCAGATTCCTTCCAAACCCTGTTCCAATAAATTCCAAAACTCTTTAATTGAGTTCGCCCCAGGGTAACGACACGCCATTCCAACAATAGCAATCGGACAGGTGGGATCCTGTCGCGTAAATGTTGGTCTAAGGATTTGAGATATTTTTTCCTGTGGAAAATACATAAGCGATTTCATTAGTTTTTTGTCTATTTAGCAATTTGTGCTCGGTTACTGACATTTCCTTCTTCAGTAGAAATAATAGAGTTCCAAAAGTTTTTTAAATCTTGAGTTAGGACACATTTGTTTACAGTTCCCATTTCGTCAAGTTCTTCATTGGGATGACCGTTCAAAAAACAAATCATTTTAATTTCATTTCCGGGAAGCTGAGCTGGGTTTGGGCTGTGGTGAATTGTAGCAAGATAAATTATTAATTCATTTACAATTAATTTATATGTAGATTTTTTGAAGAACAATATACCCACCTTTGCATATCCAGTTCAAAACAATACTCAATCTCCTCCAGCACCGGCGACATCGATTTCTCAGGGTGACCTCCTTTTGCCACAAAAATAATACGAAGTAAAGTTAATTTCCCAAAAACTTATAATAAGAAGATAAGTACGTACTGCGTAATAAATACGTATCTACTTCATATTTTGTTACAAAAGTTGTTCATATTTTGAATTAAACTTTTACCTTGTAGATTTTCTCGCTCAACCACCTTGCGCGTAATTTTTTCCATATCAACTCCTCGCATCGATGTAGAATTCACAAGAATTCCAGCAAATTCTTCCCCAGTTCCGTTCAAGCCGCACCATTGAACGCCACTTAGCCGAAACAAATCATCGCAATTTTTTACAGGTAGGCAATTGCAATCCAGAAATACGTGTCGTCGTTGACCTCTACCCCCAATCAATTCATACATCTTGAGTTTAGCCAAGGATCGGAATTTCAAATTCTCGGTAGATCTTAAAACGTAAACTTTGTCCACCTCGTTTTGTAGAGAAAAACTAGAACATGCACGTGTACATTTATAGATAAGAACATATAATACAATTCGACATGACATTAATTTTTCAGTTAAATCAACATTAATCTCACCTCATCTCTCGCCCAACTTGGACACTAGTGATGACCATTAATGGTCTAGTGGTCAGCGTCCTTTTCAACGATCTCGCCAAGCCGATACATTTCAACGCTTCTTTGTCATTAGAAGCGTAACTCACCCACCACTCGATACCATTGTAGCCTCCCATCTCTGTGAAAAACAATTCTGAAAATGATGCTTTCAAAATTGCAAAGTTTTCAAACGTGCTGCTGTAAGTTGAAGGAAAGTAAAGCTCTGTGTATTGAAATGCAGACTTTCAGACTGTAGCGAATAATTACAAACTCAGGGTTTATATCACTTCTGAGGATGAAAATACGTTGTTTGTAGTGTAGCATTCTGTAAAAGGTTTAGGTAGCAATTAAAACAAGAAATATATAAGTATGTAAATATGGAATTAGGATGGAAGTTTTAGTAATACATAAATAATAATAGTAAAATATGATACAATGTATGCGACTTAATTTTGAGCATTAATGCTTCTTATCAGTTTTAAGAGATTGGCATAACATGCACATGTTTTCCTGAAATGATACGCGGCATGCACTAGAACACACGTAAGGTGAAACACTCCGTCTTGGTCCTTTGTAGGCAAAATTGTAAAGCAAGTATGTATTTGTACTGTGGAAGAAGAACAATTTGGAAGTACTTAAAATTGGTCAAGCATACTTTATGAGAGGGGAAAATACGTCCTGTTTATGATCAATTGTCCAGTTTGCACGCTTGCTGATTATGTACATATCCATATACATATATGTAAATATATACATTGCCCAATTAATATCCTGTATAAATTTGCTACACAAATCCAGATTTTATTAATGCTCTGATGAATTATTAATTTTATCTTGGGTAGTGGAAAAGTTGTTGCAAGGTTACAAAAAAAATAAGCTGTAGTATTTAATATTACTACTTCAAATAAAACAATTTGTATACTCCACATCCTGTGCGGGTTATGGTACTTATCTGCTTAAAGACCATGGAATTTTTGTTTATCATATTTATACGTTTCTGGCATATTTTTGTTAAATATCTATGTACATACCTATATCGTTGTTTCTTAACTGATGCAATGCACAAAGATGCCCACAAAAACATGAACATCTTAAGGCATATATATTCTTAAATATGTACATGCATATAAATACATAATTATACGTTGTTGGAAAATATCGCACTAATCCTGAGACACATAGCGTCCAAAGAGTCAGGCGAATTGAACGTGTCGACACGAAATAGCTTAATAGTATTAAGCTTTCCTGAAATCCATATTACATCCGGTATGGACAGCGGCTAATTTTAAATCAATTTCCTGAGAATCTTTTCGACAGTCTTGTCATTTTTATCCAGTAGCCTGCTTAGCAACATAATAATATTGTTTTTTCTACGAAGCATTTATTTACTTAGGATTGTATGTATTCCGTGCACGTGTCCACTGCATGGTCATTTTGAATAACAAAGTTATCGCTGGCATGTTGAATGTCAAATTTTATGATAGGGTTGTAAGTTTTAGTTGTACAAAGTGGATATTAACCTTGAGATTGATATGAATTCTGAAATTCCACATTTCCGTCAGAATGGAAGGAATACCCAACTTAAATCGTAAAATTAATGTTAAGTTGTGGCTTATGTTATCAGCAACTTTTTGTCTGATTGTCGGTCTGCAGGTAAATAAATATATGATAAAATCTATTCACACTTTCATGACTCGGGCAAAATACATACGTATTTATGTATACCACGTTTGCACAGGTTTTACGTACGACCATCTAAAAAGTATGCACTTATCTCGATTCTTTGTCTGTGCATGCATGTGTTTTTGAGAAGACTCGCCATAAAGTGAGTACTAAAACTATTGCGTGCCCACATACCACGTGAAAATAAATCGACACAATTATTGCTTTGTTTTAAACATGCATGTTTGCACAGGATTCAAGTTTACAGATTAAGTTCCACGATAGGGTCCATTTTCAATTTGAGTAACTTTTATTGAAATTTAACAAACATTCGTGGGAGGGATTCATTACGAATTCAAGTGTTCTCATCGCAACACAATTTTGACAAAAAAGTTTGCGAACTATGCAAATAAATATAAGCCTTTGACTCATTTGAGCAATCGAGTCTCAATTTTCTCAAGGTCAAGTCCATTCAGAGAGTTGGTTAACGATTATTGCTAAAATCAAGAAGATAATTACAAACTGTTAATTACACGAAATAATATTTTGTATCTATTATGTATCAGTACTTTATTCAATCTTAATCTGCATGTAATGCAAAAACATTAATGTGCATTGATTTACAGAGAACAAAACTATTTTTTGAGCAGTAAATATAACAATGCAATACTGCATTACGCGATTTTATCGATATAAATTTCATGAATATTGTGGTTAAACTTTGTATCACATTTTGTTCAAATTTTATATAGTTTGACATTTAACTCACTTGAACAGTTTTCATCATGCTTACTTCGAGTTGAATATTTTCACCGTATCGGTAGGCCTATTGCCGGGAGTAGGGGTGTGTGGGGGTGGCAGCACATACGTAACCTTCACAATAGATTCTAAATAATCAACATTGATCTTCACTTTATGTGAATACACGTCGTAAAGCTTCTTTCACTTTCAACAAGCTTATTTTTACTCCTAAATATAAGGAAGTGATCAAGAAAGTGTACATAGTACCAAGCATGCCAAATGCTATGTACAAATGTTGTGTATGTCTGTTCGAAAAAATATTAAAGTAGCAGTTATTTTAGAAAGTCGGACTATTTTTTATTAAAATGTCCATGCAATTGGCTATCAGAAGCCATGAAAAATCGACAAAATAGAAACCTGCTTTTATAAAAATATTTGTGTACATACCAAAATACATACGCCAAGTCAGAAAACTCGCAGGCTGGTGTTTTATAATCTTCTCACGCAAAATACCTTAAGGTAGACCACATACAGCTAAATACCTCTTAATAGAGCATGACGTAGATACATAAATTCAATTAAAAATTCATTCCACTCCACCAAACTTAATTAGAAAGAGATTAATCTTAATTTTACGACAGGGATTTTAATACCGTCCGAAGTTTAATTTCCAATTCCAGTCCAGCCTAGGAAACATGTGTGTCAAATACATATGTAAGTAAAAGAAATCGGAGAAAGTGAACTTTCTCTCCCTCTTTGAATCCAGTGCTTGGTTAACACTTGCACTTTCACCGGATATCCTGCACTCTACTTTGGCGTGTGAAGCAAAGCGAAGTGATTTGACTGCTTGTCTCCCGTGTCAGCTCAGCTCAGTAGCTTTCCTTCGATTAAGTCCACCTGCTCTCACTCAGAAAACTGTAAAGCTTAGATTATTCACACATTTCCAATAATTCTTTCCCCATTGGGGTTCTTTTCCTCAGAAACTGCTGACATGAGAGAAATAGAATGTATGGTATGTAAGACAAGGACATGAATTGTGGTGATAAGTCGACAACTTAAGTATTTGGTTACTCCAAATCTTATGATTCCGCAGAGCCTCTCAGAGGACCATTAAACACATGTGACAAAGACCTCGTAAAGGAGGGGGTGGGAGTTAAGGAGAGATCAATGATTGACCATGACCTGCCGATTTGCGCATAAGTATTTAGATTTTTCAGTCTTCTAGTCACACTTTAATGGACCACATACATACTTTGTACAGTCCTAATTTACACATTGCTAGAAATCTCGTAAAGTCAAGCAAATATTGATTTATCGGTATTAAAGTTGCTACCGCTTCGTAATAAAATTATACGGGTCCCTAAAAATTTGTCGATATATTTAGTACAAATTTAACAACGAGCTATTATCTGCTACATGGTATTGCTTATATACGTGCATATCAATACCACTGTGTAGAGTAATATATTTATGAATATCGCTTGGTATTATTTTAACACTGGATTGCTTTGAGTGTAACCAGTGACGTTTGAATAAGAGGACTAATTTGTGACATGACCTTAAACACTGAAAATTTGTAATTAAATTGATCACAAATATTCCCATAATCTATTTATCACACGACTCAAAATGGGAGGAGTAAATGCATATTTAAGGGAACATCTAATTCATCACACTTGAACCCTCTTTTCATTACTACATAGTCCAACGATAATATTCTATAGCTTACTTATTTTAAGGTTCAGCAAAGTCAACCTCACTTCCTCATTTGCGACTCTTTCAAGAAGATTTCTCCACTTTCCCTCTCCCGTCCTTGCGTCCCAACCAGTAAAATATATAGAGTTCAAGGATACGTAGCTAGACAGTCGCCATGGCGTGTGCAGGGCGGTTGGGAGGAATACGAATGACATCACATCACCGTCCTTAGATGTCCAAGGTTCACTCCCTGAAGAGCGATCGTTCCATTACTTATTCATTTTGAACAGTTTATTTTTATCCTGGCTGGAAAAAGGCGGAAGGAGAAAGTATTTATAAGAAGGGGAGAAGCATGATACTGGTAAAATGATGGATTCGGGAAAAAAGAGGGTTTCACTTGATGAAAGAACTCTACATAAATATTTATTTACCAAAAAGATTAGTTGGTAAGTGAAAGTTCCATTTTGCTTTTAGTTTGACAAGTTATGATTTAGTTTTTTTGTTTTGATTTTCCTGAGTGGATTGAAGAGTCGTGTCGTTTGTCGATCAATCAAGCATAAAATATATCATAGAAATATATACAGACGAACTTGCTTGTCATCCATACAACATCTGACAAGACTATGATTTTACGTCAAAAAATGGTTTGCCGTCCTTGCACAAGTTGTTAAACCATAAATTCATAAAATTTTCCATAAATTCCTAAAATTTTCCATAAATTCATAGACGAATTTTCAAACTTGTCGACCAGTCGGACGTGCTTACAATTCAAGTCCTTCGCATGCATAACTCGATTTCGATGGGACACATTTGTCTTTACTCTACAAAATGTCTCATCAGTTACAGTTACACATACACTATTTTAGTCAGTAGGTCGAACCAGAGGTTAAAGAATATTGCCCGAATTTTGAAAAATAAATAAATCAAATCATTCCAAAGTGAAAGTGAAGATCGCACTTTTTCATTCTTGAATTTCTCTTCCACTGTGTCGCTCAACTTTGACCCGAAATTCCCAAAGCCTCTCTTCTCAGGAGGGGAGGTTGTGTACTATCAACTCCCGGATCTCGATGCCCTTTGGATATTTTGTAGTGTCCGATGAATGAACAAGAACCCTGAAGTGGTTTGATTCCATGGCCACATTTGCGCCCGCCACACCCACTCAAAGGTGCCCAAAAATCGCTTTCACTCCAGCTTTCACTCATTCAAATCCACGCCAAAAATCCAATTTTACTCGGATTTTCAAATTTCTTTCACCATTATACTCCTGGATAGTTGCTTTCTTATTTCCAACATCCAACTCAACTTTATTGATGATTATTGCATAGGCATAATTTGTTTTGTTGATTACCACAACAATGGTCATTCAGAATTTTAAATTTTAAAAATACTATGAATTTTAAAAAGTTGAGTTTGATGTTGGAAATAAGAAAGCAACTATCTGGGAGTATAATGGTGAAAGAAATTTGAAAATCCGAGTAAAATTAGATTTTTGGCGTGGATTTGAATGAGTGAAAGCTGGAGTGAAAGCGATTTTTGGGCACCTTTGAGTGGGTGTGGCGGGCGCAAATGTGGCCATGGAATCAAACCACTTCAGGGTTCTTGTTCATTCATCGGACACTACAAAATATCCAAAGGGCATCGAGATCCAGGAGTTGATAGTACACAACCTCCCCTCCTCAGTGCCAAATCAAGTAACGTGACCTGCCCAAATTCCTGCCAGACCGGTTTGTTTTATTACCATATATAAAAACCCTGGCAGACCCGGGATTTCTTTCAAGTCTACATGCATATCATATTTGGAGAAAGTGGAACAATGTGCATTTAAGTCGGGTCAAATTCTTGGCTGGAACAAGAGAAAGTTGAGTAACAGTGGAATACTTGAGTCGAGAACGATCAAAATGTTGAGTGGAAACTTTCCCTAGACTTTTTTTATTGAGGACTGTTCCATCTTTTTCGTAATAAATCTTAATTTATAGTTGTTTGAGCATTGATGGTTTAATTATTGTCGTAAGCAATGGTTCATTAAAATACATATCCAAACATGATTTATACTACGAATTTCACAATAAAAAATTGGAAATTTATCACTAATAATAAGTTTAGTCATAACTTATTCAAATTCAATTACGCCCAAAATCTTGGTGAAGAGCGGAATTGTTTAGTTGCATTTATGGTTGGCTGGGTTAGTGGCATTCAAGTCAAGGCCAGACGTAATAATTTTCACAAAGAATGCCACATGCTGCGTATTATCCATCTAAACAAAGAATACGCTGGTATACCGTTTGGGTTCTATCCCATTTTTTAAAATTTATCTTGCATTGAATTTTCTTACATATTACAAAAAGCAAGAATATGGGATCATTCTGTTGTTTGAAATTTTAAGAATTATTGAAATTGCAATTTTAAATTAATTTTAAAGTGAAGACCTATTGGACTTAATTTTTATTAAGCCCCTACAAAATAAATATGTAGATGTGCCGTTAAGGACTAGCTATTTCTAGGTAAAGTATCGCTCGAAACCCTCCCGATTTAGACGATCCTGAACTTTATCTGCATACATAAAACAAAGGATAGAATCAATACCTTCATTACTACAAATATCGATCCCACCATACATAACCCACCGACCAAACATTTGATATGTACGAGTAGAAATGTATGTACACACACAGCAGACAGATAAAAATTACACACTCTCATTCCCTTCCACTCTCTCCAGGGTATGGAACAAATTCCCACGAGATGAAGTAGAAAGCAACTCCACTCACGTACGTACTTTCTCCGCATCTGTTGACTGTGTGAATCTAGTTCACGAGTTGGAACACCAAGTAACTTTCTCCCAGTGAATTGATCGACCCTGGGAATTCGGTTGGATTCACTGTTGCGCTAAAAGAAGAAGTAGGCTATCGAAATCTGAGAACTCTTGTTTCGGTACATGTTATATCGGTCACCATTCTTGCGGTAACGAGTGAGAATTCTGTTGGTGGTATGTACCATTTGGTGTATCGTACTAGGAACAGAATTATAATCACGATTCGGATAGGAGATTGTATCAGTAGTTAGAACAACACATAGCATTCCATAAGACGAAAAGGTCACATTGAGATGATGAATGAGATGCTAAGAGAGAAAGTTGAGATAACGAAGGCGGGATGAATTATTACTCACTCATGAATGATTTCGTCTGTTCGCTATCACTATTTTCAATCAAAGTAGGTGTGGGTATCTGTATTTAGCTTAGGGATGATTTTGCAGTACAAAACTGGGGGAAATTGTGCCTAGAATTCTTCAATTAGATATTTCTATAATACATTTTCATCACATTACTGACTTTTGCATTGGAAATTTTGTAAATATCTTGCGTATGTATACATATCCATGTATGTATTAATAAAGTTAACACAATGTGTGTATGGCGTCAAAGATTATTTAATTGTATGCGATTTTTTTCAAAATTTGTACAGTAAAATAAAAACAAAACGTTACAAAGACCACGAAATATCAGATTTGAGTGAAAATTGAAAATCTCATATTACATAACGAAATCCTTTTGGTTAGGAATGGTGACAGCCAATTTTACGGTTCGGACAACATCATCCAATCCATCTATCTATCCAAATCTATTACACATATACCACCTAAATGGTTGCGGATTCCACCTTCACGATCAACCTGCATACATGTATGTAGACGTATTCAATTAAGGATGGTGATTCTGCAAGTGGATCGATTTTGCTGCACCTTAAGCATGACCTACCCAATTATCCAATACCTACAACCATGTCCACTATGTAATTTCGCCGATAAAAGTGTTACCATGCAATTTCATGATCATTTTCTACGTGGACAAGACAAGTTAAGCTTACCTTGAAAGAAGACCGTTAACCTATAAAGAGATGATGATGATGATGCAACGGAAGAATCAGTATGCATTGCATTGCCAGGCTTTCCATAACACAATCCACTTTCGGGATTCCCATTACTGCTGTGCACCGACCTTTTTTGCACTGTGGTGCATTCCTAAGTGCGCGGATTTCTGTTATCGCCAAATTACTCCGCATTGTGTTGTGGCCACCATTGTGATGTCTTACATAATCGCGTGTGTACAATGCAGTAATCCAAGGATAATGCATACTTGTACTGGTATAAAGAAGGAAAAAGCAGGGTTAAAAATTGTGACGAGGATAAAAAAGCACTTGGTTAGAGCTACATATTTTTGGGAAAAGCACGATTCTCAGACTGTAGCAACAAGTCCCTAGCGAGTACACGGTTGAGAAAGCTCACAAAGGGATTTTATGCCCTTTTGTTTGACATTTTCTTGTTTACAGGGTCTTGATTTCGATAAAGTTATTGCGTTGCATTCATCTCTGTGGATACGGATCTTGAAAGTTAATCTTTGTTCTGGGAAGGGAACGGGGAATTTTTATGTGGGCAAAATCTTGGCCATAATTTTTGCATATGCATGCACACAGAGCTGTTCTCACAGGGGGTTAGATGCATTTTTCATGTACACATTTATATTAGTATGTGCATACACACACGAATTTCCATACATGCGAAGTTGTGAGGATGAAAGCTACATACTTAATATCGTTCATGTAATGGAATCCAATATTAGGAAGATTAAACCTAATTTTGAACAGTATTCCAGTGTTATCCGTCTTAAGCATCCATTATTATTACAAACATTGATATGCATAAAGATAAGAATTTGATTACTTTTTAGTAAGGACTTAGATATTTTCATATTTCTTGTTACCCATGGTACATGTCTTAACACATATTTTTTACGATAAGTACGAACTTACATATGTATATACAAATATGTACAATTTCCACATGCAACTTTCTACACTTCAGTCGATTGCATACTCCTGTAATAATTTTTCTTACGGATAATTCGTTGTCCAATTAGTTGCTTCAGAACACATAAGTGAGAGAATGTATAACAAGTAATAACACAACATTTAATAAAACTCTAGCAACCATGCAATTTCCAGTTTGGCTATTTCATAAAAACTTTTATTCATTTCTTTTTCCAATTTCGGTCAACCAAGCAGGCAAAAAAATTGAATCGAAAACTCATTTTTTTATGTTACAAATCGAATTTTCCTTCGAAATTGAATAAAGGAAAAGAAGCGGTTGCCTTCGAATTCCCACTGGCAAATGTTGCCCGATCATTCAGCCATTTACGATCTTTCGTCACATGTTGCACAAAATGTTCCAGATTTGAGTTTCATTCGGAGCTTTAGGTAACAATGTAATAAAATTGACGAGAATGAAGAGGAAAATGTGGAAGGATGCAATCTGACAAAGTTTTTCTTAGTCGATAACATTAATATAAATGTGTCAACTTTCTCCGTAATCTCATTTCTATTTGATGCAATGGCCCATTGGTAATTTCGCTAATGTACGTACATACTCAACGACATTACATGCTTGATTTGTTTGGCAAACTATTTAAGTAGCTTTCTCTCTCTTATAGATTTTACTCTTACGTAAAAATCCTTTTTTAATAAGATTTACTAAAATGTCAAATTTCAGCAGACCTTGTTGCAGTTATTTGCAGTATTGGACTAACTAACAACATATTTAATTATTACTTGGGCCTACAGAGAATTAAATAAGTTTAAGAAATGTGTAATCCCAAGATTAAGTTGGAGTGCATATGGCGTAAATTTAGAATTTTCTCCTCCCTTACATCAGACCACTTCCGACCTAATTAGCTCAACCCGTCCTCCAGAAATCCTCCAGGCTTTGGACATCCTTAAGTTAAGTAGCTTAGCGAATTTGACAAGTTGGAAATGTTGGTAAAACTCTCAGTTGTGTTAACATTTCCAAGTGTTCTGAGAACTGGAAATGTAAAAATAGGTTGCACTTCATCTATAATTTTAGCTATGCTGAACACTAACATGAAGTAATATAATAAGTAGTTTTTAATGAGATATTGTATCTAAAATTCTATTTTTTAAAACTAACTTTCTCCATGATTCAATTACTTAATTAAATGAAAAAGATTTCATTCATATTTTATTTGTCCCGTATTTATTTCGAGATTCTTTTTACATAAAAAATGTACGCTTCGCATTTTCACAATCTTGCGAATATGCGAAGCTATACGGAAAAAACATGCCATATTTACGGAACATTTTAATGAGATAATTCACAATTTTACGCTCCGATTGAGTTTGAGAAAGTCTTAAAGTATAAAATCCCGTGTTGTCCAATTTTTGTATGTTAGTAGGAAACCTAATTATAACCAGAATTTCACGCCCCCATACCCTCGAAAAAGTTGAGCCCTGTTAACCAAATTAATTACACGGCTTAGGAGAAATCCCTACATGAAATGATGACAGGATAAGCAGACCGAGATAACCACAACGACCCAGAAAAGTCAACATTCCATCCCACGAACTAAGCAGGAGCACAACCGAACCCAGTTTTAATTAGATACTTTTAAAGACTTTGTTAATTACGAAAAGAAACAACTTTTCCTTCCAGTTGACTCCTCACCAGGGGGTAAAAAGTCATGGATATCTACGATCTTATCATCTTGGTCGTAATCCTGTCCAGCGAGGTGCGTGTTATTGTTGCAATATTTTACTTTTGTGGTGGGCAAGAGTTCGCCAGGGAATAATTTTGATGTTGATGGGACGTCTACTGGGCATCGTAACGGGTGGATTTGTGGCGTGGGTTTTTAATTTATGTCGTAATTTTTCATTAAGGTTGATTCATTAGCGGGAATATATTTTATTGGTAATTTATTAGTCTGATTTTGGTTTGGTTTAGGCATGTTTCTGAATTTTTATAAAATTTGAAAACATTTTTTGTAATCTGGTGTTAAATAAATCATTACTGGTGGGAATACATATATGTATGTATGTACATACGTTCTTAGAAATCCATTATTCAAATAATACCAAGAGATATTCATACATTTATGACGCTACTAAAATTTTACTGACAAGTACTCGCTCGAGATTAAAGTTTTACCATATCGGTAGAAATTTTTTACTGACCAATGAATTTTAATACCAAGCGGTTGTAATTTTAATACCAAGAAATTAATACCTGCGTGACTATACTAGATTTCTGCAGAGTATGCAAAAAGGCGCCTTTTTGGGAAAAAATTCATGCCTTTTTGCCGGTTTGCCCGTTTCAATGCCGAATTGCCGTTTTGCGTGCCTTTTTGCCCGTTTGATGCCTTTTTGCCTTTTTGCGTGTGTTTCTATTTGGTTTTTCCTGAACCATTTTACAAATTTTTCTATGGACAAAAAAGTGTGACAACAATGTGATTGGCTTTACATTTCGGTTGTTCTAAATGTTACCAACCCTACAGTTCTGCACAATTAATCCACAACATTATTTCCTTATATAAGCAGTCATGGTCATGATAATTTAGAGTATTTGTGACTAATTGTACACCTCAAGATGTACATAATTTTATTAGTGGTGTCGACGATCATCCAAATCGGATTAATAGTGAATTATGAAAGTGAAAGTGAATTACGAATTGTGAAAGATTAAAACTACATAACTAATCATGGGACCGTATTATCACATTGCCCCGATTTTACCAAAAAGGCAAAAAGGCATTTCGGGCAATCGGGCATGGCCAAAATTCACGTGCCTAATAGGCAAAAAGGCATTTTAGGCACGGCATGCCTTTTTGCCCTTGCACACTCTGGATTTCTGACAGCGTACGACTCTACTTTTATGGTAATGACGAGCATTACCGTTAAGTAAACTGGTGGTAATGAAAAACCTACCACTCAGAAACAGATTATGTATTACCAATCCTGTAAGAAATTACTACCAAATCAATACCAGGGTATTTGAAGGAAATATATGACTTCATCAGATTATTTACAATGCGGTTACAAATTATTTGGCACTCTTTTTCTCGTCGAAAGAATTGGGATGGCATATGGGTGACCATGAACTTCCAAAGTTCATGTCGCAATGGCGTGGTGATTCAGTTAATGAATTTGGTTTGGTGTGCATCTAGGAAAGTGAATAATTCAAATTGAATGTAATCATGCGATTGGGAAGGGATGGTAATAAAATACGGAGAAACTACTCTGGTATGTACACAATTATATTCAGCATATGTGTAGAAATATATGTACCTATGAATGTACATATATATGTGCATTTGCAAAATAACTCGTAAACACATATTCATAAATTCGTGATGCATCTTTGTCATATGAGATGCGATTAAACTAGGCAAGTTCATATTCGATAGAATCCGCAGTAAATACATGCAGAAAAATCTCTAGGGTCACATCCATCAATTTTAGTGCACATTTATTCCTTGTCCAAGTGCTTTCTTGTTGGCTTTGCAAGTGAGTGAGAATGTGTAGATATGTTTGTACATTTTTTTCGATAACATACACATACACGCCAACAGTGAATATTTGCATGCCTGTATGCATTCCATGAATCCCGAATTCATAGAATGCACACCATTTTCGCCTTTTTGCAAATCCCGATGGACACGATATCGAATCCAATTGTTTTGATGGAACAAGAATAAAGTGTGCTCCACTATGAAGGGAAAATGCACGACTTTATCATTCTTATCAGTCATCGCTCATATAATTCTGAAGATATGCAAATTTCGAGTGACAAATCCACACAAATATGTTCATATTTACAATTAATCTAAACGCAAAGAAATTAACCAAGTGAAGCTTGGTTGTGGATTGATGCAGCCCAAGTCTGGTAGCTAAACAGGAATCTTTCACAAGGGAATTAATTGTTCACAAAAATTGATGAAATTATACGGTCGTACATATGTACTTTAATCTCTCTAGTTTTAGAGATAAAAGATATATATTTAAGTATAGCAAATGTATATATCTCGACCAATCTGCAAAATCTGTAAAAACTATAACTATTTACCACTTACAAAAATTCACAACAATAAAAGCACAGATCATTTAAATAAGTACATATGTAATTTCCCATACTAATATGGTCTAACGAGTGGGATGGAAATTGCATAATATTCATTTCAAAACTGATCCCCAAGTGCTCAATGGAAACGCATTCATGCCTACGACACTAATTCTTATGCGTATCACCCTAGTGGTCCTATGGTCGGTAAGAAGAAAGTATATAAGTACGTGGTAAATTAGGTGATTTTTTTGCAAATAAATCAAATTTTTGCTTGACACTGTATAAATGGTGACCTCGTTGACGCGATTTCTCTCGTCGCTTTCACTTTTGTTCATCTTCATTTCCTTACATAAGTCCAATTTCAAACGGAAGAAATCCATTAAGTTTCTTCCCGTGCAAAAAAAAACTTAAAACGTTCCAAATTCCGAGACATCCGATTCGAATCACGATACCCATACATACCCAGATAGATAAATTAAGTTCAAATTTATGTACTGTAGTCCGTTTAAATTTTTTGCACTCCAACCTAAAATTTTGCACGAGATGTGGAACCTCTTTATGTTGCTGAGAGTAAATTGTGCAAAAACTGAACCGGAAATGAATGAACTTTCCTGAAAGTTTCCTTGGCTCTGGTTTGTCATTCCGTAAATCAGCCTTACATATTTCCATGTTAGGTCGTAATAAATTTTATTTAGGAAGGATACTTTCCTGGAAAGGATGGCTACTTTCTATTTACAGTGAAAATGTGTCATACATAGTTTGCCACACTTTCGTGCTGTTGTCGACGTTTAATGCGAAAATGCTTTCTTGGCATGAGAAAGGTTATCTAATGGTCTGGCAGAGAATGGTGTCAAATTTGAAATGGACACTATCAATTCTGTCTGGGAGAAAGTGACGTCGTTTTTCATTGGGAGCAGTATGTAAGGTGACACATCTTTTGTCATCATTTTCATTTATTTCGAATAATGACGTATTCATTGTAACGATGATTTTCCTAGTTTCTGGGGGAAAAGCGAAAATAGTTGTGTTATTTACTAGACTTTTTTAATGTGGTGGAAATTTTGAAACGACAGACTTGCTGAGAAAAGTGGGAATTGGAGAAAGTTATTTATGCAGATTTTCCGAAACCATGTCAAGGAAATAATGCCGAATTTACATATCTACAAATTAAGTATGTACAGAAATACAATGAATAATAATGATTAATAATGCGCAGATTACATAAAGGGTTTGGACAATGTCACACAGAATATGAAGTCATGCCTTACAAAATTACATAAATAAATGTCCCCACTTCCCACTATGTATATTCGTCTGTGGTCTCAATTTAGTAGATGGAAATTAGATTGGCAAATATGAATTTGAGAAATGGGTGGTACATACATACACTAACGTAGCCGCAAGGATGTCGGTTATACAAACAAGCGAAGTAATCAACTCAATCCATGCGAGGAATTGTATCGTATCGTCTGAAGGAAAAAGCAATATTGGAGACTGTACATGTAGTATGTGACCAATTTGGGGAATTTTCTCCAGCCAGTTGTGGAGGAGATGACCCCTGGCCCCCTCCATCCAAATTCAGTAACATGGTTTATGCACAATCTTAAATTAAATATGGCCTTCAGCCAGGATAAAGAGAGGCACCCATAATTTACATGTTTCCCTGATTGATCAACTCCGTTCTGCCTGAACTTTGCTATTAACGGGAATAAATCAAATTCTGAACTCCCGCAGAGCTACGCATTGAGCAGCAATGACACCTTCCTCCTTTGTTGCTGCATATTTATTTGGCTAATCAGGAGGGATGTATCTATTTATTCGTATATGTATGTAGGTACATGTGTAAAATATGAGAACAACGTCTCTCGTGAATTTGTTCATTGTTTGTACACTCTTAGAAACTGGTATTAAATCATTATAATCGGAGTAAATATGTATATGACTCTAGTACCTGCACTGGAGTAACGAGCTTTACACTTTAGTTATGCTGTGGTAATGAAAAATTTACCACTCGTAAACAACCTACACACTACTAATCCGGTGAGAAGTTATTACCAAATCAATACATACCAGTGTGTATGTGCCTCTACAAAATTTTTAACACTGAAATTACATACTTAGGACAAACTATAATGATGCAATTTAGCGTATTCATTTACTGCATAATTAGGAATGAATGCACATCTTCACAAAACTTAACTCGCACTTTCTTTTGTTCATGAGAAAGGAGAAGTGACAACAAATCTAGAGTAAGTACGTAATAAAGAGCGTTTTCCTTCCGAATCTCACCCTCCCACCGTGGGAACCGGGTCTGTCCTCTTCTTTAAATCGACCCAAATCCGTCACCAACCAGAGATCATCATCATCTTCTCCGCTTTCCCTCCAGCATGACAATACCACCAGAGAAGTATCTCCGAGAAGCTAGAATGACCCATTTTCTTCAACCAACGTGTTGAAACTCTACCATATTCTGAGACATACTTACAGAGACTGATTACTCCGTCTCTGAAGATTTGCCTAAATAGAACTGTTACACAGGGAGGCACGTTTCCGCCCAGTCGAGCATAATGCGAAAGTCATTTGCTGGCAAACATGCGACTACGGGATTCACTTTTGTTGTAATATTTGCAGAGCCAACGAACTTGTTGGTGTGGACGAAATACTTAGGATTTTCCCAGCAAGAGTTGGATACATACATAAGAAAGGAGATTTAGTAACTTATGAAGATCAGACTCCAACTGGTGTAAAGGGTTGTCTTTCTTTATGGAGTGACAGATCTGGTTGGAGGCACCTGGGTCTGATCTGCTGCCTATGAATGGACTTGTTGGTGACTTTCCCCCACTAAAGAATGGACTATTTTCCTGTTTGAAATTGGGAAAGTGTGGAATGAGTCGAAAGTAAAAATCGGTTAGGGTTTAGGTACCATTTTCACGTGGGGAGCATTAACCGGATTTTTGAAAGTGGCTTTATAAAAGAAATAGTCGACCTGTCCGGATTGAATAAGTATTTATTACAAACTAACTTTCGGGGTGGAGTAGGTTGATCATAATAATAACAATATTCCGAATGCGGGGCATGCATGACACTTTCCTGCAGCGGAGTGTGCACTTGACTAAAAGTGAGTTGCATGAATGTGTAAGTCGGTCAATTCAGGAGAAAGTCATGCTGCGTTCTAGATGAGAAACAAAGTTTTGGTAGAGTAGAGAGTCAAAAGTGTTATGTGAATACAGTGAAAAAATACGTATTATTTTTGCACGGGCGAAAGTAAGCTATTTTCGAAGGAATAATATGTATGGTAAATTTGTGGTAAAGATATTTCACGTGACGACGACGACGAAACTAAGCATGCTGAATGCTAAGGAAATTTTCGAGCATTTCTGATGAAGAATGCAACAACAGAAATTTTTAAAAATCTTGGAGAAAGCAAACAAGGACAGAAATTTCCGAAATTTTGGAGAAAGTAAACAAGGATAGAAATTTCCGAAATTTCTGAGGAATGAAGCAATAACAGAAATTTTGGAGAAAGCAAACAATAATTTCTGAAATTTTGTAGAAAGCCTTTCCCAAAATTGGCAAACCCAGAATTTTACCCACACATACCGCTCTGACCTGATTGCGAATCTCCTTTAAGCCAGATATTTAGGTCTGGGCTGCATTTCATTGATTACGGAAAACAAGGAAGATCTCTCTTCTACCCAAAAGTGTACACATCACTGCTTTCTCTTTCTCTCACAATGCAGCTCCTTGCTCCCATCTCAACGACCAGGCAGGCGAGCAGATCACACCACAATTTGCAGTATCCATTAAGCTCTTGAGTATTTGTGTGATCTAAATTCACGTTGTTATCCCTGACTTACAAGTGTCCCACCCAATTTAGTCGGGCTCCTTCAGACTGACTGAAGAGAAAGCACATAGTGAACACAATCTCAGTATTGTGTTACGTGGGCGGCTGGCTGATATTGGACATTTCGCCCACTGGCAATATTGCGGATTTCTTCGTCTTCAATTGTGCAAGATAATCTGCTGATGCAGTTAAGTTTTGGGAGAATTTACATTTTATTGGAAAATGTAAGCTGCTTGATATCTTTTATTTCGTGGAAAGGTATAAATCTTGCGTAAAATGAGGGACAAGTCTGCAAGAGAACCAGATGAGTTTCATATTCAGTAAAATTCAGCTCCAATAAATTGATTGTGTGGAAAAAATTGAAGTTTTGTTGCTTAATATGAATAGAAATTTTGTTTATGTGATTTAGATTTCTACGCATGGTCAAGTTGAGATGACGGAATTTGCATAACTGAATGACCAGATTTGCTTAAGCTAACGGTCGTTTCCCTCAGAATGTCTGAAATCACGTACTTTCTCGGTGTGCATAATATGCTTAATGCATAATTTAAGCCGAGTTTGCCCTCTACATAGTAGTTCAAGCCAGGATTAATGAGTCGGGATCAACTTAAATCCCATTGATTGGACGATGACGTAGACAAGATTGCAAATTCAAGCCGAGGCCTCGCCTACTTCATGAAATTTAATCAAGGTTAGACATTAATCTTGATTTTAAGACGGGATCTTTACTACCACTTCGGGTTGTAATCCGATTAAGGAAGGGTAAAGTATGCTTTGTCTTACGAAGAGAATGTAAACCTGAAACTTTGATTGAATGTGGAATGAAAATAGACTTTGTCTCTCAGGCTCAACTTTAGGTTTATGTTAAGTAACACTTTCTCCGTATAAAAAGACGTCCCAGGATTGAAAATATCTGCAGCTTGCAGTAAAAAATTGGCCTCGTGATTTTTACGGTTGTTCAGTTAAATATTTATGTTGGTGTTTCTTTTAATTCCAGTTGATGTCACTTTCAATATTGCTGCGGTACGATTAAATATTTATGCATTCCCACAGTCCGAATAATTGTTTCCACATTCAATTCCGGTTTTCGAGAATTTTTCAAATAAATTATGTTGCAGGGACAGAACACTATAATTTTTATGCATCAATGATTCCAAAAATGTCATCATGCTCCATAAATCAAATATATCAATGAGCATCATCAGGTATAGATTTTTGATCGATTTATTTGTCATCTTTCCTTCATAATTATGTCGCTTCGATTTTTCATAGATTTTCAATTTCCCCTCGCTCTTGGCGTGAACCAGGAAGTGAAACCTTATCGATTATTTGGCTCAACGTAAATACATAAGTATCTACTGCGGAATGGTGTGTGCCGGGTGTCTTGAAAGAATACAAATGACAGCACGTCATCTGCTGTCCTTAAGGGATGTCCTTAATTCACTCACTTCGAAAAGGAGGATCGCATCATTACTTATTCATTTTGGTCAATTGTTGTTCGTTTTATTGTAAAATGCGCAAATACGAAAATACGAAAAAGTTAATATTTTGGTAGACCTCGAATATGTTTGTCAGTGTTTGAATACGACCGCAAATTTGTTTACAGATTGAGTATGATTGCAGCTCAATTTACAATTTATCTTGACACGTGATGTTTATCTTGTTTATATTGTAACTATATAATCTATATTATAAGCTGGAAATGTCTGTCCAAGGAATTTGTCCTCAACGGAAGTGAAAGTGGGGAAAGTAAAGTTTTGAATTGGGCGAAAATTCAAAAATTTTAAGTTAAAACAAAATTATTGTTCACTTAAAACCGCTCCCAAATATCCACTGTAAACAACCACTCCCTTATAATCAACATCAGACAACCACCATCACTATCTGATAATCAGCCATGATAACCACTCTCAGATAACAGTCAGTGCAATGCATACCGCTACACCAACAGTTCCGTGCAGTGTGCACATGTTTGCACTAAACAAGATTGAAGTGTCGAGTCATGAACTGTTTGTTTAGTGTGCACATGTTTGCACTAAATAAAATTATAGTGTCATGTCAGCACAGGGTCGACGAGTTGTGTTGCGTCGTCACGGCGACGATTGTGCTGTGCGCAAAGCTGACACAGTTCGTCTGCGGTTGGATGTCTGGTAGTGGTTATCTGGGAATAGGGGTGTGGCGATGGTTCGTTTTGGATGGTTATCTTGAATCGTTAATAATGGTTATATTGGTTATGTTGGCCACTGTACTTTAAGGTGAAGTTAAAGTGAAATGGAAGCTACTTTTGCTTCCATTGAGGATCATTTACTTTCACTTCCCTTGCCAACAGTTATTTCTAGCTAATAATATGGATGAAATAAAAAAGTAATGTGGTGGAATTATGCACTATCCCATTCAATTTCCTTGGTAATCAAATAAATTCTCGCCCGGCGGGAGACGGGCTTATACGCTAGTAACTATATAATAACGGATGAGATGAAAGTCATGAAATGTATTGCATCGACCAAGCGTATCAATTAGTGTCAGTTACCAAATTGATTGACAGGTTTTTCCAGACAGTCAATTATTTTAGGAATCTGGCAGCCTTTCCCTAATTACGTAAGTCAGGTAAACCGATAGAATGATAAGTAAATATGTAACTGTGCATGTAAATATGTTTCAGAAATATTACTATTCTCGACCCGACTTTCACTTATGCATTCTCCTTCAAAAAGGCGAAACTCTCTCCTGAATTGAAAAATTGGGGAAATAGAATTGCATTTAAATGTGTTATTTGTCCAACGTGTCGTAAAAAGGTATTGGGGTCAGGATAAGATCTATCTGGTTGACTGGATGCGTGGACGGAATGGAAGATAAGAGAATTTTCAGCATGTGGAAAATAGATAAATCAAATTATTTCTCCTCGAAATTTTTTGCAGTGTGAAGAAGAAGATCACACTTTCTCCTTCCTCACTTTCACCGTCTCATGTTCTACTTTGACCCAAAATCTCAAAATCATCACACCTTCCACAACTTTCACCACCTCCGTTCCCCGTCGCAAAAATCTCTACTCGTGTGATACGTATCTTTCTCTAGGAAGAGAAAGTTTTTCTACGTCGGGTCAAATAACAAGGCGGCTTGAGCCAAACAACTTTCAATTCTGGGAGGGCTGAGAGGTTAGGAAATCGGAGTGGTGTCGAGTTCATTCATATATTTTTGTGACGGTACTTTTTTGGAGAAAGTGGGGCAGTGTGTGCTCAATGTGGGTGAAAGGGGAAAAATTACGGCTGAAAGTGGAAGAGTAGATAATAACCTTGCGGAGTAACTTAGTCAAGGAACTTATTTGTATATACATCTTCATATCTCTGGATTAAAACATATCTTAAATGATCTTCGTTTCAATGTTGATGTACTTATATTCTATTAACAAAATTTGTCCTGAATTTGAATTTGTGCGAACCATTTTACTTAAACCTATCTGACGTAGACAGCTTGTCTACATCCATTCATAATAAAAACAAGTGCAGTAGCATAATATTTTTAATTTGAAAAGCAGAGCATTAAACATTTATTCATACCTAACTGTTCAATATTTTTGATGGATTATGATTAAACAATCCCACATCACGATGGGGTGTCAAATATGCAAATAAAAATATGTAACCAATTTGTAAATCCATATTTTACTTAGCCATCCTACAGTCCTACACCATTCAATTCAACCAACTGTAGAAAAACCGTAACTTATCAGCCCTGCAGGTTATCCATTTTACTCTATTTTTAGATATAAAATGTCATCACACTTTAACCATCTACTATACATACTTTACTCACTATGATACCATGCTTACGTGCATGATTTAAGTTAATGCCAACAGAAAGAAAAATATTGCCTTAATTATATATATTCTACAGCAACCTTTTAGAATCAAGTATTCATACTTTGTTGCCTTTCTCCAAACTTTCCATGATACACAAGCAGAAATGAAAGCAACGCAAGCAGAACAGGTACACAGTATACAGTTTCTAAACGCTCCCTGTCCTTAACTCAATTCAAAAGCTTTCACTCGCCATCTATTCCAACTGAACCGTGAAAATAATTTAATACATATTTATGTACGTGAGTACAAAAATTGTTGGCTGACAAGAGTTTATCAAAGTTCATACGTGATTTCTAAAGATATCGAGAAAGTTTCAATGCGAACATAACATGACAAATTAGCATTAAGTGTTTATTATGAATGATATGTAGTAGTGACAACTTTCATATTTAATTTTACTTGCTGTAAATGGCGAATGCCATGGGGACGTGGACATGAGCCACACATACATACTTGACGCTGGGAAAAGTTAGACGGACGAGATAAGCAATTTATGGATTTGACCCCAAGACTGATCCTTAATATTTTCATATCTCTTGTACGACACGGAGCTCTGGCTTCTTCTGAGTGTCCCTCATCTTATAAGTTCATACATATCCCAGAATTCTTTCCGTTCACAAGGAAAATCTCGAAATTACATTGTGGCGCACCTGTGTCTCCAACTTGGCTAAACTTTTGCCACCCTTTTCCATTTCTTTCGCCATTATTGCCACAAACTTTGCCACGTTTCCACCATTTGTAAAAATTTGCTCATTCAAATTACACTTCAACACCCCAGCATACGAAACCATTAGCATATTGGACCTCACCCTGTGTACAAGTTGTAGATCAAGGACAAACTTTCTCTACACTGAATTTGTGAAAAGCTATGTATTCGTAATAATAATAATATTTAAATTCTACTTTAGCATAACGAGTACATATTCCGTATTCTGCTTTCACTTTGTAACATACATACATAATATATCCAACTTTATAAAGTTTGCAAAGTTGAGACAAATTGTTGTAGTTTACTCAATTTAGGCAATTCAAACTTTACTCGGAAGAAAGCTTTGAGAGAGAAGCGATCAAAGAAAGAAAGATAGTACGAGATCGAGTTAATGGTGCCTGCTCAATTTTATCAACAAGAACAACTCTCATACAAAGAAAGCATCAAAAAAAGAAACAAGTTGGCCACTGGAGCATGACGTAACCTGGGAGAAAGTCAAGTCAGTTGGCTTTCTTTTCTATACTGACGAATGTTTTCGCAAGACCATAAAAGCACAATTCGTGGAGAGGAAATCATCACAAATGGAAGACAATCAAATCACGACGTTTTATTTGAAATTGAAAAAATATAGCTTCGTAAAAACGGACTTGGTTGTTCTATTGGTTAAGAAGAGCGACCTTGTTTACGTAACACAGTTCTGGTCGGGTGGGCAGTATAAGGTAGAAAATATTTATATTGGGCAGACAACAATTTCGCGGTTGGGATAACAAACACACTTTCTGTACACCTATGGCGCAAATGAGTAAATGGAAGAAATCGGATTTTATCAGCTAATACGTTGCATCATGGATGAGGTGTGGTGTTGGGAAATCCAATTTAGGGTCACTTATCTACTTAGGACTAAATTCATGACCTGACCTAATACTTATCTACAATGGACCACTATGTGCAATATGCAGCTTACGTAATACGGGAAATTGACTACTTAAAACGGTATAATACAATGAAGCTCAAAACCCTCTGCCACTTGACGATGTTGTTACGAAATCTTTGGTCTTTGGTAAGTGGATGCATGATGCATGATACATCAGTTGACTGCAGGTTAGGTAACAATTCCCCTTACTTAGAATTCAGTACACCGTAAGGAGTGCAAAATAATTATGCAAATGTCCACCTGACAATGTGCAACGTTAAACTTGATTTTCTACCGTGACGAGTAAATAACGATGTTATTGAATACAGTCCATTCGTAAAAAAAGAATCAACAGCAGTTATCCCTTGGGCATAACGACGGTTCAATTTCCAGGTGAGAGAATACAGAAAACAACGTATTTTAATGGCAACACTTATTTTCGGGAGAGATTTTTATTCGAAGTGGGGAATAGAAAAGATTGAAATTTGACCTTATGTAACGGTTATCTGTATGTAATGTAAAAGCAGCAGGTGGTCAAGATTTATATTCAAGGCAGGTAAATCTTTCAGCATTCTACGCGAAATACAATATTCAACAGTGACCCCAACACTTATTGAGAATAAGCTACCTTCAATTTCGAAGTTTATTCAAGGATATTTAGCATAAATACGTGTTATACAAATTTACATAAACATGTATGTATGTGCTTATAAATTGGTATTACTTACGCATTCAGTTTGGCTGTCTGTCATATTTACATATATTTATGTGTTCTGCTCAGGGTATTCCGACCTGGGTTTTAATGGGTTGGGTTTTATTGGGTTTTAATGGGTTTTAATGGGTTATAAATGAATAAAACCCACTGGGTTTTACCATGTTAAGTGGGTTTTATTTGGGTTTTAATGGGTTTTATTGGGTTTTAATTGAGTTTTACCTTAAAACTACATTCTAAAAGTTAAATACATCTCCTATACGTTAGAAGACGTTATCTCAATTCATTCTAAAGCAGTTTATTTCATTACTATTCTAATATATGAAAATTCGGAACAATTCAATAATTGACTCCATCCTTTAGCATCACAGATTTCAAGTGTTATAAAACAAAAATAATGTCCGAATAGATACAAATTCCTAATTATTTTTGTTAAGTTATTACTTAAAACTAATAAAACCCATTTAAACCCAATAAAACCCATTTAAACCCAATAAAACCCATTAAAACCCATTAAAACCCAAATAAAACCCAATTAACATGGTAAAACCCATTAAAACCCATGGGTTTTATAATTTTTGATTAAAACCCTGGGTTTTTCCGAACCCTGGTTCTGCTGTATCAGTTTCTCAGTCGCAGGTGAAAACAAAAAAAAGCAATACCCTTAAAAAAGAATTCTTTGTGTTTCTTTACCTCGAATACATATCTCAAGTTTGAAACAACTTAATATTGTCATTTATTGTCACATACATACATAAGTTTAGTAATTTGGAACTTTTACTTGCAAAATTTGATGGTGAATGAAATACCTATGTATGACTAAAGTTGAAAATACATAAAGGTGGAAACTATGTAATTACTTATGCACCGGCGCATTACATAAGGGGATTGAAATGCCTAAAATAAGATGATGTAATTTCCCGTAGAATCTCGGGGGAAGACAAGATTCAGCAATTCTAATTCTATATAAATATGTATCTGCACTCTAAAAAATATTGCTACCGTAGCGGTGACAATTATCTGATGGGAAATAGTTTATTTATCATCACGTGAAAACAATATCGTGATTGGAATGTAAGTGTTATCCGGTTATCTCATCATTATCATTATATCATTCGCCGATGTTACCACGCCAGTATAAACTCACATATTTTCACTGAATTTCTTAGCGTGCGGTTATCTATCTACATGTAAAAACTTGTTTCATTTATTATTACACAACCTTTGTATACATTAACCATGTCAGACTGTCATTTCGTAAAATTTCGTTGCACCAGACTAACTCACCAAAGTACTTACAAAATCCCAATAAACTAGAGAATAAATTGATGTTACTTACTTCTGTTACGTTATGCAATACAATACCCGTCAACAAAAAGTCCAGAGTCACGTCGGTAAAAGAAGTTTCCTTAACAAGGAAAAAAATTGATGTTACATAACGAAAAAAATAAGGCGAAAGTTTCTTTAACCGTCAACTTTATTGACGAAGAGAAGACACTCATAATCATCCAGCTCAAAAAATCATCCAGTTGAAGAAAGTACTTGAAGAAAAGTTAAAAAAACAAGGTTGAAATGTAGTTTGTTGTGAAGTTGACAAAGAAATTATGGGTCAGTTGGCCAACATATTTTTAGGGCAATGTTATATTATATCCTGTCGACTTTCCATGTAAACGGAATAATTTTGTGGTATAAATTGTTGTTTATGTATCAATTTCCAACTCTAGTTGACATGCACAGGTGCATAACAAAATGGATCAAACAGGACTAAAAATGGGTAGACATTCGAATTTTATTAATCAAAATTTTAGTCAAACTATTCGCTGCGTTGTTCTTGTTAAATCTGGTCACACAAGTGTAACAGGTTAAATAAGTTCGGGAAGAGATAATGCAAAATTTTGCATGACAAACAATACAAAATCACAAAGTCTTAATAAAGCAATTATATCTTGGCTTTCAGAATTTATCGTGTTCCTAAATACATATTTTGAAAATATTTTTTAAATTTTCTTTACACATTAAACAAGTAGATACAACACGAGATAAAAGTTGACGTGAGCATGCTTGCCCTGTGCTAATTAGTTGAGCACATCTTTAATCCAGTCGGAGGGAAATCGAGGGTGACGTTGGCTGTGTAAAAATGAACTTTCAGGAATCTTCTTAAATAAATCAATTTCCAGCCTAATTAAGTCATTATCTAGAAATTATTCCGTCCATGCAGGGCACCAAGAATTCTACACGGAAGCATGCTGAAATATTTCGCAAGAATATTTTCGTAATTTTCTACCATAGTCGCTTTCCTCCAAATAATGTATGGAGAATAGTATTGATCCATCTCCCGATTAAGTACACGCGACACCATGCAAACTATGTATTAATTATGTAGAGATTCGTGTAATAATTACGCAGTTTAAATTCTACCCGCACCAAACGTTCCTACTTACATACAATAGGCAAAAGTGCTAGGAAGAAAACTTGTGGGGTCACGTTAACTATAAATTTAAGAAATTTACGGTTCATAAACTTGTGTAATTAACTACTTACTTGCTTTGTAGGTTATAATGATTGCCGAACTAAGAAACTATAAATCATGCATGCTGATATTATTTATGTAAGTTTGTAGAATAACCATAAACATTTGTGAATGCAAATGTTGTACACTGCCCGAAAAATGCAGTACAATGATTTAACAAATCGTAAAACTAATCTATTTGTTCTGATTGAACATATACATAAATTTATTCAATACTACCAAGAAATATGATTGCTCTAAATAATCTATTATAAGTTCTTGAAAAAAAAATTATAAATATTGTGCACTTTTTAAATTACATTTTGAGAAAAAAAACTAACCTTAGGAAACATTTAGGTGACCAATTTAAACTGAGACATACTGATTTTACGGATATTATCAAATTTTGTATGTAATTATGCTAAAGTAAATATTTGCATACGAGATATATAAAATAATCACTATAAAATGGCGACCAATTTTACGGTACTTAGCGTTTATGTATTCTAGTTCTGTTTACGGAAGAATCATGTCAGACTAATTACGAGTTTGCACCTATATATAACTACATAACGAACTGTATAGTGGGTTTCACTTATATGTATGAGCCATTGTTTAAAAGTTTGGAAACTAATGGAGAAAGTTTCCTTAGAAATCTTGGCTAATTAAAGAATTTTATACATTTTCGGCAAGGTTCGCAAACCAGTGTGGTTTTTATCAGCAATTATGCCTCCCGGAAATCTCACCTGAATCTTTTTATGGAAACCTCACTTTGCGCTCGCGAATCCTAGTGACAAAAAAATGAATAGTAAATTTACATGCAAAAAACACAAGTAATAAAAATCAGATAATGAACCGCAACCTGTATTACGGTAGGCACGTGCAAATAGATACTTAAATATTGTGCTTGGTCTACCAACACACTTAAAAATCCAGCATAAAAATAATACCAAGCGATATTCATATATGTCTTGACCAAAGCCGTATCAATAAGTAATACCGTGTACTCATAGCCTGGTATCAAAATGTTACTATATCTGTAGCAAATTTGTAGGAATTTTAATGTTAGTACCAAACGGTAGCAACTTTAATACCGAGAAATCAATACCTACCTGACTCTACCAGATTTCCAACATTGTACACTCTATTTCACGACTGACTATTTCCTTCATTAGTTTTTAATTATACCAAGAACAAATAATTATACATCAAAGTAAATATAAAACAATTTAAGCTGGATGAATATTGGGTGAAATGAAAACATGTAAATGACTTGGTCTCATTTGGCCTTGCGTGCCCTTAATTCATTCCAAGGAGGCGAGTCGTCTCATTATTTATTCATCACGTGTTCCCATTTGCTCTACTTCCGTCTAAACTTCATAGCTACGTATGTAAATAAAACTGGACGAGGAATTGCTTGAAAGGTAGTCAGTAAATAAGAATTTGTAATATTGCGACTATACGAATGCATGTATGAATTGATTTAAATCCTTACAAATCACGAGAAGCTTACGTGCAAAGATGCAAATAAATATTATTCGCACCTCGGCTTCGCAAATATCGTGTATTTTAAAGGAGTAATTTTGACATCCGTTTTGTTTAATTACGATGGGAAGTACGGAAAAAATACTTAGCATTATGAGATATGAAAGAGGAGGAGCCTAATAGCATTGGAAGGATACGAAAAGTATGCATATACATATTTCTTTGGAGACATACTTTCACAGTTCACAGCCCTCTTCGAGACTGAACTTTGTTGACAAAATTACGCAACGCATCGTTCTCGAATGCACGCTTGAGTGAAGATAAGGCTACGTAGATTGTATTTCAAGATTTGCATTATATGCATGTACGAAAATGAAAGTGCAGCTAGAGATCTGTTGAAGAAAGGAGTAACTTTCTCAGGATAAAAGCACGTTGAAACTTTCTCCCAACTTTTTCCATTCGAAGTGAATACTTTTCGGACTGATGAACAGTACGATTCGAGAAATGAGAATGCAAGATGAATTTACGAGAACATGAAATCTTTCTGAAACGACAAGTTGCGAAAGACAATTAACACTCTGTGCCTAGAATATTTTTGCGGTCAATTACATCATTTCTATTAAGATTTGTTACATAGCAGTGTGCAATTTTATTCGCAAAGTCTGGTCAAGTTTTTCGCGATCGAGGAACAATTTTATTGCTATTAAACAATTTTAGGGCATACTTGGCAAAACTTTGAGACAAACAGATCCAATAAATAGTGCATTTAAAGATAAGTAGTTTGTGAGATACTCAAATATCTAAATGTCATGAAAGTACGAGTCAGCGACTAGACATGGATAATTTCGTCCCGTTTCTGATCCACTATTCTAAAAACTAATGCATGAAAACGGGTCTAGGGTAGCTCGTCGAAAACATGGTCGTCGAAAGAGTAACTCGTCGAGGACGAGTCGTCTGAAGGGTAACTCGTCATTTGGGCAAGTGGTCGAAAATAATACTTGTCGACAGTATTTTTCTAAATAAAATACGATTCTAAATATAAATTATAATTTTATAAAATAACATTTACATGAGAACTCTCAGCAAGAACGCCAAACCGCCTGTTCCAGGCCTCCACTGCATTATTGGTTCTGAAAATATTATCTAATACACTTTGGTGCACATTCCAGAAGAGAATTGGAAACATTAGTGGATCGTATACTGTACCGATGTAGGTTTTTTGAACATAACTAAAAAAATTCATTCAGTTCGAGTTTAGTTTGACCATTAAAACTGAACGATACCTTCAATTCTCGGAATGTCACTCTTAAACAAGTCAACGCGGCATTAACAAAATTCTGAGTGGTTAACAAAACTTTGTGTTAATTTCAAAATTCTGAATTGGCAACAGGACATATCAGAGATCCGTTGTAACATTAACATTAACTCCTTACCCATATTCTAATTTAGATTTCGTTCAAATTTTGTTGCAAAATGTGTTGCAACTGCGGTCCCAAATTTACGGCTATAGCCAGCTATATTCGACGACTTGCCTTTCTGACGAGTTTTTCATTCGACAAGTTGATTTCGACGACTTACCTTTTCGACGACATAGGATTCGACAAGTAACCCGTATCCCCATGAAAACGTCCCACATTACCATTTTTATAATATAGAAAAACTCATAGTATTATACTAAAACTAGTCAGAAAATGCTTATTTTCACAAAAAAATCCAACGGAATTTCGAAAAATTGCAAGTAATAGATATTTACATACAGTAAGAAAAAATCATGAATTTTTACCAGCATAATGCGAGTCCTATACATATATCATTAGGTATCAGATCTATGTCATCGTAGGCCATCCCCATTGTCGATGAACTCTGTAATGACAATGCAGCCAGGAATCTCGTAAGACTCGTGTGCGTACATGTCCGACTTTCACCTTGGTCGTGACCAGAATGAAGAGTAAGGGACGGAATCGATGTTTGGAAATAAATCAAAATTTTCACTGACATTGTGCCAAACGGGTGACGTGGTGCTTTCACTTTCGACTTTCTCTTTCAACTTTCTCCCCTCTCAATGGCTTACAATTCCAATTTTTGTCAAGAAAAGGTAAAACGCATCATTCTTTCTTGTACAAACTTTTAGCAATTCGGGGTCAAGAATTCCTCGATAAGGTCACCATTTTATGGCGAATTCTTTGAAAGAAACATCCCACAAAATTCCTACAACTCGAAATTAATGGCGTGATGAAGAATGCGAATTTATATAAGGACAAGATTTCGCCAACTAAGTAGGTCAACTCGCCAATTTTTCTTGGCCTCGTTTATGAACTGAGAAAACGTTCAGTCTTCTCAAAACCTTTGTAAATCAGTTTTATTTTAGTTTTTCTTTATCGTAACTTCCACTTAGGTAACTTTGCTGGCGAGTATGGCCCCTTTTTATGGGGAGAATGAAGTGAAAGTGTGTCATCTTTTGGCAAGAGGTGCATTGTTGTTGACATTTACGGTGAGAATGTTCTCCTCGTAGGAGATAATGTGTAACAGCAGTGTCGTCAGTTTCCTGTCAAGTGGGTGTAAAAATATGTAGTTGGGTTTCCTCCAGCTGTATAGTTGTATTGTACATGGTTTGAGACATGAAATATAATTTTTTTGTCAGATGGACATTGTCAGTTTGATGTAAGTACGTCGTTCTGTTGAATTGTATTTAGGTGACTGGCTTTTTATTGTGAAAATGCATTTGAGGAGAAAGTGATAGAAATTGAATTTATGAAATTAGTTTATTCCAACATTTGTATTGGTGACAGCTGTATGAAATCGGTTTTTGAGGGGCATCACTTTTTCTTGAGAGTCGTGTAGATCACGAGTCAAAGAGCGGGGAATAATACACTTTTTATGTGCCATTCATTTGGAGAAAATTTTGTTTCTGGCGTAAAAATAAGCGAGGTTGTAACTGTAGTTGTTTGAAGACGAATGAGCATCATCGTCTAAGGAGTGCATTATGTGCTATCTAATTTTTTTATCGGTTTTATTTCATGTGTCCCCAGAAGGATATCATTATGTAGGCAAATAGACTGTTAGATGGCCTTAATGAATACCTTCAATCCTGCCACAGAAATTCACCTACAAAAAATGTTTCATTTCTAAATTTCTAAATTTACTTAGTCTTCTTACCGATTAAAACCCGAAACAAGGGTTTGCACTTTTACGAATCAAGTGAAAATTTTTATCCACGTTACTTTTTCCTCGCTTCACTCTAAAAAAATGCAGTTAACCGATAAGATCACTTACACCGTGGGAACCTTGCCTGGACCGGACAGTTGTATAAATCGACCGTCATCTGTCACCCACCAGAGATCATCATCATCATCATCTCGCTTTCTCCCCAGAATAAATAAGCAACGAGAGCATCCCACCAGACCAGACCACAGGCAAAGTGACCCATTTCCATCCCCCCAAAATGTCGTCCCTACATATCCAAATTCCTGTGCAGTGTAGCACAACTCGTCGTGAGTGATTATTATAGCTTTAAATGATACTGTGCATTTGCTATGTATGCGGACTGGAGAAAGCAAAGCCGCATCAGGGAGTCACGTCTGCAGCCTGTGGAGAAGAGAATTGCTCAGATAATGTGGAAAGTCATTTGCTCCTAATGTATCTGGGACTGGACGGGATTCATTTTCAGGCCTGCATTGGACATGTCTTTGATACATAGTACAACAAGTTTGGTGAAAATGGGATGTATGTAGGCAGGATAAGTTTGGGGAATATGTATGTAAGCATCTCGAGGGAAAGTGAGACTGTGAGATACCAGAGAGAGAAGATTTATATAGCTAACAATAAGTATTTTAGGCACCTTATTACTAGACGATGTTCTTGATGGTATTTATGGAGTGGTGGATCTATATGGTTGAAGGACATCTGCGTACTGTTTGATGGATGGAAAGGAGATGTTTTATTTTAAGGAGTCTAAACTAAATATGTACCCCCTAAAGGTTTGCATTATCGTACTTACTTTTGTTCACACGTATGTATTTATATGTAGATTGCGGGTGTTACTAGTTCGCATCGTTATAGCAAAAAAAATGACTTGGAAATTCATTTTCGAAATTGCGCATCTCTAAGGCTGGTCTTTAGTTCACAATTTTTTGAAAATTGTGCTGCGATGCGAACATGCAAACTCGTTATGAATAGTGAATACACTCATTAATTTAGAAAAGTGTAATACATCTCGTACAACAATATACATATTCAATTACTTATGAAATATTATAAAGTATGGCAATAATAAATAATGCGTGATTAGATGACCGAGGCTATTTAATCAGTGCTGGTACATTAGCATAACAAAAAATTGTGCGCTCTAAATAACTTTAAGACAAATCGACAATGTGTATGCATACATAGAATATCACGAAACGGAGAAAAGTGTAGGAAAAGTGAAAGTCAACTCATGATACATGGTGCTTAATGAGCCTACTTACGTATGTAACATGGGCGATTGTTGTTAGTATGCTTTATTTATGTAACTACGTGTATTTCTTGATCCAGCTTTTGTGTTGCATGTACGTAGTTGTGGTTCGTGAAATTTACATTTTGTTGGAAAAAATAAGTTATTATCTTCTCTCAGAATGCCATCAATCTCCAAAAAACGAGGGACAGATCCGCCCACAGCGATTCAGACGGGCGGATGAATTTATAAGCTAGGATATAAAACGTTTTAATGCGCATAAATTTAGGCCATCGCGTATATTTTTTGGCATAATCTCGACTTCAGTTTTACTTGTTTTGCTTGTTTTTTTCATGCATGGTGGATTTTACGAGGGACAGTTGCACAGTTGCATAAAAAATAATGTACTCTATCGTAGCCAAAATTGTAGGGTATTTCTAATTTTTTAAAATCCATAAAATTCACTTGACCTGATTTTATAATTGTGATTTATGCCACGAAAGCTTGTAACGTATAATCTTATTATTCTTAACCTCCTAGTTACCAGTTATTTCTCGGGAATATTCCGTTCCGTACCAATTACACACATTTGTGTAACGATTTTTTATCACTTGACTACCAGTCCATTTTTCACAATATTACTTTGCCTACCAATTACACATATTTGTGTAGCACAATTATTTCCATTAGCTACCAATTACACACGAGATCGTTTTCCATTGCGTACCAGTTACACAAATGTGTGTAATTATATCGGGGACAAGAGTGTTAGCCCGCCCAAAGGACGGGTTCTAGACTCCGTGTAGGGGTGTGCCCAAAGCCAAAACTCCACACTTTAATAATTCCCCTAAGGTTCTGTCCATTTCCATACTACATACATAATAGTGAGGGTTTGTCCAAGTCAAAATGCATTTCAATTTCCCTGGTTGCACTACAATTTAATTCCCCCTTCCTCCCTCTGCCCAGGTGACACTACAATAATTTCCCCCTTCTCCTTTTGCCCAGATTATACTGCAATTTAATTCCCCCAGTAGCAAATATCACTCTATAATTTAATTCCAAAGTTATATAAGTTGTATGTATGTTGATTTATGTCGGTGGTCTTGGTTGATTTAGTGGGAGGAGATAGTCGTAAAAAAATTTGGAGGAGCTGTGGCAATTATTTAAAACCTGGCAGTAACAGTATAGTTATGAAATAAATTTATTTGTTTGAGGTAGCATGACACGACAATTTAGAAATGATTAACTTGAAGCTATTTATTTGCTTTACTGATTAATATGAGGAAAAATTGAATTGAAATGCTTTATATTTTAAATCCAACCACTTTAAATCGGCTTTATTAAAATAAAAATTCGCAAAATGCAAAATACACTTAGCTCTTGGGGAGTTAGTGGAAAAATCCAAAAATAAATTTATTTTAAATAACATGACGTATTTATCATTTGCTTTATTTAAAAAGAACTATTAGTTAAATATATACGTGTGTATATTGTCGTTGTATACGTGCTATATTGGTTGGGTTAGTGGGAGGAGGAGGTGGGAGTGAAAACGTAGAGAAATGTGTTATTGCTGGTCTGTTTATTAGATCCAGAGCGAGAGAGAACGAAGTGTCGCGGTAGAGTCATCATGGGTACACTCAATGGTTCAAGCGGAGCATGCAACTTAAATTTGATCTCTTAGTCAACGACGGGGCAAGTTGCATTGCGAAGACGGACCGACGCAGGCAGGCAGCGACTTAACACTAACGCTTTATTAGAGTGGATTTTAAAAATTCTGGTAGTCAATGGAAAGCTATCAAGTTGTGTAATGCCGGACAACGTAAAATTTCCAAAAAATATTTTGGTAGCTAAGAAAAATAATTTTGCTACACAAATGTGTGTAATTGGTAGGCAAAGTAATATTGCGAAAAATGGACTGGTAGTCAAGTGATAAAAAATCGTTACACAAATGTGTGTAATTGGTAGCCAAGAGGTTAAGAAACTTCTTCGATAATTCCATGATTCCGAAATCCCTACAAAAAGTGCGGATGCCCGAATTTTTCTCCTTCTTGTAATGATTGACTCGACTTTCGGCCAGCTTAACACGTTCCCCGGAAATCCGGTCATATGGAGTGGATTGGATTGTGATGGAATTTGACAGCCTGTTTTTTTAAGTGAGGCTTTAGTAGCTGTGCTCCGGTGAAGTAAGTGTGTTCATAAAGTCGGGAAGTCTCAAGTCTGTAATGGTTCTATTAATCACACATTTCCAATAATCCTTTCCCCCAGTCAGAACCAGTCTTGTGTGCTTTCACCAACCAAAAAATGTTGACGTGGACAAATTGAGCTTAATTTGGGGACATGACTACGTAATATCTTACATTTGAGCAGGTTACACCATTTTCATGTCGGGCAATTTATCTAGTTTACCAGCCCACTCACTTACTTTCACTCGCATGCAAATAGGGTCCGACACTTTGAGGAACCGAAATTGAGTTGGGTATCAAATCCTGGGGAAAATTATGCACAGATTAATAGATCTGTTTACACTTTTTGGCTGAGGTATAGATTTTCCATCCAAAATTCGTGCAATCGTGCTCCACAGACATGGTTTGCCTTTGACAGGCCCACGAAGACAATTAACGATGAAAAGTTACATTTGGGCAGGATGAACATATGTACGAATGTATGGAGAAGTTCTCCAATTTATGTCTAATTAACATGGTTATGACAGGAATAATTGCCGCCCTGCCCTATTTCCACTCGGTTAATGAGAAAGTAAGGGTGAAAGCGAATAAATCTGACCTTATGGATTTTCTCATATTCTGCTTTATGGCAGAAACTATTACATAAACTTTATGCACTTTCGCTCTCATTTTCATTACCCATAATTGAAAACGGTGGAAATTATGAGCTGCAATCTGAACTGCTCTAGTTTTGTTTTCATTGGTAATTCGACCTTAGTGCATGGCTTATTTTAGTTCCCTTGCGTTTCATGACCACTTTACAGGAAACTGAAAATTTAATTTATTCTGAAGATATATACGCATGGGCGTATTCAATTCACGCGTAAATATGCTCGCAAATTACACAAGTTTAATAAATCAATAATTTGTAAAGTGTTTCAAAATTTAGATACAAAACCATGTTACTCGTCGTTGCAAGTTTACCTAGAAATTGGGTATTCATTTCGCAAGTTTAGTTTGCAAACTAGTTGATAAATGAATTGCGTTTAGAAATTTTTTATTGTCGCTATTGCTAACAAGAGATAGTTCAGAATTTCGAAAACCTTCAAGGCAAAAATATAACTAGTTTAAACTGTATTATAAATTTTTACGCACGAACTTGTTCCCAAGACGTAGATACATACAAATATGTGTCACACGTGGTACAGCACTAGGATGAAATAGGCACAACTAGTTTCCTGGATTTGCGCACGAAATACAAAGGTATTTTGAGAATTTGGCAAACTCATAAATCACACGACTTCACGGGGAGTGTGTGTAGTGTGAAAATTGCACTTTCCCTTTATTGACTTTCACTCGACACTGTAGCTTCTCGACTTTGACCCAAAATTCGAAAACATGCCTTCCACCTTCGCCTTTCTCCACCTTTCGGTTCAATGTCTTAGCTGGAATGGGAAGTGTCGTGGGAATAGAGTTCTAAATGTCGGTTCAAATAACGGGACCAGCCTTCTCCTGGCAAAATCCGGGCAATGAAGTTACCCGGAATGTCACTCATCAATCTTGCTCGTCCCTCTGTGGAGAAAGTAGAATAATGTGTGTTCGTGAAAGTTAGGTCAAATTCTGGCCTGGAATGCATAGTAATAGACGACTTTCTCCATTAAGTTTGGTATAAAATGAGGCCTCCTTCTTATCCTTCGGCCTGCATAATAAATTCTTAAATCGTCATTGTTTCCGCGTTGATGGGTTATTTTTATGGGGAAAGTTCCTTTTTTGTAAGTCGGGTGAAATCAGCTTCTCGTGTTCTGAAGGGGTACATAAATTACTAGCAAATCGAAAATTATGAAAAATAAGGCTTGGATGATACATAAATTTGTTAGTTTCATGCCTATCTGAACTTATATTTGGCTTATCGTAAGCTCAGCCTCACTTTATGAAAGTTATTTTAGTTTTAGACGTTTTATTTTTCATCTATGAATACTTTTTCATATATAAATTTTCATAAAGAAATTGAATTATGTACGCATCACGTCTTCTTAATGGAGTATGATGGATTAGTACTGAAACACTGATAAAAATGTATTTATAAAAATATTTAAATAGAAAAACTTCACCTTTTCTCTGAACTGAAAATAGATTGAAATAAGGAAACCAAACTTTCTAAATATTTCCAAATCTCTCGAGTACTATCCGTCCACTTCATTGCACTCGTACTTTTCAAACTTCCTTTGAAACTATGTGCCATTTACACTGAATAAATCAAATTCTTCCTTCCTCCTCGACCTCAATGTCGATAATACAATATCTCAAATATTTGTGCGGTACGATCGATTCTGCCTTCATTACGGTCAAACCAACCAAACTTTCTCCATGCCACGAAAGAGCCCAATAACTCCCAAGAGATGAAGACCCCGTCAGAGTGAAAGTAGTAGTTACTACTGTTTCCCCTTCAAGTTCTACAGTTAATTTCGTGGCAAAATTTCCCCAGAAATATTCCGTAACTTTCTCTTTCGCAAAGTCAAAATAAGTAAAATCAGAATTGTTCGTATTTCCTTTATATTTATGAGCCGATGGTAGGAAAAGGTTATCGAGGTTCAGTACCGTACCAACAGTGGTATATGGTGGTAGCAAATACCAGGCCCGGGGCCCGTAAGGGCCCGGGCCGGGTCGCTAGCTTTACACTAGGTATAATAGACTTTTGTGTATTGAAGATTTTACAAAAAAAATCCAAAATTCATTTCTTACATGTAAGAAAATTTATTTGTGTGGAATAATTTTTGTTTGAATGTATCTAACGTTAAACTGCTAGATATTATTTGTTTTTCATGGGTAATTATTTTTGTATGAATTTGGGCAGACATACATACTGGACAATTTTTAATTTTAATAGTCTGACTTTCGAATTTTAATTAATATGCAAAATCGTCATTTTAACTGAACCTACATGTTTTATGGCAACTTGAAATGTGCCTTGCTAGGGGGCAAATTTACCATAACCTAGGGACAAACTTTGGTATAAACTTAGGACCCTTAATCTACAATGCTATGACGCCAGAGGTCTTGCTCCGATTTTGACGAAACCACGATAATTATGTAACCTTAGACAAATAAGTAATTGAACATGTGTTCCAGGATTTTTCGTAATGCTCAGCTTAAATAAAATTATGACGGAATCCGTGAGCGAGAATTTTCATTTTTACCTTGACATTTTTCAGGGAGAAAAATACAGATTCTCGCATACGAATTCCATGATAATTTCGTATAAGGTTAAAATGCGTCGGCATGAAGTGGTTTCCTCAAATTTTGACCCGACCAATTTTAAATTGCTCACGCACTCAAGTAACCCGAAGGGTAATTTTCATCTTCCTGAATATTCGTGTTTTCGGTTGTGGAAGAATTTTTGAATACATTTTCAGCCAAAGCAGGATTTTTCAAAAAGTTGCTAATTTTAAAATTTGAACGCTATTTCAAAAATCAAGGGACATGTTTTCTAAAAAATTACCTCCATAAAATTATAAAAACCTACTCCAAGCAACTTTGCGGGGCCTTTTAAGATGGTATTAATGCCATCTTGATAGTTAATGGCAACACATTTGGGTGGAAATGACATCCACTGGCCAACCACTTGACCGATCATACCCATCTCCGAACTCATCCTTACTTTTTACCTGAAGATGAAGCATGCAAAATTTCAACTCGATAGCTTTTGTTTAAAGAGAGTTATCGTGTCTACAGACGGACGGACAGACAGACATCTTGACAAATCTATAAGGCCATCTTAAAAGGCCTAAAACTGTTTTTGGAGAAACTTTTAATGTTTGAAACTTTTATGCTATTTCGAAATTTTGAAAAAATGTTACAGACCAGAAAATTCGAAAAATCAAAAGTTTTTGAATTGTGGAAGTTTCTTAAACTCAATGTAATTATGTGCAAAAATGTTCTTTCATTTTTGAAATGGGGTCAAAGTTTATCACTTTGAAAAACCCTGATTTGGCTTAAATATATTCACAAATTCTGCCACAACCGAAAACACGAACATTCATGAATGTTGTCCTGCAGGAAAACGTAAATTATGGTTCGGGTAATTTTGGTGTGTGAGCAATTTAAAATTACAATTTAATTGTCACTATTTTCCCGTGGATCTGGGAAAATAGTGTGCTCTAAATAGGTAAAATATTACTTCGTTCCAAGATACTATTAGTATTCTGGAGCGAAAACGATTACGTAATATCGAATATATTGAACATGAAGGGCCCGGCACTGAAGCTCATACCAGGCCTGAAAATTTCACGGTACGGCTCTGTCGAGGTTATCTGTCCCACTGTCACTTTGATATCGATACGATCATGATAAGAGACCACGCGGGAGTTGTGGTATCGTATTTAATGTGGCAGAATGACGATAATAATGCCCACGTACGGAGCAGAAAATACGGCGCGATGCCCAGGCCACGTAGGGAATCACGTCTGTCGTTGTGGAGAAAGTAGGTTGGACGACGCGGGAGAAAGTTTAGTGAACGCAGAGACATTATTGTGTCGGAGGAGGACTGATTTCGAGGACCTACATACACTTCTGTGTGAACTTATATGGGATACTTGATTCCGAAGAAAGTTCCAGGCACACGAAATGGCTCCGCGTTGCACCTGTGTCCAGATCGTGTGCAAACTTTTCATCCTCCTGGCTGGAGGCGATTATTGCAAACTTGGTTCCCCACATTTGCCACGTTTTCGCAGTTTACGAAATTTGGAAAGATTTGTGTTGTGAAAGTATTGGTTTGGACGGAACTGCTATCTACTTACTTAAATGTATGTCACTAGATTCGACCATGTATGTATGCATGATGATAATATTTAATGTGCAAATTATTTATATCTTGTATGCAACAGCTGTAAATATGTTTAAACTTTCTCTATTTGTACATGGAAACTAATATAATTTTATGTACGAATTTTTGATAGAGCGCTTTTATCAAGCTAAAATAAAATTGGGGGACGTTACTGAATTTGTAGTGCACTCAAATTGTTGTCTTTAGGGAACGTCCATATATTACGTCATCATTTTAGTGGGTGGGTGGTTTTGGTCTTCCTATCTTTCCCATGTTAAAATTCCCTATCCCTTAATGTTTACGTTGGGTGGGTGGGTGATAAAATCGAGAATTTTTGATGACGTAATATATGGATAAGCCCTTATAAAGTCGTTGAAAGAAAAAAGATCCAAAAGTTGGCCGAAATGATGTTCTTCTCAGTCAGGGAAAGCCATTTAAGAATAAAGTGGACCATGACATCGCAAGATCGGAGAAAGTTGGTTTTTGTAGATTGTAGTGTAAGATGGCATGATGCAATTGTGAGCCTGAAGGAGTTTTGTAGATCTTACGCAAAAATAGCAAGACAATCTTTTTTGCAAAATTGAAAAGCTAAACCCTACCCCAAAATGTGGGACAGGAGACATTTTTTTCAAATGATGGCTGAACTTTCACTTTAACTTGTACTGTTGTTCTTTTTATCTGATGAGGATGAATTGCATGGTCAGTTGCACAACAGTTTCGCGGTCCACGTACCAGAACACGACGACCACCCAATCTCTTGTGATACCAATTACAGATACATATATCGTAAAAAAAGTGAAATGGACGTGTTCTCTTTTGATCTTGGAGAGATCAGATGTGATCAATTTAATCATCCCACTCGGTTTGTAGTTGATTTGGATGTCGAACTAGTGAATGGAGATCAAATTTCGATTGACTTTTTGGAATGAAATTCTAGCTGAATTGGTCAATAGTGAAGATGGAGAAAGTCTATTGTCCCACGCAATTCAATTAAATATATATGTAGGTTATGCTTACATAATAAATACGCAAGAATTTATGCAATGTTCCCTTTTAATTAAGTAAATAAATTCCGCGGATGCATATGTACTTACGCCCACACTCGTAATTTGAAGGAGATTATCTATAGGGACATTTTTAGTGTTAGATTTTCTGTCAGTTTGCATTCCGACAAAAACCTTTGCAATCAACGTTTGATGCACATTGAGATTCCTGACTTATTTACTTTATCTCGTTAACAAAGGAAATCAAGTAACAAATTCTAAACTTTTGATTGCAGATATGTACTTGCATGAATGCTAGTACGGTATTCATTATTCCTCAGTATCCTTAGTATTCTTCGGATCGTAAAATAAGTTGCGACGAGTACGAGATTTTGTAAGCGTCGTAAGATTTTGTAGTCAAAAATTGCGGTACTACATGCATACTCCTGATTTTTTCCCAATTTTACTCCATATACATACAACCCATTTTTATCTTCGAATTTATCTTCGTAACTATTTTACGATACTAAGGATAAAACGACAACATTGTGAATACCCTCAATATTTATTTACATCAAAATGTGACAAATTGTAAGTTGAAAAAATATGCCATGTTTGAAACATTATACTTTTGTAGCTAAAAGGAACATGAATCACAAAATATTTCCTACTATAAATTTCAGCATTTCATAATTTTTTCATCCAAATACTCGGAACACGTTTGCCCTTCAAAAGTTTCACATTTGCCAAGTTGTAATATTCACTTTCTTTAGATTCATTCGTGTTGCATAACTTGGACCACTTTTAGTTGTCCAATCCGCAGTCCAGAAGTAATTTAAACAAAAACCTGCGGTCATGTCAACGAGACCAACTTTTCTCAAGAGTGCATCTCGGACGACGCTAAAGTACGTGCTTCTTACGTAACTATGAAGAAACTAACTTTAAAAATAATGACTTTTCCATTATAGACTCAACTTTTTCTTCAGACCGCGAGAAACTGGTGACAGACGAGTAAGTAGTTTGCAATGCACTTTACGAAGAAATCAAAAAAATTGTGTAACTTGGACGTAATCAAACTTGCGCCAAACTTCACAAAAAATTATAGATTGGACTTTCCCCAAGTCAAAATTCATTACAATATTTCAACGCTAGTTTGACATGCGTTTTTGCATCTCATGAACTCGGAATTTGCATTTTATTAGAGGCCAAAATTTTGCAAAGTCGCATACTTATTATACATTTGGAAACTTAGGAGAAAGCCAAAGTTATTGGAAAATGTTACTCATTTTGCATTGAAATGAACTTCGGAACGATGTATGCAAATATGCCTTTTGAAAATTTCCTGTCAAGATTTAGCATGAATACGTATTTCACACTTGAATATACTATGGAGAAAGTCGCCATTGAATGAGACCAACTTCCGATCCAATTAAGTGGCCCCGTCCTCCGGAAATCCATCTCCTGCCTCACTTTCCATGCCCCACTCAACAGATAAGTGGTGGGCAGAACTCTAGTTGTGAAAATAGTTTCACGAATTTCATTACTTTCTCGTCCTGTTAGACTCTGAGGAACAATGTTCAGTTATTCGATTAAGTCCACGAAACTCGGAGTTTAGTTAAATAAAATTAAACCGGCTGTAAAATCCATGTATATTATTTCGGGAAAATTTAATTGCGTAGTTGGATATGCATGATCGAAATAAATATTTAAATAATATTAGACGGGTAGTTTTATAAGATCCAAAACGTGTGCGTGGGTTACAACATTCCATAAATAAATGAGTATTGTTATGGCATTAATAAAATTAAGTACAACTTAATTATTTGCCTTGAAGTATTAGACAGGCAATTCTATGCAACGAACTTCCAATAATTTGGCAAATTAATGGAATTATTCAATTATTAGAGGAAAATTTAATTGAAAGATTTCAGCAAAACTTGTAGGCTTCAGGAAATCACAAATTTTATAAGAATTTTAAACAAACTGAATCCCAAACAAAAATCATTTCGGAAACCCAAGAAACAGGAACTACTTATCTTTTGAAAAAAATTTTTCCTTGCAGTTTTACGATTCTTCTTTCGGACACAGTACATACATATTTCTGCAAAAGTTGTAAATACATATATTTTACGCACCCAGGCTGTAAATCCACTTTCTCCAGTTACACGTTTTACTCTCCAGCAGCAACAACTTTACGACTTTGTGCACATCAAAGGAAGTAAAAATTTATCGATTTCCTTAAGCAACACGATAGCTCGAAAGGGTTGTGTCTGTGGTGTTGTCGGTGTGGGTGGTTGGCGTGAAGGAATATAAATGACATCACGTCATCTCCTCTTCCATGTCCTATTCTCCAGAGACGAGTCGTCGTCCCATCACTTATTCATTCCGTGTAAATAGTTTACTTCCTTCTTTAACTAGTAGATAAAATATGAATGCACTTGACTGGACTGCTTTTTATGAAGTTAAGGATAAGACGGATTTGCTTTTTTTTAAGAATCAATTTCTACATGAGGAAAAGGTAAATATGTAATTTTAGTAGGGAGGAAAGTGATATGATTGATGAACTTGTAGCCGTTGACTAGATTTATTACCTGTCAATCAGTTTGACATTTATGTATTGAGAGATGATCTTGTATGCATTTAAACAAATTATCGGGATTAAGGTTAAAACTTTGGGAAATATATGTAAAAAGGCTTGCATAGTTAAGACAATATATTTTATTGATGAAGACTTAGGTAAATTTAACCCTGTAATTTTTGTGAAATGTTTTACAAAATTCTGCAAAATACGAGGTAGCCTAACAGAACTAAAATCCAAAAGTCTTGTTAAATTATTTATTTAGTTTATTTCTCAAATTTTGTCTACAGAATGCCCAATTTTGAACCGTGTATCTAGATATGAAAAATTATGCAAGTTTGTGTCATGTTTTTTACCAATTTTTACAAAAATGCAACTGTGAACATTTTATTATTGACGAGGACAAAAATGAAACGAAATTATGTATTAAACACTGAATTTGCAATAGATAAATGCTAAATATTTATTCATTTATTTTATATTATTCCTCTGTATAAAGTTTCAAAGTATTTTAATATATTATTATTAATATGTTATGAAGAATTTAATAAATCTGTATTTTAATCGTATTTTTAGTAGATATTATTAAAAGAGGAGGTTTAAATGTTGCTATTAGTTCCCATTAAAGCGCGATCACCGATCATGAGTAGAATCTTGTCCTCGAGAAGCTTAACCCTGTCGCGATATTTGATCTTGGTGTCCTCCAACGTCTTGATGAGAGTAGAATTGGAGTCGTGGAGGAGGGAATAGTTGTCTAACTGGGAGGGGCTCGTGGGCGTGGTCACCATTTTCTTGACAGCCTGGTTGTTATTGTTCTCTTCGGCTGGGAGGAATAAAAAGAATGCGTGATTAGTGGGATTTCTCGGGTTTGTCGCAGATTCTTTTGGAGTTTCGTCGTTTACCGGATGATATAAAATTTAGTGGGTGTCAGTTTCATAAATTAAAGTTAGGGGAAATTTGTGGGTTTTGTTCAGAAACAAGTTGCTATGACGACCCACAACTTTACGAAATTTGCGAAAGCGTGACGTTAATGGTTTTCTGTACGAGTTTATGCAATTTACGACAGTTACGAACCACAAGATTTTCAAAAGTAATAGACAAGATTGTATTGTGCAAATTATAAAATCATTTGGAATCGAGAATGCAATGAAAATGCAATGAAATCAAGAATTGGCCGAAATATTGGTCATCTTTTAAAATTTTTTTTACGGAAGATAATAATTACACAAATAGGAAATAAATTTCTATAATAACTTACCTTCATTTAAACCTGAAGGAGTCCCACCCCCACTGCTCCCAGCGGAACCGCCCCCTAATAAAAATCCTGCCAAAAAGTCCCTCTCTCTCTCAGCGCAGACCAATCTCATCTTCAAATCTGCCCTCTCCTCACGACAACTTAGCAGCTCCTGCAATTAATAATTTGTCAAAGTCTGCAAAGACTGATGATTTACTGTTAAGGGTACATAATTATTCATGGAAATCAAGGAGGAAATTCTCTCGTATGTTTGCAACGCAGTAAAATCCGTAAAGTTTAAAAGTTTTACTAAAGAAAAATCTGATCATGAATCTATTGCAAATTTAGTCATCTTCAGATCGAGGGTTTTGCCTTAAATGTTTTGCAAAATTTGGCAAATTATTTTGCAAAATTTTGCCCACAGTTTATTGCGTTACAAACTTCCGAGCAAATTAAGCCACTGCATACGTATATATAATCAGACAATGCTTAAGTGGTCACATGTATGTTCAACACTCGACTCGACCACTTTTTGAAATAATAAACCAGCGCCAAAATACGACTTTCTCAATTAAATTTTAATTTACCTGCATTAAAACTGCCGTCTCCAAATCCATCCTATTGTGATTCGAGGGTCTTCCCGAGGAGGACGATCTGCGTTGAAGTTGCTTGATGTCATACGGCGTCAAGAGTTCCGGATTGGCATTCATGTTGAAGTCGTACTCCGGGATGGTCGAGGTCAACTGGGCGCGGGAAGTTTTAAGTGAGATGATCATAGATCGGATGTGATGTTCCAGAGTGCGGGGGCTGAAATAAAGGAAAATTATCAGAAAATTTACATATGTACTTTGTTATAACATGCAAATCAGGGTGGCTCTGTAAATACTACATGGTTCATCAAGGGTTCGAATTTCCATGTGATAACAACCAAACTTTCACCACCAAAATACTGACAAGTGTGTGACACGTCCTTAATAACTTTGGAAACAAGTTTCCCCAGAGAATTTGAACCGGGGAAAGTTAGTGGTTTGGTTTGGTTTGGTGGGTATATAGTGAAGTTTGCGGATTTTGGGATATTTATTGTTCTAGTTTATGTACAATGTACTCGCTATGTGTCGGTTTTGTGTGGGAAGAAAATTTGAGTAGGAAATCCATATTTGTTTTGAGTCGAGATCGGTTCAGATTTCATAGAGTGCAGACAATGGGGTTCTTCCTATTGTCGTCTATCATTATTATTTGCTGTCAGTGTGTAAGTAATGACGGGATGGTGAATATTTCTCAATATTCGGGGGCAATGTGACTTACTTTTCATAGATAGATACACTGTTAGAAATCTGGTATACATACGTAGTCAGGCGGGTATTATGTAATTTCTCACTATTAAAGTTGCTACCGCTTGGTAGTAAAATTATATCGATTCGTAAAAAATTGCCACAGATATGATAAAACTTTAATACTGAGCTGTTACTACATGGTATTACTGGTCAATACCACTTTGGTAGACTCATACATGAATACCGCTTGGTATTATTTTAATCCTGGGTTTCTAAGAGTGTAGATGTACTCCTACATACATTATGCAAATACGGTAAGTTTGGTACACACTTAGGACAGAGTTTTATTTCCCTACGTACCCGTTGACCTATATTAAAAATGCAGGTTTTGTAGTCCACTGCCCATGCATGACGTCAAGCCACTATTGAGCCACATAATCCTAACTTCAAGTTCAACCCCCACATTCAAGCAGCTCAATCCTTCAAGATCTATGATCCCATCTAAATGCAGATATATACAGGTTTTGGAACCATAAATAAATGCATGAGCAAATAAATGCATCCATAATATCTCATCCTTCGCAAAAAAATTCATAAAAACGGTTCGGTGTCAATACAATTTCTTAAAAAAAGCATAACGTTGATATGAAATAATCTATGTAGTTTGCGATTTTTTAGACAGACAGCCAAGAGTTAGCAGTGATGCAGGCAGTGTTTCGTTTCTTGCGGGTATGTTATTACATTTTTTATTTTGCGAAACAGAAAACGCAAGAAATGCAAGGTGCAAAAAACTGCAAGTGCAAAAAATATGCGCCATATAGCCACGCGTCCTATGAAAAATACATATCGGCAGCATGTAGTTTCTTGCACCTTGCATTCCCTGCAGGTCGAAATATCTAGCTACAAAAAACCACCTTCTTACGAGTATTTCTTATAAGTGGATACTTGCACCCTTAACACTGGATCAACTCGATGCAGATTGCAATTGATGTCCAGCTAGATTGCATACCTCCAAAAAGTGTCCTTTTATGCCCCGTCGTCACCATTATTTCTTTCCGAAGAAGAATTGTAACGACCCTGCCTGCACTGACCACCACTTGGACCCATGATTTACGACATTTTTACTACGCACTTAAAACTATGCGGTTTCGTTTCGTCTCGTCCACAAGCCCTACTCTTTTACGTGGATACATAAATTTGCATTTTTTATCCCCTCCACATTCTGCAGTGTATCAGCCATTAACGATGCATGCCATGAATCTGCAGAATTTGCACATTCCACTCAAAACTTATTCATCCATGGTCAACAAAAAGATTTCGTGTCACACATAACAATCGGCCAACTTTATTATACAGTCGCCTGCCTGCCTGCCCTGCATTCATCTCGCCGCGAGGAATGCAGTGCTGGCACTATCTCCTCCGCTTTCACTGAAAAGAACAACACGCCACTTTCTCCGCATTACATACGCTTTGTGAAAGGCATGGGAAATAATCATGCTAATAATAATATGCCAACCATGCATGCATTACTGGCTAAACATAGTTTCCCACTTTAAATTTTGGGTCAAATCTTGGAGGACGCACGCTAAGAAATTTGGGAAAGGATGTTACCATGCGGGGACCATTTGTGACTTTGGCAGGTTATCTGATCGCGGTAATAAAAAGAAAGTATCGCGGGAGCCATTGTTTTCAAAATGGCTGTAAACGAGCGGTTATAATAGAACGCACGAGAAAGTCTTATCATTTACGTACTTTCTTATCCGCTCATTTGCCAAATACTTAACTTGCGAAATAACTTTGTGATATTAAAATATCCCATATAACCATATCCCATATATCCCATATCCTATATATATCCCAATATATAAAATATGATATTAAATATTAAATGTGTTTTGTAAATTTTCAACATATAATCATAAGGTTTCGAAGGAATATTTTTTTCGAAATCTTGCAAATTTCGCAAAACTTTGAAAAATATGTTGATACCTATGCTCAACTTGCCAAAGTCTTATCATTTACTTTCTTATCAACTCGTTTTGAAAACAATTTGCGAAATCATCCTGCGAAATTAAAACATCCTAATTTTCTAGATAAATTTTCTTACAGAATCCTACAGCTTTCAAGCAATTTTTTTGCGAAATATCACAAATCTCGGATTTGCAGGATAAGTTAATACCAAATTTGCAAACCTAAACAAAGGTTGTCGTTAGTGTGCCCTTTATCTTTTTAGTGAACACCACCCTGAATAGTATTCAGTGAATCCATGTATACATTATGTTAGCCTTTGAAGTGGCGGGACCAACAAAAAAGGGAAAGTCAAGGAGACAATTGGCGCAATTTAGGAGAGACAAGAGAGCAAAAGAAAGTACTTTAACGAGTTCCAGGCGCACATTTATTTTGGAAAGTGTGGCGTCATCACGACCTCGCTCCGCTCAATAAAATGAGACAATCAACTTGAAAAACAAGTTGGTTAGATGGGTCGTCGTACTGGTGCTTTGAGGTTGGCAGGATTTTACCCTGGTCACCAATTCAAATAATATGGGTCGGCATGATAAAAATAAAAAAGTTTAGGTATTAAGACCCACATTAAACGTAAGACGACGCGATTTTAAGAGAAGCAAGAGACAAGGTACAAATAAAGGAAAAAGCGGGTTCCACTAATTTAAAAATATCCCGGAAATTCGGGAATTTTGAAATTCTACTTCATCCCAAACCTAGCCAACTTCATCGTCAACTTTCTCTTTTATTCTGGATTTTAAGAGAAACAATAGACATGGTATAAATAAAGAAGAAGCGGACTGCGCTAATTTAAAGATATTCGGAAAATGCGGGAATTTTGAAGTTCTACAAACCACTTCATCGTCAACTTTCTCTTTTATTCTTCATTCCATGCCACGACCCAAACTTGGAGATGCAGTTGTTCCAATACTGCCCGCTTTTGAACCAAATACGGAATAACTTATTTCTCAAGTGTTGCGTAGTTCGGTTCGTCTTGACAGAACTCATCCAGAACAAATTGCCCCAGTTTTTCTTTCTTTGAGAAGAGAAAGTTCTTGGAGAAAGTCAATGGGCACAGTTTTCCTTGACTGCTGGCAATAACAACACCGCCAGTAAGAATAGAATGCATACATATTCCGCGTCACGACGGTACCTAACTACAAGTCAAAGAACGACTTTCTCCCCTAGAAAAAAGACCCATCGTAAACAGAACCACTTTTCTTTTCTCTCTTCCAATAAAGCAGTTTGGTTGGGAAGAATGGGACACGATACAATCGGCAGGGACGATCACAGCGACGAGATAAAACCTTGTCTTTGATTATTTGCATGTTGGAATTGTCAGTCGTAATCATTACAACGGGCAAGGGGGCGATAAGATAATTTTGCTCAATAACAATACTCATTTCGATACATGAATAAAGAAAGGGGCTGAATTGATATGGGGTTTGTAATCGAAGTTTGCTCGTTGTTCGTGTTTGAATGGGTTAATTTGAATTGGGCGGCTTTGTTTTAGTTTTAGAAAACGAGGTAGGCATTAAAGTGAAAGTAATTTTGGAAGAAAATTCGATACCATGTGTTACTTTTCGTTTTTTGGAAAGTGTAACTTTTGAGTTGGGAATAATGAAATTTGGACCGCAAATATAAATTATGGAATTTTTTACATAATTTTTGTCCCAGTTTTTTAAAACATATTTGCATCTAAATTATTTCAAATTTACATACTTCAAACAATTGAAAAGTTCTCACCCAACTTTCGGCTTCTCCACGTGGTCCCATCCCAACACACGGTACGCCGCACCCACTGCCGTGCCCATGTTAAATTCCGCCCTTTTTAGCAAGGATTCGGCATCCGCCTCATAATTATTTTCCTTCTCATCACAGTTCTTCTTTCCAATCCCGGCAGCCTTGACGTTGGCCAAAAGCAATCCCAACTCTGATTCCAGCAAGGCGACGAGTATGTCGTACAATTCGATGGTGGAGTCCCTACGGAGAAAGTTACGATTTCATTTCCGTTCAATATTTACATGTGTCAAGATATTTCTTGGAATTTACCCCCTTTCAGCGACCACTTTCCATCCCATGCCCCAACTTTCGACACGACCTACGACAGTGACCAGATTTTCGTTGACGTTTTTCGCCTGGAAATCAAAAAGGAATAAATTTAATTTCAATTTTTAGATTTGACTTGAGTAGTTTTTAGTGATTCAGTGCACTCTGAGAAAAATTGTCTTAAATCACTATTGACCGGAGTTTATGACTCTACAGGCACGGTAATAACGGGCATGTAATGTTACGGTAATGAAAAATTTACAGCTAATAAACAAACTACTACCAATCCGGCAAGAAATTACTCTGAAATCAATACCAGTCCGGACTACATATGTTACTCTACCAGGTCTTTAATAAGTAGTGTCTCATTTAACCCCGCGATAATCTAGTTTCTCAAGTTTTGGACGTGCGAATCTAAGGAATTTGCAAAACTGGAGCCAGAATATTTCATGAAGTAAAATTACACAAATGTTAAAAACCATTTCAGCCTACATTCATGACATTGACATTGACACTAAATTATCAATTCATTAATTTCTTTCCTCACTCACCTCGCCCAATCTCCCCAAGAGAAAGTCCACCTCATTCTGCAACTTGTCCACTTTCACTGCCTCCTTCTCCAACACGAGTTCCAACTCTTGCCTACTCGACATCGTCAACTCTCCCAGGTCCGCGGCTTCATTGAGATTCACAAGTTTTTCAACAATACTGGAATTCAGCGACATGTTCATCGCAATCGAGGTGAGATTATGATAATTATTCTGCTGTTGAAGGTAAGGTTGTTGTGTGGTTGGCAGTTTTCTGCGAGATGCAAATCGACACGTGGGATGATTCGGTTGGTGCGTGTGTGTCGGGGATTTCTTATTTTGCAGTGGCTGTGGCTGCCCCTGGGGAGATGTTGGGGTCTGGTTCTTCTGGTGATTTAAAAGTCCTTGCAAATGGTGCACCTTTTTAGCCAGGGACTCCTTTTCTTCGTGCACCTTCACCAAAGTTGCTTTCGCTTTATAGAGCTCTTCGTCCTTGTCGGATAAATTCTTCTTAATTTTATTATGTTCAGATTGGATGGTTTCGAGCTGTGTGAGGATTTGGGCGAGCTGAAAGTGAAAGTGGGAGAAAGTTGTAGAGATAAGGAGAGATTTTTAATGACAAGGTCTGTTTATACATACGTGATGTGTGCAAATTAATTGGGAGAAAGTTGGGAGAAAGTTTTTCCCAACTTTCTCTTCTGAAGTAATCATAATAATCTCGGGGCAAGTAAACGAGGAGGGTTTAGTGCTGGGCGGACTCATTGTTAGAGATGACGAGGAATTAAATTGTTTGGTAGATTAGGAAGAGGTGCCGGCCTTGTTTGCGAAATTGTGTGCAATATTTGCAAAATTTATGCGGCGGTCAAGGTGACTATTTAACATGAGGCTTAGGTTTAATGGTTGGCAAAACACAGAGGAAAATTAATTGGGTTGCAAATTAAGAAGGAAATAAAACTTTGCGAAATTGTATTCGAAATTTGCGAAATTATTTATGCAAAGTATTTGCAAACTTTATATCGCGGTTGAGGCGACTATTCAAAGTGAGGCTGGGGTTCAAGATATCAGCAAATTAAAAGGACTGCAAATTAAGGGGGATATAAAAGTTTGTGAAATTCTATACAAAATTTGCAAAATTTAGCCTTTGTTGACGTGAATACCCCGAATGAATGTTGCTTTATCCCACGAAATTCTAATTTTGGTGCAACTTTCACCTTTTGCTTCTCTCAAGTAATCAACCCGACATGTTTTTTTCTCTGCTTTCTCTTCTCCTTCAATTAATTTCCCCACCTGCACAGCCAGCAACACCACAAGAGGCAATTGTGTTTGGGAGATTAATCTCGTTCTCCTCAGTCTAACTCCGGGACTCTGCTCAATTTCATTTCGGCCAAGGAAACCCTAGACACTGACAAATTGATCGACGAATTGGACTGGACAGGAGAGGAAGAAAGGGAAAAAAGAGAAAGTCCAATCTCACCTTTTTCTCATTGTTAATTTGGTGTTGGTTGGGTCCCATTATTCGGGCGGAGTGATTATTACTCACTTTCACCGATGTATCACTGATTGGAGTTGCCAATTCTGGTGAGTAAGGAAGAAAATCAATTAGACTAAGAGTCTCAAATGTTGCTAAAATCATTTAACTGGATGATATATATTTCTTTAATTGACATTTTTGCACAATTTTATTGCGATGTGTAGACTTTTTTTAAATTTGGCGCAGAAAATTTAAGAAAATTGCAATTTTCCCGACGTCATTAGGTACAAATTCTAGAAAAATTAATTTTGCTTCATGTTCAGCTAGGTTTTGATCATTAGGATTTTAACGTGATCTTCTTAGGATTATTTACTCTGCATGTAAATTTTTTGCCAAATTTACAGAAATTTATAGTAAAACTTCCATAAAAATTTTGAGTATATTCCTTCCGTAGATTCCCGTATTTCTTACCATCATCGTATAAAATCCCGTCCTCGAAATAGTCGTCGGCATCATCATCGTCAGAAATATCTAATTCTTCCAGCGCACCATTTTCCACGTCTTCCTCTTCCTCGTCTTCATCCTCCTCCACAATTCTCCCGTTCTGCAGAGTGCTTAGCTGTTTCTGCAACTCGGCAATGATTCCGTACAACTCGGTCACTTTGGATTCGTGGAGATCAGCAGATTTCTGTAATTGCAAATTGTACAATAGTCCCGAGAGGGGAGAAAAACTAGGTTAATTTTTATCGATTTTTTAGACACGCTAAAAAAATATGGTAACAAAAGTGTAAAAACAAGTGTACGCACGGTAACAATAATTATTTGAACCATTAGAAATCCAGTATTAAAATAATACCAAGTGGTATTGATAAATAATACCCGGTAACAATACTGATAGATTGATATTAAAGTTTTCCGTATCCCTAGCAAATACTTATGGTCCGGTATAATTTTAATATCAAGCGGTGGCAGCCTTAATACCGAGAAATCAATATCTTAGTGAATTTACCAGATTTCTAGCAGTGCATCCGCCAAATTAAAAATTTTTATCACGCTAGAACAAATTTCGCTTATTTTAAATTTGCCAAAAAATTATTACTACCTTTCCGTGACAAATCTCGGTGACAACTACGCTAACAAGTTATTTATGTAAATATGTATATACCTACCCGTAAAAATTGGTTTTCCTCGAGAACACTGCGGTTTGCTGATTCCATCCCCGGATGAGTATGACTGGTCTTTATCGGAATACTTTTTGGGGCCAAATTTTCTAAACTTCTCCACTTCCTTTTGGGCAGCTAAGTAAATAAAGAGAAAATTTATCGATTTAGGCGGAAAACGTATAAAATAATGGGCAAAGAGGATAGAGATAGAGTTTGGTAAAATGTATGTAGAACGATATAAATGACACGGTAGTAAATACACAGATATGCTCTTTCTCTCCGTTTCTGTGCGTCCTTAATTCGCTTCCCTGGCGAGTCGTGACATTATTTATTCATTTCGTGCAATTTACTTTAGTTGAGGGAAACGAGGAGTGGACGGTGCTGGACGTCTTTTCGAGCAGATGAATATTTGATGGAACGAGAGGATACAATAATTTAGAGGAAATGTGTGCAGGCATGTTTTCATTTAAGAATCTAAAATTTTATTAAATTTGCGATAAGGAAATTCGCAAAGGGATTAGATTGCAGATATGAAAATTTTTGCTGAATTCCTCCAAGCAAATCTGATAGTTGCGCAGAAAAAGGAAAAATTCTGTCCTCTGAACAATGAAAAATTATAATTTGTGTAGGCATGTTTTCATTTTAAGGGTAAAATTTTACTAAAATTTCGCGATAAGGAAATTCGCACAAAATTGCAGATATGAAAATTTTCGCTCTGAGCAAATCCCCTATAATGTGGCATCTCATGTGCCAAAAAGGGCAAAATTCTGTCCTCCAAACAATGAAAAATTACTTAACTCGAAACAGATGTGGCATTTGCGACAAAATACGTACTGCGTCTCATGTGCTAAACTGCTGGGTAAATTGGCACATGCTAAAAATTCCCCTACGAAACGAAACCTAACCCTCCATTGCAAAGTCGGGGAAAGTATCAAATTGCAAAATCGTTATGGTCTGCACGCGTTATAAATTTTAATAAGATTCTTCTTCCCCCTTCCCCAGTGACATTTCCATTTTGTTAATATCCGGTCTGTATTAATATGTATATATTTTTGGCACAAAAAATCCTCTAATATGCAAAAAACTAATGTACTTTACTTCCTCTAAATTTTTGCACCCATAAATACGTTCATACATACTCCCTGTCAAAAAACCGTCACTCTGTCCATTCCGTTCCGTCACGTCCTTCACGGACTAAGTAGTGCATTAAATAATTTGGCCGGTATAAAAAAAACAACGGAAAAAAAGAATCTCTGCAAAAAACAATCTCAAAATTTTTCAAGGAAACAACAGCCCAAAACAGAAGGGGATTGCGTCCCGCTGCTGCTGCTTCTGTTTTTCCGTGAGTATTCTCGTATATGTCTCTTTTTCTTAATAAAAACAATCCGAGTCTAAAAATATCCCCGGGTTCAAGTCAAGACACATCTACGTACGTATACACAGACAGTGTTTGCAAGGAAATGAAAAAAATCGGGGGATAGATAGAATAGAAGAATACGGGTAATGGTGGTGGTGGCCGTGGTGGAAATTGGATGGTTTTCTAAGCAGGAAGGAATTTTTGTTTATGGTCGAATTACTCCGTTATATATCCGACATACATATTTCGTTCGTGGTGGGAAGCACGGAAATAAAGAAAAGATGAGAAGGGTTAGTTAGGCGAAGGGATCAGGGTCGTCTGGCCCACTCGCATAGTTCATTTCACTTACGAACCCAAACATTCCTAACGGAGAGGAGAACAATTCCTCGCTTTATCGTGGATAGAATGGAAAAATCGGGGCTGAATTTTTTCACTATTTTTTTTCTTTCTCGGGGAAAAATGAAGAACAGGAAATTACTCACCATTTTGTGGAGACCACCCCTGAGGTTTGCGTATTGTGGATATTTTTTTTCTGATTGAGTTGTTCACTATTTATGAGAAAATTCTGCGGACAGGATGGCTTCTTTTTTTTGCGAGGCAAATATTCAATGTGTGAGACGTCCTCCGATGTCGAGCAGTTCACCCGAACTGAACGGAATTAATGGGCTACCCGGGTATTTTACTGACTTTGGTGTGCGGGACTAACACGCTCCGGCAGAGTGGAAGGGAGGACTGGTGTGTGTGTGTAAGGAAGGAGAGAAGATCATCCATGCCGAGAAGTTGGGAGAGATTTTGGTATAGAATCTTGGATTACAGAGGAGAGAGCGAGAAACTTGAGTCAGGATGAACATGAACCAACAGGATGAAGAGTTTACTTTAGTTTAGTTTGCGAGTTTTTTTTGCAATGAAACTTTCTCTTTTTTTGTGGGGTGATCTTGAATCATGGTATTTGTGGTTTTGGATTTGGAGAAAGTAATATTTTTTATGGGGTGGGTGGGTTGGGAACTTTTTGATTGGGAAAGATGACAAAAGGGGGAAGTTTTTTTAGGGATTTAAGAAAGTGAATGTGTGGGTTGGGTAAGTATGAGAAATTTGAGAAAATAGTTTTAGAGCGTCATATATGCAAATTCATTGTAATTTAAGATCGTAAAATTTTGTAATGAATTTAAATTGGAATTTGCTTTTAGAAAAGAAAGCAAGCTTTTTTTATCTATAGATAAATAAGTATACTTATTTATCTATGTAGTTTATTTAAACTTTCCTTTTTCTCGATTTGGTAAACAGATCTGAACTGAGATTTGGAAATTTATCACAAAGTGAGATTACGACTGGATTTAATTATTGGGAAGAAGAGAAGAAAGTGGTGAAAGTTGGAGGGTAATAAATAGCGTTGAGAGGAAGATAAGATCTGAGATTGGAGAACAATTGACAGTTTGAATCACAATAAATCTTCTCGCTTTGTAGAGATCCTATAGTCCTAGAAAGTCTATTTAGAATTAAATAAATAAGTAGAAAAACAAAGGGCGACATCAATTTTATTATCTTTTACTGAAAATGATCGTAATTCTTAAATAATTGTTAAACGGCTTTAAAAACGATGGATTATTTGAAAGTTTTTTTTAATTCCTGAATTAGATCTTTGTCCATAATCAGGAATGCAAGTACATGTACTTACATACTTGCAAATTTATGATGGAAAATTTTTATTTCAAATTAAGGGCAGAATATCATGTATATTTGTTCCGTACTCTCACACTTTTCTCAGATATCTAAACAACAACAAGTGAAATGCTAAACTTGCGGTCATTATGTAAGTGTAATGTATAACGGTTTGCATGTGATATTGTCGTGCAAAGAAACCCACAATGCTTTATTAAAACTACTTATTTAAGTTGGCACGTTGCATATTTAATGATGCACAAATTTATCGGGTATTTCAAGATCGAACATTTCTATCGCCTATCCCTAAAGTCGCTACAGTAGTATCTATTTCTTCCCAAAATGCAACAATTTTTATCCGAATAAAAATATTGTAAACTGTCCAAAAAACAAAAAATTACTCAAACATCTTCGGACTACATATGTACATACTCCAACTAATGGATATACGTACACTCTTATAAAGCAGGTATTAAATCATTGCTGACAGGAGTACTAACTCTACCCGAACTGCTAATAATGAGCATTACCGTTTAGTAATGTTGTGATAATGAAAAATTTACCACTCAGAAACAAACTGCTACCAATCCGGTAAGAATTTATTACCAAATCATTATACACGGAGTGTATAATGTGACTCCCTTCATCACATTTTTAGCAGGGTACCATAACCATATATATAACTTATGTAACATATCCCTTTCTTTTAACAAATCCGCTTAATGAGAGTTTTGAGAAGTCTAAGGATAAGTCACGCCATGTCTGATGCTTGCCTAATTATGTGATAGAAATAAATGTACATATCCAATATGAAGCTTGCCATATGAATCTGTAAGTAGATACCTTCACATTTATAATTCAGATAAATTTATTCCGCTCGTCTATTTTATCCATAAGTTGATATAGATATTTATACTTATCACAAGTACCGAGTAGTGTTCTTAAATTCAATTTTGTTTGCTTACGTGTCATTTCAACCTTGAAAGCCAACTGAACTATTGAACTGTTCAGTTCTAAATATGAACATTTATATTTCTTTAATCCAAATTCTTACGTGTTTTATCATTTCGTCAACCCTGTGCTTCAATTTATCAATTTTTGGCCCTTGTGTTTTCCACTTCTCAATATTTAATCCTATCTCGTTAGACATCTTTGAAAACTCATTTTATAACCAACACATTCGTACTTTGTATTACTTTAAAAATCCAGAAAATGTCACAAATATCGCAAATCCTCTGATTTTTTATAGCGAACCATGTTCCGTAAATGTATTAACCCTAGTTAAACTAGGTAAGCTAGCATACCAAACAAACTTTGCCCGCCATTTCATACAGGCATCAAATTTCTCACTTCGCTCCGAACCATTTCTTTTCGTCACGACTACATCTCACCTCCTAACAGAAATCATCCCATGCAACGACTATAAGTATCCCGCCAGAATATTCCAGCTACTCGGAAGTATAATTAAAATTAATGCATTTAAACCGACACGATTCGCCTTTTGGTGCGTATTCTGTATCAAAAAATGGCACGACGTCTCCTTATTATCACTCGACATGGGAAGCATTAATGTGTTTAGCTACAGGCAAAAATGGCTACCTAAAGTTATCTTGGATCTCGTCAATATAAGAATTCCACGCAAAATAAACTGCTTCACTTCACCGTGGACAAGATACCCGAAGTCACAATGGACAGCAAAATGGTCCCCTGGACCAGATACATGCACTGAACCACACATATTGGCCACCTGGTTGGAACAAGGCCTCAATATTTCACTTCGTATACGACAAATGGACGACGATAACTGTGCAATGGTTCATTTCAAGTCTAATCAGATTCCTAGCTTGGGGGCACTGGGATTCGAATTTGTCAACACTATTCGGTACCATGGATTTCGTAGGATGCATTTTTTCTACTGTAACTTCGAGACCGGGCGGCATAGCAAAATCACCTTTACCTCGTGGATCAAACCTTTTCAGTCATCAGTTTGGGGCACTTTGACATTCGTCATAGTAATTTCAGCTGTCGTACTATCTATAAATTATGGCCCGCTATACGACATAACTCTGAGGTCACTGTCGTATTATTTGTTTTCAACCGTGGGCATATTTTTTCGGCAAGGGCTTATCGTAAACAAATTCCTTGGGCTTGTCATCATACTTCATGTTCTATTCTTTATTTTGGGGTCCTGCTACGAAACTTATTTCACAAGTCACATAATTGTACCCACGAAGATACCCGTTTTTCAGAATTTTGCAATACTGCTGAAAAATGGGTATAAATTGATTATGCTGGCTCAACTCAATCAATCGGCAAAGAACTGGCTCAAACTTGACTTACAATGCGAAGGTGTCAGCGACTAATCTCAGATTTCAATCCGACCACCACTATTTGATAGTGTTAGTCAATACAACCAACATTTGGTTTTGCATTTTCTTGAATGCGCAATATTAAAAAATATACGAAGGGTCAAAGTTGATAAAAACGCATGATTTTCACCGTGCGGCTGGTCAGAAATTTTCACCGTCACTCCTCCGCTCCACTCGTTTCCACGCTGACTCGTTTCGTCACAATGCCGCTTTCTCGCTTGCACTTTTCATTACTAACATAACTTCGCTTTGTGTTTAGTAAATAGTCAAGTATTATGAATAAGTGGACAAACATTTATTGCATTTAATTTTCAAACGGATTTTTTACACAAGTTAGCATATGATTTTTGTGATAGAAGTCATTAAAACAGAAAGACAAATCACACCAGCTGCATTTTATAAATGCGTCATTGTCGCATATCATTAAACTGCAATCAGTTGCACGTGGTTTGAAACATACTTCACTAACATTTTTGAATAATGGCTTTCCTCCATCCGCCCATAACCCACTAGAATACCAACAATAACGAATCATCGGGACAAAAACAGGAGCGCTTAAAACGAAGTGAACAAGCGAATGCAATTTCAAAACTCCGTTGCGAGTACATAAGTATGAGGATTCGCCAGGTTCATGTAACGATTCGTAAAAATAAAACTGCTTAACTATATACTTAAGTTGGCGATGAAAATATGTGTCAAGGGGTTGACACAGGTCAGTGCAACTTTCTGGAACAAACATTACCCAAAAATCATAAGTCGGACTACGTCCAAATCGGCTCTCGTAAAGGTCTTCGTTAGTTTGGGCCGTCCAGTTGTCGAGTAGATACAGGATTTGGTTATATTGAGCATGAGGAACAACAATTTTATCTAGGAAATCCTCAACCAAAACTGTACTTAATTTACCAGACCTGCTTGCGGAGACAATAAGGTTCGGTGCCGTAAAGAGGTTTTTTTCCACAACTGGACCTAAAATTCCACCAATTTCCTACGTGAATGAAACTTTAATTAATTTTCTGATTTTCACATTCAACTTCTAATGAGCTGGTCATTGCATACGTACCTGTAAACAGACATAGACTTGAGGAATTATGGATCCATCGTACGAAACAACATACTGTACGGTATAAGAGTGGGTGGCTTTATTTTTCGGCGAATACGACGTTCCAAGAGTTTTTCTTTCACCTTTAGAAGTTAGAGTTCGATTGGAGACAATTTCATACTTAAATCCCGTCTGGTCGGTATTCCAGATATTGCCTGGTTCATAAAGTGGGATCATTGCATTTACTTCCTGTCGGAATTTTGCAGCATCTTCAAGGATTTTATCCAGATCTTTTACGGATGAGCGCTTCACAAACTTCTGAATCTTTCGAGATGATATCCGGTTTCTTCTTTTTAATACGCCGATCCACGAATCACACGCTTTAAACTTCAAGCCAGGATATTCCCTAGCTTTTATAAGAGCCCATCGCCTTATGTCAATGGTGTGAACGGATAAAAATTTATCTCTTGCATCACGAAATTGGGAAATCACAAACTCTTCAATTTCCTTTAAAATTGTGAATCTTGATCCTCCTGAAAAATTGATTAATGTACTTTGGCTAAATGAATTTTATTGACATGCGACTACGTTTGACCTACCCATTGCAATTTGCCTCTTCCAGTTTTTAATGTAGGATGGATACTTTACTTTTGAGAACCGTTTCTTAAAAGTTCGAAATTTCCATTTCGGGTGTTGTTCGAATTCAGCCATCGCTCTCTGTTTGTAATTTAGTGTTACTTTGTCATCAACAATATTTGATCCATCATCGTCGACATATAATTCATTGCTAGGCAGCCCATTTTCATCTAAGAGTTCATAAACCCTGTTACATGTTGATTACATAAATTTTATATATTTGGAAACGTTACCTTCATCAAGAACTTCATCTTCAACAAAAACGTAGTCGTGGATGAGCTCACAAAGTTTATCGAGAAGCAACTCTGCAATTATTTCCTCTTCGTCATTTGGTGCTTTCTCTTCATAATCATATTTATTACGTATTATATGGAGCATTGACTTTGCTACAGATAATAAATTTATGGAATCCATTCGGAAGTTAAGCCAATTAAATTATTAGAAAGTTATGTTAGTCCAGCCTCATGAATTTATCTACAATTTAAATCTCGAATGAATGAAAGCGAAGCCGATGAAACGAAAAATGAAGCGAGTGTAATTGACCCCCAACAGAATGAAAGCGAGCGGAGCGGAGGAGTGTGGGTGAAAATTACTGACTTCCCGCATGGTGAAAATCATGCGTCTTTGTCAACTTTGACCCTTCGTATCTTTTTTAATATTGCGCATTCAAGAAAATGCAAATCCAAATATTGGTTGTATTGAGTTATACTATCAAATAGTTGTGGTCGCATCAAAATCTGAGATTAGTCGCTCACACCATCGCATTGTTAGTAAGACTGGGAATTTTTGATCAATTCAATGACGAACGTGACACAATGCTATATTTTACCAACGATTTAAGGCCACATTTGTTGCACAATCGAACCTTAAAATATTTTGGAATGCAGCGGTTAATGTGGAGGGAAGAACTGGATTATTCATTGGAAAGGCTAAATAGCCATCAAAACTCATCCGCGAAATGTTTCGTCGTTCCGGACACATTTATCAACCAGGCAATGTACTACTCGGCAAGAGTGGTGATTTATGCGGATATTCTGAAACACGTCACAATTGCCAATGAGGTTGGATTTGTGCACTTTTGGAGGAGTCAAGAAGTTCAACGTAAGGTGGTTAATTTGCACCAGAAGAGGCGTGAAAATGGCGTCAAATTTAAATTGTCGACTGTTGAGTTTATTTTGCTGCGAAATTTAATTAGTTTATTCATTGTTTCCTGTGCCTTCATTGGAATTGGAATTGTGGCTTTTTTTATTGAAAATATTGGATGCATGAGAGAAACTCGTACGAGGGTGGAGGTTTTTAAAAATGGTTAAAAGTAGGAAAAGTAAGCTTTTATAGTTGCATGAATTCGGCTTCTTCATGAAGGTTCCACCATATCCTGAAGACTACGCAACCCTCTGTATAATTTTGGGGGAGACTTATATGACCCCAAAGAACTTCTGTCACCTTACATTTAAGTATGTATGCATATTGTACAAATATAATGTTGTTTACATTGACAATAGTATAAGTTAATTGACCTTCATTATAATCGAAAATTAATGTCAAAGCATTTTTTGCATCATTCATCATTGTATGCTGACAATGCTGGTTGATTTAAGTAGAAAACCATTATCGACGAATCGACCATTAAAATCTCCCATATATTTTTCAGATAAACAATAAAGTGAAATGTTAAACCGAATGTCGTCAAAGGAGTAAAGATACTGAACAACGGTGTACATGCGATATCGTCGTGCAAAGAAATCCACATTGATTTAGTTATACTTACTTAACTATGTATGCAGATATGCATATGCATGAAAATATGTATGCATGCATGTACATACATAATTCTGTGAGTATGTACATTGGTTACATATTTTAAGCATGTACTCTTTCTTCCGGCTAAAGTCACGGGTATCGTTTTTTAACAAAACGATGAAATTTTCATCAGAAGGAAAATATTGTAAAACGGTCCAGAACCAAAAATTGCTCTAATTTTTCATACAAAAACAATCCAGTGCATAAATTCCTGGCTCCAGTATCCGGATGCCGAACAACATACTCCGACCAATGGAGGGACATACATTTTTAGGCCTTTTAAGATGGCCTTATAGATTTGTCAAGATGTCTGTCTGTCCGTCCGTCTGTAGGCACGATAACTCTCTTTAAACAAATGCTATAGGCTTGAAATTTTGCATGCTTTATCTTCGCGTAAAAAGTAAGGATGAGTTCGGAGATGGGCATGATCGGTCAAGTGGTTGGCCGGTGGGGGTCTTTTCCACCCAAATGTGTTGCCATTAATTACCAAGATGGTATTAATGCTATCTTAAAAGGCCCCGCAAAGTTGCTTGGAATAGGTTTTGCATACATACATATTCATGTACAACTTATGTAACATCCCACTTTTAACAAATCCGCTTAATGAGAATGTTGAGAAGTCGAAGTCACGCCATGATCGATGCTTTCCTAATAGTATGCACATATGTATGTAAATGTATCTAATATGAAGTTTTACCTTGGTTTTAGTACGGACATATTTATAATTTAGATGACTTTATTCCCCTCGTCTATTTTATCCATTTAAGTCAATATACATATGTATGTGGATTTATAAATAATTCCACGATCACGAATACCTGTTACTGTTTCAATGTACTTAAATCCAGTCTTTTTACTTACGTGTCATTTCAACCTTGAAAGCCAACTGAACTATTGAACTGTTCAGTTCTAAATATGAACATTTATATTTCTTTAATCCAAATTCTTACGTGTTTTATCATTTCGTCAACCCTGTGCTTCAATTTATCAATTTTTGGCCCTTGTGTTTTCCACTTCTCAATATTTAATCCTATCTCGTTAGACATCTTTGAAAACTCATTTTATAACCAACACATTCGTACTTTGTATTACTTTAAAAATCCAGAAAATGTCACAAATATCGCAAATCCTCTGATTTTTTATAGCGAACCATGTTCCGTAAATGTATTAATCGTAATTCAACTAGGCAACACAATTTACCAAACAAACTTTGCCCGCCATTTCATACAAACATCTAATTTCTCACTTCGCCCCGAACCATTCCTTTTCGTCACGACATCACACCTCTTAGAAAACATTAACCCATGCCACGACTACAAGTATCCCGCCAGAGTATTCCGACTTCGTGGAAAAATTACAGAAATTAAGACATTTAAGCCGATAAGGTTCGCATTTTGGTGCCTATTCTGTGAACAGGAATGGCAAGAACTCTCCCAAAAGTCGCTACATATTGAGAACATCAGTGTATTAGGTTATAGAAAAAATTGGGCACCCAAGGTAAGCTTGGGTATCGTCGGAATAAAAATTCTGCATGAAGTAAACTGCTTGACCGCACCGTGGACAATATACCAGAGGTCACTGTGGAGTACAAAATGGCCCCTGGTACCAGAAACTTGCACTGAACGCATCATATTGGCCTCCTGGTTGCAGGAACGCCTTAATATTTCACTTCACCCCCGACCTACGAAAGACGACTGTGCCAAGATCCATTTCAACTTTAACACGATTCCAAGCTCAGGGGCACTGGGATTTAAATTTGTCAACACAATTCGATACCATGGATTTCGTAAAATGCACTTTTTCTACTGTAACTTCGAGACCGGGGTGAATAGCAAAATCGCCTTTACCGCGTGGATTAGGCCCTTCCACCCATCGGTTTGGGGCACCTTGATATTTACCATCGTAATTTCAGCTGTCGTGCTATCTGTGAATTATGACAAGATTTGCGACGTGACTCTGAGGTCAGTGTCGTACTATTTGTTATCAGTGGTGGGCATATTTTTCCGGCAAGGTTTTAGAGTAAAGAAATTTGTTGGGCTGGTGATCATGCTTCATGTTTTGTTCTTGATTTTGGGTTTCTGCTATGAAACTTATTTCACAAGTCATATAATTGTGCCTGCGAAGGTACGAGTTTTTGAAAATTTTGCAATACTTTTGAAAAATGGGTATAAATTGATTATGCCGTCTCAATTCAACCCATCTGCAAAGAACTGGCTGAAACTCGATTTGCAACGGTTGGGAATTTTGGACAAATTTAACGATAAACTTGACACGGTGTCGTACAAATATTTCGCAAATGATTTAGAGGAATCTTTGTTACACAATCCAAGCTTAAAATATTTTGGAATGCTGCGATTAATGTGGCGGGAAGAACTGGATTATTCATTACAGATGCTAAATAGCTATTCAAATTCATCCGCGCCGTGTTTCGTCGTTCCGGACACATTTATAAACCAGGCGATGTACTACTTGGCAAAATTGGTGATTTCTGCGGATATTCTGAAACACATTGAAATAGCGGATGAGGCTGGATTCTTACAGTTTTGGAGGAGTCAAGAAGCTCGAAGTAATTTGGCGGAGTTGTATCAGAAGAAACGTGAAAATGAGGTACAAATTAAACGGCCATCTGTTGACTTTATTTTGCTGCGAAATTTAATTAGTTTATTTATTGTTTCCTGTACCTTAATTGGGATTGGAATTGTGGTTTTCTTCATTGAGAATGAACACATGAGAGAAAGTCGTACGCAGGTCGAGGTTTTCTTAAATGGTTAAAAGTGGGAGAAGTAGGTTTTTACAGTGGCATGTTTGAATTTATATTCATGAAATTTGTACAGGAATGTTTGTGATCATTTCATGGAAAATTTATACAAGTTATTTATTAAAGTATTGCAGGGCAAAATCTTTTAGTTGTAATTTTTCATAGAACTTTATTTCAATTTAACTTGGCCGCTTAATATGGCTAAATTGTATGTAATTCGTTTTGTGGAAATTTGACAATGTACACTACAACTGAATACATTAAATGCATGCAACGTACATATGCATATTGACACGTATATTTATGTATATCTATTTGTATTGATTTATACCAGACATACTTATTTCTGTACGTACATAAATACATATGCATTACACATATACCCATAGGTATATAGATCTATACGTCAGAGTTATATAACGTTTTTCTAGCATTAAAAATTTACAAACAGAAAAATTTTTTTTCTTATTTACCTAAGTCATAAATCAAATTTAAATTTGGAATATCCAATTGATTGTCATTATATTGTTCTCATTCCTGATTGATGATTCGTATCAGCTCTAACAATAAGTATTGGTTATGTAAGTGTAAAACTTCATTTGTTTCTTCTAAGCACAAATATATGTACATGCATACATGATTTTCCTTGCCTACGTGACTCATAAATAGTAATCCATGCATACTATATAATCAATTAATTTGTGCTTTTAACTGTTTTTTTCTTCAATATATTGGACCCAGACTAATACAATCAAGCAGAACGCATTTATTTCGACCCCATTCTTTCTAGACTACGAAACAGCTTAAGTCACGTTGCTTTCACCATAAAAAAAAGTATGTCCGATTCTCAAAACCGATTCGGTATCCTCCTCCTCCTCCAATCCCTTTACCTCCGGTGCTACCCGTTTCGGTATAAACCACCCATCGAATTAAAACCCCACCCGAAGGACTTCACCGTAACTGTGATCCATGTCAAGCGTCCCATTCAAACCTTTCTTCCAATAGTTACCTTGGGGATTTCGGCCATCACCAGTTCGCTCGGACTGTTGTGCATCACACGGGGCAAAACTTTCGCCGAAATTGCGATGGACATGAAGATTTGGACGTGGGGCGCTATGACAACGATGGGCGTGTTTGGCAGTATTTCGTATACTTTATGGTTCGTGATTCGCGACGAGGATACGGTACGATTTGGCAACGAGATCATCCTGTTAGAGGGACAACTTGAGAAGTGTAAGGTTTTAATAAACTTTTTGAGTATTCACGTCAATTTCGCAAACTTTTCAAACGTGGCTTCAAACATATCTTCAGTCAACTTTGCGATGCTTGTGAAAGGTCTGCGAAAACTCATCGTCAAGCGAATTTTTATTTCTCTAGAAATTATCAGTTGATGTACTATCTATTTTCATTTAAAGTACATACCTATGTACATATGTATTTAGATTTCGCAAACCTTGCAAAGTTGCTAAGCTGTGTTGCGAAGTGACATTTTTGAGTGACATGAATACCCAGTTTGATTATAATAAATGTGTAAGTAATTTTATTCTTTAAAGTTGTTATTATTTTCAGTCTTGCCAAGGAAACCGCTTGATAAAAAATCTACCCGAAGCAACCGACTTAAAGAAAGGCTTGACTTGACCGTCCTAACTTTCGAATTTTTCATCTGGTCATGTTTTCTTTTCACCCCGATGGCAGCCATGACTAGTTCGCTGATTGGTCTCGACGTGGTGCAAGTTATACTCGAATTTTTGCAAACGAACGGATATTTGCCAACGTACAAAGGATTCTTACCCTTCATGGCGACCTACTTTGTGCGAATTTTAATCTTATGTTTGACCATGTACGAGGCCGAGAGAATATTCTTTTTCTCGATTGTCATCTTTATCACGTGGGGTAAACTAATAATGTCAATAATTACACAGCTGGACAAGTTTTTTGGTGAAAATTTGTCTGAAATTAATGGTGGAATGCGGGATCATTTTCAATTTTATAACCGTCTGGTAATACTGCTAGATCTGATCGAAATGCAATGGAAGACGACGGTGACGATGTCAATTGTCGGGGGCGGGGTGGCCGTCGTTTCTACGACGTTTGTAGCAGTAAAGTTCCACGAGATTTATCCGTGGTTTTTGACGGCGTTTTATGCGTGTGGGGCCGCATTTCTGTTTTGGTTGGGATTAATTTGTTTAGGATTGATTGGGATGTGCGATGAGAGTTGTGGCGGGCTGTTGGAACGGTTTAAAATGGAGGGATTGTTACTTCGGATGAAAGGAAGGGGGATGAAGTTGTACTTGGCGGAGGTCAAAAGTTTGAGAAGGATAAGGTTTCTGGTTGGGTTGGGACATTTACAATTTGGTGTTTTTAGTAAATCTAGTAAGTCGGATGTGATGGGGTATATAGTGGATGAAACGATAAATATTTTGATGACCTTTTAGTGAAATGTAAATTATTTAAGACAAATTAAACTGATTTTATACGGATCCGTGAGATGTTAAATGAAAAAAATTATTGAAGTAGTCCGCCATAAACCTAAAAAGTTTTGCCTCTGAAAAGAACCATTTCGAAAACGTAGAATATTCCAAACAGGTTAACTCCAGAGTCACGAGAGATTTGTTTTCAAATTGAAAGTTTCAATCAAACCCAATTGGAGGAAGTATTTTTAAATGTTCATGAAATGGTTTGAAGTAAACATGTAGATATGTACATGAGTAGATATGTATGTATATGTATAGGTATGTAAATGTATGTGTACGTAAGTAAATAAATACATAAGCACTGAATATTTAATTCCCTGTGAAACTAATGTACAAGCAATATGTGTAATTCGCAAATTAAACAGAGTGCAAAATTAGCCACGTGTGGTGTAATTTCATATGAAATGCATACATAGTAAATATTTTAGAACGTGTTAAGATATGTAGGATTCAGTGACGCATCGCGTGTGATATCATAGGCTTAAAAGTCAGAAGGCTGGTAGTTATTTTTCGCTTCCAAGGAATTATGGGCGATAAATTTGTAGAACAAGTTGTTGTCAATTTAAGAAAATGTACAATCCAGATTTTGTAAGTTTTTGAAGAAGGGGGGTCAAAAAGAGCGAAAAGATGTATGACCTAAATAATGTTAACAAAGACTTCAGAAAAAGTGATAAGCAACAAAACTGGCTTATCGTAATCGTCTAGATTTTATATATTTCATTCCCCAGCAAATGATTTTTAAATAATTGTCGTGGAAAGGAACTTACTAACATTGCGAGGTAGGTATATACATACGTATGTAGGTAATTTAAATCCACTATGTATGCATTAAATTAGATTTTAATTCATTGAATAAAAACATAAATAAAAATGGTTTTATTTAGAAGAAACAGTTTTATTGCATATGTACCTAATCTTGTATCGCAGAGTATGCATTATTACAGTTTAAATATTTAGAAAAAGCTAAACGACCAGCGTTTAGAAGTAATAAAAGTACATATGTACAATACATAGTGGGATGCAATTTCATATTGTCCCAGATGGGCTTAACTTACCTCAACCCTATCTGGACAGGTTACTATCTATGTAAATTTGTGCGTTACATAAGATTCATACAGCATTAAAAATTTACATGTGTAAAAGTTTATTTTTTCTACATACTAGGTGGCCCAAGTAAAGTGTTAGTAGATTGAAACCCTGTAGCTTCAACAGTTTATGTGTTACAAATTTCTAGTAAATTTTAATGGAAAGCCAGTTAATTTCTAAGTGGAAAACAATTTTTGGTTTTCGAAATTTCCACCCCTAACATTAATGCAGAGCTGAAGACGCGGCCAACAGCCCTCGATTGGAGCACGCTCGGAATCCGTAGCCTAATTGTTCCATTTCGTGGTCAAAGAATTTTTTATAGATTTTAGGCTTCTACGAGGCTTAGAGCACGCATTTGCCCATAACTTTGACCATTTTTTATAGTCCAGAGATTCAAATCCAACAAGGAGGATGGCAATTTCCAAGCGGAGATAAAGTTCGGAATTTGATTTTTAGCTGCAAGTCGAGTCCTGCTGCAAGGTCCTGTCGAATTCATTGAATAGGATCTCACTTACGGGATGTACTACGGACTTAAAAATATATTTTGAGAAATTTGATTCCTTCACTTTCCACCCATTTTCAACAAAATGTGCAGGAATTTTCCAAATTAGCTCCCACCTGCCAAAACCATCACAAAACCTGGATAATGTGACTTTTTGACCTTTTGTCTATATCAGAGGATCCCAATCGGCCAACAAAGCTCCAAAAGACATCTTATTGACATATTTTGCGAGAAATGTACTGGTCTTCAGGATGTCTTTTCCGAGACCAGAGTGGTCTTTAAGACGTCCTTAGGAGCATCAAATGTCCGCTTTTCAGATATCACAAGGTCTTCAGGATATCTTTTTTCTCTAAAACGCACCCCCTTGGCTGTAGGCGGCGGTCAAAGTTTTCGAGACCTGTCGGAATGCATACTAAGGTGTAACTATAACTATAGTATTTTTACCTCACCTTAGAAAAAATATAAACAATGAAGAATACAAATTGTTTGATTACATTCTCACCTAATACATGCATCTGATTTGGAGTAACGTAATGGAATGATATCGCAGTGTCACTGCAGCATCCCACACCCTGTTATTGTTAAAGTTCAAATTAAGAAAATACCGATCAGTTTAAGAATTCCATGGACTAAATATCGTGTGATCAATTAAACAAGAGACATAGCTTATGGCCGGCAGTCTCTTATTTAAATGATCACACCATAACAGAGGTCGACGCTGACAAATTTTCGGCGCCGGTGGCGCCAGTTTTTGGCTATTTATCGGCGGCGTCGGCGACACGGCGTCGCAATGTTAAAGGAATAGGAAATCAAATTTTTCGGCAGCGGCGGCGCGTAAAATGCTACCGGCGTGCGGCGGCGTACGATTGGCGGTGTCGACCTCTGCACCATAAGTATTTTAGAAAGCATGGATTACCTCTTCTTGAGGATAGTACATATATTCCCAGTGGCCATGAGATTCATTAGCAGGAGTATGACCAATATAACGCTCTGGAAGGAAGGGTAGGAAACGATAGCGTCCTAGAGAATCTCGAGAATCTCCAGCTTCCACGCCCAAGTTCTCCATGCATAGGTATACCTGTATTTTATATTCGCATCAGTTTTCCTAATGAAATATTTTATTGACCCTCATTTAGTTTGTATACCCAGTTCAACATCTTCGTTCCCACCGTCATCCTGTCGGCATATTTTGCTATCTGGAAGTCCATCGCCAACAAATCTTCTTAGAGCTTCCTTGCTAAGGACATACCCTGCAAGATGAGTCGATATTATGCAAATGAATTGCTGCCAAGTTCAGCTAAATATGTACCTGCTCCACCACTTATGTAGCCCTGTTTGACATGAGGTTTAAACTTGCACCCGTAGTAAATTGGAGATTCTGGATCAATTCCTTTTAACAAGAAGCGAAGGTTTTCCATAATGACGTACGTGTCATCGTCAGCCTTCATGAACCAATCTGCTTCAGCAAAATGATGTTTGTACACATATTTGAAGGCTTCCTTGGTTTTCCCCCACAAAAAATTCCGTCCTTCTTTGACGTTTGGAAGTGCAATAGTTGGTAGTTTTGGATCTACATACATATTTAGAGCAAGTTGAAATGCATGACGTTACATAAGTAGATAGCATTTTAATAAATGATATACCGAAACTATCAATTATCACCACACCCTAATCAATTAATCCAGTACAAATATATGTAGTAAATGAGTTACATATTTTGCACTTTTATGATCACAAGCTACAACTTTAAATAACAATGAGGCAAGTCACGCGTAAAATTGTAAAATCCATTAATTCTGTAATCTCACAAACTTTTACAAATCTTTCTAAGGAAAATTAGCTTGCAAATTTGTTTGTACTTGGGGCATCATTTTATTTTATTAAAGTTTACAAAATTTTACTAATGACTTTGAACTAATGAATTGCCGCATTATTTCAATTATTGTCGTTATTACCTGCTGTGGAACTCATGAACAAAAGTTTATTACATCTTTTTCCCCAGGTTCGCTGTACCTGGACAGCCTTCGTCTCATGATTTTCCGGATTTGTCAAATTCCAACAAAGAACTTTTACTGAAATTAGGAAATCGAATTAGTTTGAGTGGCACTTGTTTTCTTATTTAGATACCAAATACATAGTTTTAATTTAAAAATATACCCTTTTTGGATAATAGGAGTGCTTCTTGATTGTACATTTCATCGTGGGAACCTTCTACACGAGGACCAGCTTCATCGTCCAGCGATCCATGAGAATGAGGATCAGTTTCTACACGGTCATGGTTACTATGTCCTCCTCCTGCTAGACTTGACAATCTGAAAAGACCAAGACAGTCTTAGGGATTATGCCGTGAAAGTTATTAAATAGGTGCATATGTCCACGTATATGTTCGTATAGCGGACATACCGTAAAAACTCAAATAGTAGCCCTTGCTCAAATAGTAGCCGTGCCCAAATAGTAGCCCTGCTTTTTTTCATAATTTTATAAATAGTGACCTTGCTCAAATAGTAGCCTTGCCCAAATAGTAGCCTTATTCAAATTATAGGCTTTCGTCAATTTCTAATGTACATACATACAACCAGACATCTCCTAGCCAGCTCATTTAAGTAATTAAATCACAATTCAATTTAATCTCAGTTATACAAAATCGAATTGAACGCGAAATTCGGCTGATCGGATAAATTATTAAAATTAACAGCAGGCCAAACCTATAAAATTGTCATCTAATACGAATCTAAGGGAGAATTTGGTGCTGTTATTAAAATTTAATTTGAGTTTAATTCTGGAAACAAAATTACAATAGCTGATTACTAATAGTAGCCGTGCATCTTTTCATAATTTTGTAAATAGTGACCGTGCCCAAATAGTAGCCGTGCCCAATTAGTAGCCGGGTCCCAGGCACTGATTTTTTAAATAGTAGCCCCCGGCTACTATTTGAGTTTTTACGGTAATCAAAAAAATAATAAAACCTGGACTTGAACATGTTGCTCGTGTAAGAAGAGTAGGCACTAAAATTTAACACATAGACGAATCCAAGCACAAACAACATTCCAATTGACAGAGTTGTATTAAAACATCGGTCAAGTGTTCCAGCCAGCATGATTAATAAAACTAGTACTATGGGCACGCCTCACTTTTGTTACAGTGCACGGTCAAATTTACACAATTTTTTTAGAGTTTAGAAGAATTGAATGCAACCGTCCAATGTTACTTGATACCGAACAGTAAACCCAAATCCGGAAAGAAAAGCATTAATTTGGTAATTTTTTTTGGTTGTGCATCATTTTGAGACCCATCCTGCACAAGTGGTTTGATCTGCACAGCACGTACGCATGAATGCATGTACGTTTGTATTCATGTGGAAATGTATTTACATAGTTTTTGCTTTGTACGTCACCAAATACGATGGAAACTGTAGATAAGTTGTGTAGATAAGTAGGCGACAAAACTCCTACCGGTAGCAATGACACTGTTGTTATAATCAATACATTTTCATGATTATGCTTTTGCTTTAGCTAGAAGAAAATGGGTTGTCTTCAAAACACTAATTTCTTCGGGTTCGGATCACACTAAAGTTGGATAGGTCCCAAGGCGTGGTAAAAATTTTAGGAATAAAAAGTTGCAAGATATTTCTGTTTGTTCAGAATTAATGTTTAATAAAGTCTTCAATACATAATTTTTGAAGGTGGTTAAATGTTGCTAATTGCTATTAAAATCTTTTCAGCTTTTCACTATATGTTAGATAATTTTGAGTAAACAGCAGTCTATAATTTTTTAAACTTGGTTAAAATTTATTTGCAAATTTTAAATTTCTACAGGTGAATTAAAATGGACATAATATCAATCATATAATATCTGTGCCATAATTTCCATTAGGTGGTTTAGCAAAATCGATATTTGTTCAGTTGTGCAAACGACGTTTGAACGACAATTTATTAACTAATTTGAGACATTGCAGGTTATTTCCATTGTGAATAACGGAAGGACGAATGCAAGCATATGTATATATGGACTGGTTCAACTTACCAAAATATACACATTTAAACCTTATTTGAGAAGCTTAATTATGTAAAATTTTCTCTCCTTGCGCATTCATGTTTATCATTCAATGTCACATAAACGTAGGGAACCTTAAATGAGGCTGGTGGCAATAGATCAAATACATAGGTAAGTATGTATATAAGTATGCCTAACGAAAATCACTTATTGTTAGGAATTAGATCCCTATCGTAGCTGAACAACAAACTTTCAACAATTTGCAGGAGAAATGCGGACACTTTGGTTACCCTTTATTACGACACTGTAATTGCATACATAAAGTTAAAGTACATAATATGTAACGACATAAACCAATTGTGCACATATTGCTTATTTATTTTGTGATGCATATTAAGTTTTGACTCAATTGATAACCTCAAAATATTCGAAAAAAATGAATAAACCAATACTTTACATAACGAATGACTGCCAGTTGTTGGGTGAGTAAATATAATAAACATGTTTTTCAAAATCTATTACTCTTATCTAGTTGGCAGAAGTTTTTGTTCCAACCTGGATACAAAGTGTTTCACATAATTTCAAACATCGACATACCTATACACAACAATGAAAATTTGCCACAATAAGGTGCCAAAGACAACAGTAATACTCGCAGTTGCATTGCTGCTAATCTGGTACATATTTATACCTGATAGCACTAATCGGGAAAAACATCCTGGCGTTTATAATAATGACATTACATCCAACTTGGGATATCCAATTTCACCCCATGTCGCGGATATTATCGCTGGTTTGTGTACATCTTACCACAGGGATCATTTCAGTCGTCCAAATTTTAATTTTTTTTATAGAATCAGAGAGAAATCACGACATCTTTGTTGCTAAGCGTGACGCTTGTCTTAAGGATCGTTCACTAACCCATGCAAACCTCTGGACAGGCTCGCCCACATTTTGGGATCATTTTGCGCCCACCACATCCTGCCCGTTCGCCCTTCGTCGACTCGGCAAAGTTGGCGATGGCGGCAAGTGGATTTGTGGTTTGAAGGAAATCGCAAAGAAGCCAGAATGCGTAGCGTACTCGTTCGGGGTGGCGGGAGAGACCTCGTTTGAGCAGGAGCTTCTAGATACAACGAACTGCACATTGTACGCTTTCGACCCAACTGTTCCAAGAATTAGCTTAGATGTTTCAAAATACCCGGGCAGAGTGCACTTTTATCAAGTAGGACTGGGAACCCCACCATATTTCAAACCTCCACGGTCCAGCGTGTCCTTCCCGGTAAAACGATTAAAGCAATTCATGTCGGAACTAAATCACGACTGGATTGACGTTTTTAAAGTGGATGTTGAACATGCCGAGTATGAAGCGATGGACGATATTATAGATGATTTTCCGAACGGGCTTCCATTTCCTCATGTAAATATTGAGGTGCATTTACACCTAGTTAGTGAGATAAGTGAAGAGGTTAAACAGTTTGACGATTTGCTGAAGTGGTGGTTAAGATTGGAGAAGGCGGGATTACGGGCATATATGAATGAGATGAATTATTTAGGCGGTATTGCGAAGTCTAAGGTGACGGCGGTTGAGTATGCATTCCTTAATATTAAACCGTTTATAAGTGGTAATTAATTGGCAATACTCGACTGTACAAAATATGTATGTATACTTGTCAGCTACTCACGTACATAGTTTCTAAAACCAACAATAAAATCATACCTGTCCACAGTTCATTGATTCATGGTAGTAATTATGACGGCGGATAATTGAGAATGAGCAATTTTAAGATGCAGTAAATTATATGTCTGTGCAAATTCCATCAGAGAATGTTTTTTCTAAGGATTTCAAACTAATTGTAAGCATGTATACACATACATCCTGAGGCATTTCACGTCGCATGGCGGTTTACGCCACGCCGACCTCTGTATTATATAATCTTTTCCTGATTAATGATTCGTATCAGCTTTAATAACAAGTAAAATAACTTTTACTTTACCGAAACTCCATTTCTATCTACTAAACACAAGTAGATATCATTTTATTTGCCTTCGTGACGCATGAAAACATACAAATGAATAGAAACTAAGTATATTATCAATTAAATTTGCATAATTAATTGTTTTTTTATGATTCAATTTGACCAGGCGACCTGGCCAGGCTTGGGTCTGACCCTATTTAGACAGACAAGTACCAACCAGACATACATATTTCATCGTTCTTTCCAGACTACAAACCAGATTAAATCTTGTCGTTTTCACCGTTAAGAATTATGCCCAATTCTCAAAACCGATTCGATATTCTGCTCCTCCTCCAATCCCTGTACGTTCATGGCTACCCGTTTCGGTATAAACCACCCATCGAACTAAAACCCCACCCGAAGGATTTCACCGTTACCGTGATCCTTATCAAACGTACCTGAGAAACCTTCCTGCCAATAGTTTCCCTGGGGATTTGTGCCCTCTCCGGATCGCTCGGACTACTTTGCATCACTCACGGAAAAACTTTCGCCCAAGTTGCGATGGATATGAGGATTTGGGCGTGGGGATCAATGACCACTCTGGCAGGGTTAGGTATTATTGCGTATTCTTTATGGTTCTTGGTTGGTCCGGAGGATATGGTTCGGTTTGGCAACGAGGTCATCCTGTTCGAAGGGCAACTTGAGAAATGTAAGCCATTAACCTCTTTCGCACTACGGATTTTGTAATAAAATTTCCCTTTGATACGGTGCCGATTTCATTCGCAACCAATTAAAATTCTCAAGCAGTTTCCAATTTTTGAGTATTTATGAGGAAAAACACGATAACTCTACATTTTAATATTGGTCGGTATAAGAAATTTCAAAATGTGGGAAGATAGTATCGAAAAATATCAACAAAATTCCACGAAATAGCTTAAATTTTTGATTCTGTATTTTCCGTGGTGCCAAGGAAATGGCCCGATAAACAATCTACTCGAACTAAACGAGTCAAAGAAAAACTTGACTTGATCACCCTAACTTTGCAAGTCTGCATCTGGTCGTGCTACCTTTTTACCGCTGTCACCGCCATGACGACGTCAGTCATTGGTCTTGACGCGCGGTGCAAGCTATACTTGAATTTTTACACACGTACAAATGTTTCCCAAACTATGGAGGACTTTTGCCCTTCATAACGATCTATTTACTTGGTACGAATTTTAATCCTATGTTTGACAATGTACGAAACCGAGAGAATATTATTTTACACGGTTGTCATCTTTATCACGTGGGGTAAGCTGGTCGTATCCATTACTGTCCAACTGGATAAGTTTTTTGTTACAAACCTCACAGAAATTAAGGCTGGAATATGGGATGATATCCGATTTTATAACAGACTGGTTATACTGCTAGATCTGATCGAAATCCAGTTAAAAACGACGGTTACGCTGTCAATTGTCGGTGGTGGGGTGTCCGCCGTTTGTACGACATTTGCCGCAGTTAAGTTCCACGCGATTTACCCATGGTTAATGACGGCGTTTTATTCGAGTGTATCCGTATTTTTGTTTTCGTTGGGATTAATTTGTCTCGGATTGATTGGGATGTGCGACGAGAGTTGTGGCGGGTTGTTGGATCGGTTTAAAATGGAGGGATTGTTACTTGGGATGAATGGAAAGGGGAGGAAATTATACTTGGCGGAGGTTAAAAGTTTGAGAAGGATTAGGTTTCTGGTGGGGATTGGGCGTTTGCAGTTTGGCGTGTTGAGTAAATCTAGCAAGTCGGACGTGATGGGGAGTATCGTGGATGAAACGATAAATATGTTGACCACGTCTTAGAAAAATGTAGGCACAATGAACTAGAAGGGAAACTATGTTTTCTGCAGATGGGTGGGATTTCAAATTAGTCAAGTAAATAATCTGCCTCAAACTTGAGGGATTTTGAAACGTAGACTATTCTAACAGGCAAACCCGAGCACACTAAACGGGACGCATTGCTACGGTCGCGGACCTAATCAAGTTATCCTCAATTATGTCGTGGTCACGTCGCGTACCGTATTTTAGTTAATTTTTTATGATTTTGAGTGATTGCACAAGGTGTAAAGGAAAAGTAGAAACTAGTCATAAATTTCACACAGGAAAAACTATTTATTTTAGTAATTTTCAGAAATTTAAATGACAAATTAAAATACTACTTTTTTACTGCCTTTCACACTACTTCACTCTCACACAAGTCTACGAGTAATACTAATCTTCTCTCTCTCTTGTCACGTACACATAAAAAATAACGGATAAATGCTTCTCTCGCCTTCCAGAAGAATGGCAAAGCGGTACACTTAAAATAAGGGAACAAAGTGAGACACATTTTCATACATACATAAACAACACATTCAATAATATACAACATCACTCATTCCTCGACACGCATGGTTAGCCTTATGCAATGGTGTCCGTCCAGATCATGCCATCGCATTACACGCATTGTATGTAGTCTCAATATAAATACTTATGTTACATATGTATGTATGAAAGTAATTTATTATTGTAAAACCCAAATTATCGAATATACTGAATTTAGATCTGTGCAAATAATTTTAGAAATAAGTTTCGGCAATATTTGTTTTAAATTTAGATAAATTTTGTTCAAGAACAATTTGCACCATTTGTAAGTAAAGAGGTTGATATTAGTAGTAATTACATACGTAGGTGTTTTATTATTGATTTTCAAAAGGTATGTTCCGCACTGTTTCTGACCAAAGTTTTGATGAAATAATAAACTTCGAATACATTTAGGAGGCTGTGATTTTTTTCATCCCTGTGGGTTAACATAAACGCTGGCAATAAATCGGCAAACTTTACCTCGGCGGAAAAAATGTCAGATTTGCAAATTAAATATCGTAGTGTGATTTAATTTTTAATGCTGGATGGGTAATACGTGTCGCAGATTTATGATCGAATGCTTAAAATTTACGATGAAAACTGGCCCAACACAAAACACAAATTCAATTGTGCCAATAATTTTAAATGATGGCGAAAAGAGATCTCGGACAAAAAGTCGCCAGGACGCTCAAAATGCGTTTCTTCCACAGAAAGGCTCCGGAAACTAGAGGAACCAATAATGAGAAATCCGTGATTGAAACTGTCCTATTTAGCAGATGAGATGGGTGTTCCAAAAACAACAATTTGTTCCATGTTAACTGAAGACTTCGGTATAAAAATGGTTTCCGTCCTTTGGGTACCAAAATTGCTTTCGGCATCTCACAAACAGGACCGAGTCGACTTTTGCAATGCCAATTTTAGCCTATTAAATAAAGACTTGAATCTGCTCAATATTTTATTAGCTGGATATAGTACTTGGGTATACTATTATGACCCGGTGACCAAATAATAACTCATTCAGTGGTAGCACGAGGGGTTGCCACCGCCCGTGAATTGAAAAGTGCAAAAATCTGACAAAAAATTGATGATGACCATTTTCAAGGATACCAAAGGTCTCCTCCTTATAAAATTTATTGCTGGAAATACTACAATAAATGGGGCTGTGTGTGCAGGAACCCCGATGGTGCTGCGTCCTGCGGTTGAAAAGAAACGTGGGGTCAAAATAAAGAGTTGGCCTTTTTTTAGACGACAACGCACCACCAAATACCTGGCTGTTTTAGAGGGCTGCTGCAGACGAAAATCTCTTTACCTGCACAAACCACACCCCGTGCAGTCCAGACTTGACCCTTAGTGATTATTATTCGTATCGAAACTTAAAGAAAGACATCAGGGATAAACGGTATTCGGATGATAATGAAATCAAGTCGTAAATTTTGGCATATTTTCGAGGTAAATTTTGATGAGTTGTTGCTAGCGTTAATGATAACTTACAGAACTGAAAAAAATCACAGCATCCTAAATGTATTTGAAGTTTGTTATTTCATCAAAAGTTTGGCCAGAAACAGTGCGGAACATACATTTTGAAAATCAATAATAAAACACCCACGTATGTACATAAAATACATGCACAAAATACGCTATTATTTCGCAGTGGAGAAAAAGTTCAAAGTAGAATTTAAATAGAGAAAGTTTTCAACCTTTAAATTTCTGTAAAAATGATAAATTCACTGTAAATAAATACATACCGTTCTCAAACTTTTATTTGTAAATATTTACGTGTATTTCCTGAGCGATTGTAATCTAGCACTTTTCACCTACCTAGCCTGCGAGGTAGGCTGCACATTCCTAATATCAACTCAGTTTTTCTTTTCCATCCCGCGCTGGTATCCTTCCCATGCTATTAGTATGGTAGGGATACGAAAGCGGGAATCAAATGTTTGTTAAAGTAATTCTGAGTCAGTAGTACATTTCGGAGCGTTTGTTTTCATGCCCTTCGACAACTCTAATCGTCTTACCAATTCCAAAGCTTGCTTGCGTACACCCTTTGGGTTGTTAAAATATCTGTATTTATGTATTGACCACTTTTTTGATAAAATTGAGTCAAAGTTTTGTGAATTTGCGATAAACATTTAAATTGGCACATACTTAGGAGATAACGAGATAACGTCACTGATATTATTTTAGTAAGTGTGTAGTGTTAGCAGTTGCTACACTTTTTCTGTGCATCTTTAGATACATAAATTAAATATATGTATGTACATAAACACTACGATACGACCTAGCTGGATCAGAACTTTTTTCTGATAAGGGATCAAGGAATAATTAACCTTCTGCGTGCAAACGGAATTGTGTGGAAAAAGAATGCGATACAATATGGGGGACGGAGATACGTATTCTCAGTAGCAATTTTGACCTAGATTTTGCACCTTCAAAATGAAGAAGTGTACTTCAGAATTAATACTGTGCTTATACTTATCGACAGTGTTGGTCACCTGCGAGGTGAACTTCTTGGAGAACTGCAATGTAGAAATTGAAGCGAAATTGATAGAACATTTAAAACGTATTGGCCCATCGAAAGTCATAACGAGTTTGACATCTAACGTTACCAGAAAGCGTTGCAACGGTGGCTGGCCACATTTCGAAAATTCACAGTTTTCTGTTGCGTTTCCAATTAATCGTTTACAAGTTGGGTATAATGACACCAAATGGAAAGTCGTAAAACTAGAAGGATTCGTTACGAGACATAATTGTGCTCAATATGCACAAATTCTACTCATAGACGTTTCCACCCTGAATTTGATCTTGAATAAGGATCATCTTAAGATTCAATTGTTCAATTCTGTAGCAATATTAATTCAATATACTCGATCTCTTAAATCTAGTATTCAATACTTGGCGGGTAACCATTGGCCTGAGCTGACCTTTCTACTAAATCGGACCAACAGCTTTAAACTTTGTCACTTTTGCCAAAAATCAACCCATCTTCATGTTTGGGAAAATTTCATTGAGTCAAAAACGTCCCCGCCTTACAACAAATTTAGAAATGATTTTCACCTTGCCCCGATGTTCGTTCGAAACGCTATAGTTGGAACAAATAAAATAACCGACGAGGACTACTTAGATTTATCGTCGAAGTATAGGAGGGAACTAAAATTTCACGCTTTTCTGTCAACTCAAATCCAAAGTTCTCTTAACACATCGGTGCATTTTTTGCGAGAAGGCCCACATTTTGATCACTTTACAATCCAGTTTTTCATCGTAGTCGATCACGAGTTTGACAGTTTGCACCTACAAATCCAAAGCTTTGGGGAACGGACAGAAGTAAAGTTCCTAACCCGAAGAAAACTACAGGACTTTGACTGGAATTGGGTCCAAGGTCCGTACGACGTAGAGGTCTGGATTTGTTTTTGTGTCACATTTCTAATGGCGATGGTAGTTATAAACTTAATTTTAAAATTTGAACCTTCCCGCCACAACATTATGGACACTTTTCTATTAATGCTACGAATAGTTTATGAACAACATTTAGAACGGTTACCTTCAAGAAGGACCTTTTTTAGAGTAGCCTTCTCAAGCTGGCTGATTTTTTGTCTCATTATTACTGAAGCGTATCGGGGCGAGTTTGTCGGAACGTTTGTGAAGCAAAGATTTCGTGAAGGGCCTAAATTGTTCGATGATCTTAAAAATTTCTATACGCCAGGAATCAAAGTTGTGACGGATGACAACGACACATCGGCACAGCAATACAACAGCACAACGACGAAATGGTTAAGCAATGTCCTCTTCTTATTTACAAATGAAGCTCTTCATTCACCAATTCATCGAAAGATATTGGACACCTTGTACGCAGGAAATATCGTGGAGACTATGGAGGCTATAGTGCAGAAGATTTATGTCGATGGCGATTCACTAATTCACGAATCGATCGTTCTAAACGCAATGCTTTCAATTCTGTCGAAAGATGTGTTTCAATTGTCAGAGGAAGGCGTGTCGTGGCATGTTTTTAATGTTATTAGCAAAAATGTGTTTACAAGTTATATATCTAATATTTTTCAACTTTGTGAAGAAATGGGTTTGGTACAGAACAAGATAAAAAGTCGGCTAGAATTGGGGACAGGAGTTATAAAGAAAAATATTTCGAAGGCATTGAAAAAAATTGGGTGTGAACTAGGTGCAGAAAGAACTGGAAAAAGGATACGTTTGACGTTTGCCCATTGCAAAACATTGTTCGTCTTAATGAGTATTTTTTATTTGGGGGGTGTGGTAATTTTTGTGACTGAAAATTGGAGAAATTTTAGGAGCGAACGGGACAATTGGCAGGAAATTATGCGCGCCTCTTCATTAAATGGTGGTAACGATCAGGCGGATAATCTCAAAGGATTGTATGTATATCATAGATTTTGCACGTGGATAAGACTGCGAGGGATACTATGCTACATTTCAATATGTCGAGAATACCCGCAGTGGGCAGACTCTTATCAATAGGATTTTTAGTACGGTGCTCAACTAATTAAGAGTTATACGCACTGTGAAATTTTTACTACAATTACAAATGAGTACAAATGTGTATTACGTAAGCAGTCTGGTAAAATTTTCCGAACTTCCCCCGACCAAAAAATTATTTTCTCCTAAGCCCTGGGGAATTTTGCAATGTTACCGAATAGATATTCCCGGGAAAAGTTTCCGAAGAATTTTTTAAATGTTTCCGGAAACTTTGAAATATCCATTCAGTCACCTAATTAGGATAAATCTCACAATGTTAATTTTCGACAATGAATAAAAGTAGCCTTTCGCCATTGCGTTGTTCCAACGAGTCGACACTATTTGTCCAATTAGTAATTTTGTGATTACATAATGCACCAGATGCGTGATTTCATGCTTTAATGTCACATATGCAATGCACATAGATCTGTACAGTTTACATTGCTATGCATAAATATATCTCGTTGTTATGCACCTTATCTAATAATACAAAACCATTATGCGTACAAGCGTACATATAATTATGTCCAATCAATTAAGAAAAATAGTATTTAATTGAAATTATAAACACATTGTAACTATAAAAGATTTATTCAAAAACAAAACGTCTAAAACATTAATTTTACTTACTCTACATACGATCAAATTTAACATATTTCATCCAAAAAACCCAGACAAGAGAACACACATCACTACCAGGCCAAACATTACCTCCATCACAGTGGCCCCATTGCAATGATTACTGGAGCAAAAACAGGTATTCAAAGCTCTGTCAGTATTTGCTGGAAACTTGATGAGTTCAACTCCTTCCGGGTTTCGGACCACCCAAGTGAATTTTTTGCTGCACGTGTTGTCGTAACTGCTATCAACCAAACCACACCCTCGAACGACTATGGAACTCGCATTCTCCCGACCTCTTCGCCCCATTCCACACAGGACTTTTTTGATTTTTAAAGTTCCATCACGGTTATCGCTTGGAACAGCGGAGTCATCAATAATCACTGTAAAATGTTTAGAATATTTACTCTCCATAACGTCTTATCTCGTGTCGTAACAACTCGTTCAGAAAACTTGCAGGTTGAAGAATTTTTGTTGCGAGGAGATTAGCAAGAAATTACTTCGCCAATCTCAAATAATACCTATTTTGGTGCTGCTTCAATAGATTTCTCTAATTTCACTTGCTGATAGAGAGGATGGGTTTGCAAAATAATTTTGTGAAATAAAAACATGTCCATTTACTGCGTAAATTTTCAAAAAAATCCCATCATTTGCCAGCAAGTTTTGCAAATCTCGCAAATTTGGCAAAATTTGGCAATTTGTGATGCTATGTACAGGGTGGTTTAAATGTCAGGTTACAATGGAAAATTTTTCAATGGGAAAAATTCGTAAATTTCCATTAGTTACGGATTTGGGATTGAGATTTTGATTAATTTTTATCAAAACTTATGGAACACTGATGACAAAATTCTTAAAATATTGAATTCCAGAGGCAAAATTTCGGTAACTAATGAAGATTTGCGATTTTTTCCCATTGAAAAATTTTCCATTGTACCCTGACATTTAAACCACCCTGTATGTACCTACATTGATATTTGCGAGATATACGAAGATTGACGTGAGTACGCTCAATGACATAAAACCCATAAAAATTGTTCATCACTTACAATTGTTCAACACTTGGGTCGGACTGTCGTACCAAATCGTCTTCTTCACCACCACAATTTCTAGAAGGCAGGGAGGAATTTGCAGAAGCTTCGCCGTCCTCACATTCTGGTAATGAACCAGCCACGCCCGGTATTGAGTAGCAGGTATAGCAGTGCAACCCTGGCGGTAAGGTGGTCGTCGGACCGGTGGATGGAGGCTTGGTGGTTGTTTCCTGGACATCATGCACATTGCAATTATCACCCGAACACAGGCATGAAGTTAAGGCGACGTCGTTGAAAAATGGGGGGATGTAGACCACCGTCCCGTTGGGTAAGGTGAACGAGGACCAGTAAAAGTTGTTACAGGTGCCGATGTGGCCGCTTTCCACTACACCGCAGTTACGTATGACAACTCTGTTACCCTCATATGATCCATACGCGGTCACACAGGCTGCCTGTCGTGCCCGAGGTAGTTGTCCCGAACCTATTTCGGCAATTTATTAAGGAAATTTTGAATTCTATTAAAAAGGGGGCGTCCATTTATTACGTCATCAGAAAGGTGGTTGGGTCGCTTATCTTACTCGTGTGAAGGTTACCTTGACTAGGGAAGTGGTGGGTGGGTGGTTTAAAAATCGGCGCTTTTTATGAAGTAATATATGGACGTTCTCAAACAGGATTTATGTGAGGGGTGAATTTGTCTAACCTTCAATCAGTCCAGTTTCGTCGGGACAAGTAGTCGTATTGGTTAAACTTGGAAAACTGTTGCAGCTAAGGTCAGAGCTTGGGGTGTTTTCTAAGTACGTACAGGTATGGCAGGAAAGGGCTGAAAGTGACGTAATAAAATAGTTAGGCAAGTCACGTCAGCCTTCGTACGTCCGTAACCACGAAAGTTTACAAAATCTATATATCTTGGCAAGTTTGTATGCAAAAATTACATTATAAATGTTCCTAAGTTTAGTGGTTACGGATTTACGAAGACTGACTTGAAATGTCTCATTGTTAAACTTTTTCTTATGAGTTTCTGAGGGAACTATTATCCATACATCGACTGAAGGACATCGTCTCCTTCAGCAAGGACATATACTGTCCTCCATCCAAGAATCCTGGCAGACGGAGTTCCGGTGTCTACCAAGACGTATCTCCTCTCTCCACCACTGCCATCCTAAAGTCCCCCATAATTCTACAGTTACCACAACCTCTAAATATATTTTGGTTTCTTGATACATAAATGTAAAATCCTCCGGCTACGTAAAATAAATTGATAACCAGTTGCTCTATAAAAACTATAACTCTCGGGGGACGCGTATTACATTTCGGTGACTTATTTCGAGTGCTAAATTCCGATAAAACATTAACTTTCGTGTATCTCACATCATAAGTGGGGCTGCCGATCGCACATACGGCCTTACGCCTCCAAACTGTGTGGTGACCTTCCGGAACATTGATCCCAGTCCGTCCCGACTGCACTCACCTCTGACCTACCAAGCGCCCACCAGAAGACCAACGCCCACAGACGTGGTTAGACCGGCAGAGGTCGTTCTTTGTACCTCAACACCACATCCACGCCCACAGACGTGGTTAGACCGACAGAGTTTGTTCGTTGTACCTCGACACCAGACCCATCGCCACAGACGTGATGACCTGAGATCGTTTTTTTGGACCCCTCTCTGCCCGAAAATTCGTCCGAATTCGTGGACGCCCCTTTGTCTCATTCTGCCCAAACGAGTGGACCACGCCGTCTTCTCCATTTTCTGGTTCGTATCTTTCTAAGCCGTGATGAAAATCATAAAAAGGTGCCGTAAACATTTTTTCTACATTTTTATTTAACAAAAAGACGCTATACTTTTGAGAGAGTTTTTTGAGATTAATTTTTTGAAAAGTAAAAATGAAAAAAGGCAATTTTTAAACAAAACCCTTCGAAATTTTTTTTTGGGTAGTATCACATTACCCCATTTTCTTACAGAAACTTCTGAAAAATTTTAAAAAGTGGTCAGATCGAAACAGAACTCTGCCCAAATTTTTCTTACCTGTTTCACATTGCCCCAGTCCTCTCAAAAAACTTAGAAAATTTTTGCAAACTTGTCTCAAGCTGCCTCCAGCTTCTCTTTTCGTAAATCAGTACATACATACGTACAATAAATCGGGTTTTTAACAATTTCTTTTACATTTTAAGCTTATACATACATAAGTAATTATATTTTACACTTTGTCTGAGGAACACACTTTTTAATTTGGATTTTTAAGCAAAATATGCATATTCTTCAAAAGAGAGGAATATTTTTACAAATGTACATACATAATTCCTTTTAAAACTTTTATTTATGACTCGATTTCCTTCAAATCTTTTTACATACATTCAAATTTATGATGCCTTTGACGATTGACGGTTTTCTACAGAAAACAATGCCGATATGCCGAAATATTTTTAAAATAAGCCGATTTTACGTACACTTGTCCTTGTAAAGGTCACTTCTTGTTAGGACAGTTCTATTCATTAGAATAGCGTCACTTATTTGAATATTACTAACAATTATGCTAATTAACAAGGAAGAAGAAAAGAAAATTGTGTGTTGGCATGCATGAATAATTCGCTTTGTGTTCATTTATTCAAAGTTTGGTTGAACTTTATTACACATCAATGCATTTATTAGTCGAAACATTTCCCAAAATTAAAATTTAGGATCATTTTTACATATTTAAAATCTGAATTCATTTCCTACTTACCTACCTACCTACCTACCTACCTTTTCACAACCTACCCTACCCTACTCAACTCCGAAGAAGGCACCGTCCCTCACATTGACCCAAGCTACACCACGGTGGTCAATGTTGCGGCGGCTCGTGTCGTCGTGAGCCAGGGGACGAAGGCTAGGCCTGCGGGTTCATGGTTGCAGATCCTGGGTATGCGAGCAGTTGTGGGTAAGCCTTGGCAATCAAGCCGAGGGACAACCTTCATGAGTATCCTTATTCCTCCTCTCCTTTGTTCTTTTAATGCTGCATTATTCTAATTATGGTCGAAACAAGGGTACATAAAATTATCTCTTTCTATTTGGGAAATACATACAAATTTATTTCAATATTATGAAATATTGCTAGAAACTGGCAAAGGCAACCTATTGTTAAGTTAAAGTGAAAAAATAAGTCGTTTTTATTTTTAATTCTGAATTTTGGTGAATAGTTGTTTGATTTAATTTTGATTTTTTGAGATTTTATTTGGAAAATTTTTTCAAAATGTCGAACCCTCCTGCAGTCGAACACCCTAATAAGATTATCAAATATTTTCGAAAATTTGACGGAAAAACTGACGTAAATGAGTTTATTGCTCATTTAACTGCCGATTTAGCCGAACATCATGTTACAAATAAGTGGATTTCTACAAATTTAGACCGAATTTTAGAAGGTCAAGATTTTTTCAAATCCTTGAGAGTTCCTACATATGCTACTAATTTAGTTACCACTTGTAACAATGATTATGACGACTTGTGGAAAGCAATTTTAGTAGAATTTAAACTGTTTTTTAATCATGATTCTCAAATTAGTACACACAAGCAAGCGAACAAAGCTTTAGTTTATGCTGAGAAATCTAATCCACAAGAATATGTAACTTCTAAATTTAGTATTTTACGCAATATTGATCCTAATATGACGGACAGTAAAATTGTTGAACAATTAATTAAGGGACTTCCAATTAAACTTCAATTTTTACAGCTAACTCCCACACCAAGAAGAGGACGATCTCCTCAAGTCGGATGACGACGACTCCGACAACACAATCTTCCCCGCATCCCTATCTACCACGATGGTGACACTGGCCATCCAGCCGCCCCAAGACGACAACTCCACATGGACATGTCCGATTTTTTCGCCCCGTTCCTCTCAACTTTGGCCCCACTCCACGGTAGGGACTACCGCTACTTTCCCGGGGGGCCTGAGGGAACTATGCATATCATATGCATCCTCCCCTCCTATCTCTTCCTCGTCTCCATATTCATACATTGATGTCTCGACCGGCCACTCACTCCTAAATTATCCATACATCGACTGAAGGACATCGTCTCCTTCAGCAAGGACATATACTGTCCTCCATCCAAGAATCCTGGCAGACGGAGTTCCGGTGTCTACCAAGACGTATCTCCTCTCTCCACCACTGCCATCCTAAAGTCCCCCATAATTCTACAGTTACCACAACCTCTAAATATATTTTGGTTTCTTGATACATAAATGTAAAATCCTCCGGCTACGTAAAATAAATTGATAACCAGTTGCTCTATAAAAACTATAACTCTCGGGGGACGCGTATTACATTTCGGTGACTTATTTCGAGTGCTAAATTCCGATAAAACATTAACTTTCGTGTATCTCACATCATAAGTGGGGCTGCCGATCGCACATACGGCCTTACGCCTCCAAACTGTGTGGTGACCTTCCGGAACATTGATCCCAGTCCGTCCCGACTGCACTCACCTCTGACCTACCAAGCGCCCACCGGAAGACCAACGCCCACATTTCGTATTCTTAGAATATTCTAGTTTACTTTCCGTCCCCGCAGGTTTTAACATTCTCAGAAATTCAGTGTGAAACAACGCCCCTATCAGTCTCAAATACCCCCGTCAGCATATAAATTATGCTGACGGGACTGACAGTGCACACTGGTCCGGAATATTGAATTTATTGGCCAAAACCTACTCTCAACTACCCTGTTCAGTACCTTTAACATAGATGTTCAATTGTGGAAAGTTTCATTTAAATTGTTCGAGTGGTTATAGCGTGGCATATGCCTAAACTTGGCTCATAGCATTGACTAAATGGGAAAAACTTCAAGTTGAAAATCCTGTCTAGTCCGGTGGTATTTCGAGAAACCGTTAACGTGTCATTAAACCCTTATATCTCATCTACAAAAACTGCTGTCCCTTTTTGCCCGTTTTGCAAATTGACAGAAATTTAAGTTTATGCAAAGGCAAATTGCATAATCAAAATATCTGGAGTACTCCAATCATTGCAATGTATGAAACTTTTGAGTGTTCAAAATAACACAATCGCTTCGAAATATCTTGCCCATTCCCTGAGGAAGGATGCATGGTAAAAGAAACGCCTCTATAAAATTTATTAGCAAGGGGGGAATTTTATGAAGTGTTGGCCCCCTGAGCCGGGACGGCGAGATTTTTAATTTTGGCCCTTTTTTCTCTTTTAATGAGATCAGAGGGCAGAAATACTTAATAAAACTATAGAATATTGTGATTTGATAAAAATACATCCTCAAATGCATCGAAACAATACTTTGAAATTTACATTTTGACCACACCCCCTGGCGGTGGGTGTGCCGATAATGTCGCAATGTTGTTGTTGAATTATATAGAGCTTGATGCGACCATACCTGTGCAAGTGAAAATACCTTCACTCAACTTCACTCATTTTCACCTCGAGTCAAGTTGCCCTTCACTCCCCTCACTCACGTGAAGGAAGGCTGAGTGAGGCTTCACTCACTGATAATCTGATTCTCACTCCTTCACTCCCTTCACTCCCTCATTCCTCACACGCCACTCATTCCCCTCACTCATTCATTCCCTTCACTCTTTTTTCACTCAATTCAGTCCCTCGTGTCATCATAAATTAAATATTTTGGCGCCATCTGGTGGGGCAAAATGAGATTCGACTGGGGCAATGTGAGACTGGGCTGGGGAAATGTGAGACTGGGCTGAGGCAATGTGAGACTGGGCTGGGGTAATGTGAGACTGGGCTGGGGTAATGTAAGACGAGGCTGGGGCAACGCGAGAATTTCCTGTGGTGATATGAGACTCACTATTTTCATACAAGTAGTTTCCGAAGCCCGCATTGCGGGCTTATAAAATTGGTCAATCCAGGATTAAGAATTGAGATTAGGATTGAGGATTAATTAGTCCTTAATCTCAATCTCTAATCCCATGTTTTAGAATTTTAATGCTTAACCCTTAGTCCGAAAGTGGGTTTAGAATATTTACATTTACTGAAAAGTTGAAAATCTAAGTTGAGATCCTCCCCGCTCGAAGTTGATTGCATCTTGTTCGTTGTTCGTTCATTCTTTATCAGAAATTTAAAAAACTGGGAACAATTTTGCAGAAACTACTCGTAACATGGTATCCATGTATGCGAAATAAGCATTGGTGTGACCTTAAAAGAAATGTGAGTGGTCGAGAGTAAACTGACGACTATAGGGGAGTTCCCAGGTACCGGATCAACTGCCGACTTTAAGAGGTGTACACAGATCCCACTCAACTGCCGAGTTTAGCGGTGGTGCACAGATCCCGCCATGCCGACTATAGGGGGTGCGCCTAAATCTCTGGTCAACTGCCGCCTATAGGTTTACCAGGTCACGAGTCAATAGTCGTACCGGGCATGCCCATGTGACAGATTGAGTCTTGAATCTAATCGATGTGCAAAGGGTCAAGCTGTGTTCAATTTGGGATGTTTTGGGTTATTCTGGTGGTAAAGTTTTCTGAACGTTTTGACACTTTCAGCGTAGAACGCCTATCGGCGAAAAATACAACATAGTTCCTTCAAAAGCCTATAAGTGGCGTTGTTCGTTTGCCAATACTTACAATGCAAGCCTTCTACGTGTACAACTCAGATCGGGTTGGGACCAATTTTAGTTTGTTCACCACAAAAAATAAGGATACCCATATTTTTTCATTTTTCATAATACGCTAATTTGAGCGCGAGGCGCGAATTTTAAAACATTTTTCAGCCAAAACCTCGGTTTTTTAAAATTCTGTAAATTTTCGAATTGTAGCGCGAATCCAAAAATTTGAAGACATGTCTCTTCAGATTGATTTACTTGACTTATAAAAAATCCAAATACATTATTTTTTGAAAAAGTAAAAATTTGAAAGAGTTTATAATTTTAATGAATTTCAAAAACTGGCAAAAAATTTTGAAATTCAAATTTTGAGACTATTGGATTTTTCATAAGTCAGGTAATTCATTCTGAAGAGACCTGTTTTCGAATTTTTGGATTCGCGCTAAAATTCGAAAATTTACGGAATTTTTAAAAACCGAGGTTTCGGCTGAAAAATGTTTTAAAATTCGCGCCTCGCGCTCAAATTAGCGCATTATGAAAATGAAAAAATATGGGTATGCTTATGTTTTGTGGTGAACAAAATAAAATTGGTCCCAACCAGATCTGAGTTGTACACATAAAAGACTTACATTGTTAGTATTGATGACCTTTGACCTCTGATTATGACCTTTGATAATAATAATTTTAATACTGAGAAAATAAAATTTTTTTTGAGGTCGGTCTAGAAAAACCAATTTTGGTATGAATTTAAAATGAGCGCGAATGTCACGTGATAAGTGACATCCAATAGAGGGCGCATAATGCGTGAATATGCAAAAATCGATAATCTCATAATGCCCCAATCATTGAAAATCACGGTGGGCGCTTATGCGTTTTATATTTACAATAACATTGAGTCGTGTCTCGTTTTGCCCCATGTTCAACCAAGTTCCAGCGCACACGTTCAAATTGGACAGACAAACACAGTGAGTCACGGCTATTCTTAGTATTGATGGCCACGGTGATTTTAGTATCTAAACTAACTATATTCCTTCACCTTTTTTCCCCAGAGATGAAGGAGTGACCGGGATGGAGCCTTCATCTCCTTCACTCCTTCACCCTTCATTCCACTCACTTCTCGTCTCAGCCTCCCTCACTCACCTTCACTCACTCGATCAAATTTTTCAACTCCCTCACTCAGCTTCACTCTCCTTCACTCCCTCATCGTGAATAAAGCCTCAATTTACCTAAATTGAGTGAAGCTGCACAGGTATGGATGAGACCTTTCACATGATACCCCACTTGATGGGGTAACGCGAGAAAATAATTATTAGACTTTGACCACACCCCCAAAGGGGTGTGGCTATGAATGAATCTTCCATAACTTATACCCTTTGAACTTCATATATCGATTCCCGAAGGCAGCGTTCGAAAAAATTAATTTGTTCGAAAGTTATGGGTTTTGGCAAGCAAATAAGCTAATCCGGACCAGTGTGCAGTGGCGTAGTTTCTCAGAACTCACAATTTATGTAAAAGTTCAAGCCTGCGTGGAAAGAGAATACCTATGTATTTACTTACCGTCAATGGAGACTAGTATGCTCAGGGAGCCGATAACTTGAAAGAATTTCATTTTGAACTGTGCTGTCACAAGTAGAAAATTATGATTAACCCGGATGAATTGAGCAGACCACGGTTTTATTGCATATGCAGATGTCCAGGGAAATGTTGCATATATCTGTTTACGCAGATGGGTAGGGTAGCAAAAGTCCAGTTGTAATTTGATAATCAATTCTCCCGATAAGACAGTCATCGATATGAGACATCATTTTTAGTTAGAAATCCAATCACGTTTGTTATGCACCATATACATAAGTACATATGTACTATACTTAAATATATTATTCAAGATATAGAAAATTCGTGCGCAAAAAACATGTCTCTGACTCGTATCCTATTAGTCATACATACGTATGTTTTTTCTGCTCATAAGCTATGAGCAGGTGGACCGAGAGATTATGTATGTAAGTAGAAAGAAACCAGGTAGAAAACTTAATCGCATAGCATAAAATATTTTGCAGTGTTGGTCGAATGCGTATAGAATGCCTAACCTCTTAAAGTCCACATTGCACATTTGTACTCAATAAATTACCTTGACACCCAAATTTCTAAAAAACGAGTGTTTCTAAGGTATTTTGTGGAAAATTCGATGGTAAAAAACGGATTTTTTCAACATTTTCCTTCTGAAATTTTGGAATTTTCCCTATACCGACCAATGTAAAAAAAATTGGAATTTTCATGTTATTCCTTAAACAACTAAAAAATTGGAAACTGTTTAAAAATTTTAATTGGTTGCTATCAGGTATAATTATGAAATCTACATCGTATCCATGGGAAATTTTATTTAAAAAATAGTAGGACATAGGAAAGAGGTTAATAGATAAGCCTGCAGTTCTGCGAATTTGTCCTTGTTAATTGAACGCAAGTTCCTTAGAGCATGACTTTTGTAACCGAAACAATATGGCATGATCACACGATACTTTTTCGACGAAATTGTTTCCTAATCAGAACGATGTTGTCACTCTGACTGATCGTCGGGCTGATGTCAATTGCTCTCAATGAGGTGGATGCCTGCACAAATCATGCAGAATTTCCACATGTACGCATAATACATACATCTGTCATCTGTAGATAATTTGACTCAATGGCGTACTCAAGTCAACTTTCATAATTTGAAGATATACATATTATGTTTGTATATCTTGTACATATATCTCGCAAATTGAGCAAAACCTGCGAAGTTTGCGAAATTTACAAGATTGCGCAAAACTTTTACTGGCAAACCTGGGATTTTTTTCGCAAATTTATGGGAATATTCACTGGGCATGTTTTTATAATAAAAAATAAAATTTTTATTTCACAAAACTATTTCGCAAACTTATCCTCACCAGCAAGAGAAATTACCGAAATCCATGGAAACATTTTTTTATACAAAGTTTTATCTAGAAGAATAATTTTAAAGAATTATATTAAATTAAAATTTATGTAATGTCAGGAAAAATTTCGGGCGGATGGATTGACATCATTTCGGCTGGTTTCTGCTTCCTCCCTAAACACATAATTAACTTCTCAGCTAATACTTTAGAAAACAATTTCTCCGCTTGTAAATCTAACTAGGCAGGTTATCACAACTTTGCCAACGATTATTACTACTAGTTATCTACATCCTGTCTGGTAGATATTTAATAGACTAAATTTTGTAAAATATATAAGTATCAGCCAATTTTCTACTTATCTCACAATAGAAATACAACAGAACCTGTACTTTTACAAAGTCTAATTATTTTTCACCTGGCGTCGGTTCCTTTATCTTACAAGTTTTGTAAATTGTGTACATATGAACTTATAACCCACTTACATATCTCGATTGAGGCTCGTATGTCAAACATACGTATGAATGAATGCATGTATATGGTGTGATAAATATGATGGAAAGTATGTATATTTTCCAACGTGTCAATACATTTGTCATACAAAAAATAATTATAGTTCTTCGAAACCTTTTTTTATATAAGCTCTTATCGCCCGAGTTCTTATCAGGATGAGCATATTATCATAAGCAACAGGAGTTTCGTAACACAGGACGTGGGACGAATTTCTTCTGACTATTTGAATGTCTTGAATTGCGTGGGAGACAGGTTGAAGGACAAGAAAATTTTCAGTAGCGATTTAGACCTGGATTTCGCACATTCACAATGACGAGACGCATCCTAGAAATCATAGTCTGCTTGCACATTTCAGCACTCTGCAGTACTTGGGAAGTGAGTTGTACAGAAAATTTTAACGTAGTTATTGGGGCGAAATTGTTAAAAATTTTAAAGTACGTTGGCCAATCTAAAGTCATACAAAGTGTGGCATGGAAACGAAATTATAACTGCGCTTTACCACATTTCGGAAGTTTGCAGGTTTTTACTCCTATGCAAATAAGTTGTTTACAAGAGGAGCGTCATGGTGATCCTCAATGGATAGTTGAAGAATTAGTTGGAAGATATAATCCTGCAAAACAACGGAAAATTATTCTGCTAGACATTTCCACCCTAAATTTAATCTTGACTAAGGACCAGATCAAAATCCAGTTGTTTAACTCTGTCACGATATTAATTCAAGACACCCCACAACTCCTGCCTAATATACGAAATTTGGTGGGAAACTTTTGGTCTGAGCGCACGTTTCTCCTAACCTTGACCAACATTTTTCAACTTTGTCACTTTTGTCAGGAATTCACCCACCATCACGTCTGGGAAAATTTGAAAATAAGCCCAAAAATGTCCCCTCTGGACAACAAATTTCGAAAGAATTTTCACCATGCGGCATTATTCGTTCGTAACGCGTTAACTGGAAATGCAACAAGCGCGGAACTCGACTCCCTCAAAACATTCTCAAAAAATCAGATAAAACTAAAACTTCGAGCATTTTTATCAACTCAAATTCAAATTTTTCTAAACACTTCGATCCATTTCTTACAAAACGGTCAAGAACATTCATTCGAAACCATATATTTCTACACCTTATTCCGTCCCGGATTTAACTACCAGCGCCAACAAGTTTTCAGCTTTGGAGAGCGAAAAGAAATCAAGTTTTTAACTCGCCGGAAAGTTCGAGACTTTGACTGGAATTGGGTCCAAGGTCCTTACGATGCTGAAGTCTGGATTTGTTTCTGCGTCACATTTCTGATTACGATGATGCTTATGAATTTGATTTTAAAATTTGAACCTTCCCGCCGTAATAAGCATGATATCGTACACACTTTTTTATTAATGTTACGAATCGTTTTAGAACAACATTTAGAACAGTTGCCTTCAAGAAAGACATTTTTTCGAGTAGCGTTCGCAACCTGGCTGATATTTTGTCTCGTTATCACTGAAGCGTATCGCGGCGAATTTATGGGAACATTTGTTCAGCAAAGATATCTCGAAGTACCAAAGTCAGTCGAGGATCTCGAAAATTTCTACACGTCAGGAACTCGATTTAAGACGGATAATAACGGGACCAAGTTGACAAGCAATGTCGTCGTATTATTTCAAGAGGACCCTCGAAATTTGTCGAAACATCGAACCATCCTGGAAACATTGGAGAGGGGAAATATTGTCACTAATTACGAGGATTTATTTCAACGTCTTTACGTAAAGGGCGACTCGCTAATCGAAGACTCAATCGTACTAGAATCGATACTGTCGATTGAATCGAAAGAAAAGTTCGAATTATCGGAAGACATCGTTTCCACGGATATTTTTAATTTTATTGAAAAAAATGTGTTTACGAGATACATCTCGAATATTTTGCAACTCTGCGTGGAAACAGGTTTCGTACAAAGCAAGACGAAAAGTGAGGTTGGAGAAATGGTAGGACAGGCCAAGAGAGTGATTAAGGGATTATTGAGACAAATTGGGCGTGGTCAGGATGCCGAAAATGGTGGGAAGAGGATAATTTTGACGTTTGCTCATTGTAAAACCTTTTTTATTTTAATGTTCATCTTTTACTCGGGGAGTTTGGTCATTTTTGTGGTTGAAAGGCGCCGATATTGTGTCATAGAAGGGGGTGAGATTTCTGGAAATTTTACCGATAAACGCGGTTATTCCAGAAGAGTGTATCGACCTCATAAAAATTTTTGTACACGGATAAGGTTGCGCGTAATGATATGGTACATTTCAATATTTCGGGAATATCCGCAGTGGGCAGATTGCTGATATGTATGCAAATACAAGCATCTTTTTATTAGAGTATATTTGCCAGCATGTTACCAAATCTTACCTACTGTTTACACAAATATGTACGTAAATATCTCATAAAATTTGAAAGCATGCCTGATATGAAATCTAAATATCTAGATTAAATAATGGTTTTTCCATAGTTAATAACGTTCAGTTCAGTTAATAATTAACTGTTTATAACGTTCCATAGAACGTTATAAACTAGATTTACCTGTTCAAGTTTTTTTATACCTGTTAGTTTGGCACTTGATATCTAATCCTGTTATTTTGATCAAATATCGATCGAAATGTAGAGCTCTGATATAAAAGATGTGCAGATCAACTATTTAACTCAGTTGATGTAAGAGATGTGCAGGGCAAATAAGTAATTTAGTCGGAAGTTAAAACTTGTGTAAGCATAGAGAGAAGAGCAATTTTTAACAAAATTTTTACAAGGCAGCGGTCATCATCATGATTCTGGTAAGAATTTAAACTAAATTAGTGAGATTTATTTTTTCGGGATATATGTAAATATGCATGAATGTACATATTTATTGATCTAAAATATGTGCCTAATGTTCAAATTATACTTTGTATTTCAAGGTACTTCTCACCATCCTCGTGTCAAATAGTTTGGCCACACCGGTCAAACTGGATGATGTCCACATTAACATTAAGGTTAACTCGATTTTCACGCAAAAGCAAAATTAAAAAGTCACAATCGTATTTATATTCCCTGATCCTGCATATTTGTACACGATTTTGACTTTTTGAATATACGTCGATGTAAGATATGTACATACATAATTATTATTTACATATGTATCTTATCTGGAAAATTAAAAAATATATATCGGTTCATTTCGTTCCATTTATCAGTTTCGTTCTTCATGGACGATGTGCAAATCAAAGAATCGTCTTATACAAATAGGGCAATTACAAATATACATAAAACGAAAATACGATGTGGACGAATCACTAAATATGTAAGTTATATAAATAAATTTTTATCAATCAACCCACTTGAATGTATACTTACGTACCTAGTCTAACCATAAGAAGTGATAGTAGAGCGTAGTGTTTGACCCGGTCAATATAAAATTAAAATGTAAGTTGCAGTTTGTACCTGCATTCAGTGGCTATCATTGTTGTTAACCTCATTTGCCTGACTTCACTAGGTCAAACGCTAGAGGAGCTTTACCACACGCGCGCGACAATAAGTTTTCACTTTTTACGCGAGATAAAAAATTCAGAATGTTAGATATAGGGTAGAAATTCAAGGACAACTACGATCTGGTTGCCCAACCCATTAAATTAACCCTAGGGACTGTGACTATTTATGACATAAAAGTTCCGGTTGTCCAAGATCAAGGAGGACTACAGTGATGTCCGAAGCTTTGAACACCAGAATAGCATAAAATCTCTGTCTGACGCCGAAGACTTTAGCTATATAAATGACCTTTCAACTTTAGAAATGAGATGAGCACGGAAAAATGATCCTAAGATGGAGGCCTTTTATAGTAGAAAGCATCACGCGCTACTAATTTCCTAGACATAAGCTGAGGTCAATAAATCGACCTCCCTCTCCCAGCGGTACGGTAAAAAAACAAACAAAATTTTCCATTTACCGATGGGAATTTCTTTAAGACGGAACCATATTTCCACAAAAAAAGAAGCAGAATTTATGCTAAATATTCTTAGGGTTAGTTGATTACGAAAAGAAGGTCGAATGTTATCTTATCGGGCTGCATTCATTGTTTTGGCGGGAATCGGCGGAATTGGGCAAAAACCGCCCAATTTCCTCCATTATGGAGAGGAGATAGTTTTAAAAAATATTTGATTAACCTCATAATGAAGATGGAACACCCCCTCGACCAGTCCATATTGGGTGGAAAGCCACCGACCTTTGTGCCGGGCCCCACAGCAAAAATGCAGCGAAATTCGTGAAAACCTGGCTGACGAAATCTATTTCTGACTTCATTTCCGATTTAAGTTTGTCCTTGGTATTTTCGAACCGAAATTGATTTCACCCCTAAATCATGATTAAAGTTGATGAAAAGGTCTGTTCTGAGCCACATATAAGTGTCAGGGTCACAAAAAAATTTCTGAACCGGGAATGATACACTTTTCAATAAATTTCGTGCGTATTTTTGATAGAGGCTTCTCCTCTGGTAACCAATTTTTCATGGTCACAGGAGGAATATATTTTCAAGTCTGATACATGTTTTCTACGTGAAATTTAACTGGCTTTTCAATGGAATAAAAAGAAATTTGAAATTCCTTAAAACTAACCTAAAATAGTCGTCTACTCTACTATCACTTTTTAAGTTTAGACTAGGTATACTGTTAGAAATCTAGTATAATCAGACAGGTATTGATTTCTCGGTGTTCAACGTTAATACTGGGCTATATTACATGTTACATATAAATACCACTTTGGTAGAGTCATATAGATACCGCTTAGTGTTATTTTAATAATAGATAGATTTTAATAATAGATTTCTAAGGGTGTACATTTTGTAGTGGAGATTTCCTCATGAAATAGGTCTAATAAATTCTGGAGTGTTTTCTGTGGAAATCTGACAGCATTATTTCGTGGCCATATAAATCAGGGAATGTTTAGCAAATTGAATGATTTATATTTACTGTGACAAAAAGGTTTACTCATTTAGTGGATAAATAATATATCAATCGAGGAAATCATAATTTTATGATCAACGAGTTAAACTTAATGAGTTAAACCGGTATCAGTAGTATTTTAGTGGACGATATATTTACTAATGCTCAGAGAACTTGTTTAATAAAAATTTGAGAACGATTACTGCCCCAGATGTGTACATATATTTACATGCGTAGGTTATGCATACATATTTCAATCGAGAAACAGAACTATGTATAATGTGCGCAGCATGTATACAAAGGGCAAATATGTATGTATCATATTCATTATTGCAATTTTGCATGACATATTTAGTATTTAAAAATTTTAGAAACATAGCTGTCATACTAATTTATCGGCCTGTCGGGGCAGCAAGACTAATTTTCGATTATTATTATTATTAATTCAATACACGTACTTTGCATCATCTTCGTCTCGTAATTTAATGCAGTCAGCTTTTTAGTATGCGATTTTGACTCGGATACATATTTGTGCAAATATTTAGGGTTGCACGACCCTAAATGCGAAAATGACGTTTATTATAGTAAACATTCAGGAAATATTCCACAAAAAACTTCTCGTCATTTAAAATGAAAACTTGTTTTTTATACATATTTAGAAAGGATTTGATCGTCCACTCATCCTCAGATTTGAAAACGTGATTCATCCTCAAAAACCGACGATTCCATCGAGTCGGAAATCTCGCCAGCAAAACTATCCGTTCATAATTTATGGGGGGGTGGTAAGTTAATTAAGGATTTATTACCAAAAGCAAATGACATTAAACACAATTTATATCCAAGCTCACCACCGCTGTATAATTCGCTACGAGCTGCCTATCCTCCAACTTACGGAGGGGGACAAACGCCACCCCAGAATTCTTATGGGGGAGGACCGGGGCCATATTCTCCGCAGCAGCAGACATTTGAAATCCCACCTGCTGCAGGTCAGAACCCTCAGGCAGCTATAGCCCAAACCCTCATGCAACTTCAAGCCCAAGGAATACAAGTATCTGATGTTCATGTTGCCCAAGGATAGGTCCTGTCGCTTGGCTTGCTTATACATATAAACGCGATTTCAGACTGATACAATTTATAGTAATTTATGCATGTTTATTTAACAGAATATTTCCAAATTTTCATATAATATTTTTGTATCGATTGCTAAATTTACGAAGACCAGTGTAGCTTAATTACTTGAGTTTGTAATTAATTACTAATTACTTAATTACATCAGACGAGAGAAAGTAATTAATTACTCAATTACTAATTACATCAGTCAAGTAATTAATTATAATTTCAATTACTTCCGTCAAAAGTAATTAATTACTTAATTACAAATTAATTACTTAATTACAAATTAATTACATTTTTTATAATCATGGCGGTACAATCTTAAAAGTATGGTATAGTCACGCAGGTATTAATTTCCTGGTATCAAAGTTGCTACCGCCTTGTCTTATAATTATATCGGTCGACTGGTAAATTTTTACCGATCCGTAAAAATTGCTACCGATATGGTAAAACTTTAATACCGAGCTATTACTATACGGTATAACTTGTTAATACCACTTTGGTAGACTCACGTATGAATACCGCTTGGTATTATTTTAATACTACATAATAAATATAATATATTTCAAGAGCGTAAATGTACTAAAGAACTGCCGTTAACCGTTAAGATTATATAAGCACTTATTAATCTAATTGCTAGAATCAAGTTGTTGGAAGTACATTCCAACAAAACTCAAAGTAACAGAAAATGAATAATTCATACCCGGAGCGTATTTAACGCAAAATTAATGTTCAAGGTCGCATAAAAACGATCTTGCAAATCAAGATTTTACACAATAGGCATTCTAATTCGAAGCAATCAAGTAATTAATTATCTTGTTACTCAATTGCAGCAAAGTAATTAATTACTAATTACAATCACATTGCCACAAAGTAATTAAAGTTCAATTACTAATTACTTTCTCGATTTTTCTTGTAATTAATTACGTAATTAATTACTTTTGTAATTAATTACTACAACACTGACGAATACATACATACTTACATACTGTGTGTACTGGAAAATACATGATGTATTGCAAATTTTATAGCTTTGCACAATGTTTTTCAATGATGCTTTAGTATTAATGTTAGAGGTACGGTACATAGTTCTTGTTTAAATTAAATAAACCGATTATTGAAATTGATTTTAATAGTGATGCATTCAATTTTTAACTGTGCGAGATGAAAAAAATCTCATAAATTTTTAGCTAGAAAGTTCCTACCTACAATATTTTGAATTGTTTTATTGAAATCTGACTGCATTAGTTCATGCCCATATAAATCAGGAAATATCTAGCAACTTACATATATACAAGTACATACATATGTATGCATGCATTTATTGTGGAATTGTTTTTACTCATTTAGTACGTATGTAGATGAATAATTTAATCAAGGAAATGATAACTTTATGACCAATTAATGAGTTTAACCGGTATCAGTATTATTTTAGGGCACGATATATTTACTAATGCTAAAAGAACTTGTGCAATAAAAATACGAGAATGATTGCTGCCCAGGGGTTTGTAGGTTATGTTTCAATCAAGAAACGGAACTTTAATGCGTGCAGAATATGGCAAAGGGCAAAAATGTGTCATATATTTATTGCAATTTTGCATAACATTGATCATGGCATAGTTAGTATTTAAGCATTTTGGAAACATTTGAAGCATGATGAGTTTGGTAAAATTGGAGATTTACTCGCCTTTGTTGGGATCGCAAGGCTAATTTTCAATTACAATTTTAAACAAATTTCAATATAAGTACTTTGCACCGTTTTTGCTTCTCATAAATTACTTCAGTCAGCTTCTTAGTGTGCGATTTTGACTCGGATACATATTCACAACCCGAAATTTGATGTTTATTTGACTAAACCCTGACGAAATATCGCACAAATTATTTTTTGAGTTTCAACTGAAAACGTGTTTTGTTCGTACACATTTAGCAAGAATTTAATCGCCCACCCAGATTTGAAAACGTGATTCACTCTCAAAAACCGACTATCCTATCGAGTCGGAAATCTCGCCAGCAAAAACTATCCGTTCATAATTTATGGGGGGTGATAAGTTAATTAAGGATTTATTAATCGAAGTGAATGACATTATGTAAGCACAATTTTTATCCAAGCTCACCACCGCTGTATAATTATCTACGAGCTGCCTATCCCGCAACTTACGGAGGGGGACAAACGCCAACGCAGCAACCGCACTTTCAACAAACCATCAACCAAATTTAAAACCAACCCGAGCTGACAGAGGTGACGAGTTTGCAACGAAATATGCAACGATTTCCCAACTAAAAATCGTTGCCGAAATGTCCATACCGATCTAATGAATTATGAGTACCAACTATTCAATACCTAGACGGTGACGATTTTGTGTTAACTGGGCATTCAATTTTCGTTGTACAGAAATAGCGTTGACCCTACTTGCCTGTTTGGCACCGATAATTTGCTACCTAACGGACGCCAAAATCTCGTTACTAAATCGTTGCCCATTTGATACATTAATTACAACGCTGATGCATCATTATTTGCTACATACATTAGCACCAATGATTGATCAGCGTCAAATCGTTACGTATAATTTTCACCAAGTCAACGCTGTCTCAGCATAGACGTAACTGTGCCAGCTCGCATGCCGCCGCCACTCACAAATATTCCATTTTCAAGCAACACGCTCATAAAAATATTGTCTTTGATTTATTTTTTAAATGTCCGAAACTAATTTGAAACAATTTTGTGTCGTGGACTTCCCCACGGATAAGACAATTGATGTTGTCCCAAAAACTTGGCTCTCCGCTGACAATACAAAATGCCAATTTCCGTCAAATCGTCCTAAGGGTTTCAAAAAAACGCAAGAGGACCCTGGGTCACTACCAGACCCCCTGTGGAAAATTTGGGATATTGTGGTTAAGAAAAGTTATGGTAAGCTTTATTGATAATAAGAATATATTTAAACAATATTAGTGTCAAGTTTAAATTAATTGAATAACATACTTTTATTTTATTTTATTTTCAGAGAGTTTTGATCGCGCAAACAACAAAGCCAAGAAACTTTTAAAATCTAATTACGTGGATAGCAGTGATTTTGAAATTGTACCTGAATCATCACAAAGCCAAGAAGAATTGAATGTTGAAGGTATATTCATTTGTAATAATTTAAATAACTACGGAAAAATAATTCAAACGATTAGGGTAGTATATAAAAATTTCAAAATTTTTTATTTATATTGCTCAGATGGGACCAGCAATAATGTGGATCAAATAATAGAGTCAATCCCTATTACCTTGAACTATGATGAACATCTTGCAGCTCTAATTGGGGAATTTCGCAGTATTTAATTTGATTACTAATATGATCTTGATGTATATTTTCACACATTTCAACTAATTATAAATGGGTGTAAATATTTAGTATTTCAGGAGACGTCCATCCAAAACCAGCTCATATTACAAGAAGAAATAAAGGACCTCAAAGCCATTGTATTGCGTTGTCTTAATTCTTTGTCCAATGTGCAGCCATTGACAAGTATTATTTGGCCGATTAAGAACAATGAAGATTTGGAAAAAGTTAACCAATGTCTTGCAGATCCAAATACTTATAATAGAGAAGTAATTTTATAGAAATTATATTTATTACATTATATAAAATAAAGAATGTCATAATAATTGTTTATTCCACAATTTTTAGGTGATTTTTCTTGGACGAATTGGGGGAGGAACAGTCTCAAGAGCCGTGAACGAAACGATGAGTGGTGTCATTAAACACGAATTTGCCTTAATTCTTAGATTAACGGATGCCTCGAAGAAAATCTCGTTTGGTGGAACACCTTGCTGTAAATTAGTAAAAGGTAAAAATCCCTGTACAAATTAGTATTTAAATTTATCATTTAAATATTTATCATTAAAATCTTATTCAAAAAATTATTGTGCAGATGCCATTCGACATTTCTTTCTTCATAATGCGCCTGGGAAATTTGACACTGATCTTTGTGAAAGCAAATTGGATTCTATGATTGCAAAATGGCTTCGTGATTCTATCAACAGGGGAGAGGAAGGAAAACAAAAACGTTCCAAGGCCAAAGATGGACGCACCAAGGTCGACAAAACATTACAGGGTGAAGAGGAGGCTGAGTCAAATGTTGCGTCGGATTAGAGCCCCATCAACAGGAACAAATTTATCCCAAACCTTAATTCAATCTCACCTGAACACAATCGTAAGAAATGATACTACTAGGGGTAGTGACGAGAATTATAATTTAGGTTTAGATTCAGTTCAAACTGAGAGTCAAAATAGTAGTGCCACTGATGAAAGTGATCACGAATTGCACAGGGATATTAATATTACAAAGTTTAATCATGTTTCATTACTTAGGGAGTGGGCAGTAATCCACAACATTTCACACCCCGCGATTAAAGATTTATTGGAAATTTGTCGAGGTTGGCTACCTTTCTGTGGCTTTCCAGTAGATCCACGTTCGCTTTTGCAAACTCAGAGAAATGTTGAATTGGAGAATGTGGGAGGAGGTCAGTTCTATCATTTTGGTTTAGAAAAGGGAATTCTGGGAATAATTAATGCTACCAAAGGCAAACAAGTGAGTTTTAAAAAAATCGAAATTAGTTTAGGGATTGACGGCTTGCCAATTAGCAAGAGTTCAAATTTGCAGTTTTGGCCAATTTTATGTAAACTAAATGGTAATTTGTGGGGCGGGAATGTTTTTATAGTTAGCCTATTTTGTGGCAATCAAAAACCAAAGTCAATTGAAGAATTTCTTAACCCTTTGGCTAATGAATTAAATAGTTTAAAACAAAACGGGATTGAAGTTTATGGCAAAAACTTAAAATTCGTTTTGAAAGCAATTATTGCAGATGCACCGGCGCGTGCTTTCATCAAACAAATTAAAAGTCATAATGCATATTTTGCATGTGAAAGATGCTATTTTAAAGGGGAATTTTATGGCCGGGTTATTTATCCTGTTGGAGAAAAGTACCCACTGCACTCTGATGAAAGTTTTAAAAGTAAAGCTCACATAAACCATCATGAGCCAAATAAAATGTCTCCCCTAGTAAATGCTGATGTTGGAATGATAAGTCAAATCCCGTTGGACTATATGCATTTATGCTGCCTTGGGGTTATGAAGAAGTTGCTAATTTTGTGGATAGAAGGACCAATTCCTCATAGATTATCGCAAAAACAAATTAATTTGATATCTAATAAACTTTTACAGTTTAGGAATCGTGTCCCGTCCCACTTTTCACGAAAACCTAGAAGTTTATCAGAAGTGAAACATTGGAAGGCCACCGAATTTAGAAACTTTTTACTTTATTTGGGGCCGATGTGTTTAAAAGGTGTGCTTAGTACAGAAAAATATCATCATTTCTTATTGCTACACACTTCTATTTACGTATTAGCTTCAAATTTTGCAAAATATCAGGAATGGGTGGATTTGTCGGGTAGCTTAATTGATGAGTTTGTTGAAAAAATCCCACTCTTATATTGTAAAGAGTTTTTGGTATTCAATGTCCACTCTTTAACTCATTTAGCAGGGGATGTACTACTTCATGGGCCACTCGATGATTTTAGTGCTTTCCCGTTCGAAAACTTCATGCAAGTGATAAAACGTCTCTTGCGCTCTAAAAATTCCCCCTTGAGTCAAATGGTTAGAAGGCTTTCGGAAATAAATGCAATTTCAACAAGTCTTTCAAAACATGTAGAAAATTCATCGTTGACCCCTTCAGCCAAATTAGGCGACAATTGCTTTATCACAAAAACAGGACAAGTTTGTGTCGTTGAAAAATACCGAAACCAACTTATGTGTCGAGTTTTTGGTGACGAAATACAGCCAAAGTCATACCCCGTTCAATGCAAAGGTTTAGGAATGGGTTATGTACGAAATTTGGGAACTTTGCGGAAATTAGACCCCGAAAATCTCTCAAAGAAGTGTATTTTACTTCCTTGTGGCAAAAAATATTTTTACATATCCTTGTGCAATTCGTATGAAACTAATCGAAGGTAGTAATATTGTTATTAATTATTTATAAGTAGTAAATTTATGAAAGATATGCATAAGTATTTATGTAATTATGTCTATTTATGCGTATATGTATAAGCATTACATAAGTATATGTTTTTGTTGACATAAACAATAAATAGTTTTGATTCTTCAATTTAGATGTTTTTGTTTTGTGCAGTGAGTAGAATTATTTCGCATTTAAATTACGGTAAAAAAACTACACTATATAAATGGTATTGAGGGAACGTTTTCATTTCGTTACCATTTCGGTACTCATGAAAGTTACTGGCCAGGTAGCAGAATTTCGTTGAGCGGAGATTTCTCTTCGTTCATTCGTTACGTGCAACCAGCATCGTATCATTGCATGATCTTGTTCAATTTCGTCGACTTTTCGGTGCCAACGGTCGCCAGTGCCTAATCAACGCATGACTGGCAGCTCGGGAAGCATTCAATGCCGAAGCACCTGGCATGTTTGGTGGATAAGTCACAGCACGCCTATCGGTACATACTTGTAGTAAACGCAATTTCAGGCCAATGCAATTTAAATGTTTAAGGATATTTAAAAATGTGTGAATTATAAAAAATGCTCGTGAAAAATTGTACCGATTACGAAACTTAGGAAGAAGCCTATCAAAATTGTTATATAAATTATCAGTGTTAATGTTAAATACTAATGCTCATTAAAAAAATAAGGACAAGAGTCCTTACATTTTTTAAGTAAATTAATTTTTTATTTTGTGCGGTGTAAACAAACTACCTGTCAGATTGTTCTGTCCACTTTTTTCAAACGAACAGTAGTAAATAATTAATACATTGATAATGGTAAAATATATAAAACTACACAATGTCTTCTAAGCATGATTTATTGTTCAATGTTCACATTTGGGATATCGATTTGAATTAAACCAATTATTGAACCGGATTTTAATAATGGTTACCTATTCTATTAATTTTGCGAGATGAAAAAAAAATCTTCAAAAATTTAGGCGAGAAAGTTCCTACAATATTTTGAAGAACGTTTTTCTGCTTTCTTGGCCAAAACGGTTGATAAAATGGGCAGAAAAATGTCCTTTTTCTAAACCGAGGAGCTTAATGGACCCATCAAAATATCCTGCGTCAAGTATTTTGACTATGTTCCAACCAACTTGACTCTCTTTGTAGATCACAATTTTGTGCACGATTCCCTTCATGGATGACCCATTTTCGACAAGGATGTTGACCTTGTCATCGATTGTAATTAATGGCTGCATAGTCTCCACCCTTGCATACGTGGCATTCGCCAGCCATGGATAAGCGGGTTGCAACGCGGGTTCGGGATAGATCATATTGGCGAAATATGAAATCAAATATCCACCGAAATCATCCCGGAACATGGCTGAACTGAAGTGCACATTGCCCCAAGATCCTCGAAGGCGGTTTACGGGTTCGCGGGATATCTCGACCTGCAAAATGATAGGACCGCTTTTTGCAAATAATTCGATAACACATGATAATCAAGTGAACAAAATGTTTGCCTATGAACAAACATATATAGTAAAATTATTGTTGTGGGTCACCTTATTTGCATAAATCTCACTATGCCCATTTTAGGTGATTCCATGCTGAATAGACTCTCGCAAAATGTGTCAAAATATGCAAATGAGGTGACCCCCCGCAACAATAATTCCATAGTACCTGGTTTCGAATTTCGTCTATCGGCCAATTCTGGAGGTCTACGCGACTCAGGTAATTCCCTGCGTAGACGTGTCTCCCCTTCGGATTTTGTCCAGCACCGACCCACCAATCTAATAAAATCGGGTAGGACTGGATAGCGGGTGCAATTCGCCAGTACAACTGGGGCTGCATGATGTCAACCCAACCCTCCTTGAGCCAGAGTTTGGCATCGCAATAAATCTCGGCGTACTGGTCGAGGCCTTGGACGATGGGAGGACTTGGCATGCCGTCGGGATGCCCGGCTCGAAACAGACCGAAAGGTGAGACGGAAAAGCGGATCCATGGTTTGATCTCGTGTAGTTCAACGTTTAGTCGCTGCACGAGGCGGTTGACGTTTTCACGGCGCCAGTCAGGTTTGGGTAGCCCCCCGCCGGATGAGAGGTACTCGTTGTAGGTGATGTCGTCGGGAAATGGAATACCTGGAACGATTCAGATATAGCGTCAGATTATCTCATGATTTCCACATTTAACACAAAAATAGTGTGTAAAATGAATAACTATATCATCAAAATACAGTGTTTTTTGGAACTCTGCCAAAGAGGTTGACGCCGGCGATTCTACACTGATATGATTTCCCATGTATTCCTTCAACATTGGGATGTCACGCCACTGACGGCGAAAAATCAAAATTGGCGCCGCCGAAAATTTTTCGGCGTCGACCTCTGCTCTCCCATTTACAATTACCTGAAACAGGATAAGGATAAAAATAGTCGTCCATATGAAGGCCATCCAAGTCGTATCGAGTGACCAAATCTCGCGCCACATTGACCGTTCTGTCCTCCACTTCTCCACAACCGGGATCCATCCACAAATAAATATCGTACGGATATGCACACCTCGGGAACTGGACGGCCATATGGTTAGGGTGTAGCCCGGCACTGGAAGGAGTTCCGAATCTGGCACGGTATGGATTTATCCAAGCGTGCACCTCAATGTTGAGTGGTTTACAGTAATCGATCACAAATTGGAGAGGGTCCCATACTGGGCTGGGTTGGGTTCCTTGTGGGTCCCCGGTTAAATATATGCTCCACGGTTCCAGGTCGGATATATAAAGTGCGTCGCCAGCGGGCCGCACCTTCATTTTTGGTAAACAGAAGCGAATATTTACAAAAGAATCGGGAAATATTGAGGGTATTCATTTTGAGTTCGCATCGTTCGCAACAAAATAAAGTTCGCAAGTTCGCAAAAAAAAATTGGCTTGAAAATCATTTTGCGAACTTGCGCATCTCCAGGGCTAGTATTTAGTTCGCAAAATATTTTTCACAATTTTTCACAATTTTTTCAATGGGAAAAGTCCATAAGTCTCTATTGGTTACCGAAATTTGGCGTTTTGAATTTTCAAAAATTTCTTATTTGGTAAATTTCAAATGCAAAATTTCGGTAACTAATGGAAATTAACGTATTTTTCCCATTGCAAAATTCGAGACATTTGAATAAAATTTTCAGAAATTTGTCCTTTGTGAAGTGTCTTCACTTCGTTGCTTCGTAAAATTCGCAACTTCGAAAAAGTTATGTTGCGATGCGAACATGCGAACTCGTAATGAATACCCTCATTGTAAACATCACTCGTAAAAATAACTTGTGCAACTTCATAAACAGATATGCGTAAGTATTTTTAACGTTTCAAATTTACGTATGTAGGTCTTGAAGGTCGCAACAATTTAACACCTAACCTGAAAATAAACCGCGTTCAATCCAGCTTGAGCAATCTTATCGAGTAGCTCTCTCAATTCGTTTTGTTGAGTAGAGACGTTAGAACTTGCAGACCGAGGCCAGTCCATATTATTAACTGTGGCAATCCAAGTCCCGCGATGTTCCCGGCCGGGGAAATTTCCTAAAAATACAAATATTTTCAAAACATAAAGCACATATTTAATCAGATGCTATACAATATTATATAAGCCACGTACTATGATAACAGCATGCATAATTTGTTGGGTAAGATGGACACGCGTCAACTGCGATAGGTTCTGAGGGACAGGATTCTCTATCGATGCAAATTGCATAATTTCCAGTCACATTGTCCGGACCGTGGTCGAAGCAGGGATCGTCTGAATTATGTAAGATAATGTAAAATTTCGGGAACATCCGTACGCATGGAAATTATTAATAAATATATTACGCACCTCCCAAAACTGGCAAAGTTGTTTGACAAATTACCAAAATCCAAGAAATTGGTAAAATTCCCAGGAAAACTTTTCGCGTACTGGACATGATGATGGATAGGAAAGGAATAAAGTGGGTCTGGTTAAAATTATTAGTTTGACAATAACATAAATTATTTTATTCGCTTTTTTGTGATAACGTGTTGATTAGATTGGTGAGATGTGAGAAGTGGTGTCATATGTATAAGTTATCATGCTTACGATCCAATCAATTAATCGTGACACAATTATATTACGAAATATTCGGGCTAATCAATCATTAAGTCGGTCGCCTCGAAAATAATCGATTCCACGGGTTTGGTAGCAATGCGCAAATCAAATTTGAATGAATCTCTAAAACGAGAAGCAATCCATCAAAGGTATGAATATATGTATTTGTACATATTAATGTAACAATTAAAGTATTCATAAAACTATGAATTACAGATTCTTACGTGATTTATGTACATAGTAGATAAGTAAATGGAACATTGTTAGAAATCTGGTATAGTCGCGCAGGTATTGATTTCTCGGTATTAAAGTTGCTACCGCTTGGTATTAAAACGACACCGGGGTCTGTAGAAATTTTCTACCGATATGGTACAATTTTATTATCGAGCTATTTATTAGTGCAGGGTATTACTTGTCAATACCACTAGAGTCATATATGAATACCGCCTGGTATTATTTTAATACTGGATTTCTAAGAGTGGATAATTTAGGGTGAGATCGTCGTTAATTTAATTTATTTCCTGTCATGTATTTAGATATGTACGTCGTCCCGACAAGTTTCTCTGGGCAGTTGGACGTTTCCGTGAACGCGACTCAATTAATATTTCCGAGCTACGAAAAACTTAAAGCTTTTACGAATGTGTATTTAAAAGCAGAATTGGATCATATGTATGAAAAGGTTGGACTGGTTGAATAAATTTTGCAAGTGTACATATGTAATGGGACGTAGTGTATAACAAATGATCAAATTTTGATTAATTCCTCTGAAAATTATTCATCAATAGCATGCAAATATTTCCAAATAGTCTGCATTTGGTTAAATATATTAGATAAGTATGTAAATTTAGGTGGAAATTATTAATTCGTATTCACCGATTTATTAGGCATCAATTACTAATTATTTGTTACACATCAGACCAGACACGTAACAAAATGGTATAGTTAATAAACCCCAATGTTCTTTTACTGAGGAAGAATGTTGAATACAAATGCACGAATTTAAAACTCATCATTCTTCAGTTCTTTATCAGAAGTCCATTACATGTTACATTTCTCAAGCATAATTCATGGTCAAATGGCTCATGCCATACGAGTTTGATATTTTGCACGGTATCTGAGGTATAACGAATCATTTATATATGTCTGTATGGATTATTATGTGTATGCATGTACTAATCCTAAGTTATGTACAAAATTAAGAGTAAAGTTTTATTCACGTACTTATGTAAATATTTCAAATTACGATATTATTTGCAAATCCAGTAATCTTATCGTATTTCCAATTGACGGTAAACAATTCCGTTAAGCTTTCAAAAAATACGTTGTACTGATTCATCACTGATACGCCTGATCACGTTTGTATGTATGTAATTATGTATGTAAATTATGTAAATTATGCACATATATAGTCATATTCAGGCAGATGAAACGTTCACTTTGAGTTCACAAACGTTATTGTCAAGGATAAGAAGACACACCTAAATATATATTTATTTGAATCATGGGATTTTCACCAAAATTTTTAATTTTAATCCTAATACTGGCATCAATTTCGGCATCGACACCACAAACAGATTTGGAAACGGTATGGTTTATGTATAAATAAATACCTCGATTTAGTGATCTATACATTTTTATCTTGAGAATCATCCTGACCAAAGCCCTATGACTGTATCCTTGGAGAATTTCTAGACAGGGTCATATCAGTTCAAAATTTCTCCAATTTTTTTTACGAATTTTAAAGTTTAATAATATGGTTGATTTATGCTGGGAGACTTCTCAAAAAAATAAAGCACTCCGATCTATCATAAAATCCGCACGAATAATTTTTAGACACCGATTTTGATACCGATCCCAATTCAATTACTTAACCGTGCCTGCGACAGTGAATTTCTAAAAAATGATGTTGCGGACTTATTTTTGGAGAGAATGGAAAACGGGTCCGTAATTCTGTGGAGAAACCCTTTCCCACATATTTACGGATCCATTTTCCATTCTTTCCAAAAATGAGCCCTTAACATCCTTCTTAAGAAATTGTTTTTGTACCTGCGTCCCAGGCAGCCTTAATAAATATTCTAATTGCAATTCAATTAAAATCGTTGGCATTTTATGATGTTTTGTAGTATTTTATTTTTCTTGACAACCAATCTCTCCCTGCATATTCTATCCTCTTCTCAGACAGAGATTGTAGTAGCGAATAGTATCCCCAATGTTTCCAAGCTATTTCAAAAACAAGTGTCCACAAATAATTTGCTCTAGTACTGATGTGCATACGTTTAATATTTTATTGTACATTTAGCTTGGAAAATATGCATCCACGATCGAGGAAGTGTTGAATAATATCGATACTGAAGATGGGACTGACTCGATCAGCCCAGAATTTGTCGAATGGCTGGATCGTCTTTTAGCAAGAATTCTGCACCGAATGGAGTAAATGCAATCCCTCGAGGACCCACAACTACAAATAGTCTTGGATGACTTGAGAGAATTTATAATCACTAAATCTGCACAATTTTATGTATACGTAACTAAATCGGGAAACTATACGACGGATACGGACGACTGGATTGATTTCATTTTGGCTAAAGTCACCGAAGTTTTCGGGATAGTTCGGAAAGCGGAAATGTTTGAAATTATGGACATATTATGTCAAAATCCATACGACGCTAGGGCCCTTCTCGCATACATGCACGAAGGTCAATTGCAACGTTACGAAATTTTTATGCAAAATCGAACTCAAATTGAACCAATTTCTGAGTTAACGTTCGACTGGGCGATGAGCGAGGTTTCGATGACGGTCTCGTCCAAAGTGTGGTTTCCTGCTTACTTGATCTTGCCTGAGGTAAGATTTGTTCAAAATTTATTTACATACACAAATGTCCATCTTAAATATGCAGGAACTTTTTTTTATTTTCATAAGTTACAAATTTCTTGTTTTCTCTATGTTCTAGTCAGTGTTTCTTTTTGTGCGCACGAAATTATTTTTATGCATGCACAGTGCATAAAAATGCATAAAAATGCATAAAAACGCATAAAAATGTACGAAAATGCATAATAATACATGAAATGCAACTTATGCAAGGAATTTCATATTTTAAGGAAATTTTATATTTTCCTACTCTGTCAAATTGGAATTTGTACACATATCGAATAACATGAAATTATTATTCGGCAAGAAAATTTCAAACAAATTACAAGTATTTGTTTTGCAAGCCCGCATACAACCGTACATGAAAATCGTCATGTTCATTCATTCTCATTTTCAAAACTTTAATTCATTTTTCGGATGGAAAAATGAAAAATATTTTTACTCTAAAATACTAAAATGTCTTACGAAATGTCTTGCGAATACGAAAATATCTTAAATACACGTCGATTCCTCAGGTAATCGAATATTTCGAAAAAATGCATTATTCTAATATTATTTGTATGTAAATTATTTTCTTGCATTTTCGTGCATTTTCATACACTTTTTCGGATTTTTAGTTGGTGTTATTAAACGTTTAAAAACATTTTCGTGCACTATTTTCGTGCAGGTGTTATTTAACAGCAGAAACACTGGTTCTACATAGTCTTACCATAAGAAGTGATAGTAGAGCGTAGTTTTTGAGCCGGTCAATATAAAATTAAAAGGTCAGTTGCGGTATGTGCATACATTCAGTGGCTATCATTGGTGTTGACCGTTTTTACCTGACTTCACTAGGTCAAAAGATAAAGGAGCTTAGCTAGACGCGCGCGGCAATAATTTTTCACTTTTTGCACGAGAAAAAAATACACAATGTTTGATGTAGTGTAGCAGTCCAAGTACAACTACGATCTGGTTGCCCAAACTATTAAAGTAACCCTAGGGACAGTGTCTATCTCTGAGATAAAAGTTCTGGTTGTCCAAGGTCAAGGAGGACTACAGTGAGGTCCGACGCTTTAAACACCAGAATGGCACAAAACCTCTGTCCGACGTCGGAGACTTTGGCCACACAAATGACCTTTCAACTTTATAAATCAGATGAGCACTGAAAAATGACCCTAAGATGGAAGCCTTTTAGAGTAGAAAGCGTCATATCCTACTGATTGCCCAGACATAAGCTAAGGTCAAAAAATCGAACACTTTCTCCCAGCGGTACGGTAAAAAGCAAACAAAAAATAACCCGTCTGCAGATGAGAATTTCTTTAAGACGGAGCCATATTTCCACAAAAAAAGAAGTAGAATCTATGTTAAATATTCTTAGGGTTAGTTAATTACGAAATGGAGATCGAAGGTTATCTTATCGGCCTACATTCATGGTTTTGGCGGGAATCGGCGGAATAGGGCAAAAACCGCCCAATTTTCTGGATTATGGAGACGAGATAGTTTTAAAAAATATTTGATTAACGTCATAGTGAAGTAGGAACACCCCCTCAACTAGACCATATTGGGTGAAAAGCCACCAACCTTTGTGAAGGGCTCCACACTAACATATACAGCGAAATTCATGAAAAACTGGATTAAAATCAATATTTCTGACTTCATTTGCACTTTAGGTTTGACCTTAGCATTTTCGAACCGCGGTCAACTTCACCATCAAATATTGATTAAAGTTGCGGAAAGGGTCTGTTCTGAACCCCATATAAGTGTCAGGGTCACAAAAAAAATTTCTGACCCGGGAATGATACACTTTGTTGCTTAATTTCGTGCGTATTTTTGATAGAGCTTTCTCCTCTCGTGACCAATTTCTCAGTGCCACAAGACTACTTAGAATACAATTTGCAATTTATATGCACATAATTTATACCTATTTTACCCTAGAAAAATTATAATCAATGATTATGATACAAATTAAAATATTTAATTAAAGATGGTCAACAACGAGTATGCGTGAATAAATGCTAGTTAATAAACTAAACCTAAGTTTCATTCATAAGTGCTAAATTAATACGAAGGTACAAAATATTTCATTGTTTAGTTCATTTTTTGGTTAATATTTCATTTTTAGAGTCCGGCATTACTTTTTACATGCAATCCTCAACATGGTAAAAAGTATAAACATTTCTATATTTTGCACGATACATACATTGAATTGATACCAATACATATGCGATCAAAGACATCGATAATACGAATCATGTATAAACTCATGTAAAATGACGACATGGCAATCAAAAACAGACCAATCTTATCTTATTTTTCACACACGACTTATAAGTGGTATGAATCAGCACGTACATAAATACTTATGTACTAGTCATATTCAGACAGATCAAACGTACATACAGTTTGCAGACACACCTATCCAAATTTAATAATTTGAATGATGGTATTTTCACCAAAATTTTGGATTTTCATCCCAATCCTAGCCTCAATTTCGACGTCATTATCAGACAAAGATTTTGAAACGGTACGTATCTGATTTACATACAATTATTTTGGTAATGTTAAATATTCACATGGAACTGAAAGAAAATGAAATTATAATTTCGTCTTAGCCTTACACCATATTTAATCCTGACGATATTCCAGCCATACTGGCACCACGTCTCGAGCGTTACGACCTGACAGCGGATGACGTCTCCTACGAGATACGATACCTCGTCGCCAAATTTCTCAACATATTGCTAATTCAGCCCGTCGCGGGTAGATCAATAACCGACGTAAGTTTGTTTGTGTGTACATGTTAAGAAATGCAGGATATTTGAATATGTAAACCTCTAAAAATTTCATAAAACTGACTTAATACTTAAATTCTAATTTCGACTAATATTCTAATACGACTAATTTCTACCATTTAATTCGCTCAGATCATTGAACAGGACATCATTAAGGCCTACACCTTTATAATAGAACACCCGATAAACGAAAAAATTTTCTCCAACTTCTTTGACAGACTTATCGCCTTAAATATTAATGAAGGCACCCTTCTTGACACCATGATTGACAACGTGATCAAGGACTTTCAAGATGAACCTGACCCCCTCGAAATTATCGAGCTTCATGACTTCTTAAAACTTGTAATAATGATTGAAGCCAGTCCAGAAGTTACGGATGTGATGAGAGCCTTTTGTCATGACATGTACGTTTTCACCGCAATAATGAGTACAATAGAAAATTTGTCTATAGAAGAAAGGTCAAGCTTGTTGGCGAGGGCGATTAGTGCTTCGAATGAACCGGATTATGATGCGGACACCGCTGTGGCGATACTCGACGAGTTTGAGGCGACGAGAGACGAAAAATCGAATTTGGAAGGGACGAGTGAAGGGGTGAGAACATATTTAGACAAATATGAACTTCTTTGGTACAAAATTATGAAAATATTTATTGAGAAAGGAGACAATTTGAAAGATCGACAATGTGAATTACCACACTACTGTAAGTGTTCTACGCCTCGTGTATAAGTTATATATGAGGTGTACCTACATACATAGGTATGTAGTTACGTAATATAACTACATACAGACAGATCAAGATCTTTCAATTTTAACTCGTGATAAGCCGGGTGCAAAACCATGTTCGATTTGTTCAGCTACATAGATATTTCCATATGTAAAAAACATTTTTTTAACTGGCCCTAAAACCTTTCAAAAATATTTGTACTGTTCCTAGCGTGTTAACAAAAACATGCCTTCAAATACTTAATTAATAATTAATTATTAGGTAAATATGTAATTAATTAAGTCGAAATGCATATTTACTTACATACATAAGTATTATTATGTAACATTTTATTCATATTTATTTATGCAGCTAGGAACATTGACATCCATTGTAATAAAACAAGTGGAAAAGTACCTCGGTACTGGAGTTGATTCATTGAATCCAGAATTTGTCGATTGGCTAGATCGTATCTTGACAAGATATCTGCACATCGATGAAATTCAATCCCACGAGGACACACAACCAGTCCTGGATGACTTAAGAGAATTTATAATCGCTAAATCTGAACAATTTTATGTATACGTGAACAAATCTGATACCTACACGACGGATACGGACGATTGGATTGATTTCATCTTGGCTAAAGTAACCAAAATTTTTGGGATAGTTCGGAAACAGGAAATGTTTGAAATTATGGACATCTTATGTCAAAATCCGTACGACGCTAGGGCACTTCTCGCATACGCGTATCAAGCTCAGTTACAACGTTTGGAAACGTTTAAGCAAAGTCGACCCCAAATTGAACCAATTTTGAAGTTAACGTTCGACTGGGTGATGAACGAGATTTTGGTTTCGTTGAACTACTGGGGACCTGCTTACACGAACTTCTTCTTGACCGAGGTGAGATTTATTTACAATAGATTTACCTATACACATGCGCATCCTAAATAAATGCGTATTTCTTATTCTCATAAGTTTCACATATGTGCGAAATTTTGAAATTTGCAGTGTGCATTCATATCACACTGTTAGAAATCTGGTATTTTTAGGCATAGGAGTGTTTATTTCTCGATATTAAATTTTTACCTACCAGTATAACTTTAATACCTAGTTGAAACAAATTTAATACCGAGCTACATATTTCCACACGGTATTATAAATTTATCAATCCGACGTTGATAGAGCCATATGTTTGTTTACTTATAAATACCGCTCTATGTTATTTTAAATGCTGGAATTTTTAGAGCGTATGTACATATCGTCATAAATAAACCAGTGTCGAGAATGGATAATATATATATTATTTCTGTTGCAGGAAATTTCTGAAATGAGCGTGGAAGAATTTATGGAAACGATAGACAAACCTTTGCAGCTTCATGGATATTCAGTTTACGAATTGAATCCGAGATTTCGTGAAATTTTATCGGAAATGTTCTATCGCTTTAACGGAGAGACTGACGAGGTGGGTGACAGATAAATTCGAAATTCATAATTTAACACATACATTTAAATTATTTATAAGACTACATTTGTTTAGGAAATTTTCGACCAAGATTTGCCAACGTTACGCATTTACCTGGAAACTGGTAAATGCGTAAAAACGTTTTGTAAAAACTTTTGTCCAGGATGAAGACAAATTCTACAAGTTTGTGTCAGATTACAGTGAAAATTTGATAAACGTAGTTGCCCGTTCGATTTTAGAAGTTGTCCCTCTTAACGAAATGATCAGCTTCGTCAACATTATTAATCGGGATGAGCCCTTGTACAGTATAGGCAGAAAGTCATTATACCCTCATACTTTATGTACATAAAGCCTCATATTTTTTGATAAGCTTCAGAGGATGAACTGCAATTTTACACAATTACTTACTATGATGCACCTGTACCTATCTGGGGGTCACTTTGGATTCAAAACTGAACTGGAGACTGCATTGCGATACGAAGGCGCGGAAAGCCACCGTGTCTCTAATGCAATGCAGACGGGCTATGGGCCCTACCTGGGGTCTTGGTCCAAAAGGTAGTCTCTGGATTTACAAGGCGGTGGTTCGGCCGGCCATGGAGTATGCTGCGATGGTCTGGCTGCCCGCGACCAATAAAAAATTCTGCGACCGGCTTCGGAGGGTACAGGGGCTTGCACTCCGCATGGTCACTGGTGCTCTTCCGACTACTCCGACTGCGGCCTTAGAAACCCTACTTGGTGTCCTTCCAATTCAGCTAAGACTTCAGGAAGTGGCTCTTCAATCTTATTTAAGATTAAGGGTCCGTGGTCAATGGTTGAACTGGGTTGGATACGGTCGTGGTTTGAAGAAAATCACTCACATTGAGATGTGCTCTAGCCTGGCTCAGAATATTCCTGAGTTGGGCTTTCCTTATGACTATAAATCTGTTAAACCTCCCGAGGCTCGTAATTTTAAAATACGGGTCGCTACTCGGGAGGAATGGCTAGATATGTACGACAACTACTTGGATCTACCTGGGCTCCTCTGTTTTACGGATGGGTCTAGGGGTAAGGGGGGATCCGGTGCAGCCTTCATAATTGGTGAAGGTGGTAACTTCATGGATGGGCCTAGTGGCGTTACACCTCTGGGTAATTATGCTACGGTCTTCCAGGCTGAACAGATTGGGGTTCTTTCGGCGTGCAACTACATGTCAGAAAATCCAAGTCTACACAAGGAAGTGAATATCTTTGTTGACAATCGCAGTGTCCTTGATTCTCTTCTTAGTGAGCGGCTGGTTTCCTCCCTCACGGTTGAGCTTCATAGGGCGCTGCAGCAATTGAGCATTCACAAAGACATTACCTTACATTGGATCCCTTCCCATTGGGGTTTATGGGGTAATGAAGGCGTGGATAAGCTGGCTAAAGAGGCTGCTAAAATAACAACATGCGGTCCAGAGCCAGTTATCCCTGTCAACTCAGCAATTGGAAAATTTGCAATAAAACAATGGGCTCAGAATGATCATCGGGTCTATTGGTCCAACTTACTTAATTGTAAGTTCTCAAAGTTGGCCCTGCCAATACCTTACGAGGGTCTAAGTGGGAAATCACTTGGGCCCACGAGGGATGGTATGAGGCTAACAACTTTTGCCATCACAGGACACTGTAATTTGAATGGGCATCTGTATAAGATGGGTCTAGTTGAATCTCCCATCTGCGAGGAATGCGGGGAAGGGGACGAGACAATGGCTCATATACTCACAGACTGTCCCGCTTACAGTGCCCTGAGATTTAGGACCTTCCTTCGTTCTACCTTAAGGGTGGAGGAAGTATGAGAGTATCCTCTCAAAGACGTGCTGGCCTTTTTAAGGTCTGGCAGATTCGCCATCTTTGTAGCTGGGGAATCGAGAGAGGCTCCGACACAATAATCGCATGCGAGTGCATTGAGGTGTCTGCAATAGGTCCAACTGGTGACCTGCGCAGCTGGATGTCTACCCCTATGGGTAGGAATCCTCCTCACATAATACATACATACTATGATGCAAGGTCTCCGGAACCATACTTTGGATAACGGCGGGGCACAAGCAACGACACGGTGAAATTATATCCAAAATTCCGACAGGAAAAAAGTCTTTATACCCCGATTAAAATGTCATGAAATATTTGTTCAAAGTCTTCCGTGTTAAATAACAGTCAAATTAGCATCTGGGATGTCGACCCGGATCGTTTAGGAAGGCAAAGACACATTGGCATCTACTCAAAAAATGAGCTGGTGAAAGAAGTGTCGAAATTCTCCAATTCATGCTATTTGGCGCCGACCAGTCTTTGAAGTTTGATGGCGTGAGCTGGGAAAATTTTGGACTTCACCAGAAGTGTTCATTAACATGCTGTCCGATGATTATGGATGGCAATTCAACCATTCAAACTCATTTGTTGTAAACCAAATCTTCAATAATTTTGATGTGTGCTTAGAATCGCCTTGCTATATGAAAATATAATGATTCCCTAACGGTTATTTCCTCCCATAGCCATCAAATTCCAACCCAGAACGTCGCAGTAGTAGTTGGAGTACATGATTACCTCGCTTGTATTAAAGTTACGGACGCCCATCCACAACGTAACGCCCAAACAATTCGATTTCCACACCCATCCTTAATGCTTAGCGTATTGTAGTTGGTTTTATCAGCGTGTCTTTGCTGAATCCATATTCCACTGGTCCCAATTTGAACCAAACAGGTTGATGTTGACGTCGCCAAACAATATCAGGAGTTTCTAACATTTAGCCGTCCAATTATCATGATTTTTAGCCCATTTAGGGCTGTCTACAATATAGGCCTCGCGGAGAAATAAAATTCTAAATGTTGCTCGCTATTCAAATCCATCTTAAGCGATCCTATTCTTTATAATTCGCACAGACACTCGAAGATCGTATTCTTCCCTCGTTTCCAAACAGATTTTTGGTGAAGATAACCGTGAAAAATTTGGCTTTTGGTGAAGTTGCCGTGATCCGTCCATGGGGGTGTGATCCATGTACGTAATAAATCTGTTAAATTCCATACCATCCCAAATGTTTTGCAGTTCTGGACTATGCCGGCAACTGTACCATTCTTAATGGGTAGTTAGCCGGAAATTCTTTGGTGTCGAAGCCTTTCATCATCAAAATCTTCGAAGTTTTTTCTCAGGACGAGGTTAAGGTGTTTCTGAGTGATTATCAGCTTATATTAGTAACAGACAATTAGTTCAGCATTAGACAAATGCTATTTTTCAATTAATGATGACTCATTTGGTGCGTTATGAGCGATTTAAGAGGATGTGTTCAAAAATTATATTACAAATACCTAAAAGTCAAAGGGTGTAAAGACTTTTTTCCTGTCGGAATTTTGGATATAATTTCACCGTGTCGTTGCTTGTGCAACGCCACTATCCAAAGTATGGTTCAGGGAACCTTACGTCATAGTAAGTAATTGCGCAAAATTGCAGTTCATCCTCTCCAGCTTCTCGAACAATATGAGGCTTTATGTACAAAAAGTATGAGGGTATAATGACTTTCTGCCTATACTGTATCTGCTTCTTGTCAGAGCACAGTATAAAGAAAATCTTGCCAAGCTTGAAAAACTTTATGAAGAGCATGGAGAAAAACAGAAATGTTCTGAAAATTTTATCAGATTTTTTGAAATGTTTAGACTGTATGCTTCATACAGGAGAACGGAAGAGTTGTAAAAGAACTAAGCGTTAAATTTCATTGTGATGTAATTAATTTTATAATTTGGTAAAATTATAAAGTTTAAAGTAAATATGTTCCTTGTAGGTAATGGTACAAAACAGAAACGCGTTGAGATTTTTGTCAATTTGTGAAGTCATTATTTTACAAATTATTTAATACATAAAGTGAGAAAGTAACGGATCTATTTTATATTACTTTGTTTTCAAATTTCCTAACCAGATAGGTGTTAGTATGACTGGCTAACACGATTTAATTATTGCCTTTAGTACCACAATTAGAAAATCTAGTGATATGTAATTATTTGGCCTGCGCATATGACAATAATGTTTCAAAAAAAGTGCTATAAATAAATTTGAAATTGATGTATGTATGAAATGCGGATAAGTGCATAAGCTAATACATAAAATTAAAATTCGAAAATCTGTGCTTGCAACTTAATGCAGTATGTATTATAAATTATGCAATTTTTCCGACCCCTTCTCCACATGGTTTCCGACGTCTTCCAAGTTTCTGAAAACTTTTCCCCACGCTTCCCAAAATCCGAGCGTCTGATAAGGAAGGTCATATTTCTTCGCCAGGGCGGCCACTCTGTCTCTGATGAGGTGATTATTATACTGCGGCATCTGAGGAAAAAGATGATGTTCGATCTGGAAGTTTAGATAACCCATCCACCAATCTGTCAACGGGGTGGAGGTGATGTCCACGGTGTGCTCTAAGCCGTACTCCACCCAGCTTTTCCCCTCTTCAGTTACATCGAGATGGGTGTGGTTCAGCGTGAAGGTTCCAATGAGGTAGGTCGAGTATAGAAAGTGGATGATACAAAGGTTTACAGGACCCAGAAACGCGATCCAGATGAGATGGTGCAACGACATGAAGAACGCGTCCGTGTAGGCACGTTTCTTAAGAACGTAGCGAGGGCAAAGGAAGCTAGAAATAAAATTGAATAAATTGATGTAATTTCGAAATTTTTACTTATGCAAATTGAGCAATATGAAAAAATGTGGGTGCAACAAAATCAGGTGGCAGCATAAACTTTAAGAGGTTCTACCGACCGTGGGGGAAAAATTCATTCTTGAATCTTTAAATTTTTATTTAACTAGGAATTTGAAATTATTTTAGATTTTATAGTGCCTCAATTTAAAGACACCTTGTTCACGCAGTCCTTGGTAACTTTGTAAAATCTTTAAATTGAAAAAGTTTTACAAACTTTATCAATATGCATTTATATTTTCAAGGAAATTTAGCTTACACATTTTTGCAACTTTACTCAAATAAAGGGGGTAATTTTCTGTTTTGTGAAATTGTGTAAACTTATGTTACATATACAAAATCGAATACAAATCGCCTCTACATATACATATATGTGTATGCCATGTTTTGGGATTAAGGGATTCTACAATTAATATTTATTCTGCTCGAAACTTTAATACCGAGATTCAGAAATTTTTAAAAACTTACAATTTCCAATTAAACATGACCAGAAACGTATCCACTACGAGGAATAATTTTGCTTGGTTCCGAATAAAGAAATTATTCGTTGAAAATCCACCCATTTTCGAATTTCGAAGTACTTTTTTATTGAACGCAATTAGGGGAAGGGTTTCCAAGTCGACGTCATATTTGAGACGTTGCGGCATCGCGTGATGTCGATTATGCTGACTGTTCCACCACGCCGGGGAAACCCCGATACTCATCGCGAACGAGAGTTGGTGCAATAATTTGTCGACTTTGATATTTCCGGTTAGTGACCGATGCCCAGCTTCATGTCCGACCCACCCGGAACGACCGACGCCTAAGGCGGTGGTGAAGAAGCCGACCCATTTTACGATTTGGGACGTACTACTGGTCAAATAGATTCCGTAACTCATTAAAATAGCGCATTCCATAAAACGGACGAACACGTGGAAGTACGACGGAGTGAAGAGACCTTCTGCCTCAAAAGTGGATTTAAGCATGGATAGTTCCTGGTTGAAGGGAGCATCATTTCTTTCGAGTTTCTGATCCTCAGGGGAATTTTGAAGCGCTAAAGTGACGAAGCAAACTTGAATTTATTTTTGAATTATGATTATTAAATAATTATAATGGGCGTATTCACGTCAACCTTCGAAATTTCATAAATTTAACGAATCAACATAAAAATTTCCGAAATTTGTCAGATATAGCAAACTTTTAGGTGAGAAAAACCAAGATAGCCGTTCAAAACTCAATACAGGGTAGGGTAACGGGTCGGGTACCCGTTACCCGCATACCCGCACGATTCTTGCGGGTAGCGAGAACTACCCGCACGGGTAACGGGTAGTTCAGTTTTTATTTAATTTTCGTCAAAACTCAGTTCACAAAGAAAGTTAGCAGCTAGTTAGTCCATTTACCAACAAAAGCGTCAATTTATTATTTTTCCATTTCAAAATTTGTCATTTGTCAGCAACAAACGTTTATAGCCGGAGTCTCTTTTCGGAAGCCACAGAAGCCTATGCTAGCCTCAAATATATTTGACGTCCAGAAACTGCGGAGCAATTATTGTTTGCCTGCTCTAAATATAGTAATAATTTGACTTGTATTTGTGTGTATTTATGTATGTAAGACTGACGAGATTTTAACATGTTCGAAGGTGAAAAACCTGAATCCGATTCAAAGCAAAAAATGTATTTGTAGATAATATTTTCGAATGAAAACTTAATTCAAATCAAAATTTGAAAAAATCAAACTAAAAATTGAACCTTTTTCAAGCCATACCAAGATTGCCCAGCGAGTATATAAAAAATTCAGGCCACAAATTAGGAATCGCGTGATACTTATCTTTCCGTTGAACGGCCCCTTCGAAGAAAAATATCGGCGGCAAAGTTTAATTTTCAAGTAAATGTTCCGTATTTTTTCCTCCATTAAACAAATACCATGGTGGACTTTGAACTCTCTATCCCATCCCAATAGTTTCCATTAAACGGGTCATTCAACGGAAAAATAAGTGTCATGTAATTCCTATTTTTTGGCTCAATTTTTTGACATATGTGCATAAATCGGTTTAGCTTGAAAAACGATTCAATGCAAGCCAAAATTGTTGGTTTCAAAAATAACGAGTGATATTTACGAGCAAATTATGGCATGCGTTACTTGCATAGCATTATCTTAAAGTACATATCAACCCAAATGAACAAATAATTGATCAAATCATATTTATTCTGAAGTTTGGTTAGTTTTTAACCTAATTCTCATAACGGGTAGCGGGTAACGGGTACCCGCACGGGTACCCGTGCGGGTACGGGTAGTTGTGCTGCGGGTAGCGGGTCGGGTAACGGGTAGCATTTTCGCTACCCGCGGCAACCCTAATACAGGGTGTTTTGTCCGCAAAACTTATATTTCGCAATATTTTTAAGCAATATATACATTTGACATATATGCAAATGATCTGCATTTCGATACCAAATAAGCCCCCTTTGCCATGAGTACGCCCAGTAAATTTAGTGCCAAATATTTTATTTGCCATTTTTCCTGACTGCCTCCCGTTTTGGTAGCTGCTTCAAGAACTTTGTCGCTGTTGTGATGCATCTCCCGTGAAATTGGTCAAATGCTGCGGATGCATCTTCACCTTTTTTGGTGTAGAATTTGATAATGCTTCCCGGGGTGACGAGATATCCAGTTTGTGACGTCGTAGTAATGCGAATTAATTAGAATTTCTTGCTTCGTTTCAAATTCTGTTCGAGGTGAAAGATATGATCCCATTTTCTGGAAACTTTATTTAGGTAACGGATTGTTTCGAAAATATGTATACATTTACAATTCCTGCTGGACTTTTGTGTTATTTTATTAAGTGAGAACTGTTTCGAAGCTGAGTTGCAACTGCTTGCTGATTATTTATTTGCAGTTAAATATATGTACATATGCAGTGCATTTGCATTTGTTTGACTGTTTTAATACTGCAATTAGCTGGACTTTCCAGGTAATAAAGTGATATGGGAAGCAAATATTTTGCAACAATTCATAACAGCTTTATTCTGGATGAAGAATATTTTTTTAGATATACTTAATACCCATACGCAATACGGCTATGAGAAAATTTTAAGAATGAAATAAAGTTGCACTGATCTGTTATTATGATCTATTAGTTATCGTTTTTTTTCTCATCGAGTGTGTATTCACATGCAGAAATAACGAGTTTATGGTAGGTATTGGACTCAGTTTTTTTGAAGGCATACCTACATACATATTTCTAATTGCGGCATAGGTCTTAGATTCTGTCCCCGATTTTATCAACAATCGCGAGTTTATAAAAGAAATTTACGTCAAAAAAATTAAAATTTAATTTAAAATATTAGCCTACTATTAGTAGTTACTATTGTGTTTTGAAATTTAAAAAACGCATTGCATTAAAAATATCAAGTGCAACATGTTTCTAATACAGTTTACTCTTATTTAAACGTTATTTCATTCGCCGTAATCATCTTAAAAAATTTTAGTTTTCAAAATTTTGACTAATAATTTTGAAGCGTTGTAACTTTGTGTCCCCACTTATGTTTGTCTCAAATGTTTGAAATTATAATGTAATATCCAAATAGTTTAAAATTTCACGAACCATGAGTGGGGGCAAGAAGTTATTGTGATTTTAGTAGCACATGTTAGCTTATTGGTGGGAAATTCTCAGCCAGCGGTTGACATTTGATAAATTACTTATTTTCCTTCTACTAACAAAAATATTTATATCTTTCAATGAGCTAAATATAACAAGGAATAGTTTAAAATTTGTGAGAAGACGTATTTTTCCATAAGAAACGCATACAAAATTGCGTATCATTTTATTGAACAGACTATACAGTTGTTCCCACGACGAAACTTTTTGCTTATGTACAGGAAATGTGACCAATTAATGCTGCGTCATTACATAATATAATAAACAGTAGAAGTCCATTTGTGGACACTGTTTAAATACATGTCCCCATATTGGTATTTCATAAATTACTTGTTGGTTGTGAACTAATTTTTCCTTGTGTGTATTTGCATACGTCAATCGCACATTAATACGTCAGGACAAGTACGAAGATTACTTGTGCATGCATTCTTTCCCGACAATCGCCTTAAAGTTGCACCCTAAGATTTTAAATATTTATCTATATCCCAAGAAGTAATATACGTATATACATAATCGAATATTTTAATGACGATAAAACCTCCGAAATGTATTCTGTAGCTGTCTTGTCGTCAATCGTAACAAGGTTTATAAATTAGAAAGTTTGATCCAATACAATTATGTGTGAAAAGATTCGGCTGGGCATCATTTAGGTAAATTGAAAAAATAAAAACATCTGCATATGTATATCGACAATGATCGGATAAGTATCTATCTACGAATCGGATTTTTTTAATCAAAGAATATTCCACAATTTACATTTCATGACACAGGTACTTATGTGCAGATATATGTAAATTAAGGCTGGGTTACTATTCCTGGTTGCTTTGTATTTTGTATATATTTATGCAATCTTGGTGATTCTGACTGTTTGCAAAATCAATGACAAACCTTGACAAATTAACTTGTATGACAAATTCTTTGCTCATTCATAAATGTGTAATTTGGCCAGACCAGCATGTTTTGAGGCAACTCACTAAACCAAATTTCATGTTTATATAGTACAAGCATGTAGCCAATCAATACAGATATCAGCCTTTTAATAAATTTATAATTACTTGCCTTATATAAGTTTCAATTTTAGGGACACATTAAAAATGTATTACTTTTTTTCTAGTTATATTTAGGATTAGAAATTTCAACAAATTTTAAGATATGGGTATCGATATTGGACAAGTTTAAAACATTCTACTTTGTATCTACTAAAATGAGTGAGTAGAGTTTTAACATGTAATCTCCATACATACATATGTATAAAAAATAGCCTAAAAGTATATTGTATTACTATTATACATATATTAAACAATGGCCTTCCCTCAAACTAATTGGTCAACTACTAACGAGCTCATCCTATTTATTTAGGAATAGTGCCACAGTTTCTCCGACTTTTACCGAATATTTGAGCTAAATATCTGTAGACATATTTGTAAAAGGATATATAAGTGAACCATTATTCTTCCAATTGCTTAGGGTTTAGGTATCCTAAAGAAATATTACATTTTCCCCAAATATCCATTGGCATTCATGTCCTTGCAAATTATCATTAATCAGAAATAAAACGAATAAAATTCCAAACAACTTCTGAAACATCAAGGCAAGGAATTTTCCCAGAATATAAAAGCCAATATCCTCTCCTGTACATATTGGATAAGTTGATTCATAGATAAATTATAAATTTAAAAGGTACCCTCTGAAATCATGCATGTGAAAGAAACTGTCTACCTGGAGATACACAGGTTATAAATATGTGTATGTAGTTCGCTTCACTCGCAAAAATTTCCACTACAGAAATAAACTACTACCAATCTGGTAGGAAGTTATTACCAAATCAACACCAATACAGACTAAATAAATACAAATGTGCCATTACTAGATTTTTAACAGTGTAGTCAGAGATAGGTTTGCCTGTGCCTTGTGCAAGCAATACCTGCCACATCCTGTATGTACATACATATGTATTTAGGCGTCCCATAGGAGAAATTTTTGAATTTTCAGGAGTGAATTATACTTCAGACAAATATTTACAATGGTTAACTAACCATTTAAATGAATTTCCCATATGGATTGGCCACACCCTTGGGTGTGGTCCGTCTGGTCCAGTTCTTGTACATGGAATACTACCCTATCCCGGACCAGCTCCCTTATCAATTTGCTTATCAAAATGGAATTCCTCACGCGGTAGCGGTGCCACTACCATTTTATAATTACAGAATGTTATCCGACAAGAAAATTCCTTCCAAAAAGATCGTGCTCGCCCTGATAAACACTGACTTTGACAACCACTGAAACGCTGGTATGACAAATTCATCCCACTGTTGTTCCTCCTGGGGACATTATTAGTGTCCGTGATGTCCATCTATTATTTGGCTGGAGATGAGGATCAGATCTTGCAAGATGTCCGTTTTTAGTGGTGGATGTGCAGCATAATCGTCAGCATGATGTGCATCACCGCCTACTTGATCGTAATCCTGGATACGGATCAGATAAGCGTTCATGCTTGGGAAACAACGGTAGAATTCGATTGGCACGTTCGAAAAGGTAAATGCATTGCAAAATGCATTCATTCAATTAGCATAACATTATTTCTTCCGGTGCCATGCAGTTCATAGTCATTCTTTTCATTGTTTCGTTTTCATATATAGAATAGGCTTTTCATAGTTCGTTTTTTCATAGTCGGCTTTTACATAGAATGTCTTTACATATATATAGGTAGTCGTTACTTAAATATTACGATTGAGTATTATTGCCCTCCAGTGTCCAATTACACAATATCTATGATATCCGCCAAGCTCATGCATGTTTAACTCAAAACCAAATTTATACATTACATTGAGGGTATTCGTTATTTCTTCGTATCCTTAGTATCGTAAAATAGTTTACGAAGAAAAAACAAGGGGTCAGGTTTCGTAAAAATCGTAAGCGTAGTAACGCGATTTTCTATGACAAAAACTTACGACGCTTACAAAATCTCGTAAGCGTCGTAAGTTATTTTACGACACGAAGAATACTAAGGATACGAAGAAATATCGGTAATGGATATCCTCATTGAATTTACAGAGATTGAAATCCACTCCAGCCTTAATTACCGGAAATTAATACAAAATTGGGGTGACAGTTTGGTCTCTCTTATCCTCTCGGGCTTCGTGTTGATGTCCTACTTTGGAGTCCCAGTCCTCGCGTTTATTTCGATTGTTATCTTGGAATTGGACCCAGTTTCTTACTTGATTCGACACATGTTTGTGGAAACTATTCCTGGCATGAATATGCGGTTACTCATATTTCTTTTATGTTACACATGCAATATTTTAGCACTGTACGAAATGAGCCGCATGATATGCTTAGGATTTTCAAGTGTAATTTATTGCATTCACTGCATTAGCACATCTATCAAAATCTGTCCTTTATTCTTAACTAAAATAAGGAAATTGTACGATTTGCATGTGCTAATTATGTGGTACCAATTTTGGCAGATCCAAGTTGCAATTGCAGAATTTGTGGTAAGAAACACGGTTTCAGTGGGGCTATTGGGATGTTGCACTTTCACAATTTCCGTGAGTTACACGATAATTAGGTTACACGCTATATTCTCTGAGTACATTGTTTCAAATTACGCTTGCCTTTTTGTGTATTACCCTTGTCGTTAAGTTTGGCTGGGGGAAGATTTCGAAATTTCACACGCAGACGAACTATTTCCTTGAAGTTATGGTCAAGTTAAGGACTCTGAGAAAAATTAACACGGTTTCAGAAAGAAAGTTGCATTGTAAAGTGATGAAGTCTATGAGGCCTATTGCGATCCCGGTGGGGGTCGGAAACTACACGTTTTTTTATGCGAAACGATCCAATGAGCTTTTGTTGATAAGGTTTGTTGTGGATAATACAATTTCATTGCTACTTATGGACTAAATGTAGGTTGAAGCTGTGTGATAAGAAACAAATATGTTCTAGATTTTAGTGCTTAATCGTTTTTAGTGAATATGGTAAAAAGTACAGGCAATAAAGGTGAGCAGATAAATATTTCGAAATTTTTACGTATGTAGATATGTATGCAAATGCACGAGAGCAGAGGACAGAACACACTTGCGTAATTAAGTATCAACCTATATAACTACGCGAAAGACTAATCAATTTAGCGAAGCTAAATAGTGAATGTATGCAGAATTACATGTGTAGCAGTGAAACTGTATAAGAATACGATCGATAAAATAATGCATTCTGCCTCACACAAATTTGTTTAATGACTTTAATTCCATTTTACCAGTACAAAAGTCAACAATAAAATTAATACGCTTCCACCCATCCTGCGACCACTTCCTCCTCCCATATTCCGCTTGTACTTTCTGAGGATTAATCTATCTGCCCTTGACACCGCAACGAAGACGGTGTTTCCATCCTTCGCCACGGCAATATCGTGCGCAGCTTCGTACCAATCGCCAATTTCTCCATCAGGAACTATTGCATATGACTTGCCCACTTTAGAATTTTCGCCATTTATTATGTCAACCTCGGCAAAGTTAGCGTTTTGATTTAGCCCATATGTCACATAAATCCGGCCAAACTTATCGCCTGCGTGGGGTGCATGCGTCACCGCAAACATCATCGGCATCCCGGCAGCGCCAAACTGTTGGGAATTCAATTCATACAAAAATGAGCCGGTGGGATTAAAAACTTGGACTCTGGAATTGTCCCTGTCAGCTACAAAGACTAAATATTCGGTTGAGTTTGAACTTGGCGCGAGTGCAACGGAATGCGTGATGTTGAAGGGAATAGGGTTTGGGGTGTCGGCAGACCCGGCGGAGAATTCAAATAAATAATTCCCATTCTTGTCAAACGTGACAATTCGGCTGTTGCAGTAACCATCGGCCACGTAGAAATCTCCACTTCCAGGAACAAGGGCAATGTCGGATGGGGTGCAGAAGTGGGTGGTGTCACTTCCTGAGATAAACCGTTCTCCGATGGTGAGAATGGCGGAGTCGTTCCATACTTTCGTTATGGGGTCGTATTTAAACTAAAAATGGTAAGAAAGCTATTAAATTACTTACATTTATGTGTAAATTATTTCAGTATTCGGAAAAAAATATTGCAAATAATTGGTGGCAAAAATATTGTCGCCTAACGATATTAATGTAATATTAATATTTATTCATCATATTGATAATGATTTGCTACACTGTTGGAAATCTGGTATTATCAGTAAGGTATTGATTTCTCGGAATATTAGAGTTGTTACCGTTTGGTATTGAAATTATACCGGTTCGCAAAAATATACTACAGTTATGGTAAAACTTGAATACCAGCATAGCTCTGACTTCACGGTTTTCCTTATCAACACCACTTTGGCAGAGTCATATATGAATACCGCTTGGTATTATTTTAGTACTGGATTTCTAAGAATGTTGTCACCTTAAAAATTTGATGAAGAATCGCGTCCGTAACGAAAATATCCCCCTCTCCTGTAACCGCGATACCGTGTGGCCAATGGAATAAGTTTTTCCCCCAAGTTTGCAGTATTTTCCCCGTCACGGAGTCCACGACTAGGACAACGTCTTCTTGAATCGTCTGATTTACAGGTGCTCCCGGCTGCATGATGCCACTTCTGTGGATCACGATTAAATTGCCCTCGGAATTTAGGACGATTCCAGTTCCGTAAACTTTCATCTCTTTCACGGCCGTGTCTGGCCATGTGGGATCCAATTCAAAGGAAGCCACGGATCTTGTGCATATCGACACGACGAGTAGTAGGAAATTTAAATATGTTTCCATTTTCGTAAATGGAATTGAGACGGAAAATAAATTTTATGATTGGAAAAATACTAAAAATTTAAGGTTGTGGATTGTGATCAATCTAACTCGAGTTGGATGTAAATACAAATAAGCACAGATTTTGAATGTGCATTTTGCAGTTATATATAAACCGGGTATATAGTTAGATTGTATTTAAGTACAAGTGGCACGCCGATAACATCTTAGCGTCGTAGTATTGGTTGTAATCGGAATTCCCACTGTATGAACACAATTCTTTAGCATTGACTAATATGCATGTCCAGGGATTCAATATCATTGGAAATCCCGATTGCAGCCATCAATTTGTTGTCAATACCATTCATCAATCAATGCAGATACGACTGACTGGATGATTAAAGTAATTAAATTGTATGTATCTGGTCAATTAATGTGTCAGACATAAGCACGTGTAAACCGTTACAAATGTGCATATCTATTTACATATGTATATAATATGTAACAAAGAGGTGAAACCAAGTACTCTCATATCGACACGTATTATTCTTTTGACATCGGTGAAAAGACGACCCAGAGAAAGAAGAGCGTGTAAGAAATTAGCTCTCCCAGTCCCAAAATAACGTCTAAATGTACCCACAACGTTACAATTTTGAAATTTTTGACGTTAATCTAGTTCTAGCGGTTAGTATGCCAACCCAGATAATTAAAAACCAATTAAAAATAAATATTACTAATTTGGAAAAGTATTATGATCCTGCGCTGTGCCCTGTGACCTTTTTACGCAGCGCCTTAGTTTTAGGCACTCATGCCCAAACTTCAAAATGAATTATAATTTTCTTCAGAGTTTCATGTTTCTCGGCTGTTTCGCTAATTATACGTATGTATAGCACCAAGGGATGACGGACAGGCATACCGATCTTATAAAGGAGGTTCACTTCTTGACAGGTAAATAAATACACTGAAATGGTTGCATTTCAAGCATAAAAGTATGGTTTTGCTACCGTATATTTGACAAGTATGCAAGTATGTTCTTGTCGTTGTCCTTGTCCAATACGCAAAAAATTTACGTATGTATTTTCATATTGATTGATTAATTTACTGATATTTCAATGAAAGACCCGAAATGAGTGGATCAATAGGTTTCAAGGAAAATAAAAGAAGTCTGTGTATGTACAAGTTACAAATTAAATGCATGAGGATACATATTTGTTAATTAAGTTAAAAATGTGACATTCCAAGTCTTCAAAAATGGACTCGTTTATGTAAAAAATATTCTCCTAAACATACCGTAGCGATCGATCGCCGCGTATTGCTTATTATTTAGCATAACGACTGCTGGTCATGAGGTATTTGCAAAATATTTGCAGTAAATGAAGACGTTAAAAACACATATTGTCATTGTAGTAGTATTCAAAATAATGTTTGTCGCTATTTATAAACATTACATTTTTAAAGCTGTACATAGAATATGTAATTTTTATTCATGAGTGTAAGCTCAAAAAACAGGAAGTTGTTCTTTGTGACGCAAAAACACATAAGATCACTGGATAGGAAGTAACCAATATATTTGTATTTACGGTTGCTTTTACAATTTATTCGTACAAGTGCATACACTATCTACAACAATAGAGTATACGTTTGCGTATTTTTAATTGCGATTTGATCCCGTGCACTTACAGATTTGAAACTTTGCAGGCAGCTGTATAAACTCATTGGCGAATAATTCCGCGTCGTCGATTTTTAAGGTCACCGACAGGTCAAAAGTTCGAATTTTTTTAAACTTTCAAAATGAATAGTCGAAAAAAAAAGTTCATGGATAATTTTTTTTGAACTTTGCAATATTTTTTACTGGATGCGGCATGCGTTTTGAAGAATAATGAGCTTTGGTAGGGCCGTGTACGATTTTTTTGACGCCCACAGGAATTTTTCGCCAAAAAAGTTTGTAAGGCCTAAAATCGCGGCGAAATTCAAAGATTTGAGATATACAGAAGCATATATGCACAATCTATATACTTTTGTATATCTCAGATCTCTAAATTTCGCCGCGGTCGCGATTTTAGGCCTTACAAACTTTTTCTTTTCCAGTATCCGAACCCAAACAAGTCCATTTGACTTACATCAGGGGATTATACAGGTATTTCACTATTCGAAGTGATTTTTATCCCAAATCTAACTTCAAGGTCCTTTGCATAATCTTGGGTCAACTTTTCCGTCTGGGAAGACGCTGAGTCATTATGAAAAATCACCTTATTTATTTTTTTACCGTACAATTTAGGAAAGTGTTATTCTAAAAGTGGTTTCAATACACGGTCCACATCATACGTTGCAGATATCTTCAGTTTTTGAGGGACTTTGATAAGTGGGAGGATACCAGGATCCGACATTGCACCCACCAGCATAAACTGTTATAAAAAGTTCTCTTTCATAAAGTCATTTTGTATTAGCTGCAAATTAGAAGTTTTGGTGACAAAAATCATTTACATTACTGGTAAGTGGCGAGCAGGAAAAGTCAACTCGCTCACTAGGATGCACAGACTGTACCCGAACTCAAACTTTAAAAAAATCTTTGGCCACGAAATGGAAGAATTTGTCCTCAAATTCAGTGCGCACTGTAATTAATGACAGGATCCCGCGTCTTCAGCGCTAGATTTATGAGGGGGAGGAAATTTCAAAAACTAGATATTGTTTTCCACTCGAAAATTAACTGGCTTTCCATTAAAATTAGTCAGAAATTTGTAACACGAAAACTGTTGTGGCTACATCCTTTCTTTTCACTACCAGTTTGCCTGGGCCACCTAGTATGCACATACCTATGTATGTACTTACCATGTATTGGAACTGGTGGCAAATATTTATATTTTATCAAACCGGTTTGTTTTCATGGAATGACAGGATTCCATTTCGCTATCATTAGTTAAGATTATGCAATATTGGTTAGTTATCCAGAATTTAATGAACACACACTTTTACACACTAAGGATAAGTGTAACAATCAACTATGTATTCACGTATCATGAAAAATTTTCATTAGCACCTGTTCGCTATTAGTTTGGGTTATTTAATTTCACCAGGGAAGATTTGTTCCTCGTGTAAATAGACAGGACATGCTTTGTCTATTTGATCTTTCTGTTCAAAGAAAGATCCAACCTAGCATTTGAATAAATAAGCAATTTTGACTAGTAGGATTTTAGGATATGGAAAATTTTCCCCTCAGCCTGGAATTAATTGGTGAAACGACACACTACATTATTTATTCCGGAGTGATCTCATTACTCCCAATATTAAAACAAATTCTTATTGGGATTCATCACTACTTCGATTACGGGAAAGAATTCGTAGCCACAAAAATTTGGAAATCGGAGGCATCTCGAAGAAATGAATTTGATTTTATAGTTGGTAAGAATAGTCAACAAAGTAAACAAAGTACATGCATATTTAAATTCTTTATAAAATAATCGTGTAAAGAAATAAGCATCGATAAATTTCCAAGTTATGTACAAATATTAGGGAGTTTGCATGAATGTTTCCGTGGACCCTGAACGTGACGTAGAACCGTAGATTTTGAAACTACGTCGACGTTGCGTTGTGACAGTTTGCAAATTGACGTCCGTGTCGTAAACCGTAACGTAAAAATGCATCTTTTTTATACGTTGCACGGTTACGGAATTATAGTTTGCAATTCCACAAATAAATAAATACGTAATTATGTTTTCTATTCTTCCAATTTTTACTTTACAATTTTTAGTTGTGAATTATTTTAGAATTATCAACAAAAGTTTTTGTTTAAATTTCAAAACCCTTCCCAGCATTAACTTGACGGAGATAAGCAACCTGGGGGCGGTTGCACTAGACACTTTGCACCCACACTTTTCATTTTTAAGCTTTTTTTAAAGATTGTATTTCACCAAATCCGAGTTGCATTTAGAAAATTAGTTAACTAATTAATTTCAACAATTTCAGTCCTTCTTCCACATCTTTCTAATTACTAATTAATGCCAATTATAAAATCGTTAACCAAAGTCCTTGGATTAGTTTATCTTAATTAATATTAATAAATTCATCTGCAAAATGCACCGATTTTACTCTCCGTTTTGTCCGTTTCGGATGTAAATATTGCAAATTTCATACTAGTTAAATTTTTGATCGATTGATACTTTGTTAGAAATCTGTAAGAATAGGTGCGTTAGGAGACCTCCATTGTTAGTCAATCTAACACTGAGGAGGTGTGAGGTGGTTATCGCCAATTTATCCAGGGGTTTTCCAAAATGCGAATGTTTACGCCAGTTATAGAATTTGAAAAAATCAGAATTTTTCAAAACGCTGCCACTTTTCGAATTTGAACAAACATAATTTTTGATAAGAAGTACTATAAAAATTCATTTTATAAAATTTTAAATATTTTCATGCTATTTCTAAGTTTTTTTTAAAACGCAAAACCGTTAATTTTTTGAAAATCATAAGTTTTTTAAATGGGTTTTTTTATAATTTCAGACTAATTCTGAGCACAAACTGTGTATAATTTTTGAAATCGGGTTAAAATTCGAAAGTGACAGCGTTTTGACAAATTCTTATTTTCGCCAATTTTTTTAAATTCCGCTACGGGCGAAAACATGCGCATTCTAAAAAAACGCATAAATATGGGTCGGCATATTTCTGAGCGTGACAATTTAAAATTACTCCTGTCAAAATCGGAAATAAACACGTAACACCTCCTCATTGTAAGTAAATTCAAGCAATAAATAACTAATTAGGCAAATAGTGAGGAGATAAAGTCAAATTATTATTCTTAATTGTGATAGTATTGCTCCTAACATATTAAAACATTCGAAAGAAAGCTGTTAAAATATTTGTTTAAGGTTAAGGAATTATTTTGTATATGTATTTACGCTATTATTTGAACCAATTTTGTAGAAATGGTTGAGTCCGTAAAACGTCCGTGAAAATTAGTTTTTCACGTTGATTTTTAAACGTAGCGACAGAGAAAACATCGTAAATACGTGAAAAATTACGGATGTCTTACTACGGGTCACGTTGCGTGTTTTTATGCAAACTGTCGCCCTCCGCAACGTGAAGACGTGAAAAATTTCCGTGAAAAGCTACGGAATCACGTTGCTACGTCACGGAAATTATTTACGGAAGTATACATGCAAACTCCCTATTAGTCTTTGTCCAATAGGCTTAAAATTCATAGTTCCTGGAAAATTGAAAAATTTGCAAGACGCATGAAAGTATTATCATTTTACGTGTGTCTGGTTTTTAGTTGGGGGTGGAACTACCGGCTCATTGGTAGCTATTCGCCTGGCTCAAGCTAATTTTAGCGTTCTACTTCTCGAAGAGGGCGGCGAGCCATTCCCCGGTTTCGACATTCCAGCCGCATTTGCATTCGGACAATATTCCTCACACGGACCACACCTATAAAACGATCCCACAATCAGATTCATGTTTCGGTTTGGTAGATCGGATCAGTTACTGGCCAGCGGGGAAGGGTTTGGGGGGAACTTCTGCGTGGAATGCGCTCATCTGGACGAAAGGTCATGGGGCCGATTATGACGAGTGGGCCAAGCTCACTGGGGACAAGAGCTGGGGATCGGAGGGGACCAGGAAATATTTCGATAAGGTGATAGAATCTGTGGATGGAATCCATGTTGAAAAAGAGGGGACGGAATTGGGCAAGATAGTTTTGGAAGGGGCGATGCAGATGGGTTGGCCAGTCTTGGATACCAATGAAAAGTACAAAGATGGTTAGAGTAACAAGTTACATAATTTATCAGTCTAATATTTATTCCTATAGTATTGCTGATACTTTTTGTCTAAACTGTTATGTATACCTATTGTTCATTATATTTTTGCAGCCGGGTTTGACCACATTCCACTAACTCGGAAGAATGGGGTACGAACTGGAATTAAAGAAATGTTAAATAAGGCTCGATATGACGCAGAAGAAAAGTTAATTGTTCGAAAATTTGCCAAAGTTGTTAAGGTATGACCAATTTGTACCCACGAATGTAGATAAATTTGTAGATATTTAAATTTACCGAAGAGTGGTGTTACACATAATATATATTTTTTGCAGATATTGTTCAACCCAAATAAATCTGACACCGTCGAAACAATTGGGGTGGAATATGAGCAGTTCGGTGAAATTTGTCAAGTCTATGCAAAATATGAAACAGTCATTTCCGCAGGTGCAGTAGGATCACCGAAGCTGCTCATGCTTTCAGGAATAGGACCGAAAAATCACCTGAGTAAATTGAAAGTATGCAAATTCATACATATATTTATTTGCGTTAAGAAAGTATGTATGCATGTATGCAGGAAGAAGATTTTTTGTAGTTTGTACATACATATGTAATCGTGCCAATTATAGATTCCTGTCAAGTTGGATTTACCTGTCGGTGACAATTTACTCGGTAAGTGTTGTAATAATTTACATGGTAACACAAGTTGTTACTCTACAATTTCCGCTGTTATAACTCTGGTATGGTTACGCAGGTATTGATATACCAGTATTAAAGCGTTACTAAATCTTGGTATTAAGATTATGCCGGTCCGTGCAAATTTGTTACCCATATGGTAAAACTTTAATACCAAGCTTTGTACATTTTACAAGGTCGTACTTATCAATATTAACCACTTTGGTAGAGTTACATATGTATAAATCATACCGCTTGGTATGATTTTAATACTGGGTTTGAACCTTCACGATTTGGTATAAAAAATTTCCATATGTACATATGTATTTTTATAGATCATGTTGTTTCTATATTTGGGCCATATGTTATCAAGAGTCCCCTAACCTTCCATCCCATTCAGGACTTCAGTCTTGCAACACTATTAAAATATCTGAAAGACGGGGCAGGATTTCTGTCGACGACCAGATACCATGGCGTTGGTTATGTCACAGTGGGAAATACTAGTGTCTCACCGAACATACAATTTATCCCCTCTGCGGTTTCAATTCCGGACGCCCATGTCGCAGGATTATGTGAAACTCGGTGTAATACAAAGCCGGGTCTTTTGAGGGACTACTAAGCATTAATGGTCCATGTACCTTTTAAATGTTGTCAATCCATGAATTCCATATGTATGTAAATGTGCATGCACTTTTCAAAATTTACGATATGTTTCACAATAAAGTTATTTATCTATTTACATGCTTGGACTGCCCAAGGTACATTTAAATAAATATTTTTATTTATGTAAATATTTTTATTCAGGTTAGCTATGTCAATTACTTTCCACGCAAATATGACTGATTGCGAATAAGATAAATTAAAGTTTAGTTGGATTGAAATTTGTGTCCATCAAAATTAGATCAATAAATATTTAGTAAATTTTAGTTCCACATATATGCAAATATTCACTAATATGAAATGAGTGAATTAGTGTAAAATTAGTAAATTCTATCTATGTAAAAGTTTTTTTGATATATACATATCATAAGGGTTATTTTTTACTTGTATGCACATAAATATTAAATATATCATCGTGCGTCATATGCTATCTTTATTTTTGTCATGTGTATATTGAAAATAATCAAATATACCAAGAACGACACATGTTTTCAATTTAATACAGATAGCACTTTACATAAATGATTGCACAATAATTCAAACGTGCAAGAATTTAGCAATGCGTTGCTGGAGAATGACGATACTGCAAACCCTGATACAATTAATTGTCTAATTAATTACTGATACTTGTCCATATCTTTACAAGTGCCGTTTGACGACAAGTTTAACCACAAATCCGTCAAATCCTTTCGTGACGTTGTGATCAAATTGAGTTCTGTCAAATCAAACAAAGCAATTACTTATGTATGTATTGACCATGTGACATGGTCCATGTCGCAATTAACCTTTATACATGTGACGTAATCAAGATAAGTACGTAATTGATTCTCTGTTCTCAATAAATTCTGACCACCGCATCGATTCACCTTCATTCTCAGGACAGATTCTTAATAAACTCAAATACTTAAACTAGTAAAATAATTACTCATTCTAATCTCGCGACATGACATCCATACTTTTTCTCACAATAACCTTCATGGGGATTCTGACAGCCTCAGGTAAAAAAAATAATGCAGCATTACTTAAGACTTAAGGTTTATACTTCACTTTTTCGTAACTTGTGCCAATGTTCTAATTTCACTAGTTACCGAGGAGTGAAGTATAAACGCTCCTTTAGAATTATTTAATTAATGGAATATGTATGATTAAACTTCGCATTTTAACCAAAGCTGCCCCTTCACAAAGTTATGCCGATGAGGATCCTACTCCAGTTGCCACGGGTATAATACAACTTAAGCTTAAATATACACATTTTGAAACCCACCTTATTTACATAGCTAATTTCGCCTACACACATATTTATGATAGTAACCACCTGCGGAGGATATGTTAACACCTCCTCCGCATTAATTGAGTATCAACCTGGAGCGTCAATTAGAGCAGATCAGCAATGCGTCTGGATTGTGAAAGTTCCCTTAACCTTTCTCCGATTTCGCCTTGTTTCTTCCGGACTTGGAGAAAATGATGGACTTTTCATCAACGATTTCCTCTCATACGCGCCAACAACACAGAAAAAATTGTAAATTGGCATATTTACAGATGCAAAATTTTAGCCAACATGCAAATTTTTCATTATCCTATTTGCGAGCAGAATTGTTGGAGAAAATTATACCGTCTCCTCGGACCAGGCCGTCATCACTTTAAGCGTGGGGCATGCCCCGACACGTGGATTTTCCTTGGAGTTCTTCTCCAGTGGGATGGTCACTGCCCGCGGACCGTACTCTGGGTTCGCCAGCCTCAATATGAACAGTGGGAATTTCTCGTATCCAAGCAACGGGGGGCAGTATCGGGACGGAGAAAATGCTGTTTTTGTCGTCAACCCAATCGTCCCAGCGCAAAGGACGTTACGATTTACAAGAATGGGTTTAGAATACGCTAATAATTGCGTCTATGATGCCGTATCGGTGTACAATTGGTTCAATAATGAGTACATTCAATTAGGAAGGTGAGTACTATTTCAAGAACCAGTGTAAAATGATGTGGAAGAATACTTATGTAAGTCTTGATTTACATATTTACATATGCACACGAAGATATTGTGGAACTACATTACCACCAACATTTACCCTGGAGGCGGGCGTGGCTTTGGTAGTTTTCAGATCGGACACATCAAATGTGGGGGTAGGGTTTGCATTCGAATGGTTGTAAAAAATTTAAATAGTTACATAGATAATTGACAATTTTGAGGTGATAATAAAATTAATTTGTGTGTTCAAGTTTTTCTATGAATCATTTATCATGAAAATCGTTGCTGAATGAAAGGTGTAATTTTATAGGTAACACAGTTAAATAGGAGACATTTCAGGATTTTATTTTGAACCATTAAAAATGGCACATACATATGATTTTCCAAGAGATAAAATTTCGGAAACATTGGTCCATAAAACGGAATAGTCCATGTTCCTAAGGTGTGACACGTGGAACAAACCAATCCCTTAAGGCTGCACCTATGTATGTAAGCATGCAAAAATTAGAGATTTTGAATTTTCAGCTTATGGCAGCAATTATTTTTAAAAAAAGTTTCAAACATTTGTTTCAGTGAAGAGATGTCACATAAATATTTATAAAAAGCAATTTCATGTTTTTCAAAAATACCTCACATAATTGTAGAACCACATCCTCCATGGTTCGCAGCCTTTCTCGATACAGTCGTTTGGTCATGGTGACCACGAGTTCCTTCGCGTTCACTAATCTTGGATGGTCTTCAACAAGAAAGGGATGGTTTTCATAGTCGTGCACCAACTTGTAAAACATGGATTTCCTAATTTTTGGGTCGAGCAGTTGCAGCACCTCCCAAAATACCAACCCCAGTGAAAATATGTCGGCTTGAACCCCATAAAAAGACGTCTCCGCTTCCGGTGCTCGATATGAATTTGCTCCAACTCGAGATGTCAATCTTTCCTCATAATCGGGCAAAAATCGAGCCAGGCCAAAATCCCCAATTTTAACGGGCAGCTTGTATTTCTTATGTCGCGAGTAAGAGAACAACACATTCTCCGGTCTAAAATCACGATGTATAATTTTATGAAAATGTAGATATTTAAATCCCGCCAGTAAATTTGAAATAATCTCAACTTGAAAATCTTGCATGTATGAGGTACGTGGCTTATCATGCATATCGGATAACCATTCACGCAAAGATTGTCCGCAGATTGCCATCTTAATACAGAACGTTGGAATTATAATTTTGTGCTTGCGGGCACGTGCTGCGTGCAGATAAATTGAATCGTTGACTTCTTCCGGTAGTGAAACCTTGTGAAGAATGTCATTCAGGGAGTCCGACGTGAAAAACTTTTCCGAACATGCCAAAATTTGCACAATATTTGGATGATTTTTCGCCAACACCATTGTCTTGTACTCCCGGGTGACTTGTTTCCGCTCAACGTCCCGCTCCGGTCCGTCAGTTTCTGACAGAGAAATGAATTTGACGGCTTCCTTACTTCGCGTCCCCATGACAAACCCGAATGATCCTGAGCCAAGGAAATTTTCGAACTGTGTTTCATCTAACCATGTGAAATCAGGAGAAATTGTGATGGGGGACGTACAGATATTTTTGGAAACGGGTGTTCGTCTGAAATGCACCTGATCAAGATTTTGCAGGCGATCGGCTGGCCGTCGCTTCATCATCTGAATAATCAATTCCTTCGCATTCGTGATTTCCGGATGCTCCGGTATAACGCTGGAGTCATTTTCGTGCACTATTTTATAGTACAATTCGGACGACGTTTTCCTATTTGGCGGTAAAAGTACAGCCAGACAGAGCAGCCCAGCCGAAAATATATCGAACGTCTTGGAACAAGTAGCAGTGCTGGAGCTAGATTTAGCTTCTGGAGCTAGATTTAGCTTCTGGAGCTAGATAAAGATCGTAGTAATATAGCAAAGGATCAGTAACACTGACCAAGTCACCACCATCTTGACTCTCTCGGCGGTCAAAATTTATGGGGCGGCAAAACTGGAAACTTGAAATTTTTACGGGAACAATGTACTCCGTCGTTAACGTGTGGGAAAACATGACAGCTTCCGGACTGATGTGACGATGCACGATATCATTTTGGTGAAGATATCTCAATCCATCCAGAATTCCGGAAATGATTTTGTACTGAATTTCCGACAAATTTTCATCCACTGTTTTTCCAATTCTCAACCAAGACAACAGGTCTGGCCCGCAAAGTTCTATTTGTACACAGAGCGATACAGGTGAGGCCAGACCGTTTTGGTAAAACCTTTCTAGCTTCTCTGCATTCAAAGTCGACAGATTTTCACATCTTGCAATTATAGTTTCCAGCTCTTCGACTCCCCACTCTTTGAGGGACACGTTATAAATTTTTGTCACATTTGGGTGACTCATGCTTTTAACTAGGTGAAAAGGTGCAGCCAAGCTGTTGGCATGGGTGGCATTCGCGTTTCGGAGAAAGTTGACTTTAACTGCGGATAAGAAAGTGGTGTCACTGGTTTCAAATATAACTCCAAACATGCCAATGCCCAAAATTTTCCGGAATTTTTGTTCTGTCAGCCATGAGCAGGAATGGTGGTCACGATCAGTTGGCCCCATACCTTGAATGGAGAAGGACATTACCTGCATACATAATTAGTGTAGCCTTAATTGTACCATAATATTTATGGAGTTACTTACCAAAAAGTATTTAATAAATAAATTGTGAAACCAAACTATGAGAGTGATGACCAACACGTATTTACATATTTACGTTTTTGCGAATTTTACTTTAAAGATTACAAATGTATAAATCTGTGATTCATCATAGTCGTATCATTATTATAAACACAATCGTGACAGTCAGATTCAACATGCTGCCGTAAAAATCCCTTTCAATCCCCGGTTAAAGAGATTCGTATAAAAAATTCTTATCATACAATTGTGACTGGCAAAAGGTATTTCCAATCAGAAACAAAAGATGAAGGATTATATGTAATTATCTCTACGCATAGCATAGGTCAACTACAGATAGTGAATATGTTATTTATATGCAAATTATATTTCAAAATACAGCCTTGAATACTGCGAATATAAACTGCTATGTATGTATTATGTATATATATATTTAGATAGAAATTACCTGCATAAATACCTTAATTTATTGGGGCATAATGACTTTAATTCAATTAAGCGTAGCATTCTTAAGTATCTGTATGCCATGTGATAAATGGAGTCTGTCTTCTCCGCCTTCATGATATTTTGGTGATCCATAAAATGATCATAATTGGTGCCATGAAAATCTCTGTCGCTAATCGTAAAGACCAATTGCGCCATAGGTTAAAGGTGAGCATAATTATTTTCAATGATTAGGATTATACTGATTTCCATTGATGTGGAGGAGATTGGTTTTACTTATTTAGGATAAATTTACTGTCAAGCTTATCCACATTACCTACTTACGTATGTATCTACTTACAACCTGAATGCGATCAATATGTATGGAAATCATATTTACTTTGTTACCAATTTGGTTTCGTGGAAATGCTAACAATAAAACATATTTTATGCAAATTTATCATAGTTAATTCACGGATGCGAAATTTTCCATCATCATAGTTAAAATCATAGACCAGTGTATAAATTATCAATATTTTTGGTTAGTTGTCATCATAACCTTGGAAGTAACTTATAATTCATTAAAAGTTTTTCAGGATTTTCAAAGAGGATGAAATTTGTTTTGTTTTTTATATGGATAACTACAACAGGAGCTGCAATGGGAGGTGTGTTGCCATTGCATGACAAACAACCAGGTACACAATATAATACGCAATTAAATAATTTAGTTAATATTTACCGATTCCCCACACAGGGTATAACCAATAGAGTAATTTAGACGAATTTAATGTAGATATTGATTTTTTTACGAGTCAATTAGTGAAATCCCATAATAAATTATTTAAGACGAAATAAAATCTATGGGCGATTTTTAATAATGAATTTGGGTATTTGGATATTTCCAGGAAATGAATTGCCAACAAGTTTGCCTGGCCTGCTTCCACGTCAATTTATGCAACTCATTTTTCCATCTCGACCGAGACCGAATGAGAGAAGGGAACCACCATCTTATCTATGGCTGAGACCGGCTAACAATCATGGTCATTATGCAACGACCAGAAGGTCTGGTGCTGGACAAGTTACAAAATTCACGTCAGCAAACCCAGCAACTCTTCCTCCTCTCCCAGATCCATCAACTATTGGTGCGTTACTAACTACTTTTGCATCATTGCCAGACCCAACTACTCTTGCACCATTACCCGACCCAACTACTTTTGAACCATTACCCGACCCAACTACTTTTGCACCATTACCCGACCCAACTACTTTTGAACCATTACCCGACCCAACTACTTTTGCACCATTGCCCGACCCAACTACTTTTGAACCATTACCCGACCCAACTACTCTTGCACCATTACCCGACCCAACTACTTTTGAACCATTACCCGACCCAACTACTTTTGAACCATTACCCGACCCAACTACTTTTGAACCAGCACCCGAGCCAACTACTTCCGCACCGTTACCAGATCCAACTAGTTTTGAACCAGTACCCGAGCCAACTACTTCCGCACCGTTACCAGATCCAACTAGTTTTGAACCAGTACCCGAGCCAACTACTTCCGCACCGTTACCAGATCCAACTAGTTTTGCACCAATACCCGACCCAACGACTTTTGAACCAGTACCCGAGCCAACTACTTCCGCACCATTACCAGATCCAACTACTTTTGCACCAATACCCGACCCAACGACTTTTGAACCAGTACCCGAGCCAACTACTTCCGCACCGTTACCAGATCCAACTAGTTTTGCACCAATACCCGACCCAACGACTTTTGAACCAGCACCCGAGCCAACTACTTCCGCACCGTTACCAGATCCAACTAGTTTTGAACCAGTACCCGAGCCAACTACTTTCGCACCGTTACCAGATCCAACTAGTTTTGAACCAGTACCCGAGCCAACTACTTCCGCACCGTTACCAGATCCAACTAGTTTTGCACCAATACCCGACCCAACGACTTTTGAACCAGTACCCGAGCCAACTACTTCCGCACCATTACCAGATCCAACTACTTTTGCACCAATACCCGACCCAACGACTTTTGAACCAGTACCCGAGCCAACTACTTTTGCACCATTGCCAGACTCAACTACTTTCGCACCATTACCTGATCCAACTACTTTTGCACCAATACCCGAGCCAACTACTTTTGCACCGTTACCAGATCCAACTAGTTTCGAACCAATACCCCAGCCAACTACTTTTGCACCATTACCCGACCCAACTAATTTTGAACCAGTACCCGAGCCAACTACTTTTGCACCATTGGCAGACCCAACTACTTTTGCACCGTTACCAGACCCAACTACTTTTGCACCGTTACCAGACCCAACTACCCTTGCACCATTGCCAGACCCAACTACATTAGAGCCGATCCCAACTACGCTGGCTCCTCCTTCAATACCAACGACTATTGTTCCTTTTCCAACGACTTCACAAGGTTCCAGTTCAACAACAAGGGTAACACAACTGTATGAACGTTGCGTGGCTTATCGCTGTTGAGAAACATCTTTAATGCAGATCAGCATGGGTTGTATTTCTGCAAAGTATTAAATCGTTCATGAATATCTACATATGTGTGTATAATTAATTTTCAAATAATTGCCCCACGCATTTATGCTAAGACTTTGGTTAAGTTCCTTTGCAATTACGTCTGTGTATACATATAACGCAAGTGCGTTACAAAGTGTAAAATAAATCTTAAAATCGCATACTAGCTTTTCAGTTGTTCACTCACCAGCGAATCTGGGCTGAATAGATGAAACACATAGCGTCGTTTAGACTCAGGAGAAGGACTTCTACTATTCCGCTCAGACAGATTTCGATGCCCTTCGGATCTATAGGTCTACTCAAGCCTTACAGCAGTTTTATGCTGTCTATGGTGGAATTTTTTTCAAATAATTGCGTAGTGCATTTAGTTTTATTCAATTCACCATGAAGATTTAATTTATATATTTATGTACTTAATCAATATATTTAATACTAATTTTTCTATACTCGGAATAAAATTTAGAACTGATTGAGATCGACTGTACTTGGGAAAGAAGCCTCATTTTGAATGTCTTATGAACATCAAATTAAAAATAACGTATCAATTTTCAGCCCAGACATAAGGCATGCATGCAACGTTAGTTACATAAGTGGAATAAAAATGTTCTAGATACTTCACAAACATTTTTATTTGCATAGACTAGGAAAAAATAAAGTGGATTGGACACTATAAATAAGTAAATAGTTTTGCGTCTAAAAAATTATGTCATAAATGTTAGTGTGTCACAGGATAAGAAATACGTCATTGTCTATTATACATATGTACCTACATAGGTACGTACGTACGTAACTAAAAAACAACGAATTTATTTATGTATGTATATTGCACACATTAGTTTTCTTCGAAAAAGCGAGTATAAATATGTATGTATGTATAATGATCCCATATTACAGATTTATAATTGTCCCGACAAACGCATAAGATTTCAAAATGCTTTCCTCAGTTATGTAATACATCACATATATGTACATACATACCACATACAGTTCTACCCAGTATAATAAGTACGCAATTGAGCACAATTAGTCCACCACGTAGTTTTGACAATAAATGTCAGTAAAATTTAATGTTTGCTCAATAGAACAGTGAACTCTACTACGTTACTACATAATCCAAGGATAGTTTTTTTAGTAGAAAGACCATTCGAGAATGAAATTTCTTCCAAAAGTTTCCATCCCATCGCACACCCCATTCGAAGCCTTGCAACGATTTGCCCTACTTTCGGAATGGTTGTATCCTCAATTCATAACGTGGAACAGGGTGACCTCCGTGGCGACGGTGACCCCCAGAAAATATTTGGTCAAGTCGTACGCACTTACAGTCCTCCTCGCCTTGGCAGACGTGGACATATTCGTCTTCTGTTTAACACAGCTAATGTCGCAGGTCAAGGATCCCGATCTCAAAATCCCTTCCGCATTCGTTATGAATGCGTGCGTCTTGAGTTTCACGATCGCGGTTGCCATAAGTGTTACTTATATCTTTAAGTCGGACCAACTTTGCTTCATCCTGCACAGCCTGACCAAGATGGAAGTCGTGATCAATGATAAGAATCGTGAGCAAGTTAATGTGACAATTTAAATGTTTTAAAAGTTATTGGGGGTATTCATTACGAGCCCGTATCGGTAGCAACATTATCAAAAACATAGTTCGCAAAAAAGACTGGCTGGGAAATTCAGATTTTTCAAAATTATGTTGCCATGCGAACATAAAAAATTGTAATGAGTACCCCATTTAATGTACATGGTCTTCATCAAAATTCAAAATCAATATGCCTAATTAATTATTTTTCGCCTACTATTATTTTAGGAAACAAACTACACCCTATCGGCCTCCATTTACACGGTTTAATTGCCTTCGTGATAATAGGTTCTATCATCCTATTTTTTCTGCCAATGCTCATCAATGATTTGGACCCGACTTATTTTTGGTTTAGAAATGTGACCCTTTTTCACCCAATTTTAAAGCGTCTATTCCGATCTGTACTATTATCACTATTATGCACACACACATTTTTAATGAATTTCGGTACGCTAATCCTCTCCACGTATGTGGCTGTCATTCTCATACGAGTTTTAAAGCCAATGACGACTCGAGCAACTTGGGGGGCTGTTTCCTTCACATTTTCTCAACTGGCGAAGAACTAAACCACTTTGGAAAAACATTTGTCAAAATATCGTCAGCTGTGCATAATGATTACAGGAATTAACCAATTTTATTACTACTTTCTGCCAATTGCGGTAGGATTATCGTGTGTAACGGTGGTTGAAATGGTATGCATAGTGGTAAAATTTTGGCCAGAACTACCAATTTTAGTCACCGCAGTGTGCGCCACGGATGCCGTGGTATTGATCGGAATGGTCGTCTTCTTGTTTCCAATGTTGGTCACGGTGAATTCAAAGTCGGAGAAATTTATACGATTATGGAAAGTTGCGGTGTGTTCGAGATATTGGGGGCGGAAGTTGAGCAGTTGTCAGACCTTGAAGATTAGTATTGGTGGGTTTGGATATATGAGTAAGGGGATACGAAGGACGCTGTTGGCTGAAATGCTGGATTATACAATGTCCCTGCTGGTATCTTTCTGAATTTGAGACTTCTTTGTGAACAAAGTACTTATTTGTTGATTTAGATAGCGTACTCAAGTCAAGCTTCGCATATCTTGCAAATTGAGCATAGGTATGTAGCAACATAGCTTGCGAAATTTGTGACATTTCGCAAAACTTTTGCTGGAAAACTGTGGGATTATTTTTTTGCACATTTACCTAGCAAATCGGCATTTTCTTATTTCGCAACATTACTTCGCAAACTCATCCTCACCATCAGCAGCAAGAAAAATTTCAGAAATCTCTGGGAACAACATGAAAATATGCAGTTGTTTTTATTATCCATATTGATGAATCACACGGACAAATTTAAAATATTTGTTTATCCAATGTGGATTTTTTAATTGCTTCATTTCATTTTCATGAGTAGTGTGTAAAATTTGCTAGATGTAGCGAATCATGTTCAAATTTCTTGGTAGATTGTCTATCCTTCAATTTCATTTAAAACACATCTTGCAGTTAATGATACGGACTAAAGATACATAAACAATATAAAAACTGCACTCTGAATTTAGCATAAGCATGTGGTCCATGTTTGCATTATAATTGTAATTATCCGAAGTAATACGGAATCTTGAGGTATTAGTCAATTGGTAGTTGTCTCCTGACAAGGCCCAGCTCCCATCTATATAAAACACATAAAAAGAAAAGTGTGCCATGCATGCCCGGGCTAGTATATCACCTCACAGTCCAAAACACATTTTCGAATGAACAATCGGGTGGGTGGGTGAGGCGCTAATACCTCAAGATTCCGTATTACTTCGGATAATTACAATTATCCGTCGTCCGGCGCTTCGCGCCGTCCTCGGATAATTATCAATTAATCCTACAGTATACTCCATCTATCGGTATTAGTCAATTGGTAGTAATTCAAAGCTTCATGAGAAAATGCTACACAAGTAATTATGAATACATGTTTAAACCAACATTTATTATAATATTTATATTAAATATAATCAGCCATTCAATACAGCATTTGCAAATTCGTGAGTGTTTATAATAGGTCTACGATAATGTTTAGCAAAAAATTAATAGTTATTACACCAACCAGCAGCTTTATAAATAGAATCAACACAAACTCCTCGTTCATGAGCTTTAGAGGTAGAAGAATGACGAAAACTATGATCTGAGTATACATTAATATTAGTACCGGACTTATTTAATACTATTTTAAGCCAACGACTAAGCGTATCTCGAGAAACGGCCCCATAAGGGGTTCGTGTAGAAATAAACAGTTTATCTGTTTTCCGTACCTCTTAGTTTTAGCTTTATAACATTGCAACGTTTTAACTACACATAAGTCAAGATCTAAAAAATTAGGTAAGGATAAAATTGTCATACTACCTGGCTTTCTAGACTTTAATTTATCATAAAGTACGATTTCACATGAAACACTTATAAGGTTTGCACCCGATTGTTGGTCAGGGCCAACAAGGCCACTAACTTATGTGACAAATCAATAATCTTTCATTTCGAATTCTCCCATAAATTTTTACAAAAGAAGCACCCAGTTAGAGTTCCATGTATATTTTGGTTTAGGGGGTCACCTGTTCGCAACCCCTTTAATAGGCGACACACCACGGGATGAGTCCCCATAATTTGCCCGTCAACTTTCTCTATCCTTGTAGAAAGACAAGATCTCATTGAATTAATTGAGGTATACCCTAATCCTTCGTCACGAAGTTTTGCAAGAATTGCTAAAATACTATTAATTGAAGGCCTCCAAACTGGGAGATTGTTAATGGTACAGTATTCCGTCCATTTTTAAAAATTTGAAGAATATTGTTTCCAGGTTGAATTCTGGTATGATGAGTTTATTACGTTCTCGGGGTACTGGTCGTTTTGCCACATAAAATTGCTGCCACGAGATTCATTTTCCTGCACAAGGGATGAGAAGAATCATCATAAGGTGATTTTAAATCAATAATTTGCATGTAAAACCAAAAACTTTGGATTTTAGAAATTTCACAAATTCAGGATACCATGCCTGAGTACACCAGTTTGGAAAGACTACGATGCCAGTTGCCCTTTCCTGTTTTATTTTATTTATTGTACGCGAAATCTGATAAAGGGGGGGGGGGAAATGCATAAAAATAATATTCAAGGATTTCTGATCCAAAGAATTATCCTTCTTATCAATCACTTCTCTGGATTGTTTGTCCGCTATATAATTCTGCGTACTAAAATATTGCAATTAGATGAACTCGAGCATAATGATTTTAACCCATTAATCACTGCAATCAATTCAAGTGTATTTATATGAAGAAGCTTTTCCTCTGTTGACCAGAAACCCCGTGTAACTTGTGACTCAGTGTGGGCACCCCAAACCAGTGGTCAACGTCAAGATAAAGCTGACCGATCTTACAGTTTCAAAAGAGTTTGGCAACTGTCTCTGCCACCACTGAATGTCTGCTCGACATTGTGAATTTATTGTGCATTCTCCATTATAATCGCCATTACACTGAATTAATGCTGCATTTCTCAGCGATTCTAAACTTGACCTATTTACCTATGTAAGTAGTCATAAACCTTCTCTTTCTTAATAATGCCACTATTGGTCTAAATATCTTAGTAGAAAGTCTTGGAGCACATGCAATTTCAAAGGCAAGGCAAGTAAATTGGTACAAATTACATTCAAATTCAAATCTTAAAAATATTTGTGCACCGGAATGGCATGATAAGCAACCGTTAGGTCTAAAGTTGCCATCCAACAATTATTTTCTATAATACTTATAACTGATTTTAAATTTTCCAATTTAAAATGAGGAGATATAATATACTCATTCAAAGATTTAAGATTAATCACTAATCGGTAAGAAGTGGGCTCCTTCTTTGGGACAAGAAATATTCTTGAAACAATTTGACCTTCGCAAGGCAACACTTTAACAACTGCACCAGTATCTAATAACGTTAGTACACATTTTGTCTTTGTAATTTTTTCCCAACTTTTATAAAATATAAACTTAATTTTCTTGCCCTGCTTACATTTACTGGTCGACACAATGGTCTTCATGGTCTGCTCGGAAAACGGGAAAATCCTCTCCGGTTTTTTCCAACCGTGGTAGCGGCTTTGATGGTGTCACAAACACTGTCTTAAAACAGTAGCTCAGGTGTTGATGGCGTGTTACACACTACCACAATTTCAGTGCTTAATGCAGGTTTAATATCCTGCTTCCGCTTAATATTGATATCTTGCCTCAATTTTGAATTCAATGTTGCAGCTTGCATAGTCCGCCCCAGAAGATCTTGACTCAACTCTGGGGGCATCTTTTTAGAATTCAACATCACTTTTTCTGCTAAATGAGCCAATGCAACTGTTGAGCTTGAAAGAATTGCTAACATTTGTTGGGATTGGAAATCTCCCTGTTTTGATTTCTGAGGCAATACGGTCCATATTTCGGGGTTTACCCTTGGAACCCCAAGAAGTTTACAATTAGCTGGTGTAAGAAAGGTTTTCCTTAATTCTTCTATCCTCTCTTTGGATAAAACTGTTTTCCCCAAAATTCGAAAAAGAATTGGCCACGTTGACGTGCAAATCCGGTCCAAATTCAGGTTCAAGCTGACTTTCATTTAATATATCTAAGAGCTCAGGTATCGGTCCATCGTCAACGAGAATGGAATCAATCACTTCTATGAGCAGATATATCATCTCTGAATACCTCATTTATTTTAATATTCCAATATTTACAAACCTTTCTCATGCTGGAGCAAACTTTGCATTGTGTCGTCAACAACGCCCACTGAATTCCGTTGGCCATTACTTTGTGTGCCCAGCAATATTTCTTTAATTTGTCTAATCTCATTAGGAAGTGACTGAAGCTCAGCAATAGCTTTTAAATGAGAGGCCAAAATTGACACCCAACTCTTGTTCGGTTTGGGAGGACCAGCGGTCACGCCATCAGCACTAGTGATTATCATAATAATATATGTTCAAGGATGATTTTTTTTTAAAAAGATTTTCAATGCTTTTTAAACTTCATAATGAGAGACTACGTCCTCTCAAAAAAAATAAATTTGAGGTAACTACGTTATCCTCTTTCACTGGAGTGACTACGTCATCTCCATTCCTTTTAAATTGTGCGACTACGTCGTCACAAAAGGATGTAAAAATTATATAGCTCTTTGCCTTTAGGTTTAATATAATAGTAAACATGTCTTACAGTTCAAAGCTGATTTTTTAAAGATTTTCAGTGCTTTTTAAACTTCATAATGAGAGACTACGTCCTCTCAAAAAAAATAAATTTGAGGTAACTATGTTATCCTCTTTCATTGGAGTGACCACGTCATCTCCATTCCTTTTAAATTGGCGACTACGTCGTCACAAAAGGATGTAAACATTATATAACTCTTTGCCCTTAGGTTTAATATAATAGCAAACATGGCTTACCTGTCCCCTTTGGAGGTTGATGGCATCTTCTTAATTTGCACAAGGTTAAATATTCGGCGAATTTGTCGAAAATATCACGAGCTAAAATTTAGTGATGTGAGCTGGGTCTGCATCAAAAAGACTGTGAGGTGATATACTAGCCCGGGCATGCATGGCACACTTTTCTTTTTATGTGTTTTATATAGATGGGAGCTGGGCCTTGTCAGGAGACAACTACCAATTGACTAATACCGATAGATGGAGTATACTGTAGGATTAATATTATCTACAAGTCTTTCACGTATACACATACTTAACTTGAATTTTTATTAAGCTAATTTTATTTGGCTCAAAATAAAAAAATGATACCATTAGAAAAGACTGATCGTTCATTTTTGACTCTTCGAAAATGCAAAAGATCAGAATCTTTAGGAACAAAAATTTCGGATAATCGTTAGTATCCATGTATATGAATTTGGGAATATTTTGGAGACCATCATAACCCTGAATTTACACATTTATACATAAAATTGCAAAAACACGGTGTGCTCATTTTCAAAATAAAATTGCTCCCTTTAAATCTTACGATTAGCTATACATACAGCCTGTACACGTGAGAGGCCCACATTGCACATACATATGTTCATAAATAAGTACATAAATTTGAGCATACTCACGCCATATGTATGCATTTCCTGCACCCACACTTTGCATGAGTCAAACAATGTGTCAATCAGGATGCATTTGAAACAGAAAGGTTTTCTCCATTTGGTGGAAAGATAATAAAACTTACTCAAATAAACAGCGAGATGAAAATAAAGATCTTAAAACATGAAAATACAACAAATCTTAAAACATCCGATTTCTCGGGTAGATCAGGTTACCCTTTTTGTTTCTTCATTTCATTCATCACTTCCCGTTCGTGAGGAATCTGTCGTTAATCTCAGAGCTACAAGTTTTTGCACTTTTGCGAAAAAAATAAGTACTTGCCAAGTTTCCTTACAGTTTTTTTGTTTTAAGAACTTATCAAGTAAATTAAAATTCATGTAAAAAATTAAATTTGCACAAGTTTCTAAAGACGCGTACATACTCTAAAGTTTGTAGTGCAAACATATATTTCCGCTAAAAATTTTTAGCAAAAATAAATTGCAAAAGCGGATTATATAGTTAAAAATTTTCAACTTATCTTAATGCAAAATGCAGTCCTACATAGTTCGCATGGACAGCACGTCTGCGAAAGATTTACAGAGACAAATGATCCCCCAAGAAGAAAGCAACGAAACACAAAAATCCAGCCGGAAGCGGATAAAACACTGGATCCGCATTATTCTCACCTTTCTCCTCGGCCACGTCGGTGTCGGAGCGTTGCTCGTACTTTACACGATTTTGGGGGCAACAATCTTCCTCGCGATCGAGTCGCCTGTGTCGGATAACACCGTCGCCGTGGAGAAGTTCCGGAACGCCACGGTTTTCCAGTTGTGGGAGGCCACGCAAAACTGGAACGTCATTTACGCCGAGAAATGGGAGAGTGAGGTTGACCAAATTGTGAGGAATTTCCAGAATGAATTTCTCCTCTTGGTGAAAGCGGGATACGCCGGAATGGCGATGGAGGAAGAAAGATGGACATTTCCGAAAGCGGTGATGTACTCGTTAAGCGTGTACACGACGATTGGTGAGTGTGATTGTCAATTTTCTTAACTCATAAATTGAGAATATCTGTGTCTGTCTAATTTGCAAAGTTTTGCGAAATTTCGCATACAATTTTTTCTAAAGCAATGGGATTTGTATTTGTGAATTTGCCCAGCAAATGGTATATTTTATTTGGGCAGATTATACATAGTGAGTCAATTCACACAGTCATTGGTTAAGTACATGAATTGCGACGTGGTATGTAAAAGAGTTTGACGTGAGGACGCCCATCCGTTTAATGCCCTATGCAAATTAATGAGATTTACATAATCATAATTATCCCAGGAAACAATAATCTTACCCCGAAAACGGAAGGTGGCAAGATTTTTACATGTTTGTACGCCTTGGCCGGGATTCCACTTCTCTTGCTGTACATGACAAACATTGGGAATTTATTGGCGCAGAGTTTTATTGAGTTTTACTTAAGTTTGGACAGGTGACAATATTATTGAAGGGTGTATTCCATGCAATTTTGAACATTCATGAATTCTCCAAATATCTAGGTGTCACGAGAGGATAGCAGCAGCTCGTAAACCGGAAGTTAGGAAACCTGACCCCAAAGATAACCTTGCAACGCAAGATAAGCTGCCCACCAAGACGACACCAAAACCTTCCCACCATGATGCTACCAAGAAGTCGCCCATTTCTAAATCAGTGGTGGCGAACACGGTACCGATCTCAACTTGCCTCACTCTCTTCTTAATGTACATCCTCCTCGGGTCGGCCGTATTTTCCGCGTGGGAGGGCTGGGGTCTTGTCGACGGGGCGTATTCCTGTTTCGTCGCCCTCGTGACGATCGGATTTGGTGAGCTGGGGACGGGTGGTCATGGTGGTTTCCGGGGACGTTGGGTGGACGGTCAGCTCGTCATCTTGTCGATCTACATCCTCCTTGGGATGGGAATTATCAGCATGCTGTTTCACCTCACGCAGGAGAGGTTCTTCACCATGGCGAAAAAACTGGGCAAAGTGTTGCACATGATTTGAAATAATGGTGATACAGTTTTCAAAAAATTTATGATGTCAGAAATATGTAGTATTTTATTGACTTGAATTATGTACTTGTACCCAGAGCGACAACGCACAAGGAAGATTTCGTGTGTACATATGACATATATCTGTAATGTCCATCTGCAGAAACTCACAAATTTTTGTGCGCTGATTTTGGCAGTATTTTTTATTTACTTTTATCGTAAACATTTGTAACTTTACGGATTTTATGGTGTTTACGGAAGTCTCATGAGTTCCCACAGGGTAAAGTATTCCTGGATGGTTGACGATGTGCATAAATAATTGTGTTAGGGATAACATTCGAAATGCGCATGCAGTTATCTTATAAAAGTTATAAAAACTTGTATCCAAGTAGATTAATGAATTGTGTATATTTGTGTGCATGTAAATGGCTGCCACATTACTGAAAAAGTCTCAATTACAGGTAATGATCCTTGTAAATATTTACATAACTGAAGTACATATTCAACATCGCGAAATAAATATGTAAATATGATGGTCTTGGAAATTACGTTTGTCAATAGATAATTCAGTTCGTTGTTATTAAATTACTTCCTTCCTCTCCAAATATTCAGCATGATCAGTTATTCGATAAAATAGGTATACATTGTCACAAATATTAATTTCGATCTCATGTTACACGGCAATTGTATAACATTTGAAAAATGTTTACAAGATAATTACGTACTTCCGAAACATAATTTGTTGAGCGTGTTAAATGTATAGCGAGTACAATGAGTGTTGACCTCACAAAATAGACATAAAATCTGGACGAATTTTTTTTCTGAACGATAGACTTTCTTGTGCTGCGTCAAACTCTATTTAATTATTTCCCTGTCGGTGCAATATTACAAAACAATGAATTTGTACAAGAAGAAGGATAGCGTCTTCAAAATTCTCTTGTTCGCTGGGCTTTCACTTTATTTGGTGGGAGACAATTTCGTAGAAAGCCAGACATCTGAAGCCCCTTCGAGTATTTCGGATATGTTGCAATCCCTGCAAAACCAATTCGACCAATTTAGCAAAAATCGGTGTAAGTTCAAATAAACCTAATGGGCCACCTCACGATAATGTCTTTCATCGCAACTCATTTAAACAATGCAATCTACATACATACATATTTAAATATGTATGTAGCTAAGCGTAATGCATTTTGCTAAGCATAATGTTTTGAAAAATTTCGCAAATCTACATACATACATATGTATGCTTAATGTTCGAGATTTGCGAGTCACGCGAAAATTGTCGTGAGTATGTCCAATATCTTGTTTGGTTTTACGCTTTGGTTTTAAGGTACTTTGACACCTTTAATGCTACCAAGTTATGAAATAATTGCCTTATTTTATGCAAGTACAGCCAGAAATGCCATACTACTGGCTGATCTGACCAAACAAGTAACCAACCTCAACAACCAGGTTACTTCTCTTCGTGGACAATCTACCCAAACGCAGAAAAATGTTCAGTCTCTTCAAAATCAAGTTGGCAATAATTCTGTGAGGATTTCCGCATTGGAAGATAATTCTAGAGCAACAACTTCGACTCCAGATTCGACCGGACAAAATAATTTGGACGACAGAGTGACCACTTTGGAGGGAAAGATGGATCAAGTCTTGGAGAAATTGAATGCGACCATGCAACGTGGAAATGGGAGTTGGTCTAATAATTGGAAAAAAGGGTGGGGGCACAAGGCCGCAACGTGCACTTGTAATTGTGGAAGGAAAAATTTCGGATAAAGATGACGAATCAGTTCGGAGCTGAAATTGGGGAAATTGGTTTTCATAGATATTTACCTAATCATGTTTTATCGGCAATTAGGATATGGATATTAAATTGATAATAAATTTGTGAGTTTTTTTATTAACTGCAAAATTGTTGGCCTCCATATAGAATTTATGTTCATTCCACGATTGATATGCACAGTATTAAATTCTTTATGTGCAACAATAATTTACTATTAGATAAGTTGTAGACGAAAATATTTTTAGAGTGCATTTTACTTCTTAAAAGTGTTAAATATAGATAATGAAAAATTATGTAACTTCTCCTATGTAAATTTTCATTTACTATGTGTGTTTACACAATAAATCGACGGTTATTCTGATTAACCGAGAAAACACCGACTTGCCAAATATGTATGTATGCATAACATATTTGATTCCTTTAACTGGTAAATTTTCAAAACAATTTTCAACCCGGTTTCTAAAACACTCCAAGTTTTACAATTTCATCTATAGTATATTTTGCAAATTTTAATGGGCATGTTTACTGTGATATTTGATTACATACATACTTGCATGCATACCTATGTATATGCATAAGGAAAGTTCCATGCATTTATTTTATTTTTAACCCTTCCAATGAGGAAAAGTGATATTTAGGTAAATACCCGTATGTATTAAGTACATAAATACATAGTTCACCTAATTTCCGACTAAATTTTTATCATAAATACAGATGCAAAATAGTATGTCAATGTACAACGAAACCAACAGATTCATACGACTTGAAACAAGTTAGTTTTTAGGCTTCCGACCAGCTTCTTAGAAGCCGTTAATTTTGTCATAAAAAATCACAAATACATATTTTGCTCTTGCTAAAGGTGATGCAAATGCTGATGAAATGTTGATTTTTTGGTGCGCAATATTACTTCCTCTCGGAATTTTTTGGCATTACATAAAACCTTACCGCGGTAGAAAGAATAATACCGAAATTCCAGGTAAGCACTTTGTTAAAAGAATTACCTCGTTATCAACTTCAAGGATTACTCCAAAATTTAGTTAAGTACGTAGATTACGAAAATCCAGGTTTTCGTCGTTTTTATATCTCTTTTAAATTTTTACATCTCCACAAATTTTTATTACCAGATCCACGGCCATGGCCAATCATAGGAAATTTACTGGATGTCGCGACTGTTTCTTCAGACATGACAAAGGCTTTTGGAGAATTAGCGAAACGATTCGGGGAAATATATTCGCTCCAAATGGGAACAAAAAGGACAGGTATGAACAAAAATTAGCGTCACTAATTACGAGCAATTTAATAATATATTATCAATTAAAATAGTTGTCATCACTTCGAAAGAGGCCATGCGTACAATTTTATTGCATGAGGCTTCCCTGGGTCGCGACAGGAGGGGAATATTTGGGGATCGTTTAATGAACAAGAATTTGGGGATAGTTTCATCCGATGGAGAAATCTGGGAGAAAACGAGGAATTGGACATTTAAAAAATTGAAACAGTTTGGATTTGGCCAGTCTTCTCAAATGCAGGAATTCGTTGAGGTTAAGATATCATGTTATCTTAAATGCTAAAACTAAGGATTTTTAATTTACACGAAATTTTAATAACTTTAATGTTTTAGAACGCCTGCATGCCTCTATTTCGTCACATTGACGATCGTATTGACTCAGCGATTAACGTCTCCTTACTCTTTAACCCATCCATCATGACCATCCTTTGGGAAATCATAGTGGGTCCAGCGTCCCCCAAGGATACCGAGGTCATCAAACGGTTGACAGAAACGAGCCAAGCTTTTTTACAAAGTTCCGTCGTGGGGACGGGGCTCATTAACGCGTATCCGTTTCTGAGAAAAATCTTCCCTAAAATTCTTGGTTATAATGTCCAAATGGATTTCTTCAATTCGTGCAATAATATCGCGAAAGTATGCAATTACAACAATTCAAGTTTAAGTCAGTCAATCTGATTTAATTTTTTTTAAGAAACTTTTTGCCCAAATGGAAGACAAATTTGAAAAAGACTTTACCAAATCGGAAGAAAACTTGTTGGAAGCTTTTGTTCAAAATTGCAAATCTCGGAAAGATGATGAGGTCTTCAATTGTGAGTTGTTCGGGAAAAATTATTCATTTAAGGGTATTTGGGGTGTCTAATTTATATGTGTGAATGCGGCAGGTGAGAATTTTCAGATAATATTTCAAGACCTACTTCTCGCCGGTTCAGATGCGACGAGCTCCTTTTTGGAGTCTATTGTCCTCTATTTAGTAACCTATCCCAAAGTACAGGACAAGATTTATCAGGAAATTGTACAATTTTCTAACGATTCTAATTTCGTACCCTTTGAGGATAGGAATCGGTAGGCACATAATTTTTGCTTGCATCATTATGGGTTAATTGTATGTATGCAAAAATTACGCGAAAATATTTTTAGCATGATTTACACGAAAGCGTTCCTCCTTGAGATGTATAGAAATGCGATGCCTCAACAAAACTCGTTTCCTCGAAGAGCAACGGGCGACATTGAGTATAAAAATATGGAAATCAAAAAGGTAAATTCATGAAATTCTAAATTTTTAAAGCAAACTTGAGCAGTTAAATAAATATTTGCTTTACACAGGATACCATAATTATGGTTGATTTACGTCTTTATTATGGAGATGAGAAAATGTATCGTAATCCAGAAACATTTTGTCCAGAACGCTTTATCAACGAAAAAGGTGAACTTTGCAATTCGGAGAATATAATTTCCTTCGGGATGGGTGAGTGAAGTTCAAATTTGTGTTTAAATGCATATGTACTTATTAGCTGCGAGTGGAAATTGATAATTTGAAAAATTAAAGGGAAACGAATCTGCCCTGGTGAAAATTTTGCAAATATTGTAATATTCGTGATCCTAACTTCACTTCTGAAACGGTACAAATTGAGCATTCCAAGGGGACAGGGGCCGCCAAGGATGGACAAAAAACCTGGACTTTCAGTAAAACCGTATCCGTTTCAAGTACAATTTTCAAGACGGGAAGAAATCCATTACAGTGGAAATAGGAACACCTAACATGTTCTATGCGCGTTAGCCTTTAATTATGCTTTGAAATTATAAAACTTTTAGCAGAAAAATGTAAATTGTTTGTTATACTATGGGACGGTAAAAATGTTTTGATTTAGTCGTTTTGGTCAAGTTTTAGCATGTGTTGTAAATAATATGTTTAATTGAAATAAAGAGTTGCAATTCCTTTAATTATACATATGCATGTATAAATATGTACATAGAAAAACCAGGTTTGGTCATTTTTTTATGCAATAATGCATAGATATTTTGTTATTCATGAGATTTTGGCAACACGCGACACGCAGTTTCGCGTAATTAGTTACATTTAAATAGATACATACAAAATTAACAAAAAATGTAGGTAACTAACAACTAACAAATTAATTGTAAGTAATTAGCCTTAATGTTATGCATAGGTGAAATTTAAAACTTTATCTAAAAATTTTACACTAAAATTATGTTCTTAATCATTAACGGCCAACTACAGCAACGGCTAAAACCGGTGTAGCAAATGTAACTTTCTTCCTTAATTCTTTAAAAGTTTTGTCAACAATGCGCCAATTTTTTGCCCATACTTGATTGATAGACTGTAATTTGGTGATTTTACTGTTCGCAGCGTTCAGTGATGTGGAAAGCTCAGCAATCCTGTTATTTGCATATTCGATTTGCACTTTGTTTGATTCAATTTCGTTCCTCATTTGTGTCACATTTGCTCTTAGGGTGTAAATCCGATTTGATAAATGATTGATTTCGGAGTACATTTCGCTCCTTAAGTTTGTCAATCTGGAATCCAAAGAGTCGATTTTCTTCGAGTTGGCAGCTGTAAATAGGTACAAAGTTATGTATTTAAATCATGACTTATGCAAATTTATGAAAAATGTATATTTCGATTGAATTAAAATGGTGTCAATGTATGTAAACTTACTCGTTTTTCCATCTACACTGGTGATCCTTGCGTTTAGAGCGTTAATCTGAGATTGATATTGCGCTCGTGCCATACACATTGTTCCAAAAATGAGTAGAATGGTTGAGGTAAAATTGGAAAAATTTGAGAAATTTCGCTTGGCCATAGTTTCAAACGTGAATAAAATGTTTCCTACAAAAAGGGGCAAAGGTTAAGTTATATAAATGTAAATTATGTAAATTTGCTTGTCTTGCTTGCTTGTCCAGTTGGGTTTAAGTAGTGATAATTTTTCAAATGTTATTCCCGTTTTTATATGAAATACACTTGTGTAGCATGACGATGATGAGTTAGTCATCAGGATTGAACGTATCGATGTCGTCATGTCATAAACTGTTAAGTGTCACCAAAACATGAGATGGAAAATACCTGGAGGATTTAGGTATATTTATGAATTACTATTAATAGGCAGACACAATTAACATGCAATTGTTGTTGGCAGGTATCATATGTATTTGTAAATGGTTCAAAAATAGGTTGACGAAGTCCATTATGCAATTTCATGTTTGGACTTGTGCTAACTTATGATCCATTTTCTGGTTTATGTCATTTCCAAGAAATCCGTTACTAATTTAATTGTATATACGTACGTTCGGCATACAATTTGTACACAGATTCGTATACTGAACAAATTATTACGTTCCGCACGCAATGAGTTTGACTACCTTTTCATTGTCTGAGCTGGATAACGTTCAAGCTTATGTACATACATACATACGTATTTGTGCATGTGCAACTAAGCGACCAGGGATTTTACTATGATTCTGGAAAACTGATGTCAAAAATGAATCATTTTTCATGCAACAATTACAATCATGACGTAATAATCCAATAAATAAATCACGTTGCAGTGTAGCAAATGTATTAGAATGATGGATATATTGTATGTATGTAAATTAGTGTTATGCTTACACACATATTTATGTACTTACTTATGTATATAAGTAAGGAAGCGTCTCTATGTTCACTTTGGGTGGACAAATTAGCGACATTGTTATACGTAACTAAATATGCGCTTGCATATGTATGCATGTTAATGATACACGACTGACCAGAACGATTTATATAAGTACTTCCAATTTGATTTGAAGGATATGAATGTTTTAAGATTGTGACTCATAGATTAATCTACGTAACAGATGTGGAAATTATGGGTAACTTCTTTAATTGAAGAAACAGGATGTCACGGGCGGATTATAACATAGATTGAATTATTCACAATTAACTTCCGGATTCTTCAAGTAAAGTGCGTATGTATGTACATATTGTACATATGTGTGCATGTATGTATGTAAATATGTATATATGTACATAAATACGAATGACTTTACCCTGATGTTTATAAAACTAACATTAAGTTATTTGGCTTCAATGCACGTTGTATTATTGCGTATGGTTCAAGTTCTCCAATATGTACATTCCATATGCAAATAGCAATTTATGATACAAATGCAATATTGGGAAGCTTGTGAAATTATATTCATACATAATTACGTACACAAATACATTACCATGCATTGAGAGACAAAAATTTATTTCTGAAAAAGTTATAAATTGTACAATTTCAATTATAAAATTCACATCCTGACTGATTATTCTACTCCTCCATTTGGCTCCCCCACTTGCAATATTTTATGCACTTGCACCCCATGCGCTTTAAGGTTGCTCTTCCTGCTAAACATTTTCCCACAAAGGTCACATCCAAACTGTTTCTCCACTCCGACGCCCTCATGCAACTTGACATGTGCCCCTAAATCTCTTCGCCTTTTAAAACTCTTTCCGCAGTGGTGGCACAAATGTGGGACAACGTCTTTATGCAGGCTTTCGACATGATCTGTCAGGCCGGACCGGGTGGCGAAAGTGGAGCCACAAATGTCACACGGGTGTCGAACCCGGTCTTCTGGGTCCTTATGTGTTTTCAGATGTGCACCCATATTTGTAACAGATTTTCCGCAAAGGACGCAATTTCTCGCCTTTTTCCTCCCAGTCGGTCCTGTCCTCACGGTTGGGGGGACATTCCGTAAAAATATTTTACTTTTCAGATCCTCACTTCCGTTCGGTAGCTCTTTTTCCAAATTTGAGAGGTCTGAATGCACCAATTTTATCGCGGAGGAGGTCGCGTGCTTCGTGTTGTGATGCGTAACGAGTTGATCTTTCCGTGCAAAGGTTCGAGAACAAGAATCCTCTGGACAGCGATACTTGGTGACGAGGGATTTATGCGTTAGACTGATATGTCTTGAGAGGGAGCTGGCAAACCGGAACGTTTTTGAGCAGGTGGGACAGCGGATGTCGGTTCCCTTGTCGGAGTCATGTCGTTTGGAGTGAAGGTCAAAATCGTGTCGCCGAACGTAACTTTTAGAGCAGTTTGGATATTCACATTTGTATGGGGGAGGTGGTTCAGCAGGGAAGGTGTGGGTCGGATGCACGTTGTCCCAATGTCGCTGCAAGTGCGACGGGTTAGCATAACTTTTCGAACAAATGGGGCACACTTTCCTGGGAGAGAATTGGCTGATTGGTTGTGCAATTTCTGAAAAACGAGCCAAGTTAAATGTTAGCTTATTTTTGTCCGATTTTTGTATATATGTCATGTTATAATAATCACCTTCCTCTTCGTGGGTGTGGTCATCATCGTCATGTTCGTCCCCACTAAAACTTTGTTCTTCGCTTTGACTGCTGGAGTTTTCTATCTTCAAGTCTGGTTTAATACCTGCATACATAAATTGAGGCGAATTTTATATACTTTTACATAGGTTAAGTACTTTAATTAATTAATTACCGGCATAACAATTAACTCCAAATTCATCCCATGATTGAAATTCTTGTTTAATTGGTACTTCCAAACTTTCATCGGAGTCATCATGGCCTCCGTCGTCAATAATGTTTTCAATTTTGCAAATATTAATTTCTTCCTTCGCTGTGGCGACGTCAAGGTCACGTCTTTTACGTGCTTCCATTAAAGCACGGCCTAGAGAACTGTGGTGTTGGATAAGCTTCTCAAATTCCTTATAAATAAGGTACAATTTTTGCACACACTCTGCACAATCGTGACACATGAAAGTTTCAAAGTTCACGGAAGTCAGTGAAAATATAGTTTTTAGTATGGTTACAATTTTAACTGTTTCAAATTCTGCACCTTCCTCGTCAGGGACAATTTCAAAGTTTAGATTATCGGTCGGAACACAAATTTCATTTTTAGCAAGCTCCCCAGAAATTATGGGAACGGAACAGGAACAACATGAGCTAGGGGGCATATCTTATGTATGTAAAATGTTAACGTCTTATCTAATTCTTCATTCTTTTTGTTGCAAAATTACTTTGCCAAAATTGGTTTGATTTTCAGTTTTAAAATATTTCAGTTTGGTGGGCAGCAGCTGACTGGGACCGATCGACTTTGTTTTCTTTTACTTTGTTGCCGAGACTTTTGTTTGCATGTGGTTTTGATTTAGCATGCAAATAATATATACATTTTTCTGCAATTAATTTTCTTTGCTCACTACATATTTTAGTATTCTATGGGCCATGAGCCTTGTAAGAATTATTCATTGAATAAATAAAAATACATATTTTAGTTTGTTAATTAAATAAATACTTTGTCTGCATAGAGGGTCCAGAAAACCCTGAATCTATGTACATACATAGATACGTATACGTCATACAACACTTACATACATACATATGTTCATATGTATGTATGTACATCGTAGTTATTGTGCAAATAATTTAAGTTTAATGTGTACTACATTTTATTACATATTTACATTGGTATATGTCAGTGTGCGTATAAATAATTGTGTACTTAATTCATAAGACATGCCTATATTTATGTACATACTACATATATGTGCAGGTTATGCATCGACTCGTACAATAATGACATTGTTTTATAATTTTTACGGAACTTATTTATGTATGTACAAAGGATTTTTTTACATAGCTGTGATTTGATTTTTAATGCATTAAACTTGTACACAAAAATTGTTCATGCATGCAAATCAAAAGTTCATAATATGAACTTATTCCATAATCTTTACCACTTAATCAGTTCCGGGACACTATAATATTACAACATGTACTAATTGATTAGGACTTTGCTTATAACAATTCGAAGTTTTTCATTATTTAGAAAATTGTCTGTTTCTCAATGGCATTCAGTTTAGAGTTTTCTAAACAAGACACGTCAGTTCATTTTAAAATTTACATTTTATCAATCCCCACCCTCCAACTATGTAAATAAATATAATTACCAGTCGCATTGCATACGGTTCTATTTAATACAAACGTGTGCAATACGTTACTAGGTAAGCATGCAATATGAAAACTTTGTAAATACACATATGTGTATTTACACGTATACGATATACGTATATACGTATGTACACATACGTATGTATGTACATACATATGTATGTATATGTACATAAATGTACATGATTTAAATATGACACATACATCCATACTTTTACACCGAGATATATGTATGTATACTTCTACTAACACAGTATATGCACACAGGATGAAGTTGAAAATGAATTTCTTGTTTGATTTTTCAAACTTGTCAATGGTAAGAATGTATGCATGTATACGTACATTAGAATTTTTGAAGTAGAGTAAAAATGCGAAACTTACCAACCATTTTGAAACCCAAGGCTTTGACTTAACACATTTATTGATTCATTCAAAGAGTTCATTTTTTATTTTCTGTTGTAAACAAATTTACTTAATTGTGTCCCATCAAAATCAAAGTTAAATATGTAGGTATATGTATACACATGAACGCGGAAGGCTTCAATTATGAATGGTAATAAACCCTTGCAAACGAAATTTAGCAATATGGTGAAGAAAGTAATTTCCCCAAAAAAATGAGTGACCACACTCCCTGACCTCAAAGTGGTAGTTCAATTTACCCCGAAAGTTGATAAAATCCTTCTCCTGGGGTCATACAAAATAATACAAATGATGCCGTAAACGGATCTAGATTATTTGAATGTATTCTCCCGTTATCCTTCTGACAGACAGACAGACAAAGTTTTCACTTCATAGGGTTTCACGGTGAAACTTTCACCCTATAATAAATAGTATGGTTTAGGTGGTAGAATTTCTGAATTTCAGTAATGTCCTTCGTTCATAGCCATTTAACAACCTCCAATTTTAGTTGTTGACAGACAAACGTTTAAAAAAATTGCTAGCAACTACAGAACTACACTCGTGGATGTTTAATAGAGTACACAAGGCTATAGTATTTCCATTCCAACCTATTTATAATACTGGTTGGGCTGCCCATTTTCGAAATATTTAATAACAATGGGGCCCGGATACTATTGTGTCAGCATCTAACACTATAATTTGAAGCTTTTTGAACCCAGTAGTTCCAGTTCCAGTGCTTTCTAAATACAAACAAAGTGCTAGTTGGTGTCCCAATTAAAGCCCAATTTCAATTGGATAACCTTACTTTGTTTATGAATAAAATTGGGATATGTATGCACAGTTATGTAAGCCATTATACGCAGCACTGGCTAATGGCATGCATATGTGCTCTATATCCCACAATAAGGGGTAGTATACATTCTGAAGCTCTATCAGATAAAATCGAACTTGTGTAAGTTATTAAAATAATTTCGAGCTACAGAAGAAACATTGAGATCAACAGGCGTCGAAAGGCTAACTTTTTGAACAAAAGTGGTATTTTGGTGTATGCATAGGTTGAATCCTAGTCAACGAGATATACATACATACCACCACAAGGTTCGAAACCTATTCGTCATGTATGTATATACGTTTTAACTAATATTTAGTTCTGCAATCAACTATGATTGCGTAGAGAATTAGTAAGGCCCTTTGGCTTAGGGGTTCGGGGGCGGAACTGTCACCACGCAGTCACACGTTCGATTCCTCTCTGTCCCATATATGAGAGATCTTGTATTTCTCTTCCATGTCTCTGTCCGGGAAGCTATTTGCTAATCCTACTCGGCTCGGTGTTAGTACGGGGTGGGTGCTCCTCTCATGGTTGGGTGAGCCCGGCCAGACGGTCTGGCAATGCCAGAAAGGGGAGCCCTCGCAGAGTCCGTTGTCTGTGAGAAGATCCGACTCATCACCAGAGTTATATGGTGAGAAGGACAGTCATAGATTGGAAACCAGTTTGCTTTTAACTGATATCTGTTGACTTTAAAGGATTATTTTATTTTTTTATTTTTATTTTATTTTTTAAGGCACCATCCATACAGTTCTTCATAACATTGACCAGTTTATTAAGAGGGTATTTATTACGAGTTCGTATGTTCGCTTCGCAACACAATTTCGAAAAGATGGGAACTACATATGTAAATACTATCATTGGAAATGCATTTTGGTTCAAAATTATTGCAAACTTGCAAACTTGCGAACCTTTTTTGTGATCGTTTCTAACGAAGCGAACCCGTAATGAATACCCCCAAAGATTTGTAGCTTGATTTTAATTGGCCCCCTTTGGAAATGCTTTTAGGGATTTAAGATTGTATCAAGGAATGTGCCAATTACTTCACTATTTTCAGATTTACGCACATATAGCAACAATCACGCTAAGATCAAGACAGTGGGGAAATTAGTGATTATTAAGTAATTTCGATCATCTATTACAGTAAAACAATTTTGGACGTCAACAACAAATTAGTGTATTCTTAGTTCAGCTATTTAAATTTTGCATCAATACGACACAAACAATAAATTGATCAATTTATAAATCTTTCTAGAGTTGGAAACTTCAGGTTTTTCAATTTATCCAGTTGGAAATATGTTTTCCCAGTTTACTTTCGGTGCTCTTTCTGGATATTTTTCCATTCTACGGATGATTCATCACATTCCACCAAATATCTGGAACATCGAGACGAACAAATTCGAAATGAATCCAAATCCGAACAAAATCCGATGGGCATTTTCAAATTTGAACGTTACGATATTTTTCGGACTCGTCCCAGCCTACATGTTACTCTTCAATCGAGAAAGGCTGACCTCGAGCCAAGTAATCTTTCTAGCACTTCAGTTGATCGTGGCAGTCCACTCGGTCCCATTGTTCATCAAGGCGTACACGGACGGATTTTCGCTTTGCCTGGCGATGAATACTTATCTAAGGCTGGAAAATTACTTAAGAGGTACCTATATGCATATATTTAATACGGCGACAAAATTGTATGTAACGAATTGGTAACGATTTATCTCCAAACGGTAAACACATAATTAAAATTTGTCACCATGAGGTGAAAAATTACTTCCAGTATGTTATCAAATTTGACTTTTTCTCAGACACTTATGTGCTGTCGCCGTTCATGCGAATCGTTAGAACCGAATAACTCGTACATTAGTCTTCAGCCAATATTAATAGTCACAAAAAAATCTGAAAGGTTTCCTGGCAAATAGCAACGAAATAACATCTCAGAATACTTTGCATTAGGAAGTGGGATTAATAATATTTGTATATCACCAGCACTGCTTTATTTGCATGGAAAGCTGCATAAGATCCTTGATGCGAGTCTTAACAAGTAAATATAATTTTTTGTTTGTATAGAAAATGAAATCCTTGCAAAAAAATATGCCCCCCTTCTCTGGTACCGCGATCCTGTAGGACTAATTTTCAACGGTGTTGCCACCTCACTCTTGTCCTTCATCGTTTCATTACCAATCCTCTTCTGCATCGCTGACGTGGACCCACTCTACTTCATTATGCCATCAATACCAACCAATTGTTGCTCGACAATGGGCTACTTTGTGACCAGATTGTCCCTTTGTTTGATTATACTGGCGGAAATAGTGTCCAACATTGGTCTCGCGCACCTCACCCTAATCATGCTCACCTTGTCGGCGAAAGATTGCATTTCCAGCGTAAAGTTTTACCGTCAACCTAATCCCGATTTAGGAACGTTCTCCGTCCTAAGAACTAATTTAGTCGGGAGAAAAATGATACGTACCCCGGACAAGTTATGTGAGTTGTCCAATTTGGATTTGTACGTCGTAATGATGGTGCAATGTCGCCTAGTTCGACAGTATACCGACACGGCAAGCATGTTCATTATGGGGCCGGGTTTTGTCATTGATGTCATCGCGAACTATGTGGTAATCAAGTTACACGGGAAAATACCACTGCTGCTCTACCTTGCAATTGCACTATTGGCAATTTTAGTGCCTGTAATTATTATGGGCGTGTTGCCCCAGGCTGGGAAAAGTAATACGTATTCGATAAATTTGCTGCAGCATTGGAGAGGAAGCAATCCAACGCGGTGGAGGAGGAAGAAGGTCAGATCTTTGCGACCCCTTGGATTTTGGGTGGGTCCCTTGTTTTTGATTAAGAGACAAACGCTATCAATTTTAGTCAACGTAATTCTCGACTGCACGGCGAATTCGGTATTGTTATCATGAGAAGGAGGTGTGCTTTGAAAAACTCAAGAAGATTTTGAAAAAAAAATTGAAAAAAATCTTGAAAAAATTCATATAGTAGAATGAGATTTATTTTTAATTATTTAATTATATCATGTATAAAAAGTAATCGCGTTTAATTCAGTTAGTTATGTTCCCGTTAGGCAGGTTAAATATTTATAAACTCTGGACATTTATGTATGATGCATAATTTAGTGTACAATGGTAAATTTATTGTTATACCGTAGTGTTTAAAGCAACGATTTTTACGGTAACTCTTCCAACAAGCTCATCTTGTAGCTACTTTTATGTTTTAATTTTTATGTATTAATTTTTCGTTGCAAATGCAGTAATTCAAATTCTAGGAATCGCTTTTTTAAATAAATCAACCAAATACTTGCTCTCTATAGTTGTACTCTACAGTAATTAAATACAGATGCATATGCACTCGTATGTATGCATGTACAAATCAAACAATATTTGTCGTCATAGACTGACATTTCACACATTTTAAAAATAAAGGACACTCGGTCTTTTGTATTATTGATTTTTTTTCCTTTAGCTAATAAGTCGTGGCCCTTAGGATTAGTTCGTTGTAAATAATCGTCACTTCAATATTTAGGACTAATCCTAGCCGGAGCGCTGCTGTCTGCCTTGATAAGCAATTGATATATCAGAATTGATGACAAAATAGGCAAAAATTTGACGCACATATTTTTAATTGGATGATTTAATAGCTATTTATGTAGCCATATATACATATGTGTATTCATAATGCAATATAAATATATTGCATTATAAGTATATTTATATGATATATAAATATTTTATATATAATATAAATATGTTGCACGTGTGTACCTGTATGTGTATGTATGTATATACATATGTACAGTATGTAACAAAAGTATAGCTATACGATGACATATTTTTTATCTCGACATGATGCCGTAATATTTCAACTTTGAAACTCCGTACGAAAATGTCAAAACTATCTGCCGACAATTTCCTCGTCGCCGATTTTTAATGTCTCAGATAGGTCAAAGGTCAGGATTATTTTTCTAAAAAAATTTGAGGCGTCGAAAAACAAACTTCGTGGATAATTTTTTTTGAAACTTGCAATATTTTTTACTGGATGCGGCATGCGTTTTGAAGAATAATGAGCTTTGTTTGGACCGTGTGCGATTTTTTTGACGCACACAGGAATTTTTCGCCAAAAAGAGGTTGAAGGTCTAAAATCGCCGCCTTGGCGAAAATTCAAAAACTGAAATATACGTTTGCATATCCGGACCCTCTATATGCAAACGTATATTTCAGTTTTTGAATTTTCGCCAAGGCGGCGATTTTAGACCTTTAACCTCTTTTTGGCGAAAAATTCCTGTGGGCGTCAAAAAAATCGTACACGGTCCAAACAAAGCTCATTATTCTTCAAAACGCATGCCGTATCCGGTAAAAAATATTGCAAGTTTCAAAAAAAATTATCCACGAAGTTGTTTTTTCGACGCCTCAAATTTTTTTAGAAAAATAATCCTGACCTTTGACCTATCTGAGACATTAAAAATCGGCGACGAGGAAATTGTCGGCAGATAGTTTTGACATTTTCGTACGGAGTTTCAAAGTTGAAATATTACGGCATCATGTCGAGATAAAAAATATGTCATCGTAGCTATACTTTTGTTACATACTGTAAATACGAAAACGAACCATAACATATCATGGTTTTGTGTCAAATTTAATTGACTACCAATTTCCAAAGAGCACAAGTTTGTACTTCAAATTGTTTAAAATGGGGTCAAAAACTTCGGAACAACTCGAAAAATCACTTTTCCACTGCATACGGATGGAGAATCTCTTTGCTGAATGGAAAAATCATTGACTTTTTCTTAACGTTTTTCATAACTTCATAATTTGCTAGATAACTTTTCTTTAGCCTTTTTTTAGCTTTTTGTTTTTTATTGAACAGTCTTGGGCAGTAATCAAGAATGGGTATTCGAAGCAACAAAAACATTATATATAATCATATTTTTGACCAATTGAAGTACATACTTCTTGTTTTCGGATTTTACAAGTCAATTAAATTTTGAAATGTGCAAACCATACTTATTGCATACGTAACGGTTTGAGAATCGCATCCATTAAATACTGACAATCTTATGTAACTAATCGTCCTAAATAATCCAAACTAAAAAACATTTTAAAAATTGAATGTGCTCTCAACCCGCACAAGTATAATAAGGGTATTCGTTACTTCTTCTTAATATCCTTCGTATCGTAAAATAGCTTACGCAAAAAACAAGGGGTCAGGTTTTATGAAAATTGTAATCTACATAGTAACGTGATTTTTGACTACAAAATCTCGTAACCGTCATAAGTTAAGAAGAATACTAAGAATTCGAAGTAATAATGAATACCCCATTATATCACTTGGCTAAATATAGGTTCATTAGGTCATTTTAACGCTTGCCAAGATTGTGACGAACCAATTTGGCTCATACATAGGGACATACTTACATACATACATACATATTTATTTATTATCCTGCCCGTTTATCCAATCTACAAAGAATCACTAATTTATAGAGTTGTCGTGTAATATGAATAAATACGTATGTTTGATTTGCAAGACTTGATTGTGCACTCTTCAATAATTAACTTTTTTCAACGCGAACTGTCAATCTTGTCAAACTGGAACTTTCCTCTGCTTTTTAATTTATCAGAACCAGCAAAATTCTTGCCGGCGATTGATGAATGCAATACATATTTTACTTTGTAGATAGACGAACGACCTCTTTGATCAAGTATTCTAGAGGTTGATGAATTGATAACGTTGATAACAACAGAAATTCGGCTAAATTTTTACGTCATTCTAACTCATAAAAATAACGAGCCATATGCAACGTTTCTTTAGTCGCATATACATAATCCTTGACGCAGCCAACATGTTCTCCAAATTAGCTTTTGGTGCAATTTCAAAGTTTTTCTTCGCCTTGAGGAAATTACACTACGTCCCTCCAAATATTTGGAACCCAGAAAAACACAAATTCGAATTGGACCCAAATCCAAACAAAATCCGATGGATATTTTCAAATTTAAATGTTTTGCTATCGTGGTTTTTAATTCCGATCTGCACACTTTCAACGAAAAGTGGGACTCTGAATTCAGCCCAAACTATATTTCTAACTCTGGAACTTGTTCTAGCGATTCACACCGTTCCATTATTTCTCAAGGCGTGCACCGACGGGAAAGAACTTTCTGCTGCGATGAATTCCTACATGAAAGTGGAAAAATGTTTGAGAGGTGACGTACATAAATATTTACATAATTCACATCACTCAAAAACGTCGCTTAGCAATACAACTTCGCAACCTTCCAGTGTTTGCGAAATCGGAGTCGACAGTTTTGATGGTGCAGTGATTCACGACTTTAAACGCAGTCGTTCACGACTCGTGAACGACTGGATTTTAATGGAAATACGCAAACTGAAAATATTTAACAGGAGAATTGAAAATGTACTTGGCGACGAGATAGTTTACGATGAAAGTACGTACATAGATGCCGGTTTGTGTCGCATCAGGGTCTTTTAACTGTTTCCTTGGAGGATTGCTAGACAGGGTCATTTCAGTTCAATAATTCTCCAAAATTTTTTTACAGATTTTAAAGTTTGGGAATACAAAAGGCGATTAGACATGGTTTTCACGACTTTGCGCTTGAATATCTCTGGTGCAAATTCGAATTTTGAGTTGATTTTGATAGACAAGCAAGATAATACTCTCAAAAAGATATCTCTAAATTTTTAAGGCGATAGCTTCACAAATGTCCCCTCCAGAGCCCCCAGAGTTGGAAGGTGTCAAAAACCCACTTTCCAAACTTAATTATTCATGTCGCATGATAACTAAAGAGGTCAGAGATGAAAAATTATTATTATTATAACCCTAGATAATGATTGTATCTAATAATGAAAGAATCCGTAATGAATAAAATAATGTGGGCCCTCCAGCATCGCTGATACTTTTCCATGAAAAGTGATAAATCGGACCGTGCACCGGGAAATTGACCTGCTGACCTTGAAAACGGACCGACTGGGTGAAATTAAGATTGAGGGCAAAGCTCTAAGTGTCCTAAGTAATATTAAATTAAACAGTGAAGATTTTGAGTTAACAGTTTTGGAGAAGGACCCGAGCTAATCAGCTGACGTGGAATCCTAAACAACTCTTGAACTTATTTAGAAAATTAATAGTCAAATTTTGTTGAAAACAAATTTTAATAAGTTTTTTGTGTCCCCTGCTGCAGAACTATTTTACCTACAAGGTACAAGTGACAAAATAATAAAATTACTGCGTTTTGATTAGTTAAAAAAAATTTAAAGTTCCGCTTCAATTTCGAGGAGAACTTTTGTAAAAATTTTATAGGGTTTGATGGAAACTCATTTCCTGGGGTGTAACCACTTATCAAAATTTTATCAAAAGTACTTACAGTGCAATATACTATATATACCTTGGATATAAACAACGTTTGGGATTTTTAGTGTCAAAGTCCTAAAATGTGGGGGCCTTAAAAGTCGAGGAGTTGCGTTCGTGAGAGCATTCCATAGGACAAGTATGAAGTTAAACTACAAAAGGGACTTAAAAGATAAGCATGAGACAAAAGTGGTTTTATATAGTGAAAAGCATGCTGAGTCAATTGATAATAGTCGCAAAGACGATTTCTGCACTAGGGCCTCAGAAAAAATCTTTTGTTCGACGCCATTTTATAAGAACACTGGTTTGGAAAACTAAAAAAGGACACGTCTGTAAATTTGATCTTGCCTCGTGCCTCAGAGTGCACAACACCGGAAGCCAAATATGTTTACCTATAGTTCGAGACATGGGCTTTCACATAAAAAACGTTAGAAATCTCTCCAACGAAAACCCATCGCGTAATTTAATTGTGAATTTGTGCAAACCATGTCTAATCACCTTTTATATGCGCTATTTTTGCTGGGAGAATTTAGTTGTCAAGAAAAATAAAATATTTTATAAACCGTCGTAAAATGACAACGATTTAATTTAATTGCAAATTAAAATAGTTATAAAATAATTGAACTAGAATCGGTATCAAAAACGGTACCTAAAAATTTTTCTCATGCATTTATGAAGTTTTATTGAATATTTTATTTTTCTTGACAACCAAGCTCTCCCAGCAAAAATAGTCCGTATTCTCAAAGTTTAAAATCTGTAAAAAAAATTTTGGAGAATTTTTGAACTGACATGACCCTGTCTAGAAATCCTCCAAGGAAACAGTCAAAAGACCCTGGTGTCGCATATTTCGTAAAAAAAAACGAAAGGATTCTGATTGGTGTCGCATCGCAATTCTTTGAAACATCGCAAAGTTGCAAAGATACGTTTACGGCGTTTGCGAAGTAGTTGCTGCGAATACCCACAATATAAATTTATATTATATGATATTTATATCATATTAATTTAAGAATACTAATTATTATTCTTACTCACCATAAATTTTGAATGGCTTGAAAATCTTTCAAATTTAGAATATTAACAAAGTCGTGTTAAATGTTATGAATTTTCAAGATACCGAAATCCTCTTGCATTTATTTAGCAAAAAATATTCTCTAAATAATTTCTATCGCGAAATATAAAAGTTTGAAGTAATTTTCTCATTACAGAAAACCAAATCGTTCCTATGCCTTTCACCGAGCCCATCTGGTATCGTGACCTGTGGGGCTTAATATTTAATGGAATGGCCACTGCCCTATTTTCATTCATCTTTACGTTACCGATTACTTTCGTGATTGCGGAAGTGGATCCTATCTACTTTGTTTTGCCGGATACACCACGGTCCATTCTAGATGGCACCACAGTAACCCAGTTTCTGCTGAGGGTGCTCTTATGCACTTTGGCCTTGGCCGAAATTGTGTCTACCGTTGGACTATCGCACTTGACCTTGGTCATGCTTGCGCTGTACTCGAAAACTTGCATTAATCATCTCAAGTTTTACCGAAAACCAAAAGTACAGAAAATTATGCAACAAGGGCTGCACGATTGTCGGATCAAAACCGAAAAACAGCCTTCAAACCAGGAAGTTAATAAACTCGACGGTTTGTCCGATCTCGACATGTACGTCGTTCTGATGGTGCAATGTCGCCTGGTTCGAGAGTACGTCGACATTTCGGCCGTGTTTATAATGGCGCCTGGATTTGCTATCATGGTAACGTCAAATTACGTGGTGATTAAGCTGTTTGAAAAAATACCGCTACTTTTGTACCTTGCCATATCGTTGTTGGTCCTCCTCGTTCCGGTGATCGTGTTGGGTGAGCTTCCCGAGGCGGGAAAGAGTCATACGCATTCGGTAAAATTGCTGAAATTCTGGAAGGGAAGTTCTGCAACGAAAAGGACGCCGTGGGGAAGGAGAAAAGTGAGATCACTGCATCCCATCGGCTACTGGGTGGGGCCCTTCTTTCTAATAAAGCAACAAACTTTCTGAATCTATGTCGATGTGGTTCTTAATTACACTGTCAATGCGATATTGGTCTTGTAATGTAAAGAAGGAAAGAGTAATTTGTCACCTAGAGTCGTGGGACAGAGGATAATTATTGTCGAAAAACGCAGAAAAATAATTACAACACGAGGCATATGTACATGCATGCATACCTGCATTACATACTTGAAGAGTCCGAAATTTAATTATGGAGAATTCATTCCAAGCGCCTAGGTAGTTCTCCAATTAATGATGCTATCTATAATTTATTGAATTATGTACATAACAATAATTCATATTATTGGACTGATGTTAGAAATATTTCGTATAATAAATTTAAGGAGACTTACGTTCACGTATAAGATTCAATGTTTATGAAATGATATTTTTACTGTTTTATGACTAGGTTTAGAAACGATAATTTAGTTTTTTTCATTAAATTGTTTATTTTATGTGTCACTTGTGGAAGAGCATGGTTTGTGACTGTGACCTTTTTAGACACAAATAAAATTTCAATCAATCAATTAATCTGATCCATACGTCATATGTCAAATTAAAGTAAAATTGAGTGCAGTACTTAAAAAAACGAATCTCATATCAAGCACATATTTATTTCAAGCTTTATCTAGGAGGACCTATCTGAAATACATTTACACATAAATATTTTAAGAACATATTACAATGAGCAGAAGCAGAAATACATAATAAATTGACTGATATTGCATTAAATCATGATTTGCTTATTACTTCTGACCCTCGCTGTGTATAAATACTTATGCAAAAATTTCGGATGTATTTAAAAGTAGGCCAGTCCTCAAGAAGGGACTTTAATTGTTAGAATTCAAAAGCTCATAATAAATTAAAATTAAAATTACACGTCTGCATGAATTTCAAGAAAATTTTATTAATAAATGAAGCAAATTCCAAATTCAAATAATTACTTTATATCAAAAAGATGATAGTTAATCTTAAATTAGCATTAGTAATACAAATAGAATCGAAAAAATAGTGAATAGCAGCCAAAGGCTAAAAAATGAAATGATTTAAACAAGTCCAAAACACAAAGTCCAGTCTTGAGTCGCTGAGAGATCGGGTCGTTACATTTCAGATATTTATTTGCACGACGGCTTGTGATTTTCCCAGTCCAATTCCCGACACAGCTTGGAACAGTACGCGACTCCCTTGCAGCGCTTACAATCTTCCAAGCAACAGCGCCCCGCAGCGAGCAGAAGTTTGCTATGATCAATGTGCAACGGAACGGTAGCTATTGGCTTGGGATGTAACTCGTCAATTTCACCACAATAGGCGCAGAGTCGTTTCTCGAAGTACTTTGCGAGCAGACGTTGCACAACGGGGATGAAACCTTCTGCAGCACTGGGATCGAGTGGAGTGTCGTTATGCTATTAACGATATATAATATACATTATATAATGTATAATTGTGAACAAAATGTAGCACTTGAATTTTATACTAATTGACTCACTTGACCTACAACTTGTCCCGGAAAGTTTTTTTTGTACTCGTCCAACTTCCCGTGAATGATGACACTCCCATTTGCCCCTTTATATCCGAACTGTCGCCCAGTGGGGTCCACGATGTACAAAGTTCCATCCGGTAATTCGGCGGAGAGGACGACGTGTCGAATAGCCAATTTATCGCCAGCGTTGTTCACAGTTGTCACTATTTTCCGCGTACCACTCCCGATAAATTCTGGGCGAGGAATGTCCCCTGACGGCTCAACACCCAAGGGTATTAATGGTACGTCAACGGCTCGGGAAATTTTCTGTTTGACGGAGTAAACATTGGTCGGGACTACTTCGAAAATTGTGGGTCGCAAAGATGACAGCGGGATCTGTGACATCATTCAGAAATAAGAATACCCACATAAATCCAGCTTAATGCTAGCTTGCTAGCGTAACTATGCACTTAAATGTACCTTGTCGCCCGTGGGAAGAATCCAATTCTTGATGCCCATTTGTTCCAGAGATGGAACACTGGCTAAAATTCCGCCCACCAAAGCTCCCGTTTTACCAAGAAAGGTTAACCCCCAGTAAACATCAACCTTCTCTTCGTCACTCTTTTGGGGAATATTTGACACACAAAAATGGATATCGCCCTGTGGTGGTAATATATCACGCAAGTAGTCATCCAACTTCCAATCCATCTTCCAATTCTCCACGAAGCTGCGAAGATTCTTGATTTCGGAGACGGAATTTACACCCCCGTCTGGAGATGGCAGTGGGAAAAGAGCATTGCAGGAAGAACCACTACGAAAAGTGTCATTAGTCGTAATAGTCGTTAGTCGGGTAGCTTCGAACGGTCTGTAATAATTAATTATAATTTGAAAGTTGTGGGTAGATTGATAATTATGTCAATATAATTGTACGACACTCACTCGAACAACGACTCTGAAAGTGACGAAGGGTCCACAATCTGCTGAAACGGTAGTTCCGGGCCAGGCGCAGACTCCACGTCGACCAGAATCTCTTTATTTTGCAGGACGACGGGCAGATTTTCCTCCAAGTTCAGCAGGCTGAATGGCATGTGTTGGACCGCTTGGAGGATGCCAATGGCACGAAGAGTGTACTTCACAAGGTCCAAATCCTCCGTATCTGCTTCCATCTTCTTCTCAATAAGGGACGATCCGTTCGCCATGTCGCCTTAATTAAATGCCAAACCCTGCTGATAAGCGATGAGGAATTATAAATTATAATTTTTTGGAAGTTAAGCAAAATAGTGTTATGTCCGACATGGAACATTAATTAATTGCCAATTTTATATAGTGTCGTGCTTAGTATGTGCGATAAAAATAATGATAATTATTGATAATTAATTAATTAGCACCCTACATACCTTCACAAACCAGTCAGCACTATATTTCACGACTTTGTTCCAGATTTGTCGATGTGTGACGGTGTAATTTATGAATTGATAAATAGTAAAAACGAATTTCCAATTTGAAGAAATAAAAAAAAAAACTTCCACCTGACTTCAACTTGAGGAGGAGAGAGAGAGTGAGTCTGCGGGAAGTCCTCGTTTGGCAGGAAGGGGTGCTTTGAGAATTTGAGAAGTTGCATGCAAAATAAATCAATTCTCTCGAGTGTTAATTACACTATACTTAATATACAATTAATTTAATTTAATTGTCTTGAATTACAATTGCAACCCTGTTTCCCCTTAGTCGTAATGAAATATATAATCCTAGTTGTAAAGCAACGAGTTGTATAATAATAAATTAAACGAAACGATCTTACTGGACAATATTTTGTGGGATGAGGATGACTAATATACATACAGTACTAAAAAAATGCTAATCCTAAGTAAATGCACATGTACATATGCATCTACATATGTACATGCATATGTGCATATCCATGTATTTTAGTACATACATGTGTACATATGCTCATAAAGTATATAAAAACAATGTAAAATATACATAAATGAACATAAAAATTTACATATTTAAGAAATACAAATACTGCATACATTTCCTTAAAATCATTCGCCTCGTCGAAACTGGATCAACGCCACAAGAAATCCGGCCATTCCACTCAGAACCTTATTCAAGAAGCAATGCATACCAAATTATGAGCCAAAATTTATAGGTAAGTACTAATATTTAGAAATTAGGAAAGTTAACTTAGGTATTTACCGTAGTCACAGAACTTGACGCAATGGTAAAGAATTGTTTCGCCGTCACGGTTGGAGGACTTGATTCTAGTTGAATTTGCAAGTATCGAATCTATACATGAGAGGGAATTTAATTTAGCTTATAAAAATACATAATTTTATTACATAAGTATGCGACGCTCGACTTCCGGAAGTTGACCGGAAGTCATCAGTCACGTTTTTGTATGTAGTAATTTATGCAAATATGTATGACCCACCTTTCTTCTCGAACCTTCACTCAATTCATCCAAGGGCACGTGTTGAATCAACGTCCTCACGACGGATCTCGCCTCGTCGGAAATATTCCCACACGAATACCCCAATTCAACCACTTTCTTCCCGTAGAAGTACATGGACCCCAAATTCTGCCCAATCACCCTCAACTGCCCCCTGTTGAGCCAGAAACATCCGAAGAACGCGCTCAGAATTATGGTCGAAATACATGTTATCATCTCCCAAAGTAATCGCTCCCCAAAAGTCGTGTTAAACTGGGAAATCATTTCCCCCAAGGATTCAACAAGTTCAATATATTGATTCACACTTACATCCAGATCATATTTGTATAATCCATCTTCATAAAAATTTTGAAAAAATTCAACATTTTTGATCTTAATTGTTTCCTTTGCTTTCAACTTCTCCATTTTGCCAAAAATTTCACCCGGATACCAAACTATACTTGATGCTCGTCTCCTCCTCCCCGTTGCAAACTTTGCTTTAATATCCTTTATAATTTCTCGATAACACGCACAGTAAACCCGGGGGAAGAAAACGATCCATAAATTCCCAATTAGCAAATAACTCCAAAAAAGCCAAGCTCCAGATCCCATCGTGTACACGATGTCGGGCAACCACCTCCCAAATTTCTGGTGAAGGAGGAGCGGTTCCACGATATGCGCCATGGTGCATAAGACCACCAATGGGATAAAGTACGAGTAGAACGACCATTTCAGGTAGCTTTGCACCTTGGCAATTTCACTCCACTCGGAAACTTTGAACCCGAAGGATTCGAATTTTTCGAAAAGTTTGAAATTTTGTTGGAAAAGGTGCGAATCTTTTTCCCTGAGACGAAAGGCTAAAAAGCGGAGGTAGACGCCGGAGCTTGTCCCGGCGATTATGATGAGAAGATAAGCGAAGGCTTCCGTCGAGCCGAAAACTCGCATGAAATAGAGTTTGCTTTTGAAGTGGACGTAGTACGTGAGGGTCCACCCGGTCATGACGAAGAGTCCGAGGAGGGAGGAGATCGTGGGGAGAGAGATCCAGGAGAAGAACAGGGGTGGAGATGCTTTGGGGGTGATTGATAAGGGAAGATAACCAGCGAGTTGACAGGACCAAATGGCATATCGGCTAGTTTTTAAAAGTGTTTTCGAAATTTCGTGAGGACGAGGAGCCATTTTTTGAAACAGCGAGAGAAATTTTAAAATATATACTGCGAACTCCGAAGGAATTCGTGGTCGGGAAGATTAACGAGCAATTTACGAATATCATGCGCTTAAATAGGTACGTACACGTGAAAACGATTTATTGCGATGTTATGAAAATTATGTAGGTCAATTGGAAATTAGATATGGTGAGGGGCTTATTTCATTCGTAGTTTATGCTCAACATTTCTGAAATCCCATTTCAATTTGTCTGGAAATTGATCGTGATTCAAGGTTGAGCACGATAATGATGAGGTGCAATTGTGGCTGGTGGAAAGGTAAATTTATATTTTGTCGTCTCAAATTGTGTGTACAACACTCGTGCATACATATGTATGTACATACATACGCATGTAAATATGTACATGTAGCTTGCAACTGCTAAAATGTCTGCCATACATATATATGCACACATACATTATATTAACTTAAGCATATGTCGGTATATAGTAACCTGATCCGAATTATTTGAAAACCTTGAATCAGAATTTACATGTTTGCAAGCAACCAGACTTTCCAATCTACCCAATTTAAGTGAAGACTTACTTATGTAAACTGTTAAGCATTGGCATGTCTAACAATAAGTATGCATTTCTCAGATGAACTGATGAACTGGGAGAATTATCATTAGCATTTAGTTTTGAACCGTAAATAATTGCATATACATAATTTGCTACAATAGTCTTACACTCTTCTTAAAATAATATTATACTCTGTCATTGCTCTTGCTCTCTCAATTCCGCAATTGAGTAACAATAATGAAAACCGGAATCTGTTTGGACAAAAAGAAATATGATCTGGATAAGCTTGTCATTGTTTATAGAGCTGATTTTTGTGAGTTCAACGGTGTCAATAATTTGGATCTACTCCGCCCCCTCGCTGAGTGGGAGGAGCTCAAATTTGGAAAAAATCGCTCCGTCTGCGATTTTTAGCGCAAAGGAGGGTCAATATTTTTGAAAGCGGTTTTCACCACAAGTTTCCTAATTTTATTCCCTACAACCCTTTTCAACCGTTTTTTGAAATTCCAAAAACGTATTTCACGATTTCTAGCATCCAGACCTTAACACAAGGGTAGATTGGGAGCTAACATAGCAATAGATGGGAAAAAACTCAAAAGTATTCTTCTGTCCCTGGAACATCAGGGAGTGGTTATGCACGGGACAAAGTATGTATATTCTTAATCCTCCCGCCGAGACCTTTCCAACGATACCTCACTTATGGGGTAATGTGAGACTTGACCCTCCCCTACCCTTAGTCCCAAATCGCGTAATTGGTTTTTGGAATTTCAAAAAACGGTTGAAAAGGGTTGTAGGGAATAAAATTAGGAAATTTTTGGTGAAAACCGCTTTCAAAAATATTGACCCTTCTTTGCGCTAAAAATCGCAGACGGGGCGATTTTTTCCAAATTTGAGCTCCTCCCACTCAGCGAGGGGGCGGAGTAGATCCAAATTATTGACACCGTTGAACTCACAAAAATCAGCTCTATAAACAATGACAAGCTTATCCAGATCAAATTTCTCTTTGTCCGAACAGATTCCGGTTTTCATTATTGTTACTCAATTAGTAAATTGACACATGAGTAAATATGTGTGCATGTATTTATATATGTGTGTACATATAAGTATAAACACATTCACATAAAATGTGTGCATATTTATGTGTCCAACTCCATCGGAATTGGATTGGATATCGAATTGGATGCGGATAATATGAGGATTCGGATTTGTGATGCAAAACTCTAGGCACAATGCCGCATGTAATGGAACTATTATGAATGTTTTGGGTAATAGGCCCCCCTGGTTTTGCCGCTGTTTCATTTCGTCCGTAGGTTAACATGGTGGCGGGCGGATTTCAAATTCAAACAGGGGACCCATTGCCCGAAAAACGCATAATATTCGTACGAATGTATGTGGCTTCTCAAAATCATTCATGGGTTTCTGTGAGATTTCATGATACCCTTTCTCGAAGAGTTATGTATATACATGTCTTCAAGAAATTTGAATAATTAAAGTTTAGATATTTGACTGGATTTAATTTCACATGAGAATGATGACATTTGATGTAAATATATACGTACACATACACATACATACATACTTGTACATGTATTTAGTTATAAGACGACCGCAGAGCCGGAAATTAATAGGCTCCAGTCAGTCTCAATTGTGACATGAAATCTTTTCCATTTCACCTTGATATTTTAATATTGTGACCTCTTCAATCCCTTCGTTCGTGGGCGTCTTTCATTGGTGATTGAAGTTATAAGAGCTCGGACTTCTGCCAAAATTTCATTGAGATTTGAGAACTGGGGATCAAATTTTAGTCAGTGTCTCAACGACGACTCGAGAGGAATTACAAGTGTCCCAAATTTGTCCCATCATCTGAAAAAAGAATAACGCCCTCCAAATTTATCGTACATACCTTGTACCTACATATTTTGCGGAACCAACCCGTCCCCCAAAAATGTGTTTGTGACCATGCCGCCTTTCGACAAAGTCTGAGTTCACGTCGTCACGGAAATATTACGGTAAATTTACATATAACTTAAATCACACAGAAACTTTGAGATGAAATTTGAAACAAGGATGATTTGCAATAGCTTTCCTTACTACTTTTTACACCATTAATTAAAATTACTTATGTCAAAATTTGTGTTATATTTCAGTTTCTGAAATGACCACTCAAGGAGAGGCAGTCTCCATCCTGACAATGACCAAGGACAGGATCACCATTGACACGAACGCGATAAAATCCTGAGAAGATTGGAAGCAATAATTTCGCAGTTTACTCAATTAATGGGCCCAAACGGACTGGAAAGAGTTTCATGCTTTCAAATTTTATTCGATACCTGAACCACGATGATCCTCAAGGGAACAATTGGATTTTGAATTCTGGAAATATGACTAATTTTGCTTGGAGAGGTGAGTCGGAATTTCATTTATTGAAATTTTTTGAGACCATCTCCAACTACTTTTTGTGCATGTTGTTATAATAATTATGTAAATTTTGTTTTGTGTTTTAGGCGGATCTGAACGTAAAACGGTTGGCATTGACGTTTGGTCTGAACCGTTTTGGACGACGGATAACGGACGCCGAATCGCCGTTATCCTCATGGACACGCAAGGCTCATTCGACGACCAAACGACCATGCAGCAAAACGCCATCATTTTTGCCATCTCGACTCTCTTTTCGTCCGTCCTAATCTTTAACATCAAATTCGACGTGGGCGAAGACGTCCTCCAGTTTTTCCAGTTCTTCTCGAGCTTTGCCACTCTGACCATCCCGGAAGTCGATGGGGACGCAGCGAGTGGGGGACGGGGGACCGGCGCCTTCCAGAAACTGGTCTTCCTCATCAGAGATTTTCAATTTATCCAAGACTACAAGTTTGGATTTTACGACGATAACCTGGTACCTGAGGGACAAAAGGCGAATTATAAGAAGGACAAGTTGGACTCCAACCCTGGTCAGCCGACGGAAGTGAGATTCACCCATGACCAAGTCGTTAAAAGCTACCAGGTATTTCATTAATCTGTATAAATCAGGGTTGGAAAAAACTTTTGATTTTATTCTACATATAAACCCAAGGGGTTTTTGTTGGTTTGCGTTATTAGAATTTTTGATCGGGTCTTGCCTGATTTATTTACTTTTACTGGAAACGAACTAAAAAAAATTGATCATACCTATTTCAATCTAAAAAACTCCTTTTTAACTTTCACCCAGGATGTCGGCGTTTATCTGATGCCCGAACCTGACAAGGGATTGAAACAATACGACAAACTGGACAATCTCGATCCCGAATTTGCCTCCCATGTCGGCGCCTTTGTCCCCCTCATGCTGTCTTCAGGTCATCTCGTCACCAAAAAAATGGGTAGCGTCGAGGTCACTGGGTCCGAAATGATCAAATACGTCAACTCCTGGGCCACTCTCTTTGAAGGGAATGACCTCCCAGAAATCAAGAGCGTCTACCATTCCGCTGCCGAGAGCCAATTCATCATCGCGAAACATTTGGCCACTACGTTCTACTCGTCCGAAATGCAAAAATTTATTCTGCAAAATCCCGACGGTGTGAACGACTCCGAATTAACCACACGACACTCGGACCTGCTCAGAGAATCCTTCACGATTTATAAGAGCAAATCAAAATTAGGCGGGGCGACCATGGATGCCAAATTTGGCGAAGAATTCACCACAGAGTCGGATCGCCTTTTTGACACGTATAAGTCCACTAATCACACCAACTTGAAGGCAGCCGAGGCAAACGAGAAGTTAAAGAAGGCTCAAGAAGATTTCGACCGGGAGGTGGAGGCTCAAAAAGAGAGGGCGCGAGAACAAGAGCAGAAACAAACGAGGCACAGGCAGAGAATCGAGGATGAAATTGAAGCTGGGAGGAAAGCCAATCAGGATTTGTTGAATGCCATCAAGGCGCAGAAGGAGGAACAGGAACGCGCACGGGCAGAGGCGAGAGAACGCGATGAGGCATTTCGAAGGCAGATTGAGCATGAGAGAGAACTTGCGAGAAGGGAACCTCCGCCAAATCCCTTGGAGGAAATAGTTCGTGGCGTGGGGAGAATTTTTTTCCCTTGGGCTGGTATGAGACGGTTTTGATTGTGAGAATTACTTAAGCAGAATCCCATCAAGGAGAGCTTACATATTTCAAATATGAATCGTAACAGCAGCATTAAAGTATTGTACCAATGATTTAATCGTAGGTATATAATGGTAAAAATCTTATTGGTTGGGGGGTAAAAAGTTTGGGTGGATTTTTGGTGAAATTTCCAGTGTTAAGCACGTATTTTTGGGGTGTTCTATAGAAGATAAAAATGGTTTAATAAGCATGAAATCCTAAATTGAATTTATGCAAACTAGAATAATAATAATAATTTGTTGGTTACGGGAGTAAATTATTTATTTTGTGAAAGAGTTGCGAATAAAAACTCTAACTGATTAAAATGAAGAATTGTGTAATTTGTTGAATTCATACATATTTGCTGTTATGTACCTATTAATATAACATACGTACATACATATTTGCAGTATACAAATTGTCGATTTATTTGCATATAGTATGTTCTAGCCACGTAATCCTCGGCCACCAAACTCGGTGTGTGAGACATGCGAAGGATTGATATGGGTACGCTCAAATTAATTTTAAAATTTGTGCAATAATTTCTACATGAAAACTGGCCAAGTTTGTTCCCATTCCTTCTAAATATATTCTTTTATGCCAGGCACAAAAATGAAATCCATGGGATTGGAAAATTTAATGCAAGGTTTGGAATTTAAGGTAAGAAAATTGAATATGTAAATTTCTCGGCCGGGTAAACCGAGTACTTAAGAATACCCGGCTTGGGACAAGATCTTGAAAAATGCAACACGAAATTTTTAAAAGTTAAAAGTTTTTGAAAACTAGATTTTCTTACACTACGCAATGTAATTATGTGCAATATGGTGTGGGGCCGATCTGTCGCGAGGTCAATATGACCGGGTCAATCTGACGTGGTCAATTTGACGCCCACCCACTCCTTAACTCATGTCTGGCCCTGTATGTATGTATGATGCGCTTATCTATTAGAAAATAAAATTATTCAATAAAAAATTCCTGGAACTCGCTATGTAAATGTTGGAGGGCAGTGCATGAATAAAACTGTCATGCTGGGCACATTTTATGTCTGGGAGTAGTATAGATTGTGTATAGTAATATATAATTCCACTATTTATACATAGGTATACATACATACATTTGTATAATGTGTACCCAAGATCCGTGAAGAAACGTTTCAAGTAAAAGAAATAATAAACATGATTCTTATATTTATGAGGGTAATCGTTATTTCTTTGTATGTTTAATCCTTACTAAGGATTCCTTAGTCTCGTAGACTAGATTGCGAAGAAAAAAACAAGGGGTCAGGTTTCCTAAAAATTGTAAGCTTAGTAACGTGATGTTTAGTGACAAAATCTTGCGGTGCTTACAAAATCTTGTAATCGTCGTAGCTAATTTTATGATACGAAGAATACTAAAAATGCGAAGATATAGTGAATAAATCTATCCATCTATTTATCATTCATATTACATATATATCATATTATATCATACGTAGAATGACTCATACCAAACGGAGTTCTCAAATTAAAGTATAAACATTTTCTCGAATACTTAAGTGTATCATACAGAACACGACATTATTAGGGGAAATTTCAAGAAACCTCTACTGAACCTTGTTATTTGTGTAGTATGTGGATATGTCATATGTGGAAAAGTAGATGAGACGTCACTGATTATTCATGTATCTCACAATAAGTACATATGTACATAAGGAGTTGAAATCTCGTGATAAATTTACGCTTTTGCACTCTTTGCTTCTTACTCAAATTCATTCCATACAAGGCAAAGGCGAATCTTGTCCTGACAAATTAAGTCAAATTTACTATATCTTCAATTTCGTAGTTTAGGTAAAACAATTCCTCAGGTAAATACATAGTTTTATCATCTAAATTCTGTCAAAATTAAAAACAGGAATGTAAGATAGAGCGGGTCGTATATATACCCGATCACTTGCAACTTCGGCCTGAAAATTGTCAAAAATGAGTTTTGAAATTTCAAATTTCTGTAGAATACTAAAAATATATCTAGCCAAACATATCCATGAACAATTAGGACTTTAATCCATTATTCACTTTGCATTTAACTTTTTTCTTCACATCCGCCGTTACTGATTTTTTGGAAGACTTTGCAACTTCATTGTTAATTTTCTGCAACCGGAACCAAAATTTTCTTAAAGTATCGACTGTTTCCCAAAGCTGGAAGTATTCCTTCTTACACATAGGTCACATTTTTTATTGAGCGAAAATGAGGCATGTACGTAGGGTTTCCATTTTTCGACGCCAAACTGAATTTTTTTTTCGATTTCTTGCTTGATAGTTGTTGGATTGTGGAATAGTCCAAGGTCGGTCTAAAAATTACATTTTCTATTTAATAATACTCCTTGATGAAAGGAATCAGACGGTCTATCCCCCATTCCCGAAACCAAACTTGTACCTCCTCACAGCCCTTTTTAACTGGGGGGTCCGAAACGTGCCCAAATTGCCCGAACGCCAACCAAACCTGAGGTTTTTTGAGAAATTTTTACAAAGATTTGAATTTCTCTACGGTTTTCAGTTGGGAGATATATTTCCCATGAAAAAATTGCCTTCCCGGAGTTTCTGTTACGTTTTTAAGAACGTAGGACTCGTCGTCAGTGACCAACTTTTTTGGTGAGATTTTGTTGTAAAGCTTGGGAGCAGGGTTGCAGAAATCTCATCTCACCCTCGTAAATCTCATCTCACTGAGATATAATGAGAAATAGTGAGACATGAGAAATATGAGATTTAGTGAGATTTATGAGCCATGCACTAGCGCCACCTAGCGGACGTGGTCATGAACTACAAGTTTATCTCATTATTTCTCATATTTCTCACTCAGCCCCAAGTGAGATGATTGATATATATCATTAAATCTCACTAAATCTCACTCAGTGATATATATCACTTGTAACCCTGCTTGGGAGGTCGTGCGATTACTATTTTTTCTTCAGTTCCCTATGTTTTGCTGGAGATTTCTTTGCATACGCTTTGACCCCCATTTTATAGGCCTTAATATGATACAAGTGGTTTGTATTAATCTTTGACTTCATGGCCGCATCAGGCACCGACGTGGATGAAGAATTTTGTTAAACAAATTTTTCGTTTTTCATTTTCGGAGGAGTCGAAATGATGGTTTTTTCTCATCCTGCGTATTTGGGGTTGTCATTTTCGGATTCTCCATACTTTTTTATGTATGTCTTAATTTTTGCACGGCCACATCCCTGTCAGTTAAAATGTAGTCAGGCCTTCAACGAGTCAATGTCGAGCAAGTTTTGGGACTTACAAAAACTTATTTCCCGACTTAGTCGTTTTGAAATGGTATAGGAAATTTTGCTTTCGAGGAAAACTTATGAAATTTTAGGGACACGTAGCCAGATATATTTACCTTATTCCACAATAATTTCAGATTTCAAAACTTGTTTTTGACCATTTTGATACCGAAATAAAAAGTGATCGGGTACATATAAGACCATCTCTATTTATGTAATTTACCTAGTTATAACTTGTTATATTCATAATTGAAAATATTCTAAATTTCCATAATAATATTCCAGTTTCTGAAATGACACACCGTTCCTGTAAGTCCAAGGGGGAGCCTGTCTCTATCCTGAAGATAACCAGAGATAAAGTCACCATTGACACGAAGACAATAAAATCCGTTCTAGAGAAGATTGGAGACCACAATTTCGCAGTTTACTCAATAAATGGGCCCAAACGGACTGGAAAGAGTTTCATGCTTTCAAATTTTATTCGATATCTGAACCAGATACGTTCTAAGGGGGATAACTGGGTTTTGAATTCTGGAAATATGATCAATTTTGCATGGAGAGGTGAGTCTCGATGTTGTTATTTTGGTGATGCATACTTCTAATAATATAGTGCATGTGAGTAAATGCCTCGCCTCGTACTTAACTTTACCAGTTGGTTACGATTTATATATAACCATCATATTTTACATAAAAACGGCCTAGGGTTTTTAGTATAACTCAATATTCCGGCGAGTATAACGCCCTAATGAATTGCGTCATTACTTTTTTGCCAATAATTTTCAGGCGGATCTGAGCGTAAAACGGTTGGCATTGACATCTGGTCTGACCCATTTTGGACAACGCATAACGGGCGTCGAATAGCAATTGTCCTCATGGACACGCAAGGCTCGTTCGACGACCAAACGACCATGCAGCATAACGCCATCATTTTTGCCATCTCGACCCTCCTCTCGTCCGTCCTCATTTTCAACATCATGCGCGACGTGGGTGAAGACGTCCTCCAGTTTTTTCAGTTTTTCTCGAGCTTTGCCACTCTGACCATCCCGGAAGTGGAGGGAGACGCCGCGAGTGGGGAGCGGGGGACTGGCGCCTTCCAGAAACTGGTCTTCCTCATCAGAGATTTTCAGTTTATCCAAGACTACCAGCTCGGATTTTACGACGACAATCACGTACCTCGGGGGCAACAGGGAAACTATAAGAAGGATAAGTTGGACTCCAACCCTGGTCAGCCGACGGAAGTGAGATTCACCCATGACAAAGTCGTCAAAAGCTACGAGGTACATGTTTTTTTTATTTAAATCCAAATTTTCTTTAAATTTATGCAGTGCGTTTCTTACCATTAACTCCCATACAGAGTTTTGCGAATTTGTATGAGGGCCAATAACAGCATTACCTATTTAGTAATTTCAGTATTCTTGAAATCGATTCCTTTCCAAGATAAAAACACGATTTGGGGATTAATTGGGGGGTTGGGCTGTTAATATGATAATCTTAGGCCGTAAAACTGTTTAAAATATGGTGACTATCCTCCAAATTAAAAAATTCAAATTCTAACGTAGGATGTCGGCGTTTATCTAATGCCCGAACCTGACAAGAGATTAAAACAACTCGACAAACTGGACAATCTCGACCCCGAATTTGCCTCCCATGTCGGCGCCTTCGTCTCCCTGATGCTGTCCCCAGGCCATCTCGTCACCAAAAAAATGGGTGGCGTTGAGGTCACTGGCTCCGAAATGATCAAATACGTCAACTCCTGGGCAACTCTATTTGAAGGGAACGACCTCCCAGAAATCAAGAGCGTCTACCATTCCGCCGCCGAAAGCCAATTCATTATAGCGAAACATTTGGCCACTAACATTTTACGCGTCTGAAATGCAAAAATTTCTCCAGCAAAATCCCGACGGCGTGAGCGACTCCGTACTGTCCACGCGGCACACGGACCTGGTCGGAAAGTCTTTCGCCATTTATAATAGCAAATCAAAATTGGGCGGGGAGACCATGGATGCCAAATTTAACGAAGAATTCACCACAGAGTCAGATCGACTTTTTGACACGTATAAGTCCATTAACCACACCAACGTAAAGGCAGGCGAGAATCTAAAGATGGCTCAAGAACAATTCGAACGCGAGGTGAAGGCTCAACATAAAAGGGCGCAAGAACAAGAGGAGAAACATGCCAGGCAGAGGAAGAAAATGGGTGCGGATATTGCCGCTGGAAAGAAGGACCGTGACGATTTGCGGGATATGATGCGTGCTCAAGAAGCGGAGCAGAAACGTTTAAGGAAAGAGGCGAAAGAAATGGAGCGGAAATTTCAAAAGCAGCTAGACCTCGAACGGGCGGCTACAAGGAGGAAACACCGAAATATTTTGGTTGAGATAATTCGAGTGGTGGCTAGTGTTTTCATTCCTGGGTTGGGGCGACTTTAATTGAAAGACGTGAAATTCAATCGGAATGTGTACATATTTATATGAGAAATGGACGAATGATTTGACAGGTTTATCTAGGTTAAAAATCTTTTACTGATATATTATGTCAAGAACCTAGAATAGCTTGGATTTTCATGGCACCAATCATCAGGATGCTGTCCTGACAATTTCAACTCTTTCACCTGAATGAGGTCCTACGCGTTCAAGAATAAATTTATACTATTATTAAATACGTTTTAGTCCCGTAGTCTAAATTACTTTATGAAATAGTTGTGAACAAAAATTTAAACAAAATAAAATTTAAACAAAATAATTTGCATTCATTTGATCAATCCGTGTTAGTCTCATTTTACCGACTTTTTACTAGATGACTGGTTATTTGCTAAATACATACATACATTAGTCACACATGCATAAGGCTTGAGACTTGTTACTTCGAGAAGCCCGACAACTTGTTAGATTACGAACGATGAAGGGCAGACGGTGACCAAATTTCCGGAGCCACGGTGTCGCGTAAAATGATACAGGCGACGCCGCGGCGGCATGCGATCAGCGACGCCGACCTCTGCTTAGTAACAAAAGTTTTAAAACAACAATTCACCATGAAAAGCAAACACATAGTTTGCACTCTAAAAAAATAGCTTTACCCTTTTGCAAAGTAAAGCAGAGAGTAGCGTAATGTACGTGGCTGGGCAAGAAATTGGACTAACTAAATTATGGGACGACCTGGAAATTGTATAAATTCTATCAGATATCTGGAATGTGACGACTCGGATTCTCAGCGACCTTGGATCGTTCTTGCTTATGTATGTATCTTTAATTTTTTTGATCCTACTTTTACTATGTGGTACCGTTTTTCTGGAAATTTTGAACCTGATATTTGCTATATTTACTAATAAAATTTGTCGGGCGTTTTTATATGCGCCAATAATTAGGTGATACAACTTATACATGGTATTTCAATTCATGTTTATATAAATGGATAATTTCAAGCTGTGTAATCTTTATTTTTTAAGGGGGTTTACAGGTCATGTTTTTCACGTGAAATCACCTTGACGTGGAAATTTTACGCAAATTTCGTAAATTTTTTTCATGACAACGGTGAAAACAACGCGTAATTTTCACTCGAGTGAAATTTTTACTCAAACTCGATGAAATTTCCGTGAAATGCTTGCACATTATTTCACGTGAAAATTCTGATTATTGGTCATATTGTATATTGTTGGCATAACGACAAATATGACAACGTTCAAAGAAAGTAATATAAATTTTCAAATCGGAATAAATGAACTTCAAAGTGGTCATGGGTACTTAAAAAAGTAACCATAATTAAAGATTTAAAATAAATGACTTGCAAACTAAGCTTTAGAATTTGCGTCAAATTAACTAATTTCTCGCAAATTTCTTTCAAATTTCATTCTATTGCTGCGGTAAAATTTTCACGGAAATTTCATTCCACGCGAGTTCCTGACCTGTAAACCTTACTTATGAATAGGTATGTATATCAACCCAAATGAAAAATTTAGATGAAAATGGACGATGTCCCGTTAAGGGCATAATATTTAGTTATTGACCATTTTATGAATTTATTGTCTGCAAAAGTAACCCGGGTATTAAATAAACCTCTTTGCTACCAATTAGACACATTTTTGCAAAGTTTTTCATCACTTGATATGTTTCGAAATATTGCCCCGCGAATTACACATTCTTGCGTATTACATATGTACATACGTACTATAACATTCCTTGGTTACCAAGTAAATTGAAAATTTAACGTTATCCTACATTTTACAGGTTGACAAATTTCCTTTCCGACTACTATATTTTTTTAAATACCCGACATACTTACACACATTTGTGTAACTGAAACGCAGTTAATTTGGTACTTAACGGAATATTTCCTAGTTGGACTTGATTTTCAGGACATAAAAATGCAAAAAAAGTTTGAATCGTAAAAAATGTCCATAATTTTTGCCAAATTTCTTTAAAAAAAGTCATGTACTTTAGATCAATAAATTTGTAAAAACTTACAGCTACATATTTGTCCTTGCATCAAATAACGACTGATGCAACCAAGAGTAAAAGAATCATGATGGTTCTGTGTTATAAAACATAATCTGCTATCTATGACTTCCACCAATCCGAATCCGACAGAACAGTTTATGACATCAGTTGCTTTACGTCACGCACAATTTTATTGCGTCAGGATTGTGTCGATTTAAGAATTAACATTCTTTGCTGCAGAAAAAGATATAATTTTATGTATGTATTAATAAAGAGTACAAGTTCCATTCCACAGGTCACCACATAAGCTGGACTTTGAACAATAAAATTTGGTTGTAAAGTTTGTATTTTTATTTTTACTACGAAGTTTTATAAAGCATGCCAATATTAATTTATGAAATTTACGCTGTGACTCCATGCATGAAACCTTTTATTGCTGGCATGTGTAAATAATTGCATCCATTAACAAGCTGATCAAATCAAGGTGAAGATCTCCGAAAATAATTTATGACAGATAAATCTCACTACGATTGATAAGGTGCATTCATTGTGTGAAAGTTGCCATCGTACCGTGTGCAATTATTTATATTGCAACAATTTAAGCAAATCCGATCCGACAGCTTCTACGTCAGCAGTAAATCAGAGTGATATTAAATTATAATTGGGCCCATAATATGCTTGTATAAACCGCCGACAAATGGATTAGCGAGTCAATTGTCAATGAGTAGAGGGGACCGTTCATCGGGTATAAAAAGGTTTGGGAACAGGGTTTTGGGTATCACAAGTTCGCTTTACTCATCTGAGCAAGAGCAACAAAAAGAAGAAACATTTCCAATTCTAAAAAAACAATATAGTAATTTGTTCAGCATGAAAGCTGTAGCTATTACGCTGCTCTTGGCCATTGGAGCCTACGGCCGGTCATTGACGGTATAATAACCAGCAAACAATTTTAAATGACAAGTTTTCAGCTAAATTTAACCTTCAAATTTGTTAATAGGTTCTTCCCGACTGCGACACTTCTGTTGTGCACCCACCAGTCCAACCGAGTGAACCATCCATTCACCCGGTTCCAATTTTCGGTGGTGGAGACGTCTCCTTCGGTGGCCAACAGCCATCCATTGTTCCAGTCCCAGTCTTCTCAGGCGGTGATGTCTCTTTCGGCGGACAACAGCCATCCATTGTTCCAGTCCCAGTCTTCTCAGGCGGTGATGTCTCTTTCGGCGGACAACAGCCATCCATTGTTCCAGTCCCAGTCTTCTCTGGCGGTGATGTCTCCTTCGGCGGACAACAGCCATCCATTGTCCCAGCTCCAATCTTCGGAGGTAGCGATGCCTCCATCGGGGGTGGAATTTCTATTCTCCCATCCGTAGGCAGTGGTACTAAGCTCCCACCAAAGGAACCCGTCGTCTCTATCCTCCCAGCCGTTGAGCCACAACAGCCATCAATTGTTCCAGTCCCAGTCTTCTCAGGCGGTGATGTCTCTTTCGGCGGACAACAGCCATCCATTGTCCCAGTCCCAGTCTTCTCTGGCGGTGATGTCTCCTTCGGTGGACAACAGCCATCCATTCACCCAGTTCCAATCTTCGGAGGTAGCGATGCTTCTATCGGTGGTCAACAGCCATCCATTGTCCCAGTCCCAGTCTTCTCTGGCGGTGATGTTTCCTTCGGTGGACAACAGCCATCCATTCACCCAGTTCCAATCTTCGGAGGTAGCGATGCTTCTATCGGTGGTCAACAGCCATCCATTGTCCCAGTCCCAGTCTTCTCTGGAGGTGATGTTTCTTTCGGTGGACAACAGCCATCCATTGTCCCAGTCCCAGTTTTCTCTGGCGGTGACGTTTCTTTCGGCGGACAACAGCCATCCATTGTTCCAGTTCCAATCTTCGAGGGACAAAAGCCATCCATCATCGGTGGACCAGTCGTTGACAACAAGCTCCCAGTTGTTGAACCAGTAGTATCCATCAAACCTGTTGTTGAACCACAACAGCCATCCATTGTCCCAGTCCCAGTTTTCTCTGGCGGTGATGTTTCTTTCGGTGGACAACAACCATCCATTGTCCCAGTCCCAGTTTTCTCTGGCGGTGATGTTTCTTTCGGTGGACAACAACCATCCATTGTCCCAGTCCCAGTTTTCTCTGGCGGTGATGTTTCTTTCGGTGGACAACAACCATCCATTGTCCCAGTCCCAGTGTTCTCTGGCGGTGATGTTTCTTTCGGCGGCCAACAGCCATCCATTGTTCCAGTTCCAATCTTCGAAGGACAAAAGCCATCCATCATCGGGGGCCCAGTTATTGACAACAAACTCCCAGTTGTTGAACCAGTAGTATCCATCAAGCCTGCCGTTCAACCAGTAGTATCCATCAAACCTGCCGTTGAACCACAACAGCCATCCATTGTTCCAGTCCCAGTGTTCTCTGGTGGTGATGTCTCCTTCGGTGGACAACAGCCATCCATTCACCCAGTTCCAATCTTCGGAGGTAGCGATGCTTCTATCGGTGGGCAACAGCCATCCATTGTCCCAGTCCCAGTCTTCTCTGGCGGTGATGTATCCTTCGGTGGACAACAGCCATCCATTGTTCCAGTCCCAGTTTTCTCTGGTGGTGACGTTTCTTTCGGCGGACAACAGCCATCCATTGTTCCAGCTCCAATCTTCGGAGGTAGCGATGCTTCTATCGGAGGGGGAATTTCTATCCTCCCATCGGTCGGCAGTGGCACCAAACTCCCACCAAAGGAACCCGTCATCTCCATCCTTCCAGTCCAAGGTGGTGAGGTCATCTCTATCCTTCCAGCCCCTGAGCAGGGATGCGTTGAAGAGGTTCTTCCAGCTGTTGAACCACAACAGCCATCTATTGTCCCAGTGCCAGTTTTCTCTGGCGGTGATGTTTCTTTCGGTGGACAACAGCCATCCATTGTCCCAGTCCCAGTGTTCTCTGGCGGCGATGTTTCTTTCGGTGGACAACAACCATCCATTGTCCCAGTCCCAGTTTTCTCTGGCGGTGATGTTTCTTTCGGTGGACAACAACCATCCATTGTCCCAGTCCCAGTTTTCGCTGGCGGTGATGTCTCATTCGTAGGACAACAGCCATCCATCCATCCAGTTCCAATCTTCGGAGGAAGCGATGCTTCCATTGGAGGACAACAACCATCCCTTGTCCCAGTCCCAATCTTTGCCGGTGGAGACGCTGCTATTGAAGGACACCAAGCTGATAAGTGGATCATCTTCTAAATACCCGGGCACCTGTAAAGACAACTTAACGGATTACGAATGTGATATACATATTTAACTACACAAATTTCAAAATTGTAATTTATAACTAACTTTGAATTTTATTAGAATAATAAATTGAATAATTCAGCATCAATTAATGGCATTAGTCCACAAATTATTTTCATACTCAATATTCGACTTCAAAATGAAGATGCATTATGTAAATATGCCCTTCATTGCGGATATATTTTCAATCATACTGAGGGTTAGGCGAGATTACAGAACGTGTCGAAAATTATTAATTTTTGGCCGAAATATCCATCGTTGGATATTTTAAATGATCTCATCGTATTCCTCATCCTTTTTTCATGAGGAATGAAGGTATCATTTCCAAAAAGCCGGGCTTTTAAAGCCGACAGCAGATTTTCTTTGAACCACTGTTCATCTAAAAGTTTGCAAAATGCATAAAAAAAATTTTATGTCCATTTGAAAAAAGTGTCGATCTGAAGTTTCAAATCAAAATTAAAGCACTGGAGGGGCATAACCGGACGTAACTAGTTTATCCTTATGCAAAATAATTTAAATTCCGAATATTAAAAAAAGAATGGCTGCGAACTGGGTGGTAATCCAAGCGTTGTCAGAGAAAAAGTTTCGCGTCGACCTCATATCTTCTGATCCTCGCTGAAGTTGTGCATATCTTGGTGAATAATTCAGTTCAGTGTACGCCCAGGGACCTGACACTTCGTGGCCAGTTGATTTTGGATTGATAAATAAATTCTTGCCTTGTCCACATCAATTTTTCTCACGTGCGTCGGGTTTCTTACAGTCCGGGGAGCATGCGTTCGACGGATGTGGCACAATCAAATTTCTTGCCTGGTTACTTTTTTCAACTGAATCCTTTATATTAGGCATTGGGCCATTAGAAATGACAGTTTTTTCATCATGGAGTTTGTTTAGTATTTTTTTGTACGTCATTATTGCTTGGCAAACTGTTTTATCAGCATGGAGCTCTGTGGGGTCAATTTCTGGACCCGTTTTCAAACTTTCGAAATTGAGCTTTTTGGTCACGGCGCAGCTTGAACAAAGCTTCGAGAAAAGTTTCGAATATTTCGAATTAGCGCAATTGTTTAATTTATATGGGCAAATTGCTACGCGTTCTGTAATCTCGTCTAACCCTCTGTAATAAATATGGAAATGAAATTGATGATTTTAGGTTTGATAACTTTTTGGAGCATTGCGTGTACAGTTTGTACAAACCGATTCGATGACAATAAAATAGTCTGGCTTAGGTGAGAAAATTTCTATATTTAGCAATATTACTTATATCGGTACTCATGTATGTATATATATTTATGCATGTGTGCATTAGCGGAGCTTCCGTGTTATACAAAAGCTGAATAAATTTGTAAGCCATCCGTCCTTTGGAAACATAAGTTTTTTGTATGCACCCCTCTTTTTGATTTCATACCTGTAGTTGATATTGTGTGAAACGACGGGGTTTATAATTATGTTAGAATTTAGGTTAAAACACGTTAAGCACAAACCCAATCGAAATGCATAAATACATACATATTTTGACTTTCAACTTTTATAATTAGAATTCGTTGACTTGGCGAGACTAAAATTATGCATGCCGTACAAAAGGTGATTAGACATGGTTTGCACAAATTCACAATTAAATTACGCTATGGGTTTTCGTTGGAGAGATTTCTAACGTTTTTTATGTGAAAGCCCATGTCTCGAACTATAGGTAAACATATTTGGCTTCCGGTGTTGTGCACTCTGAGGCACGAGGCAAGATCAAATTTACAGACGTGTCCTTTTTTAGTTTTCCAAACCAGTGTTCTTATAAAATGGCGTCGAACAAAAGATTTTTTCTGAGGCCCTAGTGCAGAAATCGTCTTTGCGACTATTATCAATTGACTCAGCATGCTTTTCACTATATAAAACCACTTTTGTCTCATGCTTATCTTTTAAGTCCCTTTTGTAGTTTAACTTCATACTTGTCCTATGGAATGCTCTCACGAACGCAACTCAACCCTGGAAAATCTTACACAATTTTCTAAGTGTACTACTAACACTTCGCTAGTGTACTAGCCGACAAAAAGTTCGTTCTTGCTAAAATCGAAATTTGACGCAAAAGTATGGAAGAAACAATGAACCTCGGGACGGCGGCCCCTTGAAATACGTTTACGGTTACCGCCATATTTTCATTAAGTATTCATTAGAGTGACCCTTCCCACTTATATTCGCAACTGAATGGTTCAATGAATTTTCAAACCATGCCGAAATTCGGTTGGACAATGGGTACAAAAATAAATCCCGAAACTGAAGTCAGCGTTAACCATCGACGAAGCATGGCTATAGCTTTATGATTCTTCGAAAGATATGCTACTCTATGAACCAGCATGAGCCTGAGAAATGGGTGCGGAAGCTTGAAAAGATATTTGTGAAGCTTATGTGCAATGATCATAACTCTACCCTAGCAGTGAGATATAGTATAACCTGGAAATAAGCACGCTCGATTAACTCATCTTCAACTTTTGAAGTTGTGTATATGAATGCTTGGTAGATTTTGCGCCCTTACATGTCGATATATTGTCGACAAGTTTTTGGCCCCATGGATTTTCTTCAATCGAATTTTGCTGTTAAGAATCCTATAGATGACGCGTTGGCGCATTAATCTCACTCCCCTATTCAATGTCTTTAAATGTGAATTCTAAAATGACATCAACTTCATGAATTTTGAGAGAAATTCAACTTTTAGTTGTTTAATGTAAAGCTGATTTTGTATACTACAAGACCTTGATGTTTAAAAAATAATAATTTATCTATTTTCGAGGAAATTTATTGTGACAAAGACGGTAAATAAATCAGCTAATTTCTTCAAATTTCAAGGTTTTGTACTACCAAAAATTAGGTTTAGAACAAAATATCAAAAGTTGCATTTTTCTCAAACTCATGAAGTTGATGTCATTTTAGAATTTGCATATAAATATATTGAACAAGGGTTGAGTGAGACTAAAAACTCTATGACGAAGATCTTGGACCTTAATTGGACAGGTTTTAACACCCTTGAAATTTGCGTTTTTCCCTCCATACACTTACATACATAAATTAATATGTTCTCTATTGAATTCATGTAAATTGTTGGAACAAACCTTCGAATGTCTTCTACATAATATTAAACAAAATAAACAGCTTTTCAGTGAGCTACATTTGAAACCCTGTGCTAGCGTCCGACCATTCGACACTTTCTAACTCCATGTATCTAACATCCGCCATGGGTGCCGTAAATACTCTATTTGTAGCCGAGTTTGAGCCCAAGTTTTAAAACTTTCATAATCTTGTCTCTAATTATTTCATTCCTTTCATGCCTTTTAAGTTTTTCAATTTATGTATTTACCGAGCAAAAATTAGCCCGGTTTCTATTTTTTCTGGATTGCAACTGTCGCTGGCTTTTGACAAGGCTATCAATAGAATATTACGGTATATCTGGTAGGACATGGTAGGTTCATTTTTATTTTAATTCGAGTTGATAATCCATTCCACAGGGGTTAGTGGAAAGCAAAAAATACAATTGTAAAGATTTCAAAAGGCTCCATTCCAACATAGAGTTCATTAAAACTAAAATTGATGGGAATTTGGCTTGATATTACAATGTTGATTTTTGGTTGGATTTTTTTGTCCTGTATTTTCCTGATGCAATAATTTTTTATATATGTACCTACTTTGCTTTACAGTGTCGTACAACCTATAGTAATTTAATTAATCAGGTCAAAGTGGACAAACTCGACAAGTCCAACTGAGTTAACTCGATTTTTTATATTATGATGTGTTTTCACTACAGTACGCGTTTTTTAGACATATTATTTACCTCGTATTTATACTAGTCATTTCTTTTTAGGTTTATGTTGATTTAACGATAAAGAGCATCCACTAAGGTTTTTGACTGCCCCGTAAAAGGCGCGCTAGGCGGGAACACAGCGAAATTAAATTTCGAAAAAATTATTTTTGAATAGACCAAGTTATGAGCTTTCCATTGATATATGTCACCAATTATTGAGTCATGGCTAAGACTAGATAAACTTGGGTTGAAAGGCAAGAGTTGAAAAAAAGAGTGATTGAGTTTCACAAAAATCGAACAAACTATGATTCTAAAATCACTTGGCACTTTTTCAAGCAAGAAGGTATTCCTCATTCAAATGTCAACTCTTACATAAAAAAGTACGAGGAGTCCAATGAACTCAAATTCAAAGTCCCCACTGGTCGACCTGCAAAGCTAGCGACGACAAAAGTCAAAAATCGGATAAAAAAATCTTCAAAAATCATCCGTCAACGACAACGGCTGGCGCCGCAAGCAAGGTTGAGATTTCAAAAAGCTATCTGTGCAAAATCAAAGTCCATAAACTAGGGATTGTAGCCAGGGCAAAAAAACCAGCACCAAATTACAAACCAACACAACAGGAAAGGATTCATGCGTGCTGGAAGAAATTGTTGAAGAAAAATCGGGAAAAAGTGGTCATCATGGGCGATGAGCCCCGTCACAGCTGACACTTCAAATCTTCCAGGAAGGCATTTTTTCCATTGCTCCAACCCCTGTGAAGTAAAATATAAAGACAAAGTCCACAAGAAAGACCAATTCACAAAACAATGAAGAATTTGGCAACGCATGTCTAGCATTGGTCATGTTTCTGATCCCGTTATTTTGGAGGGCACTGTAAACCACTGGGTTTATCTTAAATCATGCATTAAAGGGGGATTGGAATCTTTTATTACTAAAGATTATAAAAAAATAAAGTTTTGTTTTGGCCTGACCTCGCAAGGTCCCATGACGCCAAAAAGGTCACTCAGTACCGACATCTGAAAAAAATTGAATTTGTGCCAAAAAATGGAAACCCACCAAATTTTTCTAAACTGCGACCAATTGAGAAATTCTGAGCGCTGACTAAGTCCAAATGTTCTAAGCTTTCAGAAATGCCAGACACCTTACGAAAATTTAAGAACAGATGGAAGAAAATCAGCTTGAAAGTATGTGCAGTCTATGGGAGGAATTTGACGCGAAATCGGAAGAAAAAACTGCAATCTGTAGCAGACAGCGGAATTGAATCATTAAAATTTGAACTGTATGGCAATCTAGACCCTTTGGTAGTAAACATATGCAACTTTTTTGAAATTACATTAACTGTGTAAAAAGTTCTGAGCATTTTATTGCGTCAGTCAAAAACCTTAGTGGATGCTCTTTAGCTTTCACTTTCCGATAGTTATTTTCAATTTTGTAGTGCATAGTTGATCGAAGAAATTGCAGAAAAATTAATTTCACGATCATTTCATTTTACTGGTAAACGATATGAAAATTGAAATCCAGAGTTTGGAATGAATCCTAATCCTAAACTGCGGTTCGGGAAACCAAACTAAAATCAAAATTTAAGATGTCGCAAAATAATACCTTCGATTCATTGTTTAACAAGTAAAACTACAAATATAAACCATACAAGGCATCCTCGACCATTGTTAGAGTTGATTATAAAGAATGTAACCCCATTTTTATTTTTCAAAACTTAAAACACTTTCAACTTTGGAAAATGGGATGAAAATGAAACCAAACTCAAAGCGAAATGAAATCAACAATATATATATTGCAATTTGCTGTTGGTATGGCGTTAATTTTTGGTAAAAACAAAATAAATCCGATGGCAAATAAATTAAGAAAATGAAATGACAACAACATTAGAATGAAAGGTATGAAATAGGCCTTAAAGAGGATCATCCAATAATATAGACAATTTTCCCTGAGTGCGTTCGTTGCCGAAAAACTGTTACAATTTGGTATAAACTGAACACTGCATTTTTATGCCCCAATTCAGAAGCTTTCCAAAAATGGTGTACACATTATTTTGCATGTTATTTGAAGTTAAACCGTCAAATAGTTTTAATTGAAATGGTAAAGTAGAAAAAAGAGTGAATCATTTAGCGAGACGTAAATACATAGAATTTTTATTGACTCCCATTTTGTTAACCTGTTTCGCACTACTGATTGTTTAATAAAATTTCCGTTCGGCACGATGCTGATATCATAATTACACCTGCTAAAACCAATTAAAATTGTCAACCAGTTTTCAATGCTTGAGTTTTTTGACCGAAAATACGAAAAATCACCGAAAACCAACAATTTGAGAATACAAACTTGACAAAAATCAAATTTTTATTATCAAGTTTTCCATAAAATATCACGGAAATTCTTTTTAAGAAATTTTGATTTGAGGCTAATTTATGCAGTACACATATGTAGTGCATAAAGGTGTGTACTTCGTCGTTAAGAGGTTAACCCCTAACCTTAAATTGTGAATAAGGGGGCTTAAAATACGATCATTATTTCCTACGTTAGAAAGAAATGGGTTTCCGAAAACGTAGGATCCGAAAATCTAACTGGGACAGTATTAAGGTAAAAAAAACTGTATCCAGCTACAAAAGTAGATGTCAATAGCGCTAATATTAATTGAAGCGACTTATCTCTCGTTCTATCTCATAAACTAGGAAATAAATTCAGGACAAAGAAAATTGCACCCAAAGTACAAACTCGTTAAAAAGCATATGTAGATGCAGAAATGATGAACGATGCTGATGAAAAACATGTGAATTTGTTAAAATCAAGTTTGGGTAAAATTGAACTCGTTTATACATAAATCTAAAAACTGCGACGCGACTAATTTTTAAGTTCGTCATTTTCTACATCATCATGATCGAAGCCTCAAGCAAAGATTAATACATTTGCAGATTTACCGGAATCCATGAATTCGAAAAATATACGAGCGTGAGTATTTAATTTGGAGAAACTGAATATAATTTTGTTCAGCTTCTCTCCTTCAAATTAGTATTTAACGTGTTGACCTAGATGTGTCATACATTTTTCGAAAGCTATGTATTTAGCTGGGCTATGAGAGTCTGAAATTCGTCTTCAAAATTTTCGAAGAGGTTGCGCTAGTAACGCCCTATGGAATGGGTTTCTTAATGATTTCATGTTCAAGACGCGACTCCTAACTCGAACTGCACCAATCCAGCCAAATTGTAAATTCGAATCGAATTACCGGTGGTTTCGAACTCAATTTGATCGCTGCTTAGCTTTCTTATTTAGTATTGTGACAATTATCAAATCTCAAACAGCCTGCGAAATTTTTGTGGACACAACGGTTTGGGATTGGAATTTGAAATATAATTCTCAACGTATTTCGGTGGTCTAAGCGTATTTCCCAGTTATCGATTCGTACTTTTCTCTAATTTTTGTGTTAAAGTGTACTACCATTCGTCGTGTATTTTACCCCCATTTTGTACTCGTCCAAGGGTACGTCCTCTCGTTCCTGTATTTTTTCCAGATTTTGTGCTGGACGAAGTGTACTACTATTCGTCTTGTATTTTTTCCAGATTTTGTTTTGGACGAGTGTACTTCCACTCGTTCGTGTATTTTTTCCAGATTTTGTTTTGGACGAGTGTACTTCCACTCGTTCCTGCATTTTATCCAGATTTTGTGTTGGACGAAGTGTACTGCTATTCGTCTTGTATTTTTTCCAGATTTGGTGTTGGACGAAGTGTACTGCTATTCGTCTTGTATTTTTTCCAGATTGTGTTTTGAACGAAGTGTACTACCATTCGTCTTGCATTTTATCCAGATTTTGTGTTGGACGAAGTGTACTGCTATTCGTCTTGTATTTTTTCCAGATTTTGTTTTGGACGAGTGTACTTCCACTCGTTCCTGCATTTTATCCAGATTTTGTGTTGGACGAAGTGTACTACCATTCGTCTTGTATTTTTTCCAGATTTGGTGTTGGACGAAGTGTACTACCATTCGTCTTGTATTTTTTCCAGATTTTGTTTTGGACGAGTGTACTTCCACTCGTTCCTGCATTTTATCCAGATTTTGTGTTGGACGAAGTGTACTGCTATTCGTCTTGTATTTTTTCCAGATTTGGTGTTGGACGAAGTGTACTACCATTCGTCTTGTATTTTTTCCAGATTTTGTTTTGGACGAGTGTACTTCCACTCGTTCCTGCATTTTATCCAGATTTTGTGTTGGACGAAGTGTACTGCTATTCGTCTTGCATTTTATCCAGATTTTGTTTTGGACGAAGCGTACTACTATTCGTCTTTTATTTTTTCCATGTTTTGTTTTAGGCGAAGTGTACCACTATTCGTCTTGTATTTTTTTCCGATTTGATACTCGTGGAAGTGTACTTGAATTTGGTCGTGCGTTTCTTCCATATTTTGATTTGGGGAATATTTAACTGATCATAATTAAATTCTACTTTCGACCATAATTAATACTTTTTCCCCGAATACTATCTCTCACCATAATAAAGTGCTTCGTTGTGTATAATAAACCGTCGCAAACGCGCATACGGAAGTAGCTTCAGACGTACTTCACCCCAAACGGTCCCACCACAACTCGGGAACACTTAATTTCACTCTATTTCACCTATAGATTAATTTTTTGTAAAAATCTCATTTTGCCCCGACCACACCCCCTGGCGACGAGGGGGTGTGGAACAACTCGGGAACACTTAATTTCACTCTATTTCATCTATAGATTAATTTTTTATAAAAATCTCATTTTGCCCCAACCACACCCCTGGCGCCTAGGGGGTGTGGCACAACTCCGGAACACATAATTTTACTCTATTTCACCTATAGATTAAATTGCACTAAAAATCTCATTTTGCCCCAACCACACCCGCTGGCGCCGAAGGGGTGCGGCAAAATCGGGGAAACACTCAATTTCACTTAATTTCATTTAATTTCACTCAATTTCACTTAATTTTACCCATAGAATAAATTGCACTAAAAATCTCATTTTGCCCCAACCACACCCCCTGGCGCCGAGGGGGTGTGGCACAACTCCGGAACACATAATTTTACTCTATTTCACCTATAGATTAAATTGCACTAAAAATCTCATTTTTCCCCGACCACGCCCCCTGTCGCCAAAGGGGGTGTGGTCCGGTTGCCCCCAAAAGTTGATAGGATCCTCCCCCTGGGGTCCTATGTATGATGGCGAAAACCGATTTCGATTATCTCAATCCGTTCTCCTGATATCCTGCTGACAGACAGACGGACAGACAGACAGACAGACAGACAGACAGACAAAGTCTTCACATAAAGTAGCTGAAGCTACTTAATAATTACTCGACTTTACCATAAGTAAAAATACACTTTAAAATCACTTCAAAATATGAAAGCTTAAAAAATTTTACAAACTTTTCGATTTTTAGTCAAGTTCAAATGTCTTGGAAGGTTTTTCCGGTCTACCACGCTTACATTTCTCTTCAATATGTACACGTTTAGCTTATGCAGACTGCGAAATCTTTAATTTTATAGCAAATGATGTCTTCAGATACGGTGGACATATGTATGTATGTATACACATTACCCTGACTGATTAAAGCGTATTATCCAAGAGCCAAGACTTATTCGGTTTGAAAGTAAAAAATGATATGCGTGGCCAAGATATTTGCGTAATTGAGACCAGCGTTAGAGGATTTTAAATGCCTTCTCAAAAAACATAGGTCATGACAATCGTTCCTTTAACGTTGTAGATTTGTACAGCATTGTAGATTTTAATCATGTTTTTTTTATAATCACATTCGCCCCAGTGGCCTTGTGTGAATGATTTTGGTAGTCGGATTCGAATCCTTGAACTACTAATTTGGATAATTTGCAGTGGCAATTATTTTTGATATCCTCGTCTGATTCGAATTTTAGAAATTGGCAGAGTCTATTTACATTTTGCTTTTCTCGAAATGTGCTTCCATTCGGTCGTAAATACATATATTTTATCCATATTCCTGTGTCTAATTTATTTACATAATATGTAAAAGTGTACTAGTTTATCGAGCCATGTGCATTCTTTGCTCATTCTGTATCGGCCGAGGTGTACTACATTATCGAGGACAAGTGTATGTTCTATTTATTATCCAGTGATCGATGTCTAGTACACATTGTGTACTAATCCTAAGTACTTTTAACGATTATTGTGCATTTTCTATCAATTTTGTACTAGTCATAGTGTACTTCCAACTGCTATTGTGTATTTTCTGCTATATATATTCGACCGAGAATGATTTCGACCGGCCTTCGGCCGGTCGAAGTGTACTACCCGGGGTCCAAGTGTACTACTAACCAGGTTCGTAGGTAGGTAAGATTTTCCAGGGTTGGTGCCTACACTTACTGATAAATTAAGTATTTATGTAAATATGTAAGTACACGAGAACTTCTTAGCAAAAATGCATATTTATTTACATACTGCGTGTACCTAATGTGTACATAACAAGCATCAATTTAGAATTTTGCAACCATACATTGTAATAAAACCATACAAATTGTAAACCTGATGATAAATTTTGATTTAGACCTAAATAAATAACGGATTAATTTTAACAACATAAAAATTTCGTAAGCCCATCGTTCAAACTCTGCATTAAATCATAACAACGCCGGGAGGATGGTTCTGATCACGATATTCCACCACTTCTTCCACCATATCGTTCACCTTGCTTAATAACTCGGAGTGCAGTTTCATATCCGCATTTTGCACTTTCTCCCCCTCCAAGATCTTATTTCCGAGCTGGAACATTTTATCCATCATGTCGGAAATGTGTTGCCATCGGGTAGGAAAAACGGTGGTGGGAACAAAACCGTCCGTTTTGGGGGGTGCTGGGTCAGAATAGAACACCTCGAAATCATCATCGGAAGTTTGGAGGGGGTTCATTGCTTCGGGAGCGGGTGGTGGTGGTGGAGTCGGCAAATCTTGGGTTTTGGTCTGCTTTAGTTGTCGCAATTCTGTGAATTTTTCGGAATAGATTTCATAAAATAAATACTTATAATTTGTATTAGTTTATGCAAATTAATGAGTTTATTTGTTCTTCCTTCGTATCCGTAGTACCGTAAAATATCTACTTTACGAAATAAAACTAGGGGTCAAGTTTCATAAAAATCGTAAGAAACACAACTTTTGATGACATAATCTTACGACACTTGCAAAATCTCGTAATTATCGTAACCTATTTTACATTGCAAAAAAATACTTACTTAAGGTTACGAAGAAATTATGAATACCCCCATTGTAAATTAATTTCTACTGACTAACCTTCCCTGTGATGGCGCACTTGGCACTGCGACACTTGGATGATGATGGTCAAGCAGGAAAATATCACTGCGACGAGGAGCAGACTTAACAGGATGAACTGGACGAGGGACGATCTGTTCTCATCTTCTGATTTATTGGCCTCCGTATCAGCCATCCTGAGAAGACGGTGAATTTTGCAAATTTTGGACTTTAAGAAAGTGTGCTAATTGAGCCCAGGATAAAATTAATTAGGCCAGTCGTCAAGTGGAAAGTGGCTACGAGGAGGCATTTGTTTAAGATAAACGTGTTTATTATTGCTTTATGCCAGGAGAATAATGGAATTGTTTACAGTTGTTAAAACATAATGGATTTCGCGAATCGCGTCACCAAATAGAGTAGGAAACGTGCATATGTACATGTATTTATTTATTTAGCATGCTGTGAATGAATGCACACTTTTATTTAGACGGATTTTTTTTATGAGGTGATATTTGACGGAGTGGAATTTGCAATTATTTATTATCCAGCAGAGCATAGATACACTGTTAGAAATCTGGTATAGTCATGCGTGTATTGATTTTTCGATAAAATTGATTCCGCCTGGTATTAAAATTATACCAGTCCGTAAAAGTTTGGGTCCGATATGGTAAAACTTTAATATCAAGCTATTACTATAATTCTTCGGTTGAGTCATATATGAATACCGCCTGGTATTTTTGTACTATTAGATTTCTAAGAGTGTAGGTTGGTGAAGGAGTTAGAGTTTTAGGCAGTTGTATTAAACCAATAACACCGTGAAATTTGATCCAGTCATGTTTTATCTGTTGCTTTAATGGATCAGTTTGTGATGAAATGTATTTATGTACGCAGAGTTTTCGGTCTTGGAGATGATTAGAAATTTTTACTGCTTCACACCATTATCTGTACTGGAAATTATGGAGTCCTTTTTGCTATCTTTTTCTACCGCTTCGTCGTAAATCCGTTCTACGTATTCTGTGGGGCTATCTGTTTTCACTATTTTTATGTTTGCCTTCTGTTTTGAGATGTCATTCTTGAATCCTTGAGGATTTGAGTTACCTAGAAGTGTTTAATTTAAATGTTATTGACATCTTATCGTGAATGGATAATAGATAATGAGCCAAACCATAAATTGTCTCCTGCCCGTGAGGTGTCTCGGCCGGTACGACGACCACTCTTGGTGGAGGGACGATTTCGTTTTCTTTGACTAGGGGAAAAATGAATTCAAATAGCGTTTTATTATGATACATAATTAATGGAGGTCTTCATTACAAGTTCGCATCGCGACACAATTTTGAAAAAAATCTGAACTAAATAGTCTTGGAGAAGATGCCCAAGTTCGCATGATTTTTCAAGCCAAAATTGCTTGCCAACTTTGTTTTTTGCTAACGTTGCAAATAATGCTAGCTCGTAAGGAATACCCCTAATGTCTTAGCCCTTTTATGTACATGTCCTCACCGGATTCTTGATTTTTTGATAAGGGTTGTACCCCACAAGAGAAGAAGAACAGGCCGGTTAGAAACATGAAGAGGAAGAAGGTCAAGTTGCACGGGGAGCAGAGCGGACTCCGCTCCTTGTTATCGTCCCGATGAGAATAAGGCTTTATTCGTTGCATATTTTTTTGTAATTTTTTGTACAAAATTGTGTATAAAATAATTTCGAGTAAAAAAACGAGTTGTGACTTGACGGAGATACGGATTCGAAGTCACAACCTCGATTTGAATTTGTTTTTATTATAATTACATATTTATGTATATCAATTGTCTGTAAAGTTTTGGGTTTATGTGCCCGATTTCTGAAGCGAGATATTTCATTACGTAATCATGCATTGTTTTTGGGACAATGGACAAATTGTAAATTTCTATTTTGTTCAAATGTATGCATGTGGTTTCATTGTGTTCTGGATAAAATGAGGTGGATAGGTTAATAAATTGGTGAGACATAAGTAAGCACTTGTACTGTACAAGTTGTACATATGTACATGTGTATTTACATATTTTATAGTTTATCTGCCAAAAGCATGTACCATTTTTTACTTCACTTTGCAGGTTTGAGAGAATGAAGTACATGCATTATTGTATTTATTGATGCAATAAAAATAACATTAAATTAATTTCCAACTAATGTCTGATTATTCAGAAATTTAAGAGCTTGGCGAAAACTGGCGTAATTATCAATTTATTTTCGAAATTAATTACAGTTTGACATATTTATGTATATGAAAACGGTACGCGGACCAGACATGGCAATCTTTACATGGCAATCTTTACATTGCAATTTATACATGGCGGCGACTTACATGGTTTATCAGTACATAGCTTTATCACTACATAGCATGATCACTACAAAGCATATCCTTGCATAGCTTTATCATTACATAGCATGACAGCTACATAGCATCTTCCTTACACATGTTTTCACTGGTCCACAAGAATTGTATTGTGACAAAACCAATCCATGAGTCAAACTATATATATTATTCCGTGCCAAAAAAAAGTATTAAAGTTTTTAAAAACTATCTCAATAATGGCAACTAACATCGAAGTATTAGCATCGAGAAGAGGAAGGCCATTGCTTACGTTTAATGGAAACATTTTCCAGTTTGAAAGAGATGGTTTAGAAAAAAAGACTTGGAGATGCGATCAGTTTCAAAAGTGCAAGTGCCGGTGCAGATTACAAACAAGTGATAATTTACGTAACCCAGAGCTTTTACGGCAAGTCGGGTCACATAATCATGAGCCAAAACCTATTGCTTGTGATGTGAAAAAAGTCATGACCAAGATTCGACAAGCAGCCAGCAGTTCCTCCATTGCTCCAGCACAACTAATTGACAATGAAGTTAGACAAATGCCAGCTGCAAGTCAAGGTCACATGCCCCTTGCACATAATATAAAACGAGGTATAAGGAAGGTCAGAGGTGTGACCACTGGGTCACTTATCGTTCCTTCCAAAAGGGAGGATATCAAGTTGCCTGACTCCTTTAAAATAACTTCAAACGATGAGAATTTCCTGGCATTTGATAGTGGGTCACATGCGGATCGAATAATGATCTTCTCGACTGCCCGTAACCTAGAATTTTTATCTCAGTGCAATGTTTGGCTTGTCGACGGAACTTTTAAAGTGAGGGTCATTTTTTGTTACGTTATATTGACAAACATTTAATTGGAATTCTCGTTTTACAGTCTTCGCCCGTTCTTTTTGACCAACTTTTCATACTACACGGGATGCGTAATGAAAGCACATTTCCTCTTATCTATTGCTTGACTCCCAATCGAACATCCGGCACATATATTCGTCTTCTTTCGGAAATCAAGAAACTTCAACCTAATTTGGACCCAACAACAATACTGAGTGACTATGAGAAAGCCTCAATAAGGGCAATGGAGGACATCTTTCCACAAGCAGAGAAAAATGGTTGCTTTTTCCATTATTCGCAGTGCATATTTCGCAATATCCAAAAACACCCGGATATACACAATTTGTACAGCAATGACTCGAACTTCTCACTTATGATGAAACACTTAAGGAGCTTAGCATTTGTTCCCCCTGACGATGTGGTTATGTCGTTTGACCTTCTCATGGAAGATGAATTCTTCACAACGAATGAAATCATGTTGGCCGAGTTCATTAACTACTTTGAGCGCACATGGATCGGGCAATGGAACCGTGGCAGGAATGTTTGGTTGGAGCATATATTCTCTATAAAATTGTGGAACTGCTTTCACGCAGTTTTACAAGGTCTTCCAAAGACAACAAATGCGTGCGAGGGATTTCATCATGGCTTCGCTACCCTTTTAGGTGCATCCCATCCAACTATTTTTAAACTTATACAAGGGCTCAAGGATCAACAAACATTGACCGAACTTAAAATGAATCAATTTTTAGCCGGAACCGAGGCCACTCCTGGGAATAAATATAAATTGCTAGCTCTAAAATTACAAGAAACGGTTGAAAAGTATGGGTTAGATGACTTTTCACATATGGAGTACTTACGAAAAATTGCGTACTGTCTTTAAGAATCTTGAATCTTAATTTACAATGACCTAAAAAGTTAATTTTACTGTTATTGTTATTTTTGATTGGATTTTGACTTGGCTATATACGTGCACAATTTTTGCTGACTAATTTTAAAGGAATATGCTATGCAAAGATAAAGCTATGTAATAATAAAGCCATGTAGTGATAATGCTATGTAATGATAATGTGTTGTAAGGATTGCAATGTACAAATTGCAATGCAATGATTGCCATGTAGCGATTGCCATGTCCGGTCCGCAAATCTATGAAAACTGAGCAGTTTATGATAAACTTACTGAGGAATCGCAAGTAGACAAGTTAGTAAGATGTATATGTAAATATGTACATTCGGACGTCAGAACATGGTACAGATATTTAATGAAATGTAGGTATGTATATAACTCATGATATTGTTCAAACATTTATTACTCGAAATTGCTAGACAAGTGATATCGGAAAAATACTTGTCATGTAAATAAATTAAATTCCATATGAATATAGATACTAATGATTTATTAAGGAAACCACATATGTACATACATAGCATGCCCAACCTAACTGGGAGTGAAATGAAACGCTGTGGCTTCAACAGTTTTTGCTTTACAACCTTCTGGTTAATTTTAATGGAAAGCCAGTTAATTTCTGAGTAGAAAACAATTTTTAGTTTTAGAAATTTCCTCCCCCTGCATTAATACAGCGCTGAAGACGCTGCTTCCAGTCCTCGATTGGTGCACGCACGAAATCCATGGACAAATTGTATCATTCTGTGGTCAAAGATTTTTTTAAAGCTTCCACACGTCTTTGAGGCTTAGACCACACCTTTGGCTCTAACTTTGACCATTTTTCATAATCCGGGGTTTTAAATACAGCCAGAATGATGGTCATTCCGAAGTGGAGATAAAGTGCAGAATTTAGTTTTTTAGACACGCTTGGATCATTTTTTCCACTATTTGGTGATGCTGAATCCTTCTGAGAGGTCCAATCGATTCCATTGAACTGGATCGCATTGAGGGGATGTACTACGAACTTAAAAATGTATTTTAAGAAATTTTATCCCCCCACCTTCCCCCCATTTTCAACGAAATGTAGAGGAATTACCCCAATTAGCTCCCCCCTACCAAAACCGTGATAAAACCTGGATAATGTAACTTTTTGACCTTTTGTCTATATTGGGGGATGTCTTTGACCGATTTGGCGTAAATTAGGTCAACTCGTTTGTTAAAAGATTTTTCCGTTGTCAAAATCTCATCATCTTTAAAAAAAATCTTCTCCACTTTTTTGGTGCGTACCGCTTGAGGTGAGCTCTTAATTTCTTTAATCTGGCTTTCCTATGAGGGATGGTCAGTGGGTGGTAAGTACTACGTTCCAAAGCCCCAAGGCTGGGGCTCATTTTGAGTACTCGTTGGATAATCTGCATCCACATTGTCAACTTTGAGGCTAATTTCCGTTGAAATTTCGGGGATTTCTTCGGATTCTACCCTTCAGCGCCTTCACGATGGGTGTGGTCCTTGGAGGTTTTGAAAAAATTCTTCTTCGACTGTTCTCAGTCGATTTAGTCCCCATGAACGTTTTTATAGCCCGTTTGACTAAATTAAAGCGCACGTTCAATTCATGTCACACTTTTCAAATTCGCTATTTCTCTTGCTATTTTTTTAATGAAAAATTATCGCCGCCCGCGTCCCTATAGTATTTTCCCTGTTGATATGCTTTGCAATAATAATAAAATCGATTATCGGTATGTATGCAAAATCGCACGAGGAATCCAATGCACTTATCAGATTGTCATTATCTCCAGCGGTTTCGGGGTAAAGAGCTACTACCAGTTACCTTGGGCATGCTATGTACGTAGAGTAGTATTGAGGAGGGGAGCTTGCGAGGTTGATAATAACAGATCCTGATGCCCTTTGGATATGTGGTAGGGACCTATGAGTGTACTAAAACCCTGAAGTGGTTTGACTCCATAGCCACGTTTGCGCCCGCCACACCCACTCAAAAATGCCCAAAAACCGCTTTCACTCCAGTTTTCACTCACTCAAATCCACGCCAAAAATCCAATTTTGCTCGGATTTTGAAATTTCTTTCACCATTACACTCCCAGATAGTTGCTTTCTTCAATTCGATATCAAACTCAATATTTTCGAAATTATTAGTATTTTTAAAATTTAAAATTCTGAATGAGCAATGTTGTAGTAATCAACAACGCAAATTATGCCTGCGAAATAATCATCATCAAAATTGAGATTGACATTGGATTGAAGAAAGCAACTATCTGGGAGTGTAATGGTGAAAGAAATTTCAAAATCCGAGCAAAATTGGATTTTTGGCGTGGATTTGAGTGAGTGAAAACTGGAGTGAAAGCGGTTTTGGGGCATTTTTGAGTGGGTGTGGCGGGCGCAAACGTGGCTATGGAGTCAAACCACTTCAGGGTTTTAGTACACTCATAGGACCCTACCACATATCCAAAGGGCATCAGGATCTGTTATTATCAACCTCGCAAGCTCCCCTCCTGAGTTGAGTACATATATAAATAAATATGTACCTTAGGATTACATAGTACCGTACAGTGTGAAACAGCACACGATAAAATGCATAGGTTAATGTGTCTCGAGTTCCGTGACAAGTGTAATAACACGTCCATAAATTATAAAAACTAATTACAAGCCTAAATGCCTATTAACCAAAGATACATAAATCCACTCGATCTGTTGTTTCGGCACATGTTTCACGGTGATTAATGGGTAAAAATTGTGGCTGAAATCCGGTCCCGATTGCAATAAAACGGTTGCAAACTTGCTGTATGATGCCAAAATAATTTAGTTATCAAAGTTTCATTCTTAAGTATTTAACAACATATTTATAACATGTTTGCGTCATACTGTTTAATCGTGTATTTCTGCATTTTTGTGGAAATTTTTGCCCAAACGAATTACACGACAACGACTCTGGGTAAAAAAAATCTGGAATATGTTTTAATTATTTGCATTGATAATTTAATTAGCATTTATTTTTAAACCAAATTCAGAGAAATATAATGTGGACTCGAATTCAGTCACGGTATCGGGAATTTCCTCGGGTGGAGCGATGAGTAACCAATTTCATTTCATATTTTCCGACGTGATCAAAGGTGCAGGAATATTTGAGGGAGGTGAGTAAAAACTAAAAATTAGTTGTATCATAATAATTTTCATTAGGTGAGTTCACGTCAGCGGCTTAATTTTGCATGGCAACTCATTTGGCGAATAGTTTTCGAAATAATTTTTGCAAAATAAAAACATGGCAATTTTCTTGGTAAATTTAATCCCATTGCTTTCTTGAAAAATGCTTTCTAAAGTATATGTACATCAGAAATTTCGAAAAAACTTGGCAAGAAATGTTATATAGCACTCTCACTTTGCAAAATTTGCGAGCTATGTGAAGGTTGTATGACCATTGTATTTTTCGCCACATGAATAATCTGTGTATTTTTTCAAGGGCCGTATCTTTGTGCATATGTCAGCGTCCTCGGGTGTGCGCCAGATTTCCAACTTGTCCCGTTGTACAACCTGGAGGCAAGCATGTTATCCAAAGCGGGAAAGATAAGCCCCGTGCAAAACATTAAAGGCCAAAAAGTGTACATCTTTCATGGAACAAACGACAAAACGATAGGCGTGAAATCGGGAAGGAATTTGAAAAAAATGTACGATCATTTCGGGGCAGACGTGCATGCCGAGTTTAGCCTTAATGCGGGACATGGACAGGTACAAATTTTTCGGTCGTTATCATAAAACTTGCAGACTATGTATCCTACATTGGAGGTCTCCCAGCGTTTTATCACAGACTTTTTACTAAAATAGTGCCCAATGATCATAAATTCAATTAATATGAAATTTGCAAAAGACGCGATTTGCAGGTTTGGCAGAGGTATTTTCTTCCAAAGAGGAGTAATCGTGCCCAAAAGCTGACAAATTTTGCACTTTGCAAACTCACTGAACATTTTCTCCTCTTCGGATGCAAATACCTCTGCAAAACCTTAGCATTGATAGATAGTGTCTTTGCAAATTTCGTATTAATTAAATTTGTGATCGATTGACACTAATTTGGTCAATATCGGAAAGCATACGCTGAGACACCTCCACATTAAATTGTAATTACTAGCCAAAATTATATATATGCATTTGATTTAGAATTCTCTTGCATTGAGAATTCATCCAATTTATTTACACATATGTACTATTGTGTATCGTGCTAAAGCTATTTTCGCAGGGTAAAAAGAGACGAAACTTTAAAAACGTGCAAATCCTGACTTCTCCAGATCCATAACCTGAATTTTATTTAATTTGTTCCAAACTTGGTTATGTTTCAGCCCGTAGATGGTAACGGATATGGCGGACCTTGTGAAAGTGTAAATCCAGATCAGCATTACATCAACGAATGTGGATACAACGGGGCATATGAAATGTTTAGCTGGCTCTACGGCGCTGAAAATATTACGAGACCTCCGAAGGGTTATGTGGCCGATGGAAATATAATTTATTTCAATCAAACCGAATTTTTGCCCACGACCGGAAAAACGTCCATGAGCAGTACCGGACTCCTCTATGTGCCCAAGGGGTGTGCCGATAAGACGAAAATGTGCCGATTCCATGTCGCCTTTCATGGATGCAGTAGCAACATGTTAGTCAAAAAATGTAAAAACGAAATGTTTCTGAAATATATAAGTACTTTTTTTTATTTTCACAATAGTGAAGCATTCGGTACGGATTATGTTACAAAGACGCAGTACGCAGAAGTAGCAGAGTTAAACGATATCGTAATTTTATTTCCACAAACGGCAAACACCGATATCAGTCCAAAAGGTTGCTGGGTACGATATTATGCGCTTATCTACATACGGATAAGCTTCATTTTATATGTTTGGCTAAGATACTTATTGAGCAAAAAATTCTTAAGATTTTAGCAAAACAATTCATTTTATTTTCAGGATTTTATCGGTTATACGGATCGTTTGACCTATCGTAAGATTTCAATTTAATATTTGTAGATAATGTTGGACTTATTGGGATAATATTTAATTTTTAGCCACAAAGACAGGACCACAAGCAGCTAGCGCTTACAGAATGTTGCAACGAGTACTCGGAAATTAAAGCATCCATGGAAATTAACTATCAACCAGATCACGTTCTGTTAAGTTACGTACATATGTGTGTTAATTTAGCAATTCGTAATTCGTATCCGTTTATTCCATTAATTCATTACAAAGTGTGTAAACACGGAAAATACCCATGTCAAATCAAAAATCATAAAATTAAAATGCGAGAAAACGTTACGTCCACTAGTCTCACATCTATCTCCCCCGAATGCTGTGGAAACGCGTTTCTGTAAATTCTGGTTTTTGATCCGACAAGTATTAGACCAGGATCGTTCTAATACATGTTAATGCAATCACGGCATATGTATTAATAATTAGGGTTTTAACACGGTTATTAGTTAATTAAGGTCCAATGCCAACTTTAACTCGATATTCTTTGCCATCTTCCCTTGCGCCATTTTTTAATTCGCCACAATGCACGTTTAACGCCGCGTCGAACAATCCCAAAAACGTTGACTTCCACCAGAAACACCAACCCACCAACGCTTCCCATGAAGCCCACGAGGTAAAACATAACATCCAAATGGTCAAGTTTCAAGAATGAGTTGGATGAGTTGTCTGCACTTTTGTTGGGCTTTCGATTTTCTTTGGCAGATTGGTGAATGAATATTTCTATCCCAGTCCAGAATACGAAGAGTCCTGCGCCTCTCATCTTTTGGACATCTCGAGCAATGAATTCCCTCAGAAAGGTCCATGTTATGAAGAATGCGGGAATATCAGCGCCAGGTTCAGAAATCATGAAGCATTTGACGTTATGTCGGTTTCCTTTGTTAAGTTGGAGATGCGTAAGCTGCATGAGGGACTCGTAACCTTAAGAAATGCATAAATTTTATCATCATTTAAAAAATCGATTTGTTTCATCTTAATGAAATTTAAAGATTCCTGGAAATCTGTTATTGGAAGTGATAACACAGCCTTGGCCCCGTGGTCAACATTTTGAATGATAATTAACATGATAAATAATTAGCTAAAGGAAGTTAACGCTACATCTTTCAAATAGTTAAATACGGAGCATCGTTGGAATTTTATGCCTAACATTTTTCAACCCGCCAAATCGTATCGAATTATTATTTTTTGTAAACTATTTTGTGTACCTCTAACCCAAGAAGCAATTTTATTATTTGGTTCGTCCACACTCAATTGTGTATCTTTGTAAAAGTCCTCGAAAGAAATCCCGATGAAGGCCTCCTTCCGAAACTGTCTCAACATCCCGGCCCGTTTGAAAATCCCGGTAATAAAGGTCTCGTCCGGCAAGGTAAAACCAGATGGTCCGAACTTCTCGAGAACGTCTTTCTTCATGAACCGCTTCACCCGATAACCTCCTTTGACCATGAGGGAAGGTAGGTTGCCATACGTTGTTTCAACCTCGGGGAGGATGACGTTACAAGTAAACACGTTTTCGTAGTTTATCGTCAGCACGAGAAGCCAAACGTGAAGGAAGGTTAGAAATGGCCTCGATTTTGACTCGATCGGACCCCCATCCGTTTGTCGGAGAAGGATTTGCACCATTTGAAACATGCTCTAGAAAATTTTACATTCATCAAATCAAAAACTTAATAATAATAAATTTTTAAATAATTAATTAGCAAAACATTTTTGTTCAAGTTGAAATAAGTACTTGCAAATTTATTTACAAGACGGTTTTGATCATTTACTGATAGCGAAGGGTTTAAATTTTATATGACCTATCTTTTACTACTTTTACATTCATATGTAAATTACGCATCTGAATCAACCAAGCAAACTACTTGAGTTTTTGTTTTTACGTACACACTAATCATTTGTACAACTTTCAAAGTATGTATTTTGGCCGGCTCTCATATTAAATTTTGATAAAAAATTCATTTTTAAATTTATTACTTACCCGCGATAATATTCCCGCCAACACGCCGCCACGACGGGCACCTTCATTCAATAGAATTACTAACCATTTCGAATAAGTCAACATTCCTGAAACTACCAAGCTCAACGCTAGTAGCATCCACACCGTCCAACTAATTATCGTCAGCAGGCCGCTCCCTTTTAGGAAATATTCATGCTCGCGCTGCATACAGTAAAAGAACTTGTTGTACACCATTCCGTCAAAGATTACGTGATTGACATGTCCCGGCAACACGACGCTGAAACTGCGCGCCTCAATGTGCCCATTTGATGCCGTCCTGTCATCCAAATGTGTACCGACTGCCCGCACCGAGAAATTTAATCTTTGTGCAAGCAGCTGTAGCAGGAAGTCGTTTCGCAAACAATAAATTGGGCCTTTGGCCTGGATCGAGAACGCGGTTCGAGAGAGACAGTCCATCGAGGCCAGATCGGGCCATCCACAGGGGCCAAAGAATTTAAGACGGAGCGGGATAAAACGGCGGGACTCTAGTTTGCTTGGGTCTTCGGAAAAAATCGAATGTTTCTCAGTTAGCGGGAGCCAACTGGAGGTGCATCGCTTGCAGAAATAGAACTGTGGGAAAATTCCGGGAGGATGTACCTAAAATAAGAAAAGTTGCATGGACAATATTAACGTAGGACTGGATAACTCATCCCCAAAGCCAACGTCATTTCTATACACTGAGAATTTATTTAAAAATTCGGGACGATAAATTTTTAGAGAAGGCCGTCGCCAATTTTTTTTTAAATATACACAGATTTTGAAAGCTTTTGAAGGAGGAGACAAACCTTCAGAAAAATAGGAACTCATCGAAGCTGTCTGACCTTGATCTACAAGTCTTTCTATTACACACATAATAACCTTACTGACAACAAATTTGTCGCTCAGAATTTAAAATAAATTCGCAGAGCAGGGAAATGATTAAAAATATGTTGACAATTTTGGTGATGACTCAGCGTGTCCTAAATAGGCTAACTCTAACATTTGATACAATTGAGTAAAAACAAATTCCGAATCAATGTAAAAATTTTAAAAGTCTGAAATTTTTTGGATTTGCGAATTTGAATACTTCAAACTTCAAAATAAGACACAATTGACTTACCCCGTCCAACTGGGGACAATTGACGAAATGTACGTAAACCACATGTCCCAACCACACGCTTGCGCCTAATGAATCACACGACGTGGCTACCAAAATATACAAGGAATTAATCCAACTTCGATCCGCGAAAGTAATGTGACTCGCTCGAGTCGCGAGATAATCGTGCGCAGTACCAATTTTTTGCAAATTTTCTGGTAAAATGACGACATTGACGGAACACTTTTCAAAGAAGGAAAAAATTGGTCGAACGATCCATGAACTGTCAGAATTCCAAATGGTAAAGACATGTCTAGCTGGGAGATTATGTAGCACGACCAAATTCAGAAGGTTCCGGTGTAATGAAGTATTTTTGAACTGTTTGACGTGCAGGGTACAAACATCGCCGAGTTGCCAGCTTGGTGCAGATTCTACGGCGAATGATCCATCTGAAGAAATTAAACAGAAACAGCCGTGGATCATGATCACTAATTTATAGAGGATCTGGGGTCTCATTTCGCGTATACGCATCCAAATCATAGGTTAGTTAAAGGTTTGCCATAGGTTAGATATATAACCGTCATGACGATACGTTTTCAAAAATGACCAAAAATCGGCATGTACATTGACCGTTCAAGAGTTTGTTTGGCTTGTTTACTTCCTGACAAATTATGAGATGGAGTCGGATTTACATTACCAATAAAAATATTTGTATTTAGTTCTACAGATACACATTCACTGAATTTATCAAGGTTCGTGTTTTATTTTGTTGGGATTTCAGTAGTTAAAAATTTATGAGAAGCATGCTTAATTTTCGCTAGACGAATGTGGTGCAAAACAATCAATAATATGACACTTCGACGAGGTGGAATGGTCACGTAAGCGACTTTATTTATTGTGTGGTCTCCCTAACTTTATAATGGAAATACTTTTGTTCAATCTGTAATAAAAATATGTATGTGCACTGTAAGAAATCTGGTATAGTCATGCAGGTACTGATTCACCGGTATTAAAGTTGCTACCGCTTGGTATTAAAATGACAATTTACTACCGATAGGGTAAAACTTTAATGCCGGGCTATTACTATATGGTATTACTTGTAGTAATGTATCTATATTTATCGTGTCCATATTCATGCAAAGTTGAATTCGATATTTATCTAGCAGGTCTACACACCACTACAATAATCTAGGTATAATACAAATAATCTACATATTTAAGAAAAAATCACTCATGTAAGACGGAAAATCAATTGAAGGCCGACAAAAAAATTCTATAAAATAAATATGTAGCATCGCCGAAATTATTTTACGCAAAATAGTTGAGGAGTTTATCGTTACAAGTGAACACTACTGAAGTTCAAGGATTGGCAGATATAAAAAATCGGAATGCAATGCAATATTACAATTTCCTGGGTATAATTGTATTTGCAAAACAGCCTGAAATTATTTTTTACACGCAATACTGTCGTCCGTTTCTAATTACAAATTTATCTTACATATTTATTAGTATTCTTTACGTAACAAAGAGCACGTGTTCAGATTACAAGTTGCGTCGTTATGAAACGCGAAATATAAATATTAATGCTTCCTTTTTATACTTGGTTATCTTCGTACGATAAAACAAGGTACGACGGTTACGAAATTTTGTAGCCAGGTAAGATTTTGGCATTAAAAATCGCGTTACTAATTGTAAGGTTACGATTTTTTACGAAACTTGTTTTGTCTTCGTAAACTATTTTACGATACTGGGAATGCAAATAAATAATTACTACCCTCATTTATTTAGTATTAATTTTTTGTTTATGATTAAGCTCTAAAATCCGAAGCATATTTGTGTACATACATACGTATTTTTTCTTATTACACAACTTCAACCTGCAATTAGTCCATAAGTAGCAATGAAATTGTATTATCCACGACAAACATTATCAACATCAGCTCATTGGATCGTTTCGCATGGAAAAAAGTATAGTTCCCGACCCCCACCGGGACCCCAATCGGCCTCATCGACTTCATCACTTTACAATGCAACTTTCTCTCCGCAATCGTTCTGATTTTTCTCAACGTCCTCAACTTCAACATAACTTCGAACAAGTGGTTCGTCTGGGTGTGAAATTGTGAAATCCTCCCCCAGCCAAACTTAATGACTAGAGTTACACAAACAAAGTAAAATATATATTGAAACAAAATTATCTCAGAGAATATAGAGTGTAACCTGATTAAACTGTAACTCGACGTAATAACGAACATACAACATCCCAAAAGTCCCGCTGAAATGGTATTTCTCACCAAAAATTCTACAATTGCAACTTGAATCTGCCAATATTTGTACCACATGATTAACACATGCAAATCGTACAATTTCCTTATTTTGGTTAAGAATAATGGACCGATTTTTACAGACGTGCTAATGCATTGAATACCATAAACTACACATGCAAATCCTAAACTTATCATGCGACTCAATTCGTACAGTGCGATAATACTAAGGGTGTAACATATTAGAAATATTAGTGACCGCATAATCGTGCCAGAAATACCAATAGTGACCAGTGAAAGCACGTGTCGAATCGGGGAAGAAACTGGGTCCAACTCCAAGACAAGAATCATAATCAGTGCGAGGACTGGGATTCCACAGTAGGACAGCAACACGAAACCCGAGATGATGAGGGACACCAAGCCGTCGTCCCAATTTTGTAGTAATTTCCGGTACTTAAGGTTGGAGTGGATTTCGAACTCTGTAAATTCAATGTGATGTTTAAAGATGGATTTGAGTTAAAAAAACGCACAAAAACGACGTATGCACATGTTTGCAAGGTGGTCAAACATTGAGGGTATTCATTACCAGTTCGCATGCTCGCTTTGTATTTAATATATGGATTTGCAAACAACAATATTAAGTAACTTTGACAAGTACAAGTTGTCAAATAATTTTTATGTCAAAATTTTTTTCCGCAGTTTTTTGGGGAACGTTTTTTCCTAACGATGCCAGCAATGCGAATTCGTAATGAATACCCCCAATATAAAGTTTTCGACACTTACCGTCTAAGTAAGTCCTAAGGTATTTTGTGCATACGTGATTTATCTTCTATAAATGTTTTCTGCTAAATTTTCTAATTCATTTACCTTTTCGAACGTGCCAATCGAATTCTACCGTTGTTTCCCAAGCATGCAGGCTTATCTGGTCCTTATCCAGTATTACGATAAAATAGGCGATGACGCATAGGATGCAGGCAATTATGCTGCATATCCACCACCAGAAACGGATATCTTGAAAAATTCGATCCTCATCCCTCGCCAAATAATAGATGGACATCGCAGACAGAAATATTGTCCCCAGAAGGAACAGTGGCGGGATGAGTTTCTCATACCAACGTCTCAGGGGCACCATTTCCAAGTGAAGAATTCTCTTCCGGTATGCAAATTGATACGGGAGCTTGTACGGGAAAGGGTAGTGTTCTATGTACAAGAACTGGACCAGTCGGACCACACCCAAGGGTGTGTCCAGTCCATATGGGAAATTCATTTAGATAGATAGTTAATTAGCTGTTTTGAATATCTGTTTGTTGTATAATTTGCCACTGAAATTTTAGACAACTATCTCCTAGATGCTTAATATGCATATGACTCTGGGAAAAATGTGGCAGTATTGGTTACACAACCAAACCATTCAGACATTCGATTCTAATTCGATTAGCTGTTGCAGACTACTTTGGAAACTCGTAATTTATGAGTCGGCTTATTTATGCAATATGTATATGAGGTTTTTACTTCTGGAAAATAATTCGTTGCCTTTCAGACACTGTCTGGAACTTTCTTCGTCTTATTTTACAATGTTGATTATTTATAAAAAAAAAAAGTTGACTAGATACTCACAAGGCATAGGCATGAAGTGGTTTTCTCCAATTTTGACCGGAGGGATTTTAAATTGTTCTAGAGAACTTTCTTTTATAGGACTACAGGAGAAATGTGACCGATATATCGGTTGTGCAAAGCAGTATTTATGTATGTATATCATACCAAGTTAATATGGAGATTAATATTTAGGCTCGTTGATTATAATTTCCATAAATTGTACTCATTTGAATTTATATAGTCAAAGTAGGTTGTTTGTATACTTATATGGAAAATTCCTAATCTTCGCTAAATAAAAAAATGTCGGCTGTGTGTAAGAAGGAATACTCCCAGCTTTGTGAAACAGTCGATACTTTCGGCAAAACAAAACTTCGGTTCCGGTGGCTGAAAATGAGCAATTAAGTTGCAAAGTCTTCCGGAAAAGGATTAATGGCGGACGCCACGAAAAACAATAAGTGGGAAGTGGATAATGGATTAAGGTCTCTTTTCGGCACTGATTCGCCAGGGCAATCGTATTTAACGTATTGTATCAAAATTTGAGATTTGGAAAATCATGTTTGACCATTTACACGCCAAAATGCCAAGTGATCCACCCGCTATAGGATTTACTCTAAACCAAGCTGATTGGGTTTGTACCCTCGATTTAGACGGATTGTGTGAATTTTACTCTCGAGGCAAAGTTGAAGTAAAATATATAATTAAATATTTTTTTAAAGCAACATAAACTTGATTAGATCAAATACTAATTGATAATTTTACTGCACAGAACAACGACTTTGCTTTGCTCGAAAATTATCCTCTCATGAGATGAAATTGTGCGTTCGTGCTTAAATTGTGCCGAGACAAATTACGAAGACAAATGTCAAAAATGCTACAATTTGAAGTTTGACGGTTTATGTATTTGTTTATTTTAGAGAGCAAGAATATTTTTGGCTGTGGCGTATCCTAATCAAAACAATTTTGGTGTATACTTTTGCTAAGCATACCGTCGTGAAGTAAAAGGGTAGGGGTTGTATTCCTCGCAGATTTTGAGCAGAATGATTTTATATTCCCACACGAAAATCAGCAAATCCGTTAATTTTTGTTAACAATCGAAATTCACCCTGCAGAGGAATTTTTAAATAATTCAAACCTTCAGACAAACCTTCCGCCTTCCTAAATTCTTTTCGAAGCTTGATCAGATTAAAAAACAGTTTCGTATACACATCAAATTGCATACCTGATAGTCGAAGGAATTTATATGTCGTACATATAAGTATTTATATGTTGTAAATGCGGCTAATCCTAAGTCTTGAGATTTTTCTAAACCCAGAAACATGTAAAAACAAAAAACCATTTTGAAAGTGCACATCTGAAAAATTTAATCTGGAAATTTCAATTTAGCTTGAAAAATACAACTTTGTAACTTTTGAAGTTGCGCCAACATTCGAAAATACCAATGGTTTTGGTGGAGAAATGTTTTTAAAATTCTGTCACGCAGCAAAATTCTCCCATTGTCACCAGTTAAAAAATATGGGGCTGCTTATTGTGGTCATTGAACAAATTTAAAATGATCCGTTCCATATTTGAGTAACGGCTTGATATTTCAATTTCATATCGCAAAGCCGAATAAATATATTTGTTACAATTATTGACTGAGAATTAAGGGTAAAAATATCGGCTGCGGCCGATATTTCACCGACGTGCAGCTCTGATTCCGATTCATGTACACTGCACATGCACTTTGACAAGCGTCAAGAATAATAAATAAACAAGACAATTGTTAAATAGTAAGAATGCCAATATTGTTAAGTGGGCTGTTTCCCCAAAACTTTACTGTTCGTGGTACTTGTAACCTAACAGGAGTTCGCAAAAAAATAAATGTGGTCAAGCTATTAAAAGAAATTTTATTTTTTATGCAAATTTTTAAGTCAGCCCGAATGGCCCGGCCCTGGGGAAACTACCCATCCCGCAGCTACTCAGTTAGGCTCTGTATGTACATATGCATGTATGCATGCAAAACCAGTCATTCATTACATATGCATGTAGGTCTGCACATTTATATGTATGTACATATGTAAAGCTTCATTTATACTGCATGATTTCACTATAATTTTCTTATCACATAACGTTATTTCTGTGGAATTGCAGGATAGGAAAATTATCACGAAATCTTAAAATACTTATGAACGCAGCTGAAAAGCGAAATATGTTCATGAAATGTGAGTTGTGGAATATTCCTTGATTTCCAAAAAAGCATGGCTCGAGTAAGCAAATACATTCGGATTATAATCGATATATTTTATTTTTTCAAGTTTATCTACCTAAATGATTGCCAGCCGATTGTACATATGTAAGGGTTACTTCCACGCTTGATTGATTTGTTAGTTGCATCAAACTTTCTTCTCTATGAAAAACTTATTACGATTGAGGTAAGTATTTTATTACACAAGTTCTATCACGATTAAAATCTTCGATTATGCTACTAGTTTGGAGTCCAAACTAGTAGCATAATCGATGCTATGATTTGATGGATGCATGCAATGCAATTTTAATACCAAGACAATTGTGAATATGCATCAAGCCCTTGGCCGAATTTCATGAACGAATTATTTGTTATATAATTTCGTCATTGTTAAGTGAGCGAGGCTTACCGTATAGAAACCGCTTGCCCATCGGTCTGATGCCGTCAGACGGACGCACGGTCTGCCCGTTGGTAATTTCTTTAACTGACCAGGTACATAGGTTCTAACCTCACGACGCTAATCCTAAGTCGGAGGTCGTGATCATGTCAAATTGCAACAAAGGTACATGGGTATCAAATCAACCATATTTTAAAACCGCTGTCCAATGGGACAGGTCGTTTTGATCAAAATAAGTACGGCATTTACTTTATACGGATCCATAGGCCGTTCGACCGAGCTCAAAAGTAGATAATATCGACATTAAACGTTTTGCTTGTAGATATTAGACTTTATTTGGGTGGAAATTTCAGGTACAAATGTTAATTTAATAATTGGTGCATACATATATTAGCAAAATGGAATTGTGCTTATGTAAGGAAGCTATATAATTGTAGATTGCAGTTTTATAAGACACAGGGATGACGCACAATAAGACATATGTATGTATGTGTATACATAGCTATACATAAATATATATCATAAGTTGTATTTGGTACTATTACATGTACATATTTTCTGGAGAAAATAAGTTTTTACATAACTAGACGAAATATTATGAGATAATTCAGATCGATTTTACCTATCTCTAAAATTATCCTTGATTTGTATGTATGAGACGGATGTTTTAAATATTTATTGACGACCAGGGAATTTGGGTTGGTTGGGTTTATTTTATGAATGTATTTACCTATGAACTAGACGTATTTAAAAGGTCGAGTTGGACCTTACAAAATGGCAATACAGTGCAGACCACGTACATTCATATTCCAGGCAAAATGCTTACGTACGTACACTCCAGAACTAGGTTACTAACCGAGGTTATAAATAAATATGTATGTACATGTAAATATGTATACCACACGCTAAGGAGTTTTCATAATTTTCAGGTTTGGTAGGAGTTTAATGGATGGAGAATCTCTACATATTTACTTACGAGCAACCTTTTTACCCTTATCCAGAATCTGGATTCCAGATTTACAGGGGTGGGACAGAAGAAGGAGCCACTTGAATTTTAGGGGTGGCGTGTGATGCACAGTCGCGGCATTTTCAAAATTTGCATATGTCATACCCAGATAGTTAACGAAAATTTAGCACTATTCAGATTTTCCCTACGGTTAAAAATGCCCCTGCAGCACCCCCCAGAGTGCGAGGCACGCATAAAAGTGTTTTCCAAAGACATACTGAGCCAGAGAGCGATTGTTAGAAAATTTGATGCAAATGGATTTATCGTCGATCGAAAGTACGTTTCTAATGTACTTAAAAACGTTGGAATCAAGCGGAGGGAAAAAGCGGTTAGAGCTCCACCCCCACGGAAAGGATACCCAAGATCCGCTTGAACCAAAAAGTTTATCCGGAAAATCAATTTTTCGCCAAAACGGTAAATCCACCAACTAAAAGTTGCATGGCGAAAATGTTAAACGTTAGTAGGAGAACATTTCTAGAGTCATTCACAATGACCTACAGCAAGTGACTCGTAGGAAATCCCGAGATCATGCTCTCATCCCAACTTATTTCTCACAAAATAGCAGCCTACGCGAAGGATTTTAAAAAAAGTTTGTGTATAACAATTATTCCTACTACAGAAACTCTCGATAGTTCCTCTGATATCAATCCGATGTTTTTTTTGGATTCGAGTACTTAAAACAGAGCCTTCTTGAAAGGAAAACGCGTGCGTTTTGATGCACTTTGGAAAAGTGTTCAGGACGAGTGATGCAGAATCACTCTGAAAATTGTGTCAAAGGTCATGACTGGTTGGAAAAAGCGACTGAGGCTCGTTGGACAAACTAAAGGGCTTCACACTGAACCAATTACCAAACTTCACAAACGAATAATAAGGCCGGAATAAATTTAGGCAAAGTGGCTCCCTCTTCTGTCCCACCCCTCTGTACTACACGTTCCTAAATAGAATATTATATTGCACTTTAGCCAAATTATAAAAAAATAAAATTGTGCTTTCAATGTGCATAGAAATATGTAGTATCCATCAGAATACTCATGACCCGCTGCTTGATTTAACATGTAAATTTATTAGGTGAAAGTCATAAGTTTAATACAGTACAGACAAGATCCTACATAAGCATATTTATTACTATTAAATACATAAATATGCATTTACTTAGCTACTTAACATCAACAATTTTGTCAAACTTTATAAGATTCGATGATAAACCTTGTTAAATATTTAAAACGAAAACTCATAGTGCTTATTATTTCAAGACCATTCAGAAATTTCTTACTGATCTACATAAATATTGCGCATTTTTTACAAAATACGCATCATTTTCCAAGTATTTAGTGTTTAATCGACTTATAAATTAAAACGTATTTAACCTATTTCTTGCACGATACAAAATCTAACTCTACATTTTTCCAATTCTCGAGTAAACAATTATTTTTCTCCGACCCCTTTTTTTCTTCAGCCTGCTTCTTTTTTAACTGGTTAATGAATTCATCGCACTTATCAACGAAATACATTTGACCGACTGCACAGTAAAAATACGTTCCCAGGGACACATAAATCCTTCCCCAACCTCTAAGGGCCTCCTCAGCCAATTCCCATCTCCCAGAAAGTACCTCATTCCAATCTATCAAACGCAAGTTGCTTAATACAGCCAAGATAACAAGCCAGAAGGCTAAATCGGCGAAAAATTTTGCAACTTTGGCAAATCTGATTCCCCAAGCCCGACCGTTGACGAGGGGTGCGAAAATGGCGAAGAATCCCGAAAATGAGAGACCGATTAATAGTATAAAGTGTACAAATAAGGTAGCTATATATTTATTGAATATATGATTTAATTCTCCTGGTGAGCTGTTACTCATTGCGTATTTAAAAGATTGAAAAGTTGACTCCAAGCCGGATGCAACAATTCGACATCCTAGCACCTGAAATGTGACAATTTGTACATATTTATTTATGCATATGCAAAGTAAATTAAATATATATGAAACGAAATGTTTAAGCTATTTATAATCTTACCAAGTTGCAATACCCTAAGAAATTTAAGAGGCCGTATTTGTTGAAAATTTGCATGGTAAGACGGTTAATTTTTAGTTGTCCAGTGAAATTTAGAGGACTTTTGCACGTATGTATCAATGTACTTGCAATGGAAGGAGTAGAAGTGAACTGGACGAAGGGATTCATTGCTTCTTGATTGATATATTGTATGCACGTGTTAACATTTTAACGTATTCATGAGTCGAAAATAGTTTTCTAATTATGTAGTCACTAAAATAGAGTGGAAGGGTTAAACATAAAAATCTGATGGACTACCTTCCTAAACATCCATGTGGACTACAAACACCTTCCAGGTACTCAATTCCAGGAAATATTGGAAATATTATCTAAACACGTCGAATTTTAATGGTAAGTAGGTTTATGAAATATGTATGTACATATCAACAATTTGCTAAGAAATCTATTTTAATGAGCTTAAAAAGGTTGGAATATGTACATATGTATGTACATATTCAATTTGTGTGTGTCCATTGTAACAATTGAAAAAACGGACACAAACATTTTAAAATTTCACGCAAACTAAAGTGACGAGAAGAAGTTTATATGTACCTTATAAAGTTCTTGACTATATAGAATATGAAAAAATATAGTTTTAAAATGTACGTGTATATGAATAACAGGTTCCAGCATAGAAACTTAATATTACGTGAAGGGTTCAAGTTCTATGTAGTTATACATTTGTATGTACATATGTACATATGAACATATGTATAAGATTTTGTGAAATGTGATCGAAATATTTTATACAAAACTTTAAATACATATATGGAAATTATTTTTTGAATAACTTCACTTTAAGATAAGCCCGATAAGCCACTGCATATAAGCAATGCGAATTAAATTTGTTTCATGAAATTGTATGAAAATGGATGCATTTCTCAACTCACTTTGAATCCTTGCCCGTCAAACAAAATGTTGACATTCTCTGTCATCTGTTTGTAAGTTGGAACTCATAATTTCGAAATGATTTATTTCCTCGTCGAATTTTAATTGTTTACCACCAATTTCCTATTAAGATATACTTATTTTTGTTCCCTGATTATCCTTACTATGGCGCAAACTACCGCCATATCTGATAATAAAGAGAAGAACAAGAAGAAAGCAAACCTGCCAAAAGAATTGCTCGATCTTATTTACATATTTCCAAAAAAGGATGGCGAATTGAGACAGTGTGGATTATGTAAGTTAGAGGTAATTAAGATAAAATAACACGTGACAATTAATTGTAATGGAGACGACTTACATAGTTGTATTTATGGATATTTTTACTAATTACTGTTTACGTACAGCTTACATCTAATGTCGTAGCAAATTCTCACTATTCCGGACACAAGCATAAAATGGCTGTTAATTCGTGGCTAAGGGAGAACGGACATGAACATCTTATCGAGGGTGGACCTGCCGTGGTGCCGGCGGCGGCGGCGGCGGCGACGACGACGACGACGAAAAAATCCAAGAAGAAAAAGAAGAAACGAAAAGCCGATACGGATTTAAGCCTTGATGAAATATGTGGTCCTTCGTCATCATTAGGAGGGAATGTTAGCAAGAAGGCGAAGAAAGGTGAGTGACAGTTATTATTTACATAATTGTCTTGGGAGATTTTTGAAAATTAATTGGGCTTTCTTTGAACATGTACCATGGATGACTTTTTCCAGTTCTTAGAATGTATTTTATTGTTCCAATCGTTAATTAGTATTATTAATGAGTTTAATTAATTTTCATCACGTTATTTTCAGACTCTGGTGGATTTTGTACTGTATGTGACATCCATTTGAGTTCGGACGCTGTGGCGAAGGATCATTTCGAAGGGAAGAAACATAAGAAAAAATTTCTTGAGTCAAGAAGGGACGGAAACTTGTAAGTGTTATTAAATTTGAGTAAATAGTAATACTTGTGTAATCTGTAATAATGTCGACTTATTTTTACAGCGAGCCTGGTAATTTTGGAATTGGGGAAATGTTCAAGCCATTTTAGAGTTAATTATTTAAAGTTCAACTGATTGTAATTACACAATTTAAACAACATAAAAACACACTAACGTAACCTCAGCTTAAACTAGACATTGTAGACTACAATTTACCGATATTCATCCAATATTTTAGAGTAACAAACACATGGAAGCTATAATAATAAATAAATTTTAATTGAGAAGTATTTCAATAAATTAATTTGACCGCCGAATGGGTCAAGATCACCAAAACCCATCAATATTAGGGATACTAACTGGCAGATTATTATCTTCGATAAATGCATTCATATCCTCCCAAGTGTCCTCGTCAATCTATGTAAATTAACATAATGTAAGATTCTACATTCGTTTACCATTACCAAAGTATAAAAATGTACCCCAAATTCACTGATAGTCACGCTTTTTATTGTCCTGCATGACAGAAGGGCATCTCGCATCCGGTCAGTCAGGTGAAGGTATGGCTCGCCATGATTACCAACAAATTGAAGTGTCGTGTTCGGCAATGCTAGAATCAGTTTAAACTTATTAAGCTGATGGATAATAAGAAAAACCCGGATTAAGCTTGACTTCAAACCTCTCCAATCCGACATTCCTTCCATCACGGCAATCACGACTTCCGTATCGGACTCGTTATGCAAATTCAGAGCTGCCAGGCTCAAGGGGATCCATTTATATTGAATATTCACCTGCCCGCGTGTTAACTCCCAGCCACCAAAGGATTGCATCATTGCCCTCAAAGAGAGAAAAGCTACATCATCCCCGGCCAAGTCAATCTGCAACTCCAAACTGTATTCCTTCACCGCAGGGAAGAGGGTTACCAATTTGGCAGCAGCATGTCTGTCCTGGTTCCCTACTTCCGCACAATAGGCGCATACAACGTTGAGCGAGGTTATCCCAGTGTGGTGCATATAGTAATTTGCCATCATTTTAGACAAATCGAGATAGTTGCAAGTATTGATGGAGAAGTGGGTCAGCTTTGGTAGGTTGGTGACGTTCAATGAGTCCTGAATTTTAAAAATGTCGGCAGTATCGAGCTTGAGGTAGGTGAGATTTGGGAAGCGAAAATTGAGTTTCTAAAATACAAATTAATAGAAATGCTTAAAAACACAAATACACAAATAAAACGAGCCTCAATTTACCTCTGTCGGCTCTATAGCATCCTCATTCGGATTTAAATTCAAAGTCAACTTTTCCAGAGAATTCGGGCATCTTTCCATCATTCGGTTCATCTCGGAGATGTCAAGTTTTATAATTTCCTTGGTAACATAATCACGACATTCTTTATATTGAAAGTTGAACTCCTTTAGTTTCGGACAGGGCGACAAGTCCGGGTAGAAAACCGAGTTGAGCGTGAATTCTTCCAAGTTGGGGGCAGCGTTTAGCAGTCCTTGACAAGCGGATGACCAGTCGGACTCTGAAGGGTTTCTTTCTCCAAGGAGGAAGTTCGTCAAACAGAGCACCTTCAGATTTCCGAGGGGTCGAAATTGTTGTATGTTCGGAAATGCCATGTCGCCGTCGTGCTGATTAAACTCTTTATTTGTGGCGATGATCGTGATGTGAGTTAGGTTTGGAAAGTCATACGTAGTCCACATTTCATGGAGTCGGGGTTCAAAAGCTCTTCCTGAAAGGAAGCGGAGTGTCTCCAATTTCTCACAAATTGACGGCAAAACTGTTGCAAAGGTGGACGGCAGATTGGTCGTATTCGGAGCACATTTACAATTTATGTTGCAGTTATAATTTATGTACAGCGTTACGTTCTTGGCCAGTTTTGGGTTGAATGAGGCCAACTCCCTGGGCATCGTAAAGTAAGGACTGGTGCAGTAGTAATCCGACGATGACAAAAAGATGAGGTGACCCTGCTTGCCGAGAAACGAGGCGCCGACGTCAGCCCAAAGACGACAGACGAGTCGAACCGACCTTAGACTGATGGGGTCCAATGAGCGGAATATTTGGTCCAAAATCTAAAATAAAAGAACAAGAAAGGATTGTAATTTATATCTGTTCACCATCCGTACATTTTTTCAGTGTCGAATATTTCGAATTGTAACTATTAATGGTAATGTTTGTCAAACATGGAATCAATGTAGCAATATTTTATGTAGGAATCAATTATATTTTTAAGTAATTAAATTACAAGTGGATTCGTCAAAGCCATCATCGTCACTTTGTTGGTGTCGGCGACAAGGTCAATATTCGCTACTTGTATCGTCGCTTGATCAATATCCGTCTCCATTGTGATCTCCTTCCTGTGAAGTGTATAATAATGTATAAATTATAGATTGTCATTAATTTATTATGGTGATAAAATATATACAAATTTTGTAACAATAATTAAAATTCGTACTTGATTAATTTGTCGCTTGTAAATCACAATCAGATCTGGAATCCGACTTTTATTTCGCCAAATAGAGACAGACAATCAGACGAGGAGGTTGTAACAATTAATGAAATTGTAATTAGTTATTAATTAACAGTTAATTATTAACTCCAAGCTACAAAGTGCAAATAACTAGAAAACAGTTGTCCGTAAGTAAAGAAGTAACGGCATGGAGGGAGGAATTGTATTGCCTCACGGGAAGGGGTAGTCTGAGACTCTGTCTGGAAAACTTTCTCCAATTTCTCTTAAATTAAGGTGACGTAATTACTGATATCTCCCAATTAAAAATTAGCATATCTATTGGATTTAGCTGTTTTGAATTCGGGCGTTTGGTCCTAAAAGGTTCTTCTTGGACAAACCAAGATGTTATAAGGCCCTGGGACCGTTTAAACTGTGCACTCAAACATAAGTAAATTCAATTTATACACGCTTATACATATGTACAAGTATTAATACATATACATATATTCGTTTAAGGTTTACATGTAAACTCTGCTAAAATGTCTCATAAATACAAATAGTAATGAAAGGCCTACAATGTTAACCCAATCTTTTCATATATATATTTGTGCATGAATGTTTGTGCATTATGTGCATATTTAAACCTTTCTTCAGATTAGTTTTGTTTTACTGCTTTTAGGATTAGTTTTGAAACTTACATATTTTCACGTACGCATGTAACAACATAAAATCCATGCAGGGTTCCTAAAACACCTAATGCAGCGTAATGTTTGTGGACAAATTCCACGTATGTTTTACTTATTTATCTGTATGTTTTTTTAAATTGAGGAAACATAGTGAGATTGAAGCCCTTAATGATTGCAACATAACGTATGTTTTCATGTGTTTCAGAAGTTTCACTCAAAGTAAATTCGCATTTTCTCCTTGGTGCTTATAACAAGTTTTTTAAGCTTTCTTAAACTTATTATAAATAAAGACACATTTAAAAAAATTGTATGTTTTTTGTATGCACTCTGAGGTTATCCCTATCTAGGAATAAAATTGAACCCAACTAAGGAGGAGAGGTTGTGAGGTTGATACATGTATGTAATACATACATGGTACCCGATTTTGATGCCCTTTGATATATTGTAGCCTGCAACGTAGGTATGTATGCATTTATCCAAGGGACATCAAAATCGGGCACTGTAAACCTCACACCCTTCCTTCCTAAATATAGTTCGCAGCCAAACAACGAGGCGCATTTAATGCCATGCACTTGACCATTTTCAGAGTCAGAATTTGTACCTTCACACAATGGAGTTTTGGTTACATTCCTCTTAAACAAGTTCTCCCAATTTAAAATAAGAAGATTTTAAATTAATCGTTGACTGAAGACAGCAGTTAGAAATTTATTGAACAGTAGTTCCACCCCTTATATCCAATTAATTAATCATGACTCCCAATTCCTCCCCGACTAAAACCACCCCAAGTTGTTCAAGTTCGAATTTGAAGGAAAATTTAGCCCCGTCGGGGAACGAAAGCACTTTTAACCAAGAGAAAGAAATTTGTCCCGAAAATTTCAACCAGGCCGTTAACACTTCTCAGCAGAAGGAAAGTTTATCACAAGATGTACGAATTTTTCAGTGCAAAATTTGTGATAAAATTTATACAGCGGAGACCACGTTGGTCATGCATTACGAGAAGACGCACAACCTCTTCAGATGTGGTCGATGCGAAAAGGAGTACTCTGTGAGGGACGAACTAACTCGTCACGTCAAGGTCACCCATCCCTTGGAGGAATTCGGATGCAGTATATGTGGAACGAGTTTGAAGGTATGTAAGTTTCAAATATAAATAATTATGAACAAAATAGCAATTCACGTAACTGGTAAAATCCTTAAGTTTTGTAAAATATCTAGTTTTATAAAATTTTCCAAAATTGGGAGTAAGCTTACAGAAGTTTGTAGGATAATTTTCTTTGGAAATATTTGTAAACTTTTGTAAAAATTTGCAAGTTTCAAGAATTTATGGATTTTACAATGTTACAAAGGACTGCGTGAATTTGGTCAGTGGACATGGTGTCGATGCTTTTACCAGTTAACGACTTTTCGCTTTCTTTCGAATTACTTTAATCTCTTTAAATGCATCCGATCGGTATGGTCTCACAGTCTGTGTCTAAACATGAATTTATTTAAGTGCAATGAATATTGATCGGTTTGCAGAATCAGGATCAACTCGATGACCACGTCAAGGCGCATATTGGAACAATGGGTACTTTTGCATGTCCAGCCTGCCCGAAAATGTTTCTTTCTCTGGTTGATTTAAAAGGTTAAGATTTTCATTTCATTTTCATACATTTGGAAACCAGATTAAGGTTAAAAACGAATAAGTTTGCAAAGTAATTACTTAAAAAAACAAGTAGTTCAGTTACAAATTCTTTATTCATTTCACACAAAATGTAGTTTTTCGGATGTTTTTTCTTCAAAGCCTTTTTGAATTTTAAATTTCGATGAACTACAAAAAATAAAATTGTAGTGAAAATTTTTTCAGGAAAAAAATGTACTTCTTTAATTGTGGTGTACATAATTCTATACACCATTTATGCCGTTACAAATTTTTAAATCTTTATAAACCCTGAAAGTATTGATCAATAAGTTGAGATTTGTACACTAAAAAAATACACCTAAAATAATAATGATAATTTCTTGTCCTGATTGGATTATTATTTTTCACTCCACAGCTCACATGGGGACCACCCACACATCTCTAAAGGTCTGGAAGTGTTCCAAATGTTCCAAGGAATTCAGGAAAAAACGGATCCTTCGAATTCATGAGATTCGAAAGCATAAGCCAAATCTCCCCAAAGGAATTTTTGCCTGTTCAAAATGCCCCAAAAAATTTAACCGAGCCAAGCAATTAGGAAGGCACGAGATCTTCGTCCATGCCTCGATTCGGGGTGAATTCCCATGCCCTAAATGTCACAAGAAATTTAAACTCGCGTCACACCTAACAAGACACAAAAGAATCGCACATTCGAAGAAAAAACCAGCAAAGATTTCGTGCCCCCTGTGTCCCTTAGAATTTAAAAGGGTCTCTCAGATGAAGTATCATAAGGTCAAGGTGCATGCAAACATTGCATGTCCCACGTGCCCCAAGAAGTTTCTGTCGAAAAAAGGGATGAAAACACATGCAGAAATTTGCAAAGCTTCACTGATTGCGAAAAGTCCCTCGTCATCAACAAGCATTCGACAAATTCGCACGTCTTCGCCGTCTACAAGCAGTGGAAGAATTTCGCGACCCTCGTCGTCTACAAGCGGTCGCCAAATTTCCAAGCCCTCGTCATCAACAAGCATTCGACAAATTCGCACGTCTTCGCCGTCTACAAGCAGTGGAAGAATTTCGCGACCCTCGTCGTCTACAAGCGGTCGCCAAATTTCCAAGCCCTCGTCGTCTGCAAGCAGTCGAAAGATTTCTAAAGCTTCACAACCCTCGTCGTCTGCAATCAGTTATAAAATTTCCAAAACCTCGTCGTCTGCAATCAGTCGTAAAATTTGCAAAGCCTCGTCGTCTGCAAACAGTCGACAAATTTCCAAAACTTCGTCATCTAAAAGAAGTCGACAAATTTACAAAGCTCCGCGGATTGAAATCAGTCCCAAAATTCGCAAATCGTCGGGGTCAACAAGCAGGCGACAAATTTGCAAAACTTCACCTATTGCAAGCAGTCCCCAAATTCACAAATCGTGTACAATCAGGCGAATAATTTTTGACCCCTCGTCATCTTCCGACAGTGAACAAATGTGTACGCCTTCACCGATACAAAAACCTAGACCAATTTGTAGGGTAGCACCCATCAATAAAAATCCACAAATAAACGCACTTGTGTCATTAAAAAATAATTCAACACCACAAGAAAAATCTGCAAATTTTCAAAAACGAGAAAAATCCCAAGTAAAGAAACTAACCCTGACACCGACACGGCCTAGCGATAAAAATTCCACGAACATAATGCGATACAGTTGTTACGTGTGTCGCAGAATTAGTCATAGTTTCGCCCAGCACTGTGCCCACATTCGTACCCACACGGTTTAGGACTATTTTTTGCCTTGTCCACCATTTCAAACAGAATATGATCTTGACATTTACGCATATGATGACCTACAAATATGTACATATTTATGTAGGAGAAAGTGAGAGACAAATTAACACGAGGTTTGGACATTATTAAAATAATTAAGGAAATCGAAGGCATATTGCTTATAAGCATATTTACATATCATGGCTGACGTTGTAAAGTAATTTTTGACTTTATTAATTAATTTAATATATCTTCATCATTTTACATATGTACCCATGTAAAAATATTAAAGTTACTGATATTTGTGTATTTATATAAATTATGATATATTGTTAAATGTATTGTTGCGTAATTATGTGGATATGCATACAGCATACATATCACAATTATTGATTCGTTGAAAATATTGTGCTTGGTGCTACGTAGATTTTGTTTTTACAAGTACGAATTATCAAATGTGCAGGAAGAAATATTTAATATGTGTAAAATTTAGTTTGATAATCGTGATATGTGTGAAAATTTTAAAATAAATGTTTTCTCTTATTATCTGGCAGGTTATTTTCAATGACATTTATATACATGTAAGCCTGGTTTATTAGTAACAGCTATGAAACCTATTATCTCCAGAGGTTTCGAAGTAAACAGCTACTGTTACAGTGGGCCCAGTAAGTAGTACAAGAGGCATTTCATCCATTGAGTAATACAATTTTACTTAGGCTTCTATATTTTATTATGATTTTTCATAAATTATTACATAAACATATATGTAGACAAGACGGGCACGTTGAGATGAAAATTTGTATTTATTTAACCAGTCGTGTTCCCTGTAGGGGCCAAGTTAGGCAGTGGAATCCAGATTCCTGGGGGAACTGTTGACCAGAAACATTAACAAAAATTTAATTAAAATCAACCCTACTTCGCTAAATGTTGTGCTATTCCATGAAGTTTAACTTACGCCACTTTGCATCTGAGTTTGATCCTGGGGACGAATCCTGAAGAAGAAAATATTTTATTCAATTTAAATTTCATAATTTGAAACAGCACAGGTTTTGATAAACTTACACTCATGTCGTGTCCCTCCTGGTGTAAACTGGTGGCATAAACGGTAGCGAAAACAAGTGCCATGACGGCCAAGAGCTTGATGAAGTTGTTCATCGCCATGATATGGATGTAATTATTGAATTAGTATTGGATATTTTTTTATGTTTAGGAGCGTTGAATTTCTTCTACTGCTTCTGTTGGATGGTGGTCCTACTCTGATGATATTTCGATAGGAATCGCAGATTTTATACCCGTCAAGTACTGCAGGGTTTAAGGTATGAAAATTATGTACATACATTCACAGGCACGTTTATTTAATTTTCCTTGTTTGGTGTCATCCTTCCTCGTCTAGACAACCTTCTCGTCCGGGAAAGGCTTTAGTTAGTTAAATAAGGTTGACCTTTTCAGGTGCAGTTGCGCAAATAATTTTGTGGTTACATCTAGTTTTCATATACTTATCATTTAAATATGTATGAATGGGATTGTAAAATTAAGGTGTTTACATCCGTATTATTAGTGAACAATTTAGAAATAAAGAGCCAACATAAATAAACGTGTATGCCGATTTGCAGAAAATAACAGAGACTTTCTGATTCGGAAGATAAATAAATTATGTAGGTATGCAAATTGATAAGGTTGATTTTAAGTTGTAACGAACCCAAAATCAAGGTATGCATGAGCAAGCATGATGAATTAGAATGAGAATATGTAGATACACATAGGTACTTAATAATTTGAATGCACGGAAGTTTAATCCAAGTTCAAAGAAAGATTTTTGATTTTATTTATCGAGCTTTCGAGCTTTAATCGATGTATACACATTTTAAACATATTTTGAGAAAAATATTAGGGGTAGTCAAGGGTAGCGATTATGTGGATTATAATCAAGTTCACATTACATTAATAATTGGGTCATACATAACTACATTACATAATTGGGTCAAAATTCTTCATTGGGGGATTAGATTATTTTTTGCAATAAAGACACTAGTATTATCGTGTTTCCCAAGAAGCTGTTAAACAAAATCGAGCAGAAGGATCATGAAGGATGACTACAATTGCACGGTTTGCGTATTTTCGTAGCTGGAAGAAAATACAATCTATGTATGTAGTTCTAATTGATCGGAGGAATTAATCTGTCCACTCACAATTCTGGGATATATGCAATCGTAACGGATTATATGATCCACATAATGGTTTCGTTTTGACTGCCCTGTATTATTTATGACACCATGAAACATTGCCAAATGATAATACATAGAATCAGCTTTCCTTTGCTTCTGAAAGATAACACAATTCCCGAACTGGTTGAGGTCGTTAGTAAAAAATGACTACACAGCCCGAAATCTATTTTTGCATTGTTGGAGATTGCGGAGATGGTATTGATATGTAGAGGAACAAATTTAGCGAGAAACATATTAAAATTAAATTCAGACATGTCAAAGTAATTTTATGATAAATTAAGAAAAAGTTCATTAGTGGTATATATAAGAAGCTCATTTCAACAATAAATTATTTATTTACTTGGGCTGATATATTGTTTATGTTATTATTTTGCATAAATTACTACGTAAATATGTAATGCCAAGTCGACCATATTGGAACGAAAATATATATTTAACCAGTCGTGTTTCCTGTGGGGGCCAAGTTAGGCAGTGGGATCCAGATTCCTGGGGGAACTGTTGGCCAGAAATATTTAAGAAATTGTATTAATTTAAATCCTAGTTCGCTAATTATTATGCATCCGTGTGTATTTCATGAAGTTTTAACTTACGCCATTTTGCGTTTGCGTTTGATCCTGGGGACGAATCCTTAAGAAGAAAATAATTTTATCGAAATTAAATTTCATAATTTGTAAGGGTACAGATTTTGATAAACTTACACTCATGTCGTGTCCATCCTGGTGCAAACTTGTGGCGTAAACGGTAGCGAAAAGAAGTGCCATGGCGGCCAAGAGCTTGATGAAGTTGTTCATTGCAAAGATGTAGATAATGGATTTAATTAGCAAGAGTACTTAAGGTTTTTAAGCTGAGATAAAACTAGAGTACTGTTTGCGTGTGATTCAGAGGAATGGGTGTTTCGTATCTGATGATTTTCTAGTCAAATCACAGCACTTTTATAGTAAGGTTATTTTAAAAGGGAAGTTGAATAGCTTGCAGATTGAATTTACCTTGTTTGCGTTTGTTGTCGGAATAACCTTCTCTCAGATCTTGGGCAGTTGATCAAATACGGAAGTATTAGTTTTCATGACCACCTGACCTCCATGTTGACATTTGCATGCATATTTCACATAGTTGCCTGTATCAGTCTTCTGGATTAATATGACTCGTTCCAAAAATCGCCAAAATCAGCACATTTTTAATCATTTCTCTGCTCTGGGAATTTATTTTGAAATTAAAGTCGAGTCGAGTTTAATTGAATGACACCGAGTTTTTTCAGTCAGTTTCAATAAGTTCCAGTTTTTCTGAAGGCTAGAGATCCCCTCCTTCAAAAAGTGTCAAAATCTGGAGTGCATGTTTTTTTTGTAATTGGCAGCGACCTGCCCTACAAACTTGTAGTCCAGAATTTTAAAGTACATAAATTTCCAGAGGGGATAAATGTGTTGATTTTGATGATTTTGGTGATGAGCCTTCGAGGCCTACGTAACATGTTAAGTAGTTTTAATATAAATAGCACATCTAATTATGTGTTTACGGACTTATGAAGGCTGACATGAAATGTCACAATGTAAATATAGCCTGAAATTGAGTTTGATGCTGACACTAATAATTTTGTGGGTTTGAATTATTTAAGAATTCCGGAAAACTCCTTAATAACAAAAGATTTTCATACGTGGTAGATACATTGTTTTTGCAAGCCAACTCATAATTCCGCATTAATTCAGGGACATGAATATGCATATACTAACATATAAATACATTCGTATTTAATGCAGTACCTACATCACGTATTAATGATTAGGTCGATATAATATAGTATAATAATTCACAATTCTATAATTCACAATATAATGCCCTGAATTTAAGGAATTGCCCAAGTGACTAACTATAAATGTCAAACCGTACACATTATCTGAGCCAGGCAATGTAAGCACATCTGGTGCAAATGACTTCTCCATAATTTTTGCCCCTTGATTTGTAAAAATTTTCAGATTAACGAATAGAGTTCTTGACGCCAATACTATATTAGATTTGAAATTAACTAACCCTGACAATTTACACATCTCACAGAGATATTCTTGCTGACCGGTGAAATGATTATTCACGCACTCTTGTAAGTTTTGCGTTGACCTACCGATCGATAGAGTAGTACAGGCTTCATTTCTCGTGCGTTTACTCCCACAAGTGCACATAACCTCAGTTTCAATCGTGGAAACATATTCCTCTAGGGATAACCCAGAGTTGCTTAAGTTCTGCAGGAGGTCAAGAACAAATAGATGAGGATCATCTTGCATTCCAATGGGGTATGATGGCATGCATTCAACTAACTGCAGCCTGGTAGTTCTGAGGTAACTCAGTGGAACTGGACTAACTAATGCCTGGAAGAATCCTATCAGACAACGAGATAGCTGATCTTCATTAACTTTCAGAAATTCTTGAATGGAATGAGATTCGTATAATAAGTGAAGAATTGTATTAATATAACATGTATTTCCTAAATTTGGAATGCCGAGATGAATTGAAGGGGTTGGTTCGCAAATTACATCGTCTGTGGACAAATTTTCGTCTATATCCATTTCCACGGTTTCGTCAAATGGTCCAGTTTCACTTATACCTACCTATATTTGTTCAGTTTCTGAGGTACAATTTTGTGATTCAGAATGTGATGGCAATATATCTATGTCGTTTGACCAAGTCACACAAATTGGTTTATGATAGCTAAAATAGCTTTCGTAGAACCAAGCTGAAACGCCATAAATATTAGAAAAACATGCATCGATCGATGTATTTCCGTCTGTACTAATTTCAAGAGGAGTTACTAATCGGAAACCCATTGAAGAGAAAACCTGTCTCATTTGACATCCATCCTTGGCTAGGAAATTCAGGTTGAAGTCACCGAAAACAATCACTGGAGTACCTTTTGTGCTGTTCAGAAGATTTCTAATGTCATGTAGAAAAGTTAGCGTACTATACTGAGGACTACGGTATAACATACAAATTCTAACATCGTTCTGTTTCCATTGAACTATTTGCAAATGTTTTGTGGCACTTAAATTTCCATTTGAGTATTGAAAATCTGATATACTTGGAGAGTACGAGTCACATCTAAACACCAGTGTTCCAATAGATGACTGGATTGTCGGCGAGTCTACTCGATGCAAAATAGAAAATCCTGGCAGTTCAACCATATCTGAAACCAATGTTCGAGTTTCACAAAAGCACAGAATATCAGATGCCATATAATTTCTGTCAGCAAGAATATCCTCATAGTGTGCTCGGAACGACTGAATGTTATGGAATACAATTCTATTAGGATCTTCTTGGTCTGGTAAATATCTCAGAGAATATGGAAATGGCAATTTTCGCAATCTAGTGAGCTCCAATGCCACGGGATGTCTTAAAGTGTCGATTGCACGTGGTGCATTAAAAGTCCCGCTAATGAATAATCCTGATAAAGAAGGTGCCCGACTCATAGCTACATATATCGCATCCCTTCTCAATCCTCGAGTTGGAATATTAGCAACCGTATTTGGGATTGACAGACTTTGTGATTTATGGATTGAAATGGCATTAGCAGCAACCAGGGGAATTTGACGGCGAACAATTTGCATTCCTTGATAGTGCCCAAAACTATTTAATGCCTTGGTCTCCGAAAAGATCGGGGTCCAATGCAGAGGAATTTCTAATTGTTTGAGTAATGCCAGGTTATTTGCCCTTGCCAGTTGTCCTACCAATTTCTCAGAGAATTCCATAAATACAATTTTTACAGCCTTCTCTCCGTTAGTTAATGGCTTCTCAATTACTCTCATTAGTTTTCCTGTAGCACCATTAAACAATCCGTCAGATACGTCAATATTTGTTGTGATCATATAACGAAGGCCGACTCTTAATGCAACGTGGTTCCTCCGGTTTGCTGCAAACTTAAATATTCGGCCGACTCTAGCATTGCTTGTTGGGACGCCATGACCTTTCCACCCTGAACTCTATCTATTGCATATGAATTGTATAATGGACCCTTTGCTCGATTTATCGCTTCGCGATTAAATTTATCGCAATCAGCGTTGCTGTAAAACAACCATGTTGCATCATCTGGAACAGTTAATTTTTTTCCGATTTCTCGACTCTTGAACATTTGGATATCTTCCTCTTCAAGCATTCCTATGGACAGCCTGTTTAATGCAGTTGCAAACTTGGCGTCATCTTTTTGCCTCATGATTTCCTTAAGTTCAAATAATCTAAATCTCTCCCAGAGTGGATTTCCAATGATCGGACCTAAAATTTCCTTACTATCCTCGAAAACAAATTGTCCAAAGACTGGACTCAGCTGGTAAAAGTCACCTACGACCAACGCACTAACCCCTCCGAACAATTCGTCGACGCCTAAGATTTGCCGTAATCTTTGATCAATTTGTGTGAACATTTTCAAGCTAACTAAGGAAATCTCATCAATTATCAAAACTTTCAAAGCCTCAAACTTACATCTCAACGTATTACACGAACCATGATCGAGTGGAGTCATTTTTCCTCCGTATTGATTTGGTGGGAGTCTAAATGCAGAGTGCAATGCCATACCGCTAACGTTAAATGCAGCTTTACCAGTTGCTGCTGCTACTAGCACAGGAATTGCTTCACCACTTAATCCAGGTTCCTTGTCTGACATCCTTAATATGCACTGAACTATTGCAGTAATTAGTCTACTCTTTCCTACACCGGCCTGCCCATGAATTACGTGGAAGTTTTGTCCGGATCTTCCTTTCATATTATGCAAAAGGTTCAGTAAATACTTCCGTTGACCTTCGTTCAAAGTTTTCAATAGCTGGAGGTAATCGTCTGTTGGTATCAACTTTGGAGGACGAATAGACATAAATTTAGAAGAAGTAGAATTCCCTAACTCAATCGCAAAATCTTGATCTTCTGCAATGAATTCGATTGGATTATGATCAAGCAAATCATTGTCAAAAGTTTCCTCGTCTTCCTCTGCCATACTCAGTCCTACCTCTAGTTCATTCTCAAGAAAACTTGGATCATATATTTGCCGCTTTTGTGTAATTAGATCCAAGCTGTTTTGATACACAGAAAGATGATCAATATCAAGAAGATCTTTGCTTTCATCCCGCCATGGTACATACAGCATAATTTGTTCCCTATAAAAATTTTCAGGATCTTGATAGAGGCCGAATCTGCGATATCGAATAATTCTAGAAGTTACTCTCCTAGTTATGCACCCACTATTATCAGTCAAGCTTAATGCAGTTGTCGGTAGATTAGTTTGCTTCCGCCGAGGGCATGATAGTTTCGTGAAGTTATAGTTTGCGACATAATCAGCTAAGCAAAGGTCATCTAATTCCCTCGGCCGCACAACATAACGCTCTAAAATTCCTTTGAGTGCTATATCGCATGAATCAGGATCCATTTTCTCCATTTCGTCTGCAGGCTTGACGAAAATTACCCCTGTCGTCCGGTCGATTTGTATTGATGAATGTGACATCACGTGAACTTTGTGTCATTGGTATTTTTAATAAACAGCAAGCGGCCTCTTGAGCGGATACCTCTGAGGATTTTGCAAAAGCATTGGCAAATGAACTTAAGCGTTCTTTCAAACTAAAATTACCATCCCTGATTTCTTTGCTAACTTGTCGTAAAAGTTTCGACACGCCTCGATCTGACTTGCTTATATAATTGACAACGTAAGTCGCGCACGCGTACGGGTCCAACACATATTGAATGTCGATATTTACGCGCCAACATAGAAGAAGCTTCCTATTGTATGCATTTATATAAATTTCATGGGTTCCTCGCCGAAGAAATACTTTGGGAATTCTTAGGTTGGAACGAACTGAAAGAATGTAATTTTCTTCAGTCCGATCCATCTCTTGAAGAAAAGTATCAAAGTTAATTTCTTCTTCATGTCGCCCAAATGTGGCAAGCTTTTCTTTAATAGTGACAAATTGTTGTTTATATAACTTCACTTGATCCGGAGGTAGTGGAAGTAATATTCTAGTCGTCCTCATGGGTGGAATTGGAAAACCGAATCTGCATCCTCGCCTTTTGTCTTCGCAAGTATGGGAATGATTATGAATTTGATATGCCAGGACCTCCTTTATGTCATCGGCTTCATCTTTTCTACAGGTAATGAATTCATCTATGAATGCACAGCAAGCTTGGTGAGTTAGGGAATTTTCTCTGTCAAACTTCGGAGCATCCTTAATCCAATCCATTCTGTGTGTGTGTATTGACCCGCGTTGTTGAACCTCTTTCCTTTTAAAGAAGTCCTGGTGTACATAAGGATGAAATATTCCACCCACGGGCTTGATCAAGAATTTATCCATTGCCTTCTCTCGCCTGTCGTAAGCCATGACACACCCTATAGGGTCATGTCTTATGAGATCTGCTTTAGCATCGAATGTGAGATTGGAAACTTCTTTATCTGTTAGCTCAGTCCCATACTTTTTAGTGTGAAGCATTGAAATCAACTCTGGCCATTTCGTCTCTGCAGCTGATGTTGTAATAAAAAATGTTGGGAGTCCTAATTGACGAATCAGAGCCATCACATCCTTTTTCTTTTCTTCTAAATATGAAGGAGAGTTCACAATGTTTGGCAAAAGTCGATACCCATCATCGTGTTGAATTATGCTCTGGACACATTCCTTGTTAAGTAGATTGCCAACAGTCACGATCCCACGTTTTTTCTTTTTTCGAAGACAGATGTTGATGTTACTAGCAATCCTGTGAGTTTGGACCAGTCGGTAGCTATATAGGATTTTGTCCGCTCTTCTGCAACGTGGGTCAAATCGGCGAAGTTCTGACTTTGCAATATCAGTGTATGACAAATTAGCTTCTGGATTCAATTTTCGTTTGATGCCGCAGTAAATGGATGGGAAAGATAACTCCTTGGCGTCGAGATCCATTAGTAAAGACAACGGGCGCATTCCTTCACCAGGTGCCACTGCCATGATTAGTTGATCTTCTTGCATAAGAGTTTCCGTTAACGGTGCATCATTATCTTCAGTTTCGGCTTTGTCACTGATAGAGAGATCTTGAATGTTTTCTATGTCTGTATCACTTGCATCGCTTGGATTTACTATATATTCTACTGTGTCTGTTGAAACACTATTAGCCCAGTCTGACGAAAGAAACACCTTTTCCTTTTTATACAATTCTGTACGTACTAAATAATTAGCGGCATGAAAAACTTTATGTGGTCGAATTGTTTGGAACATATATGGATGCTTATAAGACATGCGGCGCTTCAATTGAACCTGCACTGTACTAGTCTCATCGAAACTGCGGGGAATAACTTTGGCGACTATGTCCATGTCGTTTGGAACGTTTACTACTCCCCCTCGGATTCCGTACTGACGGTCGGTCCCTAAGGATCTAATCTGAGCAAACGGTAATCTTAATGCCACTAAACGTTCCTCTAAACTTGTCATATTCTGTAATTGATGTGGAATTGGAGGAAAATACAACCCGTTTGACATACACAACCGGGGCACGTCACCACTCTTCAACGAATCGTGACATGTGCCGCATAAGAAGTACTTCCCATCGACTTTTAGATGGGCAAAAGGATTAAGATTAGGATTAAGATTAGGATTAAGATTAGGATTAAGTTTCCGCACGACTTCTACTGTTGTTGGATGCATAGATGATCGATACCATAACCCTCCACACGAACCACATATCCATCTCGGTTGATCAAGTATCTCACAATGGAAAGATTTACATAATGCATCAAAATTAGTCTGAGCCGCATGACGTGAAATTGCTTTTTTAATTGTGTTCTGCTGTTGTTCGGCCTGTTTGTAAGTTTCGTCTTCTCGGCGCCTGGCATGTTCCATCCGATTCCGCTCATTTTCCGCTTCGCGATAGTCCTCGTCTTCTCTGCGGGTAGTATGTTCTATCCGATTCCGTTCATTTTCCGCGTCTCGATAATCCTCGTTTCCTCGGCGGGTAGCATGCCTCATCCTGTCTAGTTCTTTTTCGTCTTCACGATAAGACTTGTCTTCTCGGCGGGTAGCATGTTCCATCCGATTCCGCTCATTTTCCGCCTTGCGATAGTCCTCGTTTTCTCTGCGGGTAGTATGTTCCATCCGATTCCGCTCATTTTCCGCCTCGCGAAAATCCTCGTTTCCTCTGCGGGTAACATGCTCCATCCGATTCCGCTTGTTTTCGTCTTCACGGTACATGTCGACTTTGCGACGCTCTGCGTGTGCTGCTGTGTCTCGTTCTTGCTCTTGGTGTCGAATGTTTGCATCCATCCTACGCAATTTCTTGGCTTCAGCATTTCTTTCGACTTCTGCTCGACGGAACTCTTCATTCTCCCTTTTTTTCTTAATCCTTTCTTTTTCACTAAGTTTGCGAGGCATTATGCTGCCAGTGGTTATGCGCGCTAATTCACGTACCTTTTGATAAGTCACGCCCCCTGATAAGTCACGCCCCCCGATAAGTCACGCCGCTTGATAAGGCACACCGCTCGATAAGTTACACCGCTCGATAAGTAACACCGCTCAATAAGTCACGCCCCCCGATAAGTCACACCGCTCGATAAGTCACGCCCTCCGATAAGTCACGCCCTCCGATAAGTCACGCCCTCCGATAAGTCACGCCCTCCGATAAGTCACGCCCTCCGATAAGTCACGCCCTCCGATAAGTCACGCCCTCCGATAAGTCACACCGCTCGATACGTTGCTTTTGAGTTGCTTCCCCGAGGAAATTTGCGTATTCAGTAACAATTTTTGGAAAATTCAATGATAAATTCATAGAAATTTTTCGTGCTCATGAAAAATGTTGATGTTCATTTTATGATGTTTGTTTTATGCGCATGAAATCATCATAGTTACAAATGTTTTAAATTAAGTGACGTAATTTCTATGAATTTTTCTACATGGCTCATTATGTCGTAGTATTGCAGGGCGAGCTACTTTTAACGTTACTACGGTTTATTTATATTTACTTACTTGATTCAATTGAGATGTATTACATATATGTACATGCGAGTACATATTTATGTACATTCGAATAAATACTGTATTATGAATTCGTACACATAAATACATTAAATTTGCGTTAGTTCACAAAAAAAGTAATTAAATTACATTAGGTAATTAGGATCGTCCTTGGATTATCCAAGGATTATCCAAGTTGGATAAGTTGTGCATTTCGTAAAAGTTTGAAAAGCAATTATAGAAAAGTAGAAAACCATCAAGGTTTTGTGGGGGCAAGATCTCGTGCGGGTGCTGCCTCTGTGACGCCGTGTCTGTGGCGTTACGGGTAGACGGGACGATGCCGTGAAGAGAGGGGTGTCGTCAGGAAATGAGGCAAACTCCCACAAGAAAACTCCCACAGTAGGGGCAAGAGCGTCGATGGTAGAGCAGGAAAACTCGCCAAGGGAAATTTACACCCCTCGAGTTATACAGTTTTATGTAGGTCACGAATATGCACTCGCAATATGTATGGAGAGAAAGGCCGGAAATACTGTTCAGTACTATGACGCCAAAATAACTATGTCGTTGCACACGGGTTGAGAGTTATTTCATAATACACAAAGCGGAGACTGTTTATTTATACGGAGCAGGATAGCAATTTATAATTGGTAAAGAAATTGGTAAGTGTGTATATTTTTAGGAAACTTATGTGTGTAACTTTGGGGAATATAATTGTACAATTGAGTGGATACTTAATAGATATTAGGTAGGGAATTTATGTGTGTGAGACGTGGAGGAGAGAAGTTGTTCCTCCGATGGCGTCCCCGTATCCACTACCTTCCAGTTGGTAGTGGACGGGCTATTTGATGAAGGTTTGGCCAAGGAGACGATGTCCTTGGCCACATGAATGTATAATCTATGAGTCGATGTCCGGTCGTTTGGAAATGAGGAGATGTGGAGACGGAGAAGGGAGATAACGGAGGGATGGTGCATGTTGCATGTGACATCCCTTCAGTTTGCAGTGATCTGAGAAAATTGTTCCATAAATATTATTAAAACTAAAAGTTTCCCAATCAGTCATCAAAATATTCTTCCTTCTTTAAATCCGGTAAAAATGCATAGATATTTATCGATTTACGTATCTATTTACGTAGTGATTCGTCCAACTTCTATTCCACATTTCATCTGGGTGAGTCCAATTATTCCTATTTGATCGGGGAGAAGGTGCACATCGACAAAACGCTGGATTACTTTATGTTGTACTGTCAGAAAAATCCGACCTTGACATCTCTCAAGCTTGCAAAGTTTTTCACAATTATTAGCTCACCCTGCCTAGCATGAGAGCTATTGAATTCCCCTTGTCTGTCTGTCCGTCTGTTAACGAGTTTTTTGCATCAATTGATGCTAATTAAAAATCCCCTTGACCATTATTGGATAAGTTCGGCGCACCATTGGTATCGAATAATCCGTGGCGTAAATGGTGCGAATTAATTGTGCAAGTACATCGAGATAGGACTATAATTATGGAATAAGTAGCACCATTAGCACCGAGCAATTGGTTATTAAAAATGATGCGTAACAATTGGGCCCTTTATTTACCCCCAAAAATCAATGAGGCGTAACAATTGGACCATCTATTTCCCCCCAAAAATCTGTTCTATTTGTTCGATTTTTCTGCACCATTGACGCTAAAATATATAAATTTTATAATAAATAATTTGGAAAGGGATGCCATACGCACCAATGATGCAGAATGTCGGGATAAGGAACCATACAATTTTTTCAAAGTTTTCAAAATTATGTATCCCGTTGGTCGCTAATGTTCCACTAGTGGTGCAAACTATTTTCGTATTTTTTTAATTTTTCCGTTTATATTACACCATTGGTGCAATAATCTATGAGAGTTATAATCTATTTTGTCGCCTTATTCCGTACCTTTGGTCGAAAGTTATATGGAAATCATTATGACAGGGTGAGCTACTTCTAACGTTACTACGGTTTATTGATCCCTGGATTTGGTCTGGCTCCATTTTGCTCTCCTTCCTCCTAGGAATCACAAAATTAGGCGGATTTACAGATGTTGCCACCACATTTCTAAGACAACCAATACCAAACGGGTAATTGTCTAAATATGTTGATAAATTTGATAAATTTTATTATTTATTATCATCTCTATTTTTGATATTTTTTGGTCAAATAAATAATCTACGTAATCCAATTCCAGGAAAAATCTTACATGGATTGGACTCCTCGATTTATTGGCCACGATTTCGTTAAACAATTCGTATGAGGCTATAATCACAACGGATATTACGACGCCTCTCGAGAAATATGTCATCGCAAATGTGAACTTTTGGAGGAATTTGGTTTCAAATTCAACCCAACTTACAGTGGCATAAATAATACACGTTGGCGATTTTCGCTACGAAAGTTGAACCCACCCGATAAGTACATTTGGACAGAAGGTATGATATCTCATAAACAAATGTACATAGATATGTACTTATGGGTATAATATGTATTGATAATATAGTCAGCGTACAACCTCAACCATCACGTGCTCGTATCCTTCCCATACTATTAGTATGGTAGGGATACGAACGCGGGAAGCAAATTTTGGTCGAGGTTGCATGATGGCCATATCATGTAGGTACGAATACCAAAGGGAGGGCGGCCTGGTGGATACGAATTTGACCTTGAATAACCCCGGAACGGTTTGTCGTAGCGGGTCAAAATTTTGAACAGACGAGCATGTTATCCTCAGATAGTTGTGTGCAAAATTTCAGCCTTCTACTTTGAAAAATGCCTGCCCCACAGCCCCCAGAAGCTGAGACAGTCATTTCAAATAGTTCCAGAAAAAATCTCGCCCGTGTTTGCAAAAAATTTTATTTGAATATTCTGTTGAGGAATAGAAGTGAGCTATTGGTGACAATTGACGAAGAACTATTTTCCCTACAAGTTACTAATTGGGTTCGAAGAGCTTACTACACGACAAATGCCGAAAAAAAATTCAAGAAATTTGGTGCTTTTCAGTGAGGAGAACTTTTTTAAACAGTTGATGGTCGTGGGTGCAATGTCCTGTCGTGGTGTCCTCCCACTTATCAAAGTCCCCCAAAAAGTGAAGGAATCCTCGAAGTATTATGTGGACCTTGTACTGAAACCACTTTTAGAATACAATTTTCCTAATTTGCACGGTAAAATAATAATTAAGGTAATTTTTATCGTGACGCAGCGTCTTCCCAGACGATAAAGTTGACCCAAGATTATGCAAATGACCTTGAACCTAGATTGGGGATAAAAATCATTTGGAATAGTGAAATACCTATACAATCCCCTGATATAAGTCAAATCGACTTGTTTGAGTTCGGATAGATGAAAAGAAAATCTTTCTGTGGGGACCGAATTTTTTAGACGGAGTTTGCAAAAAGTTGAAACGAGTGTCTCAACTTCTGGGGGCTGTGGGGGAGGCATTTTTGAAAGTAGAGAGTTGAATTTTTGCACACAACTATCTGAGGATAACATGCTCTTCTGTTCAAAATTTTGACCCGCTACGACAAACCGTTCCGGGGTTATTCAAGGCCAAATTCGTATCCACCAGGCTGCCCTCCCTTTAGTATATCATGTGCCCATAATCTTATAAGTATCTGTGTACCCGTAGTGCCCATCCCATTAAGCCGATTCTAAAAATAAAATTTTCGAAAGTTTGAGATTACAATAATGCAAAAATTTTCAAAATTGAAATTTTTACTGAAAGTTTCAGCGAGTGAAAAGAAAGCATTTCTCGTATTTTCGGCCGATTTGAGTGGGCGTGAAGGGCGTAAATGTGGAATCAAGCCACTTGTGGGTTTTAATACACTAACTGCAACAACTTATCACAAGGGCAACTTCACCATTTACGAATTACAGAATAGTATCTGTTTTCAGAAATTTTCTGGAAATATACACACTACACAGAACAGTCCGGCACTTCGCCGACCAGATTGCTTTCGAGGCCGGTTCCGACTACATCCAGAGAAATTTACATTTTCTCAAAGGGAAATACACCAGCATGACTTGCAACATTGTGAAGGAAAAGTATTACGAGGAAAACATTATCTTCAAGTTTCGATACTTTGGATCAGAAGGTTTTTACAGAAATTTACAGTCGATAACTTCCACCGGGATTTCCCTTCTGTACGCAAGGCTTTGGAAATTCGTAGATGAGCGAAATATCAGACTACACCCCCTCCCAGAACAGGAGGGCACTGGGGCCTTGGAAAATCTTTTTGTCGCCTTTCAGCTTTACATTGCTTTCATTAGTTTCCCAGCCTGCACAAACACGAGATTAACATGAGTTTTGAACGAGTTTGGTGACCCCAGTATTCGTGTTAAACACGTATGAAACTGGTAGAGAGCTGGTGTTAAACTGGGGGCAAGTGTCGCTCTTTTTAACGTATCTAACTCGTTCTTTACACGTGTTCCAAGAACGAGTTTCACACCACATCGACGAGATTTACCCCAGTAAAACACGTATTTAGCCACGAGATTTACCCCAAAAAAACACGTATTTAGCCACGAGATTTACCCCAAAAAAACACGTATTTAGCCACGAGATTTACCCCAAAAAAACACGTATTACAACATGAAAATTTACGTTCACGATTTTTATTTCTTTATAACTTCTATATTATTCTACAAATTTAGACAATTAAATGAAGATGAATTTAGAAGGTACCAAAAGTAAATTAAAATTTATAGAGTATAAATTAATCGTCGGAGTTGAATCCAGCAATGACGGATGGATGATTTGCATTGGATTTTGCCAAGCGTTTCCTGCTTAAGCAGTTGAAAATGTTTACAATTCTTAATTTTAAAATTACATATAAATAAATCCTGCTGTCTTCGTACCTGTCAGATTCAATACGTTTATTGGAATTCTTTAGCCAATCTTTAATAGCGTTTGAAATCTCGTCGTCGCCAGCGTCGCTCAATTTCGGGATTCCATGAATCGCTTCTGAAAAAGAGTGACCAGTTACAAAAATTTATCTTACACACTAAAGTAGTAACATATTCATGAAAACTACCAAAAATAATGTGTTTCATCAAAGACTTCGAAAAAGCTGTCTTTTCTCCTCTCGAACCAATCCAGTTATATGAAGACGCATACGTATCCGTCAACAATTTCGACAGTATCCGCTGAGTAGCCTTCTGTGCCGTCTTTGTCGCACCTAGGCCCCTCTGCAGTTCTCGAATCTGAAAAATAAATACATAAATAATTAATACTGTATCATTAGCACTAACACCAGCAGCGATGCATTTATTACTTATCAAAGTAATTATCAAATGTGTTGCACGTAATATTCTACCAATGTGTTCCTGGATTCCGTCGCAAAATCTTCGAGTTTTTTTAAGTCGGAATCGCAATCCACAGGTAATAATCCAGCTGGCAACGTATTTAAACTTTGACCACCACCCTGTCCGTTCAAATTGCAGCTATTGAGCAAGGCGTCCACACATTCTTGTAGTTGTCGCAATTGGGCTTTCACAACATTCATTTGTCTAACCATCCAGTTTTGAAATTCTGCAGAAAAATATTTACAAATCTTTAGCTTAATAAGACCGTGTCGAGTCGCGTTATTCAAATAATAAATTTCTTACCTATATTTGCAGAGATTTCCTGATTTATCTCGACCTGCGTGTCGATCTCCACGCTATGGTTGCTCGAAACATTGACCAATTCACCGGTACAATGTTGACGCAGCATGTTATTTGGGGAGAGGTCTCTCATTTGACCATGTGGTGATGGGGAGTGGAGTTTGTTAAAGGTCAATGAATTTGCTGACCTGGAAGTAATTTCCTCATTTTCTTGCTGTGAATGGGAATCACTTACTGGTGGTGAGTGACGCGGTAGATGAATAGAGCTGCCTGATTCATGGTCATCTTGACGGTCTGAACGTTGCGATATACCTCCAACTAAAGCTAAATACCAGTAGAATGTGCAATTATACATAACAGAATAAGCAGACGGAGCAACAAATTATATGATTTCACATTATGATGACTAACCAAAATATTGTGGTGGGGGCGGAATTGAAAAATTCGGCTTTGATGGTATTTTAGTAAGTCCATCTTCTCTCTCCGAATCGCTTGACTCTTCCTGACGCTGACTTTTCTTGTGACGTTGCCCACGACCTGTCACTTCGAAATCACTTTCAAATTCCGGTTCGGTTTCATCCAAGGCTTTGCCAAGCTGACTCTTGGCTTGTTGGTATGATTCTGAATAGAAAATAAATTTATTTTGTAAATATTTTTCACGACTACAATAAAAAGGAGACTCACCAAATATTTTACCTCCTCCAACAACCTTCACGTCGAATGATAACCATTGTTTACTTGGATTGTCTCCACCCATAGCGGCCTTCAATTGGCGTTCGGTAGATTTAAATGGCGGCCACCAGCATTTATCTCTTGATGGTGACAACCAATTTATTGGGATAATCTCTATCTCGTTAGTTTCAATAAAATTTACTATAGAAAATCGCATGGTAAAAAGTCACTGGATTGCACTGTGAATTAGAGGATAACAAATTAATTCTGTTTCCAGTGGAAGAAGTACACACTTTGTTTCAACTAAATTAAGGTCAAATCTTCTTATATTACTCAATTCTTTCACAATTTGCACACCAATTAAAGATGATGGACACGGAGAGTGAAAAAAATCTTCGCTTCTTTTAAACTTTTTCCCAATTATTTCTGGAGGAGAAGATCGAACAAAATAGTGGATTTTTACTTCCGTCACTTCCGTCTTTTAACTTGCAAATATTATTTCCTGGTTTGTCTGATAGTTCAAAATTGGTAAATTTGCACACTCTAAAACACTCAGATCTCTCACTTGAATTAGTTTCAACCTGGCAAAATTTTAGTTGTTCATATTTTTCAACGTGGTCAGCCAACTCAACTTCTTCTCTTTCCATCAACCGCCGGCAAACTTGTTGCAAGGGGTAAGATGGAGATCTGACCAATCTCTTTATTTGTTGTAGTTTATTCTCAAATGGAAACGCACTAAAGCGGTCAAGAGGACCGTGTCGACTGCAATCTCGAGATAAATGCAATAAACTGTGCAAATTATGACTGTAATATTTCTTTCCATACAATGAACCAAAGTTATTCACAAAATATTCTAATAGTTCCCCTGCGTAATTATTTTTGCTGAGATAGGTGTTAGGATTGGCAAGAATTGCAATTGCAATGTGAAAACATAAGAAATGTTGGTAAAATGGCAGAGGAAGAATTGTTTTCAACACTACAGGACCAGTGTATAAAATAAACTGCCTAAATTCGGTTGCCTTCCAATGATCTACATCCCTAATTGGACGCGGTTTTCGTGCAAATTCCTTTGGTATTGACTTCTTGATATTTAACAAATTAATGGATAATTGGTCAATTTGATGAGTGTTCAATTCGTAGTTATAGCTTAGTAGAAGATAAGTTAAAATCAATTGTAAAGATATGAATTGGCCTATCCAGTAATTTTTATAGCGTATTTTTTAAGTAGGTGCTATGTAGATACGCATTCCATATCCTATGTATGGCAATATCCTTTGTATGGCAATATCCTTTCTATAAGGTGGTTGAGGGATTCGGATAATGAGTAAGTGTAAGTGGGAGAATGAGAAGATAAGGGGCGCGATGGTTTTGGTAGTCAAGAACTACGTATTTTTTAAGTTAGTATAAGAAAAGTATTGTAAGAAGTCAAGTTGGAATTTGTGGTCGTGCGAAGAATTAATTAAATAAAGTCCTAATTAATTAAAGTTGCTATAACTAATTACAGTATTCAAGTTCTTTATTGACTCGCCGACATTATAAATAAAGTGAAATTGTTGGGACTAAAGTTCTAAGTTAAAAGGGCACATCTAGGCATCCAAGTTAATTAAAGTTAAAGTGCCCTTATCGAGCTCAATAACCAGATCTGCAGGCATATTCATAGGTGTTACGGATTCGACGGTTAGTTGGATCGACCGAGCACAACATTTTTTGGTGACCTCGACGTGATGCAGATCTGAGGAAGGTGCCTTGTGACCGTGGATGCAAAGCTGAATCGGCGAGGACCAGGAGCTTAAAAGGAGATATCACAAAATTTTGCCACCTTGTGGACCCCACCCTGAGTATTCGGGGTCAGAGCAGGTGATATCCATTTCAATTGATTGTTATTGTTCGCGTGATAAGGAGCCATCAGGATTAATTGAGATCATCCCACCACCTTGTCGTCGTGGAATATTTGTTGAATTGCCACTTTGTGGGCCCGACCCTGTGCATTCGGGGGCGATTGAGGTGGAGATTGTTCCTTGGGATATTTTGAGAGAATATTTTTTAATTGTTATTTGGGTTTATTGGTCCTGAGATTGAAGCATCACCATGGATCGGCTCAAGATGGTCAGGAAATCTGGGAGATCAGCCATTACGAAGACGGTGAACGAGTTGACGGCTGAAGTTGAAAGAGAAAACCCAGGCTTAGTGGAACTGCAGGTCTTGCTCCAGCGTTTGGAAGTGATAAGTGAGGAAGTGGAGGACTTGGACCAGAAAGTGCTCGGCTTGATGTTGGATGGTCCGTGTACTGAAGAAGAGTACGAAAATGAGAAGACGACCATCATCGGATACAAGGACAAGATTTCAAGAGCAAAAATCCGAGCAGGAAGAATTCTGAATAAAACTCCAAGTCCACCTCCAAGTTCGGCTGGAGGTTATGTGTCAGTGTTTAGTGATGCAGGATCAGGAGGAACTCAAAAGCAAAAGCGATTCAAGTTACCGAAAATTGAGTTACCAAAGTTTGATGGCGTTTTGCAGAAATGGCTTGGATGGTGGAGTCAATTTGAGAAGATACATGAACAGGAGGACCTCCACGCCAGTGATAAGTTTCAGTATCTCATCCAGGCTACTGAAAATAAATCTGAAGCAAGAGACATTGTGGAATCCTTCCCTCCCACGGGTGATAATTATGAATTGGCGATAGCAGCCCTGAAGGAGCGTTACGGAAGAGAGGATCTCCAACTACAAGTTTATTTGAGGCAGTTATTGGGACTCGTCATCAACAACGCTGGAAAGAAAGAGAAAATAGGAGTGGACAAGCTGTATTTGAAGTTGGAGTCGGCGCTACGATCCTTGAGGACCCTTAATTTGAGCAAGGCCGACCCATCCATGTATTTCTATCCCCTCGTCGAGTCCAGCCTCCCAGAAGAGATTTTGCGGGCTTGGCAAAGGAGTCCAATGTCCCGAATTGATGACGGAAGTGTTGAGAAACTGGACATGCTGATGAAATTCTTGAAAACTGAAGTACAAGGCGAGCAACAAATTGCATTAGCCCGATCTGGCTTTTCTAATGAACCCCAAAAGAAGCAAGAAAATAAGAAGAAAGCCAGCATCGCCCGAGAAGGGGAGGATGTTCCCACCGCAGCAGGATTGCACGAAGCCAAAGTGAAAGATAAGGAGTGCATATTCTGTGGGAAGTCGAATCACTCCAGCGCCGACTGTTATCGAGCCCACTCCATGTCTCTTGAAGAGAGAAGAATTAAAGTTAAGGATAGTCGAGCTTGCTACGTTTGCTTGCGCAAAGGTCATGGAGCCAAGGTGTGTCGGTCTGCAGTGAAGTGCAAGATGTGCTCAAGACGTCATTATAATTTGATGTGTCCAGATTTGTCTCAACAACGACCAAGTTCTGATAGTGGAAATCAATCGGTTGTCAATCAAGCTTCAACAGAAACTTCGTCTTATCAATCAAGTATCCAGTGTGATGGCGAAGTACTGCTGAAGACCGTGCTGGTGCGAGTTCGGAACAACAAGGAGAGCAGAATTGTACGGCTTCTATTCGACGAAGGAAGTCAGAAGAGCTACGTGACCAGCTACATCTCCAATGGCATCAAGAGTAAACCAGTTGGAGACGAGGTGGTGCGGAATGTGATGATCGATGGCTCCGTTACCAGCCCCCGGCGGTATAATAAACATGAAATGGAATTGGTCAGCGTCGACGGGAAAGTTAATAGGAAGTTACTGCTCAGGGAAAGGCCACAAATCGGAGGAATTCCACCGCGAGCAAGAGTTGGACCGTGGCTACAGCAACTTCAAAGAGACAGCATATTTATCAGTGATCATTGTCAGACTCCACTTGAAAGGGCGGACATCGACATCCTTATTGGTGGCGATTACCGAGAGCAATTGATGACAGGAAGAAGAATCGACCTCAAGTTTGGATTGTTCGCAATTGAGTCTGTGTTTGGATGGATGCTCTGCGGGCCGACCTGCAGCGTTGATCAAAGTGCAACGGAGATGGTCATCCATAGTTATTTGTCGGGTGACATCTCACAGTTATGGGATCTGGAGACGATTGGGATCCAAGAGAGTGCCACTAAGGTGTCACGTGAGGAGAACGACCTCCAGGTGAAAGAAACCTTCCAGAAGAAAGTTACCAGAGATGAAGACGGAAGGTACGTGGTCAAGCTTCCCTGGATTCACGATGATTTGAAATTCACCATCCCCGACAATAAATCAGTTTGTGAGAAGAGATTGGTGTCAGCGACAAGAAAATTGCAGAATCAAGAACAGGATCAAGTTTATGCTGACATTTTCAAGGGATGGGAATCAGAGAAGATGATTAATCAGGTTCGAGAGAACAATTCAGCGTCAGGGCATTACCTCCCGCATCGTCCAGTTTTTAAGCCAGATAGTTTGACCACTCCCGTGAGGCCAGTATTTGATGCTTCATGTAAAGTGGCCAGTTTCCCCTCTCTAAACCAGTGTCTCGAGAAAGGACCCAATATGTTGGAGCTCATCCCGTCAATTTTGTTGCGATTTCGGGAGAAGAAAGTTGGCGTCATCTCGGACATAAGGAAAGCATTCCAGATGATTGGGGTCGCAGAGGAAGATCGCAAGTATCAGCGGTTCTTATGGTGGGAGGATCTAGATTACAACATTTTGAAGATTTACGAACACTGCCGTGTTGTATTTGGGATGACTTGCAGTCCTTTCATCCTAGCCGCAGTTCTAGATATTCATTTAAGTCAAGCACCCACAGAATTAATCAAGGTGGCTGAGTTGATAAGAAAATCCTTATATGTAGACAATTGTGTCCTCTCCTTCAACCATAAAGAAGATTACATGGCGTTCAAGGAATCTTCAGTTGAAATAATGGCCGATGCGAAGATGGAACTGAGACAGTGGGAATCTAATGCAGATGAACTAATTGAAGGAAGTTATATCACCACTGTTCTGGGATTGAAATGGGATAAGAAAGAAGATGTATTGTTTTGTCAATTGCCTAAAGAGGTTGCGGAGGAGTACAAGATCACAAAGAGAAGAGTATTATCAGTGGTTTCTCAGATATTCGAACCAATCGGATATGCTTGCCCTTCACTCCTTTTGCCAAAGCTAATGTTGCAAGAGGCGTGGTCCAGAGATCTCGGATGGGACGACGAGTGGGATGAAGAAAACCGGATCCGATTTGAAACTTGGTTCACAGAGATTGACTGCCTAAGCAAGATCCGGATCCCTCGAAACGCGGTCCCTCGAACACCACGCCAAAGTGAATCATCATTGCTTCAGATTCACACTTTCACTGACGCCAGCCAAGGTGCATATGCTGCTGTCGTTTTCGCCAGAGTTGCAAATGGTAAAGATGTCTCAGTCCAACTGTTAGCAGCCAAAAGTCGAGTCGCACCCCTAGATAAGAAGCAAAAGAAACGAGTTACGATCCCCAGATTGGAATTATTAGGATGCCTCGTTGGATCAAGATTGACATCCGTAGTGAAAGAAGCACTGGGTCTCGTCGACACACCCATTCACTACTGGACAGATTCGACCACTGCCAAAGCATGGATTGAGAGGGAGGCAGATTGGGGAACTTTTGTTGGAAATCGGGTCAAAGAAATTGCAGAATTGACCAGAGGAAGTAAGTGGAGACATGTTCCAGGAACACTCAATCCAGCGGACCTGCCATCAAGAGGATGTTCACCTCAAGAATTATTGGAGTCGAAATGGTGGGAGGGACCGAGCTGGTTGAAAAAGGCCGAAGATGAATGGCCACGGTCAGCTCCACTTCCAGAAGAAGATCAGATTAATTTGGAAAGAAGACGAACCGAACATGCTGCCGTTGAGATTCAAGTGCCAAGATTCTCATCGTATTTGAAAAATGTGAAGGTCGCAGCATGGGTCCGTCGGTTTGTGAATAATGCAAGAACAAGTAAGGAATTCCGACAGTATTCCGTCTACCCAACATTCAAAGAGTTACGGGAGGGTGAGAGGGACATTGTGAGGAAAATTCAACAGCGTCATTATCCAGAGAAATTTGAAATTAAGAATTTGAAAGTGGATAGAAGAGATGATGAACTCCTCCACGTAGACACAAGACTCCTTTATAAAGAAGATACGGAGGGCTTTCGACACCCAATTCTACTCCCAAAAGAAGATCCCTTAGTCCACCAGCTAATAGAATATATTCATATGGCTTACAATCATGCTGGAACACAATTCGTGCTTGGAAAGTTGCGTGAACGGTACTGGATCATTCAAGGAAGAAAGACGGTTGGGCGAGTAATTCAGAGTTGCACTGTCTGTCGAAGATATTCAGCAAAGAGTTTAGAAAGTGACCCTGCCCCATTACCTCAAGATAGAATAGAAACGGTTGCTGCATTTCAAATCACTGGAGTTGACCTTGCCGGACCGGTGATCCTTCGAGGAGGAGAGAAAGCCTGGATCGTGTTGTACACTTGCGCAGTTTATCGCGGTGTGTATTTGGATATTGTCACGTCCTTGTCAAGTGAAGCTTTCCTCCACTCCCTGGAACGGTTTGTATCCACCATCGGTCGGCCGAAGAGGATTTTTAGCGATAATGGTACGAACTTTGTGGGCGCAGTTAACCTGATGAAGATGATTGATTGGTCAAGAATGGAAGATGAGTTGCAGGTCAAACAGATAACCTGGACTTTCAATCCACCTGCATCGCCATGGTGGGGTGGGTGGTTCGAGCGTCTCGTAAGGTCCGTCAAGGAAATATTAAGGAAGATGTTAGGGACGGCGAAGTTGTCATTCGACGAAATGAGGACATGTCTCGCGGCCGTATCCTGCACCATAAATGATCGACCTCTGACGGCGTTAACGGAGGATGGAGACGACTTAATCGCGCTTACGCCAAATATGTTCATGCGCGACCTCCCTATCGCCTGCTTCCCAGAGGGAAAAGAAATCGGTGCAAATGAATTGTGTGGATCCTACAACAAAATGCAAGCGATTAAAGAAGGACTCCAAGCCCGATTCAGAAAAGAATATTTGGGAATTCTAGTTCAAAAGAAGAGTGAAACAAAGTCAAGACCACCTCAAGTTGGTGACATTGTTCTTGTCGGGTCAGAAAACAAGAAGAGATTTGAGTGGCCGCTAGGAAAGATTATGAAGCTGTTCCCCGGAAAAGATGGAAAGATTCGAGTTGCGGAAGTCAAGATTTGCAAGAATCCCCGAGGACAGAATTTCAGTACCACTATTTTGACTCGACCCCTGCAGCGTCTGTACCCCTTGGAGATGCAGAAAGTTTCGGACGTGCCAACCAGCAAGAAGGAAGCCGTCATAAGTGTTCAAGACGACGAGGTTCCAATAAAAACTCGAGTGGGACGCCCAGTGAAACGACCCATTCGTTATGGAGAGTGGAACAATTAGTGTAATTTTGTTGAAATTCTTTTGGTTATATATATCAGCTCCCAAAAGAAGGTGGGAGAAATGTTCAATTCGTAGTTATAGCTTAGTAGAAGATAAGTTAAAATCAATTGTAAAGATATGAATTGGCCTATCCAGTAATTTTTATAGCGTATTTTTTAAGTAGGTGCTATGTAGATACGCATTCCATATCCTATGTATGGCAATATCCTTTGTATGGCAATATCCTTTCTATAAGGTGGTTGAGGGATTCGGATAATGAGTAAGTGTAAGTGGGAGAATGAGAAGATAAGGGGCGCGATGGTTTTGGTAGTCAAGAACTACGTATTTTTTAAGTTAGTATAAGAAAAGTATTGTAAGAAGTCAAGTTGGAATTTGTGGTCGTGCGAAGAATTAATTAAATAAAGTCCTAATTAATTAAAGTTGCTATAACTAATTACAGTATTCAAGTTCTTTATTGACTCGCCGACATTATAAATAAAGTGAAATTGTTGGGACTAAAGTTCTAAGTTAAAAGGGCACATCTAGGCATCCAAGTTAATTAAAGTTAAAGTGCCCTTATCGAGCTCAATAACCAGATCTGCAGGCATATTCATAGGTGTTACGGATTCGACGGTTAGTTGGATCGACCGAGCACAACAATGAGGTCGCAAGCGCCCTGTACACTTTTTTCCTTTCGACCATAAAAACAATAACTTTCTCGTCACTCCTAAACATACAAGATGCATAAAATCAACCGGCACATCTTCTACTAAATCTATAGGAAGTAATTCTATTATAGAGTCCTGATTATGATGAGCCTGGTCAAATTTTGATCGAAAAGATTCGTTATTTCTTAAATTATAATTTCCCGGAGGAAATGTTACCCGATTATCCAAATATTCGCCTTTTATGTCGCACTTTCCGCAAGAACTGTAACCACTATGACACTTTGTCCCTAAAATAAATGATCTTGCAGGCACATCACACACAATTGCAGATATTTTAAATTTCAAAACTAATGACTGTTCTAATCTAATGAATTGGTTGACAAATCTACTCAAAAAATCGTTAATATTTGCGGGCTTTCCCAGACCAGAATAAATGCCTATTACAATAACTTCATTAAATTCTACAATATTCGCTAAAATTGGCCAAAATTGTCTGGCACTGCTTTTATAGAGAGGAATTCCGTCAATATTAATTTGAATGTTGGTTGTACACTGTGCACCTTTAAGTAATTTTTCTATTAATGAAATCCACTCAAAATGTACATACTCGCCCGGTTCAACCTTTTCAATAGCACAAGTTCTTGGCGTACGTAATAGTGTCCTTGGATCGCTTGGTAAATCGAAGCCAGGACGTCGTTTTAAAATATCCAGCAGATCACTCAAAGCAGAGAAAGTAATATTATGTTTAACTGCCCATGTTCTTAAATCACTTGTACAACTGCTGGTATCAGTCTTATCACAATCACTATCACTAGAATCTGACTCTGTGAAGATATGACTATCAGAGTAGTCCGAAGAGTACAGGTCATCTGCCCCAGAAATCGAATCGAACTGCGGAGTTGCGGCCTCAGGATGAGAAGTTTTTGGGTGTGGCTTTGGCGTTGTCTGATTTTTTCGATCACCACTTTCAGAAAGTAAGGAAAAATCCGACGTTCCTTGTCTTGCTTTGCGAAATAATTTTCTAGATCGTGTCTTGTCCATACTTTTTGGTTTTATTATGTGAGACATGCAACAAAATAATTCTCCCACCTCAATAGCAAAGGGACAGTGTTTAGTTTCGCATGTGCAAAAACACTGGTAAAGTTCGTGTATTTCTCGCGATTATGACACGAGTCTCGGGTTATTAGCATACTCGAGTATTTCACGTGTTTTAATCGGGAAAATTCGTTTTGAAGATGCGGTGTAAAATTCGGTCTTTTTTCACGAATTAATTTCGTGTTTAAAAAAATATTTATACGAATAATGCACCCAACACGGGATTTACACCGGGGACACCAATATAACACGTGTTTAACTCGGTCGGTGCAGGCTGGGTTAGCTCTTCTAACAAGGGAACATACCGAGGTGTCCAACGAGTTAAGGGTCAACACCTATACCAAAATGACCACAATACATGACTTATTAAACACACTGCAGGAATTTCCGTGTAAAATTCACTTTTCGTCACGTTGTGACGATATTTGTGACGAGCGCATGACCATCGGGTTGCCAGAGAAGGAGAGGTCGGCCGCTGAACGATCAGGTCGACCACAGAGAAGCGTCGTCGTCTTCAAGTCGTCTTCCGAGACGACAAATTCTTTCAAATTTAGAAAACATCCTGATATTTTGAAAAAAACTTTGAAATTTCTTCAAAATTTCAAAAATTTCTTTAAAATTTCAAAACTTTCTCAAAATTTCAAAATTTTCTCAAAATTTTCTCAAAATTTTCTCAAAATTTCAAAATTTTCTCAAAATTTCAAAATTTTCTCAAAATTTCAAAATTTTCTCCAAATTTCAAGATGTTTTCAAAATTTGAAAGAATTTGTCGTCTCGGAAGACGACGTGAAGACGACGACGCTTCTCTGTGGTCGACCTGATCGTTCAGCGGCCGACCTCTCCCTCTCTGGCAACCCGATGGTCATGCGCTCGTCACAAATATCGTCACAACGTGACGAAAAGTGAATTTTACACGGAAATTCCTGCAGTTTGTTTAATAAGTCATGTATTGTGGTCATTTTGGTATAGGTGTTGACCCTTAACTCGTTGGACACCTCGGTATGTTCCCTTGTAAGTTTTATTGGGGAATTGATAGTGTACCGGGAGCGTTTTACAATTATGCGTATCGTTTTGAAATTACGCATCTGTTGGCTTTCGTTGAGTAAGTGGACAAAAGTTTTTGGTGGAAAATTTAAGTTATTAGAAACAATCTTTCCTCTCCCAAAGGTACAGATTATCTGAAATACATATGCATACATACTTTCACAATGAATCGCTTGTGCATTTTTTATTTCAATTAAGAGTGATATATAACCCTTTTTATTCACTGAACGTTTTAATGTAACGAATTTCCAGGAAGATCACCAGGGTCAATTATATAAGTATAAAGCGCTAGTAGCGCGTTATTTCAAATATCTATGAGCACGCAAATGTAAATATAGATCTATGTACATATGTGCATATCTTATGTATACGTAGTAGATACATACTTAATGATATCTTGTACATATTTGACATTGTCAACTGAAATTTCGTGTGTTATAAAATCTGTATACATATGTATCTACGTATGTTCAAGCCTCTCCCAAAAAATAAAAATTTTCAAACTAGTAGCGTAAGATGTAGCCTTTGTATGTAAATTTGTATACAAATTTTAGAAAAATGTCAGCATCACATTAATCGTCCATTCCACCACCGTCTGCATGAAAGTGTTGAATGTTGACATTTTAAAGTAATACGCAGATCCAACCTGAATTCTCAAACATCGAATCGACCTCCCTATCACTCTTCCCCGTTTCATCCCCTGCCTTCCAACGTGATTTTTGAATTTGCTCGACACTTCGTACACGTTTGCGGCACCTTTGAGCGCGCTTCGTTCAAAAATTGTGAACAAACATGTCCCCATCATCAAAAGAAAAGCGGTTGGCTTGGTAATTTTGTGGAAACATTTGATTGCCAGCACGTTCGTTAATGTGTGCACTGTTGCCAACACGTGTTGCGCAATTGGCCAAATTATTTCGGCACAGGCGTCATTGTGACCACAATTCAAGACGTGGAGGGCTCTGTAGAGACGCAGATTTCTGAAATTCACCCACGGATAGAGTAACTCGCTTCTTGCACTTTTTCTGAAAATTGCGAACAAGACAATGTATTATATTATTTAATGTATAATGATTAATAAATTATGTAGCTGGGTAACAATCTCCCAAAATTGAAAAATGCATACATAATTTTAATTTATATTTAAAATGAACTTACTCTAGGACACAGAGCCAATATCGACTAACTTGCGTATACACGACTAGCAATAGTCCCTCGTATGCCGCACCAAATACGGCAACGCAACTGATTAGCAGCTCGCCAAGGCCGAAGAGTATAATTCCTTTGAAATAAATTAAATAAATTATGCAAATATGTCTCAAATTGACAATGCATTAAACAACTTGTATTGTCTTCTACCTGGAATCGAATTGTAAAATTTCCTCGGAAGTAGCCAAGCGCCCCAATACCGCACACTTTGTCTTTCCTGTAAATGCTGCATTGTTGGACCAAAGGGTTGCAGGTGGAGCGTTATTGCCCCAAACACGGCAAATAGAAGGATCCCGTCATTTATTACCGCGTTTCGGTCTCCATGATATATGGCTGGTAAATAACGATTAAAAAATAAGAATTTAGCAACATACAGTGGAATTACATATTTGTGTGTCACCTCATTTGCATCAATCTCACTATGCCCATTTTCGGCTATTTATGTGGACTGTGGACTTTCCAAGTCCTCTAAACTCTATGTCTCTCGCTAATGCTCAATTCAAAATATGCAAATGAGATGATTAGCACAAATAATTCCAAATACTCGAATTATTCGCACTTAAATACATGCATACCTTTGAGTTTTGCATGGATGCGACAAGTTTGCTGAAAATGTTGCTGAATTAAATTAGACCCGTCTAGAAATCCATAAATCAAGACGCACGCCGCCAGTCGCGTCGATCCGTGCAACAATAGTTTCATGACGTCCACCATCTCGACTGTTTGATAGTTTAACGTCATAATCGTGACCATTTGATACACCGTGTCAGCCCACATGTACGCATATAACGTCAACCAGATAGCAGTTCGGGTTCGACTGGTTGCTCTCTTGAGCGTATTTGCCTTGTGATCCCATTTCACCGGAAATAGGCAAAATTTCTCGGACGTTTTTACCATAAAATAGAACCACGTTTCCCAAGATTTCAAGTGTTTGCTGTGGAAAATTGACGAGGTTTTGGAAAACTTATCCATTTTTTAAAATAAATGCATGCGATCTTGCGGGAGAGTCAGTCATGTATCGTGTGGGGAACAGTTTTCTTGGCGTCTGGACATGAAGTTTGCATAATCACTGGAAATACAACTTTATCCTAAAAATATTGTACAAAACAATTACTTTTCTTCATTGTTATGTAAAAAATTATGCAAACTATTGTCTACATATTGTATACATACATATATACATTATGCAAGATATAGGTAAGACTAAATAAATAGATATATTTTTTGTCTTTCCTGGTTATTTTACAACACTCAATTAAATTATCGGTTTCCTCTCCTTTATATATCAAACTCGGGACATAATCAGCCTTGATGTTATGCATGACAATTTCACCAATATGCAGGGACCAGATTCATAACTAGGTATTTCCGTTGTAATTTATGAGGGAACCTTTTTAAATGTTCAGTTCAGAATTGACGTTAATTAAGTTCAAATTGTGCCAAATTTAATGTAGTTAGTCTTCTAAAATAGAATACAGTATTATCATAATTATAAATACATGAAATTTGATAACAAATGACAAATGTGTTTGTGAGGAATTTTAATTGAAAAACTATATATGAATTATACATATGTACCTTAAATTAATTGAAAATGCAAATAAGTTTACCAGATTAATATTGCATTTGGATTCGAGGATTTACTTCAACCACATAAGAAAAAATAGTGCTATATGGATTTATATGTTTATGAAATACTAATCTTACACGCAAAAAACTTGTCTGTTTTTCTTCATATTTTGCCTTGTAGCTTTCGTTGAACTCAATTTTCAGATAATGCTCCATGGTAGCGTTCTAATGGCATTGAATTTGGCACCATTTTAAACTTTGAAATAATTCTAACCTGAACTGAACATCCGAAAATGTTTCCTTGTCAAAGTTGTAAAAATCCATTTGTGTTTATCTTTGGAGTGAAATTGTTATCGAAATATTTCGAGGGCTTTGCATAATAACTTTATCCATAAAAATAATATGGATATGTACGTACATATTTACATACATACGGGAAATCAAGATGGCGTTACATAAGTTAAGTTTCTTACTATAAATTTAATAAAAAAGTTCTCTGTCGCGTTATATATACATACATATTTATGTAAGAGATTATCAAAATAACCTTACTTTCATATACATAGTTTTTATATACCTAGTTTTCACAGGTCTAAATAAGTCTGATAAATCATCCGGGTTTCATTATCGATATTCTTACGACCTTACCGGGTTAATTAATCGGATCAGAATTATGCAACTCGTTAATACCTAATTATACCATGATAATAACTGTCTTCTGCTACAAATACCGATACATGACAGAGCACTCCAATTATGGTCAAGATGTAATTACAATACATTAATTCTGAGTTACATAATGCGAGTTATTTCTGAGAATTGATCACCAGGGTTAGATAAGTATGCTTCTTCCTAACCAATCATAGTAGATACACAATCATGCAGATTTACAAATTAAACATTATTAGATAAATAGTATTTTGGGGAAATTAATGTATATCAGCCTGAATTATATATTACGGTCGATGCTTTATAAATAATAACTCGTTTATTTGCAACTGATGTAGCTTATCCTTAGTATTTAGTACATGTGTATTAAGTAGATCTGAAACGTTGTACTCCTTACCGAACTTTTTACTGTGAACCACCTACATACATGCGAATACATTATAATTAAGCATCAATCAATAAATCGTTGAAGTTATTGCATAATTATTGCATTGCTGTTAATAAATAATGAGGGTATTCATTATTTCTTCGTATCCTTAGTATCGTAAAATAGTTTACGAAGATAAAACAAGGGGTCAGGTTTCGTAAAAATCGTAAGCGTAGTAACGTGATTTTCGATGAGAAAATCTTACGACGCTTACAAAATCTCGTAAGCGTCGTAAGTTATTTTACGATACGAAGAATACTAAGGATACGAAGAAATAATGAATACCCTCAATATTATTATCACTGTGCTTGATCACTTTATCTGCAATTGATTATCTTAAATATTTCGCATAAAACTAGATTTAGCGAAATTAAACAACATCGAATATTAAATTCCCATCCACTCATGTTTTAGAAAATTTCCACGACTATTTTTCGCAAATTTTTTTGACACCAACAACTATAGCGGTTATACTTAAATATTATCAGCATTAGTTTAACTACTGTTAAATTAAATGTATAAACCTACATAATTATGTATGCCATTTTATACGAAGGGTCTCAAAAAGTATCCATCTATTTGTTAGAAATTAACAGTGTTGACACCGTCTGTCTCGTGCACATGTCCTGAATCACTAGAGGTGTACTATTGTCCACGAAATTTGACCCACATCGCACCTTCATGGGTGGAAATCCTCTCATAGTTTTTCTCAGTTCTGAATTCTTCCTCGTCCCCCATCCAGATTTCCACGTTATTAACAATTCTCTCGAATTGATGTACACGTGTGCCGCCGTGGTGAACATAGTAGTCGTTAACATAACCCCATCACAGTACAGGAGGAAAAACACCCCCACCGCCCACACGGACATGGATGAGTGAAACTTGATGCAGACATAACCACAAAAAAATTGTGCTGCCGGAAACCCAATCGTTCCCGCGGGGAACATTCGACTTCGGACACAGTTGTTGTTTAACATTTCGAGGACACGAAGGTATTTGTAGGCTTGGAGGAGATAACCTTTTTTGTATGAAGGGTCTCGAGTCCTAAATAAATTTCAACAGATTTTTTACAATCGGGGTATTCATATTCATTACGAGTTCGCATCGCTTAAAAAAATCGAGTTAAACACTAGTCTTGGTGGAGATACGCAAGTTCGCAAATGCATTTTCAACCCAAAATTTTTTGCGAACTTGTGAACTTTTTTTGCTAACGATGCGAACTCGTACTGAATGCTCCCAATATAACAATTATATGCACATAATTTACAACACACCCAAATTTTTTCTAAAATTTTTACCATTGTTTCAAGATTTTAATATAATTCCACAAGCTGAGACAACACCCAACCATGACTTGCGTAATGAAGAAAGACCCAGAAACGGTGACTTGGTAGAACATGTACCCTTCAAATATTGCCATGGAAAATTTGACCCATTTATTCTGTATCCCTCTTTCTCCGTTTGTACAGCATGGTAGCATCGAACCAATAAAGGGCGGTTGGCATGGAAACGCTAAGAGCAGGCCAGTCGTAAAGATGGGGATTGTGAAACAGGTGAAGATTACCATGGGAAGTACGAGAGACATGAGCAAGTCCATGATCGACTTTTTGAAGTGATGACCTAATTAATTTACTACAAGTTTAATTTATGGAATTGACAAAATGAGATTACCAAATTTCGAACGGTACACTCTAAGAAATTAAGCTACCGGATTATCACCGATCCGTAGCTATGTGACTACCGGATGATGATAATATGCTACCGATCGGTTACGCCAGAGTCGCCACGGAAATAATCCCCCACTAGCTTGGTGACGGTCTATCACCAAGCACAAGCATATTACCACCAAAGTGGTGACAACCCCGATCACAGAGTAACACTTGTGCCTGGATTTCTTAGAGTGTAGATCTTAAAAATTCATTAGATTATTCTTACGTCGAAAAAAATTTCTCTCAAAATTGATAAATGAATTAAGCAACTCCATCGCAACTGTGTCCAAGTGCCAATTCCACCGTAAGAAATGTCCCGTCGCATAAATTGTTGTGAAAACCATGGTTTGCATCTTCGTGTTTGTTGACCGTGTCGATATAGCGGTGGAGACGAACTGACCAATTGTATGGACAAGTTGCAGCGTCATTTGCACCTTGACAAGAAATCTGTTAAATTTTCCCTTAACGGGGACCAAGTTATCCGTACGAGGATGCCACTCAAATGGAAGGCAGCAGATTAATCGGGCAAGTTTGACATGTTGTTTCAAATGGGGGAGAAACGTTATGCTTATCATTTTGAATGGATAAAACAGAGTTTGTCAGATGATCACACTCGAAATGGCTCAAGAAAACTGCATAAAAGCGAAATTATTATTTGCACATTTGAGCCGGGAAAAGGATTTAATGTACGATGATTAGACTTAATTGGTCTGTTTAATTGATTTCTTACTGAGTTCTGATTCTGGGGTAGTTAATCAGCAAATTACTTTTCCGTAAACTGTGGTAGGTAACTAATTGGTTTTCATTTGTATTCATACTGTTACTGGAATGGATAATTATGTGTGCATTTATCTACATCTTTACAGTGTTTGATTACGAAACTGTGTCATGAATAAATAATGCCTTTTGGTAAGAATAATATTTATGGCAAGTTTGTGAGTATAATTATACTCACAAAACCGTGTTTACGGTTTTTTCCTTAAGATAGTACTCTTAGAAATCCAGTATTAAAATAATATGTACCAAGCGAAATTCATGTTTGGCTATACCAAAATAAGTATTATGAATAGATAATACAATGAGAACTAAATATGTTGGTATTAAAGTTCTACCATATCGGTGGCAAATTTTTGAATTACCCGGGTTAGTCAATCAAGTGCGTTACACAATGTGTAATACACATTCATTTATTTGTTTTATTTTTATTTTGCATGTCAGCATATTTACATAAATTCGTTTTTTTCATGCATATGGATGGCACGGACTTTAAGCAGCGATGGTTGACCTGATCCATTCAGCGAAGTAGGATGTTTCCGTGTACCTGAAGAAATTTTTAAAAATTCTTCAAACTGCGACAAAATTCATCAAATTATTTTTCTCTTACACTCCGGGATATCCGTCCAAAGCACAATCCTTGCCCCAAGAAACGATCCCACACAGCGCATTGTCCGATCCGCACATCAATGGACCACCGGAATCTGGTAAATGTAAAATGTGGACACGATTTAATTTTTTTTTGCTTCAAAACTGTTTTTCAGAATTGACCTATCGACTCACCAGCCTTGCAAGAATCCTTTCCTACAACCCCGTAGCAGACCATGCTCTCTGTGACGACGCCAACTCCAATGTTGGCCGTTCGGCAGGGCGCGTCCGCCACGTGGGGCACTTCAACCTTCATGAGGACATCGGGAAGGTCACCGATCGGGAAAGACAGCATGCCCCATCCCGCCACGGTGGCCAAGGCTGATATTACCAGAAAAAAATCAGACTTGAATATTTCTGGGTTTTTATATATTTTTTATCTACCTGTTGGGACGAAGTTAAGCTGCGGGATGACAGCCGGACCGACAAACTCGTTGAATTCGAAGGGACGGTCGACACGCATCAGGGCGATATCGTTGTTAATAATAGTGGGTCTAAGAGATAATAAACAGTTAGCATAAATTTCCAAATATCCCTAATTATCATAATTTCCAGGATTTGTTCAGAAGTCAACGCCGTCCAATTTATCGGCAGCGGCGGCGCCAATTTTGGAAGATTTTTCGACGGCGTCGGCGCGGCGCCCCGATAGCTCTTATTTCCTGTTTTATAGGAATAGGGAATAAGAGTTATCGGCGGCGGCGTTGATCTCTGGATTGGTTTCTATAAAATTGTCATTGTTGCTTCCCCTCGTATACTCAGGCTGATATTGATAGCTCGATATTATGTAAATTATTCCTGTCCGCATAAAATTTGCTACCGATATGGTACAATTTTAAAACTGAGCTATTACCCCTTTGGTAAAATCATTTCTACATTAATGAATACCGTATTATTTTAATACTGGATATCTAACGATAAGAGTATACATATCTACATACCTGTTGTAACCTGGGTGTATCACGATGGCAGTGACGCTACGACTTTGTTCCGTCCCCTCGTTGAGGGTCAGGTTGTGATCCCCTGCGACCAGGGTGTAACTGCTGGGGGACCCGCCTACACAGTGAGCCGCAGTAACGACCCAGTCGGGGGAAACGATCGACCCCCCACAATTATGACGCCCGCCAACTCGCAGGTCGATCATGAAGGGAAATTCGTTTTTCGTGGCTTCCACGCCCCCTACGATCAAGCGTGGGTCGGCCGCTTGGAAAAGGGCGGTGTCCAATTTGGGCATGGCTGAAATTTAAATTTCGGAAACTTTAAAATATTTTGAAAATATGATTTTAGACAAAGTGACAACCTGAAGCCAAGGCGACGACGCCGAGGAAGATGATTGTTGCCGATTTCATGATGAAATTGAGATGATGATTCGAGCTGGAATTGCTGTGTGGGTTTGATAAGGTATGATGGAAAATGTTCCGATTTTATACTCTGCCAAAATGGACACATATTAGTATATTATAACTATTGTTAAGTTTAGTGAGGTAATTCCGCCTAACTTTAAAAGGGCTGGGAAGTTGTTCCGATAAGCGACATGAATTTCCCGTGCTTTATGAAAAACCCTATTTCAGCATTAAGGTTGTTGAGTAAACATGTTCACAATTGCACAATTTGCTTAAAAGACAATGAATATGTAAGTATGAGAGTGATAAGCTGAGTCGCTTATGTGGATATATCGCTCGATAAGCCTTGCCCAATAGTGAGAGATTATCTGATCAGAGTCATCCATCATTTTTACACCAGGCGATTTTCCATCATCTTGGGGTATCCCTCAACTTCAATAATTTACTCCTGTGTAGGTATGCTGCAGATTTCATAACGACTTCAACTTTCCGATTAATTATAAATTCCCAAGTTGCATAATTACTGATTTTGTGTAAAATTTTGTCATCACAATTCCCCACTTTGTATTATATAACAATATAATTTGAGAGGTGTATTCACTTGTGTGCGCAAAATATTTCTCAAGCTTATCCTCGGCGAGGATTCCCAGTAAGGGAAATTGCAGAAAATCCATGGAAACAATATAGATGTACATATTTTATAGAGTTATGTAAGAGATTTGCGAATTCAAATTTTGCGAATCCCCTCAAGATAAAATTTTTGTTATCTTAGCAAGTTTGCTAAATGAGTTGCGATGCGAAATAAGATATTATCGTGAGTACGCTCAATATATATCTGTAAAACTTCTTTTCTTCTTGCCCCTTGCATCGTTAATTTATGACTGTGCAATTCTAATCAGAAATTTAGAAAACTACCGTTACTTTAAAAAGTCCACATCTTTAGAATTTTGCTCTTCAAGCACGTTTAGATGTAGATTAAGACTATGTACTTAATACGGTTCAGTCCCCTACATATGCGTGTTCAATATGCATATGCATATATACAATTGTCGACATTGGAGCCAGATATTTGTAGTCATGACAACTACTGCTACCGTATTTGATCAACTGCCAAGAAATCTGCCGAGATCTAGGAGAAGGTTATTTCGAGAAAAAGCGCAAACAATGAAAATTCAATATGCAAGCTATTTGAACTTCCCAATTGAAACATCCCTAAAATTTCACGACTATAAAAGTTCTCTGATTTGAGTAGCAAATCATCAGATACGAAACATCCATTCCTCTGAATTACCAAACAACCAATTTTGGACTCCAATTTTTTCACGATAAATTTAAAATACTCTTACTGATTAAATCCATTACCCACATCGTCGCAATGAACAACTTCATCAAGCTCTTGGCCATCATGGCATTTGTTTTCGCAACCGTTTACGCTTCAAGTTTACATCAGGAGGGGCACGACATGAGTGTAAGTTTATCAAAATCTGTGCTGTTTCAAATTATGAAATTTAAATTGAATAAAATATTTTCTTCTTCAGGATTCGTCCCCAGGATCAAACTCAGATGCAAAGTGGCGTAAGTTAACCTTAATTAAATACATGCATAATAATTATCCAACTAGGATTGATTTTAATCAAATTTTTGTTAATGTTTCTGGCCAACAGTTCCCCCAGGAATCTGGATTCCACTGCCAAACTTAGCCCCGACAGGAAACACGACTGGTTAAATAAATATTTTCGTCTCAAGACGCCACTCTTGTCATTATATATTTACGTAGTAATTTATGCAAAATCATAATAAAATATAGCAGTCTCAATAAAATGTTATCATTAAATAGATTAAAATCGTCTTATTAATATACCGTTTCTTAATTTACTTATCATAACTTGGGTTTAATTTTCTTACGTTTTGCATTAAATTTGCTCCTTTAAAATCCACATAAAAGCCATCCCTACAAAATGCCAACAGACTTCTGTGCAATTATGTACACCATGCATATGTAGATTTCGATTTCAGTAAGGTCTTCTTTTATTACCCCACTAAATCAGTTCGGAAATTAGGTTATATTTCAAAACACAGGAAGCCTGATTCAATTAGTATCTCTTTGGCAGGGTCACTGCGTCATAAATAATATATTCAGTCAACATTAACGATTATCAGTATGTGGATTATAATCATTTATGACTACAAACCGCGTGGACAGATTAGTTTCTCTAATAAATTAGAACCAGATTTCACTTTCTTCCGGGAGTGAAAATACGCAAGTAAATTCTAGTCTTGGCACTATCGCTTCTCTTTAAAAGTTTCTATCTTTTTTATGAAAAGTAATCTAGTCGCCAAAGGAGAATTTTGACCCGGTTATAATCAGGAATCGAATCTAATTAGCATAATCGCCGACCTTAACTACCTCTATGCTTTTTAAAATTTGATTTCTCTAAACTAAATATCTTGAAAATAAGGGTATCAAAATTCACACTCAAAATCTCGATAAGTAAAATCGGAAACCTTTCTTCAAATTTTTATTAAACCTTTGCCTTCGTGTTTTTCAATTATTAAAAATATGTATTCTCATGCATTTTCATTTTGAGTGAATACGTATGTAGGTATGCAAATTCATATGACTTTGTATAAGTTTTTCATAAATACTACGGGTGTTAGCAATTGAATTTTAAATACACATTGCTTACATGCTACACATGTTTACATGTATTTAGTACATATATGCATATGTATGTGTGTACATAAAATGGTACACCAAGACTAGATGTGACCACAAAATTGCATTCGACTTATTTGTGCAACTGAACCTAAAAAGGTCAACCTATTTAAATAACTAACCATTCCGGGGCGGGAAGGTTGTCTAGATGAGGAAGGACGATACCAAATAAGGAAAATTAAATAAACGTGTCCTCAACGGTGTACACATAGTTTTACTAACTTAAACCCTGCAGTACTTGACGGGTATAAAATCTGCGATTCGTGTCGAAATATCATCAGAGTAGGACCACCATCCAACAGAAGCAGTAGAAGAAATTCAACGCTCCTAAACATAAAAAAATATCCAATACTAATTCAATAATTACATCCACATCATCGCAATGAACAACTTCATCAAGCTCTTGGCCGTCATGGCACTTGTTTTCGCAACCGTTTATGCCACAAGTTTGCACCAGGAAAAAGACATGAGTGTAAGTTTATCAGAATCTGCACTATTCTAAATTATGAAATACAACTTGGATAAAATTATTTTCTTCTTCAGGATTCGTCCTCAGGATCAAACTCAGATTCGAAATGGCGTAAGTTAAAACTTCATGGAATGCATACGGACGCATAACAATTATGTAGGGAACTATGATTAAAATTAATCAAAATTTCTTAAATCTTTCTGGTCAACAGTTCCCCCAGGAATCTGGATCCCACTGCCTAACCTTGCCCCAACTGGAAACACGACAGGTTAAATGTCCCCATCTTGTCAGCACATAATTATTTTATAGTCAATCAAAATAATTATGGTACAAAATCCTCCAGAGCCTGAGAATAGATACAAATTCATTAATTATACTTAATTAAAAATTGGAGTAATAAAATGCAATATTTAATTGTTCCGTAAATTTTTCTAAAAACTAAGAAACATCATCCATGCTACCCGTTCAAAGCCGAATTAATTTAAAGAAATCTTTAAAGACGATTAATAAATCTCACTACGCCCACCTTTCTTCATTTTCTTGGTAACATTTCCTCCTAATGATGATAAGGGACCACATTGTTCGTCAATGTTTATATCTACGTCAGCGTGCAGGTTTTGGATTTTCGTACAGTTGCATGCAGAAAACGCGCTTTTATTTGGCATTTTTATTACATCTCAGTCTCTTATCTCAAATTTAAGTTCACAAAATTATCTCCAAATATTTATTTAAAGCTTTATCGATCACATTCGATAACCTAAACTTTTTACAGTTTGGTATATTACATAACATAATATTAATACACATATTTATTCCTTGATTCACACACTTCAGGGAGGGAAGCTATTTTTTAAACTCTTAAAAGTTTTAAAAATTAAACTTTAAATTTTATATTGAGCATAAAAACTGTACCTTCGAAAAATACATTCGCAATTTTAAGGAGATCAATATAATTCTAAAATGCACCCTGTAAACCCCAAATTCCACAAAGAAACCGACAATTGGTAAACAAATGAAGGCAATGTAAAGCTGAAAAGCGACAAAAAGATTTTCCAAAGCCCCAATGCCTTCCTGTTTTTCGAGTGGGTGTTTTCTGACGTCTTGTTCATCCACGAATTTCCAAAGCCTCGTGTACAGGATGAAAAGCCCGTTGGAAGATGCCCACTGTAAATTTCGGTAAAGGCCTTCTGATCCAAAGTATCGAAACTTGAAGACGATGTTGTTCTTGAAATAAGTTTCCTTCACAATGTTACAAGTCACGTTGGTATATTCGCGTCTCAGAAAATATAAAATGTCCTGAATATTGTCAGAATTTGGCTCGAACGCAACTTGATCGGTATGTATGGCCGCGCCAGAGAATCCGTTGCGTTCCGTATATTCATCGTCAATTTCTGAAAAAACGTAATAAATTACCGGAAATATTTGAAATAACTTAAGCATTTCATGAATTAACAATTGAATGATTCTTCACCGTAGATTAGTAAAGACCGAACGATGGGATTTTTATATATCGTCGGCATAGTAATAAAATCAGGCATGAGCAATGCGCTTATTTTTTATAAAAATCTCTTGTCTGATTTTACATATCTCATCTCGAAAATTCGACAAGATCATAAGAGTCGTACCGTTTTTCCAAATGTAGTTATCAGCTGGGATTAGCTTCCTTAAGGAAAATCGCGATTGGGTCAATGGCACGCCGCTATCGCTTGGGTATAGTTTGAACCCATATTCCTCCAATAGTTCTCGAATATCTTTAACGACATATTTCTCGAGAGGTTGCGTAATATCAGTTGTAATTATAGCTTCATATGAAGAATTAAGCGAAATGGTGGCCACAAGAGCGAGGAGTCCCATCCAGGTAAGAGCTCTCCTGGAATTGAACAATTGCAAAACCAAGAAGTTAATCTTCTACTAATGTAGACAATTCGCGGGAAACTTTGCCAAATTACGCTTAATGTGCCCAGTTTGCAAGATTACAAAGGATTTATTTAAGTTGCTTCAGTGAGACATGATTCGAATTAGAAGTCGACGCCGCCGATACATACATCTAATTCTTTCAAAATTGGGACGCCGATGTCGCTGAAAAATCACCAAAATGGCGCCACCATTATGGCAAAATTGTCGGTGTCGACCTCTGACTCGGATATTGAAACCTCATTGTGTCACTTTAACATGTTTTGCATAATTACAAAATAAAATTATCTCGCATCTCGTCTGCTAAAATTTATAAATATATAAATCAATGAATAGTCTATTCAGAGCTGGGAATCAACCCGGATTAGTCAATGTGTTTAACCTCTTGGCTACCAATTACACAGATTTGTGTAACGATTTTTTATCACTTGACTACCAGTCCATTTTTCGCAATATTACTTTGCCTACCAATTACACACATTTGTGTAGCAAAATTATTTTTCTTAGCTACCAAAATATTTTTTGGAAATTTTACGTTGTCCGGCATTACACAACTTGATAGATTTCCGTTGACTACCAGAATTTTTAAAATCCCCGATATAATTACACATATTTGTGTAACTGGTACGCAATAGAAAACGAGCTCGTGTAATTGGTAGCCAATGGAAATAATTGTGCTACACAAATATGTGTAATTGGTAGGCAAAGTAATATTGCGAAAAATGGACTGGTAGTCAAGTGATAAAAAATCGTTACACCAATGTGTGTAATTGGTACGCAACGGAATGTTCCCGAGAAATAACTGGTAACTAGGAGGTTAAATGGCCAATCCCAATCCCTGTATTCTTTAACATTGGGTAATCCGGATTGATTCCCAGCTCTGTGAATAGATACATAGATAAGTAAATACCCGCTTGGTGTTGGTTGTCTTAGAAATGTGACGGCAATATCCGTAAATCCGCCAAGTTTTGTGACTCCTAGCAGGAAGGAGAGCAAAATGAAGCCAGACCAAATCCAGGGATCAATAATTGTGAAAAACTTTGCAAGCTTGAGAGATGTCAAAGTCGGATTTTTTTGACAGTACAGCATGAAATAGTCGAGAGTTTTTTCAATGTGAAACTTCTGACCTCCCAGATTCGAGTTGTCATCTGGACCCATGTCAAATGGGCCCAAGTAAAAACTTGAGTGATGATTGGACGGATCTCTACGAAAGTAAATATACAAATTTACTGTGGTCGAGATTTTGCATTCAATTATATTGTATTGCGGGTATTCATGACGACGTCTTATTTGCAATCGTAACTCATTTAGAAAATTTGCGAATTAATGAAAATTGTTTCGTGTGGGGATTAGCGAAATATGATTTCCCGAATTTCGAAAAGCTATAAAAACAGTCCAGGTATCCTATTTGGATAAAGTTTCCCTAGGTTTGTATCTAAAGTTTCTACTGGATTAAAGATGAATTTTCAAAAACATTCTCAAACATGCTCAATTGCTGGGTAAATTTTGGGAAAGAAATCCGATGGTTCATGGTTCAATTTCGTTTTAAAACTTCAAAAGTTACAAGTTTCGTTTGTATGTTCAATTTGCGAGATATGCGAGGGTTGAGTGAGTACCCACATTAATTGCTCAAAAATCTTTAAAAAATAGTATTGTAAGCAACATGAGTAAGCATGTCAACATACATAACATTTAACGCAGGTACAAAATTACAGATTATTTGCAGTTTATGCAGTTACAAAGTTTACCGGATTTACCTGGAAAATGAACAGTTCAATTTTCTACAGACCGCCTGGATTGCACCGAATGCAGCAAAACAATGCGTCCCGGTAGAAACAAAATAGCGATGATCTTCGCAGTCAAAGTTATTCAAGTCATACGCCCAGTCTGGATTTACCTCCAATCGGTATAGATTTTGGCTCTGGTCAAATTCGTTCCTGGATATTTGAAGCTGTTCTCCCGAAGGAAAGAAACACCTCGACATTTTGCAATTGTCTCCTGTGATCAGAAATTGCGTCCAAGTCATAAAATTCCTTGTACTGATTGGATTAAGCAGCCCGGTGGAAATCAAGGGCCCAACATCTCGTCGAAAATCGAGTAATATCAGGTAAACCGGTATCGAATAGACGGACACATAATGAAAAAAGTGTTCATCATGTAACTTGTCCAAACCAGGATTAGAGAATATAAAGTACAACACTGCGTTTTGTTGAAACCCCCAATTTTCGAGATCTTGTATGAATGATTCGTCCAGAATGTAGGAATTTCGGACTTCGTAAAAGACAACGATTTCCATGCATGTCATCTTCCAAAATGGGGCAGATTGAGATTTGGGATGCAATTCTTTAACGACGAGGCCGCTTCGATGGGCGAATGCTAGGTGATCATTGTAATGGTCAGTTATATGGGTGAGGTTTTTGGTGCCTGGAATTAGACTGGATTGGAGTAAGCAGGCTGGATTGTGGTTAAAGTTGGTTAATGGGTGGATTATTTTTGCCAGGATTAAGAGTAGAGTTGACACTGTCAAAATCATTTTCAATTTAAAGTAAGTTTTAGTAAAGTTGTTAAAGTTAGTATTTTCAGGAAATTTTGAAAATGTAATCTACAGGATGTCTAGTTTTTAATTTGTTGTTATAAGAAAGGTTGTTACAGATATTGTGCTCGTTACCATCAAACATGTACATATTAGCAAAAAACATTAACCATACTGAATCTTTAATGCGTGTATATATTTATAAATGTTATTCTCGTAAAATTAATGTGAAATTATGATTGGCTTTGGAATAATAATAGGTTATTTTCTAAACTATATTTGCAATTTTGCTTCAAGGTATTTATATATTTTTTGCCGGACTCATCTGATGAAGAGCGAAGCTATTAAAATTAAATATGTGCGATTATAAATATTTATTACACTTGGAATTGAAGTGACGCAGTAAATATCTATATATACGGATATATGCACTCCTTATATGTACATATAAAGTTACATGACTTGACGTTTTGTACGTATGTAGGAATTTGCAATGCGGCCGACGAGTTAATAAGAAAAATATTTGCAAAAATATTTATGTCACCGTCCGGAAGCCGGCATCTTTTGATGTAGCTTCAAGCCTTACTTCAGAAATTAATTATTATTATGCATAGAACGAATATGTATGCACATACTTACCTAGTCGGGTACGAAATTCTTTGATAAACGTTTTTTACTGCAGAAAAATAACGGGTAAGAATTTTTAATTAAAATTTTCCACACGGATGCATAATATACCTGTGTATAATATAGAAATACTAAATATACAAATTTCCTCTTCTGGAGCACACAAACTTACAAAATCTGATGGTAAACTGATCGCCTGGATTACGCACGGTTTCCTGTCGAAACTTATCCCAAGCCTTGCGTAAATTTAACAAGGGAAATTAAAGAATTTGCACTAAGCAAAAATCATACATACCCCTGGCAAATAGAAAACGTCGAAGAACTCATCCCCTTAAGTCTTTGATGGTTTGGGTTTGAATTAATCTGCTGGAGAAAGCAAAACCCTGTTTATCTCTAGAAAGGGTTACAGCGCAAGCCAAGAATTACATTACCAAAGTTGCCAAACTTAGTGTAAAACCTTTGAAGTCCGGCCTATTGAAAAATAGAAACTGAATTTCTTAAAAGGTCACGGCTCAGCCATATGGTGCATAAATTGTCCAAAATTGACTATGAGCTCATTTCATCGATTTTATTTGGTCACAAAAATTCCATTTGTAATATCAGACCTTAATCATCTGGATTATGACTTGCGGCTTAAAATTGAGACCATGGCCTGCTCTAAAACTTCCACTGGTGCAGAAGTTCTCAAATTTTGTTTCTCAACGCTTGTGACCATTTTCCGGTAAAAACCGCGCGTGCTCCAAGCGACCGGCCGTCCATCAGATTTCTCAAGCGTGTGTACTCCAGGAGAGGAAATTTGGAAAGGTAGTATTTTTATATTATACACAGGTATATTATGCATCCATATGGAAAATTTTAATTAAAAATGCTTACCCGTTATTTTTCTGCAGTAAAAAACGTTTATCAAAGAATTTCGTACCCGACTATGTACATACCTACGGATAAAGCGTGGTAGATTGTACCAAGTTTTTTTAAAGTGCAGATATGTATACCTGAATGTCCGCCTGCATTATGTATTTATTATGTATTTACATAACACACATGTCTAGATACTTACATTGCACGACTGTTTTTAAATACGTGCCTGACATACCCAACAATTCGTTAGACATGTCTCATCGAATATTACATAAATATGTAAATATTTTCATCCGCAGGGGAACGAAGTGCGGAAAATCGTCGTCCTCCCATATTTAATAAATTAAATGAAGACAGGGAAATGAAGTTTCGTTTGCATTGTCAAATTCCAGCTTTTAGATGTTTCTTTGCACAGCTCGTACTTTCAATTGACTAATGTCGATTTACTACGCCATACTAATTTAACAGCGATGTATGTAGGGATGTGCACATAAGGCTGTTGTGAGTATGGATTATTTTCCGCTCGCCATTGTCTTCCGCCCCAGTGGAAGTAAATTATCAATTATTCGACCCAGTGTAAAAGCTGAATGGCCAGAAATGTGGACAACTTCCTGCGTCATTGTACCAACTTAAATGCGACTTAAAATTTGGGTAAAATGCCCAAAATTGTCAAATTGTGATCTAACCTCTCACCGACGATCTTCCGCCTATTTGTTTGGAATCTTTGTCTCATCAAAATGTTGACAAAAGGCCAAGATTTTTTCCCTTATTGGACAATTCAATTGAAAATATGCAATTTTTTCTGTGCTTTTCCCTACAAATGGGACGAAAGTTCGGAAAAAGTGAAGCTCATTAAGAACAAATTGTACAGGTTGATTTACACAGTCACTATTTTCTTACCCTTGATCTACATGGTTGTAATGGGCATCTTTGTCACTACAAATTTGCGACGAATTCCCATATCCAAGTCACTGAAGGGTTTTGTGGGAATTCTTTGTTACGGAATTAGCTCCACGACCAGAGTCACGTTTTGGATTTGGGAACTGGAAGGGTTAAAATTGATAAATGGGATACTCACGTTTGAAAAAAATCTGATCAAGGGTATGAGCATTTCAGGGCGAGTTCGTATCGTTGGCAACAAAAAAGTTCGAAATTCCGTAGAAATTTTATAAACAAATAGAATGAAAAATTATTTGCGAATTTGTGCGTCTCAATTTTTTTCGGAAAATATTGCCAGCATGCGAACTCGTAATTAGTGAGTATTCCTATTATATTTTTAATAGATCATTTTTTACCCAGGTCACTCAAATTATACGAACCTGACGAGCGGGCTATTTCCCAAGATTGTATTTTTTGTCGGTAACGCCTCCACGACAATGTTCGGAACACTAATTTTCGGGCTGTTGGTGATCGATCCGTGCACGCCGCCATATTTTGGCTCAATGATGGCAAAATGTCGTAACGGAGAACAAATAAACTGGGTCACACAACTTCCCATTAGTACTTTTGACGCTTGGATTTGGAATTGGATCGCTCCAGTTTGTGGACTCACGTTGGGCGATTTATTTCTCGGAATTTGCTTATCTGTGCAAAAATATCTCGACATCCTTTCAACGTGAGTAATACATACAAAATTTTGAGCGAACTCAACATCATCTTCACATTGCTCGCAAATTGGCAAGCAAGATTCTAGCAAACCTTTTTCTGGGAATCCATAACATCATCGTTAAATATGCAAACTGTAACACTAATTACTAAATTTTAATTAACTTACATTATGAAAATTTACCATATTCGTGTACAGTAAATTTGCAGGCTGTATATTTATAAACATAGTTTTTTCACAATACTGAGGTTATATTTACAAGACAAGTTCGTGTTTTTACATCGCAACATAATTTTTACGAACTAGATGCTAGCCTTTGAGATGCGCAAATAATTTTCTAAGCCAACTTTCTCAAATAATTTTGCGGACTTTGTTTTTTTACTGATGTTTTTGAGTTCGCATTGCAAACTAGGTGTCATTATTTCGCGATATATTTGCTACATGAGTTGCAATGCGAAACAATACGCTGTCATGAGTAAGCCCAGTACACATATTTCAACATATTTTTCTTTGAATTCTAGCACAATGTCATCAAAGTTTAATCACTTTAACGGAAGCAATCAACACCGGACTTTAAATTGGTACAGACAATTGCAACTGATTGAGACCCAAATGAACGTCACTTTCCGCGCATTATTTATTCCTGGTGGCTTTACAACTGCATCGGTCATCGTAATATTCAGTTTATACGTTTGCATAAAAATGCACAGCGCAATTCGCATGCCTGGATTCGCGTTTTATCCAACGCTCCTCATCGACGCGATGCTGGTGATTGGCGTGGATTTTGCTTCCGCGGGAGGAGTATATTCAAAATCGAAAAGGTTTGTGACCATCTGCAGGAAGTGGAACTCGAGAAAAGCGCTTCGTCTTGAAGGAAAGTCATTGCAACCGTTGAAAATACGATTCGGCATGAATTTCATTGATGAGCTGACATCACTAACAATTTTGGATTTTTGTTTGAGCCAAACAGTGTCACTGCTTTTGATACGTTAAAAGTCAAATTTGTGTATATCTAATCTTAAAATACTGCTATTTAGAAATCTGGTATATGCAGTCCCGCACGTATTGATTCATCTGTATTAAAGTTTCCACCGATTAATTTGTACTAAAATTATACCCCTACGTAAGAGTTTGCTACCAATATAGTAACACTTTAAGATGTACATATATCACTACACCATTTTATTTGTCAATACCACTTTGGTATAGTGATACATACATGAATACCGCTTGGTATTATTTTCACGTTGGATTTCTTAGAATATAGACGCACGTTATATACATACCTGTTCAAAAACACTTTTTTGATGATGATGCAAGTTCAGCATCGAAAGCTAGAATAAATTGCTTTTGCAATCCACACCCATGTATTCCGACGAAACCTCCTCAACTTTTTTCATTCAAAGTTCAGTCATTCCGATTTCTGAGTGGAGATTCACATTCAGTCATTTTCTTTCAAATTCATTTATTATAGGATAAATTGTATTTATTTATTATTTATTTTGTATAAAAAGCGAATCACGTTACCTATGTTAAGTACTTTTATGGGCCTTCAGGCCTAAACAAAGGCGGAAATAAATTTAATCTAATCGAATATCCCACTCTCTCGTCTCCTCTATACATTTCTTTGCTAGAACTTTTAGCTTATCCATCTTCATACAAATGACAATTTCCTTAAATGCAATACGCTCATTGGCATCGGTTCTCCAGCAGTTTAGCATTACAGAGTCGTATCTGTTGAAAATTCATAAATAATCAGAATCAGGTACAGTATTTATGTATGAATGTATGTACATATTCATAAAAATATTCAGTTATATACATTTCAGTTTCACCAAGGCCGAATTCAGGTTTACCAAGTCGGAGCCCATTTTTGAGGTTTGTTGAAAAATCAGAAGTCCAGTCGTGATCAGGCCACGGCCTTTTTCCGAATGAAAAGATTTCCCAGAGTAGGACACCATACGACCAAATGTCCGATTGCGAAGAGAATTTTAACTCGTCTAAACTTTCAGGGGCCATCCAACGCCTAAAATTAAGGTGTATTCATTACGAGTTAGCAGGTTCTCATCGCGACAGATTTTCTGAGAAGTAAATATGCATACTAACCATGGAAATGCCTAGACAAAACATATTTGGATTAAGATGTGTTAAGTATGTGAATACAGTATCTATACCATGAATTGCATATTTAAATTTGTACCCACCTGGCGATCTGAGACGGCATAAATCTGATAATTGTACAATTTGTACGACATTCCAAAGTCTGATATTTTAATGCTGAGAGAATCGTTTAAAAGTACGTTTCTAGCTGCCAGGTCACCATGAACAATCTAAAGCCAGGGAGTTATCCAGGTATTTATATTGTAACCGGAATCAGTAAAAATTTCAACATCTTGACAATTTAGAATACCCCATGGTTTCCCAAAAATTCCATTCCGGAAGCAATTTGTGTTCCCCACAAGACAAATTGATCAACATAAATGTCTCTTGAATTTGTTAGAGAATTATTTGCGGCGGCTTCAAGATGTTGCAGATATACTTCTAAACTCCCATTTTCACATAGTTCCATCACGATATTAATTTTTGCAGGCTGGTCTCCGGTTTTTGACCCCGTGTCTACGATTATAAATGGCTTGTTGTTAATAATTATTTCAAACTCAAAACACAATCAGAGCATTCGTGACGAGTTCGCATTTTCAGAAAAAAAAACAAAGTTCGCGAAGTATTTTATCAAAAATTCATTTTCGTACTTGCGCATTTGGGGGAGAATTTAGCCCGCAAATATTTTTAAAAAATTGTTGCGAACTCGTAATGAATCCCCTAATAATTTATCAAAATTCAGTACGCTTTGATTTCACAATTCCATAAAATGTCACGAGATTTTCATGCCCAATTTTCATCAGTCTCGACATGTTTTTTAATTCGTCGTATAAAGCGGATACTTGAGTGTCACGATTTATGACTTTTACTGCGACGATTTGTTTACTAGGAAAGAATCGCCCATCACTTAAGCATCCTTTATAAACTGTTGACGACTTTCCGACGCCAAGCATTGCAGAAGAATCGACTGGAAAGATAGAAATTTGATAAATACATATGCTGATATCGAACGATAACCATCTTGATAAAGTAAAAATACTAACCTACAATTGATTTTAACTGTAAAACTGTCAATTTCATCGTATCATTGTTATTTCCTTGGATACAGTTACGATTCAAATTTTCAAGATATGTCACGTAAAAGTAGAGCAATCCATACTCTACGGTCACACTTAAATATATAAAACCCCCAAAAACCTGAGAGTAGACAGAGTCAGGACTCGTCATTCCGGTAATATTCACTCCGATGACTTTTTTCATGATTAGCAGTTCATTCAAAAATGCAAAGGTGATATATCCTGTCCAGGATGCAATCCTTAAAGTCCGTACCGAGTCCTGCACAAAAGTGAAATGCTAATTTTTAAAAGAATATTTTCGTAAATACTTATTGGGGGGTATTCATTACGAGTTCGTATATTTGCAAGATAAGTAATTTCGAAAAAAAATTACGAACTAAATGCTAGCCTTGGAGATGTGCAAGTTCGCAAATGAATTTTCACTCCAATTATTTTGCGAACTTGCGGACTTTATTTTTTTGCTGATGATTCGAACTCGAAATGAATACCCCGGTTATAAGCAATATTAAAATTTCGTACCAAATGTAAGGCAACTAATGTTGAAATTTTTGTCCCTATAATGACAGCTTGATGGGCTGCTGATATCCAAGATAGCACAAGTAAAACTAAATTTAAAGAATTTTTGAAAGATGAGGTATATACATTTTTGGACATGCTTTATTTATACGAACCTGAAGATCCTTCAGATTTTGGGTCATTTTTTGACAACAAATTTACCATATTCTTATAAAAGAAGTATGTGTACGGCTACAATACATACGATTTTTAAACATAATTAAATACTTAGTTATCACGTTTTAGCACCGTTCACATAAAAAAATGTCTCACCAGTACGAGCATGGACTGACACTGCAAAATACGTTTGACCTTTAATCCAAAAATTGTGCAGGTTTCTCCCATCCCACGAAATTTGTGCTTCTTTGCAAACCGTAGGGCCCAGACGTATCTTGCGTTAAATAAGAAATTTCCTGAAACTCTGGCAACAAATAAACCTGCAAGACTTGAGTCGATTCTCATCCATTGTGATATTGTGTCCGGATGTGGGGCACGGAAGACGATGTTGTACACGAAGAGATTCATTTGCACTGCGGCGACTGGAATGTAAATCGGGATTCCAAGCAAGCCCAACTTTAACCAATTCTGTCGTGATTAAAATTAAATTCTCATATTTTACGCAGTGCGAAAAGGAACCGAATTTTGGGCGTAACGCCCGCGTAACGCGCAAAACCTGGCATACATATATCTCAAATTGCAAACAGGGTATTCCGGCCTGGGTTTTAATGGGTTGGGTTTAATTGGGTTTTAATGGGTTGTAAATGAATCAAACCCACTGGGTTTTACCATGTTAAGTGGGTTTTATTTGGGTTTTAATGGGTTTTATTGGGTTTTAATTGAGTTTTATCTTAAAACTAAAGTCTAAAAGTTAAATACATCTCCTATACGTTAGAAGATATAATAGTATAGTTCTGTGGAAGACGTTATCTCAATTCATTCTAAAGCAGTTTATTTCATTACTATTCTAATGTATTAAAATTCGGAACAAATCAACCATTGCCTCCATCCTATAGCATCACAGATTTCAAGTGTTATAAAACAAAAATAATTTCCGAATAGATAGCAATTCCGAATTATTTTTGATAAGTTATTACTTAAAACTAATAAAACCCAATAAAACCCATTTAAACCCAATAAAACCCATTTAAACCCAATAAAACCCATTAAAACCCAAATAAAACACAATTAACATGGCAAAACCCATTAAAACCCATGGGTTTTATAATTTTTGATTAAAACCCTGGGTTTTTCCGAACCCTGATTGCAAACTTAATTGCAAAATTTTGTGAAATTTGCCAGATTTTTCGAACCGGAAAGCCATTATACTTTTGCCGGCAAATTTACCCAGAAAATGAAAATATTATTATTTCGCACAATTATTTCGCCAACTTTTTACTATGAGATGTTATCCTAAATGAGAGATTTGCATGACTACATCTATTATGCTTACCTTTTCAAAGGAGACGTAAAATATTGCATTAATGCATATCATCGCGATAAGTAATCCGACTCTTTCGTATTGCACAGTTAACGATTTCGACACTACAAAGTGCATATTTACCCTTAAAATGGAAATGACTTCGTGACAAATGTATTTATCTATAAACTGGATTTGTTCTTACCGAAGTCAGCATCCGCAAGATTATGGAGAAATATGAGATCTCCGATCACAAAGAGTAGCAATGTTCCAACAAAGACCTATGTACATATAAAATGGTTTATATATCTGTGTAAATGTGTACAAATGCATGCATATTTAAATCCAAATTTAAAATATGTCTTGCATGAAATATACCATAGAGCCAACATTTAATAGATGAAAAGTAGTCCTGAAGTTCAGCATTGTTACTTATGAAATGTATGTATGTAATTAGAAATCTTGGGAAAATGGTAATGTTCTGATTTCCGCGTTTAATCTATGTATGCTCGACTGTTTAGTCAGTTCAGTAGGTGTCAGCATTTAAATGAAATAATTTTGTCACATATTATAACATATGTACCTAATTTACATATTTGTATAATACATACATAACGTAAGTGTGGTTGAAATCGTGCACACATACATTATTTAGTACAAGCCGAGCAACTTGATACATACTATGTAATACATACATAAAACCAACATTGACGTTGACCACAGCACAACGTAAATTATCATTTTTATTGAGCATTTGTTTTAAAGGCAAAGAAATATGTGTGAATGGGTTATCCAGAATGAAATTCCACTTTGTGGGTAAAGATATTTTTCACGTTTGAATGGGGGTTTCACTGATAAATTACCATCTTCTTCCCGTAAAATGTTATTTTGCAATTTTTCCTCTAAAATGTTATTAGCCTCCGGATTGAAGACTATGCAAAGAATGATTTACATATGCTGCAGCTGGACACTAGTAATTGAATTGCTTTCCAATGCGTCAAAGCATATACTTATATTTGTTGAATCAGTTCTTGTCACAAGAGTAGTTTTTCGTTATTTTGAAATTTAAGAAATATTGACAAATTGAGAATTGATTTGTATTGAGAATGCATATTAAAAAATGCAAGTATTGAATTTGCCAAATCCGCAGTTTTCAATGCGTATGAAAGAATTTCCTGCCTATAAATGACGTGATGGTGGGTATTATTAGCTTTTCATGCGTACATACATAATTTTCTGTAAATTATATTATGAATGTATATATGTACATAATTGGGAGTTAGAAATGACGATATTGATATTTCCAGCTTAGATAATTGACGGACAGTAGTTCATATGATATACATTTTACAAATTGGTTTCTCCACGAGGATAAGTTATTTGCATCATAGAATTAAATATTGCATTCATGTAACATATATTTCTCTACACGTATTTATGAAAATATTTGATTATATACATATGCATCTACAGTTAATACATAGATTTTAGGATTATATGTACGGTGATAAACATATGCATGCCTAGCATTTCAACCGGAAATCATTGATTACATAAATTTCTTACAAAAATGATAGCATATATTGACTATTCCTATAACTTGCGTTTTGAACCATTCGCAATTTCAAAATAAACAGACAGACCACTTGAATTTCATTTCGGTTGGATTTTCTATTTCTTTTTTAAATTATAAAGCCTTACATATGGAAATTATCGCAGATATTTGGCAATTGACTTCGAAATTAAAAGTTTGGAAGAAATTTGATCTGAACTTTAAAAAAATCTCTCCTAGCCTATTACATAGTATCCAGACTGTGAGCATGCGATATTATGTAATTACCATACCCCGGAAAAATATTTTTTTATCCTACCCTACTCATGTTGAGCTCAACACGAGTAGGGTAGGATAAAAAAATATTTGTCCGGGGTATGGTAATTACACAACACACTCTCTTAAATCTGAGCATAGTCCAGTTCATTTTTCAAGTCAGAACTTGTCATAACAGACATAAAACGTGCATCCTCCTGTTACGACTCGTTCATTTTCATTGTCATGATTTCTTATCAGTTTCCACACTTATGTGTACATACATACGTTCTATGTCCATAGATATAGAGATCAACTTTAGCATGCATACGTATGTACATCGCTCGCACTTTATACCATTCTTTGCATACAAAAGATCAATATAATTTTTTATCAACTGTTGCAGCTCTTCGATGTGGAGTGGGAATGCGTGTCTCGCAGTTTTGCTTTACTTACATATTTACCTTACCAAATGTACATGCATACTCTGAATGTGCACAATCATTAAGAACAAGCAGTGACAGATAAAAACACTGTTTTACTTTTTAAGGTTGCCGACAACATACGAACCCATACTCACTATTTAAGCAGATAACTCACTTTGCCGTATTCAGTGATCTTTTACCCAGTGGTCAAATCGGATCCACTATTTTGTCACAATTTCTCAGTCGCTGATAACTTGAGACAAATGGCTTACAAATTGTACTACTACGATGGACGTGGATACGCCGAACCAATCCGAATGATTTTGTCCTACGGTGGGGTGGACTTTGAGGACATTCGTGCCCCAATGTTCCCAATTCCGCAGCCTTTACCTGCCGACATCAAAGCAAGTAAGTCCCCATATTAAAATGTCATAAATATTTCTGTAAATATCGCTGATAATCGTTTTATTATCCTTGAAATAATTTAATCTTCTCAGAATCCACTTGGGGACAAGTTCCATTCATCGAATTTGATGGCAAGAAGCTCAACCAGTCGCTTGCAATTACGCGATACTTCGCAAAAAAGTTTGACCTTGTTGGCTCCAATGAGTTTGAAGCTGCCCAATGTGACGAGTATGTCGACACTGTGGTCGATTACGTGAAAGGTGAGGAAAATCGGGCTATAAATTTAATGTGGAGTATTAAGTACCGGTCTGCATGTTTGCATTCCAACACAATGTTGCAAAAAAAATTGCAAACGACTTAAATACTAGATTTGGAGGTGCGCAAATTCGCAAAGAAATTTGCAAGCGAATTTTTTTTTGCTAACGATGCCAACTCGTGATGAATACCCCCAATGTTTTCGTAAAGTGATCAGTATTGAAGTAAAGTGACTTCTGTTTGAATTTCAGCCTGGTTTCCCCTCGTCATGGAACAGGATGCCGAAAAGTTGAAGAAAATGGAGGAGGAAGTGACGAAAAGCTCGAGAGAAAAATATTTGAGCAAATTCAACGCCATCATTTTAGAAAACGGGGGACAATTCCTCGTCGGAAAGAAGATGACTTGGGCCGACATTTATTTTGCACAAGCCCTCAACAATGGCGAATTGATTCACGGGACAAAGTTTACAGAGGAGTATCCAGGCTTGAAGGCCATGTATGACAACGTCTTCAACACTCCAGCCATCAAGAAATGGGTGAAGGGTCGACCCAGCACAAAATTCTAATTAATACTTCTACAATTTGCTATTACAACTTGTAATTTACAAGGTTAATTAAAGTGAGGTGCACATATGCAAAAATTTCTTAACATTTTGTTCACTTGAGAAATATGTATACAATTATTTGCAGATTAAACAAATGTACATTTACATAGTGGGGTCATAAGTTCTCATGAATGCATTTCCGGTAATAAATCCCAAAGTATTAGAGCTATCTGTTCGAAATTTTTATGGATTAACAAGGTATTAATATTGTTTAGAAATCATAACTTCTTTGTCAAGATTTCGTCCACGGGCAATTAGACAAGACATAACTCGTGACGGCCACAGGTTGATCGTGGTACGCGCCAATTTTCGTGCAAAAAGTATTTCAGACTTTTCACCGTTGGCAAAAAATTTAATAGAAAAAAAGGCCAGATATTTGTTGTACAGAAGTCTGACATCCGTTTAAGTCAAGCACCTCGTATGCAATGATTACGTATGGGGGATCTGCGTGTATGGACTGAGCACCACGGGTGCTCGCAGAGACAACCAAAAATGATGATGATGATTATGGCACGAATCTTTTGAATCTATTCCGGCACGTGTAAACAACTTGTCAATAAGACTTATATTTTCGAGAGATATCTTACAACATTAGAAACACAAACTGGTTAACTTTCATTACGTCATAAATTACTGTCCATTTGTAAAGATAAATTTAAAATTTAACACTTATTTTCACACTACAATCCTGAACGGCTGAATACAGAAAATCCACCTCCAACTTCATAAAAGTTATTCATTCAAAATTAAACTATATTTGGTGATAAGACTAAAATTAAAGGAATTAGTTTGTGTTTGTGTTTTTGTTGGAAATTTGATTGCTGGACAAATTAAATAAAGTAAGTACATACATACATATCTTTATATTAAAGCGTATGCATTCTGAAAAAATATGTACTATAAAAATTTGATGATGACATGTAAAAAAAATTGAAATTCTTAAAATCGAAACGAGTCACGTCGATTTTTCTAAAAAAGGGCCATTCAGTAAGTACGTCGACAAATTGAATATTGAGGGAATTAAGATTTTTGGTGACCCAACGCGAGAACACATAAGTTCACCACATTTCATCTATAGATTCAATTTTAGCAAAAATCTCACTTTGCCCCAGACCACACCCATCCTGCACACACGGACAAACAGACAGACAAAGGGTTCCCATAAAGTAGCTGGAGTACTTAATATATAATTTAGCGCAACTAAATCTCACTGCAATGCAAAAGTTATATGTTCAAATTGTATACGTTTTCTTTGCACAGCCCCCATGTTTCTCATATCTGTCTCATCTCTCATTTCTTTCACCTCATTACTTCACCACATCCATCCACCCACATATCTGCCATCTCGCACCAACAAGTGCGTTATTAGTGTGGTTCTCTCCGTCGCAAGAAATCGTGGTGTCCAGCTCAATGACTAAACCAGCCCATTTAAATCCAAGTTCTAGTTAAGGTAATATAGTCTACGTCTATGGTTTAAGTATGCGGAAGTCAATACGAAGTCATCACCGTGGTGTGCATGGGAGCAAGTTGGCTGGAGAAATGAAATCTCTGTTTTTTACCGCAAAGGGTACAAGTTGAAGCTAAGAATTATTTTCAGAGTGTCCTAAAGCCAAACGTTAATAACCTGAACCCTGGACCCTCCGAAAATCGACATTGGACCTTTCAACAAGACCCTGTTCCTGCGCAAGGTGCAAAATTGTCCAAAACTGGCTTCAGACGAATTTTCATGACTTTTTTTCATCCGTAGAACGGTGCTCAGTATCTGCAGACCTTAATCCCCTAAATTATGACTGGTGGTGAAAATTATAGGTACAAGTATGCTCTAAATTTCACCCAAGTGTGGAAGGGCTGAGGTCGCACTTACTGAAGATCTGGCGCTTTTCCCTGGAAATCCGTGCGTGCCGCGATCGAGCAGTTTTCGCCACGACTTATGTCTTGTGTACAAGCCCGTGGAGGAAATTGTGAAAACGAAGTTATGATTTCTAAACAAGATTAATACCTTGTTCATCCACAAAAATTTCTATCAGATAGCTCTAATACTTTGGGCTTTATCACCGGAAATGCATTCACGGGAACTTATGGTCGGACTATGTATGTAAGGATCTGCGAAATTCGTACAAAAATCATGTCTGAAATTACATATTTACGAATATTATAGATAGTGACTACTTCTTGATTTTCATTATTTTTTGTTTTTTAATGATTTTATTTGCATAATTTACATAAAGAATTTTAATTTTTCTTGCATACTTATGTACCATGATAAACTAAAACTATTTCTGCCTTGATGTGTACTCATCCTTCAAAACTCTTCGAAGTATTTTTCCAGAGGGTGCTTTAGGAATTGCGGAGACTAATTCTACGCCACCGACAAGCTTTTTATGGGAAGACACCTTTGACTCCATGAAATCACTAACGGACTTTTCTGTCAAACTTTTCGTCTTTGGGACAACGTAAGCACGCGGTGCTTCGCCCAATTTCTCGTGCGGAATGCCAACAACGGCGACATCCGCTATTTCAGGGTGTTGTCTTAAAATGTCTTCCAGCTCGGCAGGGGCAACCTGCCAGATCGTCAATGCAATTAAAGTATACTTTATACATGCCATAATTAAATCGTATTTATTCAGTACCTGAAGCCCTTTCACTTTGATTAGCTCTTTCAGCCTGAAATGATTAAGGATAAGAAAATAAACATTTTTTTAATCAAAAATCACGTTACTACGCTATTTGTGACTACTTACCTGTCCACGATGTACAAAAACCCTTCATCGTCGTGATATCCGATATCCCCTGTTTTTAAGAAACCGTCATCGTCCCTGGTTTCCTTCGTAGCCTTTTCGTTCTTATAGTAGCCTTTCATGATCTAATAAATTGTTCTGAAATTAATGGATGTACGTACATATGAAAAAGTGCATGTCTCCTTCTAACCTGCGGTCCACGAACGCAAATTTCTCCAGTTTCATTCGGTCCGACAACTTTCCCTGTAGCAATGTCCACTATTTTGGCGGTTGTTCCTGGAAGTAAAGTTCCACCTGATCCAGCCTTGGTAACACTTACTTCCGGTGGTGTCATGTGGCTTCCGGAAGAAATTTCGGTCATTCCATAAGCTATAAGATAGAATAAATGCATGATTCGATTAAACATTATTTGCACATGGATAACAATTGGTTCTAAATAGAATCCTTATTATGTATGTATGTATGTATGTATGTATGATTTATTATTCCTTTTTTTCGGCCACTTCGGGCCCATAAAGGAGCAAATTTGATAAAATCATTAAATGAGTCACAAAAATTGCAATAAGATGAGTAATTAAATTGACATTCATTAAATCTGGGAGTTCGATTTGATAAGAGATCAGTATTTAAAACATGGTCATAATAACGCACACGAAAGAAAGGGTTGAGTCAGCTATTTAAGAACCAGCGTGACAGAGTAAGTATGTCATAAAAGTGTATAATTGTTGAGTCAGGCGAGATTCCAGTCCATAGTTGAAGAATTTGAGCGACGTGATATTGGTCAAGGAATGTTGTTGTGAGGAGAGGAAACCAGCCCAGTCAGTATTGGGATGTGGCGTATGTTGATATTTTGTAAGGAAGAAGTGTGTAGATGAAATTACGACATCCGGTCGGTGGTAGGTAGATAAGAAGGGGAGGAGACGAATGTTATATGGAATCGTGGGTGATGTTGCTCCTGCAATCCTTGCCTGCCAGGAAGGGAAGAAGAACAAAGTCCACGCCATGGAGAGTGATGAAAAGTATGTCGTAGTACGCCTTCTCCATCGAAGACAGGATGCGCCACAACCTGTTGAAGTGGGTCACAGCGGCCGCCACGGCGTCCCGACGTGGTCACTGATTCCCAACAACGAATGACCCCCAGGCGTCCCTTGGGTGGACACGAATGATGATGGCTGGAAGAGCGTCCTCTGTCCCGGCCCCCATCTTTTGCCGAAAAATCTTGCAAGATGTGGCAATGACGTACCCGGTCCTCCTCGTGGATGATAATGCAGTTCGGTTTTAACAAGACGCACACACAGCATTCTGCCCCCCACAAAATTATGAGATGAGTGTCCCGTAGTGTTGACGAGTGTCAGAAAGATATACTTTCAGTAGCCGGGGTAGTTTATTGCAGTATTTCCAGTGCACAATTTAACAGTTTACACTTTCATGCGCAAAGCGCAATGAAAGAGCTGAGTAAAGTGTGTAGTTGTTACGTGGAGCCGACTGAAATGCAGAGAGAGAGACTCGACCACTCTCCTCCGTGTCTCAAACCGAACTCCAGAATCCTTATTATGTAACTCCGGTTATATGTATGTATGTAAATACTTCCTTATCTCCCCGTGTCAAGTAAACCCCACTACTCTTATCCGTTCAATTGCTGGGTAAATTTGCGAAAACATCTCATGGTTTACGAGCAAGAAAAAGTTTGCAAAATCTTGCAAATTTCTCAAAGCTTCGCAAGTTGTGCTGCGAATGCTCAATTGCGAGATACATGTGTGAAATATGCGAATGACACGAGTACTTTTCTATAATATTCCTTTAGATCCATGATAATATTTGAGATTTCAAGTCTTTCCAACAACCCAATTTTTCATACATCGGTTTTCACATGGATTCACATTTTTATGAACAAGGAATTATTACAATTACAAACATTACCTTCTTGATAGATCATTCCGTGATCAAACTTTTCCAGATATCGACTGATCAGAGTTTTGCCCGTCGGTGCTCCTCCAGCCACGGATCCTTTAACCGTTTCCAAGTCTTTCTTCGTAACGTCTGGGTTATGCAGGAGGAACTGCATTAATGGCGTCACCAAATGTAGTAAGGTTGGCTGTACAGATAAAAACGTTACTTTGTAAATTTGGTTGGTAAAAATAATTGAATACGGCATTTTCTCGATGCAGGGATATAGCCTTAGTGATGAGGGAAAGAATGAGGTAAAAGAAGCTTTTAGGAAACCAACATTACAACAAAATTACGAAGTCTTATCGTTTGATGATGCTATATTTTTCCTGGTTTTTGGAACTGGTCATAAGGACGACTTTGTGATCGAGTCATTAGATTTTCTTAAATTGTCCATTTTTTAAGAGTCTTACCTTGTGGCGTCTAATGGTTTGGGTGAAAGTTGCTGGATCAAATTTAGGCAGACAGACGCAATGAGCGCCGTGATGTAAGGCGCTGGCGAGTACGAATTGCAAGCCGTACATGTGGAAGAAAGGCAAAACTGCGATAAATCTTTCCCCATCGGTACCTTCGTTGTAGAAGGTTTGCCTGTAGCCAGGAGTTAAGGCTTGGAGCAAATTTGTGCTAAATGTGCTATGTGTTAGCTCCACACCTTTTGGGGGACCCTGGTTAGAAAGGAATATTGAGTATTTATATTGAGGGTATTCACATTTGCAATTGTCTTTGTATCCTTAGTATCGTAAAATAGGTTACGAAGGAAAGATAAGGGGTTAAGCTTTGTAAAAATCGCAAGCCTAATAACGTGACTTTTGATGACAAAATCTCGTTACAGGCGTAACTCACAGATTTTGCTATACGAAGGAATAATGATTACCCTCATTAAAATATTATACGAAATCGTTGCGCAAATCATATCAATGAGTCAAAAGAAGTGCATACCATACTATAATTAAGATGAAAATATAAAACTTGACTGAAAATTGCATAAAATCTAGAATTTAAGACCATCTCTAAATTTGGAAATTGTTTAATTTAAATTACAAATGTGTTTAAATCACGAAACTCTACAAAATGTGTAAATTAAGTAGAAATCATTTGAAAATGCATAACTCAATAAAGTTTATGCAAATCACAGAAAATTACAAAATATGGAAATTGCATAAAAACGAAATATTTTAAATCAAACCAAAAAATATCTACAAATTAATCATAATATTCAAATTTAGCAGATTTACAAAATGTGAACGCTTTGATCTGATCAACTACTCCATTTCATGATTTTACCGAAATTTTAAAATTTGCTTAGTTTCAGTACCGTAGTTCCGCTCGAGTAAGGGAGTAAGGCCGTCTGGGTTTCCGTATCGATGTCACTTCCCTTCAATAACTTATCCCTGTCTGGCTCCGTATTTAGCATATCGAAGAAATTATGATGTCCTTTCGGGTCTCCGATTACAATCACGCTCTTCAACGTGGGAGCCAATTCCTTAACTTTTTCCACGATTGGGAGTAGTTCGGAAAGTGTGATTATGGATTTACCCCCACAGTTCTCGACTTGTCGGGCAACCTCAGCTAAAAAAAATCGTAAAATCACACGTGCATAATTCCAACATTTTCAAACCTCAGTATTTAATTAGACACACAACTTCCTAGAAATTTTAGATGACCAACACGGAAACGTATGTAATAATTAAATCAAATTTACATCATCATTTCCTCCAGCACCCGAATAAACTTAAAAAATGTTACATGTCACACATGAATGCCACGTTTTGTTTTAGGCAGTTTAGGTAAAGGCGAGGATGTACATAAATATGTACTCCTTACATACGTGGCTTGAGATTATTAGGCCCATTTTTAAATCAAATCGGAAAAAACACTTACCCGGCGTGTATGCCGGATTTATGGGGGAAGCGATGAACCCAGCGTCCCAAATTCCCAACGCGACAATAGCATATTCCGGTATGTTTGGCAACAATATGCACACAGAATCCCCCCGTTTTAGTCCGTGATGGATTAACGCCGTTGCAAAACTTTCACCTTTCTTGTAAACTTCGCCATGCGTGTAGATTCTACCAGTGATTCCACACTCCTAAATAATTTATGGACACAAAAATATATCAGGTTTATTCAAAAATCAGAAACCTCATGTGCAAAAACAATATGCATAGCTTTTTTTAGAAATTTTACAATTCCATTTTTTGCTAAAAATCATAATTGGCAATTTACATACATTAAATTCTTAAAGTCCATACCAGTGCTGGATGATTCTCATATTTTTCCAAATTTAACCGCAAAAATTCCGGTATCGTCAAATTTTTAGAAGCCTGAAATTCCACTACGGACGATATCACGTTCGGATTTTCGGGTAACTTTGATTTTATCCATTTTCCCCGAAACGCTGACCCTTGTAAGATTTGAGATGAACAAAACGATCTAACAAGTAGTTTCGGATCGTTAAATTTTCGTATAATCGGGCTGAAACTTAGCAATGCCATTTTACCAGAAGTATGAAACTAAATCCACCAAATTAATCAATAATGTTGGAAAATTAAACATATATAATTCCGTTCTCTAGATATACTAAACTCACATTCCACAAGAAGTACAGCCTCGAACCAGCCGGTTGCCTTATCACGACATTAAATAATAATTATTACATGACCGGCGGAACAAATAGGGGGACAGAGGAACAATGTCCTCACGGTTATTCGATGTCCCCATCGTCTGCCCATGCTGCATAAACCTCTCCCTCCTCCACAATCCTGCAATGTTAATGTCCCCAAATGTTCTCCTCGGCCACTGAGGATGAGTTTATGTGGATTGAGTGATGCATATGCATACGTATCCATACATAATATTTACTTATCTGGATTAGCAAGAGTTTGGTGATGTGTCGGATATTAAATTCGTGGCAGGGTTCAAAGTACATATGTATTACAAGCAATGAATAAAAAAATTAAGCTTTTAAGCTTAATTTTTGCTTTTTAAATGTGTTTTAAAAATTATTTATCTAGAGTTTTTGCTCTTTACCTGGGTTTTACTTCGGGTTTTTACTGTGTTTCTGGTATGGGAGGACTACAATGCTACATACATACATACATACATACATACATACATACATACATACATACATATATATGTATGTACATACTACTACATATATACTCGTAATTATTTTATTACATATAATTATACACATTCATCAAAACTATTACTTCGTATTAAATAAGGACATGAAATGGTGTTGATACTACACTTTTTTATATTGGGTTTAGTACTGATAGTAATGAATCGGCGTTGGCAAATTTGTCGCGATTTTAAGGATATTTTTCTCCTAGATGTACTAAACTTGGTCGCGTTCCCCATAAGTCTTGTTCCGTGTAGTAGGCAGGGTCATCATTGGAACTGGCGTCCAAACAGACTGCGAGACCATCCCAGATTACGTCACCGGGTTTAAAATTGCTTTCAGGTTTTGTAACAGAGTTTGAATGTTGTCTAAAAAGGCATAAAAATAGTACAAAATTATAAATGATAACCAGAAACGAAGCACATTATTTAATTTAAAAGCACCTGAATGACGAATGGATATTCTTCCTTTTTCTTTGTAAAGCGTTATCATCTTCAAATTCTGGGTCAGATCTGTGAAAATTAAAAAATGAAAATGTTGTAAAAACGGGTCTATTTTTGAACAGAACACGCTTCAAAATGGCGCAAAAGGTGTGTAAAAACAAAGCCATATAAATAAATTTTACTCTGCGTTAAAAGTTGTGCCGAAAAATGGACCAATTTTCAGTTTTCAGGAAACGAAATAAATGCAAAATGCAAGAAATTGCAATAAAGTTCGCCAAATACGCGCCATCTAGCGACGTGCCGTATATGCTATAGCGGTGGGAAGTAGTTTCATTTGACTTGCATTTCTTGAAGGTCAAAATAGCTGCAAGAAACCACTTTGTTGCAGTTATTTATTGCAAGTGGTAACTTGCACCCGAAACACCGCCAATTTCCAGCAAGTCGATTTCCATGAATAAATATAGCGTTGTATGCATTTTTTGCAAATTTACTTACACTTGCGCCCCCGTTTCCATTTCGACGTTATCACCCCCGTTTTCATACTGTTCTAAACCCTTGAGCAATGTCATCCTCAAGCGAACCCCGTCTTCGTAATATTTGATATGTTTGTAAACTTCTGGCATGGGGAGGACGCCGTCATCATTGGGATGTTCCAAATAAAGGTCGTGATTTCTCGAAATGTGGTGCGCTATTCCGACTGCTTTGTCCAGCTCGGTCATTCTCGAAAATTTGTGAATATTGTTGATAATTCCGTAAGAGTAATCTTTCCCTTCTTTCCGAGTGTCGCGAAACCTGAGACAACAAATATGTATTTACATATTTACAGGAAAATGTCAAAATTTTGAAAACCTTTAAGGTCACTAAAATTAAGGTTTTACTAGGATAAGGATTAGATCTCACATAGATTTTTAATCTCAATCATCCCTATTCTATGTCTTTAAATGTAAATTTATAAAATGACATCAATTTCATAAGTTTTGAAATGAATCCAATTTTTGACATTTTAATGTAAAGTTAATTTTTGACACTACAAAACTATCGATTAAAAAAATTCCCAATTTATTTGCCATTTTTGTAATAAAAACCTTCTCAAAAATGAATTCGCTAACTTTTCTTTCAAATCGATAGTTTTGCAGTACCAAAAATTAATTTTATATTAAAGTAGGAAAAGTCACTTTTATCTCAAAACTCATGAAATTTATGCCATTTTAGAAAATTACATTCAAAGCCATTGAATGCGGATGAAGTGAGATTTAAAATCTATGACAGATTTGTTCACTTATTGGAATTGTGTGAATAAATTTTAATTACCATCTATTTTGAACCATCTTCATATTAAAAAGCATCTCCATTTGTGTCGCGTAAAAATGTTCCGCATTAAAGTCATCATTAAACACATCGAAGCAAATGGTACGGACAAAGTCGACAAATTTCCAATTCATGTCGACAATTATGTCGGTATTTAACGGGTCAAAGGCCAAGGTTAAGGGAGGGAGTGGAATATCGTTGATGGTTTCTTTTCCATTCGTAGTACTGGACTTGTTGCTATTTTTTGTTGGATTGGTGGTGGTGGGGGTAAATGTAAACGAACTGGCCTTAAATCAAGAATAATTACCAAATTAGGCATTATTTTAGAGTTGTGTACTTATACATACTAGGGCATGAAAATAAACGCCACGCGTTTTGGGAATTCTAGACATGCAAATAAATGTCCGGAATTTTAGCATGAAAATACATACATAAATGCTGAAAATCTTTTGGCGTGAAAATAAATAGTTAGAGTTTTAAGCATGAAAGTAAATACGGGGAATTTTGGATACAAATACAATATTTTGATACAAATAAATGCTATGAAGTTTAGGCATGAAAATAAATGGTGGGAACAGGGTATTCCGACCCCGGGTTTTACTGGGTTGGGGTTTTGGGGTTTTACTGGGTTTTACTGGGTCGCAAATCAGTAAAACCCAGAGGGTTTTACTATGTTAAAGGGGTTTTACTGAGTGTTACTCGGGATTTACTAAGTTTTATCTAAAATTCAAATAGATAAATCAATAGAATCAGTTTGCAGATGCATATATAACTCGAATTAAGTACTCTGATCAATATCCAGTAAATTTCTCTATTTCGAATTTTTGTTTATTATCTTAAAATCATAATTTATAGCTTAACTTGGAGTTTGATCAAATTCGTATTTTTCTTGTGTTCCTGGCATTTTTAATTCAAGTTTTTTGATAAATCTTGATAAAATTTATTAATTTAACAAATTGACGTAACATTGTAAGTTTTATTACTTCACCCTAAACATTTAGTAAAACCCAGTAAAACCCAGTAAAACCCCGGGGTAGTTGTTTTCAGAGTAAAACCCTGGGTTTTTCCGAACCCTGGGTGGGAAATGCATGAAAGTAAATGCCGGATAAATGGGGCATCCCATCACCCATGGAGAACTACATATGCAAATGACCGTACAAGTATAAGTCTACTTAAGAAATTATAGCACCTACTTTTTTGGGGCATGTCCCATTCTGATAACGAATTTCTAGCACATCACTCTTATTCCAAGGTTTCACTTTCTCCCCACATTTCGTCAAAACAGCCACAATCCTGTCAAACTGGGTCCCCGTAAGTCGTCCGACGTCCACATCGTAGCCTTCAAAGAGGTAAAAGAAGCTTTGAAAACCAGCCTCCGTCAAGTCGCTGGGAACCATTTCATGCGGTACTATTTTTGAAAATAGTTTAAAGCTTTTCTCCAGGAGGATAAATCTCTGCGTGGAAGGGGTCCGATTCAGCTCGGGAAATCCTCTTTTACGCATGATGTTAAAAACTCGAAGTTTGTTGTGCTGGGTGGAAAAGGTGTCGTTTTCCAGGTGACTGATCGGGTAACGGATACTTCGAGGTAAGGTTTGGTTAAGGGGGTCGGTGGTGTCGTCAGTCTCGGAAGACGATGGAGGTGGAGATATCGTCGCGACAGGTTCGTCAGTCTCACTTTCCTCGTCATTTTCTCGCTTGTATCGCAGCAATAATTCTTTTGGGGGCGATACGTTGACTTGTTTTGTAGAATGATAGAAATGATTTGGACAGTTGTTTCCTATATTTAAGTATAATGGATTAATAATCCATGGAAAAATCGATCTGCCAAAAATTGACCATTTTTTCTTAAAATACCCATCAGACTCCTGAGGAATTGTTGCAACATAAGTTGTTGGAGGAATTGCTTTTAAAAATATATGTATAAGGAGATTACTTAATATATACAATTTTGGTATTTTTCACGCAGCCGAAACGATCCTATCTACCCACATTATCACCTACATAGATGGCTGCAATCATTGCATATCTTTGGAGCAAGAATGCACAAAAGTCAGGTCGAGGTTCTTTACTAAATCGACCCAAACACGTTGATATTATCAAGACACCGCCGCGTCATATTCTGGAACTAATTTTATTTGTCTGGTCCTTTATCTGAGGTATTCAGGGTTATCCAGATGAGCCCCCGGGACAAATATGTAGGTATTAAACTTGAACTCATTTTCTACTGGAGACAAGATAATCAATATCTGTTCCTCCGTGGAGCCAAATTGTCTAATCGTCTGGCCCAATTATAGATAAATTAGCAAGAAAGGGCGGATGGGTATGCGTTTTGTTGCAGACTTTTTTTTTAGAAAAATTGGTCAATTATTGGCAGGTCTATACGGAAAATAATTTTTTACTTGAAAATAGCGTTACTTATTTCTTCTCAACTTTTGATACGGATTCGATTTCGAAAACCTCCGAGTACAGACTGCCTCCTCTGCAGGGAGACGTAACAATCCCAGGCACGCTATCTTGATCCAGGCGAAAACAGCAATCGCCGCCGCCACTCCTGTTGTATTTAGCTGTTGACGACAAGTAACATAATTCGGTCAGCGACACTAATTTTTATCAGGGGTGACCAAAACACTTTGTCGAAATACATTATCTTGATCTCCGTTCTTCTTAGGGTTTGGTTTTGTATGCTGTTGCAGTCACAAAAATATGAAAATTTACATACGTGGAGAATGCAAGCCTTACGAAAATACAGGTTTTGTGAAGAAATTGACTTTTCACCTCTGTCGAAATGCATTGTTTTCCAGATTTTCTAAGAATAAAATGCTGACGACGATAAGAAGTTAATTTCTTCACAAAAACTGTATTTTCGTAAGACTTGCATTCTCCACGTATGTAAATTCTCGTCTCGCGAACTGGAAATCCGAACCCTGTGACGAACGGAGCTCCAATACCGTATTTGATAAAGTGAATTAAAGCCAATCCCTGATTTTAATTATGTACTAGATTATTATGAAATCGTCTTGTAATTACGAACCATACGTGACTATGGACACCCTCAAAGTCTGCGGAAACCCGATAGGGGTCCACCCCTCGTAGCAGATGTCCACATCGCCGAACTTTCCCATCCCGAATCTCACCAATTTTGAACTCCTCTGAACGTTTATTATTTCAATTTCACTCTGATTTTTAAAACGTATTGGGTGTGGAGCAGCAGAGAGCATTGCGAGGTCATATTTTCTCCACTTTGTAAACTCCTCATTTTTAAAGTGGACAAATGTGAGGAGCGGCTTGAAGGGGGCGGTGGCCTTCGTGAAGGGAAGAATTGCTCGGATGGGGGGAGTAAATGAGCCATATGGATTGCTAACCTCAGGGGAAATTCCACAGGCATTTTTTCTCCATTCTAAAGTTTCTGTAGTAATGAGGCTGTTTTCTTGAGTACAACAATTGCGGACGATGGAAAATCTATTTAGTAATAGTTTTTTAAGAGTCGAAATAGGTTTGGGTTTGTATGTAAAAATTTTATAGTAGGACTCGATTCGTCATAATCAGAACAGTTTTTACCATTTCTCGACTCTGTGAATTTATTTGAAACCTCTGTCCGACAAATGTGTAAATTAAATTGAGTAGGGAGTTGCAAATTTTTAAATAATATATGTATGTACCATCCAGAAAAAGTAAAGCTCATCGAAACTAGCTGACCATGAGTTAAAAAGGTTTACCTTCATACTATTCATCAATTTATTTACTGTCAAGCTGTCGCCCAGAATTTTAAAATAAATTCCCAGAAAACTGAATAAAAATGTATTGATTTTGACGATTTTTTTAATGAGACATCGAATTCTACGTTAAATTTCATATATGAAAAACGACCGGCCGAAAATTGGTTCAGATTTTGCAAAACGCAAAGAATTGTTTATTTCCTGGCACAATTTTTTATACGCAACTAAATAATTCTATAGCAAAAAAATTGCACCCTTTTATTCATACAATTGTGCAAATTATGCACACATTTCTTTCACAGGACCGTTTAAAAAAGCTGGCCAATTTTCGACACATAGATTTTCATGTGCCACTTACATGCCGTAGTAGCAAAGACATGTCTCATTGACCGGTCGGGTAAAGAATATCCCTCCGGGACAGTCACTCGTACTAACTTGGTAAAATTTCCCCCCTTCACTTAAAGAAAGTCCGCCATACCGAAAAAACTCTGAAGAAGATGCTTCTTTCCCATGCAATAATGTTGTCGTATGAAAAGTCAAAATTATGAAAAAGTTAAATGAAAATGAAAACGGGAAATTTTCTAAAAATGTCATGATGCACTTGTAACGTAACGATAATATACATAACAAGAATAATTAACTAATCATTTTACTGCAACTTTCATAACTTTCGCTTTTCTGTTAGAATTTGATTTATTTATGTCTAGATAAATATAATATAAATAAATTTACAAACAATTTATGCATTGTGAAAATTACAATAAGAATTGTGATACCGATTGTAACTTGGAAGTATTTAGTACGTAGACACAAATTGTTCCCTATTCATCTCATTCATCTCGTTCGACCTCTGTTCGTTACAGTCAACATTACATGCTGGAGGATTCAGATTAATTTGAAAAAGTTAATAAATTGCTGGTTTTTGTCGTAAGTAAGGTATGATTTGCGTAAAATGATATATTCAAATAATAATTTACTTAATTTACATAATTGAGGTAAATTCATCTATGTTATGAAATTGACGTAATTAAGTAACTTGAGTATATCCTCAATTGTATTAACAGTTTTCAAGAAAATGTTGTAATCATATGATGGAAATCGATTTTTGTTGCAGATAAAATAAATAATAAAAATCCAATTGTTGCAAATTTATTTTATTAATCGGTCGATCCTTGGCTTTGCCTAAGAGAAAGATTTCTGAGAAGATTTTGTCCTGCAGAAGGTTTGTTCGGATTTTACTTATTCTGTAGAACCGTAATTGCATAATTCTGCCTACTTATAATTAGTTCTGGATAAGCTACGTACTGCACAATTCACTCTGCATAAAGTTTTCCTGCAGGAAATTGGGCCTTTCGTACAAATTTTTACTCGGGTGACTAATAAACTGACTAATCGCGTATAGAAGTAAGCAAACATATCCAGGCAGTACTCCACTGAAGCAGAAAAGAAATTCTCTCGAAGAAATAAAACTTTACCAGATTGTGCAACTTTTCGTCACCTCCGGCATCCCACCCCACAAACAAATTTTGATGTCCACTTGTACCAGAGTGCTCGGATAGTAAAGAATGCGTAACGCATTCCAAGAGTTGCAACCAAGAAATTCACAGTGACTCACGGCTTGTGACTCACAAGTTGTGAGTCACTGTGGTTACAAAAACGATATTTTTTTAGAATTCTCAAAACAAACAAAAAAACGAAGTGTATGTATGTTTTGCAAAATAAAGATATGTAAATATTCATGTCAAGACATACATATCACCGACAATTTAAGCTATGATGTAACACGTCGTATGAAAATATACATTATATAAGTATGCATTGTACATATATACATACTTAACGCAATGTGAACCATGTGCCCCTTCAAAATGAAAATGCCACATGACATCGCCACAAACTGACATCACTGGTGAAATGCGAACAACACAAGGACCCTACATGTTTCATGAAGCATGCGATTTATTTGTGGGTTGCAGGAGTGGCTTACATAAATATTTATGTAAGCATATAGAATATGAGTCACCCCTGGTGGGTGCGGGGGAGTATATATACCCCCCGTGAAAATTAATCACACACTTTCTGCAAGGAAGTGAAGGTGGTAGGAAATTAAAATAAATAAGTGAATAGCTATAGAAATACCGATATATTTACACATCAATCGTAGAAGTTACATTCCTTCCATCCTCATCATAGTACATAAACGCAGCCAAAAACTTCATAATTTCCATGAAATTAATCAATCGCAAAGTCTAATTCACATCACATTAATTTTGTAGTTAAAAATAACAATCTTTATCATGCGAACTTTATCCTTTCCCAATCTTAATTTCGTCGAACTTATCACCAGCTTCGTATTTATGGCAGTCATATCTCTCCAAGAGGCACACACCAGTCTTAATTCAGTCCTCGAAATATTTTCGCATTGTACCCTCATCGTAAAATTCACTACAAACAAAACCAATTTTATTCCCCTGCATCCCATCTTAATTCACGTTGAAGACTTTGGCAAATTAGTTCCAGAGCGCTATTCTGGTAACCCGGCGAAATTTCTGTTTAAAAACGTGTCATTCACTCGCCGACTACAGCAGCCCAAATTTTGCTGGTCCTACATATTCCCTGATATGGGTGACAACTTTCTACTCCCAAATTTAATAAATTCTCCAATATTTCCTCGTATTTTGGGTTCTACTTATCCCGTCCACCTAATTTGGATAATTTCACCAGATCATGAAAAGGCAACAAAGGAAATGGAGACAATTTACGAGAAAATTCTGTCAATGAGAGAAGACATTATTAGTTTGGGAAGTCGTGAATTATACTTTGTTCAACCCTGTTTGAACGAAACTAATGTGCAGTTTTATCACTTAAATCGATATCATCACCCGAATGCTACACTTTATACACAAATTTTTCCGAAATTCCAAAAATTCACAAAAATCATGTGCAATCTAACCTTTAAAATCGAATGCTTCCAATCCATTGAAAACATAACAGACAAAATCGCCCTTGCTTTCAACAAATTTTCCTGGATTTATATAAATTGGCTGGACCTGACCCATTTTTCATACAATTTCAGCCAAGAGTTTGTTAACATGCAGGAGAAATATTTTCGCCATGGACAAATCTTAAATTGGATTAAGGTCGCAAACCAATCTGAATCTTTGGATGATTTCGTTGCATACACGATATTTTCGGAAACACTTTTCAATATGACGATCCCATCAGAAATAATTTTCAAAAACGTCTACCTCTTTTTTGGCCGTAGACGATACGGGAACGTTGTAAACAGTCATCAAGTCGTTATTACTGGAAGTCGGTCGTACAACTTCCTCTCGTGCTATGGGATTAATAAAGAAAACTCGTACAAAGTATTTACGGACCCGTTCGACGTGTACATTTGGGTCTTTATTTTGACCACAGTGCTTATCTTGACGATGATAAGCGCCATGACCATGTCCAATCGTGATCAGCAATCAAATATCGATGTATTTATCATCACTGTAGCCGTCATGCTGGAAATTTCCTTCCCCTCAACTATCAAAAAAGTAATTTCGTCAAAAATCAAGTACCTGTTTTGGCTTTGGGTATGTTGTTGCGTGATATTGACTTCGGTTTACAAAGACGGCTTCACCACTGAGGTAATGCTCCCCTATAAACGGACACCATCCTGGAAATATATTTACGACCTAGAAGAACAAGGATTTCAATTCTTCCTTCCACTGAAACCTGACGTGAAACAATTTTACGACTCGTATTCAAGTGGACGTCTACTCTATAAATTCATCGCTTTCGAATTTTCTGACGAAACGACAACCGCAGCAAGTTACACGGAGAATTTGCCACGATTGTTGGGGTACAAGAAATTCGCCGAGTCTTTGTTAGGCCCAACGTGGAGGGAGAATTTGTACGATGGCAAAAATACTACGCAAAACTGGAAAGTTTTGCATTACAAGTGGCCCTCTCACGTTTATCCAAATTTGTCACGATGTGACGAAAAATTGGCATATGTTGACGAAAAGGGAAACATTAAGGACATAATTCCCTACTTGAATGATAACAAGGACGGGAGGGTTTTCATGTCTGGGACTGATGACGATTTCTTTTTGACACAATATGCCATCAAAATCGATCCAATACCAAGAGGGAATTTTGTACTAAATAGGGTAAAATATCTCATGGTTTCGGGAATTTATGACTGGTGGGAAGGGTGGTTTAAGAGGACAAGACCGAAAAAGTTATTCCCTTATTATGCTAATTGGACGGGACCAAATGTCGGAGCTTTGGAGAAGTTAGATTTCGGGTCGAAGTTTTTAACCACGTTGAGAATCTGGGGAGTTTGTTGTGCAATTTGTGGTGTCGTTTGGGTTATGGAATTTGTTGAGATAAAATGAATGGGATAGGTCTTACAAATAAATTACTATTTATTAAATAATGGTGTTACACTTCTAAAATTGATAATGAAAGTCATGCGCATGCAGAATTACTACAGAGTAAGCTAGAATCTAAATATGTACACATAAATTTCAAGGTTTAATGTTTCCTGAAAATTAAAATCCATATACAAACATCAATATAACACCCTGCATGTACCTAAATATGTCCAGATGTGTGCATAAATGATTTTGAGATACTTGAACGTAACAATACAAATAAATGTCAACTCAAAATCAATCATACACAATGCTGTACGCTGGGTCGTCATAATCTAAATAATTGTGCAATAAATCTATGTACTTATACAGATACGCCTTCTAATGGGTTTGAAAACATTTTGAAGCATAGCATAAGTATGCAGCTAGAATATGTAATAGGTAACTTCACCCGTGAATATAGGTAATTATATTATTGATAATTATTAGTAATTGTTAAAAGTACACTCTAAATAAAAGTGATTGGAATTTACTCAAGGTTGGGTAAAAGGAGGATGACACAACCAAAGGGTAAAATTTACCCAACGTTGGGCAAATTTTACACAAATTTGGACACGTTTTACATTTTGGTTCTGTTATCCTGTTTTTTACACATCTGTGTGTAAATGTTACTCATTTTTGTTTAGAGTGTATGTATGTACGTACATATACACATACACGTATATATATAAGTAAATTATTAAACTTAAATCTTAAATATTAAATATAACTTATTGCATATTATCTATTTGTATGTTTGTTAGTAAATATTTTGTACATGGAACAACCTGAAGTTTTCGTGTGAAAGGAAATTTTGCACACAAACTTAAAAAGAGCAATTTATGGTCTCCTACAGAGTTCGTTATAGAAAAAACAAATTAAAGACTATATAAATTTCGGACAATAGATTCTAACAATATCTTTATGACCCTTGGTTGTTCATTTATTTAATATAAAAATGGAAGAATCATTTCTATTAGATGAAATGCAGATGATGGGATTTAAGAAGGAAACGATTTCAATATCATGGAAAAATGCTGAGTAAACTTGATAAAAGTTTAAAAAGGACTGTGTCAAGAATCATTACGAAATTTCTGGGTCTGGAACTTAGCTCATACCTTCAGCCATATTTCCATTAATCAGTCTCATAATCGTAATGAGGATGTATATAAACTAATCCTAAGCGGAAAGCACATGTTCCTAAGTTAACCCTCCCATTCTCGTATTTTAGTCGCCTTCTCGGTCCTTAGCCCCCTTCCCACGACGGAAGGGCGCCCAAGGGACCACAGGCTCTCCAATGGAACATACCACAGGAAATAGAAACAACTGGGAATATCATGGCTGGGATTGGATCATTTCTACACCAAATTAGGCAACTGTGGGATAACACGACAGACCCAAAATTGGCACCGGTACTTCCGAAGTACGGAGATGAGGCCCTGTGGTACGAGTACCTCTAGCTGGACGTCGTGGATGAGTATCTTAAACGGGAAAACCTGGACCTGACCAAAAAGAAAATACACCACGACCTATACGTACAAAACTGGTTACAACTCCCAACCCTGCTTGCAATTATGATTATAATAATAGCTCGACTTGGATACAGCCACATCCAGCAGCTCTACCACGAGAAAGAACATCCCTTATTTTTGGAAAGGTTACGTGGCACTTGGCACCTGCGGTAAATTGGAACGACTTAAGGACATTTCCTATTCTGCCCCCTTTGAGTGTGCTCCGAACTACAGCAGTCAAAGGAAAGAAAAAACTGCAGAGAAATGTTGCATCCTATTTTTGATTTCTCTATGGAGAAAATAATTATAAAGTTATATAAGAATTTAGCATCAGCAGAACTTCCAGGCCAAAGAGAAAACCACCCTAGAGCTTCCATTTCTTAATATTAATTATTCCGCTAGTACTTGAGACAATTCTCCTTGCTTTACAATCCAATAGGTTATTGCACTTGGTCACATCGTCGCATGATGATCATTATTAATAGTTACATCCTGTATGAAATTTATTATGTTAAGATTAATTCATTCCTACTTGCATCTTTATACTACAGCGGAGGAAAAATCACCAAAATTAAAATAATAACAACCGTGGAAGGGACGACGACGACATCCCAGACTGTCGCTCCCACATGACAAAATTAAACACCCTCAAGGTCAACCTCTCCGACCTTTGGATTTGCGGCAGTGGTGCCATAGGCAAGGTATCTAATAATAGAGCAAGAGGTGCGAGGTCAATTTTGATTCAAAGCTAACTCCATAAATCTCAATCGAAGATGCTATTCGAAGTGCATGTTATGTACTTGAATACCAAAAATGCTGAAAAACTCCATTCACACAAGTATAACCAATTGGAAAGGAATTTGGTGGAAAAGCAGTAGAGTCCATTTTACATGGTTTCAATGTATTACATATACATTGAAAAACTACATATTGTGTAACCCAGGGGAAGGCGAGTATATGCATTAAGCAGACCGTAGATTTTAATGAGACAAATGCTACTCGAAAAGAGAACATTAACAACTATAAAGCTGACGAAGTCACTTCATTTTCTACTGAACATTTAAAAAATGATGCGACTGATCAAGAAAATGGGGAGAGTGATAAACTAGATTATGAAACTGCGACATTTTCGTCAGCTAAGAATTCTCCTAATCACTACCACCAAAGTTGGTCAACAAAACGCAACACGGTCGGATGAAATGAAATACGAGGCATCCCAAAGAAGATCCGGCTCTCCAGTCATCCAAAAAAAGAGAGACAACAAATATTAGAGTCAGCCTGGACTTCTGTGAAAAATGCGGCCGAAGCTGTAGGTTAATTTTTCAAAGACTTTAAGAGCGCTAATTACGTGTTCCAAAGTGTAGAAAATAAGTAATTAATATATTTGTGAAATTAATACATACCTAACCTTTCATCAGAAATTGGTATCACCATTACGATGGCAATACTCCTTATCAGGAGCCCAAATCGCTTCGAAGAATTGTATGCCTGCGTCCGTGGAGTGTAAGTTCGATATATGTCGCAATCTGTATACAAGTGTGGAATTTGTGTTTTATATAACAAAAAAAGATTCAACTCTGTGACCAAGCGCTTATAGAGCTTGCTGAGAGTGCTTATAGAGCACTCATGTAACGCACGAAAAAGATTGAACTATTTCCATAAATTGCCTATCTGTCGAACTTTGGGTATGTCGAATAATTTGCGTTTGTTATTCAGTTAGAAAGTACACTTAATACTTGACATTTTTCAACTAATACAAAAAAATATAAATTAGGTATATTGAAAGCTTAAAATTGTGTCCATAAATTGCTAAGTGTAAAACGCTTGAATGATTGAATGATACGAGTAGAGTATATAGTGTGTAGTTATTCAAGTATTTCACACAAAATAATTCATGCAAGCAAAAAAACATGTCGAACTTACATAAATCGCGACAACTACAAATGGCAATGATTTATAACACTGCATTGTATCAATTGCACAGATCGTAGACTCGATATTTCATATTTTATAAGTTTTATATGCACGTAAACGCTAAAGGTAAAATAAATAATTATGTATGCGGAGAGGCTACCTTCCGCTGAGGTCGGGGGGAGGGGGGGTGCGTGTAACTGATTCTGAAGAATTAGTAATTGGCTTGGCTTTCCAACGACACCCCAAATGACGATTTTAAGAAAAATCTGAACCGCGCATTTTGACCTACACACGCTCACCATGACCTTATCAAAAAAATGTGGAGTCCCTACGTGCAATACCCGGCGCGTAAACGTGGGATCTCAATAAAAGTCACTCCGCCTCCTACCACACCCATGGAAATTTTAAGAAAACGGACAATGATTTTTCCCCGTCTTTTAAAGTCCCCCAACACATTCTTGAAGGATTTCAAAAAAATCGATTTTTCAAGTCACCTTCATTACCATTACTGGTGGAGTAACCCTAATAGGCTAAAAAGTAATTTCCGTAGTGGCATATGTACAAACGCATGACCTACCGTTTTCATGGCAAAACACAAGCTACATATTTATATTAACACTTGTTTAACCTTTAGCAATACCATAAATGCATACATACTCGCATTTTGAATAAAATTAATGAAAATAAAATAAATAACTAAATTTAGTTTATGCATTTAGGAGGGTGCTAAGACAGGCGGGCCATTTTAGTAAAATAACCTTATATCATCATAATTATCCCCTGTCGTGATCCTTATTTCTTATTATGATACGCTAGATATTATATTAATGTTCTTAATGTTTATATTACATGTGTCACTCGTGGAAGAGCATGTTTTGTTACTGTGAACTTGTTAGACACTTGAATAAAGTTCAATCAATCAATCAATCAATTAGATCCGGGAGTATTTTTTAGCGTGTATTATGAAATACGATATTCATAAAATTATGTAGTTGAAATTGTGTCAAAATAAAGGTATTCTGATTCTAACAGTTGTCGCAGCTGAAATTGTGGAAACACTTAATTCAACAAGCGTATAAGATGTTTTAGTAGCAGAAAATGGTACAATTTTCCCCGAAATCAATTGGAATCTTGTTCTCCTGAATGAAAGATTTTACCCATTCCCATGTGTCCTCATCAAACTGCAAAAAACATTAGTTAAGACACAGATACATAGGAAAAAACTATTCATGAAAATGTAAACCAAGTCATTTCAACAAACTCACCCGTATTCCCGAAATGGTAACACTGTCCAATCCCTTCATTCCCAGGAGCCATTGTTTCAACTGCGACATCCCATCTTCGACACGGCCCAAGTCGTCGTACGCATGCGAGGACAACCTTATTTCCAAAGTTTTCAGACCTGATACCATGTTAAAAAATTAATTAAGGATCATATGACTTTTAGATATGTACATATGTACACTTTAAATAATGCAGTAACAACCAATATCAGGCACTAATGGTAATTAATTTGTTACCCGTTTTTAGTAAGTTTGTCACCACTTTGCTACTGTCTAGATACATATATTTGTAAATATGTACTTATTGCAAATACTCTCTGGTGCCACTTATTGCGAGTGTGTCAACAAGTTTACTTACCACTCGGTAACAATTATTACTATGGCGGTAGACCCATGGTCCTGTTACCGGATTATTTAGAGTGCATGCAATAATTTAGCTCTTACTTGACAATAATTCCTCACAATTTGAAAACCCTTGAATAAATTCCGAAAGCTTTTCATTTCTACTTGAGAGCTCCAACTCCAAACATTTTAATCCAAGTGAAACACACGCTTGTAAATGTGGTCCCAATTCTACAAGCTCTACTACAATCCACTTATCCAACTGCAGAATTGTTAAACTTTCCAAATTTGGGAATGGTGTCCTTAATCCAGTAATTGATTCGGGGTCATTGATATCCAACAGATGGAGTTTCTTCACTCGATTAAATAAATCCTTCTTCTGCATAATATTTTGTAATAATTTATCCAAGTTGTTCGTGCATTCAGCAATATGCAATATTTCCAAATTTGGCATCCTTTCTGGATAAATATCTTGCAGTTGATCCCCACATCTAAACAAATCGAGCACTTCATTTCTAAATTCCTTAAGATTCTTCATTTTAGGGATCTGAAAACCGATTCGGACTGCTTCATCTCTCGCTCGCCAAACGCCAAAATCATCGTAAGAATTTCCAGCTTCACTTATCATGCACATCTTCAAGTGCAAAAATTGTATTTGATCTTTTACCTGGTTTAACATCTTGTTAAGTCCGTGAGCACCTTGGCAAGTGGGGATTCGAGTCATTTCCGCGCAATCAATGTGCACCGTAAGCCATTTAATTGCCTTATTCCGACTTAAATCTGGATATTTTTTGCCATGGTAGGTAAAATGTGTCACGTTTGAGGCAGAGTTAAGAATCAATTGTGCCCTTTCTGGGGAGCCGGAGGGTTCAGTGATGCCAAATATTTTGAGAAAGGTCAAGTTTGGTCGGGTAGGTAAGGGATGAAGAGAAACATGGCTTAGTTCTGGGTCAGCAAAGGTTCTCTTGTGGTGGAAAAGTTCCAATCTTTTCAAATTCGGACAGCACTTTTGCAGTATTTCGTACAATGTTGGGGTCAAGGCTTCATCCTTGAAAGTTATGCTCAAGTCTTCCACGAGCCGACTGAACTTATCGGAAACGTGGAGTAATTTTGATTCGGCGGAAATTCTTCGAGTTGGTTCATGTTCGTCGTAATTTTGCAAGCATCCATATTCTTCAATACTTTTTGCAAGTCGGGGGTCCATGTTGATGCAGAATAATTGAAAGGGGGTGGCGTGGCAGCAATCCACTTCATCCGGGTCGCGGGACCCGGACGCAGGCTCTTGGAAAAGCCGCAGGGTCAGTCTCGGTTGTGGAAGCGAGAGGATGATTTCATTCCATACGGTGCAAACGAGGCGTAGTATTTTTGCAGAAATGGGTGTGTTTTGCAATATTTTTTCGGCAATCTTGGAAAAAAATATTCGTTTATTAAGAGCAACGTAATTTCGTGTTGTTCTACTTTTAAAAAAATTTGAAACTTACGATTGGATTTTGGAGAGCTTGATGCATCGCGTAATTTTGTGGTTGTGGTTCTTCCATGATTTTCTGGGAATGTAAAAATTGTAAATTTTGAAAATGAAACGTTGACCCAGTGTCCTCTCGAAATATAAAATATGAAATAACATACTTAAACCTAAATTAAGTATAAGACAATTCACGCAGTCATTGGTAACTTTGTAAAATAAGTTTACAAACATCTGCAAATAAAATGACGCCATTAATCTGAGCAAGTTACAAAAATGTGTGTGGTATTTTTCCTTACAAACATTTGTACAATTTTGTAAAAAATTTAAGGTTACAGAATTTTACAATGTTACCAAGGGATGCGTGAATATACATAATTATTTACTAACCTTAAATTTGGACAAGGAGAGATTGATGGTTACTTATTGTCGAATATGGGCAGGCAAGAACACGGATTTTGTAGCTAAATTTTTATTGAAGGTAAATTTTGCTATTAAATTTTTAAAATAATTCCAAAAATCCTGTGAAGAAAGTCGTGTTACACAAAAAGTGCAAATTGCGTAACTTACACAAATCTTATTCCTTTGTGACGTGGAAATTACGTAATTCGCCGATCGCGTTCGGTCAGTCTTTGTCTTTAGATTATGTATCTGGAGGTATTCATGCATGTAATTTTGTTAACGTGAAACCTTGTGTTCTGGAAAAATTCGAAGAGTATGTACGACATGCACAAAAGACAGAATTAGAGTGATTATTATTCAGCCAAATTGGGTGTGCTTGTGTTCATACATATAAAGACGCCATACAGGATACATTCACATAGGAACATATTTATGATGTTAATAATAACAATTTGACAAATTCCGTAACTCACGTTAGATTGTGATACATAAGTAAGAACGGAACTTTATTAGGCTTTTAGCTGACCAGCTGCATTTTTATTAGCCATTAGCTTGGGTAGCTGAGAACCGAGAGTGGATATGTGTATGAACATACATACATGTGCACTAATTCCGCTGAAGTGTAAAATTCCTATGAGGTCATTTTCACATGCCAATAAACTTTCTAAACCAACTTACAATGGAACCTTTTTTCAAGCTACATCGGGATCGACTAACGAGTTATGTCAAAAATCAAGCCAAAAATTAGGAGTCACGTGACACTTCTCTTTCCGTTGAATGGCCCCGTTGAAGAAAAATATTTGAGGTCAAAGTTCACAAGAGCGCCCTGGTTTTCGCCCCGTGGAGGAAAACACAAGAGAAAATTTGCCTAAAAATTGAACTTTGACCTCAAATATTTATCTTCAACGGGGCCATTCAACGGAAAGAGAAGTGTCACGTGACTCATAATTTTTGGCTTGATTTTTTGACATAACTCGTTAGTCGATCCCGGTGTAGCTTGAGAAAAGGTTCCATTGTTAGATATTTTTGGATGAATACAGATAAATCCTTTTGACTAGCATGTGAATTTTAGGAACTTAATATTCTTCAGTTCGAACAAATTTACCAAAAATTTATGTAAATCGGTCGGTCTCAATGTCTACCCTTTAAGTGCACAATGCACTTCTTTCTATTTTTATTAAATATTTGCTACTGGCACTTTGTTTATTATGCCGACAATGCAATACAGGTTAATATTATGCTAAGAAAAATGCTATGCAAAATTCATTTGTACGACCTAAATATTTATTAACATCGTATAGATATAGTGCACATGTATATTTTTAAAAGTCAGCAGAATTGTAAACTGCATACTTCAACGATTTCATGCTAAAAAGTTAAGGCGTTGTTTAATTTGTTTGCCGTCAACTAATAATTTAAATATTTTCAACCAAACTCTGTTAAGCAAAGAATATAGTTTTTATTAAAATATGTGCATACATATTTACTTCGTAATCATATATGTATATGTATCTTCTACATATGTACATATGACGAATATGTGTGCTAATGCTATGAAGATGCCTGCACATATGTACATACATACATATACCAATATATATCAAAATTTTCATTGAATGAAATCAGCCAATCACATCACCTAATGATTTGACCTGCAATAAAGTATCCTAAATGAATCCAAACCAGTCCAAGCCTGACGCGGTCGTGTTCGCAAATGGACCGAATTGTTGAAGATTTGCCGGTACACGCACCAAAGACTTCATTCCTTCGGTCCATTTGCGAGCATTACATTATCTGGTTTACCGTTTACAACAAGTCCAATAAGTGCCACCAGCATTCATATGTATATGCACATGCGTGCATGTGTACTTAAATATACACCAGCACATTTTACTAATTTGAAACGACGGCAAGATTACTTATATAAATGTGATAAATAAGTAAATCTCGTGCCAATTAAGCAGTATATCTAATTGACACGAGTAATGCAAACTTCCATTATGATTTGCACGTAATACATCAATAAGTTTCACTCTTCTCCGTTTCTAGTTCACAAACATGTAAACGTCACGTTCCAGTCGAGATAAGATAAGTATATTATTTGTTATCCACTTCACAGCTTGGCAAAAATATCCTCCATATCGATTCGTTTGTCACGATACTAAGCCGTCTTGATCTGTTTCAATGCTATGCATGCAAATTAAGGTTCAAGAGGATAAAACTTTTGGCAAATTAAAAAACTTCCAGAAATGTCCCTTCTGAACATTTTATTTTTACAATTACGTAACACAATGCTGAATTTATTAATCGTGTATGTACGTAGATAAGTATTATTTTTTAAATATACGCGTATGTGAAATAATTGCGTTCACTTCAATTTTCAATTTTTATTCATACAAAATAAAGCTTAATATAATGTCCTCAATGCGACAAGGAATGTTCCCAAAACAGCCACCGCTACCCCAGAGTGTAACCCGTTCGCGTTATTTTGCCCATTACAGTCGTCCTTGGAGCATAAGCAAGTCTCCAAAGCGTTGGTACCATTTGCCGGAAAACGAAGAAAGGTTGTACCGTTCGGGAACGTGATTGTCCAATCGTAGTACTTATTGCACTTCCCATCATGAGTACTTTCCGCCAGTGGAATGCACGTTCTTAAAACGACCTTCTTACCGTTGGAAGTCCCCTTCCCAGTTCCGCACAAAGTCTTCACGGCGAGTACAGAATTCCGGGAATAGCTGGGAGAAGCCGTTACGGCTAAAATTTTAAGATCAGAGGTCATACATAATTGTGCTATTTTTTGCCATTTTTTTGCAATCTTACTCAAAAATTCTTCTGCTGTCCTTGTTCCACAATTCATTGAGGTTAAGTTTTTCGTATTGGACTCGCATTGTGGCGTCGAGATCGAAGAATTACTTCCTTGCAGGAAAAAGCAATTGTAACACTTGAGAGCTAAAACAGTGAAAATTTTAGGAAATCTTTAATATATAGTATAATGGGTTAGTTGTACATATATGTAGCTCTCTACCTTCGGTGGAAGGGATAACGACGAAGGCGAAAGTAACTGCTAGTACAACAGTTGTTAAATGTGAGAATGTCATTTTGCCAAAATTGAGACAGTTTTTCGCAATGTTACTTCTTCGACGGATGGACTTTGATTGGAGACTGTGACCAAGGTTTGATACGAAAAGAAAAGCAGCTGGGTTGTAAAGAGCAACACATTAAATCTTAGCTCTCCCGTTTTAAATAATTTTTAAGAATTTTAAACTGCAACTACAGTATTACCGTTTACATTGTTTTAAAGCCCCAACCTTCCTGATCATTTGTAATACAAAATTAATAGCCATACTCATCATAATTCGACATAAATCGACAAAAAGAAGGAGGAGGACGGAAAATTTCATTTCTCACCAGTACAGTCTTCACCAAAAGTAAGTTCTCTTACTTAAAGTATATGTCCTGCCTTTGAGAGGACCCGTCTCTTCCAAATATATTGGTCAAAAGATACTGGCACAGAATTTATATTGTGAAACAGGCCCACATCGACTGGTAATCATGCCGACCACAAGCCCAGATCGCCAAACCTCCCCTACTCATCGCCTAAAAAGATAGATCTCGACCTTATCTATAAAACCATGCTGAAACAATTCAAGGATGTCAAAGACACACAATCGCACATTATGAAACGACTGGATAATATGGAGGCGGAGAAAGAAAAACTTGTTGAAAACCAGATAGCTATGCAAGAGAGCCTTACGTCGTTCCAAAACGAGGTTAAAAGCGATTTCCAGAATTTTGAAGAAAAATACGACGAGGAGATTAGAAAAATCCGAAAACTAAATAATTTGGTGGTGATGGGGATCCCTGAAACAAATGACGGACAAAAACTTCTCACGGACCTTCTTAAAATCATCTACCCCACTTCTTACACCTCTCTTAAACTTGATGAAAGGATAGGACAGCTCACCACATCATCTCTACGACCGGTCAGGCTACGCTTTAGTAGCGCAACGGAAAGACAGTTAGCTCTGGACAATTGCAAAAATCTAAAGGGATTAGTCCAATTCGACAAAATATCTGTCAAAAAAGATCTCACAAGGAAACAACAAGAACTCAAACAAAACTCCAGGACTCCAGTACAAACAAGATCTCGTAGCTCACATAAGCGACCGGCAGATGATCACGCGTCCGGAATTCAATTTCCAACACAAAAGCAGCGAAGAACCAGAAACTCCGACCCTGGAAGTCACATGGACACACAGTGAAACTCATCTATACATTTTAATCACCAAACACCATTAATAATAGGACACCTAAATGTAAATTCTATCCGAAACAAAATATTCTTAATTTCTGACTTCCTGCATGAACATAAAATCGATATTTTTTGCATGACTGAGACAAAGGTTTACTCAAATATTAAAATAATGAATATTCCAGGTTATGAAATAATCCGTAGAGACAGAACTGGATCAGGAGGCGGTGTAGCAATTATCTACAAATCGTATGTGAAGTGTAAGATGTTGGAGACGAGTACTATTACTAATGATGAATCCAAGATTGAGCTACTCTCGTGTAAATTCCAAATCGGCATGAGAAAATCATTCATTGTTTCTGTTTTATACCGACCTAAATTTAATTTGACTTTAAGTGATATTGACTTTTTTGAATCAATTATATCCGACCTCAAACTATTTAAATGCAACTTCTTTATCTGTGGTGACTTTAATATACATTTAGAAAATACTTGCTCACCAAATGTTAAAAAATTTAATCGACTACTTCTCAGACATAGCCTACGCGAGCTAGTACAAACTCCAACGAGGCAAGGAGCAAGACTCGACCTTATTTTGACCAATGATGACGACATAAGCATCACAGCAAAGACATGTCAACCGCTGGTGTCCGATCATGACGCAACCTTTATAAGTAAGCTAATAAATCGACCATCGAGACTACCTAAACAAAATATAAGTTTTAGGGACTATAACAACATAAACAAATTAGCACTAGCAAACGATGTGCAACAAATTAACTTCGACGATTTGACCAACAAAACCGTGGCGGAAGCTTGTAAAATACTTACTACTAAAAGTCTTGAACTTTTTGACAAGCATGCACCTGTTCAAATGAGATCTATTCAGCAAAAACTCGTCCCAACATTCATGTCAAACTTTACAAAAAATATCAAGAAACTACGTAACACACTGTACTCATGCCATAAATTAAACCCACCCCATATGACAATGACAAGACTTAAGATTGTTGACAATACTTTCAAAAAATCATTTGCAAAGGATTGTCGGCACAAAGTAGAAAATGACATTAAAACTAGAGGAGTTTGGAAAGTAAAGGACGAATTATTTAGACAACCACGAACGAAGCTTTGTACTGACATTGATGAGTTGAATGAGCATTATGCTAATATTTCTAACCAAATTGTAAATGCAGATCTTCCGACAAAACCAAGCAAGCTGGACGTAAAATCAGTTTTCAAATTTCAAAAAATCACACCACGTATGGTTTTCCGATCCTGGACAAAACTAAAAACTCGAAAACGAACGAGTCCAGACAGTACATACATTTCACCTATAATGTTAGACTATACAATTGGTTGTCCCACCATTGCTGAAGCTGTTTCGACTCTGATAAACAGATCTCTATTTGAAAATGAATTTCTTACTACTCTAAAAACTGGCCTGATAACTCCCATACCAAAACTTAAATCGCCTTCTGCACCCAACCACTATAGACCTGTAGCTGTCCAACCAATCCTATCCCTCCTTATAGAGAAATGTGCCCATGAACAACTTGTAAATTACTTGACTAAAAATAACTTACTTTACCCAGGACAATTTGGGTTCAGACCTGGACATTCTTGCGAAACGGCGATGGTAGCGGTGACGGAATATATTTATAATCAAGTCAACTGTAACAATATTTGCATGCTAATTGCCTTGGACCTGTCCAAGGCATTCGATGTAATAATTAGGGAGTTTTTGCTTGAAAAGTTGTCCTGGTATGGCATTGACCCCAAGTGGTTTGGATCTTACTTGAGTTACAGAATGCAAGTAGTGAAAGGTGATAATGGCAAACTGTCTCAAGTGCGATTCACACTACGTGGATGCCCCCAAGGTAGTATAATGGGACCTTTTTGCTTCAAAATCTACATTAACGACCTGCCGTCCGTAATAAAAAACTGCTTGTGTATTATATTTGCAGACGATACTCAGCTAGTTATCGCGGGACCGGTACATATGCTCCCCTATCTTATTCATAAACTCAAATCCGACCTACTTGCAATACTTGAGTGGATGGACAAAAATGGAATGACATTAAACTTGGACAAAACACAATTTATCCTGATAGGTAGCACGTCAAATTTAAATAAGGTCGGTGTGGTTGAATTTGAAGTGAATGGTATTGTTATCAAAAGTCAAAATGAACTGAAAAGTCTCGGACTCATCATTGATTCAAAGCTTTCCTGGTCGAAGCATATAAATAGCATTTCAAGACGGTTTCATATGGTTGCTACATCACTGTATCCGCTAAAAAAGGTCATGAGCCAAAGTAGTTAGATCCTCATATTTCAAGCATGCTTAATTTCATTGTTCAACTATATGGTTATTATTTGGGGATCAAGCTGCGCTGTAAATTTAAAATGTCTAGAAATGTCAATTCGTCGTACGGCCAGATTTATTCTAAATGTAAAGAAGTATGATTCTGTCAGTAAAAAGATGAAAGAAAAACTCAGATGGCTCCTCCCTAAAGATAATTACTATTTCAAAGCCTTCTGTTTTTTCTTTCAAACCAGACAAAATCCTATACCATTTTTTGAATCGTTTCTCGAAAAAAATTCTGACTTCCATAACTATCCAACACGCTCATCTAATCTGTTAAGAGTAAATTTTTGTCCAAAAAATAGCATGAGTTCTAAAAGTCTTCATTTCACAACTACTATGGAATAGGTTACCTACTGAATTAAAGGAAACACAAAACTTCAAACTTTTTAAAACAAATCTTAAAACCTTGTTCTTAAATTATGATTATGAATTTATCTCTACTTTATTATCCTAAAATATATGTACATATAATTTTAATTCTGCTCTTTATGACTAAGTCACAATTATAAATTATATTATTATCACTCGAATTCTTATACATGTGACAAACATTTATGTAAAACTTTTTTGTGTTAGCCGTCAAGCGTAACAAGATTTTTTGTAAATCAAGCTTGATGTGAATAAATCAAATCAAATCAAATCAAATACGTTTTAAGCAAGGTAGAGTTGATAAGTACATGGCCTTATCAGATTTACTTTGTCCATTGTAACATACTTATTGCTGATATCCTGCACAACTAAGGGGACGACGCTTATCTGGAATTGGAGAATATTCATAAATCATTAAACGGTGTGGTGGGGGAGGAAAAGCTAGGTCGGCTTGAGCCTCATGTTAGAAACGGGGATAAAGGGCAGAAACAATAATTGGGCTTTTTGCATTACGTAATTTATGAGCAGATCTCTGATCCATGAGCAAACAATTACTCTTTTATGCTTTGTGTTACTTGTTTATTCGGGCTGACTCATACACACGAATATGGAACTTCAACCGAATTGAAGATAGATATGTGCATAATTAGTATTTTGTTAGTTATATACCTGACCTCATGCATACAATTGGCAGGCATGTTTCGACATAAATACGTACATATTAATTACGTCGTTATACGTTTTTGATGATGTGTCACATATGATACGTATTAAAGTACATATGCATATAATTATCAAATGTAGAGTGATATTTAAATACGTTATACGTATGCACATATTTACGTGTGAATGATTGGATCAGTCAGAATAAACCAGAATGTACATTGGATTGTTTCGATGTGGTCATGGGAAAACATCTCATATGATTCGTATTTATATATATTTATATAAATGATTATGATTGAGTTGTATGTATGATTGAGTTATAAATATGATACGCTGTCCTGCATGCAAAAACACGTATGTAGGCATAAATATTTATAAGATGCATGAAGAAGGAATGAATCGTCTATAATGCACGTTTTCCTATTATTTTTTTTAATAGTTGCTCTATTGAAATAAATTAGATTTGTTACACGAAAAGTTTCCTGACAGATACGTCATACTCATCAAACATTTCTTTGTTTACTATGCTAGAATGCAGATAATTACACATGCGCAAATATTGTAAGTACTGTAATTGATGTTTTAAGTTTACGTTTGTACACTATTGATACATATATGTACGTACAAAATATTTTAAACTGCCAACTTAAACTGCTTATAATTATGTATGCATGTATATATATTATATATATACTGACATATATATATGTGTATTTGTGCATACATAAAATATTGCATATATAAAATATATGTATATATATATATAAATATATATATATATATATATATTATATATTATATATATATAAATATATATATAAAATATATGTGTATTTGTGCATATATAAAATATCGTGTCCAAAATTGCGTATGCAATTTTGGACACGAGAGTTGCATGCAATTAATGAAATTTTTTTGAAATGTCCCTACTTAATGATTTATTTATCTCACAAAAAAAGTTACCCATGCTCGATATGCATATGGTGCATTTTTCTGGATAGGTAACATGTACAAAAGTAAGTATACATTTTAGCATGCAAAATAATTACGATCATATATTTAAATAGTCAATTTTTATTCATTTAAAAAACTTATTATTATTTAATACAATTTCCTCAATAAGGTCAAAAACGTTCCCAAAACAGCCACGGTCACCCCAGAGTGCAGCCCGTTTGCTCCGTTACATTTGTCTTTCGAGCACAAACAAGTGTTCAAGGCGTTGGTGCCATTGCCTCGAAAATCAATGTAGCTTCCATTCTGGAACGTGATTCTCCAGTCGTAGTACTTATTGCATTTTCCATCGTGACTACTTTCCGCGTATGGAACGCACGCCCTTAAAACGACCTTCTTACTGTTGTAACTTCCCGTCCCTTTCCCGCAAAGGTTTTTCGGAGACCGAACCGAATTCTGGGTGTAGCCGGGAATCAGGGTAGCAGCTAAAGTGTAAAATATGAGTTTTAATTAGGATTACAATTTAATGACATTCGTTTTGCGATTCAATCTTACTCATAGGTCCCTCTGCGCTCCTTGAGCCACAATATATCGGCGTTAAGTCCTTCGGTTTGTTTTCACATTGTGACGTCGAGGCATTATTTCCTTGTAGGTAGACGCAATTGTAACAGTTGAAGGCTAAAAATTAAAAATTGTAAAAATTTGAGGAAATTTGTATTTTAAGAAACTTATTTGGTGGCAAATCAGGTATGTACCTTCGGTCGATGGGATGACGGTAAAGGCGAAAATAACTGCGACTGCAATGGTGAATACGTGCGTGAACTTCATTTTGGAAAAATTTGTTTGCAAAAATTTGGAAAAGTTTCTTATTCCAGGGATGGGCAACGAGTGGAAAGTGAAACCAAGGTTGGAAACATTTTATGCAAAGGAAGACGTTAGTGAGGTACATGGCTTATCTGTTATCTGTTATGTGCTTATCAGGTTTACTTTGCTCATTGTCACATACATATTGCTCATATCCTGCATAATTAATGTGGCGACGTTTATCTGGAATTGTTCCACGACGAAACGATTACTCTTTTTTGAAGTGTTTATTAGTTATCCTAACATCCATAGAAAGGGTTTGAGCTGTGATGATTACACTTTGTGATTTAGGTAGGTGTGATTTCTGTAATTTTCACACCCTGTGGTTTCTTCGCCTGATTTCTGTGATTTAGGATATTATAATTATCCACTGGTGGAAAGAGAAATAGGTTCTTTAAAATGCATACTAACTATGTAAATAGATGGATATTGAGATTCGGCATGAAATTTTGAGCAGTTTGCTACATATGCATGTGACTTGAGCCGATTAGAAAAAAGTTGCATTTTTCATTTGATTTGTAGGTACATACATACATATGTAACATATGATATGTTAACCATGAAAGTTGATCAAAACACACTGCTAAGCATTTATGTTAAATCCGAATGCTAAGGTGGTTTAACTAAATTAAAGAAAGTTGTTCCATTTTACCTCATAATCACAGAAATATCAAATCACATAAAATCTCATTTTGATGAGGATTTTTTCTAACCCTGTTCGTAAATACATAGGTACGCCTGATTTACATATGGAACTTAAATTGAATGGCAAATAACCACGCAATGCGCATTCAACATACATAAATATTACCAAAACTTCAATTGTTTTAACAAAGTACATGTGTATGTACGGCACTGTAAATTTTTGTCGATGTGTCACATATTTAAGTACATAATTAATTATAAATGGAAGGTGATAAGTCGTACGTATTTTCATAAGTGCAAATGACTGATTCATTCATCATCAAGCAGAATGTACTTTAGTTGGTCGGATTGCTTCAATGAGGTCGTAAGAGAAATATGTACGAGTGAGTCATACATAAATATGATCATACGATACGATGTCCAGAAAACAAAATGATAATATTAACACTAATAATATCGCACAATATTAATGATATGTCCAAGCACTACACAAAACAGAAAAATTTAAGGATTAGTGAGACGTGGGTGATGCTACATAAATAAATTTGCAGTGCAAAAATTTTGCATATGTACATATGCATTTGTATGTGTAAGACATCTCGGTTTGCGTAAGGGCTGGTGTAAATAAATATGTAACTTTTGTTTCCAAAGTCCACTAATATGCAATGCCTAAATAATATTGTGAGGATTCATATTCATGAGCATAATTTTAAAGATACCGTTGAATTAACACATACACATGTATAACTCCATTATTTATCACAAAACAAAAAAGTTTAGATTTTGCCTTTATAAGTTGGTAGACGCTACGATATATGTATGTACATATGTATGTACAATAATCTCATGAATAAAGGTATGTGCTTGAAAAGATAATTATTAATGTGTCTATGGGCGAAGGACGTAATTTGCTAGCTGAGTTGACGTAAAAATATTAGTTACCGCAAACTCGAATGTAAAATGTTGCTTTAATTTAGAATACAAGTTAGTTTAGATACTCAGGGTCAAATTTATTTCTCACCAAGACAAACTTATCCAAGTGAACAAGGAACAAATTAAAATAATAATTGTTAATGTCATATATCTTAACAGTTAGTTACGCTAACTTTTAAGTATAAATTAGTTAAATAATAATAACAGTTAATTGTTAACTATCAATTTTTATGTAACGATTAGATTTGTAAGTTAATAAAGTATTCAAGTATCCAATATAAACTGTCATCAAATTAACTAGGCATTATTTCCCTGTAGTGCCCTCAACATTTTATTTCGCCGTTTGTTACGTTTGCGCTTTTGATTCTTACTCATTTTGTCTTCTTGATGACCTTGCATGTCAACCGACCCCGCGTTACTAATTGGACGAGCTGAATTCCGATCAATTCTTGCACTGATTGATCTCCTTTGTCCAGAAGAAGGATTACCTCCAGTACCGAGTGACCTTGCTTGTCCCGATGTCATGGTAGAACTTGCCCCCAACCGTGACCCAGTGTGCAGTGGATTAGAAAAAAATGTAGGGTAGTCAGAAAACTGACCCAGCTGTGGCGAGGGAGAGGCTGATTGCCATCCGAAATTTTCAATTGCCTCTATCGGGTCATCAAGATATGGCACCTGAACTGATCTAGCTGAACTGTAATACCGCTGTCCGTTTAAATAGTCTGGTTCGTCCTGATCGACATTTAACCTGAGTACCCGTCCATCTTGACGTTGACGTTGACGTTGACCTTGTTGTTGTCGAATCTCCCAGGGTGGAGTGCCTACAGTAAATAATTTTACGCCTGAGATATAATGTTTAATTATGCCATAAATCAATAATTACTGAGCATACCATGGCGTATACGCCACGGTTCGAGTGGAATGATGCTTCGATCAATTATTTGGACCTGGACAGCATTCAGATTGAACGGCATTCCAGCCTCCACACGTTCCACTTCGACGACGACGTCGTCACCAATATTGACTGGAGAAGGGCCGACGACAGCACTAAAAATAGTAGTATGAACATGTAGTGAATTGGACAGAAATTAATTTTTAAGTAGAACAACGTCACTGACCTCGTGTGGAAGAATATTTCGCCACCAACCATCCCAAATTGATTTTTATGCAGGTGGGTCACGACTCCGGACACGATTTCATTTTGTCCGTTTCTTTTTCGCTGGGGAGGAAATAGACTTTTTCCTCGAACCTGGTTTTATAATTCAAATCATTTATTTGTAATTAATTATGTAAATGGATAATTTTGTAATTAAGATTAATTGAGTCAAATTGACGGGATTTGTGTTGTTTGAATTTGCAAACCTGCCTAAACATGGGGTACATGTCAGGATAGGAAAACGTGTCCATTTTCGTAGTATAATTTACAATAAGATGAGATTAATGAGAAATTAATTCTGGAATTAATGAATAGTTTTTTTATTCGGACACCTGACCGGACGTGAAGTGAATATGAAGTCGGGTTGCAGATTTTTCCCATTTTCCGCGTCTCATTTTGGTACAGTGTCACTTTGTTCTTGTTTGCATTGCATATCACATGTAAAGACAAAAGGCGTTAGGACATGGTTTTGACGAATTCACGGGTGAATATCTCTGGCGGGGAGTTGAATTTTGCACTGATTTTTGGTAAGTTGCAAGATAATACTCTCAAAAAGATATATTTAAAATTTTAGGCCGATAGCTTTATAAATGCCCCCTCCAGGGCCCCCAGAGTTGGAAGGAGCCAAAAAAAACACTTTCCAAACTGAATTACTCATATAGCATGATAACCTAAGAGGTCAGAGGTGAATGATTGTTAATATTACAACCCTAGATAATCATTGCATGTAATAATAAAACAATCTACACGAATTACTTAACGTTGGGCCTCCATCGTCGCTGATACTATTTCATGAAAATTGATAAATCGGACCGTGCACAGGAAAATTGACCTGCTGACCTTCAAAGCGGACCCACTCGGGCAAATGAAGTTTGAGGGCAAAGCTCTAAGTGTCCCAAGTAATATTAAATTAAACAGTGAAGATTTTGTGCAAACAGTTTTGGAGAACGACCCTAGCTAATCAGCTGTCGCGGAATCCTAAAAAACTCGTGAACTTATTTGGAAAATTAATGATAAAATTTTTTCGAAAATAAATTTTACTAATCTTTTTGTGTCCCCTACTGCAGAACTATTTTATCTACAAGGTACAAGTGACAAAATAATAAAATTATTGCGTTTTGGTTAGTTAAATTATTTCTGAAGTTCGACATCGAAAACGACGGGAACTTTTCCAAAAAGTTTATAAGGTCTGATGAAAACTCAGTCCGTGGGGTATAACCACTTATCAAAATTTTGTCAAAAGTACTTACAATGCAATATACTATATGTACCTTGGATAAAAACCACGTTAGGGATTTTTAGCATCAAAGTCGTAAAATGTGGGGGCCTTAAAAGTGGAAGAGTTGCGTTAAAGAGCGCATTCCATTAGGACAAGTATGAAATTAGACTGCAAAACGGACTTAAAAGATAAGCATAAGGCAAACGTGGTTTTATATAGTGAAAAGCATGCTAAGTCCCTTGATAATAGTCGCAAAGAAGATTTTTGCATCAGGACCTCAGAAAAAAATATTTTGTTCGACGCCATTTTGTAAGAACACTGGTTTGGAAAACTAAAAAAGGACACCTCTCCAAATTTGACCTTGCCTCATTTCGCAGAGTACACAAAATCGGAAGCCAGATAGGCTTACCTATAGTTTGAGACATGGGCTTTCACATAAAAAAAGTTAGAAATCTCTACGACTAAAAACCATCCCGCAATTAAGGTATGAATTCGTCAAAACCATGTCCTAACGCCTTTTGTATTTATATTTTTGCAAAATGTTTCTTCCAAAATGTTTTATTAAATGATTAAGCATCCTGCATTAATTAACTATTTGATGGCTTATATTATTAGAAATAACTATTAGAAATAATGTAATATATCTAATAATGCAAATGTTTAATCTAATAATGTAATATCTATCTGATAATATCGGTGTTGAGAAGTGTGTCTCCATTTTTAATGCAATTTGCACACAGTATATTAATTGTACATGAAAGCTAAAATATTATTTTATAAATTTAAAGTAAACTATGAATATAACAAAATTTCCACGGTTTCAAATTAATATCTTGGTTGGACATTGAATTGGTTGACGTCGTAGACTTGCGCCATGCATCTGGAGAGGTCATGTTTAGGACAGACTTTGACCCGGTTGGGTCCCTTCCGCTCTATACGCTGCATGTCAGAAAATATTGTTAATAGGCACATCTTTGCAGGATATTTTTATTTAAATATATTTAAAGTTGTGTTTAATACCACAGGTCGTTTAAAAAATCTCGGGTCACCACCTAAATTTAATAATTACATATTCCAATTTGTGATTTTAGAAAATTCAAATTTAAAACAACGAGGTAAATCACGCAGGCCTCAGTAAAATCATAAAATCCGGAAATTCCATAAACTTACAATCTTTTACAAAATTTTATAAATATTTCTAAAGAAAACGAGCTCACCAATTTTTGTAAACTTTCTCATATCAAGAGCCTCTTTTAATTTTGTAAAAGTTTGTAAAATTGCTTATTTTGTAAAACTTACGGATTTTACAAGTTACAAATGACTGCGCAAATTTCCTCATTAAATTCAATGACTCACCACCATAACCAGGGTTATCACTGATCTCGTGGGCAGCGTGGACAACTATCTCACTGGTTAGGTCGGAAGGATGATAAACGAGGGGATGATGACCATCCAGGCCGAGGGGATTTGTTGGTCTCGCGATGACAAAAGTTACTGACCCCGATGCAATGATAATATAAACCTGAATAGAAAAATCATGCACAGCTTTTCAATTAGAATTGATGTAATTATAATTAATAAACAACATACCACAATTTGACAAGATTTCACGCCCATTGGAAACTAATTATATATTTTTATTAATATTTATGAAAACACACATGACAAATAATTTCAGTTGTGGGAAATAATACCTCGTCACACGAAGCAAGAGGTGCAAATACAGGCGTCTATTTATACATACATGCGTTCATATACGTAGAGTGTGAGGTAGGATTTTTTTGTGGTCAGTAATTTAAATCAGGTTGACGTATTCAAAGAGAAAGGCAGGTGGTAAACTAATTACATATTTTATTGACACTGATCCTTTACAATTCATTTGCATGCAGTTGTATCCATATACTGGTTTGTTGCCCACGCCCAAAATCAGCAATCAGTTAAGCTAATTAATCACTGTTCAATACACATACATAATTATTATGCGAATTCGTTTACATATTATTCAAATTAAACTGTTGATAAGGCAGGGAAATAATTTCACAACTAAAAATAACAAGTACATGCATGCATGTATGCATACACAAGTCTTCAATTATGTATAAATTGAGCAAGTAGGAAGAGAAGAAGTCTGGAATACAAGAAGTAAATTTATTAGAATGGGGACAATGTCAACGCGAGATTTGTATGTAATTTGCGTTGTCAGGCGTTGGATAAACTAAGTTTTACAGTGTTTTGTTAATCAACTGTAAGATTAATAGTTGATTAATTGCTGTTAACACATTATGTACAAATATATAATGTATTAATTACTCGATACGAGATAAACATGAAAGTAATCATTCTTGAAAAAGTAAAACATTGGAATACGAGCAAATTAAATATCTGCAGTTAAGTTAATTAAACAGCATATGTATGTATCAGACCCTTTAACTTTGTGAAAATCTGCAATAATACGCAAATAATGAATGCTTAAATACGGAATTATTCCTCCCAACGCGACAAAGTAATCGGGAGAGCGTGTTCCTCAATAAATTCTTCAAACTCGATCCTCTTCTCCTCCTCCATCTAAATTTAATTAAACGATAGATAAAAAATGTAAATATTTACCAATTATTGATGAAGCATAAAATTAATAACTTTGCTACATTGGAACTCACCCGAAAACGTGACATTTCAATCCATCTCAGTGACCTGCACGACAGCAGAATCTCTTCCATCTCATAGTTTAGGACAAACCTGGGACCAAATTTCCCATCCAATCCCACAAATTTAACTGCTATCGGTGTCAGAGCTATTAGAAAATCGAAGCCAATTAATAAATTATCCCGATTTTAAAATGAAGATATTCCAGTTTACCCTTCCAAGTCACCAAACCTAGCAATACGGCCCTGACGTAAGTCGAATCACAAACGTCCTCAATCTCTACCAATGCAGAGGTCAAATTCCATGTGGCGAAAGATCCTAAGGTATCCCTTAGTTCCAAGAAATCAGTCTCATCCTCGCAAATGACGAACTTTAATCGCAATTTTTTTACTGACGGAAACAGGCGAGCGATTTTGGTGGCAGTTTCAACCTCATTAAAGTAAACGGTTTCCATGTCAAGCGACGTAATCCCGGCGTGGGGTAGATGAAAATTTTTAAATATATCGGTCAGACTAAAATATCCGTTATTGTAACCAGAGAAGGTTACTTGAGTTAGATTTGGGAGATGAACAGAATGCAAAAAATTCCCCAAGGGTTGCATATCCATGATCTCGATTGCCATCAGATTTGGGATTGAGGGGAGCATTAAAATCTACATAAAATTAGCATAATAATTATAACCAAATTGAATAAATATGCACAATCACAATGCCACAGAGGGGAGAACATGTGTTCGAAATTGATTACCGGCGGCTGCGCAAGCTCCCAGTCAGTGTCGCAACTCAGAGTCAACCTGGTCAAATAATTTCGGCAAGTGTCCAACATCCTGGTCAACTTGGGAACGTCGACGTACACTTCTTCATCTACCCAGAAGTCGTCGAATCGGATGAATGTGTAAACAAGCGTCTCTAGTTTCGTACATGGGGTGAAGTCTGGGTAGAAGCTAGCATTAATGGCGACATGTAGAATATTAGGGGAGGAATTGAGTAGTCCTTGACATATGGAGGATATTCCCCTGTCCTGGATCATGTCATTTTGATCCTTGACTACTAACTTGATAGACTTCAGGTTTGGCAAGGTCAGAAATTGTGGGATTTTTGGGGTCACCACGACAAACTCAACATCGTCTTCTTCATCATCTTGGTTTGCGTTATAATTACCACTCAAATGTTCAGAAAGACTAAGATATCCAACTTTAATCATAATGACAGTAAGAGTGAGATGTAGAAGGTTCGGGAAGTAATGCATCCTCCACAATTGCTCCAACGCCGGTTCAAATTTTGAGCTCATCGTAACATCGAGTTCCACAACGTGATGGGAAACATGTAGCAAATTGGCGATCAAGTTTTTTGGTAGGGAAACCCAATCACAGTGTGATGGAAGCATAATCAGTCCGACACTTCTTGCCAGTTCCGGGCGAAGGGAATCCAGTTCCTTGGACTTGGAGATTACTTTTCGGCAACAATTCTCAAAGGTAACGGAGACCTGTTTCCCGAGGAATGAGGCGCCCAAGTCGGCCCACAGGGTGCACACGGATCGGGCGGATTTTAGAGTGGGGGCGTCCATATAAGACAAGATGAGGTTCAGTACCTGTGGTGAAAAGTGTGATTAATATTTATTTTAATATTTTAAGACAGTAATTTGTACCAAAGGATTCATCAGCGCCTTGGTTGACGCGTGGATGTCCAAGTTGTCCATCTCAGTCGACGCCCAGAATTTATTGTCCACCTCCTTATTAGTAATAATCACGGATTTAGGTATATCGATGATTGAATTAATTAATTACTTTGAATTATTAATTAATCATTTCTTCACTCTTGCTACTCTTGCAAAACGATGTGCAGATGATCCTTGTCTTACCTATTTTGTCGTTACTTTGAAAGGTATACAAAAATAAGTGCCCTTTTAATTAATTGCTCATCAAAATTACAAGTTATGAAGTCAGCTGTAAGTGTAAATATTGTCCTACTCACACCTGCAAAATTTGTGCGTATTAAACGTTTAACCCGGTTCATCACCTGGGGAATGGTGAGACTACAAATGCAATGGGTTTCAAATATGGGACGCCTTAACATGGTGTCACATTTTTCCTGCATTGAACAACTTTTGTTTCCAACTGGTTTAGAAAGATGACAACTTTTACACAAACAGCTACGATAATTGATAATATGAACATATTTCTTCGTATAAACGTTTTATTTTTAAATTAACGCTGTAACACAGATGAAACAAAGAGTGAGCATAATAATACATGAAATATTTTACATATTTCAATTTTGAGATATTTTCCATTTTTAATCATGAACTAATTTTCCCAATGTCAAGTATGTACGAAACATAGTCTGGCGGAGTACATAACTTAACGTTATCCATGCAATTAGATCGACACTAATTCATATATTATGTAGCCTAGTTTTTTATTCGGGTTAGAAGTTTATAATGTTTATAATGCAATTTAATTACAACAATTTAACTACAAAATCAGTTTTACTTACATACATAGATATGTATACATTTGCTATTAAATGCTTAATCTGCCTTTGGTATCGTTAGTGGCAATTTGGAAAAAGTTGCATCATTTTTAAATTAAATGCTATATTCGTTCCCATATTCGCACAGCCGCATTTCTAGGGCGAGTTTCAGTTCCTGAATTTTGAAATCTTAGCCCATCATACGCACTTGACGTAGTGGGATTTTCGCCACTCATTACGTAACCAGACCATCCCGAAGTTGGAACATTGATGGAGGTCGGATAACTCGTTGTTGTCGCGTAACTCACGCTACTCATCCTCAGCCGGTTACTACTTTCAGTCTGAACAGTGCCAAAGGGAGCAGCCGTGCCGCCCTCTGTGCGGAAGAATAAACCGCTATAAGTACTAGTATATACATTACGCCAAATCAAGTTTGGCCATAACGTTTGGGGTGATGGATGGAATGGGAGCTGAACGTAGATAAATCCGATCGGAACTGCATATTTAAAAATATAATTACAATCTGCGTTTCTAAATATATTGATAATATTTTTTTAAGTCTGACCTGGATTGTCCCTCAATTGAAACAGAATTTCTTGCAGTTCTGGTACCGTCAACATTGGTTTCTTCTCACACACGACCAAATTTCGTTTCGAACAGGGAACGTCTTTCCATTTTCCATCCTCAGTAGCATCCACCTCGGCTTGACGCCCAGCCTTGGGAGACATTTCCATGCAGAGATTGACCGTTTGATTTGTAGGGAAACCGTCATCCCAGTTGGTAAACGACATCCAGTCCCCATCCCGCCAAACGAAATGGGTGTCGTTAAGTCTATCACCGTTTAACCAGATGCTGTTAAGTACCCCTAATTCTTGAAAGATCCACGCATTCAGAAAATCCTGCTCAGGTTGTGATTTTATGGAGAGAAGACGCTATGTTTAATGGTTCCGTCGGGATTGAGGCACAAGTCTCTTCGGCCACTTCCTTCGTTTCAAAGTTGTCATAAAATCTGAGACATTTTGAGTCTTCAAAGGAGATCCAGTCTCCTCCGCACGATATAGCAGCTAAATAAGTAGCAAAGGTGGTTCAATTAAAACAATTGTGACATGCCGATAATTTTTATATTTGGGACTGACTCGCTTGTTCGAAAACTTGACACAGTATCACGGCTGCAACGAAGTAAGCCGTCAGCGTCATTTTGTTGCAAGACAGGCTAAGTGCAAGGGACAGACTGAAGTTATCTGAATAGTTTTGTGTTAATGAATTTGATTAGGCGGGTGCTTTTCGTTTTATACGAAAGTCCGCAGTGGATTTTGTGAAATTTGATGAATGTCAGGGGCATTTCGTAACCATAAATTCCAAGCGTTTATGTAAGTGCTGTATTCAATTAATTGAATTATTGTGTATTGTTACGTGTTCGATTCAATCAAATCAATTTCGGGATCTCACAATGGAAGTTACTTGAAATTGATACCAGTTGGTATTTCCTGGACTGTTTAACATCTATTGAAATACATGTACCGAATTATTTAAACGATAAAAGAGTTACAGTGACTTTTGACATGTTCGACATAAATAGTTTAATTGGATCCATCATTGCATCATAAATATCGGTAGATACAACATGAAACATAACGCCATGTGGAAGTAAGCATAGGTTAACGTTGGTACAAGTGCAGCTTTAATTATTTTCTACAAGTTACAGCGCAAAATTAATTTAAATATTTATTACTATTAATCAAAATCAAATGAGTGCATTAAATTCGTATTTACGTAAAAAGAAGGTTTTAAGTCATATTTAGTAATTTAAAGAAAACTACCATTCTCACTTTTCCCAAATTGTCCTTATATGCATATGTATACGTAACCAATAAGTTATATATGCTAAATATTAGTTTTTTGCATGCACAAAACCATATCGAATGACAATGTCTTATTATATCTATCCTCGGTAATTAAATTATGCTGACCATGTACATGTGCATAGCATTGGTTATATGGAATATGTATTTACATGCCGACAAGCTACTTTTTCGTGTAATATGAAATTGATTGAAACTTGTTTGAATTACATATTAGGGAAAAGAGATTGTAAATTCTGTAAATATGTTGATTCAATTAAAAGAAACATGTCCAAAACAAGCTGGACATATTCTGGAGAATGTTGGATTACGAAATATAAATGTCCTTCATCCAAGTTCACAAAATCCAGTGAGAATTACCAATATATATAAGGGAAGTTAATCATCTTATGTTACTTGAAGACCGACTATCGTTACATTAGCCTCACTATGTCCATCAATCATTTAACATCCGCAATCTACTTGGTATTTATTGTATTAATTGGTCACAAAATTCGATTAACAGGTGCTTGAAATTATATATTGCTTCTAATTCGTGCATTATGACCAATTTAAAAATCCTTTTAGCTGGTACATCGTGCGGCGAGGACTGGATCTCCTTTGAAGACTCAAAATGTCTCAGATTTTATGACAACTTTGAAACGAAGGAAGTGGCCGAAGAGACGTGTGCCTCAATCCCGACCGAACCGTTAAACACGTCACGTCTTATCTCCATAAAATCACAACCTGAGCAGGATTTTCTGAATGCGTGGATCTTTCAAGAATTAGGGGTACTTAACAGCATCTGGTTAAACGGTGATAGACTTAACGACTCCCATTTCGTTTGGCGGGATGGGGACTGGATGTCCTTCACCAATTGGGATGACGGATTCCCTACAAATCAAACGGCCAATCTCTGCATGGAAATGTCTCCCAAAGCTGGGCGTCAGGGCGAGTTGGATGCTACTGAGGATGGAAAATGGAAAGACGTTCCCTGTTCGAAACGAAATTTAGTCGTTTGCGAAAAAAATCCAACGTTGACGGTACCAGAACTGCAAGAAATTCTGTTTCAATTAAGGGACAATCCAGGTAGATTATTTTTTATGTTTTTGAATATGCAAAGTGAGTTTCGAAACGTAAATTGTGGTTCTATTTTATTTTTAAATAGTTCCGGTTGGGTTTATATATGTTCAGCTGCCTTTCCATCCATCACCGCAGACGCTGTGGCCAAATTTAATATGGCGTAATGTGTCGAGTAGCTATGCAGGCTTATTCTACAGGGCAGAGGGTGGCTTAGCTGCAAATTTTGGAAGTGTACAGGCCGAGAGCTGCAATCTACTCAGCAATGTTAATTTTGGCTGGATGACCAGTGTTCCAAACTCTATTTCTGTCCCTGAGTCTGGATGGTCTCCACATCTTAACGTTGACTTAGATGACTCATCGCCTGTGACGTCACAGGTCTAAAAATCTGCACATTTTTACTCATTTCTCGGCTCTGGGAATGTACAGTATGTAACTTATTTAATGCTACGATTTTTAATTTCAAATTCAACTTCAATTTTCTCGAGAACAAGCTGATATTTCAAAATTGTTTTCATACCAATTATTCACCATATATTGGACTACATTGATGCAAATTTTCAAAGTAATGGAGATAAAACTGTTAAATCGGCAAATATTTTAATATCAAAATATTGCGAATTGCACGTTACATAATTAATGCTACGGGGGTATTAGCGGTTCAATATTTCGTCAGACCCCAATAACTGATTGAAATCGTTTGGTAATCTAATCCACAAACCGATCGGTTATGCTACGGTCGATGTTTGTTAACTTTTCTGTGATGACGGGTGTGCCGGGGAGCCGTGCTTGTCAGTTTTAATGTTGTCACCAGACGCTGCAGAATTTTTGGGTTATGATCGATCGAGTGGAGGTCAAGAAATTTGAAATTCAGTCCAAAACCTTTGTATCATTGTCCTTGATGCATTTTGAGATAATTTTTGTAATATTTGTCTAATATGCGACGTTTCTGAAAATAAATCTCTGACCAAAGTCTGTCTTTGTTGAGAATTGGCCAATATTTATTTCTAACAAATCAAGGTAAACCTCTTTGGTCATGATCCCAGCGACGCACGTCAATGTTACTACACTGAGGCAACATAAACTGCCCCAAAACTTTATCTCCCTGCAAGATTTCGAAAGTTTCACATCAGGATTTGGCGGTACAAATAGCCCTGATTTCCTTATCTCTGCTATGTTTAATAGCTTGTCTCAGAAATCAATTTCTTAAGACTTATTTGGGCTCCTTCCGCACTCTTATCGTTCCATCTGAGCTAAAAAGTTGAATTAGGGTCTAATCTGAGAACAAAAATTGTTTCCGGTAGCCATGGGATCATCTTCTCTTTACATTGCCCACGCAAAGCGTTTCTTGTGATTATTCGCTAAGGTGTATTGTGTGGAATTTGGAATTTCCCCAGATATTCCTGCGAATACCAGCCTGTGTCTAATCATTCATAGTTGTACAGCAGTAAAACGGTCACTTTGAACATCTTTCGCAATTTCTGGCGCGGACAGACAAGCATCATTGTCACTGTTTTTACAATCGTCGCGTGCGGGTGTGGTGTTTTACCGGGTTTACGACCCTGACGGTTACAATTCGCTACAGGTCCTGTAGTTTCCGTTTCTCCGGTGAACCTTGGAACAGATCCTGCGTGTATTTTAAATTGTATCCAAAGTTTCCTTAAAGTTAGGCGTTATTAATGGAGGGAGGTCACTTTCCCAATACTTTGATATTGAGAACGGTGTCCTTTGTTATTTATTTATTTTAATTCGGCAGATTATTTTCATTTGTAGCAGAAATACTACAGAATTGTTTATCCGTTCGAAATTCTGCTCTGTATTTAGGAAAGACTGCAAATTTGTACCGGATGTGTATCGTAGCATTAATTATGTAACGTGCCATTCGCAATATTTTGACATTAAAATATTCGTGTATTCTACAGTTTTATCTCCATCCCTCTGAAAATTGGCCTCAATGTAGTCCAATATATGGTGAAGAATTGGTATGAAAACAATTTTGAAATATCAACCTGTTCTAGGGAAAATTGAAGTTGAATTTGAAATTAAAAATCGTAGCATTAAATAAGTTACATACTGTATTTTTAAATTCCATCGGGTCATTTTGTAGAGAAGGTCAGTACCAATTTATTAAAAATATGCACTGTAGATTTTGACCCGTTTTGAAGGAGGAATACCAAAAAGAGCGAAGGCCTTCAGAAAAATTGATATCAACAGAATTGGCTTATCTTCTTTAAAAAAACTCATCGCTATCCCATTAATCAACTTACTGACTACAAAATGACCCGACGGATTTTTTATTTTTCATTTTATTGTTCTAGAAAACGATTTTGAAATCATGGTGTGTAAAGTAACTTTGGTATGTAGGTAAACTTGAGTTCATCATATGGAGTACATTACCCGAATGAGCCGAATTATTTTATTATTTTACACCGGTTTATTTTATTTTGGCGTTTACATTATTCAATTTCGTATGATTTTTACGCCAAAATAAAAATAAGTGGTACGAAATAATAAAATAATTCGGCTCATTCGGGTAATGTACTCCATGTTAAAAAGCTTTCGCGCTGAGTTTTTTGCCGTGAGATTTTTTGAGACGATGAGTCACCTAAGTCAACGTTAAGTCGGGAGAGGATCCAAACACATTCAGTGGATTTGATGGGCTTCGTTTCCAAAATTCTGGAGCTGAGACTCGACCAGAAAATATGGCTGTACGAATATGGCAAAGAATATAAATATTTTTAGCTGTTTATATACGTGGGCTATGTAACAGCTAAATATTTACCCATTAGATTCATATTCATAGATCTAGTCTTCATTAGAACAATTCCCCAAACTCGTTAGATTGCATGCGTTTTTGCTACATGTAAATTATGGAGCTAGTAATTAATACGCATATTTATATATACATTTATATAAGCACAAACAAACATTCATACTTATATTGCTAAATGTGGTCACAGTAAAAAAGGAACAAAACATTTGATTTCCACATCTATCTATAAACTGCCTCCATACTCCATGGATTCTTCACGATTTAATTGGTTCATGATTTCAGCATGTTAATCGTCATAACAATTTCAGAAATCAACCAATGGCACACTTGTCTATAAGAAGTAACCAATTACAAAGAAGAAATGTAGAAATTTAAACTTGCTTCTGACATTAACTCGACCTAATTTGATTCCACGAATAAATATGTATGCATGCATACGATAGCCACATGCAGGCATTCCCCAGCAGTAAAGCATGTTTTTAGTTTAACAAGGAAACCCAAAAATGTATACCAAAAATCTCTTCAAGAGACACAATACAAGATTACCATACCCCGGACAAATATTTTTTTATCCTACCCTACTCGTGTTGAGCTCAACATGAGTAGGGTAGGATAAAAAAATATTTTTCCGGGGTATGAAGATTACACGTTACATACAATTTTCTTGTGCCGTACACGCAAACAATATATATTTCAATCTAAATACCAAATGTCTTTTACAATGTTAAAATCGCTCCAAAACTTACAAAGCCACGACGACAATTCTTTCAATCGCTTTGTAAATCTTCGCATTTCTGCGAACGTTTGACATTCTTTTCTACAAAGGAGGCCATGTAAACCCAAATTTTCCATTGTGTACCACTTTTGTACGAAGAGGGGGCATGCCATCATTTACATACTTTTCCTCACCCTGAATCAGGATGATTTACGTCTTGGATCACTGATGAGGCTTGGCTTGTATCGTGAAATTCTAAAAAGTAAGAAGAATAGGATAATCTTGCTAATACATAAGTACATATATGATGTACAAACACAGGAACATTTCTTGGAAATGAAATGATTACGTACATACAAAATCAGATGACGACCACGATTTACCATGATCCATGATTATTACTTCAGACAATAAATCCTAATTTATTAATTAATTTTAGTCGACACTAGAATATACATACATAGGTAAGCATCTATTTGTTTGGCGATTTCTACATTGTGTACTAATACATTGTGCCAGTTGACGCAATCAGTGTGGACGTATGCATTTTAAATGGCAATTATTATAATGTGCTTTTAATACAACGTTGGAACCCATTAATCACAGCGAGGTGACGGGATCACCGTGTCATCAGCAACACTACGTGCGTAAAGTTTTGTAATGGAAATTTTTAAATAGTTATCAGAGTTCAATCAAATGCATGATTTGTCTCCAACGCGGCGTCGGCGGCGCGGCGCGGCGTCGCAATGGTAAAGGAATAGGAAATCAAATTTTTCGGCGGCGGCGGCGGCGCGTAAAATGCTATCGGCGTATGTAAGTATGTGGCGGAGCGGCGGCGTGAGATCGGAGGCGTCGACCTCTGATATGGACGTACATATGTACATATGAACACGTTAGCTGAGAAATCCAGCTTTTAAAAACAACGTCTTTCTACGATCAATACTAATTTTACACTGAAATTTGTCTGCATTTTTATATTATAGGCAGAAATCAGTAAATCATGCAAATATATTTATCCAACGCATCCCCTTAACTACTCTATGTAACAAAACATGGTGCTAACAACCCTGTTACAGCATATTTATAAGCAGACGAGGCCAATTGGAATTCAATGTTATCGTTGGTGAGTTACATAATGACACATTTTCCTTTGACCTTTAGGTATACTTAAAAAGAACCAGCATACATATTATTTGGTATATAAACACAGTTTAAGGCAGATATAATGCAAAATAAATAGTTTATTTTCCATGAAAACTTTCTGCCAAGAAATTCATGACTCATGCCTAGCTGGCCGGTAGTGAGGTCATCTTAATCATGAAAATTATTGCGACCCTAATAATAATATGACCAGGCTCCAATTTGACGTCGACTTGTGGTCGACGCTAAATATACATTTTTTTATTTTATTGCACGGCTCAAGTCCTTTGTACAAACAATATGATCGCAACTGCAGTGACGAGAATAATTGCGCATCTGGTATCACGTACCAGCTCGAAGTTGAAGGCATGCATGTGTCCTAAGCAGGAAACCATTAATTTGTTGACCACTCCAACTTCCAGCCAGGGCCAGTTTAAATCAGGATTAAATTAATCTTAATTGTACAAGAGTACTTAATTGTGCATATCGGACCACCAACCATGGACAACAAATGCTCAGTAGAGTATTGTAGTTTGGCCAGAAAGGAGCCCATCAAAAGTAACATTTTGCAAATAATTTTTTTGAAAAATTTCAGTATATTTTGAAGAAAATTATTGAATTTCTTGTTGGCATCATTCAAAATGAATAATTTAAAAATCGGTTCGATATGGGCTTTAATCCTGTTCGCGATTTTTGGCACCTATTTCGCGCAGCAAGCCGAACCCCGCTGGCAAAATGGGATTGGTGAGTTTATAAATTGTTAAGGATTTGCGAAATTAAAAATTCGGGGTTTTTATTCGGCGAATTTTTTTGCAAAATTGAATTTGTTGGATTGATTTTTGCAATTTTGTGTTTCAGACTACACCTGCAACCCAAACGACCTTAGACGATTTGGATATTTTGATGGGTGCAATTGGACGAACTGTTACTGCGATCGGAGGGGAACTCGGACATGCGAAAGGACTTTGAGATCTTGTGCGCAACCAGATTTCACGACTAGTGCTGGACTTCGGGGTTACGCGAGAAGAACGTGTTGCACCAGGTCGGCGAGAGGGGGGAAATGAGATTAAATGCGAAACAATTCACTGTGTAAAGTCAACTAATAATTTAGTGAGAATTAAAAGCAACGAACATTTATATTTACGTCGTTTTTCGATAGAATATCTAGTTTATGAGTTATAACTTATTTAATACAGTTGAACAAGTATATACAATTATGGAATAAAATATTAAGACTAAAATTATGAGAGCTTCATATTTTATTTCTAAGTTCTTGGAATTTGTGGAGGAAACATAATTTTAAAGTTTTATGTGACTTAATACTGAAATGAAATACATACGTAGTTAATCTTCAATTTAAAATGTTTTATATACGTCGCAGAATTGAAAAAGGAGAATAAGAATTATATATTTGTCTGGAGTGTGTTAGAGTGTGTTATGTACATATGCAGTTGGCATAAGTTGACGCCAATTAGACTTAATCACGGCCAATATAAATGAAACCATTAACTGGAAACTGGAACGTGTTCATCTATGTACGATTACATATGTACCAAAAAGCATGCACATTCTGCATGAAAATACCACTTTTGCATAGATACCAACAATTCATCTGTAATTATTTGTTCCGCCACGAGTTAAATAATTTGTCAACTTCCCCAACATTTCACTGATTGTGTGGCATCAATTAAAATAATGGCTAACTTGGTTCATCAAAGTATGCAAATCTCGTATACTTTATTTATGCGGTTTAAATAGTTGTCCAGCTATGGTTTTCATTCACAGTCCAAAGCAGTTGTGTCAAAGAATTTTTCATATACGATAATTAACAAAAGCACATGTCACGACAATTAAAAAACGAATAAGCATTTGTAGTCTAATTTGTATATACACTTAAAATTGTAATTGTAAAATTGTGTGTGAAAATTTTATCAGAATTAAACCAATAAATGGGGTAGAATTAAAATCAGCCTTCTTATTTGATACTTATGCATATTTATGACTAGGTATGTAATCACCCTTCACCCGTTTTCGTTGTGGACACAATGCGGATATTCATTACGAGTTCGCATGTTCGCATTGCAACATAATTTTGAAAAAATTGCACACCTGGGATATGCGCAAGTTCGCAAATGAATTTGCAAGCCAAATTTTTTTGCAAGCTTTGATCTTTTTTGCTAACGTTGTTAACAATGCAAAATCGTAATGAATTACCCCAACTTAAAATTCAAATCTTCAATAATTCATACTTCTCAATGATCAGTAAACGTGACGAGTACGGTGGTGAGAACGCTGGTCGTCGTGATGTAAAAAGCACTCAATGCAGCGTAACTAATGCATCGAATTGAGCCCACACGGACACCGAAGGATTGCAAAGATTTTGCCGTTTTTCGCCATATTTTTCCCTCCCATCCTGCAAGAGACGCTGCTCTTTGGAAAAGCTTCCATTTCAAGGATTCGCTATCCTTAAACATTTTTCCAGAAATGTGCAACACCAGGAAAGATGAGATGATAAAGGCGAAAAATAGTTCCGTCATGATGGCGCGTTCTGTTGTATTTATCTGAGTAAAGAGGCGGATAAGGACGAAGGCGGAAATTATGAGGAATTCGAAATAAAAGAGAAACCGGACAGGGAGCATGGTGACAGGGTAGCACCGATTGTGGGCTTGGTTGAGCAAGAAGAGGCACCGGAAGTAGGATATTTGCCGGGGGAGATGGTCCAGAAACGTGCTGTGAATAAGGGCAATATAGACATAAGTATTGACAATGTATACTTGTCTGGATAATGACATACATAGCTTTTTTAATAAAAAGTTTCCATCCGTTGGTGGCAAATTAATGTCACGTGGACCACGACTTTGCCAAATTCGCGTCGCGTCGCGTCGTTAATAATTTCAATTACCGAATTATTGACTGTGTAAAAATATTGATTTGCATATGTATCTAACTACCAGTCCCCGGATTAAGTTTCCTTACCTTACCGTAGAAATTCCTATGATGAGATACGCCACTGCAAACAAGAACCATGTCTGCGAAAGGAAAAATTGAGAAATGTTGATCGCTTTGGTAAGCGTTTCAAAAATGAAGAACGCCATGAAAGCAATCCAATCGTTCTTATCGGACCAAGTGATGTAAATATATTGAGGTGACCGTCGCTTCAGGAAAAACATTAGGCCGGCGAGAATGATCATAGGCACAGCACACGCCACATTTCCCCGAACAATCAAGATGGCCAACTTCTCGGTAAATTTCCTCTGGTTGGAAAACACTTCGTTGGTGTGAAGTACTGTAAGGATTTATTCCAAAATGTTTAAAAATTACATGGACAATTTTTAAGTGACTACACTTAAAGTACAGTTCTCGTAAATCAATAAACTTTTTGTTAAATTATCACAAAATTCGAAGTGAATAATTAATATACGACCAAGGCAGCTAACTAAAAAAATTTAATGTCTTGTAAGCGTTTGTATTATCATCACATTACTTAACTGCAAATTTTCATCGTAAATGATCAGTTCGAGGAATACATGTATCAATAAACACTTAGAAATCTAATATTTAAATAATACCAAGTGGTACTCATATATGACCATACCTGCATTTTCTTACCCATCCTCCAACTAGGTTGGGAGCACACTTGCCGGAGTGGGGAGAACACTTGGCGGCGCTTCGCGCCGGCAAATTTTTTGGTACTTGTTTTTCTTTTTTTTAATTGAAGAAACATTTTTACAAAATACAAAACACTAAGGTCTAATTTAAGCAAAGTGACCAAAACACCCAGGTCAAACACACAAGCTGAACAGAACACGAGGGTTTTAGAAAAGCCTAAGCAGAACAAAACACTCGGGTCTTAGCAGAAACCTAAGCTGAATAGAACACTTAAAAGACACAAGGAGAACAGACGACCCAGTTGTTAGAAAGACACAAACAGAACAGAACACTTAGGTCTTAGAAAGACACAGGTAGAATATACATTCGGGTCTTAGAAAGACACAAGCAGAACAGAACTCTTAAAAGACACAAGGAGAACAGAACACCCAGTTCTTAGAAAGACATAGGCAGAACAGAATACTCAGTTCTTGGAAAGACATAGGCAGAACAGAATACTCAGGATTTAGAAAGACACAAAAAGATAAGAACATTCAAATCTTAGAAATGCCAAGGACGAACAAGAATTTGGTCTTACAAACACAAAGGGAGAAGAAAACACTTATGTCTGAAAATGACACAGGAAGATTAAAATTCTTAATTCAGATTTTTGGTCAGTTCAATAAATTGTCTAAGTAGGGGGGGAGATATCGTATGGCGTCCAAAATCATTATAAAGACGTGTGGTGTTATCACAACCAATTTAGCCATCGAATCGTCTGAAACCCATACAACGACCATTGTTTTTATGGATTTGTGCTCAAATCGGATTTAGGGAACGCAGAGATACGGTAATTTCGTTGATGCAGTTATCTCTACAATGAAACCTGCCTAGTCAACTTCCACTACCATCGAAATTATCGATTCCGGAAATCATTATAACCCTGGCAGGATTGAGCTGCATATATAAGAAAATCTTTGTATAATATAAACATATTTATACCACACAAAGGCGAGTTGAACACCTATCGAGATCGAGGCGAGTGCAAATATGGCACGCGAATACATAGGTACATAGGGTTTTAATGTTTATTACCTAGGTAGATATCGAATATTAGAGAACAAATTCTAGCTGAGCTGCATAGCCTTGGCGTGAATGTCACCGAATAAATATCACTAAATTACCTATGGGTGACCGGAGCATTAAGCTATTTTTTGGCGAGTAAACACCAAGGAGAACTATTTAATCCAAACCAAAATTTTAGGAAATTATCAAACCCCGCACACGCTAATCATTCAAGGAAGTGACCAATATTGGAAAATAATTAAAGCTTTAACCGATAGCTTGTCAATAGAAATTTTCACAGTTATTGTGAAGGTCCAAAATCGATTCCGAGAGGTGCTTAATTATAAGTTTCAACTACGAATTACAATTTTTGAATAACATCGACGCAAATAAAGAAGGGATCCTGATTTGAATCAACATTTTTGCATAATCACCAATCTCCAAAACATTTAGGCAAACAAGTTTTTTTCAACTTTCTAGGAGGACCACATCGCTAGTATACCCCATCCACTCTTAAGTCGGACTGTGATCCATGACCTGTGTAATTTGACATGGTAGGAAGTTGTTGATAAATCCTCTGGGGTAGTATCGGTGGAAATCATACCAACCAGTTTTTGCTACGGAGGATTAATCTTTCTCCATTGTTCACCATCAATCCAACTTTTAGCAAAAACCATCCGCTTTGCGATTTTTCACCTGCCTGCCAAATGTTCTCGCTGATTTTTCGCAATTAACGTTCGAATTTTTCCAGGTGTTTCGCTGTCGAGCGAATGTTTCTTTGGCACAAGGCTGAAGTCTTATCCATTTCTCGCAAATAGGGATATTTGGAAGGTTTTCTGTTTTAAGGACGCCTTTCCCAATGTTAACCGTAGCATGACTAACTAGTAGTTTTACAGGGAGTTTAGTTTTCATGAACAGCTTCCGTTGATAGTCGACCCTCACTGGGTTACATGAGTGAAGAAATGTATTTCTCCAACACTTTGACGGATCAACTTTGTCGTATTTCTCGTTGCAAATGATAATAATTTTTATTGAGATACTCTAAAGAAAGTTGTAGAAAATTTCCACAAGGTTGTGCAAAATTTTGTCCAAGGTTGGGTAAAAAAGAGGATGACACAACCGTGGGACAAATTTTACTCAACATTGTTGAGTAATCGTTTTCCACAATTTCGAGGTGGAATTTACTCAACAAGGGGTGGAATTTTTACTCAACTTGAAACTAAAAATTGATCAATGAATGACTAAAATTTACTCTTTGGTTGCGTAAAGTTTACTCTTTATGCTGATTAAAATAAATTCTTTTGATTATTAAAACGTACTCTTGATTTATTATAATTTAAGCTCGCTTAAAATTTTATAAATTCTAGTACAAAATAATTTAGTTTTCATTAAGATACTCAGATATTACTTCCACAAAAACAAAATACATACAATTTTTTAAAAAAATATTAAAAAATTCGAGAGATCATCTGACCAAACTCTGATCTACTAACCTCCTTAGGACTTGTGATTAAACAGGTGTCCTAGGTTCATCTTGAACACATGATGTGCGCTTGAAATGTTCAACGAAAAGTAGACATTGTAGGAAACGATTGGTTGAATTAATTTTAAAATTGACCAAAACAGATTCGAGGCAATTAAGACTCTTGGAACGCTGAAAAATCGGTTTCTATCATACAAACCTTTGAAAATTTGAAATATCTAAATCTGCTTAATTCTAGAAAATAGTACGGGAAACTGCGCAGCCTATGCAGAAGGATTGAAATAACAACACATGAGAGTTGTGGTGAATCATGGCTTTAAAGAAATCCAAGATATCTTGATTTCTAGGCAGATAGGAAGAAGTTTAAAATATATGTCCGACAAAGTGGAAAGACGTTGGTTAAATGCGTTACCATTATTTCGTTTAACCACCGAGCAACAGGACGTAAGCTAATTGAAAGTATTTTGATTTGCAAAGCTAGTTGAGAGAGTAATTATAATGTGGGATGAGCAAGCACTCAAATTTAGGCAACACGAAACTGCTATATACGGGGTCACAGATCGTATTTGCACGGTGATAGAGACGGACCAAACGCATGGGCGGTTTTTTATAATTCCGTAATTTTATTCTCAAAACGTAGTTGTTTGGTGTGCATAAGACTTTTGGTTAATAAAAATCGGCCACAAAAATCGTCCCAAGAAATTGCAATCCGAAGTCGACCATCTCGTTACGCATCTTTCTTCGGAAAAATGCGTAACGAGATGGTCGACTTCGTTACGCATTTTTCCGAAGAAAGATTTTCATATACGAAAATTATCGACAAATTGAAATTATCCGTATGCAGTGTGGCTCATTCTCCAACCTATTGCTCACTCAATTCCGCTTTAATTAGATGAAATTACAAAATAGGGGACTGTCATCCCTTGCAAGGTTTCAGCGCCCCCAAAGAATTTGATTTGGAAAATCGACGCCCTGACAAGCCGAGAACATCCCTCCGACCCAAACTCAAATTGGAAACGTTGTTAAAATGTGTCAGCTGCATGTGAGATTGGTGGTCGAGATCAAACTTTAAAAAGGTCTCGAAAATGACTAGAAAGTTCACAGGGTAAATTATTTTATGTCGAAAATCTCAAAGTAAATGACCCAGTACGCAGGCGAGTTAAAACAAAATGTTAGAATTTCAGTCATTGGTGATTCTCTGCAATACGTGCAAAGTCTTGAAGTCTTGTACATTTTTAATGGATTTGGACTACTAAAGGAACAGCTTTATCTGAGATGTGCTGCAGATTTTTTTGGTCATTATCCTCGAAAATATAGGAAAAACAATGAATCCCTGGAAACGGCGAAAGGGCTGTTTACGTGGTCAAAGGTCTTAGGAACACCTATCTGAAACAAGTTTTGAGGTCAGTTTTAAAGACGGTCGAAATACGAGGTACATATACATAGATAGTGCTACACTACTTTGTATGATGTATGCGTAGGCAATTTTTGCGTTCAATGCTTAAGCAAGTCATACTCACTTAAAATGTTAAATGAAGAGAAATTTTAAATTCAATGTAGCTTACTCTAAATAAAAATGACTAAAATTTACTTAAGGTTGAGTAAAAAAACGAGGAACCAACGGGTAAAATTGCTCCATGTTAAAAGCGTTCCATAGATTTACGCACGCTTTTCCTCGTCAGCAATTCGTACTTCAAAATGATTTCCCGGGCCTATAACGCTTATACTTATACACGCTTAAAAATAATGTTAACCTGTTAAAAATTCAATGTGCTCAGAAGTCTGGATGAAATAGAGTGTTCTAAATCCAGATTAATATTTGTTTGAGCAAGAGTTTTGTTTGTATATATTTGGAGAATACTCTAAATATCAGAAACTAAAATTTCCACTATATTGAGCAAAGGATAATGAAACATCGAAGGTGTATGAGGCGCAACTTTCGACAAATTTTGTACAATGGTTGGACAAATTTACGCTTTTTGCTGAACATGTTGAAAATTTCACTTACTTTTATTTAGAGCGCATGTTGAGAATGGGAAACTAATTGGCAGGGCCTAATAAGGGAAATCTTCCAAAATTTTGCAGCGCAAATTAATTTAAGAAAGTTCAGTTCTTAGAAGTATTAGAAAAATTTCCGGGAACCTTCGAAATTTCTCCGATATATTCGAAAATTTCCAAGAAACTCAGATAGCCTAGAAAAATTCAGATAGATACCGAAAAAATTCAAACGTGAAAACCCTCTTCGGAGAACACTTTCAGAATTTGTTGGGAGAACACTTGTAAGAAAATGCAGGTATGTATATCACTCTACCAAAAAGTGGTATTCATAAGTAATAGTATTACTGTAATACCGTGCAGTGCCGTACTAGTAACTCGGTATTAAGGTTTTACCATATCGAGTGCAAATTTTTCCGGATCGGTATAATTTTATCACAAGCGGTAGCAACTTTAATACCGAGAAATCAATACCTGCCTGACTATCACATTTTTGTATACTTACGTTTCACAACCAGCTCGTCAAAGTTGGACATCTGTCTGAACAATGTGACCATTTCTGTTTTTCGCACAAGAGGACCAAGTACACCTTCAAAGCTGAGATAATATCCCGATGCGAAAATTCCCAACCAGACGACGTCCATAACAGGAAATGCGTGATCCGCTTTACTAAGACAGCCATGCAAGTGATAAATATTGTAAGCAAAATATGCGATATAGTGTGATACATAAATCTTTGTCCAGACAGGACTTATTTTGGAGGAAGTGACGGATAAGGTGTTATCAATCTGATTCCAGCGAAATGGAAATAGTTTTGTGTAAGAGAGAAAATTTATGGTTTTTGCAATAATTTTTAAAACTTTCAGAGTGAACATTTTGCTGAAATTTTTATATTGCAGATTTTCTGGAAAATAAATTTCTTTAGTTGAAGCCTATAGTGCGTTTCCTCGTGGGTTCGAAAATTGACGAAGAAGAAAATGTGGACGATATTTAGGTAAATATTTTAAATTTAGGGCAATTATAATTTCATCGGGAACAAATAGAATATTTAGTGGTGATAGTTTATTACTTAATAACGGCGTAGGTACAGTATTTATGTGACATCGCCTTATCATCAACAATTGAGGTTATTTAGGTACGTAATTATTTACAGTTGTTGGAAACGTCCAGTTCGATAATGACCCATTTAATAGATGGTTTGTTTCAGGGTTTAAGTTACATAAATATGCTCACATTCTTTATGGAGGATAGTTTAATCAAAATTTAATTGCAGACTGCTCGAAACTAATAATTAGTGACAAATATGTATGTATGTATGAATGAACATGTGTCATATTTTGTTGATTACTGTCATATGCAAGCACGTAACATACAAATTCATGGTAAGCTTATTAGTCAATGATAGTGAAATTCTAAACATATTGATTGCGCTACAAATCATTGGAATTATTGAAAATTTCTGGTTGATACTGGTTTGGGTGTGGCGCAGAGTATAATATTTAATTTTATCTTAATGTACAACACAGATTAGGATATAAGAAGGATAGGATGTACAACGACAAACTTGACTTCAAAAATAGAATTTTCCATGTATGAAAATATATACATACATAACTACATATGTATGTATACGTATGTATGTATATACACACATACCTATAATTATAACACACCTGGTAACAAAATGGCGTGTAAAAATATGTATTATAGCATCGTTTATCTGCCTGTCAAGCTTTTTCCAGGGTATCCAATTGATCCTAATTTTTACTACGTATGCACGAAAAATGTATGCGTTTTTACTCCAAAACTATGTTATTGTAGTTTTATAAATACTATTGGCGTCAAACTGGCGTCAAATTCGTACCCCAGTTCATTTCTGAAAATACATGAAGAATGTGATATCCGATTTATGAGGGATCTGTGCTACATACATCCTCTGTGATTTCCATGGACATATGCCAATATATACATATGTATGTATGCATATGCCTTGATCCATCTTCCCTTCCATAGATCTCATCATTTACGCAGGGTCCCAAAGTTCTCTTCAAATTTTAAAAACTCAAAGACAATACCGTTTCAGAGACACAACAAACTTTATTACTTCTTTCAGTTCAGCCTTGTTTATAAACTAATTAAATCATAAGCACACCCGGTGTGTCGCCACACAATACTCGAGACATAACAAAACAACGAACATTACCGAATATATATACAAACCTAACCTAACCCATGTAACTCCAAAACACTGCATTTGACTCATTACCTAACATCACCATGCCTCGTGCTTCGTTGTTTTAACTTTACGGCAACGTTATTATTATCAGTAAGTAAACTTCACTCCCTGATAACCAAGGAGCAGAGTCTGCTCTCGTATTTAGTTTAGTAGATAATACAACATGAAATGAACACATTTAGCACCCCACCAGTACTTAAATGTACATGCACGAGTCGCTCTATGCCAGGAAATGATGCCACTAAAACATATGTGCAAACATGCAGTCGAAGTGAATCTGTCATTTCGTTGCATTTCATTTCGGCTCAAACCACCGGTCTTTCGCTTCTCCGTATTGTTTTTGTTATTTAAATATTATTTAGTCCTAATTAAATTAAAGTACAATGTCATGGAGTGCCTTAAAGTCGTTGGGGATAAGCCAGCTCGCTTTGGCCGTGACGTTCATCGCGACGGGAATAGTGGTCAACTTTTTTCAAGCAGTCATCTACCTGACGATTCGACCCTGGGATGCAACCCTCTTCAGGAAGATTAACTACTATTTGACATACGTGTTCAATGCGCGTGAGTGATTCATTGGAATATTTTGTAAACAGAGTAAAATTACGCAAAAGTTTATTTACATATAAATGTGAATTATAAAATTAAAGCATTATTGTGCGATGAATCTGTATAATTTTCCCGTTTCTTTGCATTCATGTATAATGCAATGATGATATGCATGCATCTGTGTATGCCCTTGAAATTTTGAAAGTAATTTTGTAAGTTGCAAAATTTACAGAGTTTACGAAAATCTGATAAAATTTTTTTCCGAAAAAAAAAATATTTTTTTTATTGCTTGACCTAATCAATACATATATTAATCAATCAAGGTAATTAAATATTTATTTAATTTGCAGATATTGTCTTCCTGGTGGAATGGTGGTCTGGGACGAAGGCCGTGATGTACGCTGATAAGGACGAGGTTACCAAATTCTTCGGAAAAGAACACGCCGTGCTGGTTGCAAATCATGGATGCGAAGTGGACTGGCTGATGGGGTGGACGATCGGGGAGAGGGTGGGAATCCTTGGGGTGCGTATTTAGTTAAATTTACATAAATTTACATATACTGATAGTATTAGTAATTGTCTTGAAATTATGGGTGTACTCAAGTCAACAAATTAATTATTTCACTTTCCAAATTATCGAGGCAATTCACGCAGTCATAATTTTAAACCATAATTTTCGTCTTGATCTCAATTAATGTTATGCACAAATTATAAACATTCAGAACGCTCGCTCCTATATCAAACGAATCCTCCAATACGCCCCGGTTCTCGGGTGGTCCTGGAAATTTCAAGAGTTTGTCATGCTGGATCGAAATTGGGAACAAGACAAGAAAAACATTGGTCCTCAACTTCGAATCCTCGCCTCTTACCCGGACCCAATTTGGCTGACCTTGTTCGCCGAAGGGACCCGCTTTACGGAGGAAAAGTACCTCGCCAGTGTCAAGGTGGCCAAGGAGAAGGGACTCCAACCCTTATTGCACCACCTCCTCCCACGGACGAGAGGCTTTGTCGCGTCCGTTCCACACCTCAAAGGAAAAGTGGCCGCTATTTATGACGTAGTCGTTGCAGTTGATAAGTAAGCAAGTTAAACTTCCGGTGGAAATATAAGTGAAATATTTATCGAGTGTCTCTTTCATCAAGAAGTTTTATTCGGTTGTAAAAAACAACAGGTTGTCTCTAGACAAGCGATTTGGTGACAAACGATTAAAAGTGGGGAAAATGCAAAATGGGACACCTCGTAAAAATTTGTTATAGATAAAATTTTTTTTTAAATGTGGTTGTTTCATCTCGGTCGAACTTATTCTGATTTTTATGCATTATTCCTATCACCAACTATCACCATTTGGTTACATAAGTATGAAACATATTCAATTATCAGAACTAATTTTTTATTGGAAATTTGCTTCCAGAAATAGTCAACATGAGCCTTCCGTGTTTTCCATGCTGAAGGGCAGAGAGGTAAAGACGGTCCTGCTCTTCAGGCGAATTCCACTCGAACAAGTGCCTGACGACGAAAAAGAGGCTGGTGCCTGGTTGCATAAGCTTTTTCAAGAAAAGGTGATCGACAGTATTATACATCAAAGTCATGATTTTCTTAAAATTGTATTTATGTATAACGTATTCTCTCATATTTTAGGACAAGGTGCTCGACAATTACGTCAAATATGGAGAATTTATCCCCGCAAAAGACAAAAATCGAGAGGAATACGCTTCTTACAAAAATTTCACCACTTTCGAAATCCCTCGAAGACCGTATACCTTGCTCAATTCGTGCTTCTGGTTGGCAGCCGTGCTAATTCCGCTGGTGTATTATCTCTGCCAAATTGTTATGTCGGGTGATGTCGGAAGAATTTCTGTGGTGGCTGGACTTATCGGAGCAGGTGAGTTTTATAGTAGTACTGCTCAACCAATATTAATAGTCACAAAAAGATCTGTAAGGTTTCCTGGCAGATTGTTTTCTAGTAACAATTAGTAACCAAATAACCTCTCAGAAAATTTAGACAAATCGAGATTATTAAAATTGGCCGAACAGTAATTCGATAACCGAATTACTTACTGGAAATAGTTTTACGTCAACTTGGTTTTAATTTGTCACTCATTAATAGCAAATTTTACTTTAAAAACAAATGAGTATTCAACACAATTTAAATTGTGTTGAAATTTAAATTACAGCTTTCAAAACAGTTTAAATTATTAAATAATTAAAAACTGTGATTTTATGCTACTAGGCATGAAATCAGCAATATTTTGTCTCCCACGCGGTACAGGGAGCTATGATTTTGATTTTTTTTTGTTATTATTTTTGCAGCTCACTTTGGATTCAGCAAACTTATCGGCCTAGCCAAGGTCAGTACTGGTTCAAAATATGGTTCCGTCGAGCTGGATGGACAATCTGGGTTAAACAAGCACAAAACGAGATAGATAAGTATATATCTATGTATGTGTGTAGAGTTGGTTGTGTATTATGACTCGTAGAACAATTAAAAAATGTGATTATGTATTATATACTTGCTGTATTCCGGTGGATAATTCACTAACTTCTTATGCAATACGACTGAAATACAATATTTATAGTACAATAAATACGTACAATGAATCGAATACATACGGTGTTGTCTTATTTTTGCATATTTATTATTGAATATTCACACATACCGGACAAAATATTAAAAACATATATGTATAAACAACCAATTGCTATGCCATAATGAAATTCGAATTTCAAAATTTATTATTTGTGTAACATTTTTGAAATATTTTTCTATGCGCTGTTCAAGGGTCACAATTTCAAAACAGGTTTAGAATTTTAGGATATGACATTTTTAATAATTTAATCTCCCAGAAATTCCATTACCCCAACGACACCGCAAATTGCACAACAAACCCCCCAGATTCGCAACGTGGTTAAAAACTTCGAGCCAAAATCTAACCTCTCCAAAGCTGCAACCTTTGGTCCCGTCCAATTTGCATAGTAAGGGAATAACTTTTTCGGTCTCGTCCTCTTAAACCACTCTTCCCACCAGTTAAAAATTCCCGAAACCATGAGATATTTTACCCTATTTAACACAAAATTCCCCCTTGGGATTGGATCAATTTGAATTGCATATTGCGTGAAAAAGAAATCGTCATCAGTCCCAGCCATGAAAACCCTTCCGTCCTTGTTATCATTCAAGTAGGGAATTATGTCCTTAATGTTTCCCTTTTCGTCGACATACGCCAATTTTTCATCACATCGCGACAAATTCGGATAAACGTGAGAGGGCCACTTGTAATGCAAAACTTGCCAGTTTCGCGTCGTATTTCTACCGCCTGGCAAAATCCCCTGGGCAGGTTTTTTGTATACGGTAAATAACGACTCGGCAAATTTCTGATACCCCAGCAACCGTGGCGAATCTCCTTCATAACCCATTGCAGATACCGTTTCGGTGGAAAATTCGAAAGAATGAAAGTAGGGTAGATTACGGCTCGAATACCACTCATGAAACTCGTCCAAGTCCGATCTCAATGGGAGGAAGAATTTAGATCCTTGATTTTCAAAGTCATAAATGTGCTTCCAGGATGGCGTCCTTTTATTCGGAATGATTACCTCGGTGGTGAAGACGACTTTGTAAAACGAAGTCAATATCACGCTACACAATATCCAGAGCCAGAACAGGTACTTTATTTTTGACGGAATGGCTTTTTCCATAGAAATTTCTAGCAGCACGGCTACAGTGACAATGCACACGTTGATGCTGGATAGCTGATTACGATTGGTTATGGCACTTATCATCGTAATTGTAAGCACTACGACCAAAATAAGACCCCAGATATAAGTGTCAAACGGGTCCGTAAATACTTTGTACGAGTCTTGTTTTTTAATCCCGTAACACGAGAGAAAGTTGTATGACTGACTTCCAGTAAAAATGACTTGGTGACCGTTAAAAATGTAGCGTCTACGTCCTAAAAATATGTAGGTATTTGTGTACAATATTTCCGAGGGGATGGTCATGTTGAATAGATTTTCAGAGAAAATGGTGTATGCCATGAAATCATCGAAAGATTCGGATTGGTTTGCAATCTTAATCCAATCTGGGGATTGTGTAAAGCGAAAATATTTCATCTGCATTTGAACAAACTCGTCGCCGAGATTGTATGAAGCATCTGAATAACTAAAGTCCAGCCAATTCATGTAAGTCCAGGTAAATCTGTTGAAAGAAAGGGCGATTTTTTCCGTCAAGTTTTCAATGGATTCGAAGCATTCCATTTTAAAGGTGAGATTGCACATGATTTTTGGGAATTTTTCGAATTTCCGCGAAATTTGTGTATAAAGTGTGGCATTCGGGTGATAAAATCGATTCAAGTAATAAAACTGTATACTAGTTTCTTTCAAACCGGGTTGAGCAAAGTAAAATTCGCGACTTCCTAAAGTGTTAATGCCTTCTTCTTCCCTGGACAGAATTTTCTCGTAAATTGCCTCCATTTCCTCTGTTGCCTTTTCATGATCGGATGGAACTATCCAAATTAGGTGGACGGGATAGGTAGAACCCAAAATACGGGGAAATATCGGAGAAAATATTAAACTTGGGAGTAGAAAGTTGTCACCCATATCAGGAAATATGTAGGTCCAGCAAAATTTGGGCTGCTGTAGTCGGCGAGTAAATGACACGTTATTAAACACAAATTTCTTAGAGTTACCAGAATAGAGCTCTGGAATGGATTGGTTAAAGTCTTCAACGTGAATTAAGATGGGATGCAGGGGAATAAAATTGGTTTTGTTTGTAGTGAATTTTACGATGAGGGTACAATGCGAAAATATTTCAAGCACTGAATTAAGAGAGATGAGGAAATTTTGATGAGAGATTGTTACTGTAAAGACGAACGTAGTGACAATTTTGACGAAATTAAGATTTGGAACGGATAATATTCGCATGATAAATGGTATTATTTTGAACAGCAAATTAATGTAGTATGAATTAAGCGTTGGGATTGATTATTTATGTCAATAGAAATTATGAACAGTTTTCGGCTGCGTTTGCGATGCTGAGGATGGAAAAGCGTAACTTCAATGATTGATATGTACATATTTATGTATTTACATACGTATTTCTGGTAACTGCTAAATACTTTCAAGGCCTTATTGCGGTAAAGCAACATATGAAAATTATTTATCTACGTCTTCTTTCTGATAATTTCCAAACACCTTTAGTTGCTTGTAAAAGATATGTGATTAATTTTTATGGGGATTAATCCCCCACACCAGAGTGACACATGCTATATTTAACAAAACTATCTATGTATTTATGTAGGATATGCTGCTGTCATCTCCTAAGAAGCAAATCGAATTCTTCAAGGATCCTTGTTTTATCTGCATTTCACCAGTAATGTCACTTAAGCATTTTCATTTTGACGGGACATACATAAGTGTTAAGGTTGACCGACATTTATATTTATGGCATATTTTCATACGACGTATTTATGTATTGACAACTTGAATATGTCTACATATTTACTAAAAAATATATCCATTAGTATCGATGTCTTTGTTTAAATTTAATTTCTAAATGTCTTGACACGCACCTGATTTTGCAAACTAAAGATAAGACGTACTTCAAATACGAATAGACTTTTTTGTTGCCCCTGGCTGGTTTCTCCAAAGGTGGGGTGTATAGTGATGCAAGGATGTGAGTTTTTGAAAAAATTGCAAAACTTCAAAGTTTGTGAATTGTATGCAATTTTTCCATATGAATTATGTATTTATTTGCCTAAAGCAAGTACATAAATATTTCCGTAGGTGATATCTTCATTAAAATTTCTTCGTACCATTTCATTCTGATGATGACGAATTTTCCGATTAGTGCATGTAGATATTTACATAAAGCAATATTTATTACAAAGTAATATGTATTCACGTGCCCTTCAAAATTGAAGTAAATTGATTTTAGGTATTACTCCACACACGGAACCTATCACCGGCCTCACGACAAATTTACGGTGGATTTCTTTATTTCCCGTAAGGTGAGACATGGTGAAAAAAGCCATGGCCATTCGCCTCACTTCACCATGTCTCACCTTACGGGAAATAAAGAAACCTACCGTAAATTTGTCGTGAGGCCGGTGATAGGTTCCGTGTGTGGAGTAATATAGTTGTGAATGTAAATCGTTCATCTGACATGAATAAGTACGAGTCCTACTCCTAGCTAATGTCAATTTATGCATATATCTAAATATTAACCAAAAACCATGCTGAAGAGGAGCCATTTATTTGATTGAATAAATGAGTAGTTTGCATACATAAATATAAACAATTGTGCTCTCAATTCTGATTTTCGTTTCGTTTGCACAGCCTTCAGAGACCAGATATTTCGTAAATATGTAATTGTACACTCTTACAAATCTACAACACTCTTGAATATACGTGGATTTATTTGTGAATAATATTATGACGACCTAAATTTCGCCTTGAAAATGCATGTTCTAGATTATATATTCATAAGCGTTGCTTGAATATGTCCAATTTCGACAGTTGTTGACGCACTTATCAGTTTTAAGCACATAAACTTAACACAATGTGAAAAACCATATTTCCGGCCTAGTTTGAAATACATTCGGCTTCATCTGACCGTCATAAGCCTATTTATTAATAACTGTCACTTTTCACTATGACTGAACTCTATGACTGAACATGTATGTACATTCACTTATCCTTTAAATTGTGTACCCGACGCATGAAAATGTTCTTAAACGATTTCCTCCAACTTCTTAAAACGACCGCAAAAATTTGTTCCCACCTAAAATGCCTACCTTGTGAGTATGACGTTCAAAAACAGCGTCTTGTCAGAATCCGCGGGAGGCAGATTATTATATTTCGGATACAATGCATCCTCTCTGTGCTTTATTGCGTCGTCATGTTCCTCAATTTGGCTTTGGGTTCATTCCAACTAATTGAAAAATTGATCGGGGTTCCATTCCTCTTAATGTACATTAACGTGACCAATGCTGGCTGGAACTTTGACCTGGACACGACCCCAATCCAAGTGATAAACGGATTTATGCAATTCGAAGTTACTCAAGCTCGAGGCCAAGGTTAGTTCAAAAAAGTAGCATCTTCATTCTCTAAGATCTCCGGTAGTATTTCAAATCTCTGGCAAACCCACTAATATAATTTTACTTAAGTTGCATACATATTAACATACTTTAAATGCTAAGTAAATTAAATAATGGACGTTTGGAAGCCATTTTAAACTCTGAAAAATCCATAAACTCACTACACCGAATATTTGTCTACGAAAATCAGCTTATAAATAAATTTATTATAAGTTTTAAAGAATGACAGCCTTAAATATCGCGATTAGTTGGTCGACTTGGAAATTAAATTCCATTTACTATATTTAAGATACCCCAGGCGACCAAAATATCTCAAGTACTACGCGTGGAATGAAAATGTTTCTCCAACTTATCAACGTTTCGGTAGCTGTCATGCCACTCCTGATCCTCGGACTTGTGACATACCGGCCCTGCTCGCCACCATTTCTCTTATCAATCATTCCAAATTGTGAGGCCATCCTTTGTAGCTTTCACTGGGCTCGTGATGGAATTGTTCTGGGTGTGCATCTACTCGAAACTTGGATTGCCTGGCAAATGCTGTTTTCTGGATTCACTTGGATTGGGTTTGCATACTGTGCGGGCATTGCATGCGTTCTGGACTACTATACGATTCTGAAAAGGTACACGTATCCTTCCTAAATTTTGAATAATGGGGCTTTTCATGATAATTTGCACAGTAACTACATACATATGTATGGTGCTCGAAATATCCTGACCTTTAATTCGTACGAAGCACTTATTTTTACTACGAAAGAAAAACACGCATCAACCTTGCGTATATGTATTTACGAAGCTTCGTACGCATGGAATTTGAGTAAATGTTGTAAATTTACGCTATTTAAGTACGTCGCTTCAACAAATATGAAGTTGTAAAAGCCCTCAATATCGATGCTTGGCAAGTTAGTGCACGGTTTGGCGCAAGGTTTTGGCCGACAACGCGACCATAGTGGTACTGCGCCAATACAGGCTGTACAAGTTGGGATAGAAATTTGACAATTAATATCTTAATGCTATCCTATTTTTTAACTTGACAGGAAAATCATGGCCCATGACAAAAAGGAATGTCTCCAATTTTATCGAGCCCTCCAAGTCTTGGAAAAATATATGAATGCTTTCCTTGAACGTCGAATCGTTCCTGTCACAATGCTGACGATCCCACTAAACCAAATCATTGGTCAGTACGTCTCCATCTGCCTGCATGATACAATACCAATGCCGTTTTTTCTCATGTTCCCCCTGATCGCGGTGGACACGGGGGTCTGTAACGTCCTAGTGTTTACGCTGGCTTCATGGGTGCACAGCGGTTCGCTTGATGTCCTACGCAAGTTGAGACGATTGACGTGTGGCAGACGGAACTCTGTATTTGCTAAGAATCTAAAAAGTTGTTCCCTCCTGAAGATAAAGTTCGGGTCAAATTTTATAGATCGCGGGACAGCACTTGTGATTCAGGATTTCTGCATGAATCAAACAGCAAATCTTGTAATGATTAATTCAAGTCAATGATTCCTATCCTTATTTCGAGGATGAATCTGGAATTTGTTGAATAGATTGTAGGAAACACATGTGGAAGTAATAAGTACAGATAGTCAACTCTCTAAATGTACGCTTAAAAAACTCTAAAGAAATAGAAGGGTAACGCAATATTTAATAATAATAAAATGTCTAATTAAATAGACTATTCTCTACGAGTTCTGACCAACTTCATACTCCTAGCATATTTTATTCCTATGATATGTACTAACTTTAAAGGCGCAAATGTTAGAATTTCTCTTATTTTTTAATTTAAAAACCAGATTTGGTGGAGTATTTAAAAGGTTTTTACATAAACCCAAAATCTTCAGGTTTTAAGTGTGAATTAAGACACAATTCCAATTTCGAGGGTTACACTACCGTTAATTCGCATAAATTTTGCAGATCTCACTACGCTAACGAAAAATCATCAACGTTAACTCTTGAAACGCTATTGTACTTGTGTATTCGAACTTAATCTATGTATGTATGTGTATTTACATAAACTAAAAGAATATTACTTCAGAGTACAGTAAACGATATGAAGTTTATTTGCTCATTACAAAAATACTTGTACATACATACACTAACATACATATTCACCTAGTTCGATATATTTATTCAGAACTTATGAGGGTTACAACTTCAATAAATATCACACAGAATTGTGACGTATTTAATTAATTTGACAATACCGATTTAATTAGGAACCTATGGCTTTGTAAATCCTAATCTACGTACATATGTATTTACGTAGAGCTCCATAAATATCTTTAACATGTTGATAGTAAATTTTCAAAATGGAGCAACGCATTGCAAGTTTTTAATTTTAATAGCATCGTTAAATTGCATCTCATCTTCGGATAGTTCTTCCATTCAAAGATTTACATTGACAAGGTTTGACACCCTGTTGGATGTATTTTCCTCCTGTCGTAAAAATATATTGTTTCTGGAAAGCTATGATTTTTCTACGGAATACAATATCCAACTCGTCTCTTTATTCAATAAAAATAACGATTCAAGATACAAACGAAGTTTAGAACTTTATAATTCTCCAATAAAAAGTCAAAAAGTTTCCAGAAACACTTTTTACTATAGACAGGAAGACATTTCAGAAGAAACGACATTTGTTAACCGATTGGATTCCAAATCTGAATGTGTTGTCAGTACCATCTTTATGAAACGAGATACAACCTACACATGTATCCGTGACTCAATTTATTGGTCAGGATCGTTTGTCTCGGTGGTTAATTGGTTACAAATGAAAACTAATAGCGATTCGCACTTTGTCGTGCTTGTGAATGGAATTCGATTTACCGATGTGACTTCGACGTGTTATCGATACCTGCTGGAAAGACTTGTCTCGTCACACGTGTTCTTTGTGGGGTAAGTCAGATATCGGGATTAATTACGAAATTTTGCCGTTAAAGATTTTACTCAAGTGTGTAAATATATGTAGAGGCGCATAAACAATTCCTAGAAACAACGAATTTTACGATTTAGATCGTCGATTTTTGATGTACAGTGGAATTATTTGCCGCCACATTTGCATATTTGACGAATTCGCGAAAGATATAGAGTTTATTCAACGTGGGAAGCTCGTATCGCCTAAAATGGGAATATGAGAATTATGCAAATGAGGTGACACGTACAAATAATTCCACTGTAAATTGTGGATTTATTTTTAATTAATTTTACCGTGGCGTTATAATAAAACGACGAAATCTTTCTAATTTTCTCCAGGTTACGTGCCATCCATGAGCTACGAACACCTCATTTTCTACCTCACCATGTCTTTGAATTTGTTCTCATGCATCACCAATGCATCCACTGCATCTATCCCTACCATCTCGCCACGATTTACAACTTCCTTTCCAATATTACAAGTTTTGACGCCACATCTCTTTGGGCCCATCGACTCGACAGGAACGCCGTAGCTGTGAACGAAAAAGTTTTAAATTACAAATCCTGGGAGTCTATAATTTTGGCTGCCAAGAATCTCCAATTTTTTACCCTGATTGATCCCATCCACATCTTGCACAAAGATGCCACATTCGGATTCAGTAACTACTCATCGGGACGCACCAGTTTTTCCGATATTATGATAAACTCCCTGGTCAGAAAGTATTTTGTTGAAGAGAAAAAATTTATGGGACTGACTGTATCATCAGATAAGCATATTTTCATTACCTGCTCCTCTTCAGGAAGGACGCAGTTGCGGCTGAATTTTTACCTCACCCCGTTTGACACGTGGGTATGGGGAGGAATTTTTACCATCATTTTCATAATTTTCCCCATCATGACGAAACAGATGGGGCGACGGGAGAATTCTTATGTGAGCGGGATCCTACCGTTTCTATCGACTTTATTCGAAGTGTCGCCAAGTGTAAGGGGCTTATCGAAATTGCCCGGGATTAGATGGATTCTAACGATGTGGATGATAATCTCTCTCATATTTAGCAGCGAGTATAAGGGATTTTTGACAAATGAGGTGATAACCCCGATTGACAATAATCCCCCAGAAACGTGGGGCCAGTTACTGATGGAAAGTTCGCTGGAGATCTATTCCGTCTCGGATGGACGTCTCTTGTATCCGACGAGAAATCTTGTGCTACCCAAAGCGCGTTCTCCTTATGAACAAGCAATTTGCGACGAGATAAGTTATTCGGTGATGAACGAGACGATAAGATGTGGGCTCAGGTTGTGGGAAAACGATAGATGTAGCTATGATTATGGAGAGGAAGGAAATAAAGGATGTGTTAAAAGGGATACGAGTTTTATCAAGAAGTTTGGGATGTACACGATTGCGGCGTCGAGAAATAGGTAAACGAGTTTGTGTAATATTTTTTATGAATTTCCTTTTCATCTGTGCTATACATGTGTTAATTGTAAAAATGATAACTTAATGATCCAATGGTTTTTGTAACGAGAGCGACATATTGCGTACATTTTGAGGAATTTTATAATTTAATATGTAAATTTGCATATTTAAAATTTTTCATATGTAAAATTTGGTACAACAATTACTCGATTTGGGATATTAAAGTGAAAATCTTCAAAAGTGTAACGCGCCACCTCTGGAAAACGTTTTCATGCAAAAAATATATTTTTTGCGAATAAGTTTTCCGAAATTGCACATGACACAATATACAAATATTATTATTTTTCTTTTTTGCAGAATTATTGATGTCGATGATCTAAATCCGAGTGCATCAATGTATAATTATGCCGACGTGTATCGAGTGTTAGAAATGTGCAACGGCTCCGCAATTGCAGACACGGAAGAAAATTACTTTCTCTATTTGGAAAAACTGCTGCCGGCACGATCGCGGAAAAAGTTGTACAAGTTTGTGAGATCGAAGGACACTTTGGCCCCGATGAATACCCTGCTTCAATTTCATGCAGAGACAAACCCAATCGCAACGATGAGATTGATGGGAACACTGGAATCGGGAATTTATAACTTTCTGAGGAAATTGTTCGTTTTTTCGAGAGCCCTTCCCGGACTAAGGATTGAGGGAGCGGTAGAGTTTACAGCGTTGAAGTTAAGATCGAATATAATTACGGTATTTGTAATTTACGGGGGAGGAATTATTTCGGCAGGAGTATGTCTGATGATGGAATTATTAAAGTAAATAAATGGAATATACATATACATATGTACATTTAAAGCTAGTTGCGTATTAAATTTCACGCGAAATTCTATTTTTCTGGAGCGAATCCATAGATTGTGAAAAAACATAAATTTACATAATTTACGGAAGTCGATGAAGAAAAGGTGGAAAAATATGTCTAAAAAATGAGCAAGCAAATCTGCATAATATTGTTTGGGCTTCAACGCCTTTTGCGTTGTCATCCACGCAACGCCTTTTGTGTGGTCAAAATTTAATTTATTAACGTACGAGTTGAATTCTTAAATTAATTGTTACTGTGACAAAAATAACAATCAAATCTAAAGAAATCTAAGATTAGATTAAATATATAAATATATAATTTTATATTATTACGAATTTATTAATTAATACACATCTGCAATTAGCCACATTTCGGTTTGTAATGGCGAAGTTAAGCTATTTTCAGGAATTAATTACAGATTATTACATATACCTATGTTTATTTTCTACTTGCTTTTCTTCATTTATTTGCACGAAATTGAGGTTTTAGAGTTTTGGAAAGATAAACAATGATCTGTAAATCTTTGCGCAATTAAACTCGCATCATCAAAGTTCTATAGGGCAATTGGAAATTTGCATGGTCAATAATTGAAGAATTACACTCTCCAAAAAGTAACTAGATTATCGCACGAAAGGTACATTTGAAATCGAATACGTAAATATTACGACGCTAACTATTTAATAACAGTGCAGTAGCACTAACCTCATGCACGACGAGACAAACCTAACTAAATAATTACAATGTTGAATTTTGCCAATAAATAAATTATATCATAAAGGTGAGAGTGGTAAGAAAACCGGCTGCTTTGCATGTTACAAATCTCACGAAGGAAAATAGGAGGTACCACCATGATGCCTCATCTTTGACAATTGTTTATCATCATTGAGAAATGAAAGTGAAATCTTGCATGGTCAAGTTCAATTTTGCATATTTGTTGAAATATTATGCCACTTATTAATACATTTTTAATCCATATCAATACATCATTCGTAATGGTGCAATGTGACGTAAAGGTCGCAATTTTTTACTCCGGTACAAATTTCCTATTTAAATTTAAAACAAAAACATGTTGAGCAATAAGTTAAAAATAAGTTATTTTTGTATTTTAATATTTATACCGTGGACTCGATCCATTAAAAGATTAGGTGAGTTATTTATAGTTGCAAGTGTTACATTAGAAAGTATAATTACCCAGTTGCCAGTAGTCGTTATGTATGTAAGCATGTAGTTTATGGTGTGGTAAGACTACTTTTTGTTAAAAAATGCAGACAAAAGTCCGTAGATTTTTTATATTTCTGCCAGATAAATTATCTGAGATAACCTCCCGTTATTTTGTCTCAGTTTTTTTGAACAAACAGTACATAATAGCACAGCCAGACCAGAAGTGGTGGTACATGCAGCAAAGCGTTGCTGACTAAAATGTAGTGGCTTTTAATGAAGAAATTCACTTGGATATTTTAAAAGATAAAACAAGATTTATGAAAAAAGTAAATTCATGAAGTTGTGCCATGTATGTATGTAAACTCCATGAAATTCATAAACTTCACAATGTAGGTACACCGCCGTACACAGTTAAAAATGATTACGACATAATTAATTATAAAATCAGATCGCAAATTACATAATTACGAACACCTTATTGAATTGATTTAATATTTATTTTTTTGTATCACTAAATGTATTTTAAATTTCAGGTGGATTAAATGTGAATAAAAAGCTAGTAACTTTGTCCGGATTTTCCAGCGGGGGAACTTTCGCTCAACAATTGTACATTTCCCATTCGTCCATGTTTTCAGGGATTGGTGTATTTTCTCACAGTAAGATTACCCCAAATTCTTGTTCTCTTATTACCGTAATTAACTTTAATTTTGTCAGCGTTTTACCGATGCGGACCAGGAAATGGGGTTCTTGCGGATTATGACGCCACCTGCACAAAAACGGTAGACCAGAGAAATCCACGGCCTAAGGTGGAGTACCACCCGAGTAATGCGGTTGTCGATATTCACGCATATTTTTATCGAGGTCTGATCGACAATCCGTACGTGCACATTGCTCGGAAACCTCTATATGTGTTCGCGGGGACGAAGAATTATCTTTTTACGACAGGTTTGGGGATATTTAATTTTTTTCGCTGTAAAATAGTTCGGTAATAAACGTTATTACCAAGAGTGACAAATGAATCATATTGGGTAATGAAGCCAGTTTGGTTTTAATATTTCTACTCGTGATAATAAAAATGTGAGGGTAAATTAAGGTTTCGATTTATGCTAAATTATGACCAAGCAAGTGTTTCACTATTACCAAATTGATTACACATAGTCACATATCTATTACCGCCCGGTAATAGATATGTGCATAAATTGCTACCATAGGCATTTACATACTTTTCGTATCAAATTATAAATATTATGGACGTAACTTTAATTCTATTTTAGATATGAGCTTACGGATATTGCACGTTTTTAAGCCCTTCATTAAAGACAAGAAGGCTATCAGAGTGCGTGTAGAGGCGGCAAATTTGACCTTGGTGAATGAAATGATTTAGTAATTTAAACGTTTTCTGATTTTGTAACATTATTTGCTCTCTTTAATGCAGCCGACTAATCGAAAAGATCTCCCAGGATGCAGTGAACCTACGAATACCATTCAAATTTCAAATTGCGGATTCAGCGGGGCACTGGACGCTTTAACATTTATTTTGGGGCATGATTTAATTAGACCGCCGACGGGTAAGCCATTGAAGCAATTGTGACGATTGGAATTTACAACCGTGTCGATTTTTAGCTGATGTGAAACTGAACAAATTGCTGGAATTTGATCAGACCGATTTCTACGGGGAGGACGATGACAAAAGGAACGATATGGATTCGGTTGGATATTTTTATATTCCGCGGGTTTGCTATGGTAACAAAGTCGAATGTCTGCTGCACATCTACTTTCACGGTACAAAGCATAAAATTACAAAATGATTTATACTTGAGCTAAATAAAAAAAACCTTACAGGTTGCATGACGGGAAGGTAAGAAATACGCATTAATGCCCCATTTCACAATTCCTGTGTGGTCTGTTTTTTAATTGGCGTCAATCATGTGCCATGAAAAGCTTACATACTTAGCAAGAAAAAGTGTTATGCGAGTTAACCGTTTTGAGTAGAAATATTATATTCATGTGGTCGATGCAGTTTTCATAAAAAATAGCGAAATGTGCAATTTGATGTTATAAGTAAGTTTACTCGGTTTTTGTAAAATTTTCAACACTAGGCCAGTAATTTAGCTACACAGTAGAGACAAATGTTGTCACCAGTCCAAAATTGAGCAGTGATCAGTTTGATGCGCTATATTTATAAACTATTAATTATTCTTTGAACAGGGAATTTGTCGGCCCTTACCACATTTTAAACAGTGGATTCTTACAAGTCGCAGAGATGAATGGGATTATCATGATCTTCCCGCAGGCAGTGTCCAGCAAGGAAAATATGATCGGTTGCTGGGATACGTTCGGTGTGACAGGAGAACTTTACGGTATTTTAGTTACAAGTGACAATTTGAATTATATAATTGAAAATATTAAAACTTAATTATTTCTATTTTACAGCGACAAGAGAAGGTGCACAGGTATCCGTGGTCAAGAACATGTTGGATAAAATTTTGAGCAAAGAATTTCCTAACTTTGGCCCACCTCCAAGAAGGCGACAGCAGCAATCAAATGCCCCATCGCTTTCCAATATTTTTAAACGCTTTACAACTATACCGAAGTTTAACGTAATTATTAAAAAATGATTTGGTTGAGTTATCAAAAATGTGAGTGTCCGTGATTGCCACAGATACATATAATACACACGTACATGTGTGTGTAACATTTATGAATCCTTGAAGTTTTTATCCCTATGGAGTACTGCAATTACAGATGGACATAAAACTTTTACGTCTGTATACCATATGTATTTAAAACAATTCTAGATATTTGTACTTGGACTGAGGATGAGTCGTTTTAGAGTAAAAAAAATGTATTGCTTTACATCAAGGAAGCATTTGTTTTATGTTCATTTGTTTCTTTTCGTTTTTTTCGGTCTTCTGGTTTTAACGTGCTCAAGATCTCTTGCTACAGTTAAAAAACACAATTTATCATCACATGATAAAGCAAATGCGATTTTGGCAAAGTCTAGATTTTATATGAAAGCAAGTAACGAGATGAAATATGTGACTCACATATTTCATCTCGTTACTTGCTTCGTCTCACGTGATGTGTCTCACATCATGTGAAGGGTACGTTCGATGAAATCGATTTGTATTCATGGTGAAATAATGGGGCTTAAATTGGTCAAGTGTGATAAATAGATCGAGCAGAACGGAATATTTTTCAGCCATGTTATATTAAATGCTGACTGCTCTCATAACCTGGAAAAGGAGGTAGATTATTTTTTTCTAACTTGTGATTTCTTTAACCTGACTGAAGGTAAATTTGCGTGCCGGTAATATTTATTAAATAATTGCAAAATAACGGCTTTCGCGTTCCAAAAATATTTATTTCCTTACTGCAAAATTATTCTCTTTGTGAAGGGGGCAGGTGTTGTCCAGAAAGTTAAATAAATATTCCGGAAATGAATTCCTCGCACTTCATAACAGTTGCAACTACATGAACGTTAATTCCAAATTCGCGTTATTACAGCTCTGCAGTACATTATTAGTAGTAATTTCAATATTATATTTTTATATTCGCCTTCATGTGTAGCTTTAATTTGGTGTATAGCAAGTACTGTAGGAATCCCGACGCTAATTTATATGTACAGTGGGGAGCAAATTAAATTGTACGGTAGAAAAACTGTTCTATCTCGCATATTGATTAAGATAAGGGCTTGAAAATTTGCAAGGTAGTACCCCAGAAAGATTGTCGTTGGATGCCGTTCCTGTTTTGAAAAATCTCAAAAAGGTCAACGGTAACAATTTTTTACCCAAAACCTCATTTTTCAACTCTTACAGTGATTTTTTTCCTTGGAGGCTTTATTTTTTAATCGATAGCTCAACTCAATGTGAACATTTTGATATCTTGTTCAGTTCTCTACGATTTTTTTGAAGAAAGTTATGCATTTTTTAAAAAAGTGAATTTTGCGGATTTTACCAAATTCTCCCATAAGCGCAATGTTAAACTTTTCAAAATTCACTTTTTTAAAAAATGCATAACTTTCTTCAAAAAAATCGTAGAGAACTGAACAAGATATCAAAATGTTCACATTGAGTTGAGCTATCGATTAAAAAATAAAGCCTCCAAGGAAAACAATCACTGTAAGAGTTGAAAAATGAGGTTTTGGGTAAAAAATTGTGACCTTTGACCTTTTCGAGATTTTTCAAAAACAGGAACGGCATCCAACGACAATCTTTCTGGGGTACTAGTTTGCAAATTTTCAAGCCCTTATCTTCATCAATATTCGAGATAGAATAGTTTTTCTATCGTACAATTTAATTTGCTCCCCACTGTATGTACGAGTGCACAGATACATAGTTCCTATATAAATATATCGTTACGACATTTCCTACATAGTATAGTATACTAGTTTATGAGCCAATTTATAATGATTTGATATCTGTTGACACTTGAATAAACGATAACTTAACTTGACTTTAAGTGAAATGTATACAGTTTTTTTAACTGGGAAAAATGAATTCACGATTTGATCATGACAAAATTTTGTCACTGATACAGGCAAAAGGAAATACCTACTTACATAATAGTAGATTTCTAAACAAATCACTGGTACTAAGAGTTTAGAAGTTAAATATTATTACAGAATGTTGGAATTAGATAGATTAGGTAATTCTAATTTACAAGTGACCTTGGAAAAGCTAATACATAACTACACTTGTTAGACTACATTTGTCAATCTAATTAGACCATAATTCAAGTTGGCAGTTTTCGAAAAATTTCTATACACCTACATACAAATGTATGTCACATACATAACATAAAGGTTTCGATAGAATTTACCACTTACCTAATAAGATTTAAGTGTATGCTTAAAACTATATAACATGACAAAATTTTGCTTGAACTATTACAATTACAATTAATGCAATTTTCAACCGTGCTTATTAGTTTCTCATATATTTTAACCAGACCCGTTAGACCTTTGGGGAGAATTTAGTTATATTATTTTTAACCTGAAATAAAATTAGGTATTTAATGCTCATAGTTCAGTATAGAGGAAGGCCAAGTGTACTGTACAAATCTTTTTCGCATCGATGTCACCGAATTTAATAAACAAAACTCCAAATTTAATTTTGGGAGAAAGGATTGATATGACATAGCTATTTTTGAACTATGTGCAACCACTCCCCCTTTAAAAATTGGGGAATAAAATCGGGAAAAATGAGAAATCAAATGTACCTTTGGTACAATAAGAATAAGACCTCAACTTGCATTTGACATTTTACTTCCCCCTTGAAAACGAACATTTTGATGCATCAAAAGTTTCAAAATTCGAAAATTGGCGGTTTTTTTACGCACGCACGAATCATTAAAAAACGCATGGTACCAGCCATTCACTTCGGACAACCTGATGCCAGATTTTTCTCCTTGAGAAGAGCTACATTTTCAGCTTTTGTCGTCCGAAGGGAAACGCTGGTACCATGAGAAATTTGAGGTCAAAGTTTCTGAGGGAGGGACTTATTTTGCAAGAGCCGTAACAAACTCTAGGTACTAATGAGATATGTAAGTCAATTACCCAACTTACTAAAATTTGTGATATTTTAATTACCTAATCACCCCAAATTTAAAACTTAAGTTTTTTTGAATTTATACGAACGTGTGTTTCGTGAATTTATACGGCAGTGCCATACGGCACTGTCACAACGACAGCCAGCGGTGGTGGTGGATACCCACCAGAATCCGATTCTCACTCTGTCTCATGCTAAATATGGAAACGAGTTTTGTAGTACACTTGGGCTGGCTCAGTTCTATAACTATTTACCAAGGATAAGTGGAACCGACGAATTGCTACAAATTAAAACATTTCGACATTTTGTATAATAATGAGATAATTCAAATGAATGTCTTTCCTACTTTTTCATAGTTGCACATGATTACGGTATAAAATTTACGACTATAAAAACAAAATTCCTTGGACAAATTCGAAGCTGTATTTTGCAGGACCAGAAAACGCATAATATTTTGTGTCGTCTTACGACAACTTTTTAATTGAAAGGCTACGTCTTAAAATAAATATCTATTCGAAAGAGAAAATAATCTCTTAAAATGATTGTTTCACGATTAATGTGGTCTTCTCTTGATTTATGTTCAAAATACTACGCCCACTTCTGGCCCCACCCGTTCGATTGGAATCCGTTGAAAAAGAAATTTGTTGCAAATCCAAAATCCCCAAAGTTGTATTTTTATTTTTTATCGATGGCGGCACTTGGATTGGTACCTGTCACCTTTTTGACACTACTGTCTGCCTACGTTTTTGGTTTTAGTAAAGGGAATCCAACTTTCCTTGAAATACTAGCAAATTTAAACATTTTACTGTTAGTAACGCTAACATTGGTCACGGAATTGTCGTTTGCGACATATGCCGATGAATTGGAACTTTGCAGTAACTACTTGGTCAGTCTGCAAGCCACAGTTCCATCATGTAAGTTCACTTGTGGTATCGCAAATATCTAATTACTGAGCTTCATAGTTTGCAAAAGCAGGTCGAAATGGTTTATACAAATTCATATTACGTTAGCCACATGAGTTAGGGCAGTCCAGGGCATAAAATTACGGCCGAGGGTTTTTACTTCTCGTAAGATGAGACATGTTGAGTGAGGCGGGGCTGGCTTTACCTCACTCACCATGTCTCATCTTACGAGAAATAAAAACCCTTGACCGTAATTTTGCTCCTTGAACGAGTTCCTCCTTGGCATCCAACCGTGCACGACGTGTCTCTCTCTCGCTCTGCAACTGGATCCTCTTCCATCTGGGTCGCGGGTGTGCCAGGTCTAGTAAAGTGTGTCCCAAGGCCATTTCACCATGTGAGCCTCGTCCACTCACACCCCCCATCTGCGTGCCTGGTAACACCCCCTGCCACACCCGTCCCAGCAACGACAAGCTGAGCCATCAGGCGAAGACGGATCTCGCCGGACTCAGTGCACGGGAGGATCTACGCCAGGAGGACTCCCCCAGGTAGGTCATTGTTTGATATGTCGGGGTGGTGACAATGGGGGGTGGTTGGTGGAAAAGTGGGAGCGGGATCGTGCATGGCGGTGGGCAGCGTAGTCGGGGCTACGGGGGTCCCATGACCCGGTTGTGCTGTAAGGGATGAAGGGGCAAGTGAGTAGTGTCGATCGGCCCCGGCTGAGGCCATATGGGGACACTTAGCCCGAACCCGAAAGGGGGCTAGGGTATTTTGTGGTCCGTGGACGCCCCGCCCAACAACCTTCATTCGTCTTGCTTCCGCCTTCACGGTGCCGTCCTCATTTGGATATCACCACTCTCCCGTGAGATCTGCCTATGATCTCTATCACTCATTTGTCCTACCTGGGTGTCTCTGTAGTCAGAGCCGAATGGACCTCTGGGCCACATTCCCAGAGGTGATGGTGGTTTTCCTAGCTCTTTATCTTAGCTAGGTTTTCCCACTATTCCTCTGACTACTTTCTACATTACATTTACGATTACATTCACATTTACATATCTAACTCTGTAATATTTAATGTTGATGAGGGCTGCTGGCCATATATCAATAAATACTATACTATACTATATAATTTTGCTCCTTGAACTGCTCTAACGCAGATGGCTACCGTAAGACCGTAATATGAATTTGTATAAACCATTTCGACCCGCTTTTGTAATCTTTGAAGCTCAGTAATTAGATATTTCCGGGTTGTAGGGTTTTATGTAGTGTTCCACTTTTGACTGCGTGCCTTACATATGTATATTTATGTCTTGTCTCAGGTGTGCCTTGTCGAACCGTAAAATGGGATCAGTTGGGAATATTTGGACACATTATACTAATCGTGCACACAGCAACTCCTTGGTTATGCATGGTATTCGTCCTTGCTGTAGACATTAAGTTGGATCCTATATTTTTAAACATAAAATATTCTATGCCCACGTACTGGAATCAATCTTTGATGCAGTTATACTATTTGATTCGCCCCTTTTGCGTCATTCCATTGACACAGATTTGTCGCAGTATGTGTTTCCTAATCCTCGGGGGTACAATAATTGGTCATTTATACTTAAGCTGTTTCGAAAATGTTGACAGAACAGCTTTTCGAGTAGCGAGAAATTTTCGCCCTCAGATTGAGAAATATTTTCGAGGTTACAATTCCTTGAGAATTTTCGCTGTAATTTTATCCAGAGGATTTGGTGGGATAATATTCTTCGCATTGACGACGGTTTTCATCCTCACTGTAGTTTGCAATTTCGCCTGTATCCGATTAAGGAACGAAATTCCGATGATGACATACATATTTTTCCTATCAACGGGAATACTTCCTCCAATAACGATCATGGTCATGTTGTCATTTCTTGTCGCTATCAATAATACAACAAGGGGGATTTTGGAAAAGTGTAAATTCTATATGAACACAAATAACGATAAGAAATATATGAGACGCAGGCTACGTTCGATACAATCGGTCTGCATACATGGCGAAATAATAGGGATTAAATTGTTCAAGCGTAATAGATCGAACAGGACGGAATATTTTTCGATGATGTTAAATTATACCGTGACTGCTCTCATGACTTAAGGAAGTAAATAAAATAGCCTACTTAGCCATGTACGAAGGTGAATTTATAAAGGAATACAGTTTTTGTTGTGTTTTGAACATGATTTGTTTTTCGTAAATTTATTGTCCTGATACTATACATATTTTGAGTTGAAGTTGAAATTATCCGTTTACTTAATTCCGCCGCAATTAGATGAGAATATAAATTAGGGGGTCTGCCATTCCCGGCGAAGTTTCCTAAAAAGCTACTGCGTACCGTTTTTCGAAAAAAACTACTCCCTGGCAAGTCTAGAAATCCTCCGACCAAAACTAAAGTTGAAAAGTTGCTAAAGCATGCGAGCTACATGTGAGTTGGGTCTTGGGTCGTCAAGATGAAACGTTAAAAAAAAGCCAAGAAAAAGACCAAAGTTCATACGTAAAATAATTTGATCTCGAAGATTTCTCTAAAAACGACCCAGGACGCATGCATATTTTAAAAAAACTAGCAATTCCAATCATCCTTAATTAGTATGTACCTACATAGACACCCATGCAAATTCATAATGCCAGTCCGTTGATTCTTTATGGATTTGGATTACAAAAACATAAGCTTCATCGCAGACGAGCTGCATTTTTTTAGTGCTGTTTTGGAAAATTCGTCAGGAGTTTAAGAAGGTTACCTCAAGATATAGGTATGTATAAGAAAAGTAATTTCGCGGAAATGAAGATGTGGACTGCTTAGCCAGAGCCTCTGGCCCAGAGGTCTGGGAACACATTAGCGAAGCAAATTCGTCGACGTCGAAAGCGGTTTTAAAACCAATTTTTAGGACTGTTAAAATAGTATAAATAACCCTTAGTATGCCACCTACATATATATACATAAGCTCAATACTTAATTCGTGGTTATTCTTAATAATTGCATTAAATATACATCTAAAACAAACAAGTAAACATTTTGCCTTGACAAGTGCCACTCTTAAAAATAATGCTACCCTTTTGAAAAGTAAATTCACTCTCAATTCTAAATTATGTAAACTACACTACATACATAAATCCCGAAGCAGACTTTGGTGTTTATCAAGTTAACGTTACTCTGGAATCAGTATAGGTAATTTACTTAATTTATAATTGAGAGCTTACTTACTTCTCAAAGGGTAAAATTACTTTTCAGAGTGTGGCTCTGCTAATTTTTTGGGTCAACTAATCCAAACCAATAACGATTTTAGGGTGGAGTTGCCCCAATTTAGTTTAAGCCTTAAATTAAAAACTCACATTTATATAAGTGCCAAGGATACCTAGAAAGTATGTATGGAGTTGGCGTTGTCTCGTATTAACCACCCCAATTAAGAGAAATCAAAACAGGTCATAATTTCATGTTATCTCATAAGGTATTTCGAATGAAAAATCTATCCTAATTTTTACATTGCATGATTACGATTTAAGAAACAATGGTACATTTAAGAATTGAATAATAAAATTTTTTGCACATATTGAACGAAAAGTTCCAGAAACATTTTACGGGACAAATAAATAATTCAAATCAAATTTGTTTGTGGTATTATAATAACTAAATATTCATTCAAACGTCGACGACGCGGTGAAAATAATCTAAAAAAAATGATTCTTACACCTATAATGTGGTCTTCCCTTAATTTATTTTCAAAATATTACGCCCACTTCTGGCCGCACCCATTCGAGTGGAGTCCTGGGAGACAGCAATTTATTGCAAATCCGAAATCTACAAAGTTATTTTTTTATTTTATGCTCATAACGATTCTGAGCTTCGGACCTATCAACTGCATAATACTATTGGCTGCTCACTCGTCTGGTTTCAGCAAGCTGGCCTTCTTCGAACTACTATTAACCATCGTTTTATTCTTCCTGGAAACTTTTACACTGGTCACAGAATTGTCGTTTTCAGTCTATGCCGAGGATTTGGTACTTTTCAGCAACTACTTGATACGACTAGACGCCCAAGTTCAACCACGTAAGTTCAAAGCTACGTAATATACACTCTTAGAAATCTAGCATTAAAATAATATCGAGTTGTATTTATATATGACTCTACCAAAGTGGTATTGAAAAGCAATAGCTCGGTATTTCAGTTTTGTCATATTGGTAGCCAATTTTCTCGGTCCGGTATACAAAATTTTCATACCAACGAGTAGCAATTATAATACTGACAATTCAATACCTGCGTGACTATACCATAGATCGGATATTTTGCGTACTCCGGCCTCCGCGTACTCAGTACTCCGGAAAAAGTCGCGCACTCCGGCCTCCGGAGGCCGGAGTACTCCTATCTATGGACTATACTGGATTTCTAGCAGTATGCTTTGCTTAAAACTTACTTATCTAATCGTAAGTGTGTAGCTGTTTGGTCGGTGGCACGACATCTTCTCTTGTGGAAAAAAGGAGGTGCCCATGGCAATCCATTCTGTGCTTGGGGTGACCTTCGTCGTCCCAAGTTACGACTGGAAGACTACATTTTTTCTTTAAGCACTAGATACTACGGGCAATTTCCTTTTTTTGCGTAAAGTGTCCCGGTTTTAGTCAGGACAATTATAGTCACCATAGGGAGTTAGACTACTCTAACTAAATGCATTTCATATTTTGCACGATATAGGTATGTGTACTTATCTATATATATATATTATCTCAGGTGCGCCTTTAAGCCATCCCACCATCATTACGGATCACCTGGGAATATTTGGACACCTCGTACTAATCGTGTACACAGCAACTCCTTGGTTTTCAATGCTATTCGTCCTTGTTCTCGATATTAAGTTGGATCACGTATTTTTAATGATAAACCATTGCTCGCCTAAATATTGGAATCGATCCTTGATGCAAGTATATTTTATTTTTCGGCCCGGATTTATCATTCCATTGATACAAATAGGCCGCACGTCGTGTTTCCTTATTCTCGAAGGGATAATAACTGTTCATTTAACTCTAAACTGTTTTAACCACGTGAACAATACGGCTTTTCGAGTAGCAAGCCATTTTCGGCGGCGAGTTGAAATTTACTTTAGGAGTTACAGTGCCTTAAGAATTTGCACTACTGCAACATCCAAAATATTCGGCGGGATAATATTCTTCTCATTGACGACAGTTTTCGTTCTCACCGTGGCAGCCGATTTTACTTTGGTCCGATTACGAAACAAAATTCCGATGTCAATCTACATATTTTTCGTCGCGACTGGACTATTTTCCCCAACAACGATCAAAGTCGTGTTGTCATTTCTGGTCGCCATCAATGATACAACAAATGGGACCTTGACAAAGTGTAAATTCCATTTGAACAGGAGTAACGAGAGGAAATATGTGAGACGAAGGGTACGTTCGATGAAAACGATTTGTTTTCATGGTGAAATCATGGGGCTTAAATTGTTCAAGTGTGATAGATCGAGCAGGACGGAATATTTTTCGATGATGTTAAATTATACCGTGACAACTTTGATAACATGGAAAAAAGTTTAGAAAATGATTGGTTACAATAGAAAATAAAGTAATAATACAAAATTTATATTTATATACATACATAGCTTTACTCAAGATTGCAATTTTTCTTTGAGTTTCGATGTCAGACATATTAGTTTACTACTAATATAGTTCATTAAAATGTAATTATTATATTTAGTGTAAGTAGTTCAATACAGAGGTCGACGCCGCCGATCGTACGCCGCCGAAAGCCGGTAGCATTTTACGCGGCGCCGCCGCCGCCGAAAAGTCACCAAAAACTGGCGCCTCCGCCGCCGAAAACTTATCGGCGTCGACCTCTGGTTCAATACTAATATATATATCCAGTACTAATAATTGACTACATTTCTATGCACTTAGGTATACAGAATATGCGTAATATATAATTAGGGTGACCATCCGTCCCGGTTTAGCCGGGACATGTCCCGCTTTTCAAACCCTGTCCCGGCGTCCCGAAAATGTCCCGGTTTTGATAAAGTGTCCCGGTTTTTTAAATCGTCGAGAAAAATTAAATTATTTCAGTTTTTCGCCAAAATATTGATGAAAAAGTACATTTTAGTACATAAATACTAGTAACATGCATGCAATATTTACTTAATTTCCTCTCCTGGCTCATTCTCAAAATTCGGTGATATCTGAATCGCCAAGCACTAGATATTATGGCAAATTTTTTCGCCAAGCACTAGATATTATGGCAAATTTTTTCGCCAAGCACTAGGTATTATGGCAAATTTTTTCGCCAAGCACTAGATATTATGGCAAATTTTTTCGCCAAGCACTAGATATTATGGCAAATTTTTTCGCCAAGCACTGGATATTATGGAAAAAAATTTCGGCCAAAAAATGTCCCGGTTTTAGTCAGGACAAATATGGTCACCCTATATATAATGACAGACACTGGTTGAAACTAACAAATACATAAAAATTTTGCTTGGGCTATTGCAATTGCATACAATTTATGTAACTTATAGCTGTGCTTATTCGTTGCTCACATTTTTCAGACTTATTTGGATATTAAATATTTTAACCCTGGAAGTAGAACTATTTACAAAATGCTCATAATTCAGTCCAAATGCCAGGGTAAACGGAAACTAATGTTGTTCTGCATTACTACGAATTAAAACAGGTCGCAATTTCGTGTAATTTCATGGGATAATTTGAATGAAAGTATTTTCCATTTTCGTAATTATGATTAAGGTACCTGAGTGACCATTTAGGACTAGCATAATATTCGAGGACACATGTCTAAAAAATCTACGGGGCAAGAAGACACAAGGTAAATAAACCCACAGCAGCTTTTTCTTCGAAAATGCTGACTCAAGAATAAATATTTGCTCATAGGGGAAACTAAGTTCCAAAAATGATTATTACACGATTAATGTGGTCTTCTCTTGATTTATGTTCAAAATACATGGCCCACTTCTGGCCACACCCGTTAGAGTGGAATTCGTTAAGGAAGAAATTTGTTGCAAATCCTAAATCGACAAAGTTGATTTTCTATTTTTTATCCATGGCGATGCTCGGATCGGTACCTGTCGCCCATTTAACACTACTGGCTGCCCATATTTCCGGTTTCAGTAGTCCAACCTTCCTCGAAATACTAATAAATGTCAACATTTTCTTGCTTGTAACGGTAACATTGGTCACGGAATTGTCGTTTGCGACATATGCCGAAGAATTGGGACTTTGCAGTAACTACCTGATCAGACTGCAGGCCACAGTTCAATCATGTAAGTTCACAAGTAGCGTCGCAAATATGTAACCACAGAACTTTGCAGGTGACAGGTTAATAATATTTTCCGTACGAGGTTTTATCCTTAACATAATACTTGCTTGTATAACAACCACCTTGGTCTGACGGAGAGTTAAATGCAGTGCCGTATTTGACCTTGGTCCGGCCTAGAGAGTAAGACTCTCGTCCGGCCTTTTTCGGCTAAATTGCCAGAATTAGCAGTCAGTGAATTTCTTTCGTGTCTTATACTTAGATTACATACTAAGAAACACTTCGACTACTCATTTATTAAGTAGCTTCAGCTACTTTATGTGAAGACTTTGTCTGTCTGTCTGTCTGTCTGTCTGTCTGTCTGTCTGTCTGTCCGTCTGTCTGTCAGCAGGATATCAGGAGAACGGATCGAGATAATCGAAATCGGTTTTCGCCATCATACATAGGACCCCAGGGGGTGGATCCTATCAACTTTTGGGGGCAACCGGACCACACCCCCTTTGGCGACAGGGGGTGTGGTCGGGGCAAAATGAGATTTTTAGTGCAATTTAATCTATAGGTGAAATAGAGTAAAATTATGTGTTCCGGAGTTGTGCCACACCCCCTCGTCGCCAGGGGGTGTGGTCGGGGCAAAATGAGATTTTTAGTGCAATTTAATCTATAGGTGAAATAGAGTAAAATTATGTGTTCCCGAGTTGTTCCACACCCCCTCGTCGCCAGGGGGTGTGGTCGGGGCAAAATGAGATTTTTACAAAAAATTAATCTATAGGTGAAATAGAGTGAAATTAAGTGTTCCCGAGTTGTGGTGGGACCGTTTGGGGTGAAGTACGTCTGAAGCTACTTCCGTATGCGCGTTTGCGACGGTTTATTGTGTTTTGCATACGTTTATAGGTTGAAGACAGAAATTAAATGAACATAACAGCACAGTTGAGCACAGGGATTAGTTTGTGTTTGAAAATTTTATACAAAAATTACTGCATCATACTTACCAATATTCAGAATTGCACATTTCTGCATTTTGCTACAGCGAAATCATCAATTATGTTATTGAAGGACATATCCTTAACATAGTTGTGTTCTATAAAAATAATTGAAAGGTCAGTTAATCTTTCTTGTCCCATTGACGACCGCAAATAATTATTGATTATCTTAAGCTTAGAAAAGCTTCTCTCGTTCGTTACGACGGTTACTGGTAGAGTCAAGAATATTCGTAAAGCCTTATGACAATTTATACATTGTTCTTGGAGTCCATCTGCTGTCAAGCCGTTAAGAATATCCAATGGCATCGTTTTTTGCAAAGGTTTGTCGAGAAAAGCCGAGATTTCGCTTTTCAGATGTTCCACTTCTAGCAAAAATGTTTCTCCAACAAAATCATTTTCATATGACTGCACGAGATCCATCACATTTTTCTTCATTTCTTCACTTAAATATGTTTCCAACTTATGTCCCCAAAGAAAACTGAAGTCTGACGCTACTTGTAAAGTTTGAAACCGAGGCGTCGACCTCTGAATCCTTAGACAATCAGCGTCCGCACATGTCTGCGCATTGACTTCAGGACAGACATTTAGCCAACTCGAGCAAAGCCTCGGATACACCACCGAATTCTTCAAGGAGGGCTGAAACGGCGTAATATTTACAAGACGATCTTGCGTTAGATTGAGCTTTAAGGGTGTTCTTTGTGTGTTTCTTAAGAATTGTCCATCGTGATGGGGATGACGAGAAGAACGTGTACGTACAGATTTTGTGTTTGTTCAAGCAATAGCTTAGCAGCGGGCACTCTGTTGACTGCATTGTGACCAACCAGATTCAGGGAATGTGCGGCGCATGGAATAAAAATTGCCTAGGGTTAATTTCCTTGACAAGAGCTTGGACTCCTTTGTACATTCCGGCCATATTTGATCCATTATCGTACCCTTGGCCCCGGCCAGGCCCCGAAATTGGAAAGGGCAACCGGGGCAATTGCCCAGGGCGCCAAATTCTGAAGGTGCTACGAGGCGCCCGAAGATTTTTTGTTTATACATATATTTATATTTGGAAATTCAGACTGGATTTATTACTTACGCCATTAATACACTATCATACAAAATACATTGTGTTGCAATTGATTGCATAAAAAATGAGAATCTAAGGAAATGCGTCCAGGTTTAGTAGCTGCATTTCTACGTTCCAAAAAATGCATTGTTATCTAATAAATATTTCTGAGGGTAATATATGTACAAGAGTTTGTTTTTGTAATATTTTGATTTTTATATTTTCGCTACAATTTGCAGCCTACAAAAATGAGTAGAGAAATTACTTTGTATCCTCAACCTTAATTTTTAAACCAAACAAATTATTTGTCGATATCCAATAGGATTTCATTGTTAATATGACCTATACAATTATGCACGCATAGTTTAAAAAAACTTATAAAATATGATGACAAAGGAAACATTCGAAACGCATCTATAAAACTTAATAAATTACATCACAGGGGCGCCGTCGAGATCTTGCCCCGGTTACCAATTTCCAAGATCAGGCGCTGGCTTCCGGCACATTCCAATATCCAGATCGTCCTTCTTCAAGGTATCCACGATCATCTTTGTCAATTGTTCTCCAGTTTTGCCATCAAAACATATTAAACGGATGAAATTTTCTTCTATGCAGCAGCCATCCTTGGAAATTTTTACGGTGCGAATGATTTCACTAATTTGCTCTCGATGAGCAATATCTGGCGTCGCATCAAACATTATTGAGAAGAATTTTCTAGACTTGATATGCTTGAGAATTTCTCTTCGTATGTTTTCTCCCGCAATTGAGATGAACTCATTTTGAATTGACGGTGACAAATAGCTGGTTCAATTTTTGGATAAATTGTTGACATGAATGGCCAACGCAGGAGAATATTTGCTAAGCAATTCGATCAGCGACAAAAAGTTCCCGGCATCATCGTCCTGAATTTGACTTGACGATCCTCTAAACGCCAGGATATTTTTTGCGAGATACAATATTGCATCAACAATACAAAGAAGAACCTGTTTGTAGTGATGAATGCCTTTTTGCATTTCAGCCGTGGCCAGTTTCTCCAGAGAAATGCTTGACCTCGATGCTTTCTCACTTTGACGCCAACAAATTAAAGCTTGGAAATGCATTTGACTCTCTTCGTGACCTTTTATTCCTCTTGATTGTCGATGAATCCTGAATTCCTAATTCCAAAATTGATCTACGGATATTGTGTTTTTCTTGAGTCAATTCTGGCAAATAACCAGGAGTAATAACAAAACAAGCTGTTTGTTCAGCAGGCCCCGTAATTGGGGGGGAACCGGGGCAATTGCCCAGGGCGCCAAATTTCTGAGGGCGCCGCAAGGCGCCCGAAGGTATATTGCTTTGTAGAAATAGCCTAGTCTCGAAGAAATTAGAGAAACAGTGCAATTATTACACAACAAAAATGTTATAGCTCAAATATGGCGAATATCTAATGGCCCTTTCATCTGAACATCGGGCATGAATCTCACTTGCCACATATTTATTTTCCCTAAATAATTCTCTTTTTCGTCCTATTTTATGAAGGGTTTAATTCGACAACATTTCTTCTTTCAAAGATATTTCTTTAAAAAAATGAAAGTATAACGAAGGTCAACTTTTTTGAGAGATATCTTACTACATAATTGGTCGTTCATCAATAGACTTTAATCATGTCGTGCACTCTTTGTCATCCTTATTTTAGGGTCGGGCATCCTTTTTTGGCAAAGTTTTTGTGTATATTTGAGGGAAGGATTTATTTACGGGCGAAATAAACTACTGTTAATACTACTGTTAACTTTGTTTAATAAAACAAAATAAGAATATCGCCAAAAACGAACATGTGTATTTAATAAAATCTGCTAGGGCGCCAGATTGGTCTTGCCCCGGGAAAAATTTGGCAAGATCGGGCGCTGTTGTCGAAACACTGTACAGTAGCCAATCCCTTGCATACAATTCATTTGGATTGTTTAGATTTGAGCCGATTTTATTGTACTGTGACACATTGAAAGACACGCTGTTATGTTCACCCTGCTTTGGTATTTCTTGAAGTGGTCTGCTTGATATGAGTTGGCTGCTTTCGCCGGATTTTAATGGATTATTCCCGGTGCTCGGATCCGCCGCTATAAATGCATTTTCTGTAATCAATAGTGAATAAAATCAGAGGATCCTTATGAAATTAAAGAGCCACTTATCCGCAATGGCAATGCACCATATTTTTCAAAGACCTCGGCTCCAGAATCAGTCTCTCCTTGATTCTCATGGACCTCGAGAGAGGTATCAGAGGCTGAACTTATTGGAACGTCAGCAGCATCGGGGTCACCACTTTGCCCTTCAGTATCGTTTGAAAGTGTCTCAGATTAAGGTGTTGATGACGAGTCTACTAAAAAATAAGTTCAAGTTCCACTGTCAAAATCATAATTTTAAAATTGATGGAAGAAATCTAACCAAGTTTAAAAAATTTTGCAGCAGCATCAGCTTTGTAGTTTTTTCGTTATTTATTTTTCTTTTCTTCTTCTTGGATGCGCCACTTCTTCTTTCCGTGCAGAAATAAACTTTAGATTGGGAATACTAATTCTACCCGTTTCAGTTTAATCAATAAAAAGCTTGAACATAAACTAATTAAATTAATTAAACTAAAGTTTTACGTTCATTTGGAAACAATCGTCTGGTCAATAGGAATACTGACAATGGAGGTCTCCCAACGTATGCTCACAGATGTGGACGAAATTAGTGTCAATCGATCACAAATATAATTAGTATGAAATTTGCAAGTGGAACTATCTGCCACTGCGCAGGTTTGGGGGAGATATGTAAGTGTAAGTGTAATTTTCTGCGGAGAATTATTTATTGTGACATCGTAAACAATCGGAAGTTCAATTATATCTAGTGTCGACAGCACCTGGCCGGTACGGCCCTTCGGGCCGTACGGCCCTTCGGGCCGTACGGCCTGGAGAGTGCTCTCCACCTAAAACCAGTGCTTCTACGGCCCTGATTACATGCATTTCTTCAAACTGACAAATCAGAATTATGCTTGAGGTATTGCAATTACAATTGTTGTATTGTATTGTAAACCTTTATTCAACTGTCAACAAATATCAGCTAATATAAGCTGGTTTCCAATTCATGACAGAATTGCTATAATTTAAAAGCACTAATCTAGTCGTCTATAATTAATAATAAGTGTAACAATTCTTGTTTCTTGACAAAAGCAATTCTTTACACTGCTGTACGAATTTAGGAAAAGTTACGTTACTTTCCCAGTTACGTGGGAGAGTTACACAATGTATATACAATTACGTATATACATAATATAATTTCCTGTCAGGAATATTGGTTACTCAATCATATTTTAACCAGGTGTATGTATCGGACCTTTGGATGAATTTAGTTATACGGACATAAGTATTTAGTCATATTATTATAGTAACCGGAAAGGAAAATTAACTATGTACATATTTAATCCTCATAAGTGGATAATGCAATGCAGCTCAACTGCCAAGGGTAAGTAAAAACCATGTACATGGAACTAACGCTGTTTTGTATTGTTTCAAATTAAAACATGTCGACATATCGTGGAATTGGATAATTCGAATGAAAGTCTTTCCTAACTTTGCATAGTAATTACGGTAATTGTCTCTACATTTACGACTAGAATGACAGAATCCCTTCGATATATGTATTCAAAAAAGATATATTTTATGGACCAGAAGATAAATACAACTTCGTAGTCTTACTGCAACAATTTATTCGAAAGTTGACGTTTTCCAATAAATATCTGTTCGAGGAAAGAAAGTAATCTGTGAAAATGATTGTTACACGATTACTGTGGTCTTCTCTTGATTTGTGTTCAAAATTCTATGCCCACTTCTGGCCGCACCCATTCGAGTGGAATCCTTCGATAAAGAAATTTGTCACAACTTCAAAATCAACAAAGTTGTTTTTCTATTTTTTATCCATGGCGATCCTCGGATCGGTGCCTGTCGCCGTATTATCTAACACTACTTTCTGCCCACATTTTTGGTTTCAGTACCGGTAATCCAACCTTCCTTGAAGTACTAGCAAATTTAAACATTTTATTGTTGGTAATGCTAACATTGGTCACGGAATTGTCGTTTGCTATCTATGGCGATGAATTGCAATTTGGCGGTAACTACTTGATTACACAGGAACCCAACGTTCAATCATGTAAGTTGACATGCGATATTACAAATAAGTAATACAAAAACTTTATAGATTTATAGGATTTATAGAATTTTACAAAAGTGAATCGAGATCGAGTGCAAACAAATACAGATCTGTGTTACCAGACAATTTCTTGTCAGATTTCTAACATCTTCTATATGAAACTTCATGTCTTAAACCATAGGTCAGCATATTGGCATTGGTTTTTTGAGCTTCGGGAAATGATGCAAGGTCAAATTAAGAGAAACCCCTTTTGTAGTTTTCCAAATGTACATACATATTTATCGCATGTTGCGCTGCATGCACTTCAAAGAAAACTCTGACAAGTGGCACCCCCCGGAATCAGTTTTCATCAAATCCCATCAAATTTTTACTAAATCGTACTACTGTGACTATTTTTTCACCTTGTGTCTTTTAAGTAAAATACTTCTGCAGCAAATTACACAAAAAGTTACTATCGTTTGTTGTCATTAAAAAATTTACAAAAAACACGGTAATTTTAGTGGCTTCACTTTGAGGTAAGGACTTACACACGTACATTTTTAATGTCTTAGGCGTACCTTCTAGAACAAACTGGGATTACTTGGGAATCTTTGGACACATCATACTAATCGTGTACGGGGCGGTTCCTTGGTTATGCGTGGTATTCGTCCTAGCTCTAGACGTTAAGTTGGATCCTATCTTCTTAAACATAAAGTATTGTATGCCCAAGTATTGGAATCGATCCTTGATGCAGACGTACTATTTGATCCGTCCCTTTTGTATAATTCCACTGATACAAATGTGTCGCAGTTTGTCCTTTGTATTCCTCTCAGGGACAATAATCGGTCACTTATACCTATCCCGTTTCGAGAATGTGGACAAAACGGCAGTTCACGTAGGGAGCCATCATCGCCCTCAGATTGACAAATATTTTCAAAGTTACAATGCCTTGAGAATTTTGGGTGTAATTATATCCAAAGGCTTTGGTGGGGTAATCTTCTTCTCATTGACGACGGTTTTCATCCTCACCGTAGTTTGTAATTTCGCCACGATCCGATTAAGGGACGAAATTCCGATCTCGAGCTACACATTTTTCCTATCGACGGAAATCCTTGCCCCAACGACGATCAAAGTCGTATTGTCGTTTCTGGTCGCCACTAATGATACAACAAATGAGATTTTGGCAAGGTGTAGATTTCATATGAATGTAAGTGATGAGAAAAAATATGTAAGAAGCAGGTTACGTGCGATGCAATCGATTTGCATCCATGGGGAAATAATGGGGATTAAATTGTTCAAGTGCAATAGATCGAACAGGACGGAATATTTTTCGATGATGTTAAATTACACCGTGACCGCTCTCATGACTTGAGGAAATGACATACAGCGAGGTACTGATATAGATACATATGTACGTATGTGTATTTGAAAAAAAAAACACATTTTGTTATGTCTAGAGCACGATTTCGTTTTTCGTCAAGTTATGTATGTACTTATTGTCCTGATAATATGGTAAGTTTTGTTCAGAGAGCTTAATTGTATAAATATCCTGTAAATTTTCAGTGCACTGTACAAAAGTTGCAACAAAATGGATTTTTATATGTTCTACTGGAGTTAATAAGTTGGTGAAAATTGTAATATTACATAGATAATTTTACATATGTACATATTTATGTATATACATATAACTTGACTTTGAGTGGATAGTTTGTATTGTTCGCAGCCTGAGTCTAATTTATGTATGCATATTTATATAGTAACTTGCATCTTTAATGCATTGCTATACGGTATTAGTAATTTGTAAACTAACTTATTCATAATGAATATGTGGACACAGAACAAAAGATTACTTAACTTGACTAAAAGTGAAATTGGGAAAGTGTAAAATTTGCCAGCCTTTGGGCGGGTTTTACCCTGATTCAAATGCAAATATCTTTGCCAAACCTATGCGAATTGGCAGATAGTGCCATTTGCAAATTTCATACTAATTATATTTGTGATCGATTGACGCTAAGTTGGTCCAAATCTGTGAGCATAGACCTCCATTGTAACTACTAATTAAATACTAATTTGTCAATATAATTGACGAATTGACATCATAGCAGGCCCGTAGCGACGTTTCGTCCGGCCTGGAGAGTTTAGCCGTGGTACGGCCTAATATGCCCCACAAAAAACTTCGAAACTCCGATTTTATATAGTGTATTCTATTGCGGATCCCGGCGGTACGGCCCCTTGGGCTGCACGGCCTGGAGAGTGTCTCTCCACCTCTCTCCAGCGTCGCTACGGGCCTGCATCATAGTTGCATGCATTGCTTAAATGTAACAAACAGAAATTATACTTGGGGTATTGCAATTACATACAATTAATGCAATTTTCAGTCTGGCTTTTTTGTTGCTTATATTTTAACCAGACCTGTCGGACTTTTGGGTGAATTTGGTTATATTATTTTTAACCTGAAACTAGAAATATTTAATTCTCGTAATTGAGTCCAACTGTCAAAGATAAGTATAAACTATGTGCTACCAACATGGTTGCATACGGCTGCAATTTTCCAAATTCAAACATCAGTATTTCATGTAATAATGCGTTAATTTGAATGAAAGTCTTTCCTAATTTTTAAAAATTATGACTACTGTCACTGTGCTTGTCTTGTCTGTACGCCTAGAATAACAGTTTCTTGGATATACGTATTCGAAGAAAAATTCATGAAAAATTTTAAATTTTTATTAATTTTAAAGATATTTTACTGGAAGACACATGAAAAAATATTTTGTGTAGTCTAACTGCGACTGTTTATTCGAAAGTCGACGTTTTCAAATAAATATCTGTTCAAAAGAGATAGCAATAATCTCTAAAAATGATTGTTACACGATTAATGTGGTCTTCGCTTGATTTATTTTCAAAATACTACGCCCACTTCTGGCCGAATCCGTTTGATTGGAATCCTTCGAAAAAGGAATTTGTAGCAAATCCAAAATCGACAAAGTGGATTTTTTACTTTTTATCCATGGCGACCCTCTGGTCGGTACCCGTCGCTCATTTAATACTCCTTACTTCCTACGTTTTTGGTTTCAGTAATCCGTCTTTCCTCGAAATACTGGTAAATCTAAACATCTTATTGTTTGTAACGGTAGCATTGGTCTCAGAATTGTCGTTGGCAACCTATGGCAATGAGTTGGAACTTTGCAGTAATCAGTTGATCAGATTGGAAGCCACAGTTTATTCCCGTAAGTTTACATGTGGTACCGTAAATGCATAATAAGATAATAATATATCTAATTCAATTCAATATAAAACCTAAAATAAAGTATGAATTTAGATGCAATTTAAAATTAATTTTTTTTATTACATTCTTATCTTTCGCCAGTAACCAGAGCAAAAAATGTACAATCATATTCCAGTATGCGCAGGCAAATAAGTCAATGGTCATTAGCAGCGAATTTTGGACGAAATGACTACCAAGTCGCAGTGAATTATTTGCATAATATATACTTGTACCACCCACCTAGGGCTGCGGCGAAAACAGAATGTTACAAAAAACAGTGGTCTATTTGCAACGTCATTTAAAACAAATATTACGGCGGACCATGAGTCTTGCAACTCCTAAAAGTTTGTCGAATAAAAGTATGTGTCCCATTTTGAATATGCCTGTATTTATGTTGTCAGGTATGCCTCGTTCTACCGTAAACTCGGATCACTTGGGAATATTTTTACACATTGTATTAATCGTGTACACGACGGCTCCTTGGTTATGTGTGGCATTCGTCCTTGCTCTTGACATTAAGTTGGATCCTATCTTTTTAAGCATAAAATATTGTATGCCCAAGTATTGGAATCAATCTTTGATGCAGGCATACTACTTGATTCGCCCCTTAATTATCGTCCCATCAATACAAATTTGCCGTACTTTATGTTGCGTCATCCTCACGGGAATAATAATTTGCCACTTATACCTAAACACAATAGAGAATTTGAACAAAAAGGCTTTCCGAGTAGCGAACCATTTTCGCTCGGGAGTTGAAAAATATTTTCGGGATTACAATTCCTTGCGAATTCTTGCTGTGATCATATCAGAAGCATTTGGTGGGATTATACTCTTCTCATTGACGTCGGTTTTCATACTCACTGTAGATTGCAATTACGCCTCGATCCGATTAAGGGACGAAATTCCGATGACGACCTACATATTTTTCCCCGTAACATGAATGATGTCCCCAACAACGATCAAAGTCGCGTTGGCGTTTCTGGTGGCCACTAATGATACAACAAATGAGATTTTGGGAAAGTGTAAATTCTATATGAGCACAAGTAACAACAAGAAATATATGAGACGTAGGTTAAGTTCGATGCAATCGATTTGTATTCATGGTGAAATAATGGGGATTAAATTGTTCAAATGTAATAGATCGAACAGGACGGAATATTTTTCGATGATGTTAAATTGTACCGTGACAGCTCTGATTACTTAAGAAAGCAATGCGCAGTAGGTTAGACTGTAAGCTTGAATTTTACGTAGGTATATGTATGTACATATGTGGAGTAAAATATTGTTTTAATCCTAGATTTAATTATTATTCATTTAGTGCGATTACATGGTAGACAATTCTCTCATTGCGAATAAAAGTGCAGTAATTTAGATAAATAATTAAACCGTTCTGCGATTAATTACGGGAGTTAATTATATAGTTATAATTGGAATTTCCTTACTGTAAAAACAATTTGTCATGCGAATTAAAATTGTGTAAGCTAAGCGTGTTTTTCTTTTGTCCATGGGTCATATTGTTTGTCGTCCACGCTTCTGGGGCGGGATGATTAGGTCAAACTATTGCAAGCCTTCTAATACTTAATCGATATTAATATAATTTTATCTAACTCTAGAATTAACGAGTTCTCAACGAACGCCCACCAATAAGGAATATTTACTTGCAAGCAATTTATAAACATATTTTTTAGCTATGTAATAATAAATAAGTCGTAAACAACATTCGCTTGATTTTCTTATATTTACATACGTACAATTGCAATTTCAAATATAAATATATAAATTAACTTGACATTTGGAAACTGAGTTAGCCAAGTAACAACATTATAAGAAACTAATCAAAAAGTGCATTTAGACCAGTATTTTTCCCATCTTAGCAATCTAATCATATTTAACGAACCTTAAAAGTGACGCATTGTAGGTCAAACCTCCACACAAAGTAGTCAGAAATCAATCTATAAAAATGATTGTCACCCCTTTAATGTGGTCATCACTTGATTCATGTTCAAAATACTACGCCCACTTCTGGCCACACCGATTCGAGTGGGATCCTTCGAGAAAGAAATTTGTTGCAAATCCAAAATCGACAAAATTGATTTTTTATTTCGTCTCCATGGTTACGTTGGGGTTCGCCCCTGTCGCGTGTGTATTCTTATTGAGCGCCCAATCATTAGGGTTCATTAATCTCGCTTTCCTCGAACTACTTGTAACGATCCAAATTTTACTGGTGTCGACATTAACGATAGCAACGGAACTGATATTTTTAATCTATGCTGAAGAGTGGGAACATTGCAGTAATTATCTGATCAGACTGGAAGCTAGTCAGACACGTATGTAAATAAATATATTACTTATTTAAATACGTATTATTAAGATAAAAATATCTATGTACTTATATTTTACACTGCGAAGTTACATTAATAAATGTTTATCCGCATTGGACAAGCCCGTTACGAACTTCCCTATATTGCAACTACATGCATATTTATGTATATTGTATCAAGATCTGCCAAATTTATTACACACTCTTTAAGTAAGCAATTTCTCATGTTCATACGTAATTGGACACAGAATACGTAACTGGCGTATTTATAAATACGTGAGGGAACACCATACCATGTTTTTTAGTCAAGCATTCTTGCACATTTTTGGAATCATGCATATGTATAACATCTGCATATGTATGTACGTGTTCTCCTCCAAAATAATATTCAATTTGTTTGTTTAGGCACACACACACGGTCAGATCCTACCAAAACATTGGATTACTTAGGAATTTACGTGCACGTCGTATTCATCGTCCTCGCATCAAGTCCATTTCTTATTGTCCCATTTTTAATTGTGCTCGACATTGAATTGAATCCTATAATTTTAATTATTAAACACATCATGCATAATGATCGTACCCTGTTACAATTACACTACACAATTCGCCCTAGCTTTATCATCCCGATGGTACAGTGCTGCCGAAGTTTGTGCGTTGTCTCCCTAATGGGCACAATAATTGGTAACATTTCCAAAACCTGCGTCGACTATTTGGACAAAACCTCGTTTCGAGTAGCGAGTTATTTGCCCTGCCTGCCGAAAAATATTTGCAGGAGTACGATAACTTGATAGTATGTCACTCGATAACCGCATCATCAATTGGGTTGACGATATCGATCGGCTTAACGATCGGTTTCATAATCTCGGTCGTATGCAATTACATTACGATTCGGCTAAGGAACGAACTTCCGCTGGGGATTTATGTAGCCTTTCCCGTAATGGGAGTACTTGTCCCGATTACGATTCAGGTCATGTTTTCATATCTTGTTCCAATAAATGACACGACGAAGAATATTTTGAGAAAGTGTGGATTTAATATTCATAAGAGTAACGAGATCAAGTATTTAAGTCGCAAGTTACGCTCGATGCAACCGATTTGTGTACATAGAGGATTTTTGGGGTTGAAATTGTTTGCGTGTAATAGATCGAATAGGGCTCAGTATTTTTCGGTTATGTTAAATTATACTGTGACTGTTGTTATGACTACCAGAGAAAATCAGAGGTAAAAATATTACTGTTGTGATTTATTGTTTATAAATACTTAGATATAGCATGTTTCATATATACGTAAGCTCGACGATTTTTTGTTATTATCTGATAATATACGAATTACGAGATAAATAAATAATCACCTTGTCATCAAGAAGAAGAGATTAATCTAAAAATTTCTAATCATTTAGTGGTGCTTATATAAGCTGAATAATTTGAAAACTTATTGATCCAGATCCAATTATCTGTCTCATTTTTTCGATGAACTTAAGGATATGTAAGTATGACCAGGAGACATGTTTGACGTTACTGGTTACTTATTAGCAATAATATGGGACTTCGCCAATTTCAATAGTTTATGTAAGTATAATTGCGTTTTAATTTTTTACCAGAGGATTACAATTCTTAACAATTGTTGTTCTGGGATTCGAATTTAGATTAGTTCCAGGTAACCAAATTTATTAACCTAAAAGCCAACTCATACATATATATTCATAGTTTAATCTTCCTTAATTGTATTTTTCATTTCGAAAAGAAATACTAGCTACAGAGCCCTATTGTACATACATACATATGCGCATAAATATGTATGATATACAGAGTTAACAAGATACGAGTATATATTTACTAAATTGCGCAATTTCTAGGCTGATAAATTCATTAGTTTTCTAATGTATACATACACAGCCATAAATATAATTCCAAGTAATGTATCTACGTATCTACGTATGTATCTACGTATGTATGCAGGAATATTCTACAATCGTTTATTCGCATTCCATTAAATAGCAGTGTTATGCTTACGAACATATTTTGCAAATACAATAGATTTAAGTAAATACATATTTTGCGTATGTACGTAATTCATACTAAATCTCACTAGCGTATACATATTTTTCTTTTTGTATTTTTCGTATGAATATAACTTAAATACGTCAACGGAAATTAAATTATTTTCCATTATAAATATGTAATATAGCATATCTGTATGTACGTATTACATATCCAGCTATTGGTTATCCATGTTACGTTTCCTCCACGATCAACGATAGGTTTTTAAGATAAAGTCTAAACATGATTGTCACGCCGTTAATGTGGACTTCGCTTGATTTATGCTCGAAATACTACGCTCATTTCTGGCTTCACCCGTTCGAGTGGGATCCCTCGAGAAAGAAATTTATTGTCAATTCAAAAAGGACGCAACTGAAATTTTATTTTTTATCCATGGCGATTATGGGTTTTGGCATTATCACCTGCTTAACCCATTTCTTCGGTCTGAGCAATCTCACGTTCCCCGAAGTACTAGTGACGATATTAATTTTATTGTTTGTCACGATAACTTTCGTTACGGATTTGTCATTTGCAACATATTCCAATGAATGGGAGCTTAATAGTAATTACTTCATCAAATTGGCAAAGTGTAGATTTCATGTGAGCAGAAGCAATGAGGTGAAGTATGTGAAACGCAGGTTACGTTCGATGCAGCCGATTAGTCTGTATGGTGAAATCATGGGGGTGAAATTGTTCAAGTGTAATAGATCGAATAGGTCTCAGTATATTTCTCGGTCATGTTAAATTATACGGTGACGACGGTCATGACGACGAGGAAAAGTTAGAAGTGAATGGCTTATTTGATAAGTATTTATTGTCACGAACTTGTTGTCTGATTTCTCGACTAATTGCATCCGCTGTTCTCCATGCAATCTACTTCTTCAAGATGGACAAGACGGTGCCTTTGTTGATGATGTTTCCGGGACGCGTCATGTAAAATGGGAATTACTGCTTGGCGAAGAAGTTATGCATTCGCTTGCCAGATGTTCTAATTTGCTAGATGATTTCCATTATTTTTGCACGCATTTATTTAGTATTAGATATCGTCGTACTAATTCATAAAAGACCTAAGTGCAGTCGATGCTGAATTCAGAAACGACCTAAGTGCAGTCGATGTTTTATTCAGAAAAGACCTAAGTGTACAGAAAAAAAGGAAGAAAAGACCTATGTGCACGTATGTATTTACTTATGGCTATATATTGCCAAACCGATTCTTAAGATATCGCGCGATTTAGCCATAAGTAAATACATACTTGCACATAGGTCTTTTCTTCCGTTTTTTCTGTACACTTAGGTCTTTACTGAATAAAACATCGACTGCACTTAGGTCTTTTCTGAATTCAGCATCGACTGCACTTAGGTCTTTTATGAATTAGTACGACCTTATGTACAAATTATGGGCTTTTATTATTGTTCTTTCCATGAAATCATTTTACATAAATTTATTTCGAAAAAGCTAAACGACCAGCGCCGTACAATGGGTATTATGGGCTTGTACATACTGTGAGCAACCTGGCTTTGCTGTATGTTATAATACATAAAAATCCCGACGACGCGACAGAAACAAAGTGTTACATAAATTGTCCAGTATGCAAAATAGCCAAGTGTTGAGACCGGATGGAGAATGGCAAACCAGACAGTTTCAGGTTACGGCTTCAGTTTGGAGCTGACCTTTCCCATATCTCACGACCAAGCAAACTCGACTAATCACACTTAAAACACTGTATGATTATGTGACTCATTTATGTTAAAGTCTGCTGTCGTAGTAGCAATTATGTACCATATAAGAATGGAGATTGGAAAGAAAAGGATTATTAAGAGATTGGAGGGGAAAGAGAGAGGAATAAAGTAACGGGACTCAAGTTGTACAGACACAAGAATATTTGCTGTCTTTCACACATTATTATTATTGCATTGCTTTACAATTCATGCAAATTACTACATTTTTAACCAGATTAACGGTGTTTCGGGTGCAAGTAACCACCTGCAAGAAATAACCGCAAGAAATTGGTTTCTTGCAGGTATTTTTACCCGCAAGAAATGCAAAGTGCAAGAAACTCCTTCCCGCCGCCATAGTTCTGAAGGCGCGTCGCTAGATGGCGCTGTGTTTCTTGCACTTTCTTGCATTTCTTGCACCTTGCATTTCTTGCATTTCTTGCTTTGCAGTGCAAAAAATGAGAAAAACCCGCAAGAAACGAAACACTGCAGATTAATTAGTAAAAGTCATCTCACATTTTCCAATCACATCATTCACACAAAGAAGACATATTCCAGCACAAAATAAACCCAACTTTGCAGAGTTGGCTGACAATACATATGTACGTAGTCAACTAGATATAATGGTGGCAATTAATTAAAGTAAGTAAAATATAATAAATACACTACGTATGTACATGTGTATTATTGTTTCACTAATTACGTTTTAACGAATATGATTTTACCCAATTTCTCGAAGCCACTTAAAATATGTAGGCATGTAATTTCATAAATATATAATACAAGAAATGTAATATAAGGAAAAATCTACGTGGTTGGATTACCTGACCAGTTTTCATTTATTTATTTACATCGGAAGAGACATATTCACGTATGTATGTGTCACTCAATTATGCACAGTCGACAGTAATGCGTCATTGTAATACCTATTGTAAATAAGTACTTATCTAAGTTACTTTGTTGGTTGTTTAATTTTGGACTAAAGATATCAGGAAATATTTAAATATGTATACACAATGTTTGAATAATAAACTATTTTCCTGCCTAAGGAAATTCGATACAAGAATTTCATCTTCACAGTGAAACCCTCACTGTAATCGACAATATTTTGCACATTGAAACAAATTACTCAAACCCGTAGTAATAGTTGTCTCCTAATCTTTTTGATCCTGTAAAAAATGTCGCTTCCGGAAAACACATAGCAACTCTTGCCTCCGCATCGCTGTCAGACAAACCTCTCGGCAGGTTGTAAATGTTAACTTCTAATTTGTGCCCCCGATCTTGCGGACGTCCTTCTTTGTTTAATGGCAGCACAAAGTTTAGCATCCCTTCGATCTCATCCTTCGTCGCTACATCCATCACGAATATATTGTAAACTCGCAATTTTGGAGCACGCAGATGACGAAATGGACCATCACTTGTCCCCGAAATGGTCAACTTTTCCAGTTTCGTCATTTCTGGTAATTTGCAATCCCCAAAATCCGGCGGGTCAAGTGATTCAAACTCGATTTCATCTGCCACATAATAACAATCGTAGATCAATTTTAGCTTCTTCAAAGTGGAACTTTGGGTTTTCAAAAATGCTTGAAGTTTGTTTGCTTTAGCGGTGCAGTGAAACCGGGTTAAGTGAAAGGCTTCAAGATTAAGTTGGTTTCCGAGTTTGGCTAAGGATTGAAGTTCTTCATTGCTCAATTGACAGTTTATTTTCAACAGGGTCAAACTATTCGCAACTGTGCCCTTAATCGCGGTAAACATTGGCAGCATGGAGGTCATCTGCTCTGGGTCGAGGTCAAAGTCAAGCGTTAATTCTTTCAGTTGGGGGCAAGTTGAGAGAAAATGTTTCCAAAAGCCGAGTTCAATTTGGGTGTAGGACATTTCACAGAAATTGTGCATTAGTTTGCTCATAATGGAAAGCTTCTGTAATTTTGGGAATGAATGGGGTTGATTTTTCTTGGAATTTTTGGGGAATAACTCATCCGATTCGATTACAGTTCTGGGTAAATTGATCCGTAACGTGGTAAGCGTGGCGCCACAATATTTGAAAAATGAAAGTAATTGATCCGTTTCGAATTCGGGATCCACTTCGATAAATTCAGGGTTATTGTGACAATCGATTGTCACGTGTTCCATTATTGCGCCATGGTGTTGCCATAATTTTTCTACTTCAGCGTAATCGAGGAGTCGGCCGAAGAAGAATTTCGAAAAGGGAAAATTCTCGGCCGATTTTTGGGAATCCAAAGTTTTTCGAAGTTGTTTAAGGTTGTGTTTTTCTATTTTGGCTTCCGCCTCCGTGTACCCAATTCCAATTTTGACCTCGGGAAGGTGCGATTTTAACAAGATGGTGATCACGGTGTTCCAATTTCGGCAGACGTGGCGACATTTTACGAGTTCTTTGCGTGGAACGAACTTCAGTACGATAAGGAGTAACTGAAATTTAGAGACATTTTTTAAAATTTTGAATTGAATTTGTTACTATGAGCGATGTCGCGCTAATTTTATTTTTTATTTAATTTAAGCTTAATATTTTATCCAAACCTCAGTTGGTAAGAATTCCATATCGTTGGTTTTACTCGATTCCTGTAAAAGACGCCCGCTTCTTCGGGGGACCGGTTTTGAAGCCATACTATTTGTGAATAATTTTTTGATCAGACTTTGTGATTAAAAATATGTAATCGATGGTAAAGAATACGTAAAACTGTGGAGCCAAGTATTTATATAGAACAGAATCTGTGGAGCTCGGCAGATTTCAAGTTGGTTCGTGATAGAACTTGTTTTCTCATTTTGTCAAGTGTAAGTGTATGCTTGTTTAATCAGTACAGATAAGCCATCACATCATATGTTAATAAAATTGACATATTGTAGTTGTGATAATAAATAATGAGACAGATTGGGTGTAAACGAGTTGAAGCAAAATCTCCATAAACTAAATATGTACATATGCACATGTTATATTTGCGTACAGTACATAAATATATAGATACGGCATGACATGTCTCAGTCTTGTATGTTTGCATGGACATTACATAATTTTTATTATGCAAAAAAATCACCTAGCTTATTGTGGAATTATGCTGTAATCAAGTTGTTGTCAATCCTAACACTTATGCACTCACACAGTATACTGTAATAAGGTCATAGTTCTTCGAAAATCGATCGAATTCCTATAGGACGATCGATTTTCGAAGAATTATGACCCCCCTCCTTCCCCGCACTGGAGTGATACAGGTGCACATAAATAGGTACATAATATGTACTTGTGTACATATGTATGTATCAACGTTATAAAGAACGTCCGGGAATGAATGGGAATGGTCTGAAAATGTGGTCATAAAATCACAATGAGTTATCGGAATTTTAAACTTTTTGCATATGTATAATACCAAATACGTACCTACATAATTTAATTAATAGCTAAGGCCGCCACACCCCCGTTGGCGACTAGTTCGATTTTCTTGCGAAGATTTTTCATTAAATTTTTTCCCGAAGTTTTTGCCACTTCCGAGGTGATTTTCTTCCATCGTCCTTTGAATTTTCGAAAGGTGTCAGGCACATCTTGAAGCCGGGAGTATACTGACTTAGAACGTGCCCAGAATTTTTCGATTGGGCGGAGTTGGGGTACATTAGGTGGGTTGATATCTTTTGGTACGAAATCAATATTTTTCTTTCTGAGGTACTCGGTCACTTTCTTTGCATAGTGACAAGTGGCGAGGTCAGGCCAAAACAAAACTTTATCATTTTTGTGAAACCTATTAATAAATGCTTCCAATCCAGCCTTGACGCAATTTTTCAGATAAATATCTTGATTGATATTCCCTTCGAGAACTACCGGGTCTGATACATGTCCGTGACTGGAGATGCATTGCCAAATGCAATATTTCTTTGGAAATTTGTCTTTTTTTCGTACTTTTTCTTCATAAGCCACTTCAGAGGGATCCGAGCTATGAAAAAAATGACGCCCTGGAAGATTTGAAGGGTCAACCGGAACATACGTTTCGTCATCCAGGATCACTACTTTTCCACGCATTTTCTTCAACAATTTTTGACAGCAATCCTTGATCCGACTTTCTTGTACGGGCTTGTAATTTGGTGCAGGTTTTTTGGTCCTTGCTTTGATTCCTAATTTATGGACCTTAATTTCCCCCAGGTAGCTTTTGGAAATTTTGACTTTCCTGGCAGCTACAGCTACTGACGTTGATGGCTTGGTTTTGAAAATTTTTTCAATTCTATTTTTCACTCGAGTGGTCGCTAGCTTCGCCGGACGACCAGCTGGCTTCTTGAATTGCACATTTTCGGAATCCTTGAACTTTTTTATGTAGGAATACACATTTGAACTTGGAATTCCTTCCTGCTTAAAAAAGTTCCAGGTCACCTTGGAGTCTCGGTTGGCTGTCGTGTTGTAGAACTCCATCACTCGTTTTGCTAACAGCTCCCTTTCAAACAAGCTTCTTCTACCCTTATCCATTTTTGAAATTTAAGAGTGATATACCAAATTGACCCTAATGAAGTGGGCTTTCAGAAATTTAAATTATTATAGTTCGCGGGTTTATTGATTTGTCAATATACTCGCTAGAGCGCGCATTCCCATTCATTCCCGGACGTTCTTTAAGTATATATGTATTTTATTTCACCCAAAGAGCTTAAAACATTATTTAAATACACTGATTATACATACATACGCAGAACAAAGTCCGGAAGCCTACACTTTGTAAAAATATTCCCCTTCAGTCGCGACAAATCTAAATATTTTGAATTCAAACCAAGTATATATATAGCCTGTTGTGGCAGCTATAATTTGTAAATAGCTGCATATATACCACACCCACAAGTTTGCATATCTTTACATTGGTAAAATTTAACCCTCGTCATTACGTTAATAGCTATCAATCAAACCTGCATATTCATTTGATATAATCGAACCTCGACAAAGTTTGCAAATTGGAACCGTTTACAGGGCAAACTATAATTACTATAACTTGGATCAAATACGAAAAAATTGTGCAAGACAAATAGCAAGTATTTTCTATTTAAACTGGTGAAATGTCTAATCAATTTATGATCTAGACAATTTATCTAAGAGATAGTTAATTTTAGTCATAAAAGTTTTGCATTAAGGAATTTTGCATTCGGCGTCAGTTATTTATGTTTCTTACTTCAGTGAAGGTCAAATTTCCCGAACAAATAATTCAAAACCTTCGAAATCTTGAATTCATATTAATATATTTTATGAAATTTTGAAACCTAAAATAAAATAGAACAAATTGGGAATGTATTCCAACTTTACATTTAAGATGGTTAGCTTAATGTCCACAGTAGATTGCACCTTTGGCATAGCAAGTGCTAGTTTCAACTCTAGCAAAAAATTATTTCAAAGCACGGGAAGATCAAAATTCAGATTTCGCAGAACGATTTTCATTATATTGTTGTGTCTTATCTTTAATTTGGCACAGACGTTTAAACTGTGGAAGTTAGAAGGGGGCCAGAACAATCCATATTTTTATTCTGCGTATGCTTTCAGTTGTGCGTTAATCCTCGTTTTTGGAATACTCTTGTCATTTTATTTCAATGAGGAGGACATCGTTACGGGGGCAAATCATACGTTCCATATTTTCATAGTAAGTAATTAATAATCACCGATCTTGAGTATGTATATATTTATGTAGCTGCGCGTATTTTTTTAAAAATATATGTAAGAGGGCAGGGTAGAAAATGTGCTGAAAGACATACAATCTACACAGTTAATTTCAGAATTTGATATTTGCCTTAGGCCCCTAATCACATGACATGATCACATGACATAACATGACAATCACGGACGCTCTGACATATTTGTATTATTCACATAAAGTAGCTAAGTGTTGCTACTAAAGTTGAAACCTTTTAATTTCTAAACACTAAATTTCTTCTTAGGAAAATGGATGCGTTCCTCGTCCCGACCTGAAATGGAAAAGTACACAAAATTCATGGACGCCATTGTACTCTTGCAATTGACTCAATTCTTGTTACTGCCAATTTCTACGACGTTGTTTTTCATTGTCTCGCCAGATAACCCGATGCATCCCAGACACATCATTCCCAAAGGGATTAAACTGAAAGATAACCCGATATTTATATTTGTCTCATTGATTTTTATCACGTGGACGTCTTGCATCGCATGGTATACATTTATGCGGTTCATGATCGTTGGGACAATCTATTTCAGTAAATTATACACATTTCTAGTATTTATGAAAAGTTTAACTTGATGTTTTACGATTTTTCTTTCACATTACAGTCTCGATTTTATTGGTGATGAGAGAATTTAAGACAAATTCGGTGAAACAGTTGACAGTTAGTGCCCTAAGATCGTCGGCGTATTATCTTTCTCGAGAATTTACAAGCGTGCAACTTCTCCATAAAGAAATTATGCAGGGGACATGGTCTATACTTGCATTGACACATTTGACGATAGCTCATCTCAGCTTATTTTGCAATTTTTCTATCCTAAAAAATTGGTACTCTATGAATTCTTCGACATTGGTAAGAAACACATGAAATTTGTTGTAAAATTACCCTTCGTAAAAATTTTAAGTTGCGATAAATATATATTGTTTATTTATTCCAGACCTTGCTGAGCATTTGGGCCATCGTGCAACAATTGGGCTGGGGAGCTGTTCTAGAAATTGCAGGAAAATTTAATAATTTTTCGATCAAGACGTTAAAATCTTGGAAAGTTATATCATTCAAAGACAAGACGGAAGCCAAGTACTTTTCCAAATTTCGGAAATGTCAGAAACCCGTGGTTATTGGGAAAGAGGGGGTTTTAGCGTTTAAACGGTTGACGGTTTTGAAATTTTTCAGGGCTGCGATTAAAGGGACGTTTAAAGCTTTGTTGACTTTAGGGAAAACGGCGTGAATATCTATACAGTAAAATCAGACAGTTTATTTGCACATATATTTTTGTATATAAAATAATAATATCTTTATTGCATATATAGCCAATAGCTCTTGCAATTCACAATCATAGTTTGTTACATATATTTTGTATAGTCAAATTTTTAGATTATAATAATTGTGATAGTAGACAGGGGAGTAGAGGGAAAACCAGACTATGGTGGTCAGTATGGAACAGAGTATAAACCCAGATCGAACCGGGATAGGGTGAGTTCGACCTGGATGCCATAAGACTTTTCAGCATTGAGAACTGCATAATGGTAGCTGGAGGGGACAAACATAGAACATGACGCTTTTTTATTTAAAATAAAATTGGACCCAATTCCAAAAAAAAGTTGTAATTTAATTGTAATTTGTGATGAGCATAATTACTGAGATAATTGTTTGAGATAGTGCTGGTATTACAGTCACTCAAAACGACTTAATCAGTCCAAATTTACAACTGTGAAATTATTTTGAAGTTGACAAATTTTGTAAAGTGAACAACAATTTCTACCGACTTTAATTAGTAATTAGATAATTACTTAAAGATAGTGCAGGTATTACAGTCACTCAAAACAACTTAAACAATTCAAGATTGAAATTGTGCGATCACTTTGATGTCAACACACTTTGTAAGGTATTGAACAGGAATTTTTTGCACCAATTACCGAGATAATTGGTTAAATATAGTGCTGGTATTACAGTCACATACTTTTTACATGGAACAAAATTTTGTTCCAAAAATATGTGTACACTCCCTTCCATTCATTTTTAAATCTTAAGAGTTATCCGGCAACCTCAGATATCGAAATACGAAAAGTTCGACCTGGATTTATACTCTGGTCTGGAAAACCTCTACCTGAACTGGGAAGGATGCCCAGTTCACCATTCGGCCCTGACTACCTATGAAACCCAGGTTCGACCAAATGCAAGACAGCGATTATAGGCGATTTGCATATCAGGAAAAATGGTGACATTCAAGTGAGTAGGCGCCGTGCTGGCGGGGACACGACGGGTTCTGGGCTGGAGCGGAGCATCCATGGACCACAAACTAACCAATGACCCATCAGGGTTCGGCCTAAGTGACCCCATAAAGGGGCCATGAAACACCCCACGAACTAACCCCTCCCACCGCAGCACATGACTAGGTCATGGGAACCCCGTAGACCTACCCCAGCCGCCCCCACCACCACCGCACACACTCACTCTTCCGTCGACCACCCCCACATGTTCACCACCCCAATATATCAAGCAAAGGTCTTACCTGGGGGAGCTCCTCCAAGGCGTAGATCCTCCCGTGCACAGGGTCCGGCGAATCCAACTTCGCCTGATGGCTAAGCTTGTCGTTGATGGGACGGGTGTGGCAGGGGGTGTCACCAGGCACGCAGGTGGGGGGAGTGAGTGGACGAGGCTCACATGGCGATAATGCCTTGGGACACACTTAACTTGCCCTGGCACACCCGCGACCCAGATGGAAGAGGATCCAAAATGCAGAGCGAGAGAGAGATACGTGATGCACGAGAGGAGGCCAAAGAGGAACTCCCCATATATTTTTGTATATCATATCCGAATATACGAGTAATTAAGTACTAATGCCATTAAATTTCAAATACTATACAGGTTTGGTGCATGCATTTACAATTTAAATGAAGCAGACAAACTAGATTAATCTTTATTCAATCAGATGCGTGTAATTTTAAGTCATTTAGAATTAACAAACCAGTTTTATCTTCCTCTGAAATATTTGTATGCGTTTCATAAGTACCTAAATATTTTTGCTAATTGTTCATTAGAGTACTTATTTACTAATTCAATCCTAGGTTTTTACATCTAATGAATTAATTTCAAACTAGTTAATATTCCAAAGATGAGTCAATTGTGCATACGCAGAAATGAGTATCTTAAGATGACCACGACATTCTTTCAATTATGCATACCTTGTAAATTCATGAAGCAGTTAGAGACGCAGATGTTTTAATACTTTGACCCAATTGTAATAAAAAAACTCGTTCAGAATTAAATTAACCCCGACCAACTGTTCTCTTGTCGATTTACAAAGTCAGGATGGGCAAAATGCTGATAGAAACTCACATCTCTATGCACTCAAAACCAATGGAGTGAACGTATAACAACTATTGTTGCGTGATAATTACCCGATAGTTTGCGCCAAATACCCAACGGGCAACATGAGCATACAAATTGTAAGTGTCATAAATAATTTGATACGAATTTTATACAACTTTGTTTACACATAAATAGACATATCTATCTATATGTAAACAATGAGGGTATTCATTACAAGTTCGCATGTTCGCATCGCATCGCAACTTTTTCGAAACTGCGAATTTTGCGAAGCAACAAAGTGACGACACTTCGCAAATGAAAATTTTGTTCAAATATCTCGAATTTTGCAATGAGAAAAATTCGTAAATTTCCATTAGTTACCGAAATTTTGCATCTGAAATTTATCAAATAATAAATTTCAAAAATTCAAATGGCAAAACTTTGGTAACTAATGGAAATTTATGGACTTTTCCCAGTGCAAAGTTTGTGAAAATTATTTTGTGAACTAAATACTAGCCTTGAAGATGCGCAAGTTGGCAAATCAATTTTCAAGCCAATAATTTTTGCGAACTTGCGAACTCCATTTTTTTGCGAACGTTGCTAATGATGCGAACTCAAAATGAATACCCTCAATATGTATATTTATAAATGTGTTGTTTTTTAGATTTCATTAATACTGTTGCAAATCTGGGTACAAACAATCTCATCTTTTCCAACTAATCCTAAGTTGATGCCCCAACCGATTGCATCGTTACAAACAACGGAGCACGCCATCACCTATAACGAGTCTTGAATCTCATGGGCAAAATGTTAAACCGGTAACTAAGCAGGAAAGTACATAGATAAAATTCCTAATTTTGGAATTGTGGCATCCTACTCTTTAAAACGACTAGAGTTCGGGAGGACTTTGACCTACATATTATTACATGCTTTTCTAATGAGTAACATTTTCTAGGAGGAGAAACCGAGAATGTTAAATGTCGAAAAGGACACGGATTTTAAATTAACGAGTAGTTATCGGAAATCCAAGCAGCAGAACTTCCCAATGATGATTTACGGGGGCTGGTAAGTAATTGACAAAATGATTTTTGCAACAATTTTACGTATTAGACAAATGTCGCTTTGCAAAATTTTTGTGCAACTAAATTATAATGTGAACATATATGTATGAAAATCAAATTGTTAAAATTATTGAAATTCAACTTCAGCTATCCACCAGGCTTATCAGCTTTTAAAGGAAACTCATGGCCCACACCGAGACCGCCATTAACCTTGGAAGAAATACTTGTTTTCTGGAAATACTTATCGGGAAGATCAGCCACACGACTTGCCGATGGCGATCCTCCTCTGATAAACTTTAATAAACCTATAGATGAAAATTTTTTCTCAGCAGGACGCTGAATGAAGTGGTTAATTTGTTCTTACTCCAAGATCGGAAATATAATACAAGTGGTGTTAATACAGGGCTAAGGTTTCAAATGTACCGTCTTTCCCTCCGCATTACTAACATTCACCTATGTAAAATTTATTTTAAAATTAAATATGTGACAAGTCCTGAAAATGTTTCGAATTTTGTTGAAAATGCATCTTATACGTGTACATATATTGAAACTCGTTTGCATACGGATATATGTTACCTGAACAATTTAAAATATTTAATGACATTTATTTTTAAAATGCTGATTTTTGCAAATACAATTAGTGCGAATTTGTGTACGATTATTCAGCATAGTTGATAGTGTAGAAAAGCGATCGCCAAGAGCACGTTGGACGCCATTACCGTTTTGCCTATGGGCAGCACATTGTCTGGATTGGATTGGGGAATTGGGGCCTGGGCAACAATGGATAACCTGGATAATTTTCTCTATTTCTGACTTTCTGAGTGTTATTAAGCACTCACAAAGTTGATAATCATTTGAGAAATAAACCAACCACGCATTTACAATTGCGTTTACAATTTGTAAGTTACAATTTGTAACTTACAAAAGTTGAGAAAACGCTCAAATTTTGCATTTGCATTCTCAAACCAAACCAAAGTATCCCATTGCATAAACATTCCCATTAGTCTCAACTTGAGACTCTGAAGTTGAGACTGCTGAAAGTCAGCTGGCTGAACTACAGCGCGGCACCCATCGCACAACCTTTCCAGTCGGGCAAAACAACAATAAGTTTTCTAGTAATTTGTAATTCGTTGTTTTGTTTCAGATTAACTTTGAAATACATTTACACATCGACGAATCGCGAAAGGAGCATAATCCGGACCGGATTTTTGTATTTATTTTAGAGGATAAGGTGCTTAATTAGTTATCATTATATTCACATTTCACAACACAGTAATTCGTAATTACATAATTATTTCCTTTGTTTCAGAGTGATTCGTCGACACGGAGGTGAGTTAAGGCGATATGGCGACAGCATTGTTCCCTAATGAGGAGAAGATGGAAGCAGACATGGAAGATTTGGACCTTGTGAAGTTCGCTCATCGTGCCGTCGGTATCCTCCAAGCTATCCAGCACATGCCAACAATTAAGAATGTGGAGGAAAATCTGCCAGTTTTCCTGTCAGAGTGTGACATTCTGGTCGATGTGGAATCTTCATTGGGTCCAGAAGGAAGTAGGCACATGATCAATCCTTCGACGCTCCCAGAGTCATTGTTCGCGTGAGTATCGCACAATTATATTTATGTAATTTTGTCATTATGTCTTTTACAATTGATAATTTTTGTAACTATTACAGACCGTTTAAAGTTACTCGAGTGTCAACTGATGGCATTTTCCGTATCGGTTCGTCCTGCAATGCTCTTGACCCACTTCTACCTCCGGACGAGGGCGAAAAACCCTTCTTCGAAATCAGAAACTTGCGTGGTTTCATGGATATTTGGACGGTGAATGACAAACTTCATGCGTCGCTCGCACAAAATGGAGTCCTTGTATCGCCACAACCCATCTTGCTGAGTGATGAACAGAAGATTGAAGTTTACTGGGGGTTAACCTTTCTTGGTAAAACGGGAGCTTTGGTGGCCGGAATTTTGGCGAGTGTGCCATCTCTGGAAGAAATGGGTCTTAAGAATTGGATACTTCCCACGGGGGACACGGTATGCTATACATTAAACTGGATTTATGTCGGTATTCTTATTTTTGCATGATGTCACAGATCCCGCTGTCTTCCCTGAGACCCACAATCTTTGAAGTCGTCCCAACCAATGTGTACTCCATCAATCAGAAAATTTCCCGCGCCGTTGAGGGACCAGCAACATACTTCGGTGCTGAGGCAGGGGACATTCCTGACCCAGAATTTGTCAGGTTTGATACGCAAAAAATAATGACGACTATGAACGACGCTAGAGATAGTTTGGCTATTCGACACGCCGTCCTCTTGGCAGAACTACCGGATGGAACTCTGTACATCGTCGACCCCACTGGGAGACAGTTCGGATACAAAGGGATAAATGGGAGTGTCGTCATTCACGGGAAATTGGACGAGTATAAAGAAAACTTTCCGGGACTCGTCGTAGCTCAAGTGAGTCAATTACTATTTAAATTTAATTGAAGTGCGACATTTTGTTCAGAATTATATCTTATACTTATTTACAGCATAACGACGCTCCAGTCGAACCCACTGCTGCAGACGATTTCACCCCCCTTTTGCAACGTCTGCTAGGAAAATACTTGAAGAAAATACTCTGCGCCTACTGTGGTGAAATCGGCGAGATACATCCCAAGCAGATGGCATCCATGAACAATGGTCGCGAACTTTTGTGCTCCCAGCAGGCCTGCGACTTGATGTATTGTGCGGTCTGCAGGCGAGAGACGTATTGTACCAAGCGGTGCCAGAAATTGGACTGGAAAAATCACAAGCCGACCTGCAAATACACTTAGTCCGTCTAAAATATAACGACTCTATCTCTCAACGACTCTGGACTGGACTTTGGATTGGAAATGTATCAACTTTTTTGAAAGAATATCGTTTCGCAGCCTTCGATTGTATTTATAATTTTTGTATTGACAAACGTTCTCAGGTTATGCTAATTATTTTGTCAGTAATTTTTTACTTAGAGCTTTCTTCCTTTATTAATAAAATTGTTCTGCAATCCGTACATACGTAGGTAATTCTTAATTACAGAGTCTTTTAATTTTGTCCACTGTAACCTAAATCATGCATATTTACTTCATGCATGTTGGAAAGATTTTTAATTACTGACGACAACGGCTACAATAATCAACAAATTAAAATTGCGCAACACTTCATTTATTTCTTACGTCAAATTAAGCATAAAGATGTTTAATCAAAACCACAGCCACACAGAGCCATAACTGCTAAAACTATTATCACTATGATAACAATTACTATAATTTCGATCACAGAGTAGCCAGAATCTTCCTCCTCTTTTTCAAGTTCCCGATGCAGTATGATTATTTGTTGGCGTGGTTTGTCCGGAATTTTCCACACAAATTCGACCGCCCCTCCAGGCGGGTTTTGTAATCGGTGAAGAGGTCCAACAAGCCTCGACCCCATCACTTCGACGCCTCCGCAGCTGTCGTCAGCTCCGACCTCGTCGCGATCAAAAATTTCGATGAGGTATCTCTTAAAGAAGTAGAAATGCAAAATTTCAATTTAATTTTGGGGCTAAAACTCGTGAACGTTATAAAATCAGATGAACTGTTAGGTATTAAACTGAATTGTAATTAAATAATTAGTTATTTTTAAATACATTTAAATTGTATTTACAAACCTCGCTGGGAATCACTCTAAACGACACGGATTCGAAAATTGGCATGAAATGGAGGTTATTTTGAGGCTGAGACCTGTAGACTACGTTGCCGAAACTATTTTTAATTACAAGGTAGGGGTCGTTCCAATCCCCTGGGCCATCCTGATTGGGAAGATTGCTACATTTGGGTACAAAAATATATTTGCATATTTAGATGATGAGAAATTTTAGAATTTAGTGATAATATCCCTGTCTTGTTTCTCGGAAATTAGGAAGTAGTGAAATGAAATTGGAGAAAGAATTGCGGAATGAAATGAACGCTTTTGTTGGAAAAAATTGACGATATGTATTTTTTCCATTCGGTATCTTTCTACAACAAAAAGTTTACTGGCTTAAACTTTTAGGTATCAAGGCATGAATCCAAGTTAAGAAAGATAAATAGTTGGGTTTGTATAGTCTGCATAAGTCGGTATTATAATTAAATAATTTTTTCATTACTATGCGAAGACGGTGAAATGGGTTTCTCCACCTGAATATGGTGCCCAAGCTTGGCGTTGGTTTGGCGTGGCAACTCCTATTCCTAGGAAACTTGTCGCCAAAAGTACAATTTCTATCCCCATTGTAAATACAAATGAATTATCACAAATTCGCATACGTACGACTCATCAAGTCGGAAAACTTGTATCGGTAGACTATAATTTTATGTAATGCTATAGAAGATATGACTCCAATTTTTATAAATTTTTAAAATGAGTTTTTAGTTGGAACAGTGATAAAACTATAAGTTGAAAAATTCCATAAAATTGTGGTCGGTATTTAACTCATCCTGCCTATGTACATGTACCCATACCTACTGATCAGTTATATACTTTATGTATTAGCGTCGCACCCAGACAATAGAATGTCAAGTGGCGTGTGTGCAAATCATGAAACATTTTTGTCAAAGTAATCTCGTTATCACCGGGAAACAATTTTTTTTTATTTGGTTTAATTAGTATTACTCATTTGAATCGGTACAATCCTCCGTCAGGCAGGTCTGTCAAATGTTTCCTGGAAATTGTAAAATTATCTGATAAATTCGTTGATAAGAACTGTATAATGCTAAATCACGAGTTGGCCCACATCTTTAAGATGTACATACGACATACATACATGGAAAGTTGTACACAAATAAGTTATTCTTCATACAGGTGTATGCCGCAAAATCCTGAGAACTGTGAAGGATATGTAACAACTTATGTATTTGTGAAGCTAACATGAAAAACACTGCAATCAGTGTATGTACATACAAACATTCTTATGCAGAGATCAAATATTATTGCATACAGTATTTGTATATGCAATTACAGTATAGGTATCTGATACATACACATGTGTACATATTTATTTATAGCAGAAGCTTTTAATCATTTATGTCCAGTACTAAATATCTGTAAATAGCTCGATTGATATTCTTTGTGGTTTAAAAATTTAGAACCCAGCGTCTCCTCTTTTCCATTTTTTTTTATTTGTATGTACTGCACGTTCGTGACCTTTAGTGAAGCGTATGCACATATGTATCCCCACCGATCTCCAAAGCACTACACATTCAGTCAGACACGGGTTGGCCGTGAAAGATAATCCGAGTGGAAAGTTTTGTACCTGGAACGGTAAAATTTATGCCAGGGTTTCTCCATAGAAAGTAGAGCTCTAATATCTATGCAGCTAAGCAGTAGATATTATTGTTTCATGAGGATTCTCGCTTTATTCAATAATCACTAACCTCTAACCATATAATATTACACTTGGTCACCTTAAATATGTATATGCGTATGTAAGGGCATATATGTAGGCTGGTGCTGTATATGCACATGGAATAATATTTAACTACGGATATATTATTCAGACTCCAAGTGGAAAGCAAACTTCGCATTTTTAGCGACGTAAAATTACCCAGAAATGTATATCGCGTTTGTATACGTGAGCAAAAATTTCTTTGACCAGTGCGTATATACATATGCACGTCAGCAAAATTATCAATTTATCAATGTTTCAGGACCAGAACAAGTTTACACACACGATATAAATATGTATGTCTATGCATAAACATGTAATGAACTGCATCAATTAATTCATACATACACACGTGCATATCCTATGTATATACTCACAGTCAGTTAGGGGCCGTCCATAAATTACTAACGCAAGAGGGGGGGAGGGGGGGTCATGGGAAGCGCGTTACGAATTGTTATGAAGGGGGTGGGGGGTATAAAAAATTTGTTACGTAACACATTTTATAAACTCGACTAAAATTCGCCAAATACGATACGCCGAGCAGAGCATATTGAATTCATGTCATCCAAAAGGTTTCAGTGCATGCATGTAAATATACATTTTTCATTAGTTTTCCAGGTGTAAATTGAGAAAAGGTTGCATTACAGCGGAGAGTTTTAGGGCGGAACCGGTAAAGGAAGCGGGGGGGGGGGGGGGTAACGAGTCCATCGTTCATTCTGTTCTGTTACCAAGAAATATACCAAAATTGTTTTTTTATTTTTACATAGATATGTACAACCAGATCAATTCATTTGCTTCATTTTGAAACATTTAAGTGCAAAGTTGTCACAAATTTTCTAACTCAATCCAAAAAAGTTTGCGGTCAAACTTTGACATTAAATATCTCAAAATGGAGTAACCGAAATGATCTGGTTGTATAAGTAAAAATAAACTGGATTTTTGGCTTTATTTTGTGGTAACAGAATGAGCGATACCCCCCTTTCCTTTCATCGGTGCCGCCCCAAAATTCCCCACAATGCATTGCGAGTGCAAAGTAAATCACCTGCGGTGAAATCAAATTTATGTTACGTTACGAAGGGGGAGGGGGGTAGTTGAGTAGCGTTACGATGCCGTTACGAGGGGGGAGGGGGGGTCTAAAAAATGACGATTTTTGCGTTACGTAATTTATGGACGGCCCCTTATGCATATGTATGTATGTATTTAAAACTGATAAAGTGACACCTACGCAGGGTTAGAAAATTGTGAATAAGTTGATATTGTATGTATGTACATGCCAGTACAGATCCTAAATACAATACGTGAATCTTTGTTGGCAAATATCTATATAGGAAAATAATAAATTTTAGCTGGACTCTATGGTCTTATCAAATTGACAACCTATTTATGCTCACTGGTTAATACAAAATTTAATGGCATCATCCCATCTGCATAATTTATCACGATATCCTGCCCGACCAGGACAACTATTTTCAAGGCAAATGGCCGTTATGACGTCAATAATGAAAGTTATTGATTCTCATAGTAATATATTTCCAAGGCTTTTTATTACCCATATTTTGAAATTTTGAATCACGAATTTTGAAATCTCATTAAATACATAATCGAAAATTTACATTAATTGTACTTAGAATAAGGTTAACATGACATTAATCGTTAATTCGACCACAGTTCTCATAAATGTGTTAAACGTTGACATTTTGAAGTAATATGCCGCCCCCACTTGTATCCTTAGGCAACGAATTGATCTTCCAATCGTTCTCCCACGCCTCGACGCCTGGCGGCAAATTCCTTGTCGAAACTTGTCCGAAACCTCGTAAACATCTGCGGCTCCTTTTACAGCGGTTTTTTCGAATGATGCAAAAGCACACGTGCTCATTAAGAGGAGGATTGGGACGGGCATTTGCAACTTGTGGAAACACTTGATCGCCAAGACGTTCGTCAAGGTGTGAATCGTGGCTAAAACTTGTTGCGCAACGGGCCAAAGTATTTCCGAACATGTTTCGTTTTGGACGCAATTTAGGACGTGCAGGGTTCTGTAAAGGCAGAGATTTTTTGTGTTTAACCACGGTCTTGTGAGGCTGTTGGTCGAGTTGTTTCTGGAAGTACAAAAATTCACTCTATTAACAAAACTGTCACCGAAGCTGTAAGCCGAAACATGTCATTTATTGAGTATTGATACCGAAATGCAACAATGTTTGTTAACAAAATTCAAATTTATGATTCTGCGGTGCAAAACTGACTCCAGTTTATTAGAAAATTTAAATTTTCCACAATCATTTTTATATGTATGTACGTGGTAATGAACTCATGAAATGTTTCCAACGATTGGGAATTTTGCTACCGCATTAATTAAAGACATTTCAAGTGACTAATGTCGTAATATTTTCGTAATCTTACAATAAAACCGCCAACCAATAACGGGTTGTTTGAGTGTAAACAACAAGTAAAGTTGCCGCATATCCGGCGCCAAAGTCCGCAATGTAACTGATGTACAGCTCGGCGAAGGCAAAAAGTATGATTCCTACAATTAAGAAATTTATAATGATGGATGACTGTAAAATTTAGTATTTTTTTGCAAATACCGAATAAAGAGTTGTAAAAACTAGGAGGAAGTAATCGGCTTCCCCAGTAACGAATACTTTGTCTTTCCTGTAAATATTGGATAGGAGGGCCTAGCGGTTGAAAATGAATGGTTAGCGAGCCAAGTGCGAGGCAAATTAAAATTCCATCCTGAATTACGAAGTGACGGTCCCCGTGGTAAACGCCTAAGAAAAAAACATACATAATTTAATTCATCCTCCTGATCTTAAAATTAATTTTAATTTCAATTAGATAAGTCATCAAATGTTCATGCATTTCGTTAGGCACAGAACGTTTGTAACCTTCCCAAAACCAGCAAACTTGCCAATGGGTCAACTATTTACTTTTCATTGACTAAACAAAATCAGCTATTTTTAACTGTTCACGTTTTATAAGTAAGTCGCATTAAGTAACCAGTATCTACCCAAGACAATTCACTTACCTGTTTGCAACTCTGTAAACTCTTTCAAAAAATGGTTGCATTAAGTTTACACAGGTTACATAAAAAGGTAAATTATCTTAAAACTGTTTACAAATTTGCATATGGAGCTCAGCCTCATTTTGTACATGCATGAAAGCTTTCAGAAAACTTTGCAAAACTTGGTAGCCTTTATTGGTTACGCAACATGCCAGTTAATTGCCTCAGTGTAAATAAAGAGTAAAAAACTATGACTTCAAAACACAATTTAGTAAAACCGAGTCACCTTTCAGTTTCCGATGTATCCTACAAATCTGATTGAATAATCTCATCGATGATTCATAATTCTCTAAAAATCCGTAAATCAGCCCACAAGCGGCCAACCGAGTTAATCCATGCAGTAGAAGTTTAATGATATCATCGACTGGCGTGGTGTGATAATTCAGCGTGAAAATGTTGACCATTTGATACCCCGTGTCCATCATGAGGTAGGCCAATGCACAATACCAAATCGCATTTTTTACTCGATTAGTCCCATATTTTACACTTCTTGTGCAGTCCTCCCACTCGACCGGGAACAAACAAAACTTCTCGGCAGTCCGCATTCCGATGCAAAACCAGGTTTCCCACGCTCTTAACGAGTTGACTTGGAAGGCCAAATTCCTGTAACGGAGGGACCAATTGGGCAACATTTTGGCAACTTTATTCCAAAACAGAATGGAAATTGCGCACTTTGTAGAAATCACTTTGTACTGGTAATACATTTCTGGGCACGTAGTCCTAAGTTAATTTAAGACAGTGAAATTGGACCGGATACGCGAATTAAGGAATTTAGCGAGAACTAATGGCAGAAAAAAATCATTGAATGTTAAGCATGGCGGTGGTGAAGTTTGAAATGCTATTTAGCATGTATTCCTAGGCTCATGAATGCATTGAATTGATTATTGATTAATATACATAGTCTCGTAGGTAGGAGAAGTAGGCAGGAGAAGTATGAAGAATAAATTATTATTACTTATGATGTTTATGTATAGAATAGAAAAAATAGTTTTTGGACAGGATGGACATTGCTAATGCTTGATCAAATTATGTTTTTTTCTCTTTACTTTCAATACAAAATAATCCAGCTATTTTGAAGGCTATTATGAAGGCTTAGTGCTTATGTATGTCTGTACGAATAAGTATCTACATACATAAGTATGTGTACGTATGTATGTATGCATATCTTTGATTACATATGGTAAATACATACATACATCCTAGGTTAGACAAACTGTCCTTAATTCTTATACATAATATGTATATTTATGTATATGCAATAGTCAACAGTTATTTAAACATTTTTACAAATTTTGTATCATTTGCAGCAGAAGAGAGTAATTGACAACTGAAACCCCTTGAACGAGATTTTTTGATGAAGAGGGATTATGTACAATGCATTAAATATTGTGTTGTAAGCATAAGTATACTAATTATTACTAATCGACAGAACTTAGCGTTTAACAATTTTGCTAGAATTATAAATATAACTAGCATTTATTACGCAACTGAAAAAATCGGTATTTTTATGCCACATGAAAATTTGCCTGGCAAAAATTCGCTATTTTTCTACTTTATAGTTAGTTCATGTAATTTAAAATTAACTGAATTAAACTTGAAACATTATTTCAAATCGTTAAACAATCACGAAGTAGTTAATTGCGTATGGGTTTTTTAAAATATTTTTTAAGGGTATGGTTCTGTGACATTTTAGAGAAGCTACATTGTAGTATAAGTTGTATTCGCAGAGATGTATGTGTACATATTCTATTGAGAAAAAAGCTAAACGACCAGCGCCACTACATCATACGTACATATGTACATACATCATCAACCACACATACATATCTATGATGTACATACATACTTAGGTACATCATAGATAGTGCGGATACCGTTTTAATATGTATGGCACAATGGATTAGATTGATCAGATTCATTCAGAGAATGGATCAGATTCTCATGAATCAAAAATGCCGTAATTATTTAGTCCCACTTTATTGCGACGACTAATTAACTTTAGGAAATTTGTTTGTTGCATGTATATTAATATTTACGTACATATAATATGTGTACATAACATGTTGCAAATGATTTAGTCATAATTAATACTTGTGGCTTGTCGCTTGTCAAATGTATGATAATAAAAACAGAAAGCACTCTTTGTTCCTAATTTCATCCCATTGTACATATATTTCCGAATTATCATACACCACATAAATATGCAATTATGGGTACATGATTCTGTTGCCACAACGTAAATTATTGATATTAGATTTTCTGTAGAAAGTTGACATTTACCAAATTATCAATTTCATTACCGAATTATCCCGTCGTGGAAGTTGACGTTAATAAAATTACGATGAATCAATATTCCTGGAAACATGTGACGTTAGCTTTTTTGGTAACTCCCACAATATTTAAAATTTGAATGTCATGAAAGTTCATATCTATAATTTGATCATTTAAAAAATGTACGTTTGTAGCTGTTCGCAAATTCTCATGCATTGGGATTAGTCCTAGTCGATTCTGGAGTTAAGGCTAACCTTACATATGTAAGTAATTAAAAAATAAATTTACACATTTAATTTTTACGCTAATTGTGGGGTTCAATTTGGTTATACATAATTTATCATTGAGGCAATTCACTTCAAGTATGCAAGTATGCAATTCACTTGAAATATGCAAGTTTTGTAAAATAATTTTACAAACTTTTACAAAATAAAAAGACCCTTTCTTTTAATAATTAAAAAATTTGTAAGCCAATTTTTCAATATAAATCTAAATTGATTATAGAATATTTGGAAAATTTTGGAAAAGTTTCCAGAATTTACGAATTTTACAATATTACCAAGTCCTGTGTGAATTGCCTCATTCATATATTTCAAATTTGTAAATTTCGAGGTAAATAAATACTGCCATTGGTCAAATTATGACTACAAGAACGTTACAAAACAAAATAATTGCCTACAAAAATGTTACAAAATCTGTCGAGTCATTTAAGTACAGTCAGTTTCTCTAACAGATTTATACCGAATTATGCAGAGTATTTCTTTCGTGACGAATCGTCACTGACGATTTTATTACCAATTTGAGACATATATTAAGAATTTCTGTGAATTTGACGTGAACTCGCCTAATTTCTTTCCTTCCCTCAGCAACCACGCCAAGAAGATGGTGGCGTGGAAACGACGGGCGAAACCTTGAACGGGGTGGGCTCCCTACTAACCAACATTTTTAACGGGATCGCACAAATCCCAGTCACCACGATAAACGCGGTGCTAAAACCTCTCGCAACGCAACAAGAGCAACAACAACAGCAATTACAGCAGCAGCAGCAACTCCTCTCCTTGTCGCAAAATAATGTCATCCCCACAAACGGAACGGTGGGTGGGGTGGGGGTGCGACAACAAGCCCTCACACAGCAACAGTTCGGGCAACCAGTCTTCCCTGCACAAACGTCGACCTCGACGACGGTAGAGCCCACGACGGACGAGTCAGAGGACGGCGATGAAGATGAAGACGGGGACGTGAAAGACGGGGGGAACGACGGATTAAAGAAATTTAAAATTTGAGATAATTAAGTACATATAAGAAGGATTTATAACGTTGTCTCAATAAAGGGAGTGATGATTTCTAATACACGCCCATAAATTATTTGCATAGATAGATATGTACACATGCACACATACGAATAAGCATTTGCAAATGATACACATATGTACATTGTACATACTTGCAAATATTCAGAATTCACCTCAATTAACTTAGAAAACGGTGACAGATAAGTCAGTATTTAATTTTTTAATTAAAAGGTACTACATATGTACTTACGTACGTCTTAAAATAATGCATGCACAAAAAAATTGCATTGCACATAAATACTTAATTAAGTAAGTATAATTATTGCATCATAAAACCAAGTGATTGAAATGTGCAAATTACGTAATTCATTTAATTCGCTAATTTTTTGCGCAGCATAAAAGCCATCTATGCAATATGTATACATATGTACACGTAGGTATTTAATATGTACTGATCTTAATAACGAAACTCGGATTTATGTATGCAAACGCTGCATGTACATATGTACAGCTTATGTATCTATAAAATATCCATTGTTGAATTAGTCGATCTATCTGTACTTTCTAGTTCTGCTCTGACCTGTGGCTTAGGAACTGGACATGCACTAGTGTCATAAGTTGTCAGCCAACTTGTGTTAATTTCTTGGGCCCTTAACCCAACCAAAACTTGGTCCAACGTATCCTGTGGTATTTCTCTTGTTCGGGAGAAAATCCATAAAAATTCTGTAACAGTACAAAAAACTTTTGGAATACGTTATATTATAAATAAATTGGAATAATTTTACTCACGAATATTCACACTCCCAATAGATTTACACGTCCATTCGACCGTGTACGTGGTATAATCTGTACTCACAATGGAGGCGCAAACTATGTTCAGCCCAAATTATTTTTCGACCATGTTATTTTGGAGGAGCAAGTCTCTGGAAACAACATTTGGTTCACCACTTGCGCAGATGCGCAAAATTCAGCAAGTTATGGGCGCCACAATTTCGCAAAAAGTGATCGAGAGTGAGCTCGCGCTGGACCTTGCATCAAAAATCATGCGTTTTTGCGAACTTGTGCATAACGTGCTGAATTTTGCGCATCTGCGCAAGTGCCAAACCAAATGTTGTTTCTAAAGACTTCCTCTTCCAAACTAACATGGTCAAAAAATAATCCCGGATGAACATAGTTTGCGCCTCCATTGTCAGTATCCAATACGGCATCCTAAGCGTCACTGTAAAAAATTAATTAATAAATGCTTTTAATTACTAGTAAATATGTAAATTTAATGAAATCTCTTATTTGTTGTACAAGCGAAATCCCACAAATTTGGCTGAATCGGGACATGATTATAAATCGAGAGGAATGAATCCGCATTAAGATAACCACTCCCATCCGTGCTTAAAAGTGAAACTCTGGCTGGAATTGATCTCTCGTAGCCAGAGCTAACCAACAAATTAAGTTATACATTCAATTCGTAACATCAATTAGTGATAACTTTGAACTTAAATTACAATCGTTCAGTAAAGTTTTGAAATCCGTTCCATGTCCCGTCAGCCTCTGGACGAGAATAGTCCGCTAATGCGCAGGAAAATGATTGAACAAATGGTGATCTGTACTTCTGCACGAGATTCCACACTCCGGAATACTAAACAATTTGTGAATATTTAAGCAAAATTTTAGTTAATCACTACATAATGTAAATTAGTGGTACACATTTAGTGCTAAAATGTGAATAAAATTGTGTAGTATGGTTAAACTAAATATAAATATTGTTCATAAAAAATGTAAATATGTACCCGATTCCTGTCCAGATTTGGAACTGGGGTCGGTGTCGGACATGGTCCGTTAAAAGGCAATTGTGCTCCAATCTGACTAATATCAAGTACCAGAATTGTACATGAAAACGCACACCAATTAAAACTGGGATAATGCATATTGCTTAATGTCTCAGTGCTTGAAAAATAGAAATTGGATGCAAAAATTAGGTAGATTGTTATACGAACCAGACCAGAACAAATAATGGACCCTGGTAAAGGAGAAGGGACGCATGAAATCTGTAAGAAAACAAATCTGGGTCGAAATTGTGGGCAGAAAACCGTTTCGGTAACGGGTCATTTATTTTGAGAGTGAGTGGATATTTTTATCATTGGTCCATTCCTCCATTAGAAAACTGTAAATAAATTACACTTAAGAATATTGTGCTGGATATGCATCGCGGAGGATGTGGAAGATGAAGATTCGACTGACAAATATGTTAATACTTATGAATGCATTTCTCTGTCGAGAAGAGACTAAATAATGATAAATATATATTTATATGTAAGTAAATATGCATGATGAAGAATGCGAGACTAATCTTGATTTTTTTTATGGCTAGGAAATTTCCCCTGTTTTCTCGGTACAAAAATAAACAAGTTAGTTATGTAATTGCGTAAAACTTAGTATGTACGTAACTGGGCGATGGAAATTCATGTGTACGTCATTCTTGTATGCAAATTTTCATCTATTTTCTCCAACAAGTACGACGGCAACTTTTATGTTCGTTTGTTATTTAATTTTCACTCACCATCTTTTTCGTCTATGTATTATGACTGCATGATTTAATTTAATTGTCATTTTAGCACCAATTAATAATACTGTGGGTCTAGACAGGTACACATGTATGTAGTATCAATACAGTTATGCATGCACTTACAGTCGGATTAATCCAGTTGGTCCGGTTTATTTAGTAGTACGTACATAATTGTACCAGTTAAGAACGGGTTCAATGAAATCGTAATCCACACAATAATATGTATAAATATGTACATAAGAGAGGTGACGACCACTTTTGACAGCATTGAGTTTTTCTTCCGTTGAACGCATAGCTGTTTTGGTCGAATTCTATTTATATTTTTACAGAATTGCAAAAAAAAACGAAAACTTTTCCAATATTTGGTCCTCTCTCCGATAATAAGAGCGTACCTTCCTCCATGCTAAGGTCAATCCTCGGCATGGACTTGGTCACAGTGATCCTTGTCATGTTCTATCCGGCTCTCGTGACCCCGTGTGACCTTGTTCCATTGGGCCTCCATTCTTGCCTTGACCTCACGAGTACGGCGCACATCAGCACACAGGACACACACTTTGGCCGTTATATCGAAGGCTCCAGTACAAACAGTAAGGGTGAAATGTTTGCCGTAAATTATGGAAATGATTTCACGCTTTATACTCTGGGTAAGTTTTTTTAAAGAAACTGAAAAATAAAATCAGTGGCAAAATCATTGAGATAAAATTCTGAAGATTAAAACAAAATTATAACTAATTCCAAAATTTATTTTTCGCATGTAGGTCAATTCTATCCGCAACAACGTCTCTTCTACGCAGACCCTGTGCCACACACACACTTTAACGGGATAAGGTTTCTCAACGATAATACGGCATACACCGTGGACGCTGCGAACCATCGCGTCCTTCAATTAACGGTTTGAAATAGATGCGTAATTTTGCAAAAATATTTACAAAAATATTTGTTAAAATTTGATATAATTAAAAAAACATTTCAGGTGAACCAGTATCCCAATGGTCCACCAACGGTGGTGGGGTCATCCGTTTTCTGCGGGGACGCCACCATGATCGAGCCAAATGACCTAACCCTGTCCAAATTTGGCACCGTTTTTACGTCGGGTATTTACTCTCTTAAGTATTTAAAGTTATTAATTATGAATTGCTAGAAATTAAATTAGGAGTGATTTAGGGATGAGAATGCTTGCGGACACGGACGATACTGATGGGGATATTTGGAGCTGTCTGCAAAATGGAGAGGTTAGCAAACTATGATAAGTTAATTAAGTCTGGTATTATGTCGAAATTGGAATTTTTTAGGGGATACATCCAGATTTTGTGAAATTAAAAAAAAATTATATTGCGCGTACTCACGATAACCGTCGCATATATGTGCATATATCTCGCAAATTGAATATAGATAACGTGAGAAGTTTTACGAAATTTGGGAGATTTTGCAAAAGTTTTGCATGGAATTTTTTTTGCAAGTTTACCCAGCAAATGGGTATGTTTTAATTTATTTTATAAAAAAGTTATTTTCCAAAGTTATTTTCCAAACATATAGCTATCACCAGAGATAGAAATTATAGAAATCCGCGGAAACAACATAAGTATTCGTTGTAAAAGTATATAAATTTGCAAAATTTGTGAAAAAAATTTGCCAAAAAATTTCGAAAATATAAACTCATATTTTGCGAATTCCTTCATGACACGAATTTTCAGACCATTTCAAGTTTTTCATGTGAGTTGTGATGCGAAATAAGGCGTAGTGAGTACTCTCATTTTTTACCAGAACCAAACTAAACTATTTACGTATTATAATTATCTGTTGTCTCAAAAATTAAGACAGTTTTAATAGGTTAAACTTTTAGAGACCATGGGTCGCACCAACGGAATCGAGCTCTCCCCCGATGATACTAAACTATACGTTTCCGAGTCCTACAACAGGGGAGGAACACCATACGTTCAAAAAATTTGGCTTTATGATGCCGACGTTACGAGCGGAACAATTTCTGGAAAACGTCTCTTTGTCGACTTCTCCCTTCTCGACGGTACTCAAAATTTCGACATTGATGGAATGAGGACTGACGTGGCTGGGAATCTGTGGGTCACTCGACACGGTGCCGGACAAGTCGTTGTGTTCAATTCGACAGGTACCAAATACTATCGTAAATTAATATTTACTAATTAATAATTAATTAATTACCGGTATCAATTCATAGGGTCTGTTATCGCTCGAGTGCGAATCACATTCCCAAATCCGACCAACCTTGAGTTTGGAGGACCTGCAGGAAGGACCGTCTACATCGTTGGAAAATGCGAAGGGGCTAATACCGGATGTATTGATAGACTAGAAGTCGTCACACCGGGAAGGTCATGGTCTAATTTGCAGCCATTCGGCTCCAGTACGGAAGGCTGCTGGTGTCCCGAGTGAGTCGAGATACTTTGTGGGGAATGGTATTTGGAAAAACTTTACTACTAAATCAGGTCCACATTAAGAGGAAAAAAATATTGCCAAATAAACTCGTTACTTTTTAAACAATTACCTTACCGTTATCAGGATATTATTCTAAAAAAATCTGTGCAAATTTCATAGAATATGCAATCCAGAAAAATAACTTTGTTACATCATAACCGACAACAAAATGCAAAAACGTAGAATCAATTTCGAGCGTGAAGAACAACAAGTCATTTCAATTATATACACATATAGACGTGTCAATATGAATTCGGGCCAGTAATGATTTAATACCAGTTGTGTAAGAATGTGCTAAAATTAGCTACATTTTACATATCTGCACACATACATATTGCGGAAGGCTGAAGGGTGACGAATTTTTGAATTTCTTGGAAAATTATTCTATCCGTGGGTACTCGTGGGTTTTTTGTGGGCAAATCATTTACTGGTACATATCTGTATATGCATGGATAATTGATGCAATGAATCTATTTGTGCAGCGTGTTGAACTATCTTTCCAGAAACTACGCTTCAACCTCGGACCCAGTCTGTAGTTTAAAACAATTAGTGAAGCATTTATTTATTTGTAAAGCATTAATCTTTCCTTCTTCCAAGAAAGTTGTTCCTCTGAGCAAACAATAATTAGTCTAGTTCGCAATGAAGGAAAATTCAATTTTGTGTTTTACTTGCACGCCTTCTATAATTTCAATGTAAAGTCGTGCAAATATTCTGTCCAAGCGGAGGTTATTAGCAATTCTTTCAAATCAAATGATTCGTTAGAATCCCCGAAATAATTTCATGATTGCTTTGCAAACTTGTTTTATAACTATTTGGATTATTACTTTCTTGACCCTCGTGGACCTTAGCCATTGGTAAAAATTTGAAGTCAACAAATATGGCCAAACTACAATTTTATTCCTGTTCGCATTTCAATTCATCATGTCCACCTTGCACCAAGTTTTGCTCCCACTGGTGCAAAACTACTTGAGCAATGCTCAGAAATATTGCTGCCTACCGTTTAATTGGGATTCTGAACAGGGAAAAATAGTGCGATCAGGACGTGAAACTCGGTCATTGGTCATATTCGGTATAATTGTTCATTTTATATATGTCACCATGCAAATCGTCGTCTTGTGGAGGAAACCATTCCCATTAATCGAAAAACTTGAGGGGGTCGTCATTATGTTTGTATATTTGGCCATGTTAGTGTTTCGGATGGATTTTAAAGCAGATTATGGTCCAATGATCCTTCTCAATATGATATTGGCAGGAGAGAGCGAAAAATCAGGTAAAAGTTTAGCAAAGACTGGCACAATTTATTGGGTTACACAGTGAGGCAATTCACCAAGTCATTGGTAAAATGTGAAACCCGTAAGTTTTGTAACATAATTTTGCAAACTGTTATAAAATAAAAAGACGCCTTTGATCTGAAGAATGTGCGCGAATTGTCTGTCATTGATATCGACGGACAAATTCGCACAATATTTTGGAAATGAAACGTGTATAAATTATTTATTATAAACATTTCAGGACTCATAAAAATTAACAAAACGTTCCTGAAATGTCTGAAAATATTTGGTCAATTGAGTCACCTTGTCACCTACTTATTTCCAATTTTCATAACCATCATCGGTCTCATCTTTCCCTGCAAACCACCCCTCCTGGGATCCATGGTTAACAAGTTGGACGACAATTGCGACCTTTACTACTACAACAGCTTCTGTCTCTCCATGAAAACCGTGATGATCGCAATTTTAGAATTTCTCATCGCTAAACAAGGAACGATTTGCGGCCTGCACTACGCCATCTATTGCCTTCTCATTGCTATAGTCTATCTCACCGTAAAGTCCAACAACCTGAATGGCGGGAAAGGTGCCGTCCTTTCCTTTAGGGAGGTACAAGTCCTAGAAAAAGTTGTCAACGATAACATCCGTGACAGATTGTTGCCCGTTACGATCTGTGTGATTCCGGTGGTTCAAATATTCGCGGGGTTTGTCATCGTAAAATTGGAGGGTGAGGGGAAAGAATGGCTAAAAGTGGGAATGTTTGCCTTGGTTTATTCCGAGGTCCTTGTTTTCAACTTGGTTTCCGTGTCATCCGCGGCGGTCGTGCATAACGTGACGGGAAGGTGGTTGGAAGGTCGGAGGTCAAGATTGGCGAGATTTTGGGGCATTCGTGGCTGTGGGAAGAAGACGATGAGGAGGTATTGGAAGTCCTGTTTGGCGTTGAGGTTGTATTTTTGGAGCAACTACGTGGACAGATTGACGCCGCTGATTGTACAACAATTTTGTGTGGTGCAGACGATGTCGCTAATTTTGTTGAGTAGGTGAATGAATAAATAATTGGTTTGGAGGCTGAATGAATATGTTGTAGTGATATTTAATAAAATTAATTATGGGTAAAATTATTGCATTTATTTCGTTTCATTATTTTTTTTACTTGAATCATAACAGGAATGGTTAAGAAAGTCATGCATGTAGATATTCAATAGGTACGAAAGTATGTACATAATAGATAATTAACCGCACCGCATCGATTTCAGTCTGAATCTATACGTCTGAATGGGCCAAATTAATTTTGATGAACCCCTTGACTGAGCTAATTGATACTGTGAAAAATTAGTAAATAAAGTAATTGAGATATTGCTAATGTTTAATTTGCGAAATTATAGTGTCATGTAAGCTGATGGGTATCGATCCAAATTTAGTCCAGGAAATAGTGAAATACATACTTATGTACATGTATGTACGTATATGCAATGTAAATATAGTATACGCAATTCGTGTAAAATTCTGAGGAATTTCAATTAATCGTCGTAACGTATATAAATATTTAATGTGCTTTATTTCACAAATGCTCAATAATTACACATTCTTTAGGCAGGACAATACTGCATAGCAAAAACAATTTTGTGTGTATTTAAATACCACCAAGAACCACACATGCAAATATTTAAATACATGCATACATACGTAATTATACTTGAAATTTTTACCTTCGTCTGTAATACAGAAATATATTTAATTATGGATGTGTAATTTCTCACAATTCTAGGGTATCCAGGAGCGTAGGTTTATTTATGTACAAGTATTGATACTACACTTATACAATTGGTAGCTTCAGTTCAATTCAAGTATACAAAATTCACCCAATTCAATTTTAGCTGAATTTAGTGAACAATAAATGCCTATTTAATCAAATTATGCATTAATTACTCAATAAAATTAGCGACATTGTCTGCACAGAACAGAATTGTTGTACGATGAGGGGTGTCAACCTATCGACAAAGTTATTCCCCATCCTGAGTTTCAATGGGGGGCAGGACCTCCAAAATTTTCTCATCGCCTTCGTCCCATGTTCCCCACTTTCCCTTAATTTTTGAGTTTTCAACCAGTCCATCGATTTGTTGCAGATGTTGGCCGCGGACGAAACGGTGATCAAATTGAAAACCAGCACTTCCAAAAAGACGAGACCAAACATGGCCAACTTCAACCAATTGATCCCACTCGAACTCAGTTTGACTATGGCGAAACCCGCGAATATTTGAACTATTGGGATAAACCCCATCGTAACGGGGAACAGACGCCATCTGATGTTTGCATTGACAACCCGCTCTAAAACCTGGACTTCGCGAAACGCCATGGCTGGATTTTTCGTACGAGATAAGGATTCACACTTTATCGACAAGTAAATTATGCCCATGAGGAGAGAATAGATTGCGTAATGCAGGCTGGAAATGGTTCCCTGTTTCGAGACTATGAATTCGAAAGAGGCCACGATTAGTTTTTGCAGATTGACGCAGACAATGTAGTTGTACGATCCGCCACATTCTTCCAAGTTTTGGTGTAACATGGATCCCATTAAGGGCGGTTTGCACGGGAATAGGAGAGCCATGCAGGTTATGAAATATGGAAACGCGTACGTCACGAGTTTGCTGAGTTGGCAGAAAAATTTGACACCTTTTCTGAGAGCGGGGTCCATGTGTAAAGCTGAGAAAAATAAAATGTTTTTACATCATAAACGTAGTCGAAATCAGAGATCGACGGCGACCATCTTTGTGACGGCACAAATTTTGTTGATTTTTTCGGCCTCGTGTCGAAATGTGAGGGTAAGTACTCAGAGGTTTATTTGGTACGAATTTTGCAAAACGAACTACACATAAATACATACGTATACTCAAATTCAGCATTTACCCAAAATTTTGCGACTTTTGAAATTTCAAAATTTTCGAAAACTCTTATTAACAAAAGCAGGGTTTTTTTCGTGAAGGATTATTTTTGAAACTGTGCTGAGTCTCAAAAAGATCTGGATACGTAACTATGTGGGGAACGACTTTCCAAGTCATAGGGAGAGGTGGATTTGGCAAAAATTGTAATGCCCCTGCCGGGTTTCGACTTCCCGATTACATGTCAGGCGTGCTTACCATTACACTACGAAGGCATTGGCAATTCCTACCCACAATCCACCTTCTCTCTATCCCACTTCGTATTTATTCTCTCACAACTATCATTTGCTTACAAAAATATGTTTTCAAAATTTATTTGGCTCGTGTATAAGCCCGTCTCCCGCCGGGCTAGAGCTTATTATTTGATTTTCGCTAAAATTAAGTCGGATTGTTCATAATTCCAGCGAATCATTTTTTACTATATAATTAGCTAGAAACACCTGTTGGCGAGGGAAGTGAAGCTTTCTCCATTTTTACTTCCGTCACGGAAAATTACTTTCACTTCCGTTGCAGACTAACATTTCCAGCTTATAATATAGATCTTTTTTCCAAAACTTGAAAGATATTTAGAATTTTACCCGATTTCTTATCACTCGTCAAAACCGTGTTGAGTAGAATCATCGGCCCGAAATCAGCTCCAATATCGAAACGGAATAAAAACATTGCTGAATACGTCAGCATAATGACGACACCTTCCAACTTTTCGGCCAAGGGGAATGATTTCCTCCAGAGGGAGATGACTTGAAGGACAACGTAGACGAAGTGAAGGACGCCGCTGAGGAAGACAAGTATCCGCCCCTTCCGATTGGATGGGACAACTTTCCCCTTTCTAGGGTCCCAAATAAACGGAACACAGCAGTATTTTTGGGCATTTTGCAAGTACTGAACAACAAATGGGATCACGGTTTGTTGCAATGTGGTCATAATTGGTTTTTAGCTAAAAGTGTGATTTCATACATATGACATACGATGCGTCGTTGTTTGTCTGAGCTTTGGGAATTGTCATACGTAAAAAAAACTCACTAAAAAATCCTAAAATCAAGCAAAAATTGAAAAAAGCATTTAACAAATTAATCCTGAGCCTTAATATTCTATTTTTATTCTATTTTTGAAGTCGCGAAAAAATTTGAAGAGTTACAGGCTAAGTACATTAAGTTTCAAAACCTCTAATTTGGGTTAAAGTTATTTTGAAAATTCTTCAAATTAAGGCGTTAAATAAATACAAAACCAAAAGTTGGTAATGGTAACCTGCACTACCCAGCGAAATTGACCCCGTTGAAGTCTGTAGCCGTTGGAAACTCGGAATTTTTAATATAAATGAGCTATTCAAGGATTTAGAGAAAAGTTTGAAAAGTGCAAATGGTTTAGAGATTCATGAAGGTATGTCTGCGGTTTAGTAAAAACTGAAAATGAAAGTGGATTATGGTTTAGCAAAGAAAAACACGTAATTAACCTTTCATAGAGAAAGTCGTCATTACTGAAATTATCAAGTGCACTGGGTGACTGCGTGCCGCGTTTTGCGTAAACTGTTGTTATTTTAGCGTCTTAATCTGGATAGATAAATAGATCAATTTAGGATGAATCGATAGCTAGCTCATTCCCTCCTGTAGAAATTGAAGGCCATATTTTGTCAATGGTTTTTCGTTCGTACATATATGCACAATCTTCAGAATCATTGGGTTGACCCTGGATTGCTGACGCGTATGGCTGGATAGAACTCGGGCGTCATAAATATATTTATACTGCCTTTAATCTGATATTTCGAGGCAGGAATAAGTTAATAATGCCGGGATGCATGGTGATATTCTGTAATTAAAATTGGGTGAACTCACGTCGAAGTAATTTTTCTTGTCGCAATTCATTTAACAAACAAGTAGTTGGTATATGGTGTTTAGAAAAAAAATCCTACATATTTACTGAATAAGCTTGTCAAAAAATGCTAGGTTTAACAGTAAAAACTTTTGAGATATTCTATATATTTACATTGGTATGCTCAAATTGTGAGATTTACGAGCTATGCAAAATCAGGTGATCGTAAGTAATTTTTGCTGTAGAGTTATGAATGTGTTTTTTTCCAGAAATGTGCTTAATACTACTAAATCTAGCATAGTCAGAATACGTACAGGGTGGTTTAAATATCTCGCAACAATTGAAAACTTGCCAATAGGGAAAATTCGGAAATTTCCATTAGTTACAGAAATTTGCCTATGGAAAACATTTTAAGAATTTTGTCACCAGTTTTCCATCAGTTTTGATAATAATTAATAAAAACCAAACTCCAAATCCAAATCCTCATTACAAATGCAACGTTTGCAAAATTTGTCATTGTAGAGACACATCTAAATCACCCTGTACATAAATACATATGTAGATATTCATGAAAGCAAGTCTTTAATCAAGACCAAGGTTTTATTAGCTTGAGTTTTTTTGGGGTTTACCCCGGAACTAGAGTAAAATCCCAGTAAAATAAAAAAAAAACGCAGTAAAACCCCGAAGGTATTGATAAAGCCCGGGATTTTTCCTAACCTTGATCAAGACGGGTTTTCCATAGTTTGATTCATAAATATGTATGTACGTGCATTTTACCGAGCACACAGGCATTTATGGAAGCCGTACCTTACCTCAAGGCAGAGAGGGTAAGTATCCTGCTTTCTAGCTTTCTCCGTAATTGGCCCTCCCTCAATTTACGCAATAAATGAGTCAGTAATGTCGTAATATAATTGTTACTTTTTAAAAATTCATTAACGTTGCTAGGCAAATTATTGCTATATAGAAATTACTGAATGATTGAGTTTTGCACAAACTAAATAATTCGAGGAAGCATTTCAACATTTTAAGAATTTTGTTATTGTATTGATTTAGTTTTGATATTAGAGTTAAATAATTAATAAAAATCTCAACCCTAAATCCTAACTAATGGAAATTTAAGTATGTTTTCCGTTGTAAAATTTGCCATTGTTTGTAACGACATATTTAAACCACCCTTTATTATTTTTTGCACTGATTACGGTGCAACACATAAATAAGACGACATAGTGACAACCAGCAGAAATTAGGGTTACATCTTAATAATCTATAAAGTTCTGTTATCACATATTTATTTACAATGAGGGTATTCATTATTTCTTCGTATCCTTAGTATCCTTCGTATCACAAAATAACTTACGACGCTTACGAGATTTTGTAAGATTTTGCCATCGAAAATCACGTTACTGCGCTTACGATTCTTACTAAACCTGACCCCATGTTTTATCTTCGTAAACTCTTTTGCGACATTAAGGATACGAAGAAATAACGAATACCCTGAATATCACATGTGAGCTTACATGATTGAACTTTGCCTTCCAGTCTGATCACGTAGTTATTGCAAAGTTCAAATTCATCCGCATAGATTGCAAACGACAATTCGGTGACTAATGCTTGCGTTACCAACAATAAAATGTGTAGATTTACTAATATTTCGAGAAAGGTTAGCTTACTGAACCCAAACACGTGGGCAGAAAGTAGTAGAAAAAGGGCGACAGGTACCGATCCGAGCGTCGCCATGGATAACAAATAAAAAATCATCTTTGGCGATTTTGGATTAGTAGCAAATTTCTGGCTCGAAGGAACCCACTCGAACGGGTGCGGCCAGAAGTGGGAGTAGTATTTTGAACATAAATCAAGAGAAGACCACAGCAATCGTGTAACAATCATTTTTAAAAATTATTTTCTCTTTCGAACAGATATTTATTTGAAAGCGTTGCCTTTCGAATAAAAAGTTGTTGCAGGGTTTATTTATCTTCTGGTCCCGTAAAGTTTTTCACAAATGTTTTTTTCAAGCACAGCAGAGGACTTTAATATTATAGTAATTTTATGTATTTACTGCCAAATACCATAATCATGTGTTAGTATAAAAAAATTAAGTAGGGAAGATTTGCATTCGAATTATCTCATGAGATTACACCAAATTGACTACTTATGTATATTAATTTGTAGCCATTCAAACAATGTGAGTTCCATATTTTCTACTTACATATGTATCCTTGGCCCTTGGACTGAATTATGTAGAAGTGCAATTACATATTAAATAGTTTTCTGTACTTTCAGGGTTAAAATGATAAAACTAAATTCACCTAAAAACAGATCTTATCAAAGTATAAACAGCGAATAAGCACAGCCCAAAATCATATTAATTATAATTGCAATAGCCCGATCACAATTTATACTTGTGAGTTTTAAAGCAGTGCATACAATTATGTATTATGAATTATAGTTAATTAAACGGAAACAGCATGGAACTTATATGCATACTTACTGCTAACTGTGCCTGGCATCGAAATTCATCCAAACTGCTACACATATATGTCTACATATGTACATATCTATGCACAAATTTTGGATTTATTGGATATTTACTTTCTAAAAATATTATTTATGGTCTAATTTCTAGTGTAAGTTTAAATCATCGTCGTTACGGGCTTGCAAAGTAAAACCGCTTAAACATATGTACTTATCGAAACTCTAGGGTAGTGGTTTTATGGACTGAAACTTGGGATTTTTCTTGAACAAAACGGTTTTTGCACGGTTTATACACGGCAGATACATTTATTTGGTTACACATTCTTCTAGTCTTGTCATGATATGCATAATTGTTACGTTCTAAAAACTCATGAATTTTTTTATTTGGGCAAATTATTGCGATATAAAAATTACTGTATGAGTGATTTTTTCACAACCCATATAATTAGGTGCGTGGAAGGATGCTTGCTCTATCCCCAAAAGAAATTGGTCATATACATAATTGCAGCTGAGGAGTCAAACGGCTAAAAACGTTCGACAATAGTGATTACAATTACAATTTCGTAATTCGGTTTTGATGAGAATAAAATTGTGTTGCCAAAACTTGCAATTTACTCATTTGATATTTACATATATGAATGCAAATCTAAATATTTCACTTAAATAAATCCATGGGTTTGCAAAATTTGTCATTCATGTAATTATTTAGGAAGGCTGGAAAATTATAAATTATCCATTTGTATTCTCATTCGTCCCTCTCGTTTAGCACTAATTAATTCTAATTGTTTAATTAGTTGAGGTATTGTTAAAAACATGACGTATTTAAATACGTACACATGTTTGCAGAGACATATGAAGATCTCATCACAATTACGTATGCTTACATACATTTCCTGTGAATACTCATTTCTTTACAAATCCAGTAAATATGTACTAGGAAATCGTAAAAAGTGAGTGATGGGATGCTCTTGTTATCAAGCGTGGATAACGACCATGCTAACGTATGTACACAAGGGATATAACTCCTCATTTAATGCACATTTCTGCCGAATTCTTATCTCTCCTGATTGAGTTGAACAGTGACACAATTTGCAATTTGTCATACCGACAGAGATCAGTTTCATTCACACACTGAACAAGCAACTGGGTCACCACATGAGTTTCGCGATTTTTAATCACGGTTCGATTTAGTGCAGTGTGTAAAATTAACATGAATAAAATATTTTCCTCAAAATTTCCATAATATATTTGTATAAATGTAAAAGTAGAAAATGTCAAAACCGCTCTTCTTCCGCCTGGCTGGCACCGTGATTTTGACAATTTGGTGGAAAATAATTCTGCTCGCACTCTACACCGGAAGTGTGGTTTCGTTCTATCTTTATCTCAACCTTCCACCGGATCTTGGAGTGGAAAAGGCATCAATAACGACGCTCGTTTCTCGGGATGATGACGACCATCACCACGACCATGACCATCCAAGGGTCGAATTTCCTCAAATTTTGGTCCCCGTGCTGGGCGTGGTGACCGGGTTGCTCCTCGTGTTCAGGACAAACACGGCGTATGACCGGTATTGGGAGGGGAGGAGGACGTGGAGCACGATGACGGTGGCGATAAGGACGCTGACGAGGTGCATCTGGGTCATGGTGGCGTCAGAAGGAACGGCGAAGGAAGTGGTAGAAAAGACAAGTGCGATTAATCTGCTAATTGCGTTCGCATATGCGACAAAGAACTATTTGAGGGAGGAGTACAGTTATGAAGAGCCGGTTAGTGGGTACATATTAAATTAGTGTTTTCATGATTACCAAATTTAAAGTTATGGTGACATTTATGCAGTCAGTTAAATAATTAGTTGATTAATAATTAATTTGAGATAGAAATAGAAATAATCTATTTGACTAAATATTCATTTCATTTGCGTACTGTAATTCCTAATGGGAAATTAAGAAAGAAAATATTGCAGAAGTTTTGTGATGTTTTAATAATTTGTAACATTTAATGTAATTTAGGATCTGTACCATTTAATTCGTCATATCCCAAGATTCTCAAAACCGTCCACCAACATGGCATGGGATGTTCGGAAGGGAAATATTTCGGACAAATTGGCCACCCCTCAAAGTCAGGAGGGTCGTTCTAACAGACGAGCTGCATTAGCCAGACAATTGTCTTTGACAGCTTATGCAGTCGTGGTGAGATTTTATTTGCATACTTTAGATAATTATTAATATGTTCGAGCTAATGGAATATTTTAATTTGCAGACACCAACAAACATTCCGATCGAGTTGAGCTATTATATCGCCTCGTACATTAAAAAGGTTAATGATGGAGGCATGATTGACTCTGCGTCCTTGACACAAATGAATAACGGTGCGATCCACTAATTAATTATAACGAAATATTAGGAAATTCACTCGTATCTATGTTTGTAAACTCTGTAAAATTTTGCAAATTTTGTGGCTCAAATAGTGCTTATCTGATGACTTTGTTAATCGGTCCCTGATTTTTCTTATTTGTATACAGCTCTTACCAGTCTGGTGGATAGTCTCACCGTTTTTGAGCGGATTCAGAGGACTCCGATCCCCTTGGCGTACTCGGTGCATCTGAATCAAGCCGTGTGGCTGTACCTACTCGTCCTTCCGTTCCACGTGGTCGGAGAGTTGGGCTGGTTCACGGTACTGGCAGTGATGCTGGCGTCCTTCGCCTTGTTGGGATTGTTGGGGATTGGAAATGAGATTGAAAACCCGTTCGGGTATCATCCCAATGATTTGGTGAGTATTAATCGGCTAACATTTTGGAAAAATTTTGGAAAAATTTTGGAAATTTTGGAAAAATATGTAGGGTATTAATTGGGTAAGTTTCCATGGTAACAAATTTGAAAAAAATTGAGTATTAATCCGCAAAGTTTTTACGGCAAAAAATTTAAGTGAATAGCAAAAAATTCAGACACCGTTTGTACTTCGAAACTAACAGCTCGAAGCATTTATATATGCTAAATTAAAGTTAAAAAAATTAAACCCTTTAAAAATTAACAAAATATTGTTGCCACATAAGACCATAAGTTGACGCTTGTTTAATTCTCTTTCCAGCCATTGGACGACTTCTGTAAAGTGATCCAAGTCGAAATTCAGACCATAATCGGCTATCACATTCGTAATCCGGATATCTGGATTTTATCCAAGCATAACCGTCCCCTGGGTCGCGAGTCTGGTCTCTCTGCGCCCGAACTGATCAAAATGGAAGAGCCCGAAGTTCAGAACTTGTTGACGAGTAAGGCCCTCCGACTCTCCAGAATGGGACTGGACAAGATTATTGAAGAGGAGGAGGGTGCCTTAATGGAAGTCGTGGTTGTCGATGGTCCCCCGGAGGACGGGGGTAAAGATGACATTGATGGGGATGAGAAGGACGGGGAAATCATTAATTTAAAACGTGCGAGTGTTAAAAAGAGACATTGACATTATGTAATAAAATGTTACTTAACTTAACCTTACAATGTAAATAAATATGTAAGTAAACTAAAGGGTGTTAATAAAGTCCGATCCCATGCATTTTTTGGAGCGTGGTTGTTACAAATTCAGCTGGAACTTTTGAACCAGTGAAGTTATTTATTTCAAATTTTTACCATGGGAGGAACAACTAAACGTGTAAGTCATGAGCATCTTAGAGTTGAGATACAAACATTGCATCAGCAGGGGCTTAAACCTATAGAAATTGTGCAAAAATTGGGCTGCAGCCGCAGAACTGTTTGGAAATGGAAGAATAAAAATTTTGTCCACGACAAAAAGCGACCAGGGCGACCCAGAAAGGTGTCACCTACCACAAAAAGAATGATTAAAAACAGACTTTGCAAGAAAACCGGTAGTTCATTACGTAATTGAGCAAGGGAGTTAAATGACTCAAAACGCTATAAAGAGAAGAAGAAGCAAATTAACTGTGTGACCGTGCAAAAATTTGTGAAAACTACGAAGTGGGGTCACACAGCTTACAAACTAACCAAAAAAACCTCTCATGTCACAAAAATATATCGATGACCGTCTGAAATTTGAAGAACTCCTTCAGAAAAGTGCCCATTTGAGTGAAAAAAGACTTGGTGAAGAATTGCGCAGTCACATCCTTTGGACTGACGAATCTATTATTGAACTATATCCAAAATTGAACCAACAAAATGTTCGTTACAGGACAGAAAACAAATCGGATGTACCATCAAGAGCGATCCCAAAATTCGGGCTTAAAGTTATGGTAGCGGGTGGATTTTGTGCACGTTGCGTGACCCCTCTACATATCATACCAAAAGGCAAATCAGTCAATGCAAAGCATTATATGGAAAAAATATTACCTATCTATTTCGATAGCATGGGGAACAAGAAAATATTTCCGAATGAAAGAAAAATAGTTTTCATGCAGGATGGTGCTATAGCCCATACAGCAAAAGCGAGTTTGAGTCTCATCAAGACGCAAGTTTCAACGGTCTGGAGCAAGGGGGTGTGGGCCGCTAACGGCCCAGATTTGAATCCCCTGAAGAACCAGTGGTCCATACTTAAGGAAAATGTATACAAAGAGCCACAACCCCGGACGAGGGAAGAGCTAGTAAAAAAAAGTTCAAGATGTATGGAATTCGATTTCCAGAGGCACATTGGAAAAATTAGCACAGAGCCTTAAACAAAGAGTTGAGGGCATGGTTAAAGTAAATGGTAACAAGACCAAATACTAAGGTAAATATGTCGAACATTTTTTGTAAGTATCACGGGTAGTTTTTTTTATACTAGCCTTCACTTTTTTACAGGAAAAATGGGATCGGACTTTATTAACACCCTGTATAACGTGTTCATTTATTTTTAATTTCGTAAGTATTTATATATTTATATGTAATTAAGTATTTGGATTATGCAGATATGTATCTGTGTATGTACATATTTAAGGAAAATATTTACATTTGTACATATGCATATGGTTATTTATTTATTAAATTCAATGTGAATATTTGCGGCATAATTATTTTGAATATGGGTTTTAGTAGCATCACATGTGAACCGATTTTCTGAATCCACGGAAATGAATAGTTGCTGTAAAATACTAATTGTATGTAAAATACATCAACGCAATGGATGGTGTGGGATTATGTGTTTATAAACGCTCAATTTGTGCAATGTGGCGATTGAGTAAAACTTGTTTACCTACTTATTTATGAATAGAGAAATGAGATTTATTCACATTTAAATTATTAACAATGATTAATACGATCCGTGAATTGTTACATGATTAATTTTCTCTGTTTCAACTTGAATTGGTAAAGTTGATTAAAGCCAAAAACCTAAAACTTTAAACGTTCTGATACTTCCTTTATTTATGATTAATATTGTCTAATTTATGTAATAGATTCAAATCAAAGTGATCCAATCTAATCCATTTCGCACCCATCCATTTCATCCTTTAAAGTGAATTCACCAGACTTCCCCACGCCGCAAGCTACGATACGCTGCAACCCCAGTGGTACATTCCTTCCCACATGTCGAAGTGCAACAAATTTTTCCTGCAGAACAGTCCGAATTTTGGACACAGTTCTTGCTTGGATCGTATCTGCAAACCGTGTAAGAAGAATATCTGGGTCGCGGGGGGCAGGTCATTGGTGCCGACTCGGTCAGTGCAGGGTAGTTTCGTTCATAATCAATTGATGATTGAACTTGTCCACCAGAAGTGGATCCTTGTCGCCAAGGATTCGAATTAGAAGTGCTGTTAACTGCAGTGGCATTACTTCCGGTCCGATTTCGTCCAAATGTCGGCGGTGCCGAGGTATAATCAGGGTAGGTATGTTCCTCGCTGGGAAAATCGGTTGGAAATGGGGTCGTCGTTGTTGTACGCCGCTGTTTTCCAACAGATTTGCATATTTTCCCACAACTGTCTCGACAACACATTTGTCCCCGAGGGCAATCCGAGTGCTGCAAAAATGTTGGTACATTATTATGTAGTGTATTCATTACGAGTTCGCATGGTTAACAATGTTACCAAAAAAAAGTCTGCAAAAAATTTTTGCTTGAAAATTTATTTGCAAACTGGCGAATCTCTAAGGGTAGTATTTATGTAGTTTGGATTTCTTTCAAAATTATGTTGAAATGCGACATGCGAACTCGTAATGAATACCCCCAATGATTTGATAAATGCAACACCGATGTAGTCGGAATATGGTAATACTTATTTACCGCAAAAATTCGAATTCATTATCGATTGGTATCGAAGTTGGCATTACCTGAACACAATTTTGATCCGTGAACTGACATGCACCAATTTGCGAGGGAATAACTTTGGGACATTTTCCAGGTCGAGTTGTCGGCCCTCTCGTCGGTGTGATGGGATCTTTACATTCCTTATTGCATCCGGACGGACAACACAACTGAGGTCCGGGACAGTCGTTACTGGACCAGCAGTAAGTGTCATAATCGATGACACAGATGGAGGATAAGCCATCATCCGGTGGACAAGTACCACCCTTCATGGCGTCTTAAATTATGTAATAAGAATATTTAAATTTGCGTACTAATTTGTTGAATAAAGTACTTAAAATTTGACTACTTACAAATTAGTGGACACGCCAAGAGCAAAATGAAGGACTTTGACAGTCTCATGCTGACAGTATTATTCAGAAACTTATTGGATTTATTTTCTAAAATATTATATCACTAACTTGTTAATCTCGTGGAATTTGTAAATATGTACTTATCCGTGTGTGAAGCTCAGATGAGGAACAAATCGTTGCATAAGTTTAGCAATTTTGTTCGTTGGAATTGACCTTACATAAGTTCATGTTAACATAATGATGAACTTAACATTACTTAATATTGCTTACTTTACGTATGAATATGTTTCTCGTAGGCTAAGGTTATATGAATACGTGTAAGATTCGTCGATTATGTAAATATGAGTGTATATGCATACATGAAAATGTTAATACTCATTTATTTATATGCATACATATCTATGTACGTACTCGATAGTTATTTTATTAAACTGGATTTTGGAAGATGAAAGTTATGAATTTGTTGACAGTTATCATTCGTGGAAGATTTCGTGATCGAGGAATCTATTTAGATATGTATGTATATACTGATAAAGTTTTTTATTGACTGTGTCGGATACGTGAATATGTACATAATTTTACATATTTATAAATATGTATGTACGAATCATAAAATTTCTATATTATAATTATTGTCAAACGTTAGATATTGAATCCAGCTAAAAGGCGTTTTATGCATTACGATCTACTTAACAGATTTCAGTATAATCTATTTATGTATATACTACGTACAAATATTTCTAAAATTAAGGATTTTTAAGAAAAATTGGTCTTGATTTCGTAATAAGCAATAACCAACGACTCATATTAAAAATTTAATTCATCCAAGTTGTGTATTTACATACACACGCTTATCGCATGAAATCTACATTTATATATGCATCATACTCCTTCATATGTGCACATCTAGATAAATATGTGTATTTATACTAAAACAACAGAAACTTAACTGTCCACTTGATACACAAATTCATCATGACAAAAGGTGTCAAAATTTCGATAAAATTGTTTCCAAACCGCACCTTAATTGGGGAACAAGCCCGCACGGTTTTAAAAAATACGGGATTTTCCATTCTCATGAATCCACGTCTTTGTAACTGGCCCAGAAACATTTTCGACTTTTTGTTCACTTTTCCACACAAAGTTCCCACGAACAAGATGACCATCACACTTTCAGCGAAAGATACGAGAAAGACGAGATTTCCAAAGTTTTCGAACATATGATCCCCAACAGAAACAATTAATGTACTAGCGACGATATTGCAGAAGGCAAAAATTAGAAGGAATCCTGGAAGTAGAACTCTCCGAAATGCAGTGTTCATTTGAGCCTCCAGAATTTTAAGTTGTAGGAACAATTTCAGAGTTTTGGTGTAAATTGATGATACCCGAAGCTCAGAGTTTATGCATTTGTTCAGCCTGTAGGGATTCATTTACATGTGATCAATAAGGTGAGGTAAGAATTTATTGGGCGTACTCACGCCAATTTTCCTAAATTGAACATATCTGTAGCTACATAAATTTCCAAGTTTTGCGCAATTTACAATATTTGCAAGACTTTGACCGGAAAACCATGGGTTTGCGTAATTTGCATGATTTTGCAAGACTTGCCGGAAAACCATGGAATGTTTTTTAACAAATTTATTTACCCAGGAAGTGGGAATGATGCCCTGAGTACGCCCATTATAAACAACCTATTAAAAAAATTAAATTCTTACTTGATCAAGTGCCCCACGTAGACGAACAGGCTGAAGATCGTGGTTATTAGTACATTTCCAGCCACAAGTAGTAAGGATGTAATCAGAGTGCAAAATTGCCAGGTCTGAAAGGCCAATGTTGTGACGTGTCCGAGGGTCAAGATTACTGTTGTGAGACCGTCTAAGTTTTTTGGAATAATATAATAATAAAATAATTAAACTTTTTGATTGCTAGCGAATTAAATAATTAGATAACAAACCATGCATTTCGGGGATTAAAGACCCCAGAAAAGGAATCCTTTGAACCAGGATTATGACAAATACTAACAAAGCTGCAGCAATAGAACCCTCAAACACCAAGACCCACAAGCTATAGGATAAATATCTGCCCAACTTGCGAAATTCTGCGGGGCATTGTTTTCCCCACAGGGTGCGTTCGAACCTCAAAAACATTTTCAGTAAGGACACGAAGTCTTCCGGTTTTCGATACCAAGAGAACAACAACGTCACCACGACGGGAAGGACGCCAAAGGAAAATTGGCATATTACAGCTCTCGTCGTTACATCAATTCCAGGTTGGCCGAGATGAAATGCTCCGTTGAATAGGAGGAATGTGGAATAGGTCAGTAAACAAAGTAGGGCGGGGGTTTTGAATATGGTCCAACTTGAATTTCTTGGCGTGGCTGAAACCTTAAAAAATAAATTAGGGGAGAGATATATCGGACAATGAATAAACACTGAGACTAATTTTATTTGATGCTTTGTAGCAGCCAAAGTTGAGGATAGAATCATTTCAGAAGGTGTTTTTAATTTAGTTTAATCAGCAATTTAATTCATGAATTTTCTAGAGAAAGTCATAGACGACTAAATGCGACGTACTTTATAAGAAATGTAGTGGTACTCGAAACACAATTTATCTATTTATTTATGTACCCTGTGTACATAAATATTCCCGGTGTAATATTTTAACGGGACGTTTGTCGCTTACATTTATTATGCTTTCACCGGAAATACTTACGAATGATCCAACACCAAAATGTAGACAGACTCTTATGTCAATAAATGACAATTTGGAATAAATATTTACAAATACATGCCCGCGTTTGCATGAGGAAAATGTATGTATACCATACTTACGTATGGTATTTCCTGTCGAACAAACCGAACAAGAAATTCCGACGTATGTACACGGTGACTAAAATAAATACCAACTTCCGCCCACATGTCAGGTATTTTGCGACGTTGCGAATTTAATAAATATTTGCGAGATGATTTTTCTGAAGTGAAACTACAAAAACTCGAAACTTCTCGTTTTTTAGTTCTCGCTACTTTTAAATTTTACATACATGCATATTTTGATATTTACATATGTGTATAAGCGAGTTATGCTTGATTGGCTGAAGAGCAAAAGCATACTCTTATTTAGCATGAATTTACATATTAATGTGCATATAGGTTATTTCGTTATTGCAGATTGCAGTCATACTTAATTATTTTGATTCACCTAAGAACAATTTTTTGAGGTTTATGTTTCTTTTGCGTGGGTAGGAAGTATAGACGTATTTATATTTGATACAATTTTAACTGTTTCAAATAAACTCATACCAACGATAATACCAAAACAAATGCATAAAAATAGATTTTACATAAATTTGAACTATATGCACGGGACATGATGCATTTATACCAAAATAAATTCCACTATTTGAAAGAAAACAGAAAGATTTACACAAATGAATTATACGAAATTACAGGTTTCTTTATTGTTTTCAAATATTCCCCGAATTACCCCAATTTTGTAACCCCCCGAAAATAAAATCCCCTAATTTTGCCCTAATACGCTCCATATCCACCTGGATATCCACCATAAGATCCTGGATAGCCCCCGTTATTGTATCCCGCGGGATACCCACCATATCCGTTATTGTATCCCCCCGGGTAATATCCCCCGTTGTACCCATTGTTATCCTCCTGGATAACCGCCGTATCCGTTGTTGTATCCATTATTGTATCCATTGTTGTATCCGCCTGGATAGTATCCCCCATTGTTGTAGCCGCCGGGATAAGGACGAGGAACGATACCACCACCGCCGCCTGCCGCCGCGCTGGCCGCCGCCGCGGCACCAGCCCCACCCCCGACGATTTGCGCCGCCGCCTCAGAAACGAGGGCAACCACGACCTGAGCAAAAAAATGAGATTATCAAAATTATAATATGGTCAGGATAAGTGTCACGATAAGCCCAACTTACCAAGACCAACAAGGCAGAGAAAGACTTCATGTTTTTGTTGTTTTTGTTGAGTTTATTAGCGAGTAATTGACACTGGGGTACGACACGTTCCGTTTTATACCCCGTGGAACAATCGGAATTGGACAGGATGGCGGATGTTGTAAAATTTAAGAATTGAATGGAAAGTTACGTAATTTTTTCAGTGCGGTTTCATTGATAAAAGTTACGAATTTCCTCCAACAGAAGGGCGATGATGTGGGTTATATAATGCATAAACACGTGAGGGTTTGAATGAGTTAGCGTCACACGAGTTGCGTAACAGTTACGTTGAACAGTTAAATTGCTTTTAATGGCATGCTTGTAAAAAAATTACTGTAGTTCAAATTTGAGAGAATACAATACATACGTTAGGATTTTTAATTGTTTTGTTTACAATTTGGTTAAGAATGTTTTTGTAAGTTTAATAAAAAATCATACTTTGTAATCATCATGATAAGACCGATTTCTTAATGGGTTAAGCTTAAAATTGATTTCTTGTAGCTTTATGGAAAGGAAAGTCTAAAAAAAGTTTAATGTATACGTACATACATACATTGTAAAAACATGTGTCAGTTATGAAACATAAATACATCCATAAGTAGAAATGTTAATTTACTTTGCTCAAATTGACAAGAACTAAATGTGTACATACGCATAATGATTATTGTCACAAATTATTTATAATGACATTAAACTCTAGTACGTGAACAGTACATGAATATGAACGTAGCGAAAGCTACTTGATTTTGTTAATATAAGTCACGTGAAATATTGCAACTATCAATTAATCGATTCCACTTTATCACAAAAGCTAATAAGATGACACAGCTCATTATTATGAGTACTTCGCCCAATTTCTAATCCATCGTCTGCAATTCTCCAATTCATACATGTACATATCCAATCTTACCTACAAAAAACCACTTTATCGCCATGGACCCAACTTCTGTCGAAGATTTGCTCCTCACCTTACTAAAATACCCCCTCCTCGGCGTCCAAATCATCGGGTACGTCCCACTATCCATCATGCAAACCCGAGTAGAAACCCCCTCAAAAATAAAATCCACTCCACGCTACATAAAATCCTTAAAATTCCACTGGCTCAGAACTCCCGTCCTCTCTCAACTTTTAATTCTCTTCACCTTCTCCACCTGCACCTTCCTCTTCATCATACCTGAACAACAAAACAAGGGATTCGACCAATTCAGCAAACTTTCCACGGACATGGTCATAATTTCCGCGATGAGCGTTCTCGCTCTAACCAACTCGATAGGAAACCGAGTCTACGGTTTCACCACCGTTCGGAGGAACACTCTCGCATTTTGGCACGTGCATTGTCGCCAATTGCAAAAAATTTCGAAAATATTGACCCATCCAGAATTCACCAGTTTGTTGGGAAAACAAGTCCGGGTTCAGTTTTGTTGGACAATTTTCTTCCTCCTCTTACCAATTTCAACCATCCTGTTCGGTGACCTGATTGCATCCAAGGTTTTCGGCGTTTCGAGTAAAGCCTCCATCTTAAAAATGATCCAGGAGAGGAATGTCGGCATATTTTGGGGGATGATATTCTGGATTTACTTCACATATTCGCACATCCTTCTCAGCAATTGGATCACATTTTTCGTCAAGATTTACAACCTCGTGTTAAAATGTGTCACTAAAGAGGTTGAAGGCATGGCGGGGAATAATGATCCGCAGGATTTCGTCACTCTTGACAAGATTGAAGATGTCACCCAAGCATACGACGTAATATCCGGATTGGTGGATTATTTTAATGAAAAGCTGAGTTTCCGCTTGATGGGCGAAGTTGGGATTAGCATTATTTGGATCTTGGGCTGCATATACTTTGCTATGGTTTCGTACAAAACGGTGGAAATTGGGAGCATGCTGACTAATATTTTGGCTTCCGGTATGTCGATAAGGACGTTGTACACTTATGGAGACGAGGGCGAGAATTTGGAACAAAATCGGATTCTGTTAATTAAACGGTTATGTGATGTAAAGGGAAATAATTTTGGGATCGTGGGGATGGAAAAGGTTAATCGGTTATATGCATACTTAGAAAGAATTATGCAAATTAAATCGGTCTAAAATATTGTACGTATTTATTTCGTAGCTAAAGTTTCTTAACCGGAAGGTGATCAATTGCAAATTAAGCATCAGTCCAGGAAATTTTTTCACCCTGAATCGGAGCTTCGTGTTATCTGTAAGAAAACCATGTTAACATTTGTTAAGTATTGTTTACGCATTTATTTTGTACTGATAGATTTGGTCTGTCCTGATTACTCTGTTAATCGTAATGGCCCAGGTGAGAGATTCGGATGAGATGGGAAGTACCAACTCGACCAACAATGAGATCTCCGTCGCCAATGCTTCCATGAAGTAAATATGGAAGTGCATATGTACATGTGTGTCATGTTATATTGCAGAAATATCAATTATTAAACAGCAAATGGCATTAAATTCCGTATGCTATCCATACATACAGATAAATATTTATAAAATGAAAACATGAATAAATTTTAAATAAGCTAAAATAAGCCGGTGTGGAAATTTCATTCAAATCTGATATGATAATTTTTTTATGAATTTTTGAATGTAAAATGTATCGCTACATAATATTCACACATATGTACATAGTGCGTCGCGATCTCTTGATTCTAATGCTAAAATAAAGATTACCAAAAAAATATTTCTCCAGATTATTTACATGATTTTCTCCACATCAACCGTATACATGTAGATATGCAGAACTAAATAAGTAGTTTAGAAACCAGAGTTTCGTAATAAGAACAAAATTCATAGATATATGATTGCCAATCGAGGAGACAATTATTTAACGTCAAAATTTGTCATTCCTATTTCAAAGCGATCAATGACATTTTCTCTCACAATTGTTCTAGAATATCTGACATCTTGCGGGTCAAAGAAGTACATTTATGTGCTACACATATGAATTTCTATCTAAAAAATTTAATATTTCAGCAATAACAACTAATGAACCTCAAGCTACTAAATTCATACTTATTATTTGTAATCAAGCTGCATTACAGGAATAAAAAGTTGACCAGATATTCAAACCCAGTGAAAATTGTACGCATAGTTTGAAAGCATTTGACTTTATACTAATTTGCGACAAATGTTTCAAATTGGCAGCTTCACCGGAAATTATTTTTTACTATAGGGAAGGATGCTCATTGTCTAATTTGCATAACTTTGGCAGTCTAAACTCCGTATTTCACTGAAGTAATAACCTATTATTATGTAGAAAATGGAACTGAAGCTACCCCGCATATCGACAAATCGACAGCGATGTTCCGAAATATCTGTAAATATTGCATTCCATTTGGCCGTCGATAATCTTCCTGCCTGTCCAATTTTCGTGTTTGGTTGGTGTTACAATGATTTTCAGCACATCGCTTCTGCCACAGTATTGGCATCATATTTATTTATTTCTGCCAAAAATTTCTATTTTTTTTAAGAATTGCACACGCATTTTTTAAAATGTACTCGAAATTTGGCCTAAAACTTGTCCGCATGGCTCTCCTCCCATCCACACTACTGGGAACGAATAGCATCTATTTCAATCCCAAAAGTAGAACATTTTATACCACAAAATTATCGAGATTGAAATTATTTCTAGCTACGATTGTCCTTATTGGTCTGGAACTCTTCTTGTTGTGGAGGACATTGGAAATATTTTTGTGGAAGGGGGGAAACTCGAATGAGTATTTTCATATTTCATACATTTTTGCCTTCGCGTGCGCAATGTGTTCCGGTTTTATGGTTTTGATTAATTTGCGTCAGGGCGAACTCTGTCAACTGGCGAGTAGATTGGTGCGCTATTGTACGTATTTCGAAGGTTGGTTTTATATGTAAGCGGTATCCCTGTAAACTGATAAACTTTTCAAACATTGCTATATATATAACAGGTGACGATGAGGTTGCAGATATATGTAAATATTTCTGCATCCTGAAAATTTGCGAAATAATTAGGCAAAACATTTACAATTTAGTGTGTATTTTACGACTATTTCATAACGAGGGTATTCACGAGTTCGCATTATTAGCAAAAAACAAGGTTTGCAAGATCCAAAAATTTTCTAAGAGAATTGGTTCGAAAAATGATTTGTAAAGTTGCGAATCTCCAAGGCCAGTAAATATTTTTGTAGTTCGCAAAACGTCCAAAAAATATGTTGTGATGTAAACTCCTGATAAATACCTCTACATATGTGCATAAACTATACTACACATTTTAACGGTAATTAATATTTCTCCACCTATTTGTTAGGCCAATGGATGCGAAATTACGACCCAAGCAAATCTCTGACCGGGACTGGTTTGGACATATTGCTTTTCTTAGCAATCGTCTCATTTTCTACGGCACCTTGGATGTCCGTGCTGCACTATTTGGTCTACCCGGAGACCCCGATCTTTCTCCCGACCATATTCCCACCTGCATTTCGTCACAATATCTTCGTTTATTGGGCTTATTCCTTATTCGTAGCGTATTATGCGTATTCCGAGTGGCAAACCTTACTAGCAATTACTGCCTTGGTGTTGCTGTACATTTGTAAGTTTACCAGTTAATGTTATGGCATAGCATTATTTGAGACATTTGTTTTATAAACTATATTTTGTGTCAGTGTCGGAATTGCCCTTGATAAACTCCGAATTTCGGATTGGTTCAAAAAATCAAAGATGTTCCGAATCGCTTCATACTGCTTGGACCCTTCCGACGGAATACAGGTGGGTAAAAATGTGTATATATACCCATATGTACATATGTATTTACATAAACACTAGGAAATTTGGTCGCAATTTTGTGAACCGTGTAATTACAGAGTTCGGACCTTAAATGTATCTTCTTTTCGATTGAAAAAAACCTTATCATGTGCATGCGTGCAGTACATATGTATGAATACATTGAAGTTTACGAATAGTTAGGATTCAAAATCTTCTGAGGATCCTGAGCGATTTAAATCTGTTTTGATTTGGAAATACCAATACCAATTAATAAATTATTTATATTTAATCAGATGCCTGGAACTAATTCATCGCCAGTTTATGGACGTCATGGGTGATGCATTACTAGGAATTCATGCTGCTCTAGGTGTTCGCCAATGTGACCTTAATCTTGAATAGAAGCACGTTGGAAATTCATGTCATTGTAAGTCAATTGAAATTATGTATGTACAGGGTGTTAATAAAGTCCGATCCCATTTTTCCTGTAAAAAAGTGAAGGCTAGTATAAAAAAAAACTACCCGTGATACTTACAAAAAATGTTCGACATATTTACCTTAGTATTTGGTCTTGTTACCATTTACTTTAACCATGCCCTCAACTCTTTGTTTAAGGCTCTGTGCTAATTTTTCCAATGTGCCTCTGGAAATCGAATTCCATACATCTTGAACTTTTTTTTACTAGCTCTTCCCTCGTTCGGGGTTGTGGCTCTTTGTATACATTCTCCTTAAGTATGGACCACTGGTTCTTCAGGGGATTCAAATCTGGGCCGTTAGCGGCCCACCCCCCCTTGCTCCAGACCGTTGAAACTTGCGTCTTGATGAGACTCAAACTCGCTTTTGCTGTATGGGCTATAGCACCATCCTGCATGAAAACTATTTTTCTTTCATTCGGAAATATTTCCTTGTTCCCCATGCTATCGAAATAGATAGGTAATATTTTTTCCATATAATGCTTTGCATTGACTGATTGGCCTTTTGGTATGATATGTAGAGGGGTCACGCAACGTGCACAAAATCCACCCGCTACCATAACTTTAAGCCCGAATTTTGGGATCGCTCTTGATGGTACATCCGATTTGTTTTCTGTCCTGTAACGAACATTTTGTTGGTTCAATTTTGGATATAGTTCAATAATAGATTCGTCAGTCCAAAGGATGTGACTGCGCAATTCTTCACCAAGTCTTTTTTCACTCAAATGGGCACTTTTCTGAAGGAGTTCTTCAAATTTCAGACGGTCATCGATATATTTTTGTGACATGAGAGGTTTTTTTGGTTAGTTTGTAAGCTGTGTGACCCCACTTCGTAGTTTTCACAAATTTTTGCACGGTCACACAGTTAATTTGCTTCTTCTTCTCTTTATAGCGTTTTGAGTCATTTAACTCCCTTGCTCAATTACGTAATGAACTACCGGTTTTCTTGCAAAGTCTGTTTTTAATCATTCTTTTTGTGGTAGGTGACACCTTTCTGGGTCGCCCTGGTCGCTTTTTGTCGTGGACAAAATTTTTATTCTTCCATTTCCAAACAGTTCTGCGGCTGCAGCCCAATTTTTGCACAATTTCTATAGGTTTAAGCCCCTGCTGATGCAATGTTTGTATCTCAACTCTAAGATGCTCATGACTTACACGTTTAGTTGTTCCTCCCATGGTAAAAATTTGAAATAAATAACTTCACTGGTTCAAAAGTTCCAGCTGAATTTGTAACAACCACGCTCCAAAAAATGCATGGGATCGGACTTTATTAACACCCTTTACGTACGTAGATATGTAAGCTCAACATCGAGGCATTTCACGTGAGTTTACGTAAATCTATAACAACGTAAACGTACGAAGATAAGCCTACGAACTCCAAACATGACTTTCATCCTCGTCAGGTTTTGTAAGTTCGTAAGCAAAAATTCTCTTAGGGATGTTCGTAAGTTTCGTCAAAAGCTCGTAAATTTCGTAAGTTTACGCGGTTACGGACTTGGGATTAATCCATTGTAAATACATATTATGTATTATCGCTATAATAATTGCAGCTCATCCTTCTCATTTGGTCAATGGTGGCACAAACTGTGTGGGTGTTTTGCCTCGAATTATTCGGCAGATTTGGATCCGGTGCCAAGAAAATGATTGAATCTTGGAAGAAGATGAAATTTCGAAACTCGCAGGAAAAAAGGTACATGTCCAAGTTTAGGAAGGGGTGTCACCCCCTGAAAATTGAAAAACAAGGAGTTTTTGCGATTAAGCGTTTGACCGTGCTCAAGTTTATGAGGGCGGTGATTAAGGGAACTTTTAGAGCAGTCATGACTCTGGGGAAAGTCAAATGAATAAAATTAGTGGATTTATCGTCCGGTAAGCAATGGAATAATTAAGTAAACTTTATGTATGCACCTGAGGATAAGTGCAAGTTCGTAATTTAATAGGTCAATCAAATTAATATGGAATTCGTATGTTTTCTCTAAAAATCTTTGGGAATATTCCAAGTGTATGTAGTAGATATGCAAATTTCCACCGTAGATGTGTTTTTATATCTTCATTTCAGTAGTTTTTAGCAATTGTCACAATGCGAAATGAATAACTTGTCAAGTACAAAATATGAGTGCATATTTAAGAATTTCCAGGATTTCAACTCATACGGATGTAAATATGTTCAAATATATTTACTTACATATGCTGGATCAATCTGAAATTTTCTTTTTTCTTCTACGCATGTAAAAATGTGCGGATTATTAAATACTTTGGCCAAAAGTTCTGTGACAAGATTATTAGGAATATAAATGATGTATTTCAATGAAATAATTTCATACATTTTAATAAGATTCAAGTTTTAAACTTTGTACACAAGATGGACTTTTATCCTTATTAGCAGCGTTGTAAACACATAAATATCTATGTGCATGTAACTAAATAGAGATTGGATCGTATATTTCTAGGAATTTACGTAATACTTAATCCAAGAAAAATTCTGAAACAAATTATGCAAATATAAATATTTAAGTAATACTAAAAAAATCATCGGCTAACATGACATAATGTATTTTTATCCAAGCATATGTACGACCACATATCGGAATTGGTGAATTATTTTGATGAAAAGCTTATAAGCTTTTCGGATATTATAGTTTCCGATTGGTGGGAGAAGTTGGGATTAGCATCATTTGGTTCTTGCATATACTTTTCCATGGTTTCGTACAAAACGGTGGAGATTGGGAGCATGCTGACCAACATGTTGGCATCCGTTATGGCGATAAGGACTTTGTACACTTATGGAGACGAGGGCGAGAATTTGGAACAAAATCGGATTCTCTTGATTAAACGATTGTGTGACGTGGTGGAGAACAATTTCGGGATAAATAGTTGGGATGGAAAAGGTAGGTTACATATTTAGTAAGTATTATAAAAATTAAATCAGTTTACATTTTTTAAATATATTTTACAGCTAAAGTTTCGTAACCGGAAGGTGATCAATTGTAAATTAAGCATCAGTCCAGGAAATTTTTTAACCCTGAATCGGAGCTTTGTGTTATCTGTAAGAAATTCATGTTAATATTTAGAAACGAGTACATATTGTTAATGCACTTTTTGACCTGATAGATTTGGTCTCTCCTGATTGCTCTGTTAATCGTAATGGCCTAGGTGAAAGATTCGGATGAGATGGGAAGTTCAAGCCCCAATTGTCTCCAATGCTTCCGTAAAGTGTTAAGTAGGGCAGAATGTGTGACATGTTATATTTGTATTGCAGGTGGATAAATTATTCAATGGAAAGTGGTATTAAATTCATTCTGATAAATATTTATAAAATGAAAGAATGGATAAATTCAAAATACTTAAACTTATTGTAACGTAAGCCATGGTAGAAATTTAATTCGAATCTTATTTAAAAATAAATTCCAAGAAGTTTTGAATGCAATACGATATGCACACGTACTGTCATGTGCCATTTCCATCTGTTGGTATATGTAGATCTCCTGATTCAAACGATTCAAAACAATTTTAATTCCTGATACAAAACTAAATATTTCTCTACATTACAAAATTTTCTCCACTGTTCTACCGTCAACCGCGTGGAGTGTACATACATATTTGTCTATATGCTGAACTAAATAGTTTGAAAAGTACAGTTTCAGATGGAGAAGAAACTCTTATATGATTGCCAATCTCGCATGCAATTAGTTCAGGTCAAAGTTTGTCATTCATATTTCAAAGCGATCAAACACATTTTCTCAAGTGTTCTAGAATATGTGACATTTTGCGGGGACAAAGGAGTACATTTATGTGCTACACATATGAATTTCTTTTTAAAAAATTTAATATTTCATCAATAACTAATGAACATTAGATATTTACATATGTATGTAGGTACATATATGCTACCAAATTTGTACTTATTATTTGTAATCAAGCCGCATTACAGGAATAAAAAGTTTACCAGAAATTCAAACCAGTGAAAATTATACACATACATAGCTTGCATTTGACTTTATACAAGTGACAAATTAGCAGCTTCACCAGAAATTATTTTTTGTTATAGGGAAGGATACTTATTTAAAATAAGCACTTAGAATTATGCAAATTAGAAAATGAGTTATTTTCTAATTTGCATGGCTTACATAGGCAGTCTAAACTCCGTATCTCACTACATACATATGTAGAGTAATAACCTACAATTATATAGAAAATGGAACTGAAGTTATCCTGCATACCGACAAATTGCCTGCAATATTTTAGACTAAAATATGTCAGTCGATTTGTCCGTCGTTAATCTTCCTGCCTGTCCAATTTTCGCGTTTGGTATTTAAATGATTGTCAGCACATCGCTTCTGCTACATTATTGGCATCATAAGTATTTATTCTGCCACAAATTCGTACTGTTTTAAAGAATTGTGTCCCTAAAACACTAATTTCTTTAAAATGTACTCGAAATTTGGCCTAAACCTGGTCCGCCTGGCTCTCCACCCAGCCACACTACTGGGAACGAATAGCGTCTACTTCAATCCCAAAAGTAGAACGTTTTACACGACAAAATTATCAAGAGTGAAATTGATTCTTGTCACGATTCTCATGTTTTTTTTGGGACTCTTCTTTTTGTGGAGGACGTTGGAAATATTTTTGTGGAAGGGGGGAAATTCAAATGAGTATTTTCACATTTCATACATTTTTACCTTCGCGAGCGCAATTTGTTGCGATTTTCTCGTCATGATCCTTGTGTATCAGGGCGACATCTGTCAAGGGGCGAGTAGATTGGTGCGATATTGTACGGATTTCGAAGGTTGGTTGTTTATGCAAATAATGTGGTAACCCTGCAAACTGATTAAGTCTTCGAAAGATTATTAAATACTTGACAGACTACAATCAGGTTGCAAATTTACGGATTTTGCTGTATTTATTCATCAGTTAAATAAATGGCGTCTGTGAAATAATTTTCCAAAACATACACAGTTTACTGGGTTACATATGTAGATATCGGCAAGCATTTACGACTATTTCATAACGAAGGTAGTTATTCACGTCATTCACGAGTTCGCAATATTAGCAGAAATCGAAAGAAATCGAATAAGCTTGCAAAATGTTTTAAGAAAATTGGTTCGAAAACTTATTTGTGAACTTACGCATTTCCAAGGGTAGTTCTTACGTTGCAAAAAGTTTAAAGTATTTATACCTCTAAACAAATCTATATATATAAATACTAACAATGGGAAGACAAACCACATTCAGCCCTCATTATTTTTTTGCCATATCAATTTGAGAGAATAACCCTAAATAAGCAATATTTAGTGTGGCACTTACGCAGAAGCGCAAAATTCAGGGAGTTATGAACGCCGTAAAACGCTGCATTTTTCGCAAAGCACAGATTCCGCCTGAAAATCCTGTCGTACTAAATGTTCTTTCTAAATGGTTGGCCTCTAAAACTGAGATGGACAAAAAACAATCTGGGCTAAACATAGTAATGCGTGCCCATTGTAACCTGCATTTAACCAAATTATACCAAATTAGACCAATTAATCTACCTATTTGTTAGGCCGATGGATGCGAAATTACAACCCAAGCAAATCTCTGACAGGGACTGGATTGGACACATTGCTTTTGTTAACAATCGTCTCATTTTCTACGGCACCCTTGGTGTCCGTCCTGCACTATTTGGTCTACCCGGAGACCCCGATCTTTCTCCCGACCATATTCCCACCTGCATTTCGTCATAACACCGTCATTTACTGGTCGTATGCCATCTTCGTCGCGTACTATGCCTACTCCTTGTGGCAAACCTTACTAGCAATTACTGCCTTGGTGTTGATGTACCTTTGTAAGTTAATCTTATGATATGCCATTATTTTAGATAGACATTCATTTTTTAACCCATATTTTGTGCCAGTATCCGCCTTGCCCTTGATAAATACCGAATTTCGGATTGGTTCAAAGAATCAAAAATGTTCTGAATCGCTTCATACTGCTTGGACCCTTCCGACGGAATACAGGTGGGCAAATACATACATGTGTATGTACATATGCATTAGGAAATTTGGTCGCAATTTTGTGAACCGTGTAATTACAGAGTTTGCACAGTTCGGACCTTAAATATATCTTATTTGCCATTAAAAAAAACTTGTCACGTGCATATGTATGTACATACATAAGCATCGCCTGTAATATCTATGAATGCATTGCAGTTTAAGGATATTTAGGATTTTAAAACATCTGAGGATCCTGAGAGATTTAAATCCATTTTGATTTGTAAATACCAATTAATAAATTATTTATGATTAGATGCCTGGAACTAATTCATCGTCAATTTATGAACGTGACGGGCAATACATTACTAGGACTGCATGTTGCTCTAGGTCAACTAATTTTGTTCGCCAATGTGACCTTGGTCTTGAAGAGAAACATGTTGGAAATTCATGTCATTGTAAGTCAATTGAAATTTAGTATATGTAAGTACGTATGTAAGCCCAACATTGTAAATCTACAAAAACAATTGCAGCTCATCCTTCTCATTTGGTCAATGGTGGCACAAACTGTGTGGGTCTTTTGCCTGGAATTGTTCGGCAGATTTGAGTCCGGTGCCAAGAAAATGATTGGATCTTGGAAGAAGATGAAGTTTCGAAACTCGCAGGAGAAAAGGTACATGTCCAAGTTTAGGAAGGGGTGTCACCCCTTGAAAATTGAAAAACAAGGAGTCTTTGCGATTAAGCGGTTGACGGTGCTCAAGTTTATGAGGGCAGTGATTAAGGGAACTTTTAGAGCAGTGCTAACCCTTGGGAAAGTAAAATGAATAAAATTAGTGGGCAAAGCGACCGATAAGCGATGATATCACTTATCGGTACATACATCATGTATGTACCTAACTACGAATTGGTAATTTAAGCTTAATAACTGATTTGCATGCGCATTTTTAAAAATCTGTGATGATGCTCTTCGTGTTGGTAACTTTCCACCGTCAACCGTAGATATTTATGAATGTATGTATTAGAATAATTTGTAGTAATTTTTAAAATGTGAAATGAATAACTTATTCAGTACAAAATACCTGTATATAATTCATAATTTCTAGCCATTATTTCAATTCGTACTCGTGTATGTATTTAATGTTCGTATATCTATGTACCTACTCTAGGTAGATACTCGTTTGTATGTGTGTATGCTGGGTTTAGCTAGAATTTTCTTTTATACCTTTTACGTATGGATTATTATTCTAATCAAAAGTTCTATGACAAAATTTCTAGAATATGAACTTTATATTGCGTTTTGTTTGCAAAAAATAAAAATAGCAAATAAAAATATTGTTTATATATGGTACATACATACGTGGTTATTTATATCTATTTACTAAGTTAGCGAAATTTTAAAATACTTTGCTCATCAATTGTCGTTTATTGGCTCATTTTATCAGCACAAATTTCTGCCATAAGCTGTTAAATAATTAGGTAACCTAGGTGAAATACGTATTACTTATATAATTGAGAACTAGCTAAGTACATACTAGGTAAATACAAATGTGTGTATACATACTTTACACAATAAATACACACTCCACGTCATTACCGTGGTAACGGCGGAACTAATACACTTCTAGTTTTTTTATAAAAATAAAAATAAAAAATAAAAATTATACTGGATGTTCACTTTCTCTTGCCAAGTGTCAAAACCGCTCTGAACGTTCCTTTAATAACAGCCCTCATAAATTTTAGCACCGTTAATCTCTTAATAATGAACATTCCTTCACACCCGATCTGTAGGGGTCGACAAGATTTCCTAAATTTCGACATATACGCTTTCTCCTGTGGAGTCCTAAATTTCATTTGTTTCCAAGAGGAAACCGTCCTCTTGGCGTGTGTATGGAATCTGCCGGCCATCTCGAGAAATAAGATCCACACGATTTGAACAATGATCGACCAAACAAGGAGAAGGAGCTGAAAAGCAGGAACCAATTTCCGAAAATTGTATTAATATGGACGACTACGGATTGATTAGGCAGGTAAATTTGCAATATTGCAAATTAACCTATTTAGTATTTACCTTGATGTGACCTTCCAGCATGTTTCTGTACATGATAAGGGATACATTAGCGAAGAGGATAAACTGTCCTAGGCAAGTCTGAAGCATATTTATTAGCCAGCCAGTTATTCCGGCGAACTGCTTATGCATAATTTCCAAACATCTGACAAAAAATACAGGGCAATTTGCATAAATTTTGCAATTCTTTGCTTTCATACATACTTAATAAGGCATTAATTGTCAATTAGTACATACATATGTATATCGCTGAAGTTCTATCTTATACTAATTTACAATGCGTCACTCATAATTTAGTCAAAAGTATATCGTTACCTGTACTCGAACGGAAGTACCCGCCCTGACCTCAAATGTTGGGACGACTTCTGATTCTTTGCACCCACACGAAACTCACAATGCAGAAGGGGTAGAATTGAAACTAGGCGACAAAAAAATATGCTAATTAAGCCACAACTAACTATCGAAATGGCAAATGGGGTATTCATATTCGCATTACAATGTAATTTTGAACAAAAAATTGTGAACTACATACTTATTGGCTTTGGAAATGCACAAGTTCTCAAATTATCTAATTATCAAGCCAATTTTTTTGCGAACTTGTGAATTTTTTTCGAACGGTACTAACGAAGCCGATTTGTAACGAATACCCGCATAGTTTCACATTTAAATGCCATTTGCATTCACCTGATACCCTAAAAACTTACATACATAAAGAAATCCAAGAATACAAATGATCATGGAATGTTGCCAGAATGCGTAGCAGTAATAAATCACAAAAATTGCCTGACTCCACTGAATGTAAATGTCAAGGTCCTCCATGGCGGGGAGCACGGTCGTGAAGTAGATCGGCGTTTCCGGATAAACGAAGTAGTGAAAAATGCTCCCCAACGGGATAACTGAAAAGGATATTATGCTAGACAAGAGCAGGCCATCAAGTAACGCTCCCGTTAAGGATCTCCTCGGGTCGTAGTTCCTCATCCAAAGGTCTGTTAAACAAATGGAAACATGTATTTCGGGTGAAAATAAACATTTGTGAAACATATAACCGCAAGAAAATGGTGTTTTACGGGTATTTTGACCGGCAAGAAATGCAAGGCGCAAGAAACTACTTTCCGCTTTGTCGCTAGATGGCGCATATTTCTTGCACTTTCTTGCAGTTTCCTGCACCCCGCATTTCTTGCGTAATCTGTTTGCAGTGCAAGAAATGTAGCAAACTATCAAGAAACTAAACACTGAAAAAATATATTTTTTAAAATTTCATAATCGGACTCAGGAAAGTTAATCACCTTCAAACTGACAGCAATATCGCACCATTTGAGTCTGAACTTGGCAGATGCTCTTCTGATACACATTCAAATATATTAACGAGCTTGAACCTATCAGAAACGTGAATGAGAACGCGTAGCAAATATGAAAATATGGATTTGATTTTCCCCCTCGCCACAAAAATATTTGAATTGTTCGCCAGAATACGAAGACGGCGAAGCAAATTAAAAGGGTTGAACCAAGTAATAGTTTTCTGGAGGAGAATTGCGTAGTGTAAAACGTCTTGGTTTTAGGATTAAATCGAATACTATTAGTTGCTAAAAGAGCAGATGGGAGGAAAGAGATGCGGATCAATCGTAGGCCAATTTTGGAGTACATTTCTGACCTGATTTTAAAAATTTCTCTGCAGAAACATGAAAAACAGAGGCGAAATAATTGAGGGGAGCAAGTTTTACTGGTGTGCTTCGATTTAGGATTGAAATGTATATTTTCGTATGTAATATGATCAATTAAAGAGTTGCCTAAAGAATGATAACATTTTTGTAGCCCAAACCAAAATTGAGGATATTAACTCAATAAGTCATAATTGCTTTTATAAACCATTTTGAATAAGCTAATGAAACGTTTCATAAGTTATGACCAAAACCTGCCGCATAAAAATTTGATGGCCCATTTTCAAGTTTTTCAAGTCAATACTATTTGAGAAATATGACTTGATTAATCAAAAACGTCATTAAACTTGCTTAATTCGGTAAGAATGAAGTTATATTTTATTGACTTTGGTCCATCACAGGTATTCGCATGCATGATATACTTTCGTAACTCAAAAGACTTTGGTATTGTGGTATTCGTGGTGCAATAATTTACCTAGGTATGCATAGTATATTTACATGTCAGTATGTACATACATACATACTTACATATGTACATACACCAATATGGTAATTACAAGGAGTGGGAGTAGACTCAATTCTCCGTACACAGATACCCAAATTAAGGGCTTCATATATTACACAAATACCTACTTACATATGTATGTATTTACATATTTACACACGTATGTAACAGTGTAACATGGCACGATTCTGTCAAATACTTCCTTTTTTGAATTTTGATTTCCACATCAAAATCACTACAAATGTATCAACATTTTTCTGAGGAATAATTCGTCATTATGCGTTAACTTATCTCGTTTCTTATAATTTAACAAACACATACGACGCTTAATTTCGGCAGCTACGTAGAGTGGAGTTCCCCATGGATACATATTAGCTACATTCACTTAGGATTATAAAAGCAAACAGCAATTGTATTTGGTGTAGAAGGTATTTAATTGGCTTACAAATTGCACTAAATTTGTTATATCCGTACTCTAAAATTATCCCTTTTGTGGAAATGTAACCAATACAGTTGTAAATAAACTAGTAGTCTGAATCAGGAATGCACTCAATGCCGCATAACTGGTCGATTTAATTGACCCGACCCGTATTCCGAACGGCTGAATCGATCTTGCATCTCTTCGCAATACTTGCATCTCCTTTCGAGTACATCTTTCACCCGAAAATCTGCCCAACTTTCCGCAAAGTGCGATACTTTTAGCCAGCACCATTCCAGAAATGTGCAAGTAGACCAGTGGTGCGGCCAACATGGCAACAAACGTCGTTAAACACAAGACTTGATCGGGAAATGAGATTTTGGCTTGGAAACGTGTCAGTATAAATCCTGATGAAATAATTCCAAATGCATTTAGCAAGTATCTGCAGGGAAGAAGGGTCGCATGATAGCATTCATTGTATAAAACGTTGATCAAATATAGTCCTCGGTAATTGGACAATTTGTGACGTAGAGAATCAGTTGACTTGCTGGAATTAAAATAAATTCGGTCTTCATCATGTAACCGAGGTGTTAAAAAACATGTGAAAATTTCCGTAACTCTCCTTATCTCTCGAGTTGTATCAAAATTTCCGGAGCCGATTTTGAAATCACTTGAGAGTAATCTGAGCATTTTCATATTGTCTCCGGAAATTTTGACCAAACTTGAAAGACAATGAAAGTGACGGTCTTAAAGACGTAGGTTTACTAAATAACTGCCTATTAATTAAATACCTGACTGTTCCCATCCCAACAATCAAATACGTAATGGACAGCAAAAACCACGTGTGGGAGAAAAAATACGCCGAAATATTGACAGTTTTAGTAAAAAATTCAAACGCCCAGAAAGCCAGGAATGCAATGACATTTAAGATACATGGCTTCCCCTCGTTTGACCAATCGCTATACGGGTACTGGGCTGACCGAGGTTTCAAAGTGTATACAAGGATCCATAATATATCCGCCGTGATGGTAGACCAGATTCCTGCCTGGATAATTAACATCGCCAAGCGTTCATGAAACCACTTCCGGTTTAAATAGTGTGGTCCTTGTATGTCTACAAAAAAAGCATAGAAAAAGTGAAAGGTACAAAGTTGATAATTAAAATTAACTTAAATCGCTCTTATTTTATCAACATTTAAACGCGTACGAAGTAAAACTTTGTCGAATTGTGTGATCCATCTGAAAAACGTGACCATTTTGCCCCTCTTCAAGAACAGTCCGACCAAAGCGTCGCTACATAAGTAGTATCCGCCTGGGAGAAAGGCCAGCCAGAAAATTTCCATCACGTGCAAAACACTAGATTCGTTCCGGAGTTCTTGTCCAAGTTTGTCCAGCAAATACCAAATGAGAAGCGCGTAATGGACAAAGTAGACATAGGAACAGAACGAGTAAACCCGTGAAGCTGTCAGTATCAAATTATTTCTTTTCTCGTCCCATGAAAACGGGAACACTTTTGTCCACTCGAGAAATTTTATTGGACGTGACACTATTTCGAAAATCTCTTTAGAAAACATGACTCTAGTTGAAACAAGTACAATTTTACTAGTGCATATGTCGGAGGATATGTTAGTTCGAGGATGAGGGTTTTAGCAAATACGTATTTAATTACAAACTTGTACTAAAAACCTAGTCTTGTAAATAAGTATATACATAAGTACAAATAATTGGAATATGTATATTTGGTTTCGTTTTACCAAATTGATTCAATTTTAGTTTTATTGCGCAATTTAATTTATTGGCAATCGAAATAGAAATTAGATAAATGGATATTGAATAGGTAGTTTTGCTGAGCATTCGGTATGGATGCAAGGAAGTAAATACTGGTAAAGGTGGTAAAGATAAACCTGACTGTCATGAAATTTCGTTGTTCAGTTCAGACCGTTTGTTTACTGGTAGTCCCTCTTAATAGACAAATAATTAAAAGTGAACGGTACTGTCAACTGTGCAAGCATATGTACATACATACATAAAGAGATAATTGCACGTGTAATTGCCACACGAAATTACTAATGGAATGACGGAGAAATTCGAACTTAGATTACATATTTAGTTGTAGATACATACATACATACATACATACATAGTCTCTTCGTGCATATGTACATATGGATTTATTTAAAATGCAGATAATGCACTTAACTATTTAATTAATATTAAACGATTCGCATTCATCTCTCTAGTCTACTACCGAAATAACTTGGGAATTTTGAGAACCACTAGTTTCTTCAGTGACATCGGCATCACGGAAACATTTAAGATCAAATCAGAGGTGACTTTAAAACCTGGGTCATTTTTAGTTAGCGGCCATCAGTGACCTTTTTTTTAGAAAATTATGCCCTTCAATCTGTAAAACTACATGCACGTCTTACAGGACAGTGACATTTCTAGAACTCTGGATAGAATAAAGCAAGTTATAAATTTGTAGGGTGTTTTTATCTGTCATGAGGCGATAAACAGCGAACTAATATAATGAAAATAATACAATCTGTAAAAAATATATTTTTATAAAGAGTCAGATTTATGTACCAACTTTGAACATACAAAAAATTTATCCATAAACACACCCACATATTTGCGTAAACCTCACAAAGCCATAAATTTTGATAATGATAATCCATATAAACCAAAATCCCTAGTTTCGTCGATTCTGAGCAGAAAATCAAATTCCTATTCCAAACCTCGTCGATCCCCCTTTAGATATCCTAAACTTTGGCACGGCCAATTTGTTTGACACCATAAAATCTGATATAGTTTTTAGAGATTCTTCACCCAACTGGAAGCAAAATCAATCAAATTATGTAAATCATATTTACCAACAAGATTAATCAATAGTAACGATTCGTTACTAACGAATTAAATCATACACAGTGAAACAACTTACGGGAAGATTGTGAATGATAACCTTGTTCATTCTATTCATCGCCAAGAGCAATTGTTTAAACAGATCCATCTCCTCCGTTGTCAGCTCGTGTCTCGTAACATTGTTTTCAAATTTCAAAATTCCAGTTTCAAACATTTTAAGCTCTGAAAAAGTTTACATAAAAATTGGTTAAAATATGTTCAGAAACTTTCTCATAATGGAATACTTTACACTCGCCTTTATACAATTCTTTGCCCTCCAACAGAGCCCGGATCACATTAACCAGTTTGTCTGGAAATACCGTCACCCTCAAAAGCAAGCGTTTTAAACCCTCCCATCGCCCAAATGCGTCGAGTACCACGCTCAACTCCATCCGACTCACGTCTCCGCGGAAATCCGTCCTGCTAAACGTTTTCACCTCCAAGCTCTCCAAGTTGGGAAAAGCTGTCTTCAGTCCATCCAAAAGTGTGGGTTCATGCATCTCGAAAATCTTCAAGTTCTTCATGGTTTGGAAAATCTTGCCCGAGTGAAAAATGTTTCGCAAAATTTCATCCACACAGTTCGACTTTATCGACACCTTTCCAATTACCAACGTTTCCAGGACGGGCAGACTTTCGATATTCCGCAAGAGATCGTCGCACTGAAAAATGTCAGCCATCTGGTTCCTAAACTTTTTTAATTTCAACATCTTTCTTGTCGGCAATCGGAATCCGGTTGGATTCAAGTTCCCAAAATCTATTAGGAGTACATCTTCCTTCCTTAAGTAATCACAGAAAGTCAACCTGACCAGTTGATCACCGACTTGAGCCAATATTCGTGAGAGTTCCGACAGGTTGCCGTCTTCTCGGGCGATATCAATTATTTGAGGGCCATCTAATACGATCAGTAATGTGTCGAGACGCTTAGAATTTGCAAAATCTGGAAAGAATCCCCACGGAAGAGTGACATTCCTCAAGTTCGGCGAGGCAGCGACAATCACCTTAATCAGATTGGTGAGAAATGGGGTCACCCGGTTCGAACTGACTGCCAACAAGGTCAAATTTGATTTTGGTTCAGGCAGCGGTTCCGGCAGAATTTCGCACCCGCGACTCCTTTTCCTCCTATATGGGCTAAAAGTAAATCCAATTCGCAACTGCTTCAAATTTGGGCAACAATTTCTCAAAACTTGATACACTGTCTTTAGACATTCTTCATAGTCGACCGAAATCTCCAAAATTTGGACGAGGTCGCTAAATTTGTCACATGTGTGCATGAGTGTGGTGGCAAAGGAGTCAATGCATCGGGTGGGGTCGGCCAAATCCGTGGAACACGTGGCGCTGATCTGTTTCGCCAGTCGATCATCCAATGCGAAACATGTCGCGAAGAAGGGAAACGGATCGTTTAAAATATGTCTGTTTTTGTCCTTCTTCACCGGTCGTAACGCGAGTCTCGTATTTGGGAGGTTGAGGACCATGTCGTTCCAAAAGTGACAAACTAGTCGACAATCTTTCAATGGGGTGGACCTCCGTTGCAATATTTCTGTTAAAATCTGAAAGTTTGCAAAGTATTTGTACTTTTAAATTCGTAATTACCAAAATTATTATACAGTTATTTGGCAAACCATCGGATTATTTAGTGCGATCTCTACTGCGGTTTGTTTCCCTTGAGATTCCATGTCAGGAATTTTCCTATTTTGAAGAATTTGAGAGGTATACATTTGGATTTTGGATTTTGCAAATTACAAATTAAAATACCCGAATATTTTATGGCGACTTACTAATGTTTGAAGTTAATGATTAACTGTTAATCCGTGTTCTGATTTGAGTAATGTCAATTAATTTATAGAAGGCAAAAGCAATTAACCAAGTGTTTAGTCTTTCTTTTTAATTAATATTCAAAAATTTTTCTTTTCCAGAACAGATGTCGTGTATGCGAATCAATGGCTTCTAATTTGCCGCGTCGTCTTCACTTAATGATTATTCCTTTGGGACTGTGCATAATATGCAAAATTCAAGAATTATAAATATAGTTTATATTCATTGATTAGCTAAAATTAATTATAGCATTAGCCATACTATAATTGGCATGCATTTTGTGATGTACTTAATCTGATGTGTTTGTGCAAATAGTAAATACATATATACATACATAGTACTCGCAAAAGTTCTGTTATAAAACTCACTGTAGCGAAACCAGTTTATCGAATTTCGAAAAACTAATTACATCACTGAAAAGCCAGTGAAATTCTATATAAGAAACACTATTCACTTTTTAAAATGTCAGTCTTGTAAGGCTAGGCGAGCCCGGCGTCTTCGTTTCCACCACTCGATCGGAGTACGCATGCGTTCCAGGGGAGATTGGCCCCATATCCTGTCGACAGAATTTTTTATGGATTCGAAACTTGTGTGAAGTTCAGCACGTACATCCAGCTAAAGTTAGAAAAATATGTCATAGTCCTGCAGGTTTAGGTTCGGCAACAGTGAATTTTTTTCTTGGACGGAATTGGCGTCACGAATTTAGGATTTTAACCACCCAATTACTATCTTGGCCTCGTGAAAAGGATCTGAACCCTGCTTGGATGTCAGGACGCTATTTTTGAATAGGTATAGGTTCATTAGTCACACAATTCGCTCGATAACATGAAAAAACAATTTCTGAGTCGCAATTTCACCCCCTTTGTAAGAAAAATCACGTTTTCGACCCAATCCGATTTAAGCCCAATAAAAAAATCATAAAAGTAGGATGGTGGGTCCCATCAAAATTTTTGAAATTTTTATGAATAGCCTAGACTGGTGGGGTGCAAAGACGGCATTTTTGCTATTTTATTTGACCTCACCCATAAAGGTGGGCTCATTTTTTAAAATATCTGTTTCGATTTTTCAACCGCGTACCACATGATCAGCGCCAGGGTTCTGATGGGTCCCTTTTTACCTGGCGTGTAGTTAGGAAGTGTTTCTCCTCATGTCTTGAAGACATAAGTCTAAGGTTTAGTTTAAGGGCCCGGGACTTTGTCTTACTTGATCCGTTCATTTGCGAGGTAAATTTTCTTAGGGCTCGGCATGGATTTTGGCGAATCCAGTTTTTTCGCGCCTTGGTGAATTTTGGTGACCTTTGTAATCGTTCCCTTTCACTTCTTTCTCGGTTGTCGACACTGACAGGGTCAATGCATCATTTTATGGTACGGTCGACCACCTTCCAATTAATTCCGATTTTTGTCGAGCAATTAGAAAATGTCGAACTTTTTTATTCGCTCAAATGTTGCTGAAAAATTTAAACACGCCATGTTTGCCTATCTGCCATTTCGGCACCTTGGGTCACAAAAGTTTTCGAAACATGGTTTCTAACGGACAATTGCATGGAGATTTCAATAAAAAATTGTAGAACTTTCTAAAAAATTGTCTTGCCTGCTTAATTTACCCGGGAAATCTTATAACATCACTTTAGCGAGTACTATGTACATTTTGTTAAATCAATACATATGGGTTTTCATGCAGAAAATTAGTTATATTTTGACATTGCATAGATTTGCATTTGCATAATTATTTCGGACTTGCATAATTATTTATGACTTTTTATATAGTCGCATTTCGAGAGAAAAATATTGATAACGTTTTGAAAAAGTTGAATGTATACACTGTTGAATGTTGCCCATTGAACTACTTTTTTGCCTTCAATATGAAAAATAATTCAGTTTGAAAAAATAAATATATATTTCTTCCGTCTAATTTGTAAATATTTTTTATTGGTTTTATAACTTCTCTTCTTCAGTAAATTTGTCCAGCTATTAAATTCCCGAGTATCATTTTTTCTAATAGAATTTTTGTTTCAAACTCATTTAAGATGCGTACTCGTTGAATAAATCTTCTGCTGCCTTTTCCGCAATCATAATCGTGGCAGCGTTGATGTTGGCGTTTAAGGTAACGGGATAAATGGATGCGTCCACCACTCTCAATTTATTAATTCCGAAAACCCTAAATTTTGAATCGACGACGGCAAACTCGTCACTTTTTTGTCCCATTTTACATGTTCCGGATTGATGCCACCAACTTCCGGCCATCTGTTGCATGTAACACGTCCAGAATTCGGGTGACCGATATGGAAATGTTTGACAAACGGAGGGAATCGCTTGGGTAAAATTCATCCCCAAAGCTCGCATGGGGGTGGTCTCCTCCATGATTTTGAGGGTGTGGTTGATAGCTGAAATGAAATATTTAAACGAGGTTACTCATTGACTCTGATTTTTGTATGCAATCTATACCTCATTTGCTTAAATCTGACGGGTTTGCATACTTAGGTATGTCTTTAAATATGCAAATAAGGTGACTCGTTATGGACATGTCACTAAAAAATTGCAAAAATATATGGGCCTCCCCAGACTCGAATCCGGACCCCCGTTAATACACCTTTTGTGTAAACGGTACCTCCGTTCCTCGGCCGGGTCTGCCTCTATAAATTTTTGTATTCTACGGAAGATCATTTCTTGTAACTTTTCTCTTGTCTATAAATATCGTGTCCATGTAATTTACTAGTGAATCATAAAGAGAAAAATAAGTAGTTTAGGTGGGACAGGAATTCGATAAGTCACTTACAAAGGATATTCGCAACCTTATAAATTACATGGTTACGAACACCTTAAAGATATAAAGGGGGTCATTTTTTTACGTAAATGCTTCTAAGCTTCTAAGCAATGTTTACCGAATTACCAAAAGTTGAGCGAATTAGCTCAATTTGTTAGCCAATTAATTTTTTATTACCTTCCATCAAAACGAGCCTGTCCTCCTCATCAGTTAACAAGTTATAGTCAATTTTCGCCAATTCGACCGCATCCCGAACGCCTTGCAAGTACTTGTCAGTATCGAAAATGACTTCGCCCTGGGATTCGAGCCGGTTCACAATTACATGCATGGTAACCCTTTGGGGGGACTTTTTGCCGACGCGGGCCGTCTGTTTGAACACGACTTGAATATCTGGCCACCCCGTTTGACCACGCTTCTTTGCGACTTGGGAGACGAAAAAGGCCTGCGCATGGCCAAGATCGTTCCGCGAGTAGAAACCAGAACTTTCGACGCTTTGGAATTTTAAGAGTTCTTTTTCCAACCCGGTTTCGGAAACGACGGGAAGAAGCTCGTCGGACGAATTGGTGGCGGTAAATTCGAGAAATACGCCGGCATGGTCGCGCAGGTTTTTGCCGACGCCGGGAAGATGGTGTTTCACGGGAATCTGGGAAATTACATAATTTTTTACTGGGTAAGATGAGATTTTGGATAATCATATAATTACTTTCGCTTTAAGGAGGACATCTTTCGGCCCGACGCCGCTCTTAATAAGGATAATCGGCGTGGTGAAAGTGGACGGGGACAGGATCACTTCTTTTGAGGCGTGGGCTATTTGGGGCATTCCGTGACGCTTGTAGACTACTCCGTACGCCGTTTTGTTCTCGTTGATGAGCACCTATCGTCAAATTAAAATATGCATGAGATGAACTAACGAGGAAGTCATGTTAACCCAGATTTTTGGTGAGGCACACAGGTTTAAATATTTCAAGTTTGTCAAAACAAAATCTTGCTACATTGCCAGAAATCTGGTATAGTCACGCAGGTATTGATTTCTCGGTATTAAAGTTGCTACCGCTTGGTATTAAAATTATACCGGTCCTTCAAAATTTGCCACCAATGTAGAAAAACTTTAATACCAGACTATTACTACGCGGTATCAATAAACCTCATTGGTAGAGCCATGTATGAACACCGCTTGGTGTTATTTTAATACTGCATTTCTAAGTACGAGTGTGCAATGTGAACTCGTCAATTGTGCAGTGTTTTAAATTGTAACTATTTCTTAACCTCGTCGACATCAGAGTACATGAGAACCCTCAAGTTGGATCTGGTCCCCATGATTTTTTTCAAGTAGCCGGTGTAAGTGCTCGATCTCCTCCCATTCTTGGCAGATTTAACCATCGGGGTGAACGCTGTTGGGTGAGAAATTATTAAACTGGGTGGAAAATTCTTTAAGAAATATATTTTCTTACATTCTTCCTGCAATGCGTTAGGATCTTGAACCTTATACCCGAGTTCAATCCCTGCTTGAAACCACGTGGGCAGAATTGGTGGAAGGTTAGTTTCCACATGGATTGGACCACTTTGACCAAAATAGTCTAAATTTTTACGGTAATTATTTCTCAAAATGTTTTCATAAACTTGTTCCTTAAAAATTCACTGATGCATTTACCACTCCGCGTAATATTCTGATCTCCAAAAACAATTCCTCCAAAGGACTCAAACCGCTTGTAATACTTCAGAATGTTTTCGTACTTCCAACTCTCGTCGTTGAAGAGTTTGGCGTAATTGTCGTAATCGTGGGGGGAACCTCGGTTGTAAATATTGCCGTTATGGGAGCCAGATCCGCCAAGCATGCGCCCCGTGGTGACGTTATTTAACTGTAACGGTTTCAAATGTCGGGAGTTCTTTAATCGTACAAAAAATCGTACAAAATTTCGATAAGGCATGCAATTTTACAAAAAAACGGTTTTAGCTGAAATAGTAAATTTCGAAAGTTATGCAAGTTTTAATTAGTGGTGTGTTTAGTTTTTTGTGGTTTTGCTACATTTCTTGCACTACAAAACAAGAAATGCAATAATTCATGGTGCAAGAAAGTGAAGCGAATATGCGCCATCTAGCGACGCGTCCTATGAAATATAGCGATGGTTTCTTTAATTTCTTGCGCCTTGCATTTCTTGCAAGTTAGAATACTTTTTTACGCCTATTTCTTGCAGTGGGAACTTTCGCAGGAAATATTGGACGTGCATACACCTACCCAAATTATAATGTTACTATACTCGTAATTATGTCTCATCTTACCCCTCCATCCGCCCCCTTAATTCCTTTCTGCGGAGTTGACGAGAAGTGATCATTGAAGCCGGGATGTTGTTCAATCTGATAACCGTAATACGGATTCTTAGTCGGGGGTGGGGGTGGACCTCCCCTTTCCAGTAGGAGGACTGTGTACCGTTCAGAAAGTCGTGACGCCAATAAACATCCCGCCGTGCCACCACCGACTGCAAGAATAATTTAAATTTAGCATGTCATATGTACTTTTCAAAATTCTTAATTTTTATTTGTACCTATAACGAAATCAAAAATTTCAATTTTGGGCAGTCCAAAATCCGGCTTCATCTCTTCCAATGTAGCAGCAAGGTCGGTTTGGTTGTAGTAGTTGGCATAATAAGAGAGGATAAGCTGAATAGTGGCTGCACCCGTGAGAAATGTATTTGTCAACATTTCCGAAGAAGTTTAAATTTCTGACCGTACGTACTTATATACCTTCCTAACAACTGTGGTGGTGCAGGTAAAATATGTAAATAAGCCTCTGTGCCTGGATATTTATACAGAGCTGGAGGGCTAATTGGATTCATTAAGAAATCTGGAAAAAGTGCATTAAGGTGCAACAGGAGAAATATTATTAATTAAAAAGTCGTTAAGTTGTTGTGGGTGTCATTATACTCATTGCGAGGTTGTTGAGTTCGGCTGGTGATCATAATTTATTTAGCGATACTGTAAATATAAGAATGACGTTGAGAAGAGTTGACATTAACCGGTTTGTTAATGATGGAATGGAAGAAATTTTTAGAGATTGGTGTGCCTTGGAAGCACAAGTTGTTATCTAAATCTTAAAAATGTGACCAACTTCAAATTAATTAAAGTATTCGCAAAACTGCGTGTGTAAAATTCTCATAGTTAAAATTAAAATTTATGTCAAATCGTAAAAAATTGATGATTTGTCGTTGATTGGTTTAAATTGAGGTCCGCCACCACTTTGTAAACCTTTGCTACATTTTCCAATTATTTTTAGCAGCAATGTGCATATTCTCAAATTGGCGTATGTAAGTATGTACATACAAAGTTATTTTGAGTCGTATTTAGCTCTGATTTTCCACTTAAAATTAATCATTATTATTTATTTTTTACTAATGTATGCACACATGAAATCAAATTCAATCCAAGAACTAAAATGCAAATTTTTGTAAAATTGTAGCGTCCCCATTTCCAGCCAAAAGTGCAACTACGTATGTATGTACATAGGTATTTATTATACTTAACTTCGAACTTTTACGCTTAAAATAAAACCTTCGTTTCAGCCTGCTAAAAATTTAATAAATATGTACATGCGTAAAATTAAATGCATGCAAGAATACTTCGGCTGACTACTACATATTTACACGTGTATATTTATGTATATAAATAACACCCAGGATTATGTAAAATAATCCAAAAAAAGTCATACATTTTATGAGTAAAAGAATGGAAAACTTGCCTCAGTTTAGTTCATTCAATGAGTACATAAAATTATGATTTCGTGATTCATTGATGATTTATCTATTGAAAGTAATTGTTACGATGATCATGAAATGAAGAGAAATGGAAATCTCCCATGGGACGATGTTGTTCAAGTCTCTGCGTCAAATTTGGTCTCATTGGTTGTGGTTGTGGTGAAGCCGACCAGGGTTGCAAATGTGCGTTGGGGGGTACGGAAGTGGATAGTGGTTCGTACGAATTTCTGACGTAAGCAGGTGGGGTGGCCGTGGGATTGGAAAATCTGGGAGGAAGAGGGTACACCACGTCTGGGTAGTAAGGAACGGGGGGTCTTAACTGATCCGAATTATTTGCCAAGGATCTTTCCATCTCCGGTAGAAGCCAAGATCTCGGCGAGGATGAAAACCTCCCGTGTGGAATGGAACTTCTAGAAGAAGATTACAATTTGAGTTGAATTTATACACATGTATGTATATGTGAAATACGAAATAAACACTATATTTTTTTTAATTACCGTTTCTCTGGTGGAACGAGGAAGCAAATCAGGAGGGCGACACACGTTCCGAGTCCATTAATGGAAATCGGACACTTGTCAGTGGTTTGGATATAATTTTTCGGAAGACTTTTTTATCCGTAATGTCCAACTTTTGCCGGATGCATTCCGCCTCACCCCACCTGCTCAATTAATGAATGAATTAATTTCAATCCTAAACTCGCATTTAATTATGAGCCTACTCACTCACGAAAACCTATAATTTCGCATCGCAATTCATTTAGCAAATTTGAGAAGCTCAATAAATTGTAGGTATACTGAGTGGATTCGCAAAATTTGATTTCGTAAATCTCTCAAATCTCGCAAGCCTATTTCTAAAAATACCTATTTTTATGTTATTTCCATGTTTTTCTGTAATATCTCCTTTTGGTGATGGGCAGGATGAGTTTACAAATATTTTCAAGCATGTCAATTTGCTGTGTAAACTTGCGAAAAAAAATGCGTCGTTTTTCAGCAAAATCTAGCAAAACTTTCTAACTTATCTTGCTGCATAAAATTTGCAAGATAAATATGCGAAGATTAACTTGGTGCCCTATATATAATTAGGTAGATTTTATACTTAATTACCGATAAACTGCGTCGAAAACTTCCATTTCATTCACAACTTGGAGTTCATTCTCTTGAATAATTTCAATCAAGCATTCCATCCTGAGTTCGGCAAAATCCTTCCTCTTCAAAATTCTTTGTGCATTTCTGAAAATTTGAGAGGAATTAAATATTTTACATTCAAATCAGATAACAATTTTAATTGACAGACTAACTTGCAAATAAACTGAAGTGAGGATTTGATCAGGTCATCGTCCGCAAATGCCATTCCTGCTTCAAATAGTGCGAGGGCATTGTCCTCTGTTACCTCGCCTTGTAGGACATCTTTGCAGATTTGTGTCAAGTATGGGAGGCCATATTCAGTCGCCAGCTTTTGCAGCGGAATGGCGTCTAATATGCTCGGGGCAGCATTTCCGGTGTACAAGTACTTGAATTATAAAAAACATGGTCAATGAATTCTTCGTTACGCGAAAAATAGATTTCTTGTCTTACTGATATCATCAACTTGAATATTTTGGGATCTACATTATCCACTCGCAACTTTCCGGTAGAGAGGACTTCGGGGGTTATTTTTCTATTAAATATGGATGACCCGGCTTGCAGAATGAGTTTGTGGACGGGTACCTGGAATTAATTAACGTCACGAGTTATACTTATTTATGTACATACATAATTTGTTTCGACATGCAAAATATACCCACCTCTTCAAGGACGACATCGTTTTCTCCGTGTAGAACTAATGTTAGGTCAGTCCACTCGCGAGATTCGAACAAAGGGCTCATCCGCTTTTTAAGGGAGCATCATATTCCCATTTAGTTTGTGATTGTGGAGATTGTTCAGCAGGAGGTACAAAATTAGCCATTTTAATAAGGATAGTAGGAGATATTTAGAAACTTGATTCCGATATTAACGATCTTGATTTTTGGCGAGTTAAGAAGTGTTATTAGGCTGATGAAGAATAGAAAAACTACAGAAGTGAAGGGACAATGAACGGGTCTAAAATAAGTAAACTACCCTCAGGGTTGAATAAAAGGGTATGCATGCAACGTGCTTTGAGTCATAAGGAACAAGGCCTTCAAATTCTGGAGGAAAAGGTGCCTTTATTTTGTTCATCTCATTTTCATGTACATACATACATTAGATGGATACTCTAAAGATATCTTGAGTGTGTTCATACATATGTGTATGTATGTATGTATATGCATTTAAATAAATAAGTGTGTATAACTTTACGCGAGTAGAGTGGAGTTAAAGAAATGAAAATATCTTGAAGGGGGCATACAATGTATGTACGATGTATGTATGTATGTACATATTATGAATGCATTATTGTATGCTCCCCTTCAGTTTATGTAAACATACATTACATAAACTGACAGAGTGACAACTAATTCATGGAATTCAGTCTAACGTCGTCTCATAACCAGTGGTCAACGTTGAACCTGGTGTTCTGCATACATACATAAAAATATGAATCACTGACAGTGATTTGTGAAAGTCACCTGTGAGGAAAATAAGGGTACGGAATGTGTTATGTAATTGTATTGTTTAAAATACAACTCCCGATAATAACAGGTTTTGGTAGGCATACAAAAATACTTAGTGGGGGCAGGCTAAGTGTTAATAGCTAAAAACTTTAAAACCGTTGGAGATAATGAAAATCTGATAAGTGCATTGGATTGCTCGTGCGATTTTACATAAGTTACACATATCAGTTTTTGACCACTTGAAAAGCAGATTAGCATGAAAATTATTGAAAGGAAGTAGGTGGCAATAATTGTGCACTACACAAATGGAAAGAGAAATGGCGAATTTTAAAAATGTGACAGGAATCGAACGTGCATTTTAATTTGGCCCAGCGGAGTATAGAAATGTTCATGGGGACCGGGTCGACTAAGAACAGTCGAAGAAAATTTTTTGGAAAACCTACAAGGACCACACCCATCGTGAAGGCGCTGAAGGACAGAATCCGAAGAAATTCTCGAAATTCCAACGGAAAATAGCCTCACAGCTGACATTGTTGACGCGGATTTTCCAACGAGTACTCAAACTGAACCTTAGGCTTAAGGCTTTGAAATGTGGTACTTGACACCTCTTGATGATTCCCACAAACAAAGCCCTACTAAAGAAATCAAGGGCTCTCCTCAAGCGGTACGAACCAAAAAAGTGAAGAGGATTTTTTTTTACAGATGAAGAGATTTTCACATCGGTAGAGTTTTTTAACAAACAAAATGCCATAATCTACGCAAAATCGGTCAAAGACATCCCCCAATACAGACAAAAGGTAAAAAAGTCATATTATCCAGGTTTTGTCATGGTTTTCGCAGGTGGGAGCAAATTGGGGCAATTCCTCTACATTTTGTCGAAAATGGGGGGAACGTGGGGGGATAAAATTTCTTGAAATATGTTTTTGAGTCCGTGGTACATCCACTAAGTGAAATTCAATTCAACGGAATCGATGGGACCTCTCAGCAGGACTTGGCACGAGCTTATAGTGCAAAAAATGACCCAAGCGTGTTTAAAAAACAAATTCCGGAATTCTTCTCCACTTTAAAATGGTCATCCTCGCTGATGGATTTAAAACCCGGAATGTGAAATGTGGTCAAACTTAGGGGCAAAGGTGTGGTCTAAGCCTCATAGAAGTATAGGGGCCTGAAAAAATTTTTGACCACGGAATGGAACACTTTGTCCAGGAATCAGTGCGTGCTTCAGCGGAGGACTGCAGGCGGCTTTTTCAGCACTGCATTAATGCTGGGGGAGGAAATTTCGAAAATTAAAAATTGTCTTCTTCTCAGAAATTAACTGGGTTTCCAATAAAACTAACTAGAACCTTGTAGCACAAAAACTGTTGAAGCTATGGCGTTTCATTCTATTAACACTTAGCCTGCCCCCACTAAGTATGTATGGGCACATCTTATTTCTCGCGTCAATTACATAATACATATGTATGTACATCTATACTCACTTTGGAGAGTATATCCTTATCCTTCACTTATCACTTATCCTTTGGAGAAAAAATTCACTAAAATAAGCCAAAAACATTAATATTTCTTCTTGTCCCTGTGCGAGTCCAATTGGCCTCTCTTCGCGTTCAGGGCCCACAATAGTTCGACATGTCGTCACGGGACGGGATTTCGGGGGATCCTCCCGACCACGAATCACAACCACCGAGCGACACGTCGTCAGCGCCACCACGACCGAGGGGCCGACCCCGAAAATCTCTTATGGATCGTGTCACTGCGATCGGGGACGTAGAAGAGGATGCCACTATATCTGATACTGTTCCCCACGTGCCTTCAATTTCTACAAGCAACAGTCCTGCTCCGTTGGACACCTCATCCCTTTCCGTCCCTGCCCGCCGCCGAACCTCGGTCTCGCCATCATCTTCTGGCGTGACGAAGAAGGACACATTGGCCTCCGCTCGCCGATGGATTCAGCACTCCCTAGTTCCGGACCGGAACTCGCGAATAAGGAAGGCGGAAGTTTTCACCCGCTATGCAATTTTTGTGGATCAGTCGGGAGAGGGTGGTGTCGCCGAGACCACCCTCGGAAAATATATCAAGGAGTTGCTGCCCGAAGTTATCAGTCGTCGAACAACTGGGCAAGACGCGCACACCTTCTTCGAAGGCATTAGGTGGGTCGACTCACCACCATCTGGGGAGACAGTGCCACAAGATTGGGGGGAAGTCTTGGCTCGACTCAAGATGACCACACCCACGCTGCGACGAGTTCCGAAAGGGGCGAGAATGGAAGTTGCTCGTACCCTAACGAAGGTTTTGGAGGAGGTGGTCACCACCAAAACCGAAGAGGCATGGGGCAAACTATTTCTTTTCCCCTACGTAAGCCTTCCCGTTCCCCAGAAGACCGATAAGGTCAAGAATTTGACGACGTGGGTCAAGTCAGGAGTTGCCCGGTGGTTGTTGGACCAGGCAGCCCCACCGCCACGACTCCCACGACCTCCCGCCAAGCCCCCTCGAGAGATGGAAAGTGTGGCAAAGAAAGTGGAGGCGAAACTGGCGGATGGTGATATCCGGGGGCAATAAGGCTTGCCTGTTCCGATGACACGATAGCGCCCAGGACTCAAGAGACAATTGATGCACTTATCGCTAAGCATCCGCAACACCCAGAACCTGCGGAATATCCCGAGCCACCAACTAACTGCGGAACCACCAGCGGTCGACCCGATAGAAATCACCACTGCTATTTCAAGTTTTCCGCCGGGGTCAGCGGGAGGCCTTGATTCCCTTCGCCCGCAAATTCTTAAAGATCTTCTCGCGACGGAGCAGGGGGAAGTGGGTGAAAAATTAATTGAGGCCATCCTAAATTTTACAAATTTTGTTCTCAGCGGGGGTGTGCCAGACTCATTCTGTCCCATTTTCTACGGAGCTTCTCTAACCGCCCTTAAGAAGAAAACTGGCGGGATTCGGCCCGTGGCGGTAGGAAATGTGTGGCGCCGCCTTTCCGCCAAAATCGCGCTGAAGAGGATGTCGTCCGACCTTGTGGAGTACCTTGCACCTCATCAACTGGGGGTGGGGGTAAGGGGTGGTGCCGAAGCAGCGGCACACGCGGCCCGCATCTACTGGGGATATGCCCATACGACAGCAAAGGTTTTCTTGAAAGTGGATTTCTGCAACGCGTTTAATGAGATACGGCGGGATACAATCCTTAACATTATCCATGAAAGGTTCCCCTCAATGTTTCGTTTTGTGTCACAGGCTTATTCCTCGCCTTCCCAGCTATTTTTTGGGGACACCCCCATCTCCTCCCGCCGCGGGGCCCAACAAGGGGACCCGGTAGGTCCCGCACTCTTCGCCCTTGTCGTCCAGCCAATAGTCCTCGCAATCGAGGCAGAGCTTAATCTGTGGTATCTGGACGATGCCACTATAGCGGACACCCCAGAAAAAGTGTTGGTCGCGCTGGAAACCATTATCCGCATGGGGGAGGAAGTTGGTCTTCGCCTGAACACCGCCAAGTGTGAAGTGGGCGTGCTAGGGGCCGACGAACATTCCCGCCTTGAAATTTTGGAGAGTTTTCGTCGGGCAGCACCGGGGATACAGGAGATTTCCCCCGAAGCCGCCGTACTCCTGGGTGCTCCTTTCACTGACGAGTCGATCGAGGCTGTATTGGGGGCGAAGGCCGAACAATTAGCTACACTTGGGGCCCGACTTCTCGATCTCTCCTCCCACTCCGCCTTTTTCCTCCTTCGAGCATCAATCTCTACACCGCGGCTTATTTACTTTTTGCGGTGTGCTCCCACTTGGCGGAGATTTGACTCCCTCACCCTCTATGACGCCAAACTTAAGGAGTCCATGGAGGGGATTCTCAACTGTTTCCTTTCCCCACAATCTTGGCTCCAGTCCTCCCTTCCGGTCAGTGAAGGTGGCCGGGGGTCAGGCGTGCTGTAGACGTGGCGATTCCGTGTTTCCTAGCGTCCGCCTACAGCGCCCTGCCCCTCGTGGAACGCCTACTGCCACCATACCTCCATGGCACCGACACCGCACAGCAGGAAGGAGAGGAGAGATGGAACCCTATGGGGCCGGCGGAACTACCCCCGCTCGAAGTTAGGGGTACTCAGGCTGCATGGGAGAAGCCTCAACAGGAGGCCGCCATCAACCACCTCAAGAATGGTGCACCTACACCGGAGGATAAAGCCCGCCTCCTTGCTATGGGACAGCCGCATGTGGGGGCGTGGCTAAATGCCGTCCCTTCGCCACAACTAGGGACGCTACTCCCCAACGAGACGTTCCGAGTCGCTTGCGCGCTTCGCCTTGGATGCGACGTGTGCCACCCTCATAAATGCCCATGTGGAGCGGAGGTCACAACAAAAGGCTATCATGGCTTAAAGTGTAAGAGGAGCGCAGGTCGTTATTCGCGACACACTGCGGCAAATGACGTGATTTGGAGAGCGCTCCGAACTGCGGGAGCCCCAGCTATCAAAGAGCCACCAGGTTGCTCTCGACAAGACGGAAAGCGCCCTGACGGGCTAACGTTAATCCCTTGGGCGAGAGGGAGACCCCTGGTATGGGATTTTACATGTTCGGACACTTTTGCACCGTCTTACCTCCCTCAAACCTGCGTTTATCCTGGTGCGGCAGCCGGGAAGGCGGGGGACGCCAAGAGGAAGAAGTATGAGTTCCTCCAGGACAGGTTCCTCTTTGTTCCTGTAGCCATTGAAACGATAGGAGTGTGGGGCAAAGAGGGCCTGTCCCTTATCAAGGAAATCGGGTCAAGGATCACGATCGTCACGGAGGAGAAGAGGGCAACGTCTTTTCTCCTCCAAAGGATGAGCATTGCAGTACAGCGTGGAAATGTTGCTGCAATTTTAGGATCTCTTCCAGCCGGTCGAGAGCTGGAGGAGATATTTTTACTATAAGACGACGACATAGGTTTTTTAAATTAAATTTCAGATAGGGAAATTGTGTGAGGCGCTGGTCGTTTAGCTTTTTAAAAATATAAGATGTAAATAAGTACTCTACTCTGCGATACAATTCATACTTCTAACGATTAAATAGAACAATTCTGCGGCTTATTTTATCGTCTATACTCACGCGAAATTTCTATATTTGAAACAAATTCAGCTAGTCTGCCAAACATTGCAAATTCCTTTGTATCATGCCATCCATTATTATACATTTATGTATATAATCATCACCCATCCAAGCATGCAGCAGCTCCGTCCCAACTTTTCCCATATGTACATATGCACATATAACAACTAACTAATTCTATCTTATCCTATGTAACGAGAAGTGAAAGTTATTTATTGCCAAGGTTCGAGAAGAATGTGGGATCGTTACTCCGAACCGAGACCTCTTTTCCAAATCCCCAACCCAATTTATTTCCTCTCATCGTATTCTTCTTCTTCGTCGACAGACTAGACCAAGCCAAGTCAAACCACTGCAGTTTGTTTCTCCCAGTTTGGAAGAGTGCCACACAAAACGGATCCTGAGAGAGGATCTGATTCCGGCATTGTATCGCGGAATGGGAGAAAGTCGAGGAGAAAGAGAAAGTGGGTCTGGTGGAGAAAGTCATGTCCACTTCACACGCTCCCACACATACGTAAATACGAGGAGTATAGGGTAAAATGCAGCCAAAGAGCATACACACGTAGCCCAGTATGTAACTCCACTCTTAGAAAACTGGTATCAAATCAGTGCTGACCGGAGTACATGTGTACATAAAGCTACTGGCATGGTAATGAGAGGATTACCGTTTAGTAATGCTGTGGTAATGGAAAATTTACCATGCAGAAAAAAACTACTACCAGTCAGGTAGGAAGTTATCACCAAATCTTTACTGACCGGAATGCATAACTCTGCTGGCATCGTATGTATGTAATAACGAGCATAACCGTTTAGTAATGCTGTGGTAATGAAAAATTTACGACTCAGAAACCAACTATTACCAATCCGGTAAGAAGTTATTACCAGTACTGAATCTCTACCAGATTTTTAAGAGTGTACATATGCACATATAAAAAGATTCTTATATATTCACCCACAATCTCAGCCAGCCAGCCCAACATCGCCTCTCTCCTCCACTTTCACCCACCAGTAGTGACTCGACTTTCACTCCTCCACTTCTGCACTTGCTTTCTCTTCCATTTTCACTCACTAGCACTTTTAAAATTCCATCTTTTACATTTTCTTGCATGTGGTCACCCTTACTTTTTGCCTGTTACATTTTGTTGTCCTTATTTTCTGCGGGTGCCAAGAGAACGGTGCGACTCGTGGAGCTTGACTACATCGAGTTAAGTCGACATGAACACGTAAATTATTCGCGGCGTTGGAACCGAGAACATGGGCCAGAGTTGGAAATTCGGGCGAATGAATTCCCCTACGGACGGGATATCAATCCCGTTACGACGACCCGGTACAAGAGGATTGTCCACAAGGGGAGAGGATATCGGGGAAGAGTGCGTCGAAATACGGGTCAATATCCGTCCCATCAAGAGTTGAAGTTACTGTCGAAAAATATTACGGGAATTTTGGATGGTTTCTCGAAAAAGTATGATCGACGGGTTCGGCCTAATTATGGAGGTTATATTACATAATATTTCAATTGTTTATGTATAAAGTTATGGCAAAAATTTGCTCATGTATTTGTTCACAGATGAGCCGGTGGAAGTTGGGTGAGAACTCGATGAGATTTATTTAATTGAATGTTTCAGAATTTTGATCAAGTAAAAATATGAGTGAATTTAAGTGTTCTAATTATTTCGCATTGTTTCGCAGCGTTACGCTGTACGTGTTGAGTTTAAGTGCGATAAGTGAAGTATTAATGGTGAGACATGTACATACATATTCGATGTGCAGAAATTAATGAGAATTTTTAAAGATTATATGAGTTTTTGGTTATGTATACAGGACTTTACCTTGGACTTCTACTTTCGCCAAATGTGGAAGGACTCTCGCCTCGCATTTAGTGGTCCGGAAACGGTTAAAACGCTCAGTGTTGGGAGTGAGTTTCTGAAGCAAATTTGGGTGCCAGGTAAAACATATTCATTTCATGGAAAATTCAACTGTCTTCGTATCATAAAATAGTTTACGAGAAAAAAGGGTTATGCTTCCTAAAATGGTAACCTTAGTGACGTGGTTTCTGATGACAAAAATCTTACGACGGTTATAAAATCTCGTTACTGTCGTAACTTATTTTACGATACGAAGAATATTAATGCCGTAAGGCGAAGATGAATGCCGTCAATATGTATTTGAAGACATTTAACTTTTTGATATATTGAATGAAAATTTTACCTTATCAGATACATTTTTTGTCAATGAGAAGACATCCTACTTTCATACGGCGACTACTTCAAATGAATTTTTGAGAATCTCCAACGAAGGCGATATAACAAGATCGCTGCGATTAACGGTTTGTAGCAATTTTTTAAGCAAAATGATAATTCGATTTCATATGAAGAACAATAATTTTAATATAATCAGGTAACTGCCACGTGTGCCATGGATCTTAAATACTTCCCTATGGATTCACAGCTTTGCAATATTGAGATTGAATCTTGTACGTATTTCTGATCGGAAATTATTGCATGCATAAATAAATAATGAATTATTATCGGACATAGTTGGCTATACCATGGCTGATATTCGTTACAAGTGGGCAAAAGGGGCTGGAAGTGTCGGTATGTCGGAAGAAGTTTCCCTCCCACAATTCAAAGTGCTCGGCTTTCGACAAAAATCTTTCGAAATTGCCCTCTCCACCGGAAACTATTCAAGATTGGCGTGTGAAATTCAGTTCGTGAGGTCAATGGGATACTACTTAATTCAGATCTACATCCCAAGTATGCTGATCGTTTGCATTTCCTGGGTATCATTCTGGGTAAATCGTAACGGTGAGAGGAAGTGTTGCACTAAAAATTTTCGAGATAGATATGAAGTGGTTACATGATAGGTAAATTACCTGATAAATTACCTATTTTAGCGGCACCTGCTCGAGTTTATCTTGGAATTACTACAGTAAATTTGCATTCATATATACTTTAAACAATTTAGTGTAAAGTATTTAGTAGGATTTTTTCTTAAATATTTGCCAATTTCATTCCTACACAGGTCCTTACGATGACTACGCTCATGAGTTCCGTAAACAAAGAGTTGCCAAAAATCAGCTACGTCAAGAGTATCGATATATTCCTAGGAACTTGTTTCTTAATGGTGTTCGCCGCCTTGTTAGGTAAATATTTAGATATTTACCATCTTTTCATGTTAATTTCTTACATAATTCCTTACTAAATATTTCCATCATAATTTCCAAAAGAATACGCTACCGTCGGCTATCTCGCGAAACACATTCAGCGTCGCGTCAACCATTTCGCCTCTCTTAAAAAATGGCTGACGAATTGATCGCTAAACGCCGCGAGGCCGAAGAGGAAGCTCGACGCCAGGAAGAAATTGTGAATCAAAGGCTGGAATTAATGTACTACCGGAAACAGGAAGAATATCGGAATCAGCAGCACGACCGGTCACCAAATCCGATCCCGACATCCGGATCATTTTCGCATCATCCCCACCAATACAATTTACGCCACGGGCAGGGGCAGCAGCAACCACATGGGAATTATTACGGTGGTGGTGCTGGTGGGGACACTCCGGTTAGGTCGGCCACGTTGGGGAGAAAACGACGCGACGACGGGGGCGGAATGGAGAACAGGAAAAAGATGAATAATTCCCTGGAATATAGATGCTTGCCAAAACCGGAGCAAACCATAAGACCCGTTCTGCCCATAAATCCAAACCAGGTTTGTGGAATTACGCCGTCGGATATTGATAAGTACTCGAGAGTCGTGTTTCCCGTGTGCTACCTTTGTTTTAATTTGATCTATTGGATAACTTATTTGCACATTAGTACCGTTAATCCGGGGGATTTAACGTTGATTGGGGGGTAGGAATTCAAATAGTTGAGTAAAAATGGTAGTCACAAATTGTGCCAGTTAAGTATGTATGTAAGTGCATATTTATCAGTAATACAGTCAGGAAATGTAAAATTTTGTCAAGTTCAATACATACACATATAAAAAGAGTAAGACTTTGTGGCCGTAGCTTAGTCGGGGTAATGATAACTGTTCCACTTATCATGTTCTGAGCAAAAAAAAACTCGTAAAACCATGAACTTCAAAATTATGCACTACTTAAATCTTACTCTTACCGATGAGGTATTGTAGTTTGTCTTCCTACTTGACTTAGAAAGCACAGTTTTAGAAATCAAGTATTAAACTAATACCAAGCGGTATTCATATATAATTCTACCAAAATGGTATTGATATGTAGTAATTGCTCGGTATTAAAGTTTTACCATACCGGTGGCAAGTTTTTAAGGACGGGTTTAATTTTAATACCAAGCGGTAGCAATTTATATAATACTGAGAAATCAATACCTGCCTGACTATACCAGATTTCTTTAAATATGTTAAAAGTGAAAATTTAAAAGACTAGAAAGACATACATACTTACATCAAAAATATTTCATAAAGTAAAAATACACTTCTTCTAGGAACCTTATCTTTCGCATGTGATGGAGAAATAACAAATAATAGCAACCGTGTTGGGTGGTCACCCTCTCTGCCTCAAATAATTGATAAAGAACTTGATAAATTGCTCACACGTTAATGTGACTTAATATTAGTAGTTAAGAGTCTATGGCTACATCACAGTGATTACTTGTAGTTGGCATGATATTCAACTACAGGTAAAACTCTGTGATGATGACCCATACACTGAAAAGAGTTGACATTTGGGTGAAAGTTTTTCGTGCAGTGCAGTAACTGCATGCACATGTATTAAAACATATGTACATAGGTACATATGTTAATAAATATGTAAGTATTCAGTAATTTTAGCGTATCATAACCAATTTTCAGACAGTGTTAGTAATAATTAGCCGTACAATAACCTTGGGTGATTTTGCAATAAAATATCATTAATTAAAAAAAAATGTTCCGTCTGAATTTATTTTTTAGAAAGCATTTATTTTTAGAAACTTACATGTTTATTTCATCGTCCAAATTTATGAATTGGCAGTATGAAAAATAACAAAATAAACATTTTTCAACACTACAATCTAAGCAGTTACAGAAATACTTGAATTAAATATGATTACTCATTTAAAATAACAGATTAGCTAATGCAAAATATGATGAATACCCAGTGGATTAAATAATAATACTTAATAGTAGTTAATAGATTAAAATCCTTGCGGCTGACCCATTTTATACACCCCATTTGCAAACATCCCCTCATACAAGATACTGTCCCCCACGACTTGAAACATCTTGAATTTTGTTTCCAAATCCCCCTCAAGTCGATCAAAATATATGTTAATTAGATTCTTAAACGCTGCCAAACTGTTATTGCTCCTTGATGGGTCGTTAAACCGGAAAAACTCTGCGTATGGATGTGGACCGGTCACATTTTTGGCCAATTTGCTCACCTGACGCATCTGATTCCACAAAGAGTAACACGGGTACACGGCAGCAAGACCTTCAGCGATCGAGGCGTTATGCGATTTGGAAATTATGTGGTCCAGGTAGACTGCAAAAATTTAATGAAAGCAAATTACTCAGGTAGTATTTTTTGCACTATGCTAAATACCGCTAAAAATTTCGCTATTTTAGAAATTTTATTTTCCTAAAATATTTACCTTTTGTATATCCTTCTGCAAAATATGCCGGTTGGAAGTTAAACTTATCATACAGCCTCTCAAGATAATCATACATGAGGCCCGAGTCCTTGTGGAGAAGACGCTTCAATTCTTTATCAGTTTCTTTGCCCTCCATGTAAGCGAATGCGCCATAAAATCCATTAATATAAAGGTGATCTTGTTGCACTAGAACGGCAAACCGATCCAGCGGGAGTGTCCCAGCTCCGATTTCACGAAACAGAGCATGGTTCACGACTTCCGCCTGGGCGTCAGGGGCAATATGAGAGTCAACCAAATCAGTAAACGTTGGGGCGGGATTAGACTCGACTTCTAGTGCAAAGACTGTCTCGGCAAATTTAAACTCGTACTGGACACTTCGCGTGTAAGCGTGTAACATTTTATTCTTCGTTTTGGTATCGTTTCCCAATCGGGCGTAGTATTCATTCACGACGGCTATAAATTTTTGGGTCAAGGTGGCATTAAGTCCGTCCGAAATGGCGGAGATGAATTCGAAATAAGGATGATCGGGATTGTTTGGTAGGTCGGCAATGGCGGCGAGTCTAGTTCCCATTTGACTTCAGATTTCAAAGGCTGGGTAAAAAGTTGCCAGAGCGATGGCAATGTCGGAATTCTTGGCGGACGTACGTTGATAAACGGCGTACTCTGTTATTTTGCGGGAATAGAATTAGTTGCAAAATAATATTTTGAATTACTTTGAATTATTACCCAAAACAGCGGGGACCATGTGGACCCCTTTGGAAAAGTTGAATTTGGCATAAAATCCGTCCCAAAGTGGTTCCCAATCTTCGCCGGCTACACTTTGAAGAAATTTCTTTCTTTCAGGATGCGTTTCCCGTTCGGCCAAAATACCAAATACGCTGAGAAAATTGTCCACGTACAAGTGATCTTGTTGAATAAAGGCTTTGAAAGTTTCAAGGGGCAGGGTCCCTTTAGCCAAGGCGTCATAAAGGGGGTGATGGATGGTCGCATTTTGAAATGTTCAGCAATTTCTATTCCTTCCACTATTTGACTAAATGGGAGGCAGTCTTTGGTCTTCAAGTTGGGAGTGAAATGGTCAAATGATGACGTTATACAAGTATCGAGAAGCACCATTTCGAAATGTTTTTGAAATTGCTTTGGAAACTTCGGAGATGGTTACTGATTGCTGGAACAAATGGTACAAGTGAAGCCTGACTGGGGTGTTTTTATTCTCATTTTAAATTTCATCGAGATATGGCATGAAATCGATTAAGTGGTGTGTTCAGATTGATTAAGCAATCAATTACGTTTGCTAGAGCAAAATATGTATGTATATTATTTATATTATGTAGTCACCATTTCTTGGAAAGTCATACCTAACTATTACTGAAGACTGTAAATTTTTAAGCTTGTTACATATAATAACGCTAGTAACTAATTCTACGAAATATGTACACATGTATGTATGCCATCAAGTAAAGACATGAGGATGAGTTTATGTAATTATTTGCAAGGAAATTCAGTTTAGAAAAACATAACTTGCTTAGTTCCGAGTAGATGCGGATAAAAATATCAACCAGTTCAATATGGGTAGATGTCTATCAATTAAAGTGAGTATTGTATAATAAATGCAAGTTGTAACGAGTTAAAAACAAACTATATACACATATTTAAATTCCTAAGGGTCATTGCTGCATATTTTCGGAAAATATGCAGCAATGACCATACATAACATATGTGGAAAATAATTTTCCACACATGAAAAACTGACATTGATTCTCGTAGTACAGAGATATTTACTTGTACAAGTTGGTTCGTTAAAATGAGAGATATGTAATGACTCAGATTTAACACATCTTTTTACACTTGCCGTTTAATCTCAATTAATCAATTCATTAATTGAACAATTTATGTAGGGCATTTGCCCTTTATTTCATGGTTTCCCATTAAAAAATTTTATGAAATTTCGTATCATTAGAAAGTTATGTATGTATACTCAATGTAAAATTTTTCATATTCATCATTTGGTTTTACAAGTACACAATTAAGATATTGATTATATATTCAAAAACTAGTGTATAAAGCACAAGTTTATGTATGTGTACATATTTATATTATGTACATATCGTCGTTGAAGGTGAATTAAGTACATATGCATGTGCTTCATGATTTTTTGACCGTTTCGTCCCTCCCACGGTACTATCCATTCAGGAGACATAGGAAATACAAGCCATGTAAATATTATGTAGCACATAATGCACCGTCAACGACGATATGAATAAATATCAGTATCCTCCACGAGTACATGCATAATTTAACGCCGTAACACGACACTTCTCATGTTTTCAGTTACGTATCCACGAAGTTATTTATTTATGCAAAATCAACAACTTTTAAATATGCTCTTCGACTTCAGAATAAGTTAATTGCTTTTGTACAGTCTAAAATATGCGTGTTCGTGGCTACATATCGCCTGTAGGGAACCAGCAAGTTTCGCTTGAGTGAGATTTTGAATATTTCATTTCTTTCATTTCATTTCACTTTTTTGTCCGGATCATAGTTTTTTGCAATTTTGGGAAAATATATTGACATCAAATTCACGCGTACTTAAGTCTGTCATTCTGGCAATATTTGACAAGTTTTAACTTTTAAATGGGAACTATTATACGTATCATTATCATCGCATACATTTATTTCTCCATTAAAATGCCTCTATCCTTCTCGGTTGAAGGTACCTATGAAATTTTGAACTTTGAGAAAAAAATAAACTTATTTCCTTCCTGTGAATTAAGCATCTCTCACTTCGGAGCTTTTCACGTTCCATCGAGTATACAAAGACCGTACCAGCTAACAAAATATGTTCCCGTGGTTCACGGTTATAACGGGTAAGCTATTTAAAAATGCATGTATTCCATTCCCTCTGGTTTTTGTAACGTAGTAAACTTTGTATAACTGAGGTAAAATTTGGTTATCAACTTTTACCAGATTAAAATATGTAAAGTTATGCTAGATGTGTAATCTGATTTCCTTTCGTAGCCTTTGTAAACCTGGGGTAGTGCTTTGTAAATCTACAAATTTTGAAAGTGTATTGCCGAGTTTATATATTTATTTGCGTATTAAAAATTAAAGCATATGCAAATATATGTGTATGTACGTTTGTTCCTTTCAGATCGAATACGACCCAATCTAATCTACTCTTTCAACCCATTGATCCCATATTTCGTTCCCATCATCCCGAACCCCACTGTCTGATCTATGTCATCGTCGTGCAGCCCGAATTGACCCATCAGTACGAAGCCGTCCTTGACTATACCGAAAAGTCAGTGAGATTCAGTTCCCCAAAATTACTTACGAGCAGTGCCATGAAACCGCGTCATAAATACTTTTCCTACTTTGGTTCCACTCTGATCACTATTTTTTCAAATAATACCGATATATACGCCAAACATACAGGGAAAACTGTTCAAGTGTTTAGACAGGCTGTCTTTTTAATATTTCATATTACGAAAAAACTGACACAACGATGGAAAACTGTTACTTAGCGGAAGCAAACTTCATCAAATATTGCAGTGGGGTAAGATTGCCGGGGAATCTCAAACTTCAAGTTTTCACAGAATGCGCAAAACTAGCTCGATTAGACTTTTATATGATGGTATTCCTCAAAATACGTCCCGTCGATGTAGAAAATTTGGTAATTTTCGACACTGTAAAAAGGTATTCATTACACGATGCACTAAGCATTGCCTTTGCTCATATGTCGCTTAGTTTGGAAGGAAATGGATCCAGTTTGGTGACAATATCGGTAATGATGGATAGCACGAGTCCCTTCATGCCGTTCTCACCAGATGCTGACATGCTGGATATGTCCTTAATTCTGGTCAGGAATACGGCATTCTCTTTTGTCACTTGTGCATCCTTGAGACAAGGTCGGCTCGACTATTGGGGTTACTTGAAACCATTCTCGCCTCACGTCTGGTACGTCTTGCTAGGTTTCTGTAATGTCGTAACGGTCCTCTTGATTGGACAGCATCTTTCGTTGGCTCTCCGTTGGCTCGAATTTGTCAATGTGTTCATTAAGGCTTGGTTAGATGTCGGCCTAACCGTCCTTGAAGGCCCAGGTTCCACGTTAAAACAAATGTTCAGACGTCCCGCTTCAGACAAATTGATTATTCTGTGGATGTTCGGTAGCTTCATTTTGGTCAGTATTTACAAGAGCATTGTAACCAATGATACGACAGCGCCGTTAGTATCGAGTCCACCGAGGACATTTAAAGACTTGGTGGACGCACGTTTTCGCATTTACAGTAGTCCAGTCAGGATCTGGGAATTTGGAGCAAAATTTATTCTGCCAGAAAGCCTGTCTCGTTTTCGCGTTGGAGAAAGTGATTTAGATGGGGAAATTCTAAGGCAGTTTGTAAATTGGCTTAATTCCCTTCCAGAAAAAAATAAGAATGAGATTACGCAAATGTACACATATAATACGTGCGTCGTCGTTGTTGAACAGGACAGATTTAAGACTTGACGTGATCTGGCAATGTCACTTTTTTAATTGGAAGTCTTACCCGAATTCTACCAATCGTGCAATTGTGTCTCAAGTTAAGAAAGCGTTTGAAAAACTAGAGGTTGGAAGAATTGCGGGAATATCGCAAGTTCTAAATTCCTCCCTAATTTCTAACGTAGTGGGGAAATGTGAGAAAAGCGTGTTTGTCGCGCCTTCCATTTACATGGAGTCTAAAGGTTACTTGCTCAGCATTTTGGGCGGGGAGAGTTCACACATGAATCGGAAACGTTACGTGAAAAGTACTGATACCGCTTTCTCGAATCCCGTATACATCAGGTTTGATAAATTAGGGGCGATAAGCGAAGCGGTTAGGGGGAAAATTATGAAATTGATAGAGAGCGGGTTGTACCAGTTTTGGCAGAATTTCATCATTCACGTGCATACCGTGGGGGGAATTGGGAGAAAAGGCGAGGACGAATTCGTCGCACAGCAACTTAATTCTAATATTTTGACAGTTTTTGTCATTCTAGTCATAACTACGGGTCTTTGTGGGGTAACATTTCTTTGTGAGGTTGGCTTGTGGTGGAAGCATTTAATTTTTATGTGGTTTAGAAAAGGTTATGAAATCCTGTATTATTTTGTAGTAAGTGGTTTCATAATTTCTGTGCAAAAAGTTAGAGGTACAAAATGGAGATGACGAATAAAGTTGACTGGAAATCTTTTCAAATTGTCCTTGATTTACATAATTCATTTCATAAATGCAGCTAGATTTTGAAATTTTTAGTAAAACAGTTATTATGATAATTTAATTACTCTTGTTAATTTTTCCCCTTAAATAATGTGTACATATTTACAAGGAATAAATTTGGCTAAATTATAAATACTAAAAGGGACGCATGAACTTTGAATGAAAGCCCCAAGTGCGCTTGTCGCAGCATTTTTCGAATTTCTTTAGTACATCGTCTTCTTTAATGTGACAATACCACCCATTCATACATATTCGCCCCATTGTAGCTGTCGTGGACACTAGTATTTTCTGGTCTTCACGGTCACCCCGTTGTCATTTATCTTTTGCACAACTTCATCTTTCGCTCCGGATTCTTTGGCGCAATCTAAATTGACCTTTGCATCGTCAGAGGTGCACGACACGAAGAGAATTCTTGGCGAAGGGTCCCGAACAATGTAGGTGACTGTGTGGCCTGAAATGTATTTAAGTATTTGTATGAAATATTTTTGATGAAAAAGACTTAAAATTTGCACATTTATCTGTAAGAAATTCGGAAACTTAATGTTTGCACATAAATTACAAATACATACATATTTACATGCATATTCTTACCACCAACCCCATTGTTGCCACCTTTTTGTGCGTCGATTTGTTTGATTCCCTGCAAAGCGCAAAGGGCAGAGAACAAGGTAAAGTACAAAGGAGGACGCATTTCCTTTCTCGTCTGGGTATTAAACTTTGTCACTGAAAAAATTACACCATGCAAAGTTTCCTAAGCAACGAGGCAAATTTATGAAAGGGGTTTGAAATATGGATGGAGACAAACATGTTAGGATTTCAATAATTATGAAATGTGCATGCATTAAAAGTGCAATTTATGCAGAGTCGTATCTAAGACTCGTATGTACATATATAAATTAAATGGCAAACATGTATGTATTTATTTATGTACATACCGTTAGCTATTGTTTTATATTGATTTACGAGCGTATGACGCATTTTCATGTCCGGTGTGACAAAGCAAAGTATAATTATCCGGACAACTATATATACAAATATTTCCCCGGCATATTCGGTATCCATGACAAATATATTAATGCATAAGTATTTATGCATTTAATTATTCACATTGAGTTATGACTCGATTTTGTAACTCTGATCGTATTGTATTTATATGTAAACATAATTTTTTTCTGTTATTTCATGAATGCATGTATTTATAAAACAAACCCAAAAAAGGAAAGCTTAGATGAGACTAAGAAGTGCGATAAAAAGTATTTAATAAATTTCTTCTCCAGTGAAGGATATAGAATTTTAATATTTCCAGCATCAGCGCCCCATTTTATTTTAAACTGACTAAATCACATAAGCAACATGTTCATGTATTATATAATATTACTGGGAAAAGTAGTAGACTGTTTGGTAAGACGTGTGTATCATGTGTCAACTTTAAGTATAATTGCAAGCATTCAAAAATTTTTAGTGACAAGAACAATTAGCAAATGATTTTAATATTTTTCGCTACATCATATTTGAAATTTGATAGTTATTGTATATTTGTATATATTTATATGATAGTGAATGAAATGGGGCGCTGATGCTGTAAATATTAAAATTCTATATCCTTCACTGGAGAAGAAATTTATTAAATACTTTTTATCGCACTTCTTAGTCTCATCTAAGCTTTCCTTTTTTGGGTTTGTTTTATTGAATAGTTTTTAATCGCATTGATAGTAATTTATTAAGTAACGTCAGCTGCATATTGCGATGGTTTTGTTCGTCCGTCTGTCTGTGGGCAGGATATCTCCCAAATAATCTCGGTTGAGTTCGATAATAGGGCTAATGGGACCGCTCCCCACAGCGCTAGAGGCTGTGGTGCAAAATTAAGCTTAACCTTAATTTTCATATTGGGTGTGATTTTAAAGGAAATTTCACGTCGAATTCAACGCCGTAAATATTCTTGGTCTTATGATCGTGAGGACGAGGTCAAAGATCAAAACTACATATGTTGGGAACGACAATTTTATATAATTATAGTTTCAACATATGTGACCGTTGACCTCCTCTACATTATTCCAGGGGTGTTGCATATCAAAACTGTTCATGTTCAGCGTTCAAAATCCGTTACGAATTATTAAGAATTATCGAACCTATGGACGGACGGACGGACATAACGATCTTATAAGTAAATAGGTTTCGCCCTTATATTATTCGTAATTATCACTTTTCTGAGTGGTGGGCCTTAGCAACTAAACTCCGTGGTGGTGGGAGAGGTAATATTTTGACCACCATCAAAACTTTCTCAGTTTTAAACCGATTTTGGGTATTTTAATTTTATATTTTTCTAAAAAATATTTATCAACTTTTTTCCCATTTACATTTATCATATATGCCTTCATTTTTTTTCTAATCTCCCAAAAACACATTTTTGATGGTGTTTTTGTTCCATATCTCAGAAACAGGTCAAAATTTAGCCTCCCGTTCGGCAGTTCAATTTTAATTTCCCATAATTAACTCTGGGCACTAATTTCATTAAAATCGGATGGAAATTGACCTAGATCTGAAAAAATTAAGCTTTTCAAAACCGTAGTGATTGCTTACTTAGATGATTTTTTTCTGCAGTAACTATAGCCTCATCTAAGAAAAATAGGTGTGTGTCATATGAAAACAAATGAGCACAGGAGAAAATCTGGTTTCATATGTATCAGTACATGTGAAAAAATGCTGTCTCATGGAGGAGTATGGTAAAAGTTATGCAGATGTATATACTTAAAGGTGTGTAATTCAGTAATGGCTTTATTTATGCTCATTAATTATGTAAGCTCTAATCATCGTAAATATTACATCCCGAGGTACGCCATGTATGTAATTGGCATATAACTTTGTTGGGCAAAGGAAATTTCAAAAACAAAGTCGATTCGGGAGGCTTTTATGGCAAGGTTGTTTGTGGCAACGGATAGCGCTTTTTATTAGTAAATTTTAAATTAAATAATGAAATTTTGCTATGGGACCTCTAGTTTTTACTGGTAAATGGAGACATTCGTTCTATCCTTACCATGTCGATAAGGACGATGAGGTCAAACCAACTGCCACAACAGATACAATAAATTAACGCGAGCTACATACATTTGTACATACGAGTAAATATCTACATATGTCACATGTAATGAGAATATTGAATACATAAATTCTACACATTTACCAGATTGAGATTGATGAATCATCAATGATGATCGTCAGGATGTAACAGAATATAAGTGTTTTATATTTGCCTACATACCTATGTATGTACATGATTCACAGGAAACGGGACGAAGTCAGCCTGAAAATTCGAATTGTTACCTTGTTGGCGATATCTGAAATCCTTAAACAATAATAACTAACGTGACCACATGGCATTGTAGGTCAAACTATATATTTATTTACCTATCCTATCATTTCCTTGAAATTGAAATCTCGAAATCCCAACCCACCCATAGTTTAAAAAGGTTGAAGCATTCGAGTATGTATAACGGATGGACAAATCGATCCCATCAAGTAGGTTGTCCGACACAATAATTATGTATATGTATGCAGTAAATCGTAACTTCGTAACCTTTAGAATTTAAGCATTACATTTATACGAGGTCAATTTTATTTACGTATTCGAATTGATTCACATTTATTAAAGGACTACTGTATTTAGATCGATATTGCCATTAAACGTCATTTTTTACGAATTTCGACCAATACTAAACAAGTATGCAACTCAGAATTATGGGTGAATTATCTCCACCATAATTTTGGCAACGCTACGTGCATGAAAAAAATAAATAAAGTGGTAAATTTTCACAAGTGAAAGAAGGAGAATGCTCAAAACGTAGTCCCGTAAAATAATTGTTATCAGAAATTTCAAAATGTATTCGAAATACGGTCTCCAATTGATCAAACATGCTCTCCTGCCCTCCACAATTTTAGGGTCGAGCAGTATTCACTTTAGTCCAGAAACTAAAACGTTTTACACGACAAAATTTTCAAGAAGAAATTTACTCTTAGGTTCAACCATTCTAATAAGTTTTACAGTCTTCTTTTCCTGGAGAACTTTGGAAATATTTCTCTGGAAAGGAGGAAAATCGAATGAATATTTCCGAATGTGTTTCGTCCTGTCGCTTGCATTTGTCATGTTCAGCAGTGTTAGCATCTTCATTAATGTGCGACAATGTGATATTTGTCAAGTTCTGACAAGACTAGTCCGATATTGCAGTAAATTTGAGGGTAACTTTAAAAAAAATTAATGGCCTTACATAATTCTCCAACGTTGAATTTGATCATAATTTGTCACCATTTGATAACGAATTTTAATTTCGGGCCACATTACATAATCAAATTCAAATGGTTTCTATATCTTCATTTTTAACTGATGATTTTTTTAATTTCCGGAGATGAATGGATGTCCAATTACGACCCGAAAAAATCTCTGACTGGATTTGGACTCGATATTTTGCTATTATCGGGGATATTTTTCTTCTCGTGTATCGTCCCCTGGCCAAGCCTAGCACATTACTTGCTATTTCCGGAAACTCCAGTTTTTCCTACGACCCTTCTGCCCCCACAATTAGCGACTGATCCAATTGTTTATGTGGGTTATGCTGTGATCGTTTCGTATTATGCGTGTTTAGCGTGGCAATTGATGTTTATCGCTTGGCTGCTACTGTGCGTCATCTATATTTGTAAGTCCCACTTTCGGATAGGTGTCACAATCTTGGTAACGAATTTAGTCAAAATATCATCACAAATTGTCTCAATTTGTGTAGCAAACCATATGCAAATTTTGACACTATTTATCATCTATTACGCGCATACATATATGTAATACTCGTACATTTTTTGTGTATAGTTTCAGTCATGCCTTTGTTAAAATGTGAGTTTCGAATTGGAGCTAAAAATCAGAAATGTGTCAAATCCTTCAGATCAGTATGGATTTTATCGATTCATTACAGGTTTTAATTTACGAAACACATCTACTGTTTATATTTTAATGCTATAGTGAGAAATGATCAATTTGTAATTTTCGTGCAGATGTATTGAGTTGATTCACAGACATTTGATGGACATTGATGGAATAATAATACTCGGCCTGCACAGCTTCATCGGTCAAATAGTATTGTTTGCAAATGTTACGGTGATTCTATTTAGAGAAGAGATTGGAGTCAATTTAATGGTAAGTGCAAAGAGGTCAAAGGTCAAACTAACTGATTGATAAAAAGTAAGTTTTTTCAAAAATATTTTTGATATCTAGGTTATCTTATTAGTTTGGTCGTTTTCTGGACAACTATTATGGGCCTCTGCACTTGAGATTTGTGCCAGATTTTCAGCATATGCCAAGAAGACTGTTAGCTCTTGGAGAAGAATGGAATTTCGAAATACTCAGGAGAAAGCGTACATGGCAAAATTTATGAAATCGTGTCGCCCCCTGAGGATGGGGAAGGAGGGGATGTTCGTCATTACGAAGGTCGCTGCGCCCAAATTTATGAGATCGGTTGTTACAGGGACATTCCGGGCTATGATAACGCTTCGTCGGGCTCGTTATAAGTGAGGGATTGCTCAAATTTAAATATTTGGGATGTCCAATTGTGGCTTTCAGCGTAAATTAACGTGTATGTACTTACAGATTTGATGCGTTATGCCCTTATTCCATATGTACATATGTATAATAATAATTGTAAATTAATAGTTAGTTAAACCCAGTTACACAACTCCGTTTATGTAATTAAACTATTATTTTTACTCTTATGTAAGCAGCTTATCTTGTCATTCTGCTCATGTTGGAAGCTCATTTAATAATTAATTACTTACCTGTCCAACCCAACTGGAAGATGGATCATTGTCCAGATTGCTCAACAGATTACCGTTTTGACAGAGTGGTGGTCGGTTTATTGTCCAATGCATCACTTGACCCAAAGCAGGTGCCATTTTTAGTTATGCGCATTTCAACAAGTACGATTGTCACGGTCATAAATCCTGCATTACACATTCAAATATGCAACATGAATATTTTGTGTACTCAACAATCTCGTATTTGGTATTTACATATGTATGCGTCGTAGTTATGTACAACTCCTTGTCTCCAAGCCATCAAATTGTGACATGATGTCGAAAAATAATTGTGGTTTAGTTGATACCATAATATTTAGTTATTTATACACTTTACATTTGCTTCGTGCATATTGTATCGAACCACACGTGCTATTTATTGCTGTATTGCATGGATTAATTGACTGGTTGGTGATGATAAGCTTTATCTTATCGAGGCTCAACCTTCCCGGAGAGGGAGAGCCTGTGTTCTGGACGAATCTATCGCCCTTCCTCACTGCCAATCTGCGTAGTCACGACGTACATTCTAAGCAGTGAGAAAAAAGCATTTTAAGCAGTGTAAAATGGAGGCAAAAATTGTCAAGATGAAAATGGATTGTGGTCGAGCCCCTGAGTCAATATTTGACAATTCGTTGGTAATTTAAGTACACTTAATTTAATTGCATATCGAGCTGCACAATCTAAATAAAGTTCTGTAAAATTTGCTTGAGGTTGAGTGAAATAGATGATGGGACAACAATTTGGTGAAATTTATCTAAAGTCGTATAAATTTTAACTAACTTGAATAAATTTCACCCAATGTATCACCCTGTATTTCTCTCGAGTAAATTTAACGCGACTTTATTTAGAATGTATATTTTAAGAAATTTGAAGTGTTTAATTCGAAAATTTTAGGTCATGTCCAACATCCTCTCGTTCCTCTGCCTCGAAGACTTGCAAAATGCTCGCCTGGTCTCAAAATCCTGGTCACAACACGCCATCCCACCCATGAGAAAGTTGACCATTGTTAAAATATACTGTAAATCGATTCCCTGGTTGGATTCTTACATTGAAGCCACACAACGTGCCGACGGATCCTTTGAACACTACAACTTTGCAATCTGTCACGACATGGACTATCCAACGGCATCGGCGGAAAACAACTTGAAAATTTTGAAATTTTTTCAAACCATAGAATCCAACCGCCCCGGTAGGATACGATTTTTTCGTGCGATTCTGGGAAAAACTGATCTTGATTTCTTGGCCCGAATTTTAATGTGTTTAAATAAGGTGGAGAGACTGGAAATCGTTCTTAGCCCGCAGGCGAAGGTTTATGAAGCACTGGGGACATTTGAGACGCTTCCAGTATCGAAAGGAAATTTAAAATCTGTAAAAGAAATTGCCTTTATTTTTGCCAACATTCGTAGAAAAGAGGCAGCCGCAATGTTGGGTCCTTTATTTGCTGCTGTATTTCCAAAGAATGGGGAGCCATCGGGTGTGAGGAAAGTTGAGATTTTTGATAGGTCGAAAAAGTCTGTGATTGGCGGGACAGTGTTGCATAAGATGAATCAATGGAGGTTGACTCGATTGGGAAGTATCAGACTGACATATGCAGGATCGAGTATCATACGACAGATACAGCTGATCTCGGCACAGCTGTACGAGCTAAAGTTTGGGATCGTGTCCTGGTTGGATTTGCCGCTCGTGCGGGAGCTCATGGTTCGTAATGGGGGAACGCTGAGAATTCTGGAGGTGGAGGTCAGTACGGGGTCGTTTCTCACGAGGAATTCGAGGTGCACGGGAAAGTCGGACTTTGTCATGCCGGTGATGCCGAATTTGTCCAAGTTTACGTACGCAGTGGGGAAATGTGAGATAAATAATATATTGATATTAATTTTCAATAGTTGTGTCCTTATGTTAAGCAATTTTGGATATTATGTAGAAGAAAAACTGATGTTTAATTTGTTCGGTTTTACTTTAAATGTGAATGATTACTGCTCAGCCGATAGTAATAGTCTGAAAAAAATCTGAAAGGTTTCTTGGCAGATGATTTACACTATTTTCCAAAAACCAAATAACCTCTCAGAAAAATTTCCAAGGAATTGAGATACTGGCTGAACAGTAGCTGTTTCTGCTTAAATTTAACCTGGTTAACAATGATTTCCAGTGCCATTAAACGTCATGATTGGCTCTGGATGGTGTGGAACAGGGATGTTGAAGCACTACAATTCTTTAGCGACGATGGAAAGTTTGTCGTTTCTGGATTACATGAACTTTATACAAATTCTTTGCGTAAGAATACAGTAATAAAATAAATTACATAAATATGTAAGACTTTAAATTATCACGTGATATCAGGGTGGGAAATCTGCCTTCGCGAAAACCTTCCCTCGTCTGGTCAACTTGGAGCTGAAACTTTGCGGAGGCTACAACAGATTCCACGACATTTTCTTTTCTGCTGTTCCAAAAGATGTCGAAATCCCCCAAATTCAAGACTTCCTGCTCGAATTGCCCAATTGGGGCACACCCAAAGAATGTGGTCGACTGGTGGAACGTACTTCTAAAATATTTCCCACTGTTAAACATCCACGATTTGAGGGGATGGATGAGGATGAAGACTAAACTCGACACGTTCTTAAGTGAACGGATTTTTAAATTACGAAAATATGTATGTTAGATATTTTACAATATTTATTTTAAATTAAAATTTTCAAACGAAAACATGTCATTAAAGAGTCATTTGCATACTTATTAACTCTGTAGGATGGAGAGATCTTGACATATTTAGTTCATAAAATTCATAGCGCAAATGAATTACCTAATTAAGTATATCGAGAGTTTTCACGACCTTCGCAACTGTGGATTCGGTTAAAAAAATGATCGTCAATTTACAAAGCGTTGACCTGAAAAACCTTCGTAAATAATACTTTCGTAAAGGTGTAAAAATATATCCATTTGCCTTTACACAATGACAATATCACAAATTTGTGTACATGAATTTATGTATTAAATCGAAAACGAATTCATTCTGCGAATATGTATGCACATATACACAACTTGTACTCGTATGAATATCAGTAATCTTGCGGAAATGAAATGAGTGTCCACTCAATTTTCATTTAGATAAGTACCTTCAACGCTTATTTAGGTGCATTTATTTTCAAAGATTTTGTAGACTAAATGACCGCATGCATCTTACCATTTACATATGACGCAAATTGTAGAAACATATCTCCACTTACGTACAACATTCTATACTTGCAAATTTTCATTGCCAAATTTATTTATACCAAATAATAATAATTTTGAAAAGTCATGAAAGAAATTTTTAATTTGCTCAACGAATAAAATATCTATGTTCAGTGTGGATTGGACACGATTCATTTGGCAGCAGCAACGAACACGCCGGTTTGCGGATTATAGCAATCTGGAGCAGCTGAAGATGCGACACTTTTCATTAAAGTGGACCCTGCTGTACAGCGATATCCGCATAAATAAACTCCATTATATGACGAATCGATCGCTGCATAAACAAACACGTTCATGTTTGGATTGAAGCAAGACGGGGCTTGCTGGTCGCTCTTCATGAAAGTATATCCCACTGGACAGCGATACCCGCAAAATGATAATTCTTGCGACATGGTGGTGGCTACGGGATTAAATAATTGAGAAACTTATGTATCATTAAAATTGAAGAAATTTTTGAGAAATTTTACCCATGAGGCATCCCATGAAGGCGAGGACGGCAAAAGACTTATGCATTTTTTGGGAAGGTGGAGAAAGATGGTTTTCTGGTTGTTGGTATAGATGAAATGAGTGGGGCCGAATTTTATTTATACCAAAATTCTCCATGTTAATTAAACACTTCGAAGAAAGCAATTTCCATTACAGAATGATATCGATATTTGCGCAGGTGTACATTATGAGTGACAATTGTGCACCGAATTGAAATATTTATTCTAGATTGATTTCAATAACGGAGGGATTCCAGGTAAAAGTCGGTGAAGGATAAATTATGATAAAAGAAATCTGCAGTTCACATTTACATGCGTTCAGATTGAAAAGTTTAATTACGTAAAAATTTTTATGTATCTGTCGAGGAGTATTCATGGTAAATACATATGTACAAACGCTACTATATTTCGATAAATGTCAAGAATTTTTCACACGAGATGCTCTGTATCAAATTCGTCATATTAAATTTGGACCACAATGTCAATTATTTGCTTCCGAATGTTATTTCAAGGTGAAACCCTTCATTTTAATCTTTTTAATTCAATACTTCATTATAGTTTTCCTACGTTTGTTGAATGCTAGATAATAAAATGTTTTATATGTACAACACGGCAAAAAGTAGTGCAAATATTTAAGAGGAATTTCTTCCTATTAGAAGACCGTATGTATTCTGAATTCTGAATTCTGTCCTGTTTATTCATCTCCTGGACAATGTAACCTGCCAAATTTCTCGAATAATCTATGAAAGCTATGAATATTAAGGGTGGGCATCTGTATGCCCATATGTACGTAACGAAATAAATTTGGATATTATCCTAATTATTCAGTAATTCTAAAAACTTTTAAAATGTCATAATTAACTGTCAATAATTTTCATAATCGTTATCACAGCACGCACAAAACTGGAATACGAAAATTAATTGCAGATGTGACATGCACGTCTTTAAACCAAGAACGATATTAGTATAAATTGTTTCTTCAAAATTTAATTGTATTAGTGTTCAAAATTCATTTAGTTTTTAAGAATATACAGGATATCCAATGATTACAAGTCGATTTTCATTCAAACTTCATTTATGAATGGACCGAAAAACTACCACAATACCAATACACATATTGAACTATATTTTTTCGACTTCAAATATAAATAACTCCATTTAACACTTGATTGTTCTCATTTAACAAACGGTAGTTAAATTAAAAGTATGCATAGAAAGAACAATCCTACAGATAGATCTTCAAGCCATGTTGATTTCATATAAAATTTTGGTGTGAGTACCACTTCAATGTTAGACTGGTGTGCTGGAGGAATCAATATGAAAATTATTTTCCTGGAGATCATAATTTATTTGTCGTTAATTTTAAATCCTTCATTAAGCGAGGTGACTGAAATAATTGAGAAGTTGGAGTTTGACAAGATTAGATTGGATCTGCCGACCTATAATGCGACACAAATTTCATCCCAAATCGGAGGTGCAGGGAATAAGGTGAACAAAATAAATCTGATTTGTACTAATAACAGCAAAAGGCAGGCAGGTACTGGAAAAGTGACCAAATCAGTACCCTTTCGCTGCGTGATAGGAACTTAAGTACTTAATTCTTGATTGTAATAATGTAATTATTAGTATTTTGAAAATTATCTCCAGGTGTGGGTAACATTTTATCGGGGCGTCTTCGACATTACGGATTTTGTCAAGAGACACCCTGGCGGAGAAAGAATTATGAATGCGGCCGGATCCTCGGTATCCCCATTCTGGCAATTTTACCAACTTCATTATAGGATTGATGTGTTGGAAACTTTAGCCAAATTTAGAATTGGTGATTATTTATTTTTTTTGCATAAGTACGTACGGTGTGTGCTAACAAATTTATTAAATATTTTCATTTTCAGGAAACCTAGAAACACCGTTAGACGAAACTCCGAATATGAATTATTTTGACAAAGAACCTCCAAGAAATCCGACCGTGATTACAAGAACGTCAACGCCATTTTGTGGAGAGACGCCTCCTGCACTTCTGCCACAGAACTTCTACACGCCAAAGTAATTCATGATGAATTAGCATATTTTAAGCCAATTATTTACATATATGTTCTTATAGTGACCTCTTCTATGTGCGAAATCATCTTCCCGTCCCCACCGTGGACACTTCAGCTTACCGCCTAACTATCCAAGGAGTTGGGATACCTTTGTCAAATTTCTCCTTGTCTTTGGACGATGTGAAACAAAAGTTCGCAAAAATTAGGATGCCAGTCACACTTCAATGTGGCGGGAACAGGAGGTCGCAAATGGGAGAGGTCAAACCCACGCCAGGAATTGGGTGGACGGGTGGAGCTATTGGGAACGCTGTCTGGGGCGGGGCTTCTTTAAGAGATGTTCTCACATCGGCAGGCTTCAATTGGACCAATTATACGGAAACGTTTCGACAAAATAAGTTGCATATTCAGGTATAAAAAAACAATGTTCGCTAGTTCGCAGAAAATTTTGACTTAAAAATTCATTTGCGAACTTGTTAGTCTCCTAAGCTATTTAGTATTTATTTCGAATTTTTTCCAAAATTATGTCTGAAAGCACACTCGTAATGAATATTAATTATGATAATTAATTGATTCACACAGTTTGAAGGCCTCGACTGCGACCCTTTCGGCGACTGTTATGGCGCGTCGGTCCCACTGCATTTTCTCCTCGACGCGACCTACACGCCCCTCCTCGTGTACGAGATGAACAACGCGTCCATCCCACCAGATCACGGTTTCCCTTTAAGGGCTCTCTTTCCAGGCCTGATCGGGGCGCGAAGTGTCAAATGGGTCTCAAAAATATTAATTTCCGAGGAAGAATCTCCATCACCATGGCAACGAATCGACTACAAAATATTTGCTCCGTCCGTGAACGAAGATAATGTCAATTTTAACTCTGCATCAGCAATTTATGATGCCCCAGTTAATTCTTATATCTGTTCGCATAAGAATGGGGAAGTCGTGGAGAGGGGTATGATTAGAATGAAAGGTATTCAATCGTGCAAAAAATATCTGTGCAAATATGGTATGCCAATAAGTGTTTCGGGTGCACGTAACCGCTTTGCAAGAAATAACGACAAGAAAGTCGGTTGTTGCAGCTATTTTGACCTGCAAGAAATGCAAGACGCAATAAATTACTTTCCTCCGCTATTTTTCATAAGGCGCGTCGCTACATGGCGAATATTTCTTGGGCTTTCTTGCTTTGCAGTGTAAGAAATGTAGCAAACCCGTAAAACCGAAACCGTAGTGACAATAACTTTGTTGTCTTTTGCAAGGGTACGCTTTTGCTGGAAGGGGTCGCGGAATAGTGCGTGTCGAACTGTCCTTTGACAATGGGGATAATTGGCAAGTGGTAAAATTAACTAGACAGGACAGCAACTATTCCTGGACGCAGTGGGAGATAGAGGTCAATGTTACTAGCGCTATGGATGTCTGGGTCAAAGCAGTGGACACCGGGTACAATCAACAACCCGAGGACTTGAAACATATCTGGAACTATCGTGGTCTTGTGGTCAATGCGTATCACAAAATCAAACTTAATATCTAATTTGCTTAACGGTAATGTTTTGTGCCTTCAAAAATTTGTTAGATTCGAAATTAAATACATATGTTTAATATAATTTAATTTAATTTAATATAATTGTCAACAAATTATTATGAATAACATTATACACGACGGAATACTTTAATACCTTCAAATTAAGTACACATTGTTATAAAAGGTGTGAACGTAAATTAGTATCATAATAGCTGAAAAGTTCTTAATTTAAACAACGTAGTTTATTTAATTGATTACAAATATTAAGCGTTGAAAAATAATAAAATGTGTAACAAAAATTGAACATTAAAATGTTTAACAAAAATTGAAAATATGGTACAAAAATTTCAAAATATGCATAACTATTTAATAGCTTTACGACGGATCCGACCCCGATCCTTCACCCCCCGGAGGAACGGGAGGAACTCTTTCATACGCACATTCACCAATTTCGCCCTTATCCAAACCAAATTTGGCCGAAGCCGTGTCAACCCTTAATTTCAATCCTGGAATTTTATTCATAATCCACAAAATTGCGTAGGTCACGATAAACGACCAAACTCCTCCTGCAACACAGTGGCCAATCTGAACCGGCACTTGCATCCAGTTCCCATCAATCCAACCACCCTCGATGCACGTAATTCCGTCCCAAGCAGCCATCCCCCTTTCCGCAAATATTCCTGTAAGCAGGGTGCCTATGAGGCCACCCACACCGTGAACGGTGACCACGTCGAGTGCGTCGTCAAGTCGGATGGCGTGCTTCAACCCGGACGCCCAGCGGCATGCTATGGCGCCAATGATACCAAATACCGGGGCTGAGGCGGGACGGATAAATCCGGAAGCGGGAGTTACGGAGACAAGACCTGAAATTGTTGCCATCGTTCTGAATTTTTCTCAATTTCCGAAACACTTTAGCTTAAGCATGAATTTCGAAATTTAGGCTTAAAATTTGTGCTTTATGCTCTGAAAAGAATTCAAAAGTTTGTCATATTTCGATACCTGCCACCGCCCCGAAGCAGAAGCTCAACGCAGAAAACGATTTATTCTTCCTGTAATCCACCAATGCCCACGTGATCCCACCGAACGATGCTGATAAATTCGTGACCAGAAGGACCATCGCCGCCCTCGCGTTCGCACCCATGGCGTTACCTGAATTAAACCTGGCAACAAACAGTCAGTTTTCGACTTTTAGTGAATTAGCAAAAAGCATAATTTTGATTGTGTATGTATGTATTTGAGAAATAAAAGAAATAAAATTCTCAAAATTATTTAATAGGGAAGAAAGATAGAAAAAATAATTATGCTTACCCAAACCAGCCAAACCACATGAGTGAAGTGCCCAGAACGACTTGGACCAAATTGTGAGGCTGCGAATATACACAAATTCAATACAAACTTCGGTTAAATTAAACCAATTTACATATAACACTACGAATACCTTGTAATTGAGAACGTGTCTGCCCTCTCGCTCCCCGAGCTGCATCGCATAAGCAATCGCTGAAAATAAAAAAGTGTACATATTTATACCATCCAGCATTTCAAACATAATACAATTTATATTTACCAGCAGCGCCCGACGCGACGTGAACTGCAATTTAGCATAATTTTTAATCCTTCAACTTACTTACTAATTTACATAATGACCACAAATTTTATGCACAGTTGCCCACCTGGCGTGCCCCCAGCAAAATCCAACGCTCCCAATTTATTCGCCCACCCCGCCTGCCCCCAGGTCCAATACGCGACAAGGTCGTACACCAAGGTACTCCAGATAAACATGAACACGACCTGTGCAGTAAGCTACACTCTGACAATCATCTCTTCCATAAGCAACTAAGTCTTAATCAGCTATTTATTTACTCAGGTAATTACCGTTGGAAGAAAGCGACCCCTCTCCGCGACTGCCCCCACGACCAGGGCAGGCGTTATTCCGGCCACCATGGAGTGATAAATGCAAAAAAGCACTTCCGGGACGACCCTGTTACCACCACCGTCGTCGTAGTTGGGGCCATCCAGTCCGTAGAGGAGGACACGATCCACGCCACCGATAAAGGGGCACTTGCTCCCATCACTTAATGCTAACGAGTAGCCGAATAGGAACCACTGCGATTGATAAATTTCAAGCTCATATATAGGTCATTGAGAAAATTGTAAAATCCGTAAATTCCGTAAATTTATATACTTTTGCAAATTTCCCAACTATTTCGAAGGAAAATTTGCTTGCAAATTTGTATAAACTTACTCCGATCAAGGGCGTCTTTTTATTTTGGAAAATTTTGTAAAAGTATTTTTATAACTTACGCATTTTAAAAGTTACCAAAAATTGGCAAACGCACCTGAATCGAGACCACAGCAATGGACCAACAGCACAAAATGATTAATGATAGTGCACTCCGTGACCGTGCCAGGCCAGAGTAGAAAAACCCGATCCCAGGGACCTTTTGGAATATGTAAAATGTCTCAATTTTTGAAGTTGTCATAATTTCGAACTAAATTTATGTATATATGTAAAAATATATACCATGAGCCAAACTAGCGTTGTGCATGATAAGGTCCAGGCTATGTCCCCCGAATCGTAGACCTGACCTTTACCACTATTTTCACTGAAATTGTTTGTACTATTCATGCTTCCAGCTATATAAATTCCTACATTTATTACGCGGAGGTAATTTTTAGTACTGGCTCAAGCACAAACCAGAAACTGATTAATCCATGCCTCCAAAGTAATAAATATGTAGATACAACGGGCCAACTTTTATCAAAAATAATAAATATTGAGATACAACTGACCAACTATTATTCGATAAGTTTGAAAACTAATAATAATTGAGCCGCAAACCCATTATGAGGATTAGTTTAGCACGAAAGTTGGTTTATGATTTGTTACGCATGCAATTTAATCTCGTCATGATTGATAAACTTTTTTCCTGGTAAACAATCCTCATTTCGCGATTGGATTGCACTACACATTACTCATTGTTTGCAGAAGTTGAAGTTGAAACTGGACATCAAATGTTTTCACTAGGAGTCATTGACATTGACTTAAAAATAATATGCGTATGTGTTTTGCTCATGTTACTAAATGAGGATGTTCATTGTTCATGGTTCATATAATAAAAAGTCAAATAACAAATATAAATATATATACCAAATATATATATATACAAATATATATACCACATCAACAAGGAAGGATATGTCTATCTATTTAAACTAGGTAAAATATGAACTACAGTAGAGATAACAAAGTACCGGAAGTGAAATCTATATCGCAAAACGTAAGGACAAATTGAATTCGTGTGTGAAAAAGTGTAACAAAAATGATCTACGCAGTGTAGAAGAATTACATAGATACTATCTCATGTATTTTTTTATAAGCTTGAGTACGTTCCGTGTTGATGTCTTGTATCAAGTTTACTGCAATTTATTCTACAACGTTAGCAACAATTTGGATCACTCATTTACGCTTCTAAATGAAGTAATTACTTTGACCCCAGCGACATACGTACGTCCTGCTCATGTCATATATAATAGCTACATACAAGGAAATTGAAATATATATGTACAACCCGTTTTAATGTCACGGCTAGAAATAAATATCACTTATAACAAAGGAATTGTAAATTATTCGTAGTTTTGGCAAACGCGTTTTGCACATGTAGATATGTATGTACCTAGGTATTTATCTATTTATTGCTGTATGCGCTGCATATGTACTTTTCCTGTTGTCATTTGAACAAATGGTATGCTTTCTTTAGCATACTTCACTTAGGATTAGTGGACATCTGGGGTTTATAAAATTATGTAAAACCTTTCCATTCGGCTGTAATTTTCCATAGAGCAATTTCGAAATGATAAACTTACCACACAAATATCGAATTTAAATATGTCACTGTAATCGTCCTAGCCGGTATTTTATGTAAGACATAGTTCATCACATTCTCAGCGACCTCAAATTAATGTACATATTTAAGAACACATTTGATACATGTTTCAGCGTCGTCCTTACGTAAAGATCAATGTCAAAAGTATCTTACAATACACAATTTACATAACTTTATATTTTAGTAAGAACAATTTGCTTTAATAAATTCATTCCAATCTTACCGTTCTTATTGATAGGGTTACCACAATAAATCACATATATGCAAATTGCAATGATTATCTCAAAGTGGGTACACTTTATAAAGCTGCACATAAAAATCAGCTCAACTTGCTGCTCCATTCCGTTTTATTGGGATGGGAAGCAGCAGAAAATTACAACACTGCGAGAATCTTCTCGAGTGAAATTTTTCGTGTATATGTTTGGTTTGACGATATGCTTTTGGCGAATGGTTTTCATGAACGGGTTATTTTACAGGTGTATTTTGTCCCCCAATGTCTCACCCGTGGGACATGCGACCTGCATCTTCTTTGCCAACGGGGCTGCCCTGCTGAATCTTTTCAATGTGTATAATTTTACAAAGAGGGGCGTAATTGTGGACATGTTGCAACTTTATATCGACTATGGAGAAGATGAAGGTGAGAAAATTAATCACTTCTTTTTTTGCAGGCTGTGGGGATACAAAATTTTGGAAAATTTCTTAAAAAGCTGGAAACGTGTCATGTGTTGAAATGGCACTAGTTTTGATAAACGCTTTACACACGTTTTTTATCAGGTTCTTCAATTTACAAAAAGGATGTATTGGCCGACCTTGTAATGAAGACGGGATGTTATAGCGCAATAATTTTGCCGCTTTGCTTAACAATTTTTGGAGCTACCATGCCGTGTGAGGCACCCTTTGTTGGAGCTGTATTAATTGACTGCAGTGTTCCAGATGGGTCTCATTTTCTGGCGAAATCTATTCTGACCTTGTTCGAGTTTTGGATGAATATGTTCGAATTGACGAATGCCTTTTGGTCCGTTTTCATCGTTCTATTTCCCGGGATTCGGTTTATTTTGGACTCTTTGATCTATTTGGTAAAGTAAGGGGAAAATAATTTACTTACCAATTTCTGTACTATACAAAAATGCAGTCACAAATGTGATTCTGTAAAGTTTGGTAGCAGGTTGTTGTCACTTGTATGTAGTGTTATTTCAAACAAAATTTCCATAATTACTAGAACGACAGTTATGTACAAATGTGAGTACAAAAACACTGCCCGGTAACAGATTGATACCACATTATGCAATATGTGAGGCAAAATTCTTGACTACATGGATTTAAATTTTGTTCTACTGTTAAGCAATTACTGTTAAGCAGTCTCAATTCTCTGGAAAATATTGAAAGGGTATTTGGCTGCTAATTGTTAATATAAAATTATCTGCCAGGAAACCTTTCATATTTTTTGCGTCTATTAATATTAAGTCCATTCATATTCGAAAGTGCAAAGTTTTGCCAGAAGATTGAAAGAACAGTGTTAAGTTCATTTCATTACGAGTTTCCCAGAAGCAGAACTGTTATTTATCACGTGACAAAAAAATCTTTCAGGTTCACTCGAAATCAGGAACTCATTCGGTACCAAAGGCTTCAAATTTTGACCAGTGTGTTCAACGACGTTCATCAGAAAGGTATCCTCCCCGCCACGCAGCTCACCAATATTTGGACTTCGGCCATGTCACTGTTGGTTATCACGACGCGTTACCGCTCCCACTCGTACTTTTCATGCTACTTTGTGCCGTAGAATCGACCGTAATTGTACAATTCTGGGTTTTTGGACTTATCGGAAGTGTTCATCAGACGTCGTCGGATTTGTTGAGAGGCTGGAACGCTGATAGAAAAATCAGAGGAAATTCTGTGATGAAGAGACGCGTAAAATCTCTGTATCCCTTGAAGATTATGTTTGGTTCTTGCAATTTTATGGAGAAAAGCACCTCTCTGACTACGATTGATTTTAGCATGGATAAAACCGTTAGTTTGCTGATAGGATCGAGACAAATTTCGGTGTAATAAATAGATACGTAAGTCAATTTATCATATATTTTAATTGACACTATTATTATTAATACATCGTTTTGTACATACATATGTTTCCTTAAATTTTGAAGTTGAGGAGAAGGCGAGAGTTTCGCTAATTGGGAAACACAAATTACCTTAATTAAAACAATAAAATTTGTGTTGGGCAAACGTCGAACGCCCAACAAATAATTAGTTAATTGAATAGTTAATTTTATTACATGATTCATCTATTTACATATTGTCTCCAATGTACATATGTACTTTACTATATCTGACTCACATTTCACATTACATACACACATACATATTTCACTTCAGTTCTATCTACTAAATATACCATAATAAACTGTGATAGTAAAACATAAACTTTATTATTAAGTTCCCCACTGGAAACAAGAAATTTACGATGGAACCACCAATTCATCCCGAAGAACTGCTCCTCACTTGGGCAAAGTGGCCCATCCTTGGCGTCCAGTTTAACGGATATCTTTCACTCTCCGTAACCCAAAACAAATTTACAAAAGATACACAATCTCAACCGAAAAATTACCGCAAATCTTTACAATTTCACTTCGTCAGCATTCCATTTATATTTCATGTATTATTTATAACAATATTCTCAGTTCTTATCATCTGCTTCGGCAACAAGGGTTACAACGCGTTCAAACGGTTAGAGGAGCTCTCATCCGACGCCACAATCCTTGCCGGTTACACTCTTTGTGGATTCATATATACGATAGGAAATCGAACCTGGAGTTTATTCAGTGTTAAGAAAAGCCTCGTCTTTTGGGCTTATCAAGTGGATAAGATTAGTCTTATCACGCCTAATTTGTGGGACCCTGAATCTGTGCGGGATTTACGAAAAGAAATTCGTACATCATTTCTCCGTACCGTTTTCTTCATCAGTATCGTCATGATCTCACTATTTTTGGGTGATTTAATTTTAGTGGATTTTTTGAAAATCTCGAAATATAGCGTTATTGCGGATTCCTTCATGGGTCAGAGCGGTCCCGTTGTAATTGCTGGATTATTTTGGACATATTGCTATTTTTCTAATGCATTTTTGTCCGTCTGGTTAAGTTTCTTTGTTAAAATATATGCCGCTGCAGTGTCATCAATTCGGGCTGAGGTGAAACTCGGGAAAATTACTGGGACAAAAATAGCCAGAATTTCGAAAGCTTATAGCATTTTAATTAAGCTGGTGAATCACTTTAATGCTAAAATGGGGAGAAGGATATTTTTAGAGGTGGGATTTAACCTAATTTTCATCTTGGGTAGCACCTACTTTGTCATTGTTTCTGTGAAAGTGGGCGAAATTGGAAATATGCTGACGAACCTGACTAGTGCCGTGTTATCGATGCATGTCCTGTACATTTACGGTAATGATGGAGAAAAGCTGGAGGCCGCGAGGGTACAATTGGTAACTTTGTTGTGTGAATTGGAAGGAAATTGGGAGATGGGAGTGGCAGATAAGGTGTTTACAATTAGAAAAATAAGGTAATAAGATAAGGTCAAGTTGTTCTTTGGTTTTAGCAGATTCGGGATTTTCAAATGAAGGTGAAAACGTGCAAGCTACGGATAACACCTGAAAATTATTTTAAGCTTGATAGAAGTTTCATTTTGTCGGTGGGTGGATAGATGATAATAATTTAATTTATTTGGTTGTGCTGTTGACTGAATTGGTTTATTATTTTAGGTTTTGCCGATTTTGATGACGCTATTAATTGTGTTGGCCCAATTCAGAGATTCTGACGAGAAGGGTGGGACACGTTAAGGGGGAGGATAACTGAATTATCAATTAAATAATGGAATTAACGAAGAGTGGGGTAACTCAATACCAATAACGTGAATAATTTCATGCATGCCAAAAATGCCTACTTTGAATCTCGACTAGACACGCTTTGACTACTAATCTCACTCTGCCCCACACTGGTATTTGCGTCCATTGTTGTACATACGTATGTATTTATGTTTATTACTATTTATAAAACTCGTTGGTACATACTTCTTGGAAAGTGCCCTTCACTAAAAATCTATTATAAGGATCAACCCTTCACTTCTGGTATGTTCGACATAACGTGAACCTGAATCATATCCACGTTGCCTTTTCATCCACATCTAATCACCATCACAGAATATAGATTCTACCAGAAGAATCGATCTTATGTATTCGAGTGACGCTTATGGAAGAACGGGGAGAGCCAACCAAATAACTCGGTGTACATTTGGCCCACCTGGGGGATGGCACCTCCGCATCATCATCATCACCACATCTCCTGGCATCAAAAAATGATGATGAAAGCACATAGGTGGCGGTGGCACCCCCATTTGTGCACCGGAACACACCATTCTGAGCTGCGTCTCCACAAATTTGGTGCTCTACGAGGGTGTGTTCCGGTGCACAAATGGGGGTGCCACCGCCACCTATGTGCTTTCATCATCATTTTTTGATGCCAGGAGATGTGGTGATGATGATGATGCGGAGGTGCCATCCCCCAGGTGGGCCAAATGTACACCGAGTTATTTGGTTGGCTCTCCCCGTTCTTCCATAAGCATCACTCGAATACATAAGATCGATTCTTCTGGTAGAATCTATATTCTGTGTTCCTTTCCACAATGCAGTGCACAATGTAAATAAATAGTAAATACCACAAAAACAAATTAATTTCTACAGTCCGTGGCTACATCACCGTCGATTGTATCAGCATCTTTATGTCGATCGTGTACTTGATCTTTTCCTGCCTCATGGTGCATGGATATCGCGTGGTAAGCTGTATATTTCTGGGAAAATTGGTACAATTTTTATATTAATTTTGGTCGTATTTGTAGCGAAATCACCGCTACATCTTGCCATGGTTAGTCTGGAACTATGTATCCCTTTGCATCGGTGGTGCCTTGACCGTGATGCTGTTTTTAATGATGACCGTGGTTGGAGAGGTCGGTGCGGGATTCACTTTTCTCGCTATTGGTGGGGTTTACTTGGTAGTGTGGTCTTACTTTTTCTTCGTGGTGAAAAGATTTGTCGACGAGTTGAAGGGAAGCGTGACTTAGACTTTGGAACACATATAATGGAATTATTGTATATTTATAATTTTATACTAATTTGTGTATACTTTGAATTACTTTTTTTAAAAATCTGCGTTGGAGGATATGTTCATTGAGAAAATATGTATTAATTATCTTCCAAGCTTTTGAATAAATGTCTATGTATTATCTTTCAAGGTTTCCAATAAACATTCATGAAGTTATTAGGTTACATAATATGGTTAATCTTCATTAATTTTCATCATTCATCATGCAAAGCACGATCGGCAAACTAAAAATCATGTCAAAATCGTCATCTTCTTGACTTTGAGAAGTGGGGCACAGCTCATCTTGTCGGATTCATGTTTACAGTCGCCAGGAAAAGAAGGGTCACAAATTTCATGTTGCATTTCGGACGTGAGGACAGACAAGAGGTCGGCGAAAGGCAAGGTCATACAATGTCGTTCAGCACACTAACAAGTCTTATTTGTGACACCATTTGGCTCAGAATATGTATTTAAAAACTTTATTAAAATGCATTTAAAATACGATTTATGTAAGATAGATGCAGGTTCCATGCACTCGATAACAACTTCCAGCTTATTTTTACTCATTTTATTACATAGATGCATTACTAACTAATGAATTGGACTAAAATTTACTGTGCGAAAAATTTGGAATGAATTGGACTAAAATTGGCTATTCTATAAAAATTTAAGTGTCCAAAAATTGACATGTAGCGAAACATAAGCATTCATACGGAGGTATGTATGACCCATGAATTTATTTATTGTTGTTTTGGTGTTTATTTTCTTTTCGCACAATGAAGTATTTTGTTTATTTCAGGCAGGGTATTCCGACCTGGGTTTTAATGGGTTTTAATGGGTTGTAAATGAATAAAACCCACTGGGTTTTACCATGTTAAGTGGGTTTTATTTGGGTTTTAATGGGTTTTATTGGGTTTTAATTGAGTTTTACCTTAAAACTAAATTCTAAAAGTTAAATACATCTCCTATACGTTAGAAGACGTTATCTCAATTCATTCTAAAGCGGTTTATTTCATTACTATTCTAATATATGAAAATTCGGAACAAATCAACAATTGACTCCATCCTTTAGCATCACAGAATTCAAGTGTTATAAAACAAAAATAATTTGAGAATAGATACAAATTCCGAATTATTTTTGTTAAGTTATTACTTAAAACTAATAAAACCCAATAAAACCCATTTAAACCCAATAAAACCCAATTAAACCCATTAAAACCCAAATAAAACCCAATTAACATGGTAAAACCCATTAAAACCCAAATAAAACCCAATTAACATGGTAAAACCCATTAAAACCCATGGGTTTTATAATTCTTGATTAAAACCCTGGGTTTTTCCGAACCCTGATTTCAGGTGAGTGACAAGTTTCCTCCATTTTTCGATTTATAATTTTTGCATTATTTTAAACAAAGTCTTAACAAATATGAAGTATTCTGTCAAATGAATGAATTCAATATAATTTCAAATTTACCATAAGGGAATTTCTAGGGGCTTAAATATTTAAAATCAATTTGATACAATCTATTTCTTACATGTGTACAAATAACGGTATTTATTCCAGTATAGGAAATAACAAAAATAATGAAAATACAATTTTCTGTTAATAACACCATACTTTTACATTCCTACTTATATTAATCCATTAAAATTAAAGCAAATTGTTAATATCCACCAATTTCACACCTTGATCAAAACGCTATTAACACATATCCAATTATTTCAACCAAATAAAATAATATACACGCCTTGCTATCTTTCGTTATTCTACTAAAACTAAATTGTCCCACACCCACGGGCAAAATTAACCCTGGCAGACTTCTGACCTCCTTCCGGTGCAGCATTCTTTGGCATCTGCTCATTCCAATAAAGCGACGCACATTTCTATTTGTACAACGCTGGAAAACTTGTCTGCACAGGTAATCACAATGCCCAAACATTGTCAGAAGCTGTTCTAAAATTACCACCGATAAGATAACACTGCACCCGTTAATGGCAAACATCAGAGGGGAACAAGCGCACCAGGTCTATTATGTTGTTAGCCCACACGGATAGACCTGCAGCTCAAAATGCTTAAAAAGTTCCAGTCACCCTCCAGTCACTGTATCTAGACTACGTTCGCCAAGTAATACAGCGACTGGAGGGTGACTGGAACTTTTTAAGCATTTTGAGTATTGCAATCTTAATAACTATGAACATGACAGCCTCCACATTTGTACATGCAGGCCTATCCGTCTGTGTATCTAAGTAAGTATACTCCAAATCTGTGGAGGGGAACCTCGACCATGAAGGCGTGCCCAGGGAAGAGAGATAGAGAGCCCCAGTCTACATAGAGTGCTGCTGCAACACAATCTCTCATCTATGGGCGTGCCAAGAGAAACGCAAACGCACAAAGCATCATCCCAATCGCGACAAGAATCAGAACTACCGAAAGTTTTACAGCGTCCTCCACACTTTGCGAAATTATGCGAAATTTATTATAATACTGGAAACATTTCTGACCTCGATGTTCGCCAATTGGGTTCACCAATTTTTGCAAAATTGAGGTAGCCTTCGCGCCCAGATTTACTGCGGCGGAAATGAAAAACATAAAGATTCGGACGCCTTCGTACATAACAAAGTTGTAAGTTGGCCATAGTAGCAAGACGATAAAAATAATTTGAAACATTTCCCAGAAGTAAAAAGTGCTTTAAGAAGAAAGTGAATTTTTCAAAAGACATTAAATAGGTACATGAAAATGTGATAGAGAGGGTCGGTGCCATTGGAGAAAACGGGTAATCGGAGGCGAGAAGTATACGATAATAGTAGGTTTGATAATCTTGAAAGTAATCACTAATAATTACTAATTGTGAGTGTACTACATAATAATATGAAGTTGTAAATATTACATTTCTTAATAATGAAATTTGATTAAAGTCTGTCGTCCTTAATTTCGACTTTATTAAGACCATTGTTGTTTGCCCGTCGTGACGATGACAAAAATTATAAAAGTAAATTATGGCAACCATTTCGATAATATAAAGAAAACATTTACATATGTATTAACCGACCAGTAATATCTCAATTATTTTTGAGGAAATTTTTTCTAGAAAAATGGCAATTTTCACTAATTTTTTTTCAAAATTAACCTTACATTAAAGTACTTATGAAAAATTTCAGTTAGATATCTCAAAACTCGTGAGATTAATGCCGGTTTAGAAATTTATATTTAAAAACGACTTTGCATAGGGGTAAAGTAAGATAAAAAGAATCGGTCAGTGAAAACTGCACTATTTGAGTGGTGGACGGAGTTAGGACATGTTTCGACAAGATTTGATTTAACTCCTAACTTTCTCAACACACAGATTTCTGTTTTCCGAATTGACGCTCACGGCAACGATTTCACAAACGTTCGTGATTTCACAAAGACTCAATTTTATCATGACTCCAGCCAAGCCAGAAGAAGGACGTTCTCACTCTCTGCTCGCTCTTTCCACTTTCCTCGTCAACATCATCCTAGAGCTTTTTTCTGGTTTTGAAATCCCCAAAAATAATTTAAAATTCTGACAAAATGTTGAGAACTTGTTGTTTCGGACGCTGCACGGTGGGACGTGGAACGCTCACGATTGGAATTCTTCATATCGTAAGTTTTTTTTACTATGGGGCCGTCCATAAATTACGTAACGCAAGAGGGGGGGAGGGGGGGTCTAAGGCTCCAATGATATCGTGCCTATGTTACACATGTTAAAGGGGGGGAGGGGGGTCTAGAAAATCGCGATTTTTGCGTTACGTAATTTATGGACGGTCCCTATGGTATTATTAATTTTTGCGACAATTACAATAATTATTACCCTAAATCAAAATGTCAAATTTGTACTATCTGGATTAAATAATTTCAGGTCTGCTCCATCCTCTCCGTGATCCTGTTTTCTATTGGGGTCCATTTGATAATCAACTGCCCCGACTAAATCGTGGGAGCTCACATTTGTCAAAATCGTACGCATTTTTTATTGAATATGTCACATTTTATAATTCAACCCTTTCCATAATTGAAATAGTAAATAAAAACTACAAATATTAATTTTTACAGCCATTCGCTACTTAAGCTTCTGTTGTATCATGATATTCGTGGCGGTCGTGTACCTGATCTTATCGTGCCTCATGGTGGATGGATATCGCATGGTAAGTTGTACATATTTAAATTTCTGAGAAAATTAGTAGAATTTTAACAAAAAATTTGATCGAATTTTTAGCGAAAACACCGCTTCATCCTGCCATGGTTACTCTGGAACTATGTGTGTCTTTGCATCGCTATTTTCTGGATTGTGATCATGTTTTCAGTGATCGCCGCCGCTGGACGAGTCGGTACGGGATTCATTATAGTCGCGATTGGTGGACTTTTGGCGGCAGTGCAGAATTACTTTGTCTCCGTGGTGAGAAATTTCTTCGACGAGTTAATACGAAGCTCCGTTTAGTAAGTTTTGGGCAGAAAAAATACTGGATGAAATGGTTACAATGGATGGGCTGGATTACTGGATGAAATGCTACAAATTTTGTTTTTACTTACTCTATACTATACTATACTTAATATGCTAAATTTCTTAAGGGTGGCGGGATTTATTAAAGTTTGGGACAAATATTTAATATAATTATAATATATCTATAATTTAAAAAAATGTTTTTTGTATTCTTTGAATCGGCATTAGAGAATATGTTAATTGAGAAAATTATTTATTATCGTTCAAGATTTCGAATAAATATTAATTATCTTTCCAATTTTCTAATAAACGTTCATGCAGTTATATTTATTCCGATAAAGCAGAATCGACAAACTAAAAAGCATATCAAAATCGTTATCTTATTGACTTCGAGAAGAAGAACGGTCGCCAGGTAAAGAAGGGTCACAAATTACATAATGCACCTCGAACGTATAGACGGACACGAGATCGGCGAAGGGCAAAGTCAAAAAGTCGTTAAACACATCACTCACACTTATTAAGATACGTTTAAAATACCATTTATTTATGTAAGCTGGATGCAAATTGAATGGACTCAATCCAGACGTCGGATATGAATGATGGATAAAACCTCAAAATATGAATGAAAAATGTCCATAAAAATCCCCAAAAATACGACCATAAAAATGACTTTATTTTTTATTTTTGGCTTGTATAACGCTCTATTTTATTAATAAAACAAGTTCCGGGGTGATTTGAAGCATTACAAATGAATTCAATCATTCTAGACTATTTTAAATGTAAATAGTAGTAAATGTAAATATAAATTTATGTAAATTTCTAACAATACATGAATTTGAGAAACCTGATCTTTTTGTTATTTTCTGGCAATTTGGTACATACATCTTAGAATTTGGTCAAAGTCAAAAGTAACAAAATGAGCGAAAAAAGCCCGAAATATGAATTTGTCCCAAAACCGGAAAATATGACCAATATGAGAAAATATGCTTTGACCGTTAACATCCTCAGAAGGTTTGAGGCCTGTAGGTCAATAAATATCTACATAGACAAAGTCATATTTCATTCATATCCGACGTATGTATGTCAATAACAACTTGATGTTTGTAAGTTACAAATTGTAACTCATTTTTTCTCGTTTATTATCTCGCAAATAAATATGAAGTTATATAAAAACAAGTAGAACAGAAGGTGGGTGGGTGGAGTGAGTGATACTGATGTGTTAGGCGTAGGAGTAAAATTTTGGAGTAATTTGTGAATTCTGAATACAAAATTTAGAAAACAGTTGGGAAAGTTCGTGTAAAAACCAAGCTATCACCTACCCGGAGTATAGTGTCTTTACGAATATTTAATTGTGCCTTGCTCGTTGGAATTAAAGAAAGTGACTGAGTGAATATACGATTATTTTATCTACTTAAACTGGATTTTATTGTCAACAAATTATCAAATTGTCAACACAATTCAGAGCTCTGCACTAACACGAGTTGATTGGTGACTTACTATTAACAAATTAATCGTGGACATCAATTACAAAGAATTAACAATTCTTACTCTTGATTTCCTACCACGACGACTAAAATCCAAAATGTCTGACTTTGACAACGACTAAAACTCGACTGTGTAGAATTCTTCTACCTACTTACTTACTACGACTTAACAAAGAGAGACGCGCACCCAAAAATCCCACCCTGACGTCACCATGGCAACCACCACCACGTCTCGGGGCAATTATAGACGCGTACTCAACAATTTACAAAAATACATAAAACAATTTCATAAATACATCATTTTACATTTAACAGTTCGTTTGTGTCCTGTATTCACTCAACAAAATTCAAAATCTATATTCTTTAATAACTTAAAAACAGCACTGTATTGAGAAAGTTTAAGGGGATATAACTCAGGGTACGGCAGGTATGGACCTTTTCTTTACGGTTGGTAGCACCCTCCCGTAGCATTGAGAAACCGTAAATACCTTGGTCGGGTAGCTGCAGTATTTCGCCCGGAAAATTTTTAAAATCCTCAAAAATTTGGATTTAAGAATGTAATTCTGATGAAAATGTAAAAAGTTTTGAAGCACACCCCTGGGGGTCACAGGGGGTGTGGTCGGTAACAATTTCTTATTGGATGCCATTGCCATTATTTAGTTCCCCTGACCCGAAATATTTATATCTTTTGGGGTTACACCCACTAGGAATTTTGCAACACTCTCCTGACTAATAATACATTGTGGGGTGGAGTGATACAACCTGTAGTATCAAGTATCATACACCTGGCAGGTGCAGGTTTCACCTGCTGACCTGCCTGCTTCCGAGGCAGGTATCACCTGCCTCGGATCTATTTAGAACAAGTTTAAACAAAATTTGATTTTCGGCGTTCGCGTCCCCAACGCAGATTTCTGGCGTCCAAGAAGAGAGCAAGGCAATAAAAGGATTTCGCAAAGCGTCAATTATATCAGTCTGACTCCAGCCAAATTCGAAGAAGGAAGTTCTCTGCTCGCTCTTTGCCTACATATATCACTACCTAGTTTTTTTCTCGTTTATATAACGCCAAGAATAATTTAAAATTCTGAGAAAATGGCGAGAACTTGTTGTTTCGGAGCCTGCACGGTGGGATATGGAACGCTCATGATTGGAATTATCAACATTGTAAGTATTTTTATTATTTATTAATAATTATTTCTACAATTACAATTCGCACGAGGAGATTACTCTTATCAAACTAATAAAATTGCGATTGTGTAGCAATAATTGTTACCCTAAATTAAAATGTGAAGATTGTACTCTTGACTGGACTGTAAGCAGTATTAATTACTTAATTTCAGCTCTGCGCCATCCTCGTCGTAATCCTGAATTCCATTGTCATCTTCCATTTGATGACGATGAAGTACCCCGATCCAATTAAGGAACCTAACTTTCATGAAATTGGTACGCATATTTTTTTAAAAATATAAACCCTTTCTACAATATAAGTAAATAGTAAATACCACAAGTATTAATTTCTACAGCCTTTCGCTACTTAATCGTCTGTTGTATCAGCATCTTCATGGCGGTCGTGTACTTGATCTTGTCATGCCTCATGGTGGATGGATATCGCATGGTAAGCTGTACATGTACATATTTCTGCGAAAATTAGTACAATTGTAACAAAAAAAAATTATCATATTTTTAGCGAAAACACATCTTCATCACGCCATAGGTGGTCTGGAATTATGGGGCCCTTTGGCTCAGCGCTGTCGGGACTATTTACCTGTTTTTCCTGATCGCCGCCGCTGGACATGTTGGTACGGGATTCATTGTCCTCCCTGTTGGTGGGCTTTACTTGGCAGTGCAGACCTACTTTGTTTACGTGGTGAAAACATTCGTCGACGGGTTAAAGGGAAGCTCGATTTATTAGGTTTTTGACGCAATACTGGATGAAATGGTCAAAATGGACGGACTGGATTACTGGATGAAGTACTACAAATTTTGTTTATTCTTACTATATTCTTCTACTATATACTTAATATGCTAAATTTCTTAAGGGTGGCGGGATTTCTTTATTAAAGTTTGGGACACACAATATATTTATGATTTAAAAAAATTTGTGTACACTTTGAATTGGCGTTGGTGGTCCATTGTGAATTTTTTTTATTATCTTCAAGCTTTTGAATAAATATTAATTATCTTTCAAACTTTTGAATAAACATTCATGCAGTTATATTTCATCTGACAAAGCACCATCGACAAACTAAAAAAAGCATGTCAAAATCGCCATCCTCTTGACTTCAAACTACAAAACTGCTCTTGTCGGATTCATCTTTACAGTCTCCAGATAAAGAAGGGTCACAAATTACATGGTGCACCTAGAACGCATAGATGGACATGAGGTCGGCGAAGGGCAAGGTCGCAAAGTCGTTAAATAGGTTGCATGGACTAGTGATGTTTCTATGTAACTTGTTTTTTCTCGTTTATTCGCTCGCAAAAAATCAAAAGTTAAAAAAGAGTAGAACGGAAAGTGGGTGGAGTGTGTTAGGCGTAGGAGTAAAATTTTTGAGTAATTTGTGCCACATTCTGAATTCAAAATTTAGAAAACAGTTGTGAAAGTTCGTTTGCGTCCTTTGTTCACTCAACAAAATTCAAAATCTATTAATAACTTAAAAACAGCAGTATATTGAGAAAGTTTAAGGGGATATAACTCAGGGTACGGCAGGTATGGACCTTTTCTTTACGGTTGGTAGCACCCTCCCGTATCATTGAGAAACCGTAAATACCTTGGTCGGGTAGCTGCAGTATTTCGCCCGGAAAATTTTTCAAATCCCCAAGCAATTGAAAGAATGAGTTTAGTTCTAGGAAGCTCACCCACTGGGGGTCACAGGGGTTTGGTCGGTAAAATTTTTTTGGATGCATTTGTTTACCTAGTTCTCCTGAACCGAAATTAATATGTATATCCTGTAGTTACATCCACTGGGAATTTTGCAAGACTCTCCTGACTAATAATACATTCCGGGGTGGATTGATACACCGTGTGTCCGTGTATTATCATACACTTGGCAGGTGCAGGTGTCACCTGCTGACCTGCCTGCTTCCGAGGCAGGTCTCACCTGCCTCGGATCTATTTAGCACAAGTTTAAACAAAATTCCATTTTCGGCGTTTGCGTCCCCAACGCGGATTTCTGGCGTCCAAGAAGAGAGCAAGGCAATAAAAGGATTTCGCAAAGCGTCAATTTTATCACTCTGAGTCCAGCCAAGCCAGAAGAAGGAAGTTCTCACTCTGCTCGCTTCTTGCACTTTCCTCGCCAAAATCATCCTAGTTTTTTTTCTGGTTAAAACCCGAAGAATAATTTAAAATTGTGACAAAATGTCGGGAACTTGTTGTTTCGGATGCTGCACGGAGGGACATGGAACGCTCATCATTGGAATTCTTAACATTGTAAGTATTTTTGTTTTATTTTGTTATAAAATTATTGCCCCACGCCCCACTTACAATTCGCAAAAGGAGATCTAAATATGTATTATCAAACTAAAAAATTGCACTCATAATATTGTTATCCTCCTAAGTAAAAATGCGAAGATTGTACTCTCGATTGGATTTTGAACAGAATTAACCAATTTCAGATCGGGGCCATCCTCTCCATGATCCTGAATTTCATTTGGATCTTTTTGCTGATCAACCATCCCGACGAAATCGAGAAAGTTTACATTCGTCAAGATCGTAAGCATTTTTATTGAATATGTCACATTTTAAAATTCAGCCCTTTCCATTGCCACAGTCAACAGTGTAAATAGTTAATACCAATTAATTAGTTAATGCAAATTAATTTCTACAGCCCATCGCTACATCACATTCAGTTGTATCTATATCTTCATGGCGATCGTGAACTTGATCTTTTCCTGCCTCATGGTGCATGGATATCGCGTGGTAAGCTGTATATTTCTGCAAAAAGTGGTACAATTTTTGTAATAATTTTTGTCATGTTTGTAGCGAAATCACCGCTTCATCATGCCATGGTTCGTCTGGAACTACGCGTCCCTTTGCGTCGTTGCTGTCATGATTTTGATCCGGTCTTTAATCAACCCCTCGTCTGCTGCGGTATTAATTGGTGGACTTTACCTCGCAGTGGGGACTTACTATTCCCTCGTGGTGAAAAGATTCGTCGACGAGTTGAAGGGAGGCTTGATTTATTAAACTTAGGACACATATAATATCATTATTATTATATTATTATTTATATAATTTTATACAAATTTGTGTATACTTTGAATTATTATTTTTAAATCTGCGTTAGTTAGAGAGGACATATTCATTGAGAAAATATGTATTAATTATCTTCCAAGCTTTTGAATAAATATCTATTATCTTTCAACGTTTCCAATAAACATTCTGGCGGTTATTAAGTAGGTTATTCTTCATCTTTATTAATTTTCATCATTCATCAAGCAAATCACGATCGGAAAACTAAGCATCATATCAAAAATTGTCGTCTTCTTAGTGTTAAGAAGAAGGGCCCAGCTCGTCCTGTCGGGCTCATCTTTAAAGTCGGGAGGTAAAGAAGGTCACGAATTGCATGTTGCAACTCGGGCAAGAGGTCGGCGAAGATGTTGCATGTAATTGATAACAACTTAATGTTTCCTACTTATTTTTTCTCATTTACCGATATTAGCTCGAGAGAAAATATAAAGAGTGGAATCGTTAAGCGTAGGGGTAAAATTTTTGAGTAATTTATGCCACAGAAATTTCTTTAGTTCGCTTTTTAATACTAAATTCAACACTTTTGGCATAAAGTATTTAGTTTATTTTTTCGATTTATAATTTTTGCATTATTTTATACAAAGATTTAACAAACATGAAGTATTCTGTTTCTAGAAAAAGTCCTTTTTACAGTGCTTATGCTCTCTCACATTATATAATTCATTAAGACAATTATAGGTGGTGTAATTAGTCATCCATCTGCCCCCCACCTAGGTTCAATAACGTTCCACCCACTCGGATAATAAATATTTTTATACTGCCAAACGTAAAAATTCTGCCCATCCCCCCGCTTGGGGTATAACCACTTGATATAATTCTCATTTAAATGTGCAGCATACACAACTTTATCCTTCTTCTCGCCCCCCAGATAAGCCGCCCACCAGGAAAAAGTACTATTCGGAATTATAAAATGTTTACACCTCGTCAACAGATAAAATTCCTCCAGACTCGTCAAACTCGTTGGATCGGACACAATGAAAGCATTAAAGTTGGGGAAATCCTTCAAAATCGGAATAAATGTTTCAGTAACATATTTTAAATCATCTGAAAATATGAATAACGAGATGTCTTCAAAGTTCCTTAGTTTTTTGACCAGTCCGTCAAGCGCCGCGGTATAATAGGAGATGGGAATTGTAGCATTAAACTTAACAAAATCGCCACGACGGATGTGAACCCCAACAGGAATGGTGCCCTTCCTGGAAATCGTCTTATCCCATGTGACCGCTTCTTGTGAGAGGAGTCTTCTCCTGAAGAAGCTTGAAAATTGGAAAATCTTCCGAATTTCGTCGCGATACTGGGCAAAGTAGACTTCTGATTGGCAGTAATCGATGATCGAGAGGGAGAGGATGGTTCCATTCGTGGAGTAGGTGCCGTAGAGCAGGTCAGCGTCTCTGATGCGGGTGTGACGTGGAATGGTGTACGTTTCGTCGATTGTGTTCCAGGGGAAGAGTGGGATCTGGAAGGCGGCGAGGGCGACGGATCGGTCAGTCACGTTTAAAGGGCGGAATGGCAGAGCCGTGGAAAATTTGAGGTCAGGATTATCTGAGATAAGGTTGATGAGCTGGGTGCGAAGGCCGGCCCTTAGTTTGATGTAGAGGGGAAGGTCATGTTTCTTGGCGAGGGTGTATTGACACGCGTATTGGAAAAGTTGGTTTCCTATGCCGCCTTGGAGACGGAGTAATACCGCGGGTGGGGTGAGCCTGGGGGTCCAGATGGTGGGGACGGTTGGACGGCGGATTCTTTTTTTGTGGGATGATTTGGGTGTGACGAAATAGTCCCATGTCTTGATGTAAAACGTGGGCTGGTCTGTATCTCTCGATTTTCTGAAAATATATAAGGTAATAATCTTTTGTTAAGGACATAATAATGAAATTTAAGGGAATTATAGCTAAATGATAGCTTAGCAATTTAACTCGTGGCAGCCTGAAGTACATACGTTGTACTTTCATTGTCCATTAATTAACATTGCTATTATTTAGTTTCGTTTAAATGTGTCTAGTATTAGTCATCTGTCCAAATTATAGGTCCAATTCGTACTGGTGTCATTCTCGTTTATGGTGGATATCTGTATGTACAGCTTTGGGATGACGATAAACAAGATTATCATCACGATAATGATGGCGAGGAATGTGTATTGTGAACGATTTCTTCCAATCATGTTGTTTGTTTATAAACAGATTTATTTCATTTGCAGTTAATTTCACACAGTTGAATAATAAGGTAAATTTTAATTTGACAGTATTTAATTAGTACAGGAATCATAATATTATTAACTTATTATTAACTTCAAATTTTTACAAGCATCGACCTACCGCTCATTTTGGGACAACATTGCACCTTCCTCGGTGCAAGCTGAGAGTAAACTAAATACGTATGAGTAATTAAGTAAATGATATAAAATCTAATTTTAAACTTAACACGGTAAGATAACAGCAATAATACCAAAACTGGCCATAATTTTTACGAATAATTAGCAGGTTAACTCGTAATCTAAGGAAATCTTAAGTAATAATTATTTTTAACTGACAAGGTAAGCATTATGTTCTGGCTATGCATAAACAAATAGTATTTGAAATGAACGATTATTATTTGCCATAAAAACTTAGCCACATTATTTTCGTACGTACATTAATCTCATTCCATCCAATTATGTAAAGTTCCGAACTATACTCATTTTACATGAACATGAAAATTATTCCAAATCCACAACAGGCCAATAACTTTCTTCGCTATTTAACTCCTGTTTCACACACACAAGGTCTTCTTTTCTGTCCTCGAAAGCATTTACTTTTTGTGGATGAACTTGGCGCACGTGTTCGTTCATTTCCGCGGAGGACGACTTCCAAATTGCACAATGGTCACCTAAGACCCAAGTACATTTCCCCATGGAAAGTTCGGGATGCGCCCTAAGTGAACAAGACAGGTCACTTAAATAAATAAATACATAAATTTATGACAAACTGATAGAAAGGTTTTTCCCCTTACTTTTGGAAATGTTTGTCTAAGTTGGTCTTAAACTTGAAGGAGCCCCCACATCCGAGACAAGCAAATCCAAGACCGTGGTCAGCCTCGTGTTTGGTCAGTTCGTGAGAAAACGCGAACTCTTCAATGCAGGCGGAGCAGGAATGGTACAAGGACAACGGAATGGATATCTTCAACTTGGCCCGACCAGGAGTTGCTGTACTGGTACTGCTATTCATTATTGACATTGATTCTGCATCATCAGTCAAAGATATTGCGGATGATTCCAACTCTTTAGGTGGAACTGGCACATTTTCTACGGCGTGATTAAGACTGGCGTGCACCGAAAGACCATTCGCCGTGTGGAAGGGCGTCCCACACTCGTCACATTTGAAGGAAGGGGACGATAAGATGGAGATGGAGATGGTCTTTACGCTGTCGGTTGGAGATGGTTGGGGCGTAGGGACTTTAACGGTGGAGGGAGGAGAAGGAGGAGTTAAAGAGTGGACGTTGGTGGGGGTGAGTTCGACACCGTTGGTTTTTTTGGGGGTGTCGACTTCAACTTTTTTAATATTGTCGAGATTGCCGTGAGTTTTAACAGGAGAGGAAAGCAGCTCCTCCAATTCAGCTTCGATCGTTGTGGAGTCAACTGGCTTCTCTAAATTATTTCCTGGCGACGTTGCTGGTAGTTGTGCTGGCGATTCTCTGGGCGGTGATGTTGGCGTGAGATCGTGTCCCCGTTTTTGACCAATTGATCCTACTTGGTCAACGACTGTGGGTAGTTTGACAGGCGCCCGGGTCTTCGACGGGTGACCAATCTTCGTCGTTTTATTCAGCTCCTTGCGTTTACATTGAATCTCGCCAGCATGATTTTGAGCAAGGTGACGGTGCAGGATAAATCCTGTGTTACACTTTGTGGGGCAGAGGGGGCATTGAAGAGTGTTCGGAGAGATACGTGCCTGTCATGAGTGGAAAAAATTGAATGTTATCATACGAATAGTGACCAGAATTACCGAAATTAGGATCAATGGTTGACTATTTCTTACCTTGGGACGTTGTTTTCTAACGTTTTCTCCCGTGTTACCTGCGCCAGGTTGGTGAGGTTCCTTCCTATGGGTTAAAGCATTCAACATTAATATATGCTCCGGTGATTTTTGCACAAAAATCATACATAAATCTGATAAATCTACGTACGTCAAAATTGGAGGCGTTGCTGGTGCTAATTGTGGCATCTTTTTGACCTGTTCCTCTTGAGTTAACGATAATGATTTTGTGCTCTTCACCCTGGGGAATAGATAGACCGGTGAGTCTGGTCTACAAAAAAAAGTAACACGATAAAAAAAACGAACTGTATTAACCAATGCAATTAATATTCCAAGTTATCCTACCGATTATCGTGTTCCTCATTATTCATTTGCTTATCGGCATTAATATCCTCAACTTCGTCATCATCTGTTATATCGAAGACTGGAATTTCATCCTCCAATTTTTGACGATTTTGTTGGGGTGCAGTTTTTATGGGTTTAAGCATTTCATTTTTCTTTGTTGGCAGTGTCGAGCTAATTTCTGGCGTAGCGTGTGTTACGGGGTCAATTTTGGTATCCCGATTGAAAACGACGGGTTTATTACTTATTTTGATTGGTTTGTCGGCTTGATTTAGGATTCGAGATTCAAACCCCTTTCCTTCTAAAGGAGGTTTTTTCTTGGCCAAAACTTGAGTAGGAAGGACATTTACATTATGCTTCTTGGTGAAACTTTTGCCATTAGTGAGAAACACATTCGTGATTTTATCCACGACTTTCTTAACTAGAATGTTTTCCTCGTCCGTCAATTTCCTCGTCTTTCCAACCCCCTCATGTACTTCGTTGGGTGGCAATTTGTGCTTCTTTGCAACGCTGGTCGATTCGTCGATCACTTCTGAAGATTTGTTCACGGACGAGGACTCTCCATCACCCTAAATTCGAATTGCACATGAAAAGTTGTATATGATTAAATAAAAGATGCGCGAAGTCGTAATGAATACCCTCACTGTCTTACAAACTTTAATTTACGGTAAATATTTCACTAACCATTCTCGACCTTGCCCTCGTCCCATAAGAGGTTCGTCCATAGGTCGAAAACTTCAGTTTAGGAGTTTCGTCATTAGCGACGGCATTGTCATCTACGGGTTTATCGGTCGAGGTACCAGTCTTTCTAAACCCACTATCCTTACTTTTATTTTCGCGAATTTTCCCAGTTGTCGTGGGGGCGTCCTTATTGGCCTTGGCGTCCTTATCGGCCCTGGCGTCCTTATCGGCCTTGGCTTCCTTATCGGCCTTGGCGTCACTTCTCTTACCCTTAGATTTGCCCTCAGATTTTCTCCATTTTTTCTCTTGCGTTCTTTAAAAAATCCAATTATAAAATTTATCCTCAAGTTCTTTTGTAACTTCATAAGAATTTTCTGCAAATTATTAATACTCACCTCTCTCGCTTTCCCTTATGCCATTGGGCAAGGTGGGCTAAAATCGCAAGTTTTGTTGGAGCCATGTCCCCACATAAATTGCAGCAGTAGCTTCCACTTCCACCCATATTTTTTAAACGTTTTTTTCTTTCTTTTACAAACCGAGTGTATAAAATCTAGTGTATATTTCGTAAATATTTTAAAACACGGCACATTATAAAATCTAAACGCAGGCAGGGTCAAAGTCTAACAATGGTACATAATTTGTCACGAAATTCGAAAATTTTCTGCTGTTTTGTGTGTACGAATCACTAAAAATTATCAAGATTGTTATTTTCCCTTGTTACACAGTAATACGTTAATAATCTTTAATTGATTTTCATAATTTCACTCAGGACGAAGGCAGAAAAAATATATTTTTTGAAAATGTAATGGTGATTCACAGAATATAGATTCTACCAGAAGAATCGATCTTATGTATTCGAGTGATGCTTATGGAAGAACGGGGAGAGCCAACCAAATAACTCGGTGTACATTTGGCCCACCTGGGGGATGGCACCTCCGCATCATCATCATCACCACATCTCCTGGCATCAAAAAATGATGATGAAAGCACATAGGTGGCGGTGGCACCCCCATTTGTGCACCGGAACACACCCTCGTAGAGCACCAAATTTGTGGAGACGCAGCTCAGAATGGTGTGTTCCGGTGCACAAATGGGGGTGCCACCGCCACCTATGTGCTTTCATCATCATTTTTTGATGCCAGGAGATGTGGTGATGATGATGATGCGGAGGTGCCATCCCCCAGGTGGGCCAAATGTACACCGAGTTATTTGGTTGGCTCTCCCCGTTCTTCCATAAGCGTCACTCGAATACATAAGATCGATTCTTCTGGTAGAATCTATATTCTGTGATGGTGATTAGATGTGGATGAAAAGGCAACGTGGATATGATTCAGGTTCACGTTATGTCGAACATACCAGAAGTGAAGGGTTGATCCTTATAATAGATTTTTAGTGAAGGGCACTTTCCAAGAAGTATGTACCAACGAGTTTTATAAATAGTAATAAACATAAATACATACGTATGTACAACAATGGACGCAAATACCAGTGTGGGGCAGAGTGAGATTAGTAGTCAAAGCGTGTCTAGTCGAGATTCAAAGTAGGCATTTTTGGCATGCATGAAATTATTCACGTTATTGGTATTGAGTTACCCCACTCTTCGTTAATTCCATTATTTAATTGATAATTCAGTTATCCTCCCCTTAACGTGTCCCACCCTTCTCGTCAGAATCTCTGAATTGGGCCAACACAATTAATAGCGTCATCAAAATCGGCAAAACCTAAAATAATAAACCAATTCAGTCAACAGCACAACCAAATAAATTAAATTATTATCATCTATCCACCCACCGACAAAATGAAACTTCTATCAAGCTTAAAATAATTTTCAGGTGTTATCCGTAGCTTGCACGTTTTCACCTTCATTTGAAAATCCCGAATCTGCTAAAACCAAAGAACAACTTGACCTTATCTTATTACCTTATTTTTCTAATTGTAAACACCTTATCTGCCACTCCCATCTCCCAATTTCCTTCCAATTCACACAACAAAGTTACCAATTGTACCCTCGCGGCCTCCAGCTTTTCTCCATCATTACCGTAAATGTACAGGACATGCATCGATAACACGGCACTAGTCAGGTTCGTCAGCATATTTCCAATTTCGCCCACTTTCACAGAAACAATGACAAAGTAGGTGCTACCCAAGATGAAAATTAGGTTAAATCCCACCTCTAAAAATATCCTTCTCCCCATTTTAGCATTAAAGTGATTCACCAGCTTAATTAAAATGCTATAAGCTTTCGAAATTCTGGCTATTTTTGTCCCAGTAATTTTCCCGAGTTTCACCTCAGCCCGAATTGATGACACTGCAGCGGCATATATTTTAACAAAGAAACTTAACCAGACGGACAAAAATGCATTAGAAAAATAGCAATATGTCCAAAATAATCCAGCAATTACAACGGGACCGCTCTGACCCATGAAGGAATCCGCAATAACGCTATATTTCGAGATTTTCAAAAAATCCACTAAAATTAAATCACCCAAAAATAGTGAGATCATGACGATACTGATGAAGAAAACGGTACGGAGAAATGATGTACGAATTTCTTTTCGTAAATCCCGCACAGATTCAGGGTCCCACAAATTAGGCGTGATAAGACTAATCTTATCCACTTGATAAGCCCAAAAGACGAGGCTTTTCTTAACACTGAATAAACTCCAGGTTCGATTTCCTATCGTATATATGAATCCACAAAGAGTGTAACCGGCAAGGATTGTGGCGTCGGATGAGAGCTCCTCTAACCGTTTGAACGCGTTGTAACCCTTGTTGCCGAAGCAGATGATAAGAACTGAGAATATTGTTATAAATAATACATGAAATATAAATGGAATGCTGACGAAGTGAAATTGTAAAGATTTGCGGTAATTTTTCGGTTGAGATTGTGTATCTTTTGTAAATTTGTTTTGGGTTACGGAGAGTGAAAGATATCCGTTAAACTGGACGCCAAGGATGGGCCACTTTGCCCAAGTGAGGAGCAGTTCTTCGGGATGAATTGGTGGTTCCATCGTAAATTTCTTGTTTCCAGTGGGGAACTTAATAATAAAGTTTATGTTTTACTATCACAGTTTATTATGGTATATTTAGTAGATAGAACTGAAGTGAAATATGTATGTGTGTATGTAATGTGAAATGTGAGTCAGATATAGTAAAGTACATATGTACATTGGAGACAATATGTAAATAGATGAATCATGTAATAAAATTAACTATTCAATTAACTAATTATTTGTTGGGCGTTCGACGTTTGCCCAACACAAATTTTATTGTTTTAATTAAGGTAATTTGTGTTTCCCAATTAGCGAAACTCTCGCCTTCTCCTCAACTTCAAAATTTAAGGAAACATATGTATGTACAAAACGATGTATTAATAATAATAGTGTCAATTAAAATATATGATAAATTGACTTACGTATCTATTTATTACACCGAAATTTGTCTCGATCCTATCAGCAAACTAACGGTTTTATCCATGCTAAAATCAATCGTAGTCAGAGAGGTGCTTTTCTCCATAAAATTGCAAGAACCAAACATAATCTTCAAGGGATACAGAGATTTTACGCGTCTCTTCATCACAGAATTTCCTCTGATTTTTCTATCAGCGTTCCAGCCTCTCAACAAATCCGACGACGTCTGATGAACACTTCCGATAAGTCCAAAAACCCAGAATTGTACAATTACGGTCGATTCTACGGCACAAAGTAGCATGAAAAGTACGAGTGGGAGCGGTAACGCGTCGTGATAACCAACAGTGACATGGCCGAAGTCCAAATATTGGTGAGCTGCGTGGCGGGGAGGATACCTTTCTGATGAACGTCGTTGAACACACTGGTCAAAATTTGAAGCCTTTGGTACCGAATGAGTTCCTGATTTCGAGTGAACCTGAAAGATTTTTTTGTCACGTGATAAATAACAGTTCTGCTTCTGGGAAACTCGTAATGAAATGAACTTAACACTGTTCTTTCAATCTTCTGGCAAAACTTTGCACTTTCGAATATGAATGGACTTAATATTAATAGACGCAAAAAATATGAAAGGTTTCCTGGCAGATAATTTTATATTAACAATTAGCAGCCAAATACCCTTTCAATATTTTCCAGAGAATTGAGACTGCTTAACAGTAATTGCTTAACAGTAGAACAAAATTTAAATCCATGTAGTCAAGAATTTTGCCTCACATATTGCATAATGTGGTATCAATCTGTTACCGGGCAGTGTTTTTGTACTCACATTTGTACATAACTGTCGTTCTAGTAATTATGGAAATTTTGTTTGAAATAACACTACATACAAGTGACAACAACCTGCTACCAAACTTTACAGAATCACATTTGTGACTGCATTTTTGTATAGTACAGAAATTGGTAAGTAAATTATTTTCCCCTTACTTTACCAAATAGATCAAAGAGTCCAAAATAAACCGAATCCCGGGAAATAGAACGATGAAAACGGACCAAAAGGCATTCGTCAATTCGAACATATTCATCCAAAACTCGAACAAGGTCAGAATAGATTTCGCCAGAAAATGAGACCCATCTGGAACACTGCAGTCAATTAATACAGCTCCAACAAAGGGTGCCTCACACGGCATGGTAGCTCCAAAAATTGTTAAGCAAAGCGGCAAAATTATTGCGCTATAACATCCCGTCTTCATTACAAGGTCGGCCAATACATCCTTTTTGTAAATTGAAGAACCTGATAAAAAACGTGTGTAAAGCGTTTATCAAAACTAGTGCCATTTCAACACATGACACGTTTCCAGCTTTTTAAGAAATTTTCCAAAATTTTGTATCCCCACAGCCTGCAAAAAAAGAAGTGATTAATTTTCTCACCTTCATCTTCTCCATAGTCGATATAAAGTTGCAACATGTCCACAATTACGCCCCTCTTTGTAAAATTATACACATTGAAAAGATTCAGCAGGGCAGCCCCGTTGGCAAAGAAGATGCAGGTCGCATGTCCCACGGGTGAGACATTGGGGGACAAAATACACCTGTAAAATAACCCGTTCATGAAAACCATTCGCCAAAAGCATATCGTCAAACCAAACATATACACGAAAAATTTCACTCGAGAAGATTCTCGCAGTGTTGTAATTTTCTGCTGCTTCCCATCCCAATAAAACGGAATGGAGCAGCAAGTTGAGCTGATTTTTATGTGCAGCTTTATAAAGTGTACCCACTTTGAGATAATCATTGCAATTTGCATATATGTGATTTATTGTGGTAACCCTATCAATAAGAACGGTAAGATTGGAATGAATTTATTAAAGCAAATTGTTCTTACTAAAATATAAAGTTATGTAAATTGTGTATTGTAAGATACTTTTGACATTGATCTTTACGTAAGGACGACGCTGAAACATGTATCAAATGTGTTCTTAAATATGTACATTAATTTGAGGTCGCTGAGAATGTGATGAACTATGTCTTACATAAAATACCGGCTAGGACGATTACAGTGACATATTTAAATTCGATATTTGTGTGGTAAGTTTATCATTTCGAAATTGCTCTATGGAAAATTACAGCCGAATGGAAAGGTTTTACATAATTTTATAAACCCCAGATGTCCACTAATCCTAAGTGAAGTATGCTAAAGAAAGCATACCATTTGTTCAAATGACAACAGGAAAAGTACATATGCAGCGCATACAGCAATAAATAGATAAATACCTAGGTACATACATATCTACATGTGCAAAACGCGTTTGCCAAAACTACGAATAATTTACAATTCCTTTGTTATAAGTGATATTTATTTCTAGCCGTGACATTAAAACGGGTTGTACATATATATTTCAATTTCCTTGTATGTAGCTATTATATATGACATGAGCAGGACGTACGTATGTCGCTGGGGTCAAAGTAATTACTTCATTTAGAAGCGTAAATGAGTGATCCAAATTGTTGCTAACGTTGTAGAATAAATTGCAGTAAACTTGATACAAGACATCAACACGGAACGTACTCAAGCTTATAAAAAAATACATGAGATAGTATCTATGTAATTCTTCTACACTGCGTAGATCATTTTTGTTACACTTTTTCACACACGAATTCAATTTGTCCTTACGTTTTGCGATATAGATTTCACTTCCGGTACTTTGTTATCTCTACTGTAGTTCATATTTTACCTAGTTTAAATAGATAGACATATCCTTCCTTGTTGATGTGGTATATATATTTGTATATATATATATTTGGTATATATATTTATATTTGTTATTTGACTTTTTATTATATGAACCATGAACAATGAACATCCTCATTTAGTAACATGAGCAAAACACATACGCATATTATTTTTAAGTCAATGTCAATGACTCCTAGTGAAAACATTTGATGTCCAGTTTCAACTTCAACTTCTGCAAACAATGAGTAATGTGTAGTGCAATCCAATCGCGAAATGAGGATTGTTTACCAGGAAAAAAGTTTATCAATCATGACGAGATTAAATTGCATGCGTAACAAATCATAAACCAACTTTCGTGCTAAACTAATCCTCATAATGGGTTTGCGGCTCAATTATTATTAGTTTTCAAACTTATCGAATAATAGTTGGTCAGTTGTATCTCAATATTTATTATTTTTGATAAAAGTTGGCCCGTTGTATCTACATATTTATTACTTTGGAGGCATGGATTAATCAGTTTCTGGTTTGTGCTTGAGCCAGTACTAAAAATTACCTCCGCGTAATAAATGTAGGAATTTATATAGCTGGAAGCATGAATAGTACAAACAATTTCAGTGAAAATAGTGGTAAAGGTCAGGTCTACGATTCGGGGGACATAGCCTGGACCTTATCATGCACAACGCTAGTTTGGCTCATGGTATATATTTTTACATATATACATAAATTTAGTTCGAAATTATGACAACTTCAAAAATTGAGACATTTTACATATTCCAAAAGGTCCCTGGGATCGGGTTTTTCTACTCTGGCCTGGCACGGTCACGGAGTGCACTATCATTAATCATTTTGTGCTGTTGGTCCATTGCTGTGGTCTCGATTCAGGTGCGTTTGCCAATTTTTGGTAACTTTTAAAATGCGTAAGTTATAAAAATACTTTTACAAAATTTTCCAAAATAAAAAGACGCCCTTGATCGGAGTAAGTTTATACAAATTTGCAAGCAAATTTTCCTTCGAAATAGTTGGGAAATTTGCAAAAGTATATAAATTTACGGAATTTACGGATTTTACAATTTTCTCAATGACCTATATATGAGCTTGAAATTTATCAATCGCAGTGGTTCCTATTCGGCTACTCGTTAGCATTAAGTGATGGGAGCAAGTGCCCCTTTATCGGTGGCGTGGATCGTGTCCTCCTCTACGGACTGGATGGCCCCAACTACGACGACGGTGGTGGTAACAGGGTCGTCCCGGAAGTGCTTTTTTGCATTTATCACTCCATGGTGGCCGGAATAACGCCTGCCCTGGTCGTGGGGGCAGTCGCGGAGAGGGGTCGCTTTCTTCCAACGGTAATTACCTGAGTAAATAAATAGCTGATTAAGACTTAGTTGCTTATGGAAGAGATGATTGTCAGAGTGTAGCTTACTGCACAGGTCGTGTTCATGTTTATCTGGAGTACCTTGGTGTACGACCTTGTCGCGTATTGGACCTGGGGGCAGGCGGGGTGGGCGAATAAATTGGGAGCGTTGGATTTTGCTGGGGGCACGCCAGGTGGGCAACTGTGCATAAAATTTGTGGTCATTATGTAAATTAGTAAGTAAGTTGAAGGATTAAAAATTATGCTAAATTGCAGTTCACGTCGCGTCGGGCGCTGCTGGTAAATATAAATTGTATTATGTTTGAAATGCTGGATGGTATAAATATGTACACTTTTTTATTTTCAGCGATTGCTTATGCGATGCAGCTCGGGGAGCGAGAGGGCAGACACGTTCTCAATTACAAGGTATTCGTAGTGTTATATGTAAATTGGTTTAATTTAACCGAAGTTTGTATTGAATTTGTGTATATTCGCAGCCTCACAATTTGGTCCAAGTCGTTCTGGGCACTTCACTCATGTGGTTTGGCTGGTTTGGGTAAGCATAATTATTTTTTCTATCTTTCTTCCCTATTAAATAATTTTGAGAATTTTATTTCTTTTATTTCTCAAATACATACATACACAATCAAAATTATGCTTTTTGCTAATTCACTAAAAGTCGAAAACTGACTGTTTGTTGCCAGGTTTAATTCAGGTAACGCCATGGGTGCGAACGCGAGGGCGGCGATGGTCCTTCTGGTCACGAATTTATCAGCATCGTTCGGTGGGATCACGTGGGCATTGGTGGATTACAGGAAGAATAAATCGTTTTCTGCGTTGAGCTTCTGCTTCGGGGCGGTGGCAGGTATCGAAATATGACAAACTTTTGAATTCTTTTCAGAGCATAAAGCACAAATTTTAAGCCTAAATTTCGAAATTCATGCTTAAGCTAAAGTGTTTCGGAAATTGAGAAAAATTCAGAACGATGGCAACAATTTCAGGTCTTGTCTCCGTAACTCCCGCTTCCGGATTTATCCGTCCCGCCTCAGCCCCGGTATTTGGTATCATTGGCGCCATAGCATGCCGCTGGGCGTCCGGGTTGAAGCACGCCATCCGACTTGACGACGCACTCGACGTGGTCACCGTTCACGGTGTGGGTGGCCTCATAGGCACCCTGCTTACAGGAATATTTGCGGAAAGGGGGATGGCTGCTTGGGACGGAATTACGTGCATCGAGGGTGGTTGGATTGATGGGAACTGGATGCAAGTGCCGGTTCAGATTGGCCACTGTGTTGCAGGAGGAGTTTGGTCGTTTATCGTGACCTACGCAATTTTGTGGATTATGAATAAAATTCCAGGATTGAAATTAAGGGTTGACACGGCTTCGGCCAAATTTGGTTTGGATAAGGGCGAAATTGGTGAATGTGCGTATGAAAGAGTTCCTCCCGTTCCTCCGGGGGGTGAAGGATCGGGGTCGGATCCGTCGTAAAGCTATTAAATAGTTATGCATATTTTGAAATTTTTGTACCATATTTTCAATTTTTGTTAAACATTTTAATGTTCAATTTTTGTTACACATTTTATTATTTTTCAACGCTTAATATTTGTAATCAATTAAATAAACTACGTTGTTTAAATTAAGAACTTTTCAGCTATTATGATACTAATTTACGTTCACACCTTTTATAACAATGTGTACTTAATTTGAAGGTATTAAAGTATTCCGTCGTGTATAATGTTATTCATAATAATTTGTTGACAATTATATTAAATTAAATTAAATTATATTAAACATATGTATTTAATTTCGAATCTAACAAATTTTTGAAGGCACAAAACATTACCGTTAAGCAAATTAGATATTAAGTTTGATTTTGTGATACGCATTGACCACAAGACCACGATAGTTCCAGATATGTTTCAAGTCCTCGGGTTGTTGATTGTACCCGGTGTCCACTGCTTTGACCCAGACATCCATAGCGCTAGTAACATTGACCTCTATCTCCCACTGCGTCCAGGAATAGTTGCTGTCCTGTCTAGTTAATTTTACCACTTGCCAATTATCCCCATTGTCAAAGGACAGTTCGACACGCACTATTCCGCGACCCCTTCCAGCAAAAGCGTACCCTTGCAAAAGACAACAAAGTTATTGTCACTACGGTTTCGGTTTTACGGGTTTGCTACATTTCTTACACTGCAAAGCAAGAAATCATCAGTCAAAGATATTGCGGATGATTCCAACTCTTTAGGTGGAACTGGCACATTTTCTACGGCGTGATTAAGACTGGCGTGCACCGAAAGACCATTCGCCGTGTGGAAGGGCGTCCCACACTCGTCACATTTGAAGGAAGGGGACGATAAGATGGAGATGGAGATGGTCTTTACGCTGTCGGTTGGAGATGGTTGGGGCGTAGGGACTTTAACGGTGGAGGGAGGAGAAGGAGGAGTTAAAGAGTGGACGTTGGTGGGGGTGAGTTCGACACCGTTGGTTTTTTTGGGGGTGTCGACTTCAACTTTTTTAATATTGTCGAGATTGCCGTGAGTTTTAACAGGAGAGGAAAGCAGCTCCTCCAATTCAGCTTCGATCGTTGTGGAGTCAACTGGCTTCTCTAAATTATTTCCTGGCGACGTTGCTGGTAGTTGTGCTGGCGATTCTCTGGGCGGTGATGTTGGCGTGAGATCGTGTCCCCGTTTTTGACCAATTGATCCTACTTGGTCAACGACTGTGGGTAGTTTGACAGGCGCCCGGGTCTTCGACGGGTGACCAATCTTCGTCGTTTTATTCAGCTCCTTGCGTTTACATTGAATCTCGCCAGCATGATTTTGAGCAAGGTGACGGTGCAGGATAAATCCTGTGTTACACTTTGTGGGGCAGAGGGGGCATTGAAGAGTGTTCGGAGAGATACGTGCCTGTCATGAGTGGAAAAAATTGAATGTTATCATACGAATAGTGACCAGAATTACCGAAATTAGGATCAATGGTTGACTATTTCTTACCTTGGGACGTTGTTTTCTAACGTTTTCTCCCGTGTTACCTGCGCCAGGTTGGTGAGGTTCCTTCCTATGGGTTAAAGCATTCAACATTAATATATGCTCCGGTGATTTTTGCACAAAAATCATACATAAATCTGATAAATCTACGTACGTCAAAATTGGAGGCGTTGCTGGTGCTAATTGTGGCATCTTTTTGACCTGTTCCTCTTGAGTTAACGATAATGATTTTGTGCTCTTCACCCTGGGGAATAGATAGACCGGTGAGTCTGGTCTACAAAAAAAAGTAACACGATAAAAAAAACGAACTGTATTAACCAATGCAATTAATATTCCAAGTTATCCTACCGATTATCGTGTTCCTCATTATTCATTTGCTTATCGGCATTAATATCCTCAACTTCGTCATCATCTGTTATATCGAAGACTGGAATTTCATCCTCCAATTTTTGACGATTTTGTTGGGGTGCAGTTTTTATGGGTTTAAGCATTTCATTTTTCTTTGTTGGCAGTGTCGAGCTAATTTCTGGCGTAGCGTGTGTTACGGGGTCAATTTTGGTATCCCGATTGAAAACGACGGGTTTATTACTTATTTTGATTGGTTTGTCGGCTTGATTTAGGATTCGAGATTCAAACCCCTTTCCTTCTAAAGGAGGTTTTTTCTTGGCCAAAACTTGAGTAGGAAGGACATTTACATTATGCTTCTTGGTGAAACTTTTGCCATTAGTGAGAAACACATTCGTGATTTTATCCACGACTTTCTTAACTAGAATGTTTTCCTCGTCCGTCAATTTCCTCGTCTTTCCAACCCCCTCATGTACTTCGTTGGGTGGCAATTTGTGCTTCTTTGCAACGCTGGTCGATTCGTCGATCACTTCTGAAGATTTGTTCACGGACGAGGACTCTCCATCACCCTAAATTCGAATTGCACATGAAAAGTTGTATATGATTAAATAAAAGATGCGCGAAGTCGTAATGAATACCCTCACTGTCTTACAAACTTTAATTTACGGTAAATATTTCACTAACCATTCTCGACCTTGCCCTCGTCCCATAAGAGGTTCGTCCATAGGTCGAAAACTTCAGTTTAGGAGTTTCGTCATTAGCGACGGCATTGTCATCTACGGGTTTATCGGTCGAGGTACCAGTCTTTCTAAACCCACTATCCTTACTTTTATTTTCGCGAATTTTCCCAGTTGTCGTGGGGGCGTCCTTATTGGCCTTGGCGTCCTTATCGGCCCTGGCGTCCTTATCGGCCTTGGCTTCCTTATCGGCCTTGGCGTCACTTCTCTTACCCTTAGATTTGCCCTCAGATTTTCTCCATTTTTTCTCTTGCGTTCTTTAAAAAATCCAATTATAAAATTTATCCTCAAGTTCTTTTGTAACTTCATAAGAATTTTCTGCAAATTATTAATACTCACCTCTCTCGCTTTCCCTTATGCCATTGGGCAAGGTGGGCTAAAATCGCAAGTTTTGTTGGAGCCATGTCCCCACATAAATTGCAGCAGTAGCTTCCACTTCCACCCATATTTTTTAAACGTTTTTTTCTTTCTTTTACAAACCGAGTGTATAAAATCTAGTGTATATTTCGTAAATATTTTAAAACACGGCACATTATAAAATCTAAACGCAGGCAGGGTCAAAGTCTAACAATGGTACATAATTTGTCACGAAATTCGAAAATTTTCTGCTGTTTTGTGTGTACGAATCACTAAAAATTATCAAGATTGTTATTTTCCCTTGTTACACAGTAATACGTTAATAATCTTTAATTGATTTTCATAATTTCACTCAGGACGAAGGCAGAAAAAATATATTTTTTGAAAATGTAATGGTGATTCACAGAATATAGATTCTACCAGAAGAATCGATCTTATGTATTCGAGTGACGCTTATGGAAGAACGGGGAGAGCCAACCAAATAACTCGGTGTACATTTGGCCCACCTGGGGGATGGCACCTCCGCATCATCATCATCACCACATCTCCTGGCATCAAAAAATGATGATGAAAGCACATAGGTGGCGGTGGCACCCCCATTTGTGCACCGGAACACACCCTCGTAGAGCACCAAATTTGTGGAGACGCAGCTCAGAATGGTGTGTTCCGGTGCACAAATGGGGGTGCCACCGCCACCTATGTGCTTTCATCATCATTTTTTGATGCCAGGAGATGTGGTGATGATGATGATGCGGAGGTGCCATCCCCCAGGTGGGCCAAATGTACACCGAGTTATTTGGTTGGCTCTCCCCGTTCTTCCATAAGCGTCACTCGAATACATAAGATCGATTCTTCTGGTAGAATCTATATTCTGTGATGGTGATTAGATGTGGATGAAAAGGCAACGTGGATATGATTCAGGTTCACGTTATGTCGAACATACCAGAAGTGAAGGGTTGATCCTTATAATAGATTTTTAGTGAAGGGCACTTTCCAAGAAGTATGTACCAACGAGTTTTATAAATAGTAATAAACATAAATACATACGTATGTACAACAATGGACGCAAATACCAGTGTGGGGCAGAGTGAGATTAGTAGTCAAAGCGTGTCTAGTCGAGATTCAAAGTAGGCATTTTTGGCATGCATGAAATTATTCACGTTATTGGTATTGAGTTACCCCACTCTTCGTTAATTCCATTATTTAATTGATAATTCAGTTATCCTCCCCCTTAACGTGTCCCACCCTTCTCGTCAGAATCTCTGAATTGGGCCAACACAATTAATAGCGTCATCAAAATCGGCAAAACCTAAAATAATAAACCAATTCAGTCAACAGCACAACCAAATAAATTAAATTATTATCATCTATCCACCCACCGACAAAATGAAACTTCTATCAAGCTTAAAATAATTTTCAGGTGTTATCCGTAGCTTGCACGTTTTCACCTTCATTTGAAAATCCCGAATCTGCTAAAACCAAAGAACAACTTGACCTTATCTTATTACCTTATTTTTCTAATTGTAAACACCTTATCTGCCACTCCCATCTCCCAATTTCCTTCCAATTCACACAACAAAGTTACCAATTGTACCCTCGCGGCCTCCAGCTTTTCTCCATCATTACCGTAAATGTACAGGACATGCATCGATAACACGGCACTAGTCAGGTTCGTCAGCATATTTCCAATTTCGCCCACTTTCACAGAAACAATGACAAAGTAGGTGCTACCCAAGATGAAAATTAGGTTAAATCCCACCTCTAAAAATATCCTTCTCCCCATTTTAGCATTAAAGTGATTCACCAGCTTAATTAAAATGCTATAAGCTTTCGAAATTCTGGCTATTTTTGTCCCAGTAATTTTCCCGAGTTTCACCTCAGCCCGAATTGATGACACTGCAGCGGCATATATTTTAACAAAGAAACTTAACCAGACGGACAAAAATGCATTAGAAAAATAGCAATATGTCCAAAATAATCCAGCAATTACAACGGGACCGCTCTGACCCATGAAGGAATCCGCAATAACGCTATATTTCGAGATTTTCAAAAAATCCACTAAAATTAAATCACCCAAAAATAGTGAGATCATGACGATACTGATGAAGAAAACGGTACGGAGAAATGATGTACGAATTTCTTTTCGTAAATCCCGCACAGATTCAGGGTCCCACAAATTAGGCGTGATAAGACTAATCTTATCCACTTGATAAGCCCAAAAGACGAGGCTTTTCTTAACACTGAATAAACTCCAGGTTCGATTTCCTATCGTATATATGAATCCACAAAGAGTGTAACCGGCAAGGATTGTGGCGTCGGATGAGAGCTCCTCTAACCGTTTGAACGCGTTGTAACCCTTGTTGCCGAAGCAGATGATAAGAACTGAGAATATTGTTATAAATAATACATGAAATATAAATGGAATGCTGACGAAGTGAAATTGTAAAGATTTGCGGTAATTTTTCGGTTGAGATTGTGTATCTTTTGTAAATTTGTTTTGGGTTACGGAGAGTGAAAGATATCCGTTAAACTGGACGCCAAGGATGGGCCACTTTGCCCAAGTGAGGAGCAGTTCTTCGGGATGAATTGGTGGTTCCATCGTAAATTTCTTGTTTCCAGTGGGGAACTTAATAATAAAGTTTATGTTTTACTATCACAGTTTATTATGGTATATTTAGTAGATAGAACTGAAGTGAAATATGTATGTGTGTATGTAATGTGAAATGTGAGTCAGATATAGTAAAGTACATATGTACATTGGAGACAATATGTAAATAGATGAATCATGTAATAAAATTAACTATTCAATTAACTAATTATTTGTTGGGCGTTCGACGTTTGCCCAACACAAATTTTATTGTTTTAATTAAGGTAATTTGTGTTTCCCAATTAGCGAAACTCTCGCCTTCTCCTCAACTTCAAAATTTAAGGAAACATATGTATGTACAAAACGATGTATTAATAATAATAGTGTCAATTAAAATATATGATAAATTGACTTACGTATCTATTTATTACACCGAAATTTGTCTCGATCCTATCAGCAAACTAACGGTTTTATCCATGCTAAAATCAATCGTAGTCAGAGAGGTGCTTTTCTCCATAAAATTGCAAGAACCAAACATAATCTTCAAGGGATACAGAGATTTTACGCGTCTCTTCATCACAGAATTTCCTCTGATTTTTCTATCAGCGTTCCAGCCTCTCAACAAATCCGACGACGTCTGATGAACACTTCCGATAAGTCCAAAAACCCAGAATTGTACAATTACGGTCGATTCTACGGCACAAAGTAGCATGAAAAGTACGAGTGGGAGCGGTAACGCGTCGTGATAACCAACAGTGACATGGCCGAAGTCCAAATATTGGTGAGCTGCGTGGCGGGGAGGATACCTTTCTGATGAACGTCGTTGAACACACTGGTCAAAATTTGAAGCCTTTGGTACCGAATGAGTTCCTGATTTCGAGTGAACCTGAAAGATTTTTTTGTCACGTGATAAATAACAGTTCTGCTTCTGGGAAACTCGTAATGAAATGAACTTAACACTGTTCTTTCAATCTTCTGGCAAAACTTTGCACTTTCGAATATGAATGGACTTAATATTAATAGACGCAAAAAATATGAAAGGTTTCCTGGCAGATAATTTTATATTAACAATTAGCAGCCAAATACCCTTTCAATATTTTCCAGAGAATTGAGACTGCTTAACAGTAATTGCTTAACAGTAGAACAAAATTTAAATCCATGTAGTCAAGAATTTTGCCTCACATATTGCATAATGTGGTATCAATCTGTTACCGGGCAGTGTTTTTGTACTCACATTTGTACATAACTGTCGTTCTAGTAATTATGGAAATTTTGTTTGAAATAACACTACATACAAGTGACAACAACCTGCTACCAAACTTTACAGAATCACATTTGTGACTGCATTTTTGTATAGTACAGAAATTGGTAAGTAAATTATTTTCCCCTTACTTTACCAAATAGATCAAAGAGTCCAAAATTGGTGCACAAATGGGGGTGCCACCGCCACCTATGTGCTTTCATCATCATTTTTTGATGCCAGGAGATGTGGTGATGATGATGATGCGGAGGTGCCATCCCCCAGGTGGGCCAAATGTACACCGAGTTATTTGGTTGGCTCTCCCCGTTCTTCCATAAGCGTCACTCGAATACATAAGATCGATTTTTCTGGTAGAATCTATATTCTGTGGGAAAGGAATGAATTGTAAAACGCGACACATTAAATATGCTTACGATCTTGTTGAAAGTCAGGGTCCTCGATGTCAGGGATTCGGTCCTCGATGTCAGGGTCCTCGAAGTCAGGGATTTCGTCGGAATAGTTGATCATCCAATTGACGTCTATGGAATTCATAATCAAGGAGAAAATGGCCCCGATCTGAAATAATTTAAATCTGTTTAAAATCCAGTCAAGAGTACAAATTTCACATTTTTATGTGTGACAATTATCGCTACACGGGAGAAATTTTATTACTTATTGTTAGTGTGATAATAATTCTCCTTTTGCGTTGGAACGCTGATAGAAAAAAACTTTGTATCAAGGATGCTGGAAAATTTTCGGGCCATCGTAACCGGCCCCAATTTTTTCTCTTTCCGTAAATAACTGCGAAAAAATTACGACGGGGGAAGCCAGATCGGTCAAAAAATACGAAGGGTGAAGAAAAAATACACAAAAAGGTGACAAAGTCGGAAAAATTTGTGACGGGAATTTATTGGCAAATTTAGGTCGAGAACAGAAAGTTTTTTTCCACCAGCGAGTGGCAATAATTGAATAAATAGAAATACTTACGATATGAAGAATTCCAATGATGAGCGTTCCCTGCCCCACCGTGCAGCATCCGAAACAACAAGTTCTCGACATTTTCTCCGAATTTTAAATTATTCTTGCGGTTTTAACCAGAGAAAAAACTAGGATGATTTTGGCGATGAAAGTGCAAAGAGCAGAGTGAGAACTTCCTTCTTCTAGCTTGGCTGGAGTCAGAGTGATAAAATGGACGCTTTGCGAAATCCTTTTATTGCCTTGCTCTCTTCTGGGACGCCAGAAATCTGCGTTGGGGACGCGAACGCTGAACATCAAATTTTGTTTAAACTTGTTCTAAATAGACCCGAAGCAGGTGACACCTGCCTCGGAAGCAGGCAGGTCAGCAGGTGAAACCTGCACCTGCCAGGTGTATGATACTTGATACTACAGGTTGTATCACTCCACCCCACAATGTATTATTAGTCCTGACAGTGTTGCAAAATTCCCACAAGTGGGTGTAATCCCCACAAGATATACATATTTCGGTTCAGGGGAACTAAATAATGGCATCCAAGAAATTGTTACCGACCACAACCCCTGTGACCCCCAGCCTGGGGGCCCCAGGGGGTGTGCTACAGAACTTTTTACATTTTCATCAGAAACTCATTCTTAAGTACTGTAAATCCAAATTTTTGAGGATTTTAAAAATCCGGACGAAATACGGCGTACTGCAGCTACCCGACCAAGGTATTTACGGTTTCTCAATGATACGGGAGGGTACAAACCTGAAAGAAAAGGTTCATCGGATACCTGCCGTACCCGATGTTACACCCCCTTAAATTTAATAAAGTGCTGTTTTTAAATTATTAAAAAATATAGATTTTGAATTTTGTTGAGTGAATAAAGGACACAAACGAACTTTCCCAACTGTTTTCTAAATTTTGTATACAGAATGTGGCACAAATTACTCAAAAATTTTACTCCTACGCTATACACACTCCACCCAATTTCCGTTCTACTCTTTTGTAACTTTTAATTTTTTGCGAGCTAATAAACGAGAAAAAACAAGTTAGAAACATCAAGTTTTTATTGAGTCCATGTAACCAGCATCCAGCTTTATGACATGAATAAATCGTATTTTAAATGTATTTTAATAAGTGTTTAAATGCAGATCGTAACCCGAATAGTGTATGCTTATGCTTAACGACATTGTGACCTTGCTCTTGCCTGTTTATACGTTCGAGGTGCAACATGTAATTTTTGACCCTTCGTTTACTGCGGACTGTCCGACAGGATGAGCGGTGCCCTTCGACCCTAGGTCAAGAAGATGACGATTTTAACATGTTTTTTTAGTTTGTCGATCGTGCTTTGTCAGATGAAATATAACTGCATGAATGTTTATTCAAAAGTTTGAAAGATAATTAATATTTATTCAAAAGTTTGAAAACAATATTTTCTCAATGAACATATCCTCCAATACCAATTCAAAGTATACATAAATTTTTTGAAATTAACATATATTACGTGTTTCCCAAACTTTAATAAAGAAATCCCACCACCCAGAAGAAATTTAGCATATGAAGTATAGAAGTACATAGCAAGTAAAAAACAAATTTATAACATTTCATCCAGTAATCAAGTCCGTCCATTTTAACCATTTCATCCAGTATTGCGTCCAAAACCTAATAAATCAAGCTTCCTTTTAACCCGTCGACAAATGTTTTCACCACGTAAACAAAGTAGGTCTGCACTGCCAGGTAAACCCCACAAATAGCAAGAACAATGAATCCCGCACCGACTTGTCCAGCGACGACCATCAGTAAGAACAGGATCACAGTTGCGGCAGCACCGAGGCAAAGGGACACATAGTTCCAGACCAACCATGGCATGATGAAGCGGTGTTTTCGCTAAAAATATGATCACATTTTTTAATTAAAATTGTACAACTTTTCGCAGGATAAATATATATACAGCTTACCATGCGATATCCATCCACCATGAGGCATGCCAAGATCAAGTAGACGATCGCCATAAAGATCTGGATACAACTGAACGTGATGTAGCGACGGGCTGTAGAAATCAATTTGTTTGTGGTGTTTATTATTTATTTACATTATGGAAAGGGCTGAATTTTATAATGTGACATATTCAATAAAAATGCTTACGATCTTGACGAATGATTTGGTTGGGACAGTTGATCATGAAATAGATCACAATGGAATTCAGGATCATGGAGAGGATGGCGCAGATCTGAAATTATTAAATTCTGCTTAAAATCCAGTCGAGAGTACAATCTTCACATTTTTATTTAGGGTAACAATTATCATTACACAAGTGCAATTTTATTAATTTGATAATACATAAATCTCCTTTTGCGAATTCTAAAAATAATTATTAATAGTATAATAAAATTACTTACAATGTGAAGAATTCCAATCGTGAGGGTTCCATGTCCCACCGTGCAGCATCCGAAACAACAAGTTCTCGACATTTTTTCAGAATTTTTAATCATTTCTTGGGGTTAACCAGAAAAAAACAGGTAGTGATGTTGGCGAGAGAGCGAGCAGAGAACCTCCTTCTGGCTTGGCTGGAGTCAGACTGATAAAATTAAGACTTTGTGAACTCGTTTATTAGCGCTGGAAATCTGTGTTGAGATTGAGATTGTCAACGATCTCAAGGTGAGATTCTCAACTTGAGAATCAAATCAAATCTGGTTGAAACCTGTCCTAAATCCGATTTACTCAAATTATGTAATAGTGGACTGCACTGTTTCAATGGTCGATTCTGTTTTTTAAGCTCACTTTACCCCTATTCAATGTCGTTTTTTAAAATGTAAATTTCTAAAATGCGTCAATTTCATTAGTTTTGAGATGAATGCAATTTTTCACAAGTACTTTAATGTAATGTTAATTATTGGTACTACGAAACATCATGACGAGCAAACACGGTCTTAAGAAAGTCGGAATTACATAAGTACTCGTACTTAATTCCGACTTTCTAGTTTCTTCTGATTCTTCCGATAAAGTATCTCGTGAGATACTTAAATATTTAATAGCATTTCATTATTAAGAAATGTAATATTTGTTGTAACTTTATATGGTCTCAGATTTTTAATTGCTATCATTTCGGCGAGAATAATCGTCAACATTTTTCATATATATTCAACTTCATTAACGTCTAAGACGAACGGTCTACAAGAGACGTTTTTTTGCTAATTTTTTTAAACGTGTTAAAATGTTTTATGTTCTATTTAGCTGAATTTGTATCGGATTATCATAAATTGACAAATTTATCTAAAGTAAACTTGTTCCATACACAAATAAATGCCTTTCGTAATTGCACGAACTTTCTACAGATAACGCGTTAAACATAATTACAAGAAATGTGTAAATGGAAATTTGTAATCACACATTTATGTGCATAAATATTTAAATATCTATCGATCGTGTTGGAATACAATAAACACTCCTTTGTGATTAATAAATAAGCGTTAATCTACGTTATGAATACCCTAATTTGAAAATTAAATTATGGAGTACATACATACCATTAGTAGCTTGAAGATGTACGTACATAATTCCTTCCTGACTATGTATATATGTATGTATGTACATATACATTTATGAATAAGTATGAGGTACATATGTATGTATGTACATACATAAGGTTCACGTGAGTAATTATTAAAACAGTTATACACTTATTATCATAAATATCTTTACGTGCTATAATTATGTACATTATTTGTCTATTTCGTCCAGAATTTTTTTTTTCTTTTTACAAAGCACATCCTGTTGTTCATATTTTATATGTCGACACAATAGTAAAAACTTGGTTATAACTTTAGCCAACATTTGGGTGAATGTGTCAATTTACTTGTTTTGTCCTTCCCTAGGATTTCCTTGTTAGTATAGATACGCATCTCCTTTGGACATAGTATGTATATATTCACACATTTATGTGTTCCTTTACTTGATAAAGCTTAAAATGCAGTCGAAAATTGCACACAAATTTGGCTTGGTTTACAAAATTCTTATACAATTTTCGTTCTCGCCATGTAATTGTATTCCCATACCGACCTATTTTTCCCATTGTACTTTTCACATAAGAACAGACTTCACCCGGTATGACGCAGCGGGTAGAATTGGCCCAGATATTTTCCCCGACGAATTAAGTGGAATTATCCCGAAGTCAAGGCAACCTCCCGTTATCTTGACGCATATTAACGAAACAATCGTTAGCATGTTCGAGAAGAGAGGTTATGGAATGAAAGAAATCCTGCCGACTTATCATAGTGACATCACTTATCGAAACGTATATTCGAGGCATAATGTGTGCACTGTTGTACAAATATTTTCATATTGGTTACCTCCTGGCAATGTCTCACTCCAAACTTTTATCGCCATCCGACAAGTCCTCGATTCCTGGGAGAATCCACATTTAATCTTTTTCGAAGACGCCAACCTGGGTAAAAATGCGATTTTGATATTTCCTATAGTTTCTCATATTGCTACCAACGCAGTGTTTGGAGTGTTTAACAGCGATACTGGGGAGACTAATTTGATTCGATGGGTGAAAGGAAATCGTGGAAGCCCCAAAGATCTCGTTGATTACTACGACTTACTTCACCTCGATTGCTAGCAAAGTTCCCATGTCGCCCTTGGAAATATTGTGTCGCGACCTGCTCGGGATTCTCGATCCCACTGAAGGGCTCCACACCATCGCCACTGCTCTCCTCAGCCGCACCATTTTTGTCCCCTCGTTTCATAAGGGGGTCGAAATAGCAGAAAATATTTCTCGCACGGTGCAAGTTGAGACTTGTGCGGACCCTCACGTTTGGGATTGTTTTAGTAGCAAGGACGAGGGCAGTATCGAGATTGGAAATAAATTTGCTGTGATAAGTGTGAAAGAAGATATCGCAGCATTTTCCAATTATTTAAACTTTTTCGGGGCGAAATTCATCCAAGTGGAGAACGACAGTCCGAGCCCGATAACTTTCAGGGTGCCTTGGATCGTGTATTATAATGGGGTTTATGACATCTTTTCCCGCTATTTGGGGGCACTAGTAGAATCAGGGATTCATTCCTGGTGGCGAAGAAATTCGCACGTGGCGGGACAAGTAAGACTTTTGGTGCAAAATAAGTTTAAAATAAGGGCAACCAACGAGTCCGGCAGTATTTATGGGTTAGTGCAGCAACTTTGGGCTAGCGGAAGGGTGGGAAGTGTAAATATGTTAGGTGGTCAAGCGGGATTGGGGGGAATTGAGATTAATATGTTGTTAGCCCCTTTTATCATTTGCTCGGTCGCCTTGGCGTTGGCGTGGGTCGTGTTTTTGTACGAATATACGATCCACAAGAGCATCGTTACAATAAATAGGAAAATTAACAGGTTTATGAAGTCAGTAATCAAATTGTACGTATTTATTTGTCAGGGTTCGAATTAACTGGCTATTTTATTATGCAATTAATAATTATTATGTCTGTCTATTAGTGTCTATACCTCTAAATAAATCTGACATTAAAATTATGACCTTCTCGGTTCCAGACATTAGAATATTATGAGCTATTGGATACATGTGACAGTGGAGAGAATGTGGATAACCATGAATTGTGAGCATTGTCAGTTAGTTCCTTCACCGGCTTGAAACTGGACAATGATAACCAAATATGTCGTTATGGCGGCGATCATCTAAATATTAAGAGAGAGAAACCAAAAATGGTAATAAATACTAAAAATTGCACGTCAATTATCAACTAACCGAAAGGAACAGTCGTAAATTTAAGTCCATCACTGAACTGCCAATCGTGATAGGATCAAGGGGAATGAATCCTGTAAGATCACGCTAAAAATATAAATATCAAACCAGAATTTAAAGAAATCTAGGTATTTAACATGAAGAAAATCTTGTTAACACTTGAACACTTTGCTTTTTACCGTATCGTCACTCTGGTAATTTGAACCGTTAATCGATGTCACCACAACGCCACAAATTGTGTCGTCCCCCAACCAAAAATATTTCACCCTGATACAAAATTCTTTACTCCTCCCTTCCAGCTTGCTCGCACTGCTCGCCAACCAGTAAAAGTACCCCATGAAAACGGACAATTGCAAAACGTTCACGACATTTAAAACTAAATCGCTCCTTCCAATAATTAGCAAAATGAAGTAAACGAAATACAGCAAGTATCCCAAACTGTTTATCACGTACAAATTCAACGAGGTTCCAAACAAAGCGTTGAATTTACACACGTGTTCCCCCAGATTTGCATAAAGTCGCGAAATCCTTCTCATTCTCCCGAGATAAATTTCCCTCCTCGCTTTGTAAAATATTGGCCAAAAGAGTGACGCAAAAGTCGTAACTTGTCACAAAATAGATGACGCCATGTAGCGAAAATAAGGTTAATAGTCCCTTAAACGCCAACACCCAGGCTTCAATCGCCACGACGAAGTAATTTCTGATGACGGCGGAATGATCAAATTTGGCGGTGAAGTTTACAGCTAGATAAACTTGTATAGCGGCAATTATAATTTGGAGGACGAAATGAACCAGAAATTTGACTCGGGTGTGGAGCAAATTTGCCGAAATGAGGTGATCCTGTGGGGACGAGAATGTCTCAATTTTATCTACCAAAGTGCAATAAGTTTGCCAAAATTTGCAGAAATTTGACCTGTTTATGAATAAATTATAGCGGGTAAGTGCTGGGGTAAAAATGGAAATGATTAGCCAAGTAGTGTTGGTGATTAAAAAGGTGTTTCTGGATTTGGGAACAAAGTCGGATATTGCGGTAGTGTAGGCGTCGAGATCGAGGAATGGGGCAACAATAAAGGGCACGAAGATGACGGTAGTCAACGTGAGGAGGTAAATTGTTGGGGGTGATTTATACCAAGGCGGGGAATTTAGGAGAATTGGTGAATTTGTTTTTATTGAAATTGGAAAGTACCCGCAGAACTGTAAGATTCGGAAAGGGAAGACAGCTCCGTTTAATAAAGATGGGCGAGGGTTTGAAATATCGGTGGGAATTTGAGATGAAATTTTAGACCCCATTTTTGGGATTGAATTGGGAAATTAGGTAAGTTATCTATTTATGTAAAATGTTTAGTTATTCAAAGATAAGCCCCATTATTATAAGCGTTGTATTACATAGTAAGTACAGGATTTTCAAAGTATATGCAGTGAAATGAGAGGGGCGTCTGAGACTGTAACCATAAATGTATGTATTAATTGCAAATATATGTAGGTATCGTCTCATAGCTTAATGTTCGGTTAGGTGGATTAACAAGCACTTTATTTTATTCTCATCCTAATGAGAAACTACACTAATGAACAATTTAACAAATTACAATAACATGAAATACATAATTCAAGAAACGCAAACGGTTATTGAGAACGTAATTAATTTCGTCGTTAACTTGTACACTCTATATAATTTAGAAGCAGGGACAATGAAATTAACAAATTATAATTATCAAAAACCAACTGTAAAGTGTTTTTTTAATTTCATCACTATATGTATCTGTTCACCTAAGAAAAGTTATAAACTTACAAACTTAATATTTCTGGAAATTCGGATAAATTTAACATGCTTAATCGTCTGGGGTCAAACAATTAGACAATTAAGGTAGAAACCATCATATTGAGATTGAACACTATCTATCCATAGGCGCTAAAACACTCATCAATTTTAGATTCATTCTAGCAGTACACACTCTGCACTGCACAAAGTCATGAACAGCATCAAATATTGAGGCAGGCCTTACATAGTAACATTGTAAACTCCGTAGATTATGTAAACTTGCAAACTTTTGCAAACTTTACAAGCATTTCTAAGGAAAATTAGCATACACATTTTTGCAAACTTATTCAGGTCAAGTGTGTCTTTTTATTTTGTAAAATTATTTTACAACACTTACAGATTTTACGAGTTACCAATGACTCCATGAATTGCCCCATTTAGCTCCCCATTTACATAACCTTATGCTAATTAGTCATAGTTATTATTGCATACATATAATTCAATCCTTATAGGTTTAAACAACCTCAGGATAATTAACCAACACCGTTGTCAACCCGCTAATCACATTTTCCAAATATGCGGGGAATCCGTTATGTCGAACTGCCCTAATTGGCCCAACGCTCACCCCGAACGGTTTCAACGACCGCACAACTCTTTTCCACACTTTGAAATTCCCGCGCTCCGTGGACCTCTTCATCTCCAATCGGATCGTGACGCTGTCGTTGGTGATCTTCCCAGAAATGCTGAGAAACAGACAGGGAACGATCAACATCATTGCGAAGAATTGCCAGACGATGACCTGCTCAGGAATTGGAACTCGGTGAAGAAGTCGGATCGCCACGAAGCCCGAAGTTATTGTCATACAGCCGAAAAAGGCGACCTTTTCGGGGAGCATGTGTCTCGGGTAGGATTGATTGTGTAGATTGTTGATGATGTAGAGGTACGTGTAGTACTTTACTTTAGTGGGTAGTGCATCTCTGCAAGATCTTTAGGTAAGAAAATTTGCAGGTTTATTAATTTGATAATTAAAAAAGAACTTATCAATGGGTAACCAATTCCGTGGTGTTGCTGACTCTTAGTTTCGAACACTATTATAAATCTGGTATAGCTACGCTGGTATTGATTTCTTGGTATTAAAGCCGCTAATTCTTGGTGTTCAAGATTATACCGGTCCTTAAAAATTTGCTACTGATATAGTAAAATTTTAATACCGAGCTATTACATTAATTACATACTGCACGATATTACTTGTCGATACCACTTTGATAGAGGCATATGTTAATACCGCCTGGTATTATTTTAACAACCCAGATAACAGGTCGCTATGAATTCGCTTAGAGAATTCGCAGAGAATGTCGCGTTAAAACAGAGAACTCGAATTCTCTCAGATTTCGTTATTATTCTCGTATCGAATTCGCATCGAATTCGGTAATTATTCGTACCTAAATTCGATATTACGCTCATTTCAGAATTCGTAACGAATTAGACTCGAATTCTCAGAGAATTCTTCTATCGAATTCGAAACGACTTCACTATGAATTCTTAAACGAATTCGCTGTTATTGTAGTTAGGAATTCTCCCCGATTTCGATAGGAATTCTTCTTACAGGAATAGGAGACTATATACTGTTCGCCTTAAATCTCGAATTCGTAAATAATCCTTAGAGAATTCACTATGATTTCTCTCTTTCACGCTGTTATTATATTTTTAAGTAATTTTAGCTGCCACATTCAAATCTTTCCTCATGGGAAGGAGACGACTTTTTCAGTTGAGTGCTCGCCAAAAAAGAAGACTTGTAAAAAGACGCAGTGAAATTTTTGAGGAAAATTTAAATAGTGACCTAGTCCAGGCCGAAGGGGAAAACATTTATTTAGAACAAGTGTTCGAAGAAGATCTGGAAGAAATTGAAGTCGGAAGTAACACGAGTGAAGGAAGTTCAACTGAAACAATTAGCTCAGAAATCGAAGGTGAAATTGATACTTTCGATATTACATATAGTATCCAAAATTGGTCCCTTGAATTTAAAATTCCTCATAATGCAATCTCATTATGCAACACTCTAAAACATTTTAAAAATATGTTAATCTCAGATGCGGTAGCAGCTCACCCTAGGACTCCAAATTTTCCAGACGAGGGCACAGTTGACGAAGAAATACACAAATCTCTTAAGAACGTCGCAGATAGAGTTGGGAAGCGTATGAGGTACAAATATATACAATCGATAATAACTGTTGGAAAAGATTTTAGAAATAACATTAGTATATTTTCAATAGGAAGTGACTTAACATCGCGGCCAATTTCACTACCAGGGTCATCTGATTATTCAACTTATGTTTATTTTAATGTAAACAGTTATGTATATTACATGATATTTAGAATAAATAACATAAACTATAAGCTGGATTAACTCGAAATATAGGAGAAATCGTATCGATTTATTACTTAATTCGCAGTGAATTCGTATAGAAGTCGCATTAAATTCGTGGAGAAGTCGCATTGAATTCGTTTAGAAATCGTTATGAACTCCTACATATTCATCGAATTCAAGACGAAATCGCGAAGACTTACCGGCGAAATCGATATACGATTCTCCATCGATTCTCTGTCGAATCGGCGGACATTTCCCTTCGATATCTCCTCGAATTTATCTCGAAAGTTGGAAATTCGAGGCGAATTCGATATCGATATCAAAGCGAATGTAATATCGAAACATAAGAGAATTCAGAGCGAATTGTTATCTGGGAAGGGATTTCTAAGAGTGTATCATTTAACAAAGCTTTCTTGGACATGAAAATTAGTGATTTCTATCCATCTCACCTCAACAATTGAAGGGCGGTATGTTCGAAAAGTACCGCGCAGAGAAACCACGCCTGGAACAACGTCGTTGCAAAAATATTTATCGTCTTGGAATAGAGTTCCACCCCCAGAAATATCAAAAACGTTGATCGGCTACCATTCTCCGAGAACGCGTGGTACACGTATTGTGGTGAAGTCGGCTGGTTGAGGTAGACCAGATTGAGAAATATGGGACCCGTCACTGCACAAAAGACATTGACCTGAATGATCAGATTGGCCAACTTTTCAGATTTTTGGACTATTTCGGACCCCGCAAGAATTGACAGACCTTCAAAAATAAAATCAGTACACATTTGAGTAGATGATCAGCAAAATAGTATCACGGTTCCTGTCCCTTATTTTCCATGGTACTTTGTTTTGATGAACAGGGTTATGCAAATTCAAAATTTCCAAAAATCGGAGTACTTAAAATTTTAATGTACGGGAATTTTGTAGTTCAATTTTGATCAACAATTCTTGACAACTTTTCATCAGCAGAAGTATCGAAATTCCCATACAAATTAAAATTTTGATTAATCTGATTTTTTGAAATTTTGAACTTACATAACCCTGCTTACAAAAACTATCATAAAAAATAAAGTACAGAAACCCTGGTTAATATTTATGCAACTACGTTTCAATTTGCCTTCCAACATGACAATTTGTCGAAAGAAGTACACCTGCTCCCTCCTCTTGAGAAATGGGCCGTACATGCATTCACTGCACATGATGTAGCCCACCAGCATCATGACGAGCCAGTACTTGTCCATGACGCTGAATCCGGTGCATGCCCCCATCGACCACCCCTTTATTTGCCAGGTCAGGTATAAAATATATGGGGGAAAGTGGAGACAGTAAGCGCAGATACATAGCTTGGTTAGCAGAGAGGTCGTCGTGGTCAAAGTATTGCGCGTATCGTCCCATTCGAATGGAAAGAGGCGAGTTTTTCGCAGAAATATTATGACGGTTCGAATGTCTGAAATAATTTTGGCAGTGAACATTATAAAAAATTTAAATTGCCGTTAAACACAAAAGACGATTGTGTACGATTATGACTTTGTGATTGTATAAGTGTGAGTATTTATTACGTCGCGATTTTAGCTAATCCGATAATATATACATAATTTTGGAATTGATGTCACTGAAATAAAGTACATGCATATTTCAGATATTATGATAAATCTGTATTGACTCTGCTTAGATAAACAAGAGATGTTTGTGAATACATTGTTGGAGATGGACATTTTCCACAGGTTGAATCTAGGGCATGTTAGCTCCGAGAAAACAGTAAATAGCATGAATAACTAATTATAACGTCAAAATATTCTATGATCATGTACTATACATATTTGCATCTTATGTAAATAGGTATGTAGTACATAAGTTCAGGGCTAACCTACATACATATATACTCGATATTCTGGTCTTAGTACATACTTACCTATGTCCCCACTTCTAGCTAAGCTTCTAAGACTAAAATACTTTGAATTGTTATAAATGGCTGCATGAAATTGATTAATCCAAATTGGGTATACCGATACATATGTGTCATGCAAGTTAAATTCAACAGAATTACATATTAATTAACTGATGTTACTGGGTACAGTCCTAACCCTTGTCGACTCTAGACCTTTAGCAGACAAATAGTGACACGAATAGATTTTTTCTGGATACATACATAGTTACATAATTCTTTATATATCTATATCTTGATGACAATTACAGTCGAGAGGTCATGATTTGCGTCATGTAATGACAAAATTCTCATAATGCGCCTTGACTCGATCGAGTCTCTGGTATAGATATGTACGTATCTGTGCAGGTACATGTACTTACATACCTAAGGATAAGTGCATGTGGAGGCACTTATGTACATACAGCAGCGTATAGATATCCAAGATTCCCTTTATGACAATCGAGATGATTTGCACTAATTTTGCAGTGCCAGGTCAACCCCGCATGACACGCAGCTGAATTAACAACCTTCCTTTAATTCCAAATAACGATTTCTTTTTAAGATTCAATAAAATTAGAGTGATAAGTTTGATATGAAATTGAAAAAGTAGTGGTTTCAAAATTTCTGAATAAATATACACATTTTTACATATGTAACTCATTGACATATGCAGATCGATACAAGTAGAATACTCAAATAGTTGAATTGACTTATTTTTAAGATAATTAGCGAGCTATAATCAGACTATGTAATCACATAGTTAGCTTCGTACTCCACCTGCTACGTCTGAGTCCCTAAACTGGGCCAGGACGATTAAGAGCGTCATTAAGATGGACAATGTCTGAAAACAAAACGATTTTTTAATAGAGACGAACAAAATGAACTAAGCACGTAAATATTTGGCGTACATTCGCGGCAACGTCTCATTTACCAACGACCAATTTACGGAAAATAATTTGCAATAACATTTGTTGGAAATTGTGCAAATTTACAGCTTCCCAACAAAAAGTTATGCGAAATGTCACAAACTTCCGAAACCCTCGCAAAATTACATATGCTGATGCACACGCTCAATTTTGGAAATTTTCGAAGTTTACCGTAAGTACACCTATTACATTGATTTCATAACATCCCAACTTACCGAAAGAATAAAACCTTTCCCAAGTACAAAGAAATTTTTCGGAGTGATCCTCAACTTGCAAGTGGTCACTTTATCCCGGAAGTTTCGAATCTGTCGATTTTATAAAAACTTCAATTAGATAAACCTACTAAATCCCCAGCATAAAATTAACCAACTTGACAGCTCAATTCGTCCTCGCGTCTATAATTATCTCCCAATTGGCACAAAATCTTCACCAATTGCGTCCTCGCCACCTCCAAATTTTCTCCGTCATTTCCATACAAGTACAAAACATAAAATGACATCACTGTCGTCGCGAAAGTTGTCGCCGCATTCCCAAAATCCCCCAATTTAATTGAAACAATGGCAAAATACGTACTTCACAAGACATAAATTAGGTTGTACGCCACATCCAAGAATATCCTGAGTCCAACTTGGTCATTGTAATGGTCCACCAAGGAAATAAGGACGTCATACGACTTGGAAATTTGCGAAATTTTTTGCACTGTTAACACATTACATTCTACTTGTCCCCTAATTGCATGGACACCAGCGGTATACAGCTTGATAAACACGCTTAACCAGATGCAGAGACAACAATGAAAAAAGTTGAAATAAATCCAAAAAAATCCTCCGATTGCGAGAGAAACAGGATTTTTGCGGAACGTTTCCGAAATGACGGTGGGTTTTGAAAATTTGAAAATTGTGACAAAAAATAAATCCGAGAAACAAATCGTGCCTAGTAAAAAACAAAATAAGGCGACATTGCGGAAAAACGATTTGGAAATTTCCTTTCTTAAATTCGTGACAATTTCGAGGTTCCACGTGGCAAGCGAGATAAGATTAAATTTATCACATTGATAAGTCCAAAATCCAAGGGTTTTATTTATGCTGACCAAACCGTAGATTCTGTTACCGATTGTATTGATAAAGGAACAGGAGGAGAATACGACAAAATGGTCTCCTTATCCAACTCGTCTCGCAGTACGACACACATTTATAGTTTATGTATTTAAAACTAAATTATGATTCACTTCCCCCACCTTGTTTCCATGGGACCACCCAAAACCTCCCCCAATCCCACATTATCAGTTGAAAATTTACTCCTCACTTGGGCAAAATGGCCCCTTTTTGGCGTTCAATTTAACGGATATCTTCCCCTCTCCGTAACAAAAAACGGTATAGAATCTCACACGCCCCCAAATATAAAATCACCCCCACACAGTAAATCATTATTCTTCAAACTATCCGGAATTTCCTTCATCTCCCAAATTTCCGTGATCACTGCCTTCATAGTTTTCATGGTCGGCTGGAGAAATGCCGATCTAGACGACGAATTCAACAAAGGACACGGCGTTCTCTCCAATTTCAACAAAGTCTCGTCCGACTTCGTAATAAGAATTAAGCATTTCTCCAGCCGACCATGAAAACTATGAAAGCAGTGATCACGGAAATTTGGGAGATGAAGGAAATTCCGGATAGTTTGAAGAATAATGATTTACTGTGTGGGGGTGATTTTATATTTGGGGGCGTGTGAGATTCTATACCGTTTTTTGTTACGGAGAGGGGAAGATATCCGTTAAATTGAACGCCAAAAAGGGGCCATTTTGCCCAAGTGAGGAGTAAATTTTCAACTGATAATGTGGGATTGGGGGAGGTTTTGGGTGGTCCCATGGAAACAAGGTGGGGGAAGTGAATCATAATTTAGTTTTAAATACATAAACTATAAATGTGTGTCGTACTGCGAGACGAGTTGGATAAGGAGACCATTTTGTTCAGAATGTTTTCAACTGTCAGAGGATTCAATTAAGTAATGACTTTGTGTTTGGGTGTCACCTTTTTCACATATGTTTGAATAAGTTCCCCATTATGTGAAAACATTGGCGTATTTATTCAATTAACTATTATTATAATTATTTAATCAACGCGTGAAAAGTTGCAGAAAGTCATTCAGTAATAATGATGTACATTCGTATGCATCATGCATACGTAATTCATGTACATATGTACGCAGATATGTACATAAGTACATTGTACATATGTACATATGTATGTATGTAGACAGACGTGCATTTGCCAGATCAGCTATGCATTATGAGCGTGGGTCAGTATATGTAATCTTGATAAGTGGCGACGAAATTCGCTACTCGTTCGTCAAGAAACTTAACCCCAACGGTTCCGGTTTTCGCCCCCCCCCCACTTTCCCGGCACCCGCGGTTGCACAGTTGCACAAGAAATCTGGTACACAAAGACAACAGTATTACACATTGTAGGACAATTGAAAAAAAAACAATTAGTTCAAAAAACAATGTTCAGAAAAACATCCATTCTGTCATAGGTCCTTTCCTCAAGTACATAATTAAATGTAATACTTATGACTTTCAATGCATTTTAACTGAAAGCTTGCCACTCTACATACTTACATAACTATCTTACACATGATCCTCTAAAACCGACCATTGTTTGAAAAGAAAGTTTATAAATAAAACGGGTTACAAAGGTATATTCCTGTCAGTCACAAATATCCTAAAGTTAGTCAACTTTGGAACAAAAAGTACAAAGCTATTTAAACTGGCATTATCTCCAACAATGAGAACTTTAGCGTTGGTGATATTATTTATGGGCGTGATGGTTTTGCTCGCAGAGGCGTATTTTGGTAAGAAAACATGAAATATGAATAAATTAATAATAAAAAATCTGTAGAAAAATTAATTGCAAACGTGAAAGTAATTTTTAATCTAACTTTGCAGCCGACGAAGAGGACAACTATTTCGGGGGAGTACCGCGGAGGGTCCGACGTCATCACTACTACCATGGCGATGTCATTTTCACTCCCCATGGACCCTTGTTCGGATATCGATATGGCCCGCGTAATTCGGGGAAGCAGTGTTAGATAGTCGAGATTCATTCTATGGAACAAATTATCTAATAAAACATCGCGATTCTATACACGAAAACAATAATCACAGTACTACACACATATTAATAATAAGCCCAGACTCGGGCTAAAAACAGGAATGGAGTCGTTTAAAATCAATTTGATAAACAATTTTTGCGTATCATTTTACGTTCTGGAGAAGAAATTCTAAGGAAAAATTATCTGGATAGAAATTCTATTTTTGTAAAAATAAAGTAATCCCAATTGACCTTATGTTATTATCATTGTAATTACACACAAGTATTTATAGATAATTTTCACTTTTGTGCTTTTAGATATAACTAATTGGAGGTATCAAAGTATGCAAGGTCCTGTACATGCAATCCGTTTTTTAAATAAAGATATTTAGATTTATAAAATAAATGATTTGTTTACGAGTATATTTTGATTACCAAAAATCTTTATTCAATATGTTTGATGAAGGTGACTGAGCAATTGCAAGATAAAGTTAGGTACCTTATCCCCGAATACTGCAGAGATTTTTGATTAGGGTTGCCATCCGATCGGATAGGATAGGATAAAAATAATTTTTATCCGATCGGATAAATCCAGTGTTCGGATAATCCGAGTCGGATAATTTCAGAAATATTATCCTATCCTATCCGATATCCGTCGGATATCCGACGGATAGGATAATCAAATTAATTAGCAAAATAAATACACATTTTTCAAATAATGCCAACAATTGTCGGGTATTCGATTTACATATGCTCTCCGTAAATTATGTCAAGTGCATTGAGCACAGTCTGAACTACTAAGGGAGTTGTAGGAATTAGAAGTGATACATATTTATGTATTTGACAAACGTCTTTTTGTAAGTCTCCACTTTTCTTTATTAGTTTAAATAAGTATGATACGCAGTATGTAATCAGGTTAATTTATCACAATGTCAATATTCAAGTTAATTACTTTAAAGCACCCACAGAACTAGATTGATTCTCTAAGCAATGGGAAAATAATCTTATATATTACCACAAAGGGAACCGTTTGGTGTCTGACATGGTAATGACTTTACATCTGCTTACTTTACTAAGATTTTCTGAAATTACTTAAATATATCCATGGATGAAAATGAAATACAATTGGAGATGGAATATTTACTTTACTTTCGCACATACAACGTGTCCAAATTACACTTAACTCGTCATTTTAAATTATCCGATATCCGTCGGATATCCGACGGACAACATCGGATAATCCGAGTCGGATAATTTGAAAAAATTATCCTATCCGACGGATATCCGAATCGTATTTTTCCTTATCCTATCCGACATTATCCGATCCTATCCGATCGGATAGGATAATCTCGGATAAAAACGGCAACCCTATTTTTGATTATGAATATGTACATACATACATATTGACATATTGAGACTATTTGAATACACACCAAGTAATTCATTTCGGTGAGACCACAAAAACTTTCTATTTTTAAGTAAATTATTGTATTATTGTAATTATGTAATATTTATAATTGAACAACCACCAGAAAACCATAAATTAATTTCAATGACACTTATGCAATGCTTTTGTAATATGGTTTGTTGCTGCATTGTAGTATAAATATTTACACGCATATTTATAAATTTCTACTCAGAAACCTAAATGTACATGATTTTATTTTCATATGAATAGATATAATATGAAAATTGTTTAAAAGTACAATCATCAGAAACTACAGCGACTTTAAATCTCTGCCCACTCCATCCGTCAGCGTGATCATGTTAGTGAAATCGCACCAGATACTCGTTTTCACTGTGCTTCGTGTTTACCAGTTTTAAAAATCTGTGAAGTTTGATGTTTACTCGATCAAGGAGTTCCTGCTGATGCATGAAATCTGAATAAATTGCAGTTAAAGTTGCTACATTATGCTTATTTCGACAGTGATATTTTTTATACGTTCCAGACTTCCAGAGTTGAATAAATTTCGGCATTGTTTTTATTTGAGAAATGGATTTTTTATATTTTACCAAATTAATACATCTTATTGTGCAATGAGAACAGCAATAGCGACATGAAAAATAAAATATACGAGAAGAACATTTCCACGAGATACGATTACGAGAATATTACATTGCAAAATTCATAAAGATATATTTATCAAATAGCAATATCATTTTTTAGTAAGACTCATTATGGACTAAAAAAATATTCCCGAAGAACTTTTGAGTATGCATCAAGATGTCTAACTTGCAAAGCGAAGTCTAAATACAATCACAGGAACACTTGCCAATTAAAATTTTCTAAAAGCCTTTCATATTATTGTTCCATTTGACACTTTGTATGCTTATACATACATTATTTACATAAAAAGATGTATGCATGCATACTAAAAGTGAAGTTGGGTCATACATACATATCTTTACGTTTTACAAATGACATTATCCATCCCGGTGTACTTTGAATTGAATCCCTGCTACACGTGCTGACTTTGCATGCAGTGTAAATGACCTTGAAATTTGTACGATATCTGGGGACGAAAGTTGATATTAGTTCGTCAAGGGCCATACCACGTTGAATGCACCAGTTCTCGTCCGATCACTGAAGTTAAGCAACGTCCGGCCCGGTTAGTACTTAGATGGGTGACCGCTTGGGAATCCCGGGTGCCCTTGGCGTCTTTTTTTTGCTTCATTTTATAGTGCATTGTAAGTTGTATTATTTAATATGTGAATTAGTACATGAATATGATAATAAGTATGTAATAAGTAGCAAATAGTTCATTATAACGGTTTTAATACATTTTTATATTGGCAAGAAGATTATACAAAAATACTTATAGCAAACTCCGTCCGCATTAATACATAAGTAAAAGAGCGTATTGAGCAGATATCTTACAAATCACGTGTCTACCTCGTGGAGCAGTTTGGTGGCCAAAAGGCAAAAACTGACCCCACCGCCAATTCTCTATTGTCTAAAAGCCAAGCGAGTCTGCACTTTTCGAGAGATTCCGTCGTCGCAGAGGTGCACACGCTGCTGTAGAAAAGAAGATAATTTTGTTGTACTGTTTTTTTATCAACTGTTTAAAACTATGTACATATGTCGAAATTAGTACAATTTTTACAAAGTTATTTTGTATGGGCAATTATAGACTTCGAAATTGATGTGTATTATGTATGGAATTTTGTATTTTTATTGATCGTGATATTTGATGCAATCCATGATTTTTGGGCTTTATGTATATGTATACTTTATAAATACATATGGAAATTTAATTAAGGAATTTGTAATAATTGTTGAGGAAACTGTGGAAAATGATTCACTTTGCTTTGAACCCGATTGGAATCTTGATGAGCTCGTTACGTTAGGAAATTTGTACAAACATATTTTGCATAGATATCTGTTTGATATCTTTTGTGTATTTAGTGAAAACCACCTAAAAATAAGCTTAAACGTTCTCAAAGAATTAAACAACTTTTACATTGCATACGCATTAAACAAGGCGGATTTAATGCATACGCATAATTTCTATTATATTTACTTCAACAAATAAATATTTATGTCAATGTCATACATGAACTACTCAAGAGATAATTTTCCAAGGGTAAAAGTTCCTCGTAAAATCTATGCAGGTGTTCAACGTACCTTTTTTGTTTGCCAGAAAGCGGAGAAAGGATTAGCCCCGCGAGCACGCCTTACCCTTTTCTCATGCATGGCTGCCGTATTTTCAGGTCAGCCAAAAACTTGCAAGAAAATTTTCCATACAGATAAATATCTATAATCTATTGGAGATGTAATGTACGAAGCTTGAGTTAGTTTGTAATAAGAAATATTATATTTCAGAACACTAAATTTTAAAAACTTCGACCTATCTTTGAAATATATTCATGTAGGCCATCAGTATAAGCAGAATCGAATGGTAACGAAGATTGCAACTTATGTATATTTAGGTACAACCATCAATATGGCGCACATACTATATACATACATAATATATGTATTTGTAGGGAACAATTAATCAGGCCCACGGCGAGGCAAATGGTCCGAAACGCATATAATTTGTTGTTGTATTCACCTAAAATTATAAATCATGAGATGAACATTGATGTAGCATATTATTTTACTACACGATGATAACCTCTTGTTTCTCCCTTTTAAGCAAGCCTCACCTCAGTTTTTTTAAGAATTAGTTTATTTTATTTTGCAAAAGTCTACAAAATTATTTTACAACATCTACGAACTTTACAAAGTTACCAAAACAATCACGGCGTGAATTGTCTCATTATAAAATCTAAATAAATGATAAATCACATTACACAAATTTTCAGGCGAACCCGTCCCCCCAGCCGATTCCGACTCGGACTCTGCCCCCAATCCGCTAAAGTGTTCCATTTGTTTCAAAAAATTCGGCACCGTTGATACAAAAGAGCGTCATTTTCGACACATGCACGACGAAACCTTTACCCGTTTACCGTGTCCCGCTGACGATTGTGACCTCTCCTTCAAGCGGAGGGATCACCTACACCGTCACTTAAAAAGGAAACATCCCACCGTCCCTTTTTTCACCATGGGCAGCAGGAGCCGACCCGTCCGCAAGGACGATTTCGAAAACATTGGCGACAGAATCCCGTGCCCGGTCGCCACCTGTGAGAAAACTTACTCACGCACGGACCACCTCAACATCCACATCCGGACCACACATCCTGACACGCCGGTAATAAAGGGGTCGAAAAAAGGGAAAAAATACGGATCAAAAGTGCCGGAAACGAAACCGTGTCCCGTTTGTGAGAAAGAGATAAAATCCTCTCGATTGAAGGAACACATGGAAACACACGCGAGCGGGGTCAGTTTTTAGCAGGAGCCGCGGAAGCGTGGGGGTATAGATAGGGACAGTCCCTTTGATTATCGATGTTCACATAATCACATCATCTCCCAATGGTATTGAAACCCCTTCCTTCCCTATGTTACGATGTTGATGTCCCCACTATGTCCCTCCGCTATGTCCTGCCGGCCAATCATTTTTATGCAAATATAATATATTTCCGAAAAGTAACATTTCATAAACTTCTTCCTCTCCCTCTTAGAAAACCCACCTGTGCAACACGTGCGGAAAACTCTTCCGGACCATGAAATCCCTTCGCAACCATTTGAAGACTTGTGTCAAGTAACTGACGACGATGCATAACATAATCTGACATCATATTTGAATTTAAAAAATGTTGAATAAAACTAAATAAAACATGTAAAAAAAACTTTATACTTTTACTTGTGGATCTTTTTTAGTTGATTTTTTTAGTTATATACAATATACATTCCTACGCAAAATAAGATGTATAAAAAATATTACCATTCTTCATAAACCTCTCTGAAAATGAATTCAGAAATAAGTCAGTCTTCAGGTAAGCATACATCGAATATTTATGAACAGTAAAATAATTTACCAAGTACATATGTATTGGTATCTGCTGCATAGAAGGTCTAAATGTGAATAGGTACATATGTACATATGTTATAAATATATGAAAGTCTTGGGAATTTTTTTGCTTAGGATTAGTTGACCTGAAACTGGTCGGAATTTTTTCCATCGACTGGACAGAAATAGAAGTCCTAGAAAAGTTGTATATACCCTCCACATTCCACCGGAATTTTCCCATGCTTCACTCCATCCCAACTAAGGGTTTCCATTTTAGCACAATTTTACGAAATCTCCCTCCACTCGCGTTTTACACTCCTCCAAGTCACCAACAAACAACGTCTTAAAAATATTTCGCGTAACGTTGAGATATTTTGTGCCCGAATAAACCCAAACATCTATTTAAAATAGAAAGGATGTCGTTTTACAGTGTCGAAGACATCACGCCGACCCTCGATACGACCGATATCCCGGTCGACCTGCTGTACGAGGATTTCGATCCCAATCAAAACTTGGACTGGGTCGACGAACTACCAAAATTAGGTAAGTCATTTTTCAGTATCAGTTATGTTACATACGTCGGATATGAATGAAAAATGACTTTTTCCATTTATTGACCTACAGTCGCCAAACCTTCTGAGAATGTTTATGGTCACTAGTAGGTCACGTAGGTCAAAGCATATTTTCTCATATTGGTCATATTTTCGGGTTTTAGGACATACTCATATTCCCGATCATATTTTTGGGTTTTTTCGTTCATTTTATCATTTTTGGCCAAATTCTAAGATTTAGCAACCAAATCGACAGAAAATGACAAAAAATTCAGTTTTCTCGCAGCCTGCATATAATGGAATTCGTGGCATGGGCGACCTGACAAAATATAAAAATTTCAAATACTTCATTTCATTTCGTTAAATTTATGTAAATAAGTAAGACCTTCTTACCTCGATTATCCGATTTGTCTGCAATTTTCAAAATTAACCAACTGCCACAGCAAGATCGGTTTAATTGGTTACTTTTTGTTTTGTGTCCATTGATAAGTACGTTTGAAAACTTAATACTATGTATAAACTACTAGTGCATTACAAAATTAGCAAATTTCCTTAAATTACCTTTGGAACCAAACTTTTTACTGCGCCGATCGCAAGATTGATTGGTTAAAATATTCAATTATCCGTAAAGGACGTTTTCACTTAAAAAAATCGCTACAAATTTACAATTGCGAATTTTGCTTACAACGCGATTGAACTTTTTTAATACCGGAAGCACTTTCTTCAAGAAATAAATTACAAATGTTTGGGAATGTTGTTAAAACTATGATATCATAATTTCTCATTTCGACCACTTCCAGAACCGCAAAGAGTGCAAATCACTGCACCTCCCCCTCCACAGTACGATCCGGACATGGTCCCCATCAGCCCACCCGCAACACCTGACCCCCGCCGTTCCGCCGCCCCTCCTGCACAACCCAAGACGATCAGCGCGATACAGGCTTTGGTCATGAGGAGGCAACGAGCTGCAGCCGGTCCCACGGTTCAAGCCGCCCAGGCCAGCGTCCCCCCGGGATCACAAGTGCCGGCCGGAAATGGGCACGGTTCTGGAGTCAGGCCCCCAGCATTCATTGGTAAGGCTAATTTTCTGTTATTTTTCGAAAAAATGTGAATTTTTAATTGTGTAATGGGGGATTAGTTTTCTTAATGAACCATCAAATTCGTGCAGCAATGACAATATATACGTACTGAACATATAGATATGTACATATGTATTGTCATTGTGTTTATAGTGGTACATTTATTCAGCGGTATATATGTACATACATGTACTACCGGTATTTAATTGGTAAATGGTGGGAAAATGACACTTTTGCATCACTTTTGGACTTTTTACAACTTTTTAGCACTTTTTACCACACTTTATGAGGTGTTAAAAAGTGTCAAATTGTCAAAAATTGATAAAATGGTAAAAATGATGAAATGTGAAAAATTGATAAAATGGTAAAAATCGGCAAAAAAATGGTAAATAATGGTAAACTTTATACCACTGCGGTAAAAATCACCCCACATGGTAAATTAAAAAAAACGATTCATATACATATTATAAAAGATAATCCCTTAATTACACAATTTTTGCAAAATAATTATTTCAAATTGCATCCACTAATAAATATTTTGTAATTTTCTTCTACCAGGGTACTCTGGGTTTACCCTTCAGGACAACTCTAGGACTTCAATCGCGCATCAGCCGATTGCCTATGTCCCATTGACACCGCCCCCACAACCGGAAAGCCCGTCTGAACAAGACGTCATGTGGATGTTGGGCCTACCTCAACAAAATAATACCTCCAGCTAAATTAATAACAATGCGATGGTGTGAAGTGTAAAACGATCCGATTTTGGTGAAATTTTGAGTCCCGAGAGTTAAAGTCAACACAATAAATGTTCTTGACGCAATTTGTGCGATGGTTCGAATTTGTAAAAATATTTGAGGGCAAAGTTGAAAATTTATAAATTTTTACCTCAAATATTTTGAAAAATTTTAACCATTTACAGAAACATTGGTTGTGCTGACTTTGTGGAACTGCATAATTTCAAAATTTCAACAAAATTAGAGTGTTACACTTCACACCATCGCATTCCAATATTTCGGTGATACATCATTCGTGAAGATGATCACATTAATATAACCTGAATATTCATAATAAATCTAGTATGTACATGTATGTATGACATACATATACATACTATATACAAATATAAAGAACGTCCGGGAATGAATGGGAATGCGCGCTCTAGCGAGTATATTGACAAATCAATAAACCCGCGAACTATAATAATTTAAATTTCTGAAAGCCCACTTCATTAGGGTCAATTTGGTATATCACTCTTAAATTTCAAAAATGGATAAGGGTAGAAGAAGCTTGTTTGAAAGGGAGCTGTTAGCAAAACGAGTGATGGAGTTCTACAACACGACAGCCAACCGAGACTCCAAGGTGACCTGGAACTTTTTTAAGCAGGAAGGAATTCCAAGTTCAAATGTGTATTCCTACATAAAAAAGTTCAAGGATTCCGAAAATGTGCAATTCAAGAAGCCAGCTGGTCGTCCGGCGAAGCTAGCGACCACTCGAGTGAAAAATAGAATTGAAAAAATTTTCAAAACCAAGCCATCAACGTCAGTAGCTGTAGCTGCCAGGAAAGTCAAAATTTCCAAAAGCTACCTGGGGGAAATTAAGGTCCATAAATTAGGAATCAAAGCAAGGACCAAAAAACCTGCACCAAATTACAAGCCCGTACAAGAAAGTCGGATCAAGGATTGCTGTCAAAAATTGTTGAAGAAAATGCGTGGAAAAGTAGTGATCCTGGATGACGAAACGTATGTTCCGGTTGACCCTTCAAATCTTCCAGGGCGTCATTTTTTTCATAGCTCGGATCCCTCTGAAGTGGCTTATGAAGAAAAAGTACGAAAAAAAGACAAATTTCCAAAGAAATATTGCATTTGGCAATGCATCTCCAGTCACGGACATGTATCAGACCCGGTAGTTCTCGAAGGGAATATCAATCAAGATATTTATCTGAAAAATTGCGTCAAGGCTGGATTGGAAGCATTTATTAATAGGTTTCACAAAAATGATAAAGTTTTGTTTTGGCCTGACCTCGCCACTTGTCACTATGCAAAGAAAGTGACCGAGTACCTCAGAAAGAAAAATATTGATTTCGTACCAAAAGATATCAACCCACCTAATGTACCCCAACTCCGCCCAATCGAAAAATTCTGGGCACGTTCTAAGTCAGTATACTCCCGGCTTCAAGATGTGCCTGACACCTTTCGAAAATTCAAAGGACGATGGAAGAAAATCACCTCGGAAGTGGCAAAAACTTCGGGAAAAAATTTAATGAAAAATCTTCGCAAGAAAATCGAACTAGTCGCCAACGGGGGTGTGGCGGCCTTAGCTATTAATTAAATTATGTAGGTACGTATTTGGTATTATACATATGCAAAAAGTTTAAAATTCCGATAACTCATTGTGATTTTATGACCACATTTTCAGACCATTCCCATTCATTCCCGGACGTTCTTTATGTACATATCTGTACAGTAAAGACATATTTTTATTTTATTTATTTTTTACTTTAATCTATATTAAATATCTATATTATTATCAATATTATATCTATTTAAGTTTTTTTAAAATATCAGATAGGGCCCATTTTTGTGCGGCGCTGGTCGCCTATCTTTTTAAAACATTCTTTTATGAATGATATATATGTAAAAAATTTTACTCTGCGAATACAATTTATACTCCTATGAATAAAATTACAAGAAATTAATATGAAAATTTTATATGGCACATATTAAAATTCACTTCAGCATTTTATCGTGAAAAAATTCATTTTTATCAAAATTTTACGACACGTCTTAAGTTACAAAAATTATATAAAAAGTCGTCTCATTCATGAAAATTGAGACTAAATCTCACTTTCACTCATATCCGCGAATAGCTCATTTTCATAGGACATCCTTTTACAGTGTAAATACAAAATAATTTCAATTTTAAATTAAACCTTGCTTGTTATTTACAAATTGTAATTGTTAATTGTTGACACATTGCGTTAAATAATTCGATTTCCAATGAACCTTCGACATCCAATCTTCTCTAAGGTATGTGCATGCAAGAAATGACTTAAATATTAATTGTATTATTTTATTATTTGTGCTGCATACTAAATTACAAATCGTGCCTTCTCTCACAATTTACAGGTGGATCCAGATAAACCTAACTTTAATTAAGGTGAGCTAAAAGTTTTGGAAAATATGGTAGCGTTCCTTAATTTAAATTTCCATTATTCATGATCACCAACTTTGAACTTGCAAGGCAAGGGCGAATTTTTTACGGCTTTAACTTCAAAGTGAAATTATTTACATCAAAACAGAAAACGTTGCAAACAAGAAACCTACAGTTTGGAAATTGCAATAATTTTAATTTTACAGTATTTCGTATTTATGTAATGCTTAATTCTCAGAGAGCGATAAAAATACAAAATTTCGTTCCATTTGCAGATTCATTAAAAAGTAAATAACGTGTCATTTTATTATAATTTAAGTTTATGATAACCAATTCGTCCATAATTACAAATTTAATATGCATATATATGTAGCGTTGGTTATAATACTTCTATGAATTTAATTATTTTTTATGCATAGACTGAAAGGGGAATCCATGGCGACGACGACGATCCCCTCCATGTCGCCATTTGGCGAATGTTGTTCCCTCTGCCTTACCCAATTGTCCATCCCCCCGACGAAACAGGCTTCCTTGCCGCCCACCTTTCTTCGCCAGCTCGTCGACCTGGTCGGTTTCGACGTGGCGCTCCCACTCTGCGACGGTTGTCATGGCGACGTCACCTCCGTCATTGATATTATTCGACAACTTGACAAACTACAGAAGGCGTTAAGTCGCGGAGTGGAGGGTGTAAGGGAGAAGAAGAAAGTTAAGACGGGTGGGTCTAGTTATTTGTCGCTTGTTACTTTTAATGACAGTAACTTAATGTCTATTATGTTAATTTTTGTACTACTTTAGAATTGGTCGCATAAACGGCATAAACGGTGGGGAGGACATGTCTTCCGGAGCAACAACATGGCTTACTCCACCAGAAGTGAAGATGGAGCAAGAAGAAATTGAAGAATGGATTACACCCGAAATTCCTTCAGAGGGAATCATGGCATCGCATCCCCCTCCGACCATGGGACATTTTTTAAAACCTTTCTCCCCCGCAGGGATGACGTCACGGCAAGATGAAAATTACCAAAAACAAGATGGTGACCAACAAGACCACAAGATTAGTAACGACGAGACAGAATCTTCTTCTGGTGACGATGACGACGAAAGTGGCGTCGATGAAGTCAGCCCTCCCGAATCACCATCCGACAAAAAGCCACCAACGATATCCACTCCTCGTCAGGGGACGCAAAAACGATCAAGCGTGACAAGAAATTTCGGACTATTGGACGAATTAATTACTACTCTATCGGTAATTTTTTTTACGTTTCCAATATTTGGTTTTCAACTGATTTTGATATATATGTAAAAGTATTCAGACTTAAAAACTAACTTTTTTGGCTAATTAATACATATAATTTTGTTAGTTAAAGCCACCACTCTTCCAATGCAACGCGTGCATGAAAAAATTCAAAACCAAGGGTCACATTAAATACCACGAATTTTGTGGGAATGCTGATAGTGAAAAGCCGTTCAAGTGTGACCAGTGCGACAAAGGATTTATTAGCAAATCCCACTATGAATATCACCTGAGAACCCATACCGGTAATTATTGTAGTCTAAGTATGAATTATCGCAAAATGTTCCTGAAATTGTAAAATAAATGCTTTAAACAAATTCTTAAACTTTTTAGGTGAAAAGCCGTACGCCTGCTCCGAGTGTGACCAAAGTTTCAACCAAATGGGCAGACTTACGCAGCACATGTGTAATTCTCACGGTGGAGAAAAACGTTACGTTTGTGATACATGTGGAGCTGGATTTACAACAAGACAAAGACTGCAAGCCCACGATGTGACCCACACTAGAGAAAGGCCCTTCTCCTGCAAACACTGCGACAAAACGTATGGTGATGGGGCGAGCTTACGCAGACATTTGATCACTCACACAGGTAAATTTTGCTTTAAAATTTTAATTTTTCTTTAAATTTTGTGTAGTCACGTGGCACGTCAACTAAATAAGTAAACGCTTCGCTTCGTAAATATCTTCGCAACTTTCGGATGTTTGCGAAGAATTGCGATGCGACAAGAAATTAGATTGCTGTATTTTTTGCTAAAAAATATGCGACACAAAAAGACATCTATTATCGCAGTAAACAATGTTTCGCAAACTTGTCATCCAGAAAATTGTCATTTCTCCGGTTATGTACCTAGTTTCATGCAAAATAAGCCGACACCGATTTCGCAAAGTTAATTTATGAAGCAAAGTTTCTGACTGACGGGAATAAATTCCCACAGTTTCTTTCAAATTTTCTCCATTTTTTGAAATTTCATTCTTGTTTATTAAAAAACATACAGGTGAGCGACCCCACGTGTGCAGTCATTGTGGAAAAAGCTTTCAACACAAGGATACGTTGGACGCTCACATGAGAACGCATTCGGATGTGCGGCCCTTTGCATGCGATCAATGTACGGCAGCTTTCCATGACAAGAGGGATCTCCAGAGGCACGCTCTTACTCATACGGGTATGCAAAAAACCTTGCCAGGTTTTTTCGATTTTGAAAAAACGGTTTCCAACTTTGTAAAACTGCTTTCCGATTTCCCTAAGCTTCGTTCGTTTTAGTATTTTCCAATGAAAAACCGGTTTACTAAAATTTACCAAGGTCGAAATAATGGAAAACCGGTGTTCAAAATGTTCCGATTTTGAATACCACGAATAATACGAGTTAAAATATATCATTTGTTCATATTTTTACTTTTAAAGGTGAACGTCCTTTCAAATGCGACTTTTGCGCAGGGGAATTTCGCCGAAAGGACGGTCTTCTACGTCACATGAAGAGCATCCATAAGGAAAAAGTGATGCCGTAATGAAACGATGCTCAATTTACGAGATATGCGAAGGTTGTCCTCGAGTACGCTCATTATTTCAAAAATTAATTCTTCATTGATTGTTAAATTGTTTTGTTTATTCTCACAAAGAAAATAAGAATATACAAGGAATATGTATGTAAATTTATTGCATCCTATTGTCACTTTCGCGGTGATAAACAAGTAATTTAACTACTTGTTTACTTACTACGTAATACGTAGTAATTCGCTTCAATCGACGAGTAACGTTATGCGAGCAGAAAATTGAATGCTTTCCTCTTTGGACTCGTCTCCGGAAGTGACTGTACCAATTTTCTTGCAATAACGGCAATAACTCCGCTGACGACAAGCAGGGCACCTAACAAACTATGAAAGACAGCGAATTTTACAATTTATTGTACAAATTATTACGGTACACATTGCTACCTAATCCAATCCGGCGGAAGTCCGATAAGAATCCATTGCCACCCGAAGGTAAAAACTACCTCGGACGTTTTAATTAATCTACAAAAAATTTATGTTTATTCAAGTATTTTAATTGCCTAAATTTTGAAGCCAAGAACTTTGATGACATATTTTACAAAATTTTTAATAAAAAAGTGAACTTGCATTTTTAGTGTTTCTTTTTGTAAAATTTTGGCAACTCGATTACTAATTTTTTAGCCACAAATCTCCGAAGTTTACGCAGTTTTACAAAATTACGCATACATAAATTGCATCATCATTTCGTTTAATTCAAATATTCTGTTACCCAACAATACCAGCCTCCTCAACTTGTAGTCCGAGAACTAAGAACAAATTCCCTACGGCCCACGCCACCCCGATCGTGGACATGATGCCAATATCCTCCCAACTCGTTTGGTTCGTGGTAAATTCCTCCAATGTGTTGAAGACCACGGCGAGCACGATACTTTCCACGGAAGCCCAAACATACAAGGTGAAGTTGAGCATGGCATGGTGAACAATTTGCAGCCATCGCACCACCACGATCACCACGGTGATCATTATCATGGCGAAGGACGCTATGGCAACACCAATCTACATTTAGGCAATTATGCTGGATTAATTTTAAGCAATTATACATATGTGAATGGTTAAAAAAACTGTAACTTCTGCTTGTCCATGTGCACTACTCAAATGTACGCATTTTTTAATCAGCAACGTCAATAAAGAGCTTAACTGTTTCGTCATTATATTCTGCATAATCACGTCAATTTTATTTTGGATTTCTGCATTGCTACGATTTTTTGACACATTTTTGGAATTCTTCTAACCGGCAATTCCGGCATTTATAAAACCACCCCCACCCAAATCCACCCCCACCCCCACCCCCATCCACCCCCACAATTTTTATGGGGCAACGTGAGATACCTTGGGGCAAAGTGAGATTCTATTTCATATTGGGGTATCGTTCGTAATTAGCGAGCGGAGCGAGCAGGTTAGGTTAGATCAACTAGGTACGCGGAAAGCCTGGAAGGCTGAGCTAGCAAACCTAGCTAGCTAGGCTAGATAGAACCTAGGTAGCTAGGGTAACTAGAACCTAGGTAGCTAGGCTAGATAGAACCTAGGTAGCACTTCTAGCTAGCTAACCTAGGTAGCCTTGCCAGCTAGCAGAGCTACCTAGGTTAGCTAGCTAGAAGTGCTACCTAGGTTCTATCTAGCCTAGCTACCTAGGTTCTAGCTACCCTAGCTACCTAGGTGCTAGGTTCGCTCGCTAATTACGAACGATACCCCAATATGAAATAGAATCTCACTTTGCCCCAAGGTATCTCACGTTGCCCCATAAAAATTGTGGGGGTGGATGGGGGTGGGGTCGTTGAGGGTGGGGGTGGGGGTGGATGGGGGTGGGGGTGGATGGGGGTGGGGTGGGGGTGGGGGTGGATTTGATGGGGGTGGGGGTGGATTTGGGTGGGGGTGGGGGTGGATTTGGGTGGGGGTGGGGGTGGTTTTATAAATGCCGGGCAATTCACGCTGGTCTTGGTACCATAATACTTAAAATACGTAAATGCTGTAAACTTACAAATAAGTATTTGCAAAATTTTGTAAAGAAAACTAGATAAAATTTTTTTATAAAGTTACTCAGATCAAGGGCGTCTTTCCATTTTGTTAAAGTTTGTAAAATTAGTTTACAAAAAAGTTTATGAATTTTACTACTTACAAATGACTGCGTGCATTGCCTCTATAAATATTTATGATTTGACATTAAATCGTACCACTGTTTCCTGATCGAAATCATCCTTCCCGGTCAGGATTGGCGGTCTTGTCATGACACCAATACCGATCATGGCCATAATTGCGGCCAACGTAGGGACAACGCCACACCCTTCGCCCAGACACAACCACCCCGCGAAATGGACCGTAATGACAGAAGCGGCCAAAATCGTTCGCATATCTCCGACAGAAATATACTGAAGTGACCAGATGACCACAAAGGGAATTATGCTGCTGGCAAAGGTGCGAATCTGAATAAAAATTTGCAGACAAATAAATTATGTACAAATTAAACTGGATCAATTCTAAATACTGTATTAAAGGTGAATAGTGATTGAAGTCCAATTGCATCATTCTGACGAGCAAATAATTGCGATGCTTTAGATATTATGCTAATTAGCACTAAAAAATTGAGAATTATTTAATGACCTATAAAAGCTAATCATTAAACGAACAGTTTCGTGGGTGCGAAAAAAAATTGTGATTTTATTCATATTTATTTTTTTTACAGATTTTCATTTCTCCTGATATCCGCAATGATATCGGAAAATTACATTTCCGAATAACATGAAACTTTTTGGAAATTAAAAAAATCGAAAATGTAGATGTGCACTAAACTTACCGCCACAAAGAAAATTGCCGTTTTATTTTTCCTCCACGGTGTGAGTCCCACCATTAATGAAGTAGGCGAAGCGATCCCATGCACAAGAAACGGTACAAAGAACAGCGTGGCTACTGGAAATGTGACCACCCCGACGGTGAAGGGGTGCCACTTTGCGGCACTTCTTTTCAGCAAAGTAGACGCCAAGGAGAATGCCCCCGTGGAGAGGAGGACGTACACCACGCCCAAGCCGGCCCATCCCTTGCGCTGCTGGTCGTCCTCCTTTTTCTCAGCGATCGTGGATGGTTGCATCATCATGTCGGATTTATATTTCACGGACGAACGATAATCGAACCACGGGGGGTTGGAGGAAACTGAAAAAAATCTGATAGATTTGTAGTTCCGTGAGTTTAATGAGGCAGTAAATCGCCATATTACTGCTGGTTTTTATTAATACTTAATTTTAGAAATATTAGAGCGTGATGGAATGTCTGGTTATTAGGGCAACTCACGTCACGCCTTATACTTATACTTATACATATATATTTATGAATTTATCATCCTTGCGAGCGATGATTATTTTCGTTTGCGAATTTGTGGAAACTACTTGGATAAAAGGTATCCTGCTTTTTTGCAAATGTACATATGTATATATGAAGTTCAATCATGCTTAAAATGACAGGTTTTCATTTTCATGACAAAGAAATTGTGCGTACCACTTCAACCGAATTTGACGTGACTGCCCCACTGGGTGACAAAATTATGCATGATAGCATCAACCTGGAAATATTAATGATGCTCGCCTACTGTTTTATGAAATAAAAGAGCTAAATAAAATCATAATGAGTTTACTAGAAGAGAAAAGTGGATGATATCATCAGTCATGAGTTAATTGTGTATGTAAGGTGGTTAATTATTTATTTAACTACTGCCAGATCTACGTACATCACTCACGAATGATTTGTGTTGTCACCATTGTAATTATTTATGTACAAACATAATTAAAAAATCTGTACCCATATTTGGACTGGTACACGCTTAAAAATTATTACCCTAAAAGGAGTAAAATATAACTAAATGTATGTATGTATCTTTATTGCATAAATATCCAGTAGCTCTTGCAAGTCACAATCACATTTAGTTACATATTTTAGTCAAATTTTTGATTTTAATAATTGTGATAGTAGTCAGGGGAGTAGAGGGAAAACCAGACTATGGTGGCCAGTCTGGAAAACCTCTACCTGAACTGGAAAGGTTGCCCAGTTCACCATTCGGCCCTGACTACCTGTAAACCCAGGTTCGACCAGTGAATGACAGAGATTATAAGCGATTTGCATATCGGAAAATGGTGACATCCAAATGAGTAAGCGCCGCGCTGGCAGGGACACGACGGGTATTAGGCTGGAGTGGAGCATTTATGGACCACAAACTTACCAAAGACCCATTTCAGGGTTCGGCCTAAGTGACCCCATAAAGGGGCCATGATACACCCCACAAACTAACCCCTCCCATCGCAGCACATGACAAAGTCATGGGAACCCCGTAGACCTAGCCCAGCCGCCCCCACCAGCACTGCGCACACTCACTCTTCCGCCGACCACCCCCACATGTTCACCACCCCAATTTATCAAACAAAGGTCTTACCTGGGGGAGCTCCTCTAAGGCGTAGATCCTCCCGTGCACAGAGTCCGGTGAGATCCATCTTCGCCTGATGGCTCAGCTTGTCGTTGCTGGGACGGGTGTGGCAGGGGGTGTCACCAGGCACGCAGGTGGGGGGTGTGAGTGGACGAGGCTCACATGGCGAAGAGGCCTTAGGACACACTTTGCTAGCCCTGGCACACCCGCGACCCAGATGGAAGAGAATCCAGATGCAGAGCGAGAGGGAGACACGTTGTGCACGGTTGGAAGTCAAAGAGGAACTCCAAAATATAACTAAATATAAACGTAAAAGTGACTTTACCCGATTTGGGGTATACAGCCACAACATAGCAATAAAGTAACGGTAGTTACCCTTTGCAAATAGCCATTTACCCTATTCTCGTCTAGGTGCTAACCCTGGTTGGGGTTACTATTCTAACCCCATATTAAGTAAAATGAATAATGGTCGCGGTATTTATATAGTGTCTCAATAAAATGAATGCGGTATTTGTAAATATCCTCATTAGCATATATTTATTTCAATTAAATCCACTTGAACTCTTTAAATCACAATTACAAAACAACCAAAAATAATATGAAATAATTGCCTTAACTTTGATAACCTATGCACATATTTAAAGTGATCGGAGAGTAATGGTGATAGGAATTTTTGCATTGAAAACATACGTAAATCGTGCCATTTTTCTACTTCTGAATTCCTTCCAAAGTTTCGTATTGGTACAATTGTTGCCAAATCTTCTCGCGTCGCGTCGTCCGTTATTGCATTTTCTATTTTAAAATAAAATGAAATGAGCAAAGTGTCAGTTATGGTACAGTTATGGACAATTGTAGATAAACTTACCCTTGAAAGTATCAAAATAGCAATCCAGCCCACATTGCGATAGTAGTCGAGCAGTTTCTTCCATATCTAGTACAGTTGGTGTGGAATTGTGGAATATTTGAGCTTCAACTAATTAATTATTAGGCAAATTAATTAATATATACTTTAGTTTTAATTCGCACTCGGGCACTCACTCTTGTTACAACGACGATGGAAAATTGGAGCGTGGGCCAAGCTTTTTTTTGGCGGGACAAAGTACCCGGAATGTAGTAAATGCTAGTACAGTCTGACCCTGATTGGTGTAACGTCTAACTTAGTTTAAAGTAATATACCGACTTAACTAAAATTATGGCTAGATGATGCATAACTAAAATTTAAGTTATCCATTTAACGCTAAATCTAGTCAATGTTACTTTATATATAGTTGTCTACCAGTTTACTTCTTGCAAAGTCGGGAACATTTTTAAGCGTGTATTTAAAAAATCTAGAAATAATCGGTTTGCAAACACTAAATTGTAAATTGTCCAGGAGTGAAGTAAATGCAAAATTGCAATTACTTAATTTTTTCCAAATTTTTTGAAATAATTTAAATGATTACATATAAATTTCATGATTTTTATAATTTTTATATACATAAATATTTGACAAGATTGTTTGGTTAACAACTTTTAGTGGAGAGGTATAATTCGTCCATTAATTCTTAGTATGGTTCCCAGTGCGACCTGAATTTTCATGTTAATCTCTACTCGTCGTTTGGGACGCTAAATTTGCGTTGCGAAATTACTGCCAAAATTAGTAGATAGAGTCAGCTATCTAGACCCCTTAAATTTCTTAATGTGTCCCATTCTTTCCTACTTCCGAGTCCCTGAATTGAGCCAACACAATTAGCAGAGTCATCATGATGGACAAAACCTGGAATAAACCACGTAATTAATAAAACCTGTGAATAATTGCAATTAAATTTTCGTCTTTTACCCACCGATAGTATAAAACTTCTATTAAGTGTAAAATAATTCGCTGGTGTTATCAGTAGCTTGCATGTTGTCACTTTCCTCTGAAAATCGCGAATCTGCAAAAAACACAGAACTTCAAAAAACAGCTCTTTCTTTCCTAATTTATTTTGCATACCTTATTTGACACCCCCAACTCCCAATGGTCATCTCCTTCCACCTCGCAAAGTAGATTGACCAGTTTAACTCTCTCAACCTCCAGCTTTTCACCATCATTACCGTAAATGTACAAAATATGCAACGATAACACCGCACTCATCACGTTCATCACCACGGACCCAAGTTCGCCCACTTTAGCGGAAACAATTGAAAAGTAGGTATTACATAAAATCAGAATTATATTGAATCCCACCTCCAAAAATATTCTTGCCCCCATTTCATCATTAAAATGGTTCACAAGCTTGACCAAAATTCCATAAGTTTTAGAAAGTCTAGCAATTTTTGCCACCGTAATTTTCCCACCGTCCACCTCAACTCGAATTGATGACACCCCAGCGGCGTACATTTTAACGAAGAAACTAATCCACACGGTCAAAAATACATGCGAAAAGTAGCAATACATCCACAAAAATCCTGCAATTAGAACAGGACCGCTCTGACCCATATATGAATCAGAAATAACGCTAGATTTCGAGATTTTCAAGATGTCCACTAAAATTAAATTACTGCAAAACATCGAGAACAGAACGACACCGAGGAGAGAAACTGTGCGAAAAAATGAAGTGCGAATTGCTTTTTGCAAATCCGAGACAGATTCAGGGTCCCACAAGTTAGGTGAAATAAGACTTAACTTATCGACCTGATAAGTCCAAAAAGCGACGCTTTTCTTGACCCTGGTCAAACTCCAGATCCGATTTCCCATCGTGTATACAAAACCGCAGAATGTGTTACCCGCAAGGATCACGGTGTCGGATGAAAGCCTTTCCATTCCTTTGAACGCACCGTATCCCTTGCTTCCGTAGATGATGACGAAAATTGAGAATGTCGTAACGAAGAGGAGATGAGAAATGAAGGGGATGCTGCAGTAGTGAAATTGCAACGATTTGTGGGATCTTATTGGTAAAGATTCTACATCGTTTTTAAATTTGGGTGGAGTTACGGAAAGTGAAAGATATCCGTTAAACTGGACACCAAAGATTGGTAACTTTCCCCATGTGAGGAGCAGTTCTTCGGGGTGAAATGGGTTTTCAGGTGAAACGGATGGTTTGTACAGTTTTTGAAGTTTTTGAAGCATTGCGAATTTTATTTGTGGTGGAACAATAATTGTCAATTTAAACTGAAAATAACACCAATTTTATGCCGAATATTTGCTACATTGGGGTTGAAGCTTCTGTGCGTGTAAAAAGTATGATGTGAGTCAGGTACATAAAAACAGTTGCATGTTTTTAGATAATCAACTTCACTCAGCAAATAAATACTAAATATATTACTTTTTCTTGGGCGTAACCGTTTTTGCCCATAATTACTTTGCATATTGAGATGCATGGAAGTATATGTACATAAGTGGATTTCGTACATGTGTGTATGCATATAATAATTTATTGCTAAATCAGGGTATTCCGACCCAGGGTTTTATTGGGTTGGGTTTTTTGGGTTTTAATGGGTTTTAATGGGTTGTTAAAGAATAAAACCCATTGAGTTTTACCATGTTAAATGGGTTTTATTCGGGTTTTAATGGGTTTTAACTGTATTTCAGCTTAAAACTATATTCTAAAAGCTGAAAACAGCTGTCATACGTTAGACGAAGTTGTTTGATGGCAGCTGAGCAGTTTATTTGATTAATACTGTAAGTTTTGAAAACCAGGAATAAATCGGCGAGTGCCATTACAGGTTTCAAGTGACAAAAAAATAATAACTTCGGAACGAGGTATGTTTAACTGAGCATACATAATTTAATTACATTTAATTTACATTTTCCTGTCATAATTAATACTTTTTTCCCGAATACTTCCTCCCATCTCATCCTCAGCGAATAAATTAAACAATATACTATATATTTTTTTAATTTATAAAAATGTTTCAACCCGATCTTCATTATCACCTCTGGAAAAATCGAGTACTTATGGACAGCGAAGTACTTTATTATGAGCAAAAGAAGTGTGTCTGTAAAAAGCACATTCTCGATCATAAATTAGCATTCGTAATACATACGTACTTTCGTTGTTCATAAGTACTCGATTTTTTCCAGAATTGATAATACACGTTAAGATCGCATTGAAATATTAAATTTTAAAAACTTTTAAGCAACTTGGATTTCATTATGATGAGAGGAAGTATTCGAGAAAAAGGTAATATATGTAATTATGGTCTCATAAAGTATTAAACTATGATCAGTTAAATAGGACCATTTCGAAACGGATACAAATTCTAACATGGACAAGGAGGATTTGCATATTAACTGAAATTGGATTGCAATAGTAATGAAAATTGTTGTTCAATGTATTACTTATGTAAAACCTAATAAAACCCAATAAAACCCATAAAACCCATTAAAACCCAAAAAACCCATTAAAACCCATTAAAACCCCTGGGTCGTTACTTTTTGATTAAAACCCTGGGTTTTTCCGAACCCTGTGCTAAATATGGAATATAGAGCTTTCATAAAGTTCATAACACCTTGTCCCCCAATGTTAAACATAATATTAAATGATAAATACTTAGATAGGTAATATTGCAAGAAGAATTTATTTGGATGGCTTAACGCGTTATATAAAATGCCTAAGTAGATATGCATGTGCATATATGTATGTAGTTTGGTGTGGAACATTCCTCGCATCGAAGAATTTATAAAATCTGAAGTTTACTTTACACTACACAATTACTTATTTATTAGATTTTAGCCCCAAATACAGTAATAAAATTCATTACGTAATTATTTAACCCCAACTTTTTCTACTTCCGAGTCTCTGAATTGAGCTAATACGATCAGCAGAGTCATCAAGATGGACAAAATCTAAACAAGACAAATTAATCAATAACACATAATTTAAACTAAATTATTGTCTTCCACCCACCGAAAGAATGAAACTTCTGTCAAGTGTAAAGAAATTTTCCGGTGTTATCCGCAGTTTACATGTTGTCACCTTTCTGCGAAAGTCACGAATCTGAAAAAGAAACTAACTTCACTTTAACACGTACTCAACATGATAAAATTAATTCATAATTTTTCAAACCTTATTCGCCACACCGATCTCGTACTGTCCCTCCCCTTCTTCCACAGCACATAATAACTTGACCAATTTTACTCTCTCGACCTCCAAATTTTCACCATCATTCCCGTACTCGTACAAAACTTGCATCGATAACAGGGTACACATAACCGTGGTAAGCACCGCTCCAATGTCGCCCATCTTACCAGAAACTATGGCGAGGTAGGTCGAGGCCAGAATATAAATTAGGTTGAATCCCACTTCCAAAACTATTCTTCTTCCCATCCGATCATTAAAATGGTCCACGAGCTCAATCAAAATGCTATAATTTTTCGAAAGTCTGGAAATTTTTGCTCCCGAAATACTCCAGCCCTCCAACTCTACCCGAAGCGATGACACCGCCGCGGAATACGTTTTAACAAAGAAATTCAACCAGATGGAGAAAAAAACATGAGAAAAGACACAATATGTTCCCAGTAATCCGACAATTACGATTTGCCTGCTCTTATTCAGGTACGAACTCGTAATAATGCCATGATTTGAGATTTTCAAGGTGTCCACTAAAATCAAATTGCTAAACAACAATGAGAATGTGACGGTGCAGAGGAGGAAGACTGTGCGAAAAAAGGAAGTGCGAATTTTTTTCTGTAAATCTAAGACGGTATTTGGATCCCATAAATTAGGCGTGATAAGGGCAATCTTGTCGACTTGATAAGTCCAAAATGCGAGGTATTTCTTGCTACAGAGCAAACTCCAGATTCGATTTCCGATCGTATAACTGAAACCGCAGATCATATTACCCGCCATAATTACGAAGTCGGGGGAGACCTTTCTTAAATGCGTAAACGCACCGTAATTCTCATGGCCCCAGAGGATCGTGACGACTGAGAATGTCGTTACGAAGAGGAGATGGAACAGGAATGGTATGCTGAAGAAATTAAATTGCAAGGTTTTTTTGCAATCTTTGGGTGCAGATTTTATGTCCATTTTAAATTTGCGGGAGCTCACTGAGAATGAAAGATATCCGTTGAACTGGACGCCTAATAGGGGCCACTTTGCCCATTTGAGGAGCAGTTCTTCTGGGTCAAGTGATCTTTCGGGTGAAATTGATGGTTTGTACAGTTTTTGAAGTTTTTGAAGCATTGTGAATTTTATTTGCGGCGGAATAATTGTCAAATTTAAAATATAAAATAACACTAATTTTATGTTGACTACATTGCTGTTGAAGCTTCGGGGTGTATAAAACGTATGATGTGAGTCAGATACAGTTGCATGTTTTTGGATAATTAACTTCACTCAGCAAATAAATTACTTTTTTAGGCGTATCCGTTTTTGCCCATAATCGTACTTTGCGATTGAGATGCATGGAAGTAATATGCATTTATAGATAAGTGGATGTCGTACATATACCGTAAATACTCTATTTATAGCCGGGGCTAAAATCCAAAATTGAGGGTAACGGACCCGGCTAAATTTTGTTCCGCCCAAAATGTTAGATGTTACAAGATTATTCTGTCTCAATTTAAGTTGTCTTATTTAGCAAGATTGTCATCAGTAACACATTTACTTTAAATCTACATCTTTAAACGAGGTTTTTTTAATTTTCTGTCATAATTATATCCATTATTAACTTGAAATTAATGGGCAAAAATAAGTAGTTTAACTTATTCATTGATTAGCATAATTGAATAGCAACATTTTTCTTGAATGGGCTAAAAAGGGGACACAGCGGACAAGACAGGCTATAATTAGAGACCCGGCTAAAATTTTGAAATCTTGGTCCCTAGACCCGGCTATATTTATAACTAGAATAGGGCTATAACTAGAGGTTTTACGGTATGTTCCCCCCAATGTTAAATATATTATTATTTATATGATGAATAAGTAAGATAAGCAGAAAGGCAATAAGGATATAATATGGATGGCTTAACTTGCTACATGTTTAAATGCCTATGTTCATACATACTAAGTATGTGTATGTAATTTGGGGTAAAACATTTACTCAAATCAAAGAATTTACATTATCTGAAGTTTACCTTATACTGCACATTTACTTAAATACATAAGTAAATGTAATAATATTATGTTATATTTTAGCCCCATACAATTAAATTCACTACTTAATTAACCCCAACTTTCTCTACTTCCGAGTCTCTGAATTGAGACAACACTATGAGCAGCGTCATCAAGATCGATAAAACCTGAAAGGAACGCATTAGTCAATAAAGCACCTAATCAAATTAATCCTAAGTTAATATGTAGTCTTGTCGTCCACCCACCGACAGAATGAAACTCCTATTTAGAGAAAAGAAATTGCCTGGCGTTATCTGCAGCTTGCATGTTGTCACTTTTCTACGAAAATCTCGAATCTATGTACGTACATATATGCAAATAAACAAATACACAAATTTAAACACCATAATTTTTTATGAGTCACTTCACGCAGTCATTGGTAACTTTGTAAAGTACGTAAGTTTTATAAAACAATTTCACAAACTTTCACAAAATAAGACGCCCTTGATCTGAGTAAATTTTTTAAAAATTCTAAGCTAATTTTTATTAGAAATGTTTGTAAAATCTTATGAAAGTTTGTAAGTTTGCAGACCTTACAGATTTTACTATGTTACCATTTACATACGTAAACTGACTCAATGTGTATCGTAATACATATAGAATTTTCAAACCTTATTTGCCCCTCCCATCTCCCAAGGCACCTCCCATTCCTCTATTTCACACAACAAATTCGCCAGTTTTGCCCTCGCCACCTCCAAATTTTCACCATCGTTGCCATAAACGTATAATACATGCACTGATAACAGGGCCCCGATCAAGTTCATCAGGATGGACCCAATTTCACCCAATTTAGCCGAAACTATTACAAAGTATGTGCTGCATAACATGACAATTAGATTGAATCCCACCTCCAAAAATATCCTTCCCCCCATCTCCTCGTTAAAATGGTCCACCGATTTAATTAACACGCCATACGTTTTCGAAAGTCTTGTAATCCGTGCCCCCGAAATTTTCACGCCCTCCAACTCAATTCGAATCGAAGAGACCGCAGCAGCGTACAATTTCACAAAGAAATTTAACCAAATGGAGAAAAAAACAAAGGAAAAGTAACTATACACCCAGAGCAATCTGGTAATTAAGACGGGGCCATTCTTCGTGACTATAGAGTCCGAAATGATGCTGGGTTTAGAGATTTGCAGGATATCCACCAAGATTACATTGTTGAAGAAAAGCATGATCAGGACGGTGCAAAGGAGGTAAACTGTACGAGTAAATGAGGTACGAATTTTTTTCTGTAAATCCGAGACGGTCTCAGGGTCCCACAAATTAGGCGTGATAAGGGCAACCTTATCGACCTGATAAGTCCAAAAGGCGAGGTTTTGCTTAACACTGACAAAACCCCAGATCCGACCTCCTATCGTGTAGACGAAGCCGCAGATAATGTATCCCGTAAGGATGGTGGCGTCGGATGAGAGCTTTTGTAACCGATTAAATGAGCCGAAACCCTCGTTGCCCCACCAAATGAGAAGAATTGAGAAGATGATTAAGAACAGGAGATGAAAGATGAATGGAATGCTGAAGAAGTTAAATTGCAAAGATTTTTTGCCTTTTTTTTCTTGAGATTCAATATCGCTTTGCAATTTGCGGGGGGTTATGGACAGCACGAAATATCCGTTAAACTGGACGCCAAAGATGGGCCATTTTGCCCATTTGAGTAGAAGTTCTTCGGGGTCAAAACTAAATCTTTCTGATGGAAGGGCTAGTTTCATTGTGAAATTTTTTTATGACGGCGAGATTATAAAATTTGAACGAGAAATGAGAATAATTTTGTCATTTATTCAAACACTTTATTGTTGAGTTGTGCCGTAAAGTTAGGAGATAATTATTTTTTAGTAAATTTTGTTAACTAGAGAAACGAATTAGTCTTGGGCGTTTTCTAGTTTTGCTAATAAATGAACTTAATTATATTGTTTGCTCACAATTAAGGAAAGCTCATCAATTACGGAACGCATTGTTTCGTAATATCCAATTAGATTTATAAATGTCAAATTAATTAATGGTCATGATTTTCGAACACCAATGTCATGGTGTGACGTACATAGTTCAGAATGATTAATTAGTACCAACTGTTTCAAAAGTATTTATTAAGACGGTCGATTCATTCATGCCTTAATCATGATGTGACAATCATTGATGTCAAAATCTTTGCAGATGTGAAACTAATAAATAATTATTACTTAGTAAATATGTAAAAAGTTTTTAAAAAACCATCGTAGGAACATGACTAACGTGGACGCCAAGAATTATTTGTACACAATTTTTCATACTGTATATTCCATATGCATTTTTACACATGATCCCGGATAGATCTCAACCTGAAACTGTGATTCATAAGAAGATTGCATAACACTATAATCTACCAATTTAACCACTAATTTAAATAATCTAATTTAACTAACCTTCTCTATTTAGATCGGTTCAAGAATTTTATTATATATTTGGGCCTACATAGCTAATTTGACCCAATTCCTTAATTTATCCCAACCTTCCCTACTTCGGAGTCTCTGAATTGAGCCAATACGATCAGCAGAGTCATCAAGATGGACAAAATCTAGAAGAAACAAATTATTCAATAACGTCATTAATATAAATAAATTATTGCAATCCACTCACCGAAAGAATGAAACTTCTGTCAAGTGTAAAGAAGTTTTCCGGTGTTATCCGCAGTGTGCATGTTGTCACCTTCCTACGAAACTTAAGAATCTGAAAAAAGCTTAAATTTAACGCTAGGCAAGTATTTTAAATTTAATTTATAATGTTTCACACCTTATTCGCTACGCCGATCTCGTACTCCCGCTCTTCCACTTCGCATAATAACTTCATCAATTTGACTCTGGCAACCTCCAAATCTTCACCATCATTTCCATACGCATATAAAACATGCATCGATAACAGGGTACACATAATCGTGGTTAACACCGCCCCAAGGTCACCCATTTTTCCAGCGACAATGGCGAAGTATGTCGCGACTAGAATGTAAATTAGGTTGAATCCCACTTCCAAAACTATTCTTCTCCCCATCCGATCATTAAAGTGGTCCACGAGCTGAATCAAAATCCCATAAGTTTTCGAAAGTCTGGAAATTTTAGCTCCCGAAATATTCCCAGTCTCCAACTCAACCCGGATCGATCACACCGCGGCGGAATACATTTTAACAAAGAAATTTAACCAGATAGAGAAAAAACCGTGAGAAAAGATGCAATATGTTCCCAGTAATCCGATAATCACGACTGGCTTGCTCTGATTCAGATATGAACTCGTCATAATGCCATAATTTGAGATTTGCAAGATATCGACAAAGATAAAATTGCTGACAAATAGCGAGAACACGATTACCGGGAGGAAGAAGGCTGTGCGAAAAAAGGAAGTGCGAATTTTGTTCTGCAAATCTAAAACGATATTTGGATCCCATAAATTAGGTGTGAGAAGGGCAATCTTGTTGACTTGATAAGTCCAAAATGCGAGATGTTTCCTGCTACAGAGCAAACTCCAGATTCGATTTCCGATCGTATAACTAAAACCGCAGATCATATTACTCGCCATAATTACGGCGTCGGATGAGACCTTTCGTAAATGAACGTATGCACCGAAATTCTCATTGCCCCACAGGATAGCGAGCACTGGGCATATCGTTATGAACAGGAGATGAAATATGAATGGGATGCTTAAGAAGTTAAATTGCAGGGATTTCTTGCATTCCTTAGTTCGAGATTTAATATGGTTTTCAAATTTGCGTGGGGTCACTGAGAGTGAAAGATATCCGTTGAACTGGACGCCTAATAGGGGCCACTTTGCCCATTTGAGGAGTAGTTCTTCGCAGTCAAGTGATCTTTCGGGTGAAATTGGCGACTTCATTTTGAAATTTTTTGTAACATAATATTTTTAAGTTTGGGACGAAACTAATATCGATTTTATAGATATGTACGAGGTTATTAGATATTGAGGCAAATCACGGAGTCATTGATAACTTGTAAAATCCGTAAGTTTTGTACATAATTCTTACAAATTAAAAAGGCTTCCCTTGGTCTACATAAGCTTTAAAAAATTATAAGATAATTTTCTTTAGAAATATTTAAACATTTTGTCCAAGTTTACAGAATTTATGGATCTTAAAACGTTACGAAGCCCTTCGTGAATTGCCTAAAAGTTGCAAGTTATAGACTGAATGATAACGAATATAAAATGTGACTTATTTCGTGCGAAACCCGGGTATTTGCAAATTGGCAGATAAGCAATTTTTTCTAACAAATTAGCTAAATCAGCCAATCCATTATTATTGGGCGTTCTCTGTTGTGTCGCCTAATTTTGTTTGCAACTCTTTCATAAGTTTTTCCCCACTGCCAAGCTCAGGTACTCTTCTCCCTCCCTGGGTAATGGCCCATTCGTGGGGTCCAGTGGTTGTAATAAAGGTTTTTTTTTTTTTTTTTTTTTAAGTACCTAGTACAAAGACGATCAACTTATTAATCCTTTCATGGCTTAGCCATGATGTCGCACACACACCAATCCTTTCAAGAGATATATAAAAATTATAAATAATTGTTATAACATACACAATTTTTTTACAAAAATAGTAACAATTTATTCACATGCACGCGAAAAATGCAACATATTTCATATCATGTTTAAGCCAATGAGTTTATTGTACTATAATAAACATAAAAACCAAAATACCTATGCATTTAGGCGTCTGAGAAATGTATTTTAAATTTCGAAACTAATGGCTGTGTTAGTAATTAGGCCGAAATAATCAAATTTATCAATTCACCCCAACTTTATCTAGTTCCGAGTCTCTGAATTGAGCCAATACGATTAGCAGAGTCATCAAGATGGACAAAATCTGAAGGAACGAATTAATCATTAACATAATCTAATTTAAATCATGGTCATCTATCTACATATGTACCCACCGAAAGAATAAAGCTCCTGTTTAGGGTGAAGAAATTTTCCGGGGTTATCCGCAGTTTGCATGTTGTCACTTTTCTACGAAAATCACGAATCTGAAAAAGAAACACACGTTGACTTAACTTTAACATGTACATACATACTTAACATTATAAATTTAATTTACAAATTTTTCACACCTTATTCGCCACGCCCATCTCGTACTGTCCCTCCCCCTCTTCCACTGCACATAATAACTTGACCAATTTGACCCTAGCAACCTCCAAATTTTCACCATCTTTCCCGTACTCGTACAAAACATGCAGTGATAACAGGGTACACAAAATATTGGTTAACACCGTCCCAAGGTCGCCCATCTTACCAGAAACTATGGCGAAGTAGGTCGAGGCCAGAATATAAATTATGTTGAATCCCACATCTAAAAATATTCTTCTCCCCATCCGATCATTAAAATGGTCCACGAGCTCGATCAAAATACCATACGTTTTCGAAAGTCTAGAAATTTTTGCTCCAAAAATATTCCCGCTCTCTAAGTCAACACTAGAGTTCTCAATGGTCCGGATTGGTCCGGATCAGCCCTGATCCGAAACCGGACCGTGGCCCGAAATCACCAATCCGAAACCGGACCGAAAAATTTCCGCTCGGCCCAGAACCGGACCGGTCAATCCGGGCGGACCGAAAAATATATCATTATAGTATAAAGACCCATAGTACAGTATAATAATTACCACATATAGTATATGTATAAATAGTGCATTGAAATTTATACACGTATTATGCATAAATGTCTTATGTAACTATGCATAAGACATATATGGTACATGTATAGACAACCAGAATGCCAAATGTTTCAGATTTAAATAGATACATGTATCGAATGAGGTCTCGTAAGTTCCATCGGTCAGTGTGTTTATACACATAATCTCAGGACCAATTTACAATTTCCTTTTTTTAATTTAAAAAATACACTAGCAAGAGTAGGAATTTAAAAAATCCTCCCAAAATCAAGGAGCGTAAAAACTTTAAAACCTAAAAAACGTAATTTTTATGGATCATGTGGAGAACTTTTGAAATCTATGTAACATAGAATTTGAATACACTGAAAATTCATGAGTTTGACTGAAAAAATTCAAAAATTTTAGGTCAAAGTATTAAAATTTTCTTGCGCGCCAAAATATTCGGGCGGACCGAAAACCGGCGGTCCGGTCCGGTCCTTGGAAAGCTGATCCGAAACCGGACCGAGGACCGGACCGAAACTTTCGGTCCGGATTGGCGGATGGCCCAATCCGGGACCGAACCGTCGGATTTCGGTCCGGTCTGGGCCAACCCGAAGCCCATTGAGAACCCTAGTCAACACGAATCGATGACACCGCGGCGGAGTACGTTTTAACAAAAAAATTTAACCAGATGGAGAAAAAAACATGGGAAAAGATGCAATACGTTCCCAGTAATCCGACAATTACGATTTCCCTGCTCTGATTCAGATAGGATCGCGTTATAATTCCATGCTTTGAGATTTTCAAGGTGTCCACTAAAATTAAATTGCTAAAAAACAATGAGAATGTGACGACACAGAGGAGGAAGATACCAATCTTGTTGACTTGATAAGTCCAAAAGGCGAGGTGTTTCTTGCTATAGATCAAACTCCAGATTCGATTTCCGACTGTATAACTAAAACCGCAGATTATATTACCCAACATAATTACGGAGTCGGAGGAAACCCTTCGTAAATGTGTAAATGCACCGTAATTCTCATTACCCCAGAGAATCATGAGAACCGTGAATGTCATCACGAAGAGGAGATGGAATAGGAATGGTATGCTGAACAAGTTAAATTGCAGGGATTTTTTGCATTCTTTGGGGTCAGATTTTTTGTCGCTTTTAAATTTGCGTGAGGTCACGGAGTGTGAAAGATATCCGTTGAACTGGACGCCTAATAGGGGCCACTTTGCCCATTTGAGGAGTAGTTCTTCGGGGTCAGGTGATCTTTCGGGTGAAATGGCTGACTTCATCTTAAATATTTTTGTGACGGAAATTTTAAAGAATGAACTGAAACTAATGGCAATTTGTTGAGTAAGTTAACCAAATGGTTTACAATATAGTGTCAAACTTGTTAATTGAATGATAATAGATGACTGGCATCATGTGAGACTCGGTACTTGAAAGTTGACAGGATAATCAGTTTGTTACCAAATTAGTTAAGTCAATTAATCAATTACTATTGGGCGTGGTCCGTTTATTTTTGTCCCCTAACTGTATTTGCCTTTAATGGAACAATGTTGAATTATTGTAGAAGATGTTTCAAGTGCATGGAGTAAAAAACAAATATTGATTCCTATTAATTTCGTATGTATATATGCAAATTTTAGCATTGTTGTGCATACAAATTTTATATGATCTGTATATTTTTATGCTAAATAGTTTGGTGTTTAGTTTAGTGTGGGTGTTTTGGTATTTTAAATGATTACTTATTTTGTGCCTACTTGTCGTTTATTTCAAGAATTTAGAAATATTCAAAGTTTTATCAAATTTCTCACCTTGCAATCGTTTTGGTGGAAAAAGTTTTAATTATTTAAATTTATCAAGTCGCTTGTCTAAATCTGCAGGTTAGTCCAAATCACATTGTGACGTGAATCTGATAGCACTGGACTTATTTGCCCATCCAAATTGATTTAAGTTGTTGTATCGTCCAAAAAAGGCTTTGTGTTCTGCTTCCTCGAACTCTGGATCGTCATTGCAGTCTTCGTGGGTGTAAAGGGTGAGACATTTTCCTAAGGTGTCGATGGAAACCATTTGCTGTACAAGGTGACGATCCAGAACGATACATCCGCTTGTGTCATCGGTGGATGCATGAATATGTAGACCAAATCCTACAAAAAAATTCTTAAAATTAAAAAAGTACAATCATGAGGTGCTTAAAATTCTGAATTTTCTAAACAAAGGAAAGAAACAAGAATAGGATGATTTATTAGGTTTGTAGTAGTAAAATTGGAAATGAGCCTGTATGTGTTAACCCTAAGGCATAATTATTTAAATATTAGTCAAACATGCGGAAGCAATTCCCTAGAAATTAAAAAAAATACGATTGAAAATGCGTGAGTTGCTTGAAAAGCAGTATGGTTCGAAGAAAGTTAACTACAAAAAACAATAAAAACATGGCGAAACACACGATGGTAAATAATCCAGACGGTATATACATACGTAATATTTTTTTAAGTATGGCGAAAATTATTTACTTATCGACACCGCTAATGTCAATTTTTCCAATATATGTATGTATGTACCTGTAAAATTGACGGCAGTGTGACCAATGTACTCAATCGTACTGAAACGGCTAGAACTCTTCACAGTTGAAAACTGAATGATTGTTACAAACAGTGGTACGAAAACAAACCCTTGGGGAAAGTGCATCCTGTCACTTTTCAGTTATGGAATACACACAAGTAGGAAAAATCTGTAGTGCACCAGAAGCTGACTAAATTTTATAACATAGTTTGTCGTAAAGGTTGATTTACAGGTTGAATTGAAGTGTAAAACACAATAGATTTAATCAGTGTATACATATGTAGTAAACTGTGCGAATGCAAAATATGTAAAAATGTCCAATAAAATTTGTAATCTGAAGATGACATTCCGGATCAATACTCGATATGCAGTTGTATACGGATTCTACGTGAGTCGTGTATGCATAAAGTTGTATCGGCAGAAGTTTAATTAATTGATCAGAATAATATGCATTTATGATTATCGATCGTGGTTATCAATGCTTGCGTCATCTGGACAAGTTTCAGATAGCAAAGCTCCATCGAGGCGCAAATCACAGTAGCCAAACTTTGGTGACATGAAGTTATGTGGTGATGAATGATAACGAAGCTATATAAATAATTACCAAATTTCGGGAGGGAAATTGGACAGAAAAAACTACAACGAATGCAAGAACGTATTGTATTAATTGCAGCAGTGAATCTCCAATTTCTTTACTTACGACACACCATTAAATAAGGAATTATTAGTTCGACAGATGCTACATAGATAATAAATAAATACATATATGCAGAAGTTTCGTTGATTTAAGGAATTACATAAAAAGTGTCATTTATTTTGCTTAAAAATTTATTTATTACTGCTGGTTAACTTTTTCCGTTAATTGCACCAAGTTCATGATTTCCAGCATATTTCTGATTTTTAGAATTATCTCCATCCTGTAATTTAAAATTGGTAAATCTCGTTACACATTTCAGAGTACATACGTATGCACGAAACATATATTTATTTATGGAATTGCTTACGATGTGCACTCCCAAATCCCAGCATATTTTTTGCCGTATGTGCAACGGAACAAATTTGTTGACAAATTGATCGCAAGGCGGACTGATAAGCTGTGGATTCAGGTCTCGAGGGTCCTGTTTGCCAGTGAGGAAACTGACCACTGTTCCAACCATCATGTTTAAACAGCATCCAATCAATGCGTACCAATAGTAGGATATTTTGTAAAATTCGGATATTTCATCGCTATCGATGTGAAAAAATGAAAATTAAGTAACAATGAAATCTTGAGTAATTCAGATTTTCATAATTAATTAATTAACCTTTGGCCAGCTTGATTGAGAAAATTAGATCGAGGCGCAGTAAAATTGGAACATCCTTCGACACTGTTAATTAATTGAAGAAAATTTAGTAAATATTTGATTTTGTGTATTCAAAGAAATTTTGATTTTTAAATGTACTTCTATTTGTGTAATGGGGTGCAAAACTCAAGCATATCTTGTTCACAAATTTTACATACATATTTATATAGCTATATCACTTGAAGAGGTAGTCAAAATTTATTAGACACAACTGGGCTATAGTTCATTAATTTCCCTTAGCAAATGCACGTGCTTTTATTTCCAAAAAATTATCATGTATTTTGCAAACTAGGAATGAAATGTGAATGACCATGAAAATGTGAGTAAATTGCCATACACAATATTTAAAAGTTATTTTTGTTCATGCGAAAATCTTCTCAACGTGATTACCTAAGTTCTCGTTTTTAAGAAAATTTCACGTAAGCAAAATTCGGTTAATAAATTTTAAAAAATTCAGGCTGCAAGAGATAGTAAGAGGATATTTCATAAATTTTACTATTTTCCCCTTTTATGGTAATTCACAACTTTTCATTAATGAATAATCTTACCTTAACGTTAATTTCGACGCTGGACGAATCCCACTTTTCGCCATCGACGTCCCAATCCCCAACCACAACATGAATACGAGAGACGTAAGAGTGCCCCAAAATGCACCCTTGGAATTACACCAGGGAACAAACATTCCTAAACTGAACACCCCTAACAGCGTGCCTCCCACCATTCCAAAAATGCTGAACGAAACGTCGAAAATCCCGCCTAATCTTTCCGCAATAAAAACTAGGCCAAAAGAAAGTAGTCCGTACATTACGGATGAAAACTTGGAAATATTCGTCGCTCTGTGGTCACTTATGTCGGGGTAAAAGTATTTCACGTAATCTTCAAGAGTTATGGAGGCCAAGCTGTTGAGTCCGCTGGACACAGTGCTGCGGAAAAAAATAGAAAGCGAGATTTTCAAAGTCGTGGTCCTTACGGACAGAATATTTAGCATAATTTTCGATCCAAAAAATTGTTTTTGGCATATAAGGGTAGTCAATGTCAGCTATTACATCAATTAGCAAAATTTTAAATGATTGAGTATTTACTTAAATACATAATTATTGATTAGAATGCCAGAATGCCATCAAGGCTAGTTATGATTATAATTGGTCCTGATTGCACGGATTTGTATGATGGGAATGTCAAGGTTAGCGACTATAATTTCTAATCCCTACCCTTGAAATTCCCACAAAAATTAGGCTTTTAAGCTTTCGAATTATTTGTTAGCTTGCCTCAACGCTCCTGAAAATATGCCTGCCACGAATAATCCTGGAAAACCTTTAAAATCGCCTAACGAATCCATCACGAATATCGGGAGTATCTGATCCGTTGTCCTGATTCGCTGAAGAAAATATTAATCGTTTTTTTAATTTTGTGTGATTATTAACAGAATTAAATTGCAGAACCTTTGACATGAGTGGGTCACATTTCGAGTACTTGGCATAAAGTACCAACCCCGTCAAAACATTGAGAATTAATAGGACAAAACGACCAAGACCATTTAGCCAGATGGCCCTTTATACATGCATTTATGCAAATATACATAATTTGGAAATTATTAAATATATTTATAATTTATGCCAAAATTCTCGAGTTTCTTACATTTTCGCTTGTCGTATAGTTGGGAGGGTCAAATATCGTTGAACCTAAAATTTAACATAGATTTACAAAATTGTAGAAGCGTAAATAATAAAATTTTAGATAATGCTTCGATTTTGAAAATTAAAATTATCTACTTGTGCTTGATTGACTCCATAAATTGCCAGCCACATGAAAAACGCCCCGATCCATAAGGTCCACGTGGTTTGCCGAGTCCTCGGATCGGGATCAAAGCTATAAAATATGTCAACATTGGAATTAAATAAGTTCATCATGTTTTCTAAATAGTAATATAAAATAAAAATACTCGAAATATTTGACGTGTCCCCCGTCGACAGCGATATTCCAAATGTTCCCAAATCCACCCAAGTCTATCCCACCTTTCACCAGGACGACAATCATGGCACCAAACCTGAGGAATATTTTCATTAATTTACCAACTACAAATTTGTTAAATTACACAGAACGCCGAACAATCCTGGTTCGTTTATGCCAGAGGAAATTGAAATCAGTGGTATTAAAAAGGTTAAAATTCTGACGTAATTTTACTTACATTACAATAATTTGCACCACGTCAGTCCACATGACAGATTTTATTCCTCCCTGTTACAGATCATACGTATAATTCTTAAGTAAAAAATCTAATTCCATGCAACCTTTTTGGATGGATTTGTATTAATTTGAAATTAAATAAAAGTTACCAATGCCGTATAGAAGATGACAATGGCAAACAACGCTGTCACACAGCCGTAAAGATGCAGCCCGGTAACTGGGTTTTAGTTGAAGGAAAATTTTTAAAAGTCTTTAAACTGTATAAAATTAAAATTTCCAAACACCTTACCTTGACTAAGGGCAAGTGCTGGGGCGTAGATAACGACAGACTGGTACAGCACCTACATAAAATTTAATAACATTAGTATTGAGTTTAAATGTACGTATTTTTTATTAATTGTTAATTCTACCATTTGCACTGTGAAGACGAACGAAGCCAGAATTCTGACAGGTTTCGAAAATCGCAACTCCAAATACTATAAAATGTGCAAAGGGTGCCCAATTTTTTCAAATTTTCAGGGGCCAGACGTATAATAAATGAATTGATTAACGGTATGTACCTCATATGTCGAGGTCAATTGGAGGTTATAAAACACAGGTAAATACAGATACGCTGAGACCCCCATAACGGCAAAGTGTGCTGGTGCAATCATGATGTATATAGTGCCTAAATATTTATCATGCCATATGCAAATTTCAGAATTTGGTGAATACCTAATTATGTATAGGGAAGAAGTTAACCGTGTTTACCATTTAAATAAATTTCTGCAGGAACGGAGAGCAACGCAATGGCAGAGAAGAAAGCTGAAAGCAATACATTTTCTCAATGTCCACGAGTCGCCAGTAATTAAATTCATTATTACGATAATTTTGTACAAATTATTATTATCATTGCGTGGAAAAATCAGCAGCCTTAGATTTAGTGAACCAATGTTTTCCCCATTATTTGCAGTTGGGGTATTCACGTCAACTTTGTAAAAGCCGTATTTACACATACATTTACATATGTATGTATCTTCGCAATTTTACGATGTTTGCGAAGAGTTAGATAGGACATGACAACCAATCAGAATCCTTTATTTTTACGAAATATGCGACACAAAAATGTATTATCGTTGTAATATATTTTTCGCAAACTCGTCGCCAATTAAGTGAATTTTCATCTCTCCTCTCATTTTCAGCGACGCAATTTTGGAAACAAAGCAAAGCTGCGAAGATTTTTTGTGAAGCAACATTTTTGAATGACGTGAATACCCACATTGTCAGTGACAATTTGTCACATAATTTAATGATCTCTTAAATACTTACTCGCCAAGAGGGACAAGGTAACCGGAACAATTCCCATGTTTCTACCTCCCATTAAGAAATCCTTCGTTGTCTGCCGATTGCCGAAACAGCCGTAAAATATCCCAATTCCGGCAGATACGGCGAGCATTAAGGTAAACACCAGGTAGTCCACGGTACCGAAATGTTTAGCAGAATCATCTCCAATGATGGCTGACTCGCCCATTTCAGAATTCTACTATTTTTTCACAGATTAAAAAAATAATTTACTTTGACATTTTGACTAATTTTGGGTTTACATACTCAGCTTGTAAATACTTTTGTGGATGACGTATTTTTGAAAAGATACTTGACCAGCTTGATGTAGACTGAGAGTTTGGTTGTGAGGATGACAAACTGAAAATGAGACGAGAAGATGCAGTGCATAGTTAATTTATGCATAGTTTGTTACACTTGGTTTAAGGCAATGATAGTTAATTTATTAAATTGACCACTGGACAAACATATGTATGTACGCATGCAAGTACATATGTTTTGGATGAGACGTTGTATGCAAATAGATATGCCGTGTGTATAAAATTGAAGTATACCTACGGTCAAAGTTCAAAATTAAATATTCAGATTTTTCTGCCCAGCGACCCGTTCCGAGTAGGTATTTATAAATGCTTTCTGCTTAAAACCCGATAAAACCCTTTAAACTATCATCCCATTGTGTGCATGAATATTATCAATATTTAGAAAACTATTAAATGTATGTAAAATTTGATATGAATTTTATTATTTATTCAAAATTTATATTCAATCCGACATAATTAGGTTATCCTCATTCATGATGAGAAGATGAGGACGCAAATGGAGATCAGCGTGTGCTACATAACATAACATCAAATAAAATCGCATAGGACTATTCCAACGAAAAAGTCGTAATAATTTTCCACGGATATGGAACATTTTCTCCGAAAAATTTATTGTCATTTATGCAATAGTTTCTTTCTAGGTTATAAACTACAAAATATATTTGTCCCGTCTAACACTTAATGAATATAATTTTCATCTGCAGACATGTACATAAAAATGTAGGTCTTAGAGATAGCGGTATCTTATTTTACTCTCTGAAATATTAATATGTACAACATCCAGAGAGCGACTAAATTAATGTGAAATTAAATGAATCGACGTCATGGAGAAATTATGATGCCGAACAACCCTGACCTACGACGATGAATTAAAATCAATGAAATTTGATTCATAAAAATTTGTACTGCATGACGTGCAAGATGATTTATTTGGCTTAACTTGTATCATAATTAGCCCTTTGTCGCAGTTGTACTTAATGACATATTTAGTACTTGACAATGTCAATTACCATTAATTTGTTTAATTCAGTTGATGTCAATTATTAGGATGACATGGAAAAAATGTAAAAAGCATATTATTTTACAAAAATTTAAGAAGCGTTTATTTTTATCCTGGTGCATACTACAGATATGTATGTAGTTCACAAATGTGAACTACATACTTTATCTGTGGTGCATACATACTATACTACATGCATATGCATTATGTACTGTGCTCTTACTAAGGATTGTCACCTCATTTTGCATAAATCTCATTATGCCATTTTCAGCTATACGGGCTTTCCATGTTGAATAAACTATGTGTCCCTCTCGAAACTGTCAAAATATGCAAATGAGGTGACACGCACAAATAATTCTACTATGCAGATATGCATATTTAGATATGTACGTAAATAAGTATTACTGAAAATATGTGTGTTTAGATAAAACTTTTTTATAACTTCAGCTTTGGAAAATGTACATATGTATGTATGTTATTTGATATGCAAATTAATGTACGTTATGTGTATTAGGCACGCACCCGGAGTTAAATGCAACAGTTGGGACCATCGGAACCCAATTGGATAAAATAAATTTAACTCAGAAATAAGGAACATTAATTAATTTATTAGCCATGAGTTATTGAAGAAATTTTACATATGTCAATAAGTACATAGATAACAAGTCAGACATAAGTAAAATCAAAGCACTAATTGTTCAAATTTAAGCCTAGTCAGATACATATTTCGCTTGCATTTTATCAAGTATGTATTATGCAATCTATTTATGAAGGATTAATGAATACATACTTAAATATGTAAATATGTAGTAAAATTCTTGCTAAAAATCTAGTTGATACTATTAAAGACATACTTAAATATGTAAATATGTATTTTCTCTTATCTAAACCTCAATAATCACACGAAATGTCGATCATGACACGAATGCAGCTCTTTCTGATATCGTCGCCCCCCTCCGTCTCTTCTGATGTTGGACACGTCGTTGGCACACCCACAATGCCACACCCACGAATTTTGTTGTCAGAAACGGTGACCGGTTTAGGGCTCCACTGATAAACGACGTCATCCTCCAACTCTTTAGGGCTGAAGAGTACGTTCGTGTTGAATTTATTGTTACCAAGTTTTCTCAGAGGTGCATCAATCCCGGCCAAGACTTGGCGAAACACCTGCATAGAAATTTAAACACACTTTTTTTAGGAAACTTATTAATTCAGATTTTATAAATTTCTTTACTTACGTCCCCATTTGAACCGATCAGGATTTGTTGGTCTCCAATATTGTAAAAGCCGGTAAGCATTGAAGGGACCCAAATGGAGAGGGGTGGGTAAATGACATCCTTACGGATCGAGGACTTGTTGCAACCTGGAGAAAAAAAATTCAAAATTTTAGTTTTTTGAATTTTTGAAACAAAAAATCTGGGATTGGAAATAATTAACTAAAATTTATCATATATGTACCTAAACTCGACGCTTCATGAAAAGCGAGTCTCACATCGTTCCATGACTGCCAGATGTCAAAATTGATCGACACCTTGGGTTCCGGAGCGTCGGAAATGGCGACAAGTTTTGCATTCGCCGTTAACGTGACGACTGTCGGCGAGGTGGTAAGTTTCGTGGGTGAATTGTCGTAAGCTTTATCGAATTCCTTCACGTTAGTTCGATTCGTGCAGTTCGAATGTAATTGTAAAGTTGGGCAGTTATCTTGGGCGAGGGATGTTGTGATAAGGGAGAGGGATGTTGCGAAAAGCGAAAGGAGCAGGAGGTATCGGGACATGATGGAATTTGTCCTAGTTTTTAAAACAAGTTTGTAGAGTTTGCTGGATAATTAGTCAGACACGGACTGTTTGGTGGATGAGGTAGAACTGGAGCTAAAATGGGTTTTAGGAGCATATTTAATACTTTTAATTCATTAGTATTTGTGCGTATTTAAATAAGTAACTTTGGAAAGTTGACGATGGTGAAAAAAGTAGCTTTGTTAAGCTGTTCTGAACCCTAGAGAGGTCGGCAAAAATGTATGTAAATACTTATACAGGTACATATGTATGAGATGTACCCTTCTGTATGTAGGAACGGCTTTAATCTGTCCACCTTTTTCTCGGTATGTTGTCAAGGGATAATAAGCATCTATGTATGTATAATAGAAAATATATGACGAAAGGTGTGTATTTACTTATGTATTTTGTAAAATGCAGCGTTAAAGTATTAGCAAGGCTAAAGCTTATGTAAATACATACCTCTGAATACATCGAGTATGTAGTTAAAAAACATGAAGTTCTTCCTACAACTTGGTCCTTAAAGTATTTTAAGGATTCTTGGAAAGTAACTTTTCTCCACAATATATGTACACCCTTAGAAAACTGGTATTAAATCATTACCGAGCGGAGTACGTATGTGACTCTACCGACACTGGTATTAAAGAGAATTACCGTTCAGTAATGTTGTGGTAATGAAAAATTTACCACTCAGGAACAATTTACGACCAATCCGGTATGAAATTATTACCAAATCAACACCAACACGGAGTATCTATGTGACTCTACCAGATTTTTAACAGGGTATAGACATACAACATTATAGTTATGTGTTCAGACACAAGTGTACAATGTACAAATGTACATGCACATTTATGTAATAATAATATATAGGTATAATCATGTAATATGTACCAAATGTATATACATTTGCATGTAGTATACATATTTGTACAATAACTAATTACTTAGGTACATGTTTATCGGTATATGCCTTGTGGACTAGACAATAATATATGTATTATCCTATCTGAATGATAAGTATACGTATACAGATTACTTATCTTAGCGATTCCAATAGATGGATTTGCAACTCAAGGAAATATTTTGAAAAGTGATGATAGGTTGGAAATTTGGAAAAATAAGTATGCAGAACTTTTTATATTATGTGAGGAATTGTTTGCGCTAAACATGTGATGTCGTCGTGCGTGCAGGATTGTTCATTGGTGAATCAGAAATAACAAAGGAGATGATAATCATTATGGATTTTTTGGTATTCAAAATTAAGTAAAATTTTAGAACACGTAATTTGAAACTTAATCATTTAGTACAAATAGGTATAGAGATATGCATGCCTTGTATTATTCAGAATTACAAATTTACGTGAGTTACAAAATGTCGTCAAAGCACAATCACGGTTACATAATGTCAAAAACTATGTGGTTTTAACCACCGTCCAAACCAGTTTTAACCAGTTTTTGACGCTGAATTATGGACGTCCAAAACGTCCAAAAAGTGTCTAAATTAGAAAGGGGCAAAATGTTATAAGTTCTTCATTGTTGTATTTTCGATAATCCGTTGACGTAAGGACATGTAGATAATATTCTTTCTATTAATCCTGGGCCTTTTGGCATGTACTACCAACTATGGCAAGTAGTACAAAATTCCTAAACTTCTCATAAGAGAACATGTTGAAACAAAAGTTTGTTTTCCAAATTTCGTGTTATTTCGTGTTATTTCGTGAATACAATAATGGGTGATTTTCAAAGAGAAGCATTATACTATATATTACTTATAGCATTTTGCATTATAGCATTATATTACTTATAGCATTTTGCCCCATTTTCCAATGTTGCACGTTTTTGGACAATTTTGAAAGTTTTTGGATGGTTTCCAGTCCTAAAGTAGTTTTGGACATACAAAACGAAACACAACGGAGGAATGGTTAAGGTCATTCGTGCAATATTTTACTGAATTTTATGTGTGATGTGATAGTAAATATTGTTATTATTGGCCTTCTAGTGGACCATGCATATTTACTTACAAACTATGTATATGTAATTTGCTACCACTTACTTGTTAGGGAAATATGTATGTAAACCGGACATACCTACGCTAATTCAACGTCTGATTTATACGTGAGATATGTACATTTAATAAAATATGTATGTCCTGTTTACATCAAAACAACGAGGAGTATATAATATTCCTTGCAATTTGATTACAAATTCTTCCACCAATTTGTAATCTATCACCGGGTGGAAATAAGTATGTAGGCTCATTCCATTTGTAAGCAACACGTTTGATCGAGTACCAGGAAATAGAGGTGCTAAACCCTGCTCGCTGGTGGTGGCTGCCTGACCATGTATTTTCCTCTCTTTGATATGAGAACACCACACAACTTATGCTTTGTCAATGTTTCCGGCCACGTAGGAACACAGAATTATTTACTACTGTCTACACAAGCAGCCCATGTTAATTTTACCTTTTCGAAAAATCGCCAAAACTCCAAGACGGACAAAAATCGCGTGGGGTTTTAAACTTTTTTGTTTCCTCAGGCCCAAAGGCATCGATTCGCTTATCTCTCTATGAGCGATTCTTGTCCGTCTTCTCGATAATCGAGTTTTTCAATACATTTTAAATTTCTAATTTTTTTGAATTTTTGAATTTTTGAAAATTTTTCCTATCAATGAATGATCAATGAATGAAATCTGCAAATGTAACCTACCCCTTTGAACCAACACTTTGGCGGCGAAAGCATTTTCAATGCATTTGCAAATTTTCTTTGAACTGCTATATCTTTGCGAAAAAAATTAATTTTCAAATTTTGATTTTTATGATATGTTGTATTTTATATTATGCATCTATGATAAGATTGTGGACAAGATATCAAATATGGGTGCGACGACGATCGTGTGGGTTCAGATGGAATGAGCCTGTATTTCTGGATGTTTTTATGCAGATAAGACCACCAAATTATTTATTTCTTCGAGCATGAAAATTTTCAATATTTTGAATTTTGATATTAAGAATTCAGCTACATGTTCATGTGTACGACATTGTGATCCCAGCAAAGGGTATTAACGGCGACCAAAATTTAACCAGGTGCTAGTGTAGCCACCAGCTGTTTCAAAAATTTAGAAAAGTTAATAAACAGTTCAGAAATTTTTTATAATCAGTTCAACGGATAACCATGGCTTACCCCAGGTGGGTGGCTTAACGGTAGGGAAGCCAATTATTGGCGCTTTGGTCGTGGTCGCTGCGGTCGTCGCTGCCGTGGTGGCTGCGGTCGTCCCTGCCGTGGTGGCTGCGGTCGTCCCTGCCGTGGTGGCTGCGGTCGTCCCTGCCGTGGTGGGTACCGTTGTCCCTGCCGTGGTGGGTACCGTTGTCCCTGCCGTGGTGGGTACCGTTGTCCCTGCCGTGGTGGGTACCGTTGTCCCTGCCGTGGTGGGTACCGTTGTCCCTGCCGTGGTGGGTACCGTTGTCACTTCCGTGGTGGGTACGGTCGTGGGTTCCGCAGTAGCTACCGTGGTGGGTTCTGTACCCTGCCCCTGGACGGCACAAATCAGACCAACGACAGCCAAAGTGTACAAGAGAAACTTCATGTTGGAAATTTTTTGTAGAGAGTTCAGTTTGATTGATGATAAGAGGGAGACGATTAGCCGATTAGTGATACTTTCGGTGTATCTCCGTGGCCTTTTTATATTCGTAAATTACTTCGTCCCAGAGTTTAGAATTTTGAGAATTTAAGTTAAATAGAGCTACCCAGCAATTTTACACGGGATTTATTATGCAAATTTGTTTTTTTCATAAGCAGTATCTTTGTTCGTACGATGTGTTGCATAATGACACGACCAGACTTTGCTTCGTACATACGTAGTTTTAGCATGAAATTTTACATTAAGCATACATACACATGTAAGTAAGTAGTCCATCATCATCATTCTGTCGATTGTCACATAGTTAACTTCAAATATGGCGTGACACCGGTGTTAATTCATACACATTTGTAGAATCTGACTTGAATATTTCTAATGTAATATGTAAATCTTAGTTTTTGTAAGGATCTAAATAGTGTTAAAGTCGGAGCATCTGCGATTTTCAGTAAAACTATGTATGTACGCGCATTTAAATTCTATATAGTAATTTACGACAAATTGCGACACATATTCAAGATTTCTGAGAATTGGAATGGTCGTGAATCGAAATCTCGCCAAATATACATAAATATTATAATATTTCAATGCATAGAAAATATTTCTGAAATCCATCTATAATGGGAACAATGATACAATTCTTGAATTCTATAAATCGGTGCTTATGAATTAATGACGCGGAAAGCTGCTACATTTTTATAATTCTAATGTGGGTATAATAAAAATTTTAAATGCAAATTCATACCTTCAAATTAGATCAAGGTCGGGACTTATGTAACTTCAAAAATTTATTCGCAAGTTTGTAAATCCAGTGTTTATTGGTCGTATTAAATTATTGACAACCAGTCCAATAGAAGTAAAATAGCAATCATATTAAGATTTACATAGTAAGATTTTAAAATTATATTACTTAATTGTCAACAAAACCCGTATCGTCCCTTTGACCACGCCCTTGAAAAACTTCAAAACGCTCAACGGCTTGATAATAAAGTAACCCTGGTGACCAATTCCCAAGGGCCTTGTACTCTTTCTAAACTTTGACATGTATTTCGCCTCCCACGAATCCTTGACCACCATAAATTTCCACGAGTCCCGATTAGCCTTCGCGTAGAGGTAGAAATGACCCCCCACGTGGAGCACGAAATACCAGAAAATTTGAATCGCGATTGTCCAGCAGAGAAGTAACGAGCGAGTCAAAGCCCCCAAGTGATCCCAATTTCGGATTAGGACGAAATTCGTGTAGAGGACGAATTGCATGGCTAAGACTTGAAATGGGAGGATGTAGATTCCCCACACTTTCATCGAGTACAGGTGAAGCAGTTCCGCCTTTCGGTATTCAGTGGGCAAGTGGGCGACTGACCTGAATTCAGGAAAAGTGGTGTGTCTCGATGAGGGGAGTTTGACGTTGAATTCAGTGTAATGAATGGGAATCATTAAGGCTGAAAAAAATGAGAGGAATTAGTGATTTACATATTTTCTCTTGAAATCTTTTTAAATTTATAATTTTACATGGTTCACGGGGTTACACATTTTGGTGTGAATAACTTGAAAATTTATAATTCAGTGATGTGGAAATTTTGGCAAAGGTTTGAAGTGATTATGCTAGTGCCAATTACATACATAAACCAGATGAATATTACATCTAAGTAATTCAAGCAGGCCAGTATCATTGTAAAATCCATAAATTCTGGAAACTTGCATACAAACTTTTACTAAATTTTGAGACAATGTATGAATCTCAATCTCAATAAAACTACAATAAACTTATTCAGATCAAGAATGATTTTTTATTTTGTAAAAACATGCAAAACAATTTTTTCAAAAGTTCCGGATTTTACTAATGACGGCTATTGCCTCTTACTTTCGATATTACATATGTTTAAGTGTATGTGTCTGAATGGGCATGTAAAGTTTCAAGAAATATATTTAATTAGCGCTCTTCTTATACTAATTTAATTACCTGAAAAAGCCATCGTAAACAAGATTAGTACCACTATAACCACAGGGATAAGAAAGTATCCATAAGTGCCATAGATAAGAAAGCAGTAGAATATGAGCCTGTAATTCTTTGTATTCTTTGGCACCATGGAAATCCAAAAGACGGGCACATCCTCCCAAAAATACACGAGGAATGCACCGAATAAAAAGTACCCCATGCTACCCAGACAAAATACGCGTGCCAACAAGAACAGTGGATCTGCGGCTAGCAAGGTTTCCGTGTTATACGTTTCTACCCAGTTATCTGCAAATTTTGGAAAATATGTAATTACTACCATATTTACATAGTTTCCCAAGACATGAAAACTTCTTATGGAACTATTTACTGTTCGCTCAAAATTAATATGAACTAAAAAAATCTGAAAGCTTATCTGGCTGATGATTAGTTCCCACGACTTTATTTTGTAAGTACATTATTTTCCAGCTTTTACGTGAGTTGTATTTAAAAATAGAACAAATATACATAGTTAAAATGTTGACGACGGAAATCAGTAAATCTATTGGGCATTTCACATTCTAAAAAATTTTGAGGACTTACATATTGACTTTGACTGAACAGTAATGTTCAAAATTTTACATACTTATAAATTGTAAATATCAAGTTTTCATAATAACGAATAACTTACCCCTGTAAATAGTCGCATATTCGTTCATAGCATTCCCCAACTTTGCGATATCTTCGGCTTGAAACACTTGAGACAAATAGGCCGTTATCGGCAGTAAGGCGGCGAACGTGAAGGCGACACAGACATTGAACTGATACACGTTTTCACGATCCATTCCAATGCAGCGGACCAGGCCGAAAATAAATTGCAAGGTCATAAACGTTAATCCGATCGTCGCCTTCCATTTTGCTTTGGGCGATATGTAAAACCATTTCCGTTTGTAGTCGTATTTCAAGGCGGATGCTCCCGCGCGGGATGCGAGTTCCAAATACATTTCCAGGAGGAGGTGGAACTGTTGTTAAAACATTGCGAAAAACCGAAGGTAATTTGGAAATTTGAGAAAATTCCGGAGGGAACTTTTAATATTGCTGGATTTCGTTAAAATGGGCTTGAAGACGTCGTACCTATGTCATACCTACGTTATATAACGAATGTGCGTCATAGTGGATTTGAGAGGAAATGAAAAATTCTAGACGGTAGGAAACTCCAGTTGTTAGTTTGTTAAATTTTGGTATAATTAAAGTGAAATGTAAACAATTTGAGGACATTTGAAAAGTTCAATTTAAATCTTGGTATACAATTAGAGGGATACTCGTATTATTACGCGTTGAAAATTCACATACCTATGTAAGATTTATCGGTTGAGAATGGATTCAATATTGTAAGGATAATAATAAAGGATGTGTAAGTGAGGCTGAAATGTTAAGGTCAATGATACTAAATTTTATAGAATTTCGTTTACTGGGTGGTCTCATATTAAACACATATTATTAGCGGAATATCAGTGGAATATATGTATGTACGTAGGTACTTACATGTGAATATACAATAATATACATACAAACTCTAGGCATACTCATATTTTGAAGCGTCTCAACTTATTTGGAAAAATTGCGACGCTCAAGAAATTTATGTTGGTAATGATGAGGATGAGTTTTCGAAATAATTTTGCAAAAACATGCCTATTTGGAAAATAAATCTAACGGTGTTTCAGCAAGTGTTTTGCGAAATCTCATAAATTTGGCAAAACTTTAAGAGCTAAAAACGCTGCTATGCATGCTTAATTGGCGGGATACATACATACAGGCAGAACAACTAGCCATGCATAAGCCACCTCCCTCAACCACTTTTTCTCTTTAGGGCTACTCAAAAGCTGATCCAAAACGTAAACAAAGTAAAATCGTGCGATCGACTTGTAAATCAAAATTTAAGCATCTAGTGACCTTAAAAATTTATTTTTATATAGTTTTTATCGCCATGACCTTTTTCGATACCATGTGACCTAACCTGGCCAAAATTGCGCGATCAACTTGAAATTCAAAATTTAAGAGTTTTGTGACTTCAAAAATGTATTTCTATTTTATGTTTATCGCCGTGACCCTTTTTCCACCTAGTTCATGAACTGAACCTTTCTGTTTGCAACTTTACTCTATGAATTAGGTCGAAAAAAGGTCACGGCGATAAACATAAAATATGAATACATTTTTGAATTCACAAAACGCTTAAATTTTGAATTTCAAGTCGATCGCGCAATTTTAGCCAGGTTAGGTCACATGGTGTCGAAAAAGGTCATGGCGATAAAAACTATATAAAAATAAATTTTTAAGGTCACTAGATGCTTAAATTTTGATTTACAAGTCGATCGCACGATTTTACTTTGTTTACGTTTTGGATCAGCTTTTGAGTAGCCCTAAAGAGAAAAAGTGGTTGAGGGAGGTGGCTTATGCATGGCTAGTTGTTCTGCCTGCATACATATGTAAATATGTGAGATATGCGAAGGTGAATGTCCAATTCATCTGATACGCTGTCTAATTCAATTTCGAACCATGCTGAGATTAAATACTCCGATAAGTAGCAATATAAATAACTAATTCTTTCCCAAGTTTGCCAAATATGTGCATAGGTAATCGGCCATTGGATGGACACTTGTAAATGTTTATTATGCAATTAATTTGAACTTTTATTTGTCAGAAAACAGAATGAGAGCGGAACAAAGTTATGATTTTGATATTAAGAATTCAGCTACAAGTTCATCTGTTCGGCATTGTCACCCCAGCAAAAGGTATTAACGGCGACCAAAATCTAACCAGGAGCTGGTGAAGTTAGCAGCTGTTATAAAAAATTGAAATGAGTTAACCGTGTTCAAGGATAAATACATTTATCAGTTCAGCTAATCCTAAATACTAGAAAATCTTAGCTTACCCCAGGAGGGTGGCACAACGGTGGGGAAACCAATGATTGGCGCCCTGGTCGTCGTGTTAGTAGGATCTGGAGCAGGGACTTCTTCTTCACCCTCTGCCCAGACGGCACAAATCAGACAAACGATGGCCAAAGTGTACAAGAGGAATTTCATCTTGGAAATTTGTTTGTAGAGATTTCGGTTGATGATAAGATTGAGGAGACGAGTAGGCGATTAATGATACTTTTTGTGTGTCGAGGTTGCCCTTTTATATGAGTTCGTTGGTTAAAGTCTTTATAAATACGTTTAAATTCACGGGATTTACGTGAAAGGAACTTTCTGAGATTTTTCATACATCTCTTCAGGTGACAATGAGTATACAAAACTTTTTCATACTAAATTATTAAAATGCTATTAATGCGCATATTGCATAAAAACATGACCAGACCTTGCTCCTGAATATGTATGTGGTTCATAGAATGGTTCAGATTGGTCTATTGTTAGGTAACTAAATATTACATAGCACAGCACACTTTTAAAACTCTTGTACATATATTCATGCAGATATTAATTTCTGGGTATTAAGTTTGCTACCGTTCTGTATATTCATATGCTGGTCTGTAAAAATTTGCCCCTGATATGATAAAACTTTAATAAGGAGCTATTACTAAACGGTATTACTTTATTACTTATCAACGCCACTTTGGCAGAGTCACATGTGAGTACTTGGTATTATTTTAGTACTGGATTTCTAAGGGTGTATATATGGAGTTATTAATAAGTAATAGCATTAAATCATACAAGGTCTAAATTGTTTACTTCCTTGTAACATGAATATAGCTTCACAACGGTACCAGCTGTGATTCTAAATAAAATTAGGTGTATTATATTTTTCAAAATGTGAACTTCTACATATGTAGGTATTTAAGTACTGATAGATATGTAATACTACAAATGTTCGGTAATGAAACAAGTATTCAAGATTTCTGAGAATTAGAATAATCTCATCAATACATGTGTTTATGTGTAAAAATATTTTCCATAGTATATTTACAGGAAATCTATCAACGATAATGCTTATATAATTTTTGAATACTTAATCGACTTTTATGTATGTATGTATACAAGGCACAGATGAAAGTTGCGAAATTTTGATTATTCGCGTTAGACGAAGATATTACACGTATTTACTACTATTCTCAAAAAAATATTTTAGTATAACATAAACAAATTTTATTTCTAGAATATTCTGCTATTTGGAACAATTAGGTTTTGGTTTTCCCATTAGCAAATTTTATATTTTGTGAGACTTTACTCAGAAGAAATTGATTTTTTTACATTAAGGCGAGCTGAGAAGAAAAACTTGTGCCCGTCAAAAGTTTTCTAAATCACAAAATACATTATCTGTTGTTATTGTTCTTCAAAATATTAACCCACGCCGTGAAGCAACTTTTCTCCATCGTAACCCAATAAAACCCTCGGATCCATGCGAATTCCATTATTCCCACAATTATTCCGATCCCTACAAGAAATCCGCTAATTACATAAACGAACTGGACCTTCGTTACGGACAGTTCCTCCACCCTTCGTTCCAGCTTGACCGCCAATTTAAATCCCTTCGTGTAATAGTTCACCCTATGGTAGGCCTCGTACCAGAGCTCGATCAACCCGGAGCTCATCATCTGACCCAGTTTTCGTCGCAATCTTCCGCCATAATCTTTCCGAAAGGTAAATTGAATACCACGGTTCGTTATTATGGATTCCTTGACGATGAGAGCTTCAAAGTTCATGCCGTATTTCAAGAAGTAACTGTTGATTAATGCCCACGTCCAAAATGCTTTAGGTTGGAGGTACACAAAAGCATCCCGTGCTTCGATGAGGGTTTGAGATCCATTTCCTACGTAGAAACATGACTTATTGATAAATTTGAAAATTGCGAAATTTTATGAAACGATTACCCCGAGAAATGTTTTTAACTCGTTTTCTACTCCGTTCTTTTGATTTCGCCAAATTAACAGCATGTTTTGCAGCCAGGGGTGATTCGGCAATCTTGTTTAAAACGTCGGTAAAACGAGTAACTTTTTGTGCATTAATTCCCGTAGTAACGTTGTCAACAATTATGGCAAACGAGGCATTGATGAGATGTTCGTAATCTTGGAGTATTTCAGGTTCTCTTGGCTTAATGACTCGTGCTGTCATGTCACCCTCGTAAATGAAGAGGAAAGGAATCAGAGAGAAAATTACGATCAAATTTAACGGGGTAAAGTGAGCCTCGCCTTGTCGAAAGAATGCCGACATTGCGGTCCAAACCGCATTACTTAAATTCTTCCGGATTAAAGTTATGACTGCAGAATAGGTTACGAACACGGTAACCACGCCGATCCAGGTGGGCGTGTCGTACGCTTGGAAAAGCAAAGCCCCAATTGTCTTCACTCGATAAAGGTCAGGTTTCGATTTGTAGTAAATGATATCGATTTTCGTCTCTTTTATGACGAGGAATGATACTTTGCGCGGGTTCTCTTGATCTCTCTGTGAGTGCATGGCTCTCATTCGTGGAGTATAAATCGAGGCGGGAGTGGTATCTGTCCGCCCTATAAAGTACGTTTGGTTGAATAGCAAATCTGGATGATAGACATAAAATGCGGTAAAATTAAAGAATTTTTCCAACTCGTAGAGGAGGACGTGTCTTGGATGAAGGAATTTGGGTTGATCTCGAAGATTAAACATCTTTCTAATACTCCATGTTAGCCTAAGGTTAAGCACCGTTTGTCGTGAGTTGTCGTTCGGATCAAAAATCCATACGTCCGTTCCGAGAAAGTCGAATTTTGAAATTCCCGCGACATCTGAGGTGAATTCTATGGGTTAGCAATTAGAGAAATTGAACCAAATTGTGTATTAAGCATACATTATCCTTGCATGTTGCACTCTTAGAAATCCAGTATTGAAATAATTCCAAGCGGTATTCATGTATAACTCTACCAAAAAGTGGAATTGATAAGTATGTAGTATCGAATAGTAATAAGTACATATCTCGGTATTAAAGTTTTACTATATCGGTAGCAATTTTTTGCGGAACGATATATTTAGTTCTACTACCAAGCGATAGCAACTTTAATGCAGAGAACTCAATCCTGCCTATGTATGAGTATATCAGATTTCTAACAGCGTATTATTAAAATCTGGCTGAATGTAATTTTTTAAATTAAATTTGCTCACAAAAAATAACCTTTATTTGGTTACTTATCTACGTACTAACCTTCGAGGGGGATACGTTGCGTATCCGGGAATACAAGTTGTCGCTCGACTCTTAGAAGCTTATCCAACCTGTAATCGGCAAACATTACGAATTTTTCCTTTGCATTCTCAACGTAAGATACCATCCGATTGAAACTAAATTCGCGATCTAATTCTGGGGACATCACGACCAGATTGGATATCGTATCGTTTTCATAAACAGCTGGCATGTAACTTAACGTGGATTCTTGGACGATGATAAAATCGAGGAAACATTTCTGCAAGGAAAATTTAAACTGTTTCGGCGTGTTTAAAACGACTCGTTCTGATTGCCCTACAGTTTTAAGGGTGGATTGTTGAATGAATGTGTTGTCTGCAAATAAATTGTCGACAGGAAAGTCGACAGATTTGTTTTTGTCGGTCTCGCCGTAAATGGCGAAATTCCAAGTGCAAAGAGTAAAAGAATTAAATTGGTGGGGAAGTTTGAGGGAGGAGGATAACGTGGAAAGGGAAATGATGATAAGCAATTGTGAGATTGTGAAAAGAGACATTTTAGTTAATGGCGTCGTACTGATATACGTGTGGTTATCGACGGTATTACGGTTAAAATTTGTACTGCGTGAGCTCAAGTACAAGTCTGGCAGAAAGGATGGGATCGATTTGAGTAGGATGGAAATGTGCAACTAATTTGCTGTCCAGAAATGAGAAGCGTTTTGTGAATAATAAGAACACTGTAAATAGTATTGTGACTAAATGACTTGCCACAGAGTTCGTAGGATATTGACGAATTAGAAAAATAGCTATCCATGAAATTCGAATTCATAAAACTGTGAATAAAATTTAGATTTTGTGAATAATCATTGTCACTGTTTGTTGAATTTATCAATGGGTGAAAATTGAGTTACCATAATTTTTAGTGTGCATGAATACATGATAAGTTTTGATTAATCTGGCAAATGTATTTGGCATTTCGTGACGACGCCTAAACTAGCTCTTTAATTAAGATATTTGGCTAAAATAGACTAATAAATGCATCCGCGTGTGAATACATATGTATATAAATATTTATACATACATACATAAGTATCACGTATGCTTGAAAAGTGCGCAATATGATATCGAAAGCTCTGTTTAATACTTTTTTAATCGTCTCTAGGCCCTCCCATTTTGACGAATGTGCACCAAAATACATTTTTTATGAAAACACGGAACGGATATTTAATGTGGACTCGGTTCAATAAACACGGCATTTAATTATATGCAAATTATTATACAAGTCTATCTAAAACATCATCATTGCATCCATGTCAGCCTTCATTTTGGCCATTTCCTTCTCCATGTCACCAGAATCTCCGTCGGAAGCAAATGCAATGGCATCTTGATCTCCCGTCGCGACAACGGTGACAGAAACGTTGCCATCTTTATCCTTCGTGACGGACTTGACAGGCTTTTGGCTCGACTTTGGCGAGGGTTCTAATAATTTAAGAAATATTTAGATTTTAAATTGACAAGTTAGTTCTTATTTCTTTTCCATGTCGTTCATAATACCTTTAGACCCGGGCTTCTTCTTGGAATTTTTCTTTTTCTGAGGTTTGTTTTTCGGATTTTTCTTTTTCTGTGGCTTCTTTTTACTTTTCGTCTTAGAATTCTTCTTAGCAGGTGGATTTTTGTCATTCTTTCCTTTATTTTTCTTCTTTTGTGCATTTCCACTCGTCTCTGACATCGACATATCGGGCATTTTCATAGCATCGGCCATATCCATTGTGGGGAAATTCATCTCGGGAAAATCCATGTCCATCTTCATTTCAGGAAAGTCAGGCATTTTGAAATCGAAACTTCGTCCTTGTGGATTTTTATGAGGATTAGAATCTTCTGATTCGGACTTCTTCAGATTTGGCATTTCAGCGGCGGAAACAGCTTTGACAAATTCATGGTTAGATCGACCACTGTAATGGAACGACCGGAAATGAGTGCGATGATGAGATGAAAGTTAACGTCTGTAAGGATAAGTGAAGTATGAAAATTAATGGAAAATTTACAGTAGTTAAATTAAGTTGATCTTACGAGGCAGTGCATCCCTGGAGTACAAATTTGGATAACAACTGATTCCCGTGATACAAATAATTAACACGGCTAATAGACTAAATACTGATGAATAGTTCATGATTTCAATTACGGATGAATTTAAGTACAACGAATGTTACCTATCTGAAAGTGTGGCTTACTTCATCGCTGATTTTTGCATATGTAGGCATGCACATATGCAAATTCGGTCCAAAAATAAAAGACGTGAGCGATGTTACGAAATAATGAGAAAACTCATTGATGATTACGGTGCATGACAAGGTTATATGTACCCATTGTGTATATGAATTGTATTATTTTATTATAATTGTAAACTGTCATTGCAATCGAATCGCTTATTAAATAAGTAAATATGCAACCAATTATCATGAAGTACATATATAAATCTCGTGATTTTTTAGTGAGACAGATATACTTAAGAGGCTTATTTAAAAAAGATATGAAAGTTTTGTTCCTCTGAAACGATGCATACATATCAAAAGCCAAGATTATTCACTCTAAATAAAGTTATGTAAAATTTACTTAAGGTTGAGTCAAATAGAGGATTCCACAACAATTGAGTAAAATTTATCCAATGTTGGAGTGTGATTGTCATCCATGTGATAAATTATTGAAAAACAATTGTTACCTGATCACAAGGTTGCCATTGTCTGCAAAATTGGCCACTACGTACCTAAAGACCGATTGTAAGGTTGAAAACAAACTGAAGCGAGCTTAAGGCGGAATAGCATGCTGGCTGATGCGGGGTTTTTTGTTTGAATTGTTGTGTCTCAACTTTCCCTTCCTCCATGTATTCAAATGGCAATTTTGAAAAATGTTCACCGCCTTTCGTTTTTAACAATATGAAGATATTAATGCACCTGAAAATCGGTAATTTTTAGGCTTACATAGTTAGGAGATAAAAATTTTGATTTTTTTCTTCAACAAGAAGATAAATATAAAATAGCTGAAAAATAATCATTAAAATTTAAATATTTCCTCATTGAAGAAAAAAATCAAAATTTTTATCTCCTAACTATGTAAGCCTAAAAATTACCGATTTTTAGGTGCATTGATATCTTCGTATTGTTAAAAACGAAAGGCGGTGAACATTTTTCAAAATCGCCATTTGAATACATGGAGGAAGGGAAAGTTGAGACACAACAATTCAAACAAAAAACACGTGATACAATGCCACGTTAACGGTTCATGCCTATGTATTTAGTTACTATTTTCCGTAAATTAACCAAGAACCCATAATCTATGGCAAATTTCCCCAAAATCACAGATTTAAAAATAAGGAGTAATTGTACATTACGAAAATGTGTTAAATATTTTATCTGCCCATCATTGCATCCATTTCAGCCTGCATTTTGGCCATTTGCTGTGCCATATCCCTGGAGTCTCCTCCATCGGAGGCAAATGCCATGGCATCCTGACGTCCAGATCCCATCACGTTGACAGCAACGTTTCCATACTTGTCTCTCTGCATGGACTTGACAGGTTGCGATTCTACATGCATAATCATGAAAAAAAATATTCAGATTTTAGGAAACATAGAAACTTAAATTATGTAAATTTTTCCTTACTTTGCTTATTATTCGTACTTGGGTACTTATTCATAGAGTAGGAATTCTTATTAGGGGCGGAATTATAATTATTATTATAATTTTGTCCCGTATTTGACTTCATCTGTCCATTTCTATTCGGTTGTGGCATCCCTGACATGCCCGGCGATTTCATAGCATCGACCATACTCATTGTTTGAAAGTTCATGACGGGAAACATGTCCATCTTCATATCAGGAAAATTATTCATTTTGAACTGCGCTAAACTTTTCCCTCCACGTTTTTCATGTTTTTCATTTTTTTCCGTGTCAGAAACATCTTTCACGTCAGAAATATCTTCTTTCTTGGTGTGTATCTGATCCGCAGAGATGGCCTTGACAAAGGAGTGACGATATGTTCCAAAATAGTGGCGAGGACGAATCCGCGGTGGATTAAAGTCTATGGAAGATAACAAATTTAAAATTCTGTGGTGTGTTTGATTTACATATTTTACAATTTCACTTACGAGTGCGAGTGCCACCCGTCGAGTAAATTTTAGTGAATGAGGAATAGCTCCCAGATATGCAGCAAATTATCACGATGTAAATGAATCTCATGATTTTTTAAAGAGACAGAACTGTTTATTCAGGATGTTTACAACTTCGATTCAAATTTGTGTGGGTTACGTCCAAGATATGACTATGAAAGACAAGAGTGACACAAGTATGCTTGTCATTAAATATCTACATCATTGAACCTAAATTACTAATTGATCGCAAGGTTGATATTGTGTTTGTGTTTTTATAACAAAAGTGGTCACTACCTAAGGGAACGATTGTAATGTAAAGTTGAAAAAAACGGAGCAAGGTTTTTGGAGGTGATGGTGCTTAAGATTTGTTATTATTTATTTACCTTAAATTGCATATTATAAATTAGCTATTGAGACATGCATAATAAACACTGAGAATTGGGTTATGAATATTTTATTCCCCTTCATAAACAACTATGATTCTCATTTTTGGGCACTTTTTATTCTACATTTAAGTTGTTCACAAAATACTTGTAAATGTACGTACCAACAAATAGATTTCGAAAGCAATCCAAGTTCCACAGGCATGGTCAATTCCAAAATTTTGGGGTTTATGTTTAAGAAATATCTTAAGCGACAAAATCTCGCAAAGCGTTGAGATTCATTTGGCCAAATATTTCATATCAAAATTTAACAGGAAACAGACAAAGGTTATGGGATGTTTGGATATTATGAGGCAACAAAATGTGTAGAATTACAGTAAATCTAGATATGTACGTACGTATGTAAGTTTGTATTATTTTTAATAGCTTTTGAAGAAACAATGAGGGTATTCATGACGAGTTCGCATCGTTAGCAACGTTAGCAAAAAAATCGCAAGTTCGCAAACTTTGCTTTGAAAATTACATTCATTCACGAACTTGTGCATCTCTCGAAGATTACATACATAGTATTTAGTAGGCAATTATTTTTTTTCAAAATTGTCTTGCGATACGAACGTGCTAACTCGTAATGAATCCCCATAATGTTATCAGCAATTTTTTATACACATGTACACACATATATATATGCATTTCTTGATCACCCCCTATTTTCCCATCATTGCTTCCATCTCCGCCTGCATCTTGGCCATTTCCTTCGCCATTTCTTCCGACCCTGAGTCGCCATCGGATACGAGCGCGACACCATTTCCAGTATTGCTCGGGGCAGTAGACGCCTCTGAAAGAGGCGGCTCTGTAGCAAATGGATCGGATATCTTCATATCGGACATTTTCATGTCCACACTCATATCGGGCATTTTCATGCCCAGACTCATATCGGGAAACATGTCCATCTTCATATCTGGGAAATCTGGCATTGTTAAATCGAAACTTCTCCCTCCCAGTTTTTTATGAGGGTTAGAGGCGTCTTCTTTGGTACTTATTTGATCCGCAGAGATGGCTTACACATATTGGTGAGGTGAGTGACGATACATTCCCCAAGGGTGACGGGGCCGAATTCGCGGTAGATTAAAGTCTATGAGAAGCACACAATTAACAAATAATAGTTAAACTAACCTCTGGAGAATCCGATTTCTTTTGCAATTTGACTTACGAAAAATGCCACCTGACGAGTACATTTTGGTGAATAAGCAATCGCTCCCAGATATGCAGCCAATTATCACGACGGATATTATAAATCTCATGATTTTTTAAAGAGACAGAGAAAAATATTTAAGACGCTTAAAATTCTTCAAATTTGGTACAAAAGAAAAGTGTTAAATATGTGCGTAAATAAATACGTATTTATTCATTTTATCCATGTTATGTAACTAATTATGTATTCAGCACGGTCAATTTAACATTGTCTTTCGGTTAACAAATTGGCCACTACCTACAAAATCGATTGTACTATTTAAAACAAAACAAGCGAAATTGTATTATTTACTGTGTATAAGTTGTACATATATTAGTTATGTAAGTAAATTAACCATTAAGCTACGTATATATATATATACATATATTTAATAATGTTCATATTATCACAGAAATAAAAATAAGGAAAACTTGATTAAATTCACTTGAATATTTTATTTTCCCATCATTGCTTCCATTTCCGCTTGCATCTTGGCCATTTGCTGAGTCATTTCTTCCGAGCCCGAGTCTCCGTCGGATGCAAAAGCGGCAGCATCGCCAACCTTGGAAGCATTGGAAGTTAGGCTGCCACCTTTGGACTTCATTGGCTGGCGTCCAATCTTGGGTGGTGACATGTCTGAAATTGACAAGGAATTTTAGAAAGACGAATAATAATTCTGGAAATTTTACGTTGATACTTTTCATACCGGGAATTTTAAACTCTGGCATTTTCATATTCATGGCGGGAACATTCATTCCTGGCATTTTCATATTAGGTGCTTCCCACTTCGACATCATCATATTGGGAAAGGTCATACTTGACGCCTTGGGATCCGGCTTTTTGTTTGTGGGCGCTTTTGTGACAGGTTTATTTGATATGAAATCTGGCATTTTCATATTCATGGCGGGAACGTTCATGCCAGGCATGCTTAAGTTTGGCGCTTCCCACATGGGCATCTTGGCATCAGGCTTTTTATTTGTGGGAGTTTTTGCTACTGGCTTGTTGGACATAAAATCTGGAATTTTCATATTCATGGCGGGAACGTTCATGCCAGGCATACTTAAATTTGGCGCTTCCCACTTGGGCATCATCATATTGGGCATCTTTGCATCTGGCTTTTTGTTTGTGGGAGCTTTTGTCACTGGTTTACTGGACATGAAATCTGGAATTTTCATATTCATGGCGGGAACGTTCATGCCAGGCATACTTAAATTTGGCGCTTCCCACTTGGGCATCATCATATTGGGCATCTTTGCATCTGGCTTTTTGTTTGTGGGAGCTTTTGTCACTGGTTTACTGGACATGAAATCTGGCATTTTCATATTCATGGCCGGAACGTTCATACCAGGCATGCTTAAATTTGGCGCTTCCCACATGGGCATCATCATATTAGGAAAACTCATACTTGACGCCTTGATATCTGGCTTGTTATTAGCGGGAGCCTTCGTAACTGGTTTTCTGGACATCGACATATCCGGCATTTTCATAGGGTTGGCCATATTCATTGTGGGAAAATGCATGTCGGGAAACATGTCCATCTTCATTTCGGGAAAATCAAAGCTAGGCATTTTGAAACCGAAACTTCTTCCTTGTGGATTTTTATCCTGGTTCGAATCTTCTGATTCGGACTTCTTCGGAGCTGGTAATTGATCGGCGGAAATAGCTTTGACAAAGTCATGGTTAGCTCGTCCATTGTAATGGAACGACCGAAAACGTGGGCGATGACGAATCCGCGGAAAGTTTAAATCTGTCAAAATAAATAATTGAAGCTGTTAAATAAATTGTTAAGACATTTATTGTAGTTAAGTAAGTTAATCTTACGAGGAATTCCACCTCTGAAGTACAAACTTGGATAACAACTGCATCCCGTTATGTAACTTATTAACACTACTAAACTAAACACTGATGAAGATTTCATTATCTTAAATTCGGATAAACGTAATTGCAACCTTCGTTGAAAGCGTGGTAAATTAATGAGTTTTATATAGGTACATAAATTTAATTCAAAAATGAAAGAGGTGGATGATGTTACGAAATAATGAGAAAACACATTGTTCATTATTATGACAAGTGACACCCATTGTGTAAATTGTGTCATCTATCTATTATGATTATATTTGGAAACTGTTTTATTAATATAAATACAAATGTAATTACTCAGGTCTAGACATTCTAGAGATTTTCTTTCATATCCAGCAATGCGAAAGGGAAAACCAGAACTCCCCAAAATGCATATATCAAATTATACCCATCAGGAATTACATCTGAATTACCCTGTACTGTATTTGTACTTTATTAGGACGAAAATCTGCTTAGTTGAAAATTTCTGCTCTCCTTTGCGATCTCGGGAAATATAATTTGTAAATATATTGAGAAATAAGCTTTTTATGCAATATATTTTCTACATCATGAAAAAGTTTATTATACATTTCTAAGCAAGTTGATGCATACTTATGAATTTGTACATTGAGTAAGTAATTTATGCAGATGGCGACTTCTGTACTTAATTAAGTATAAATATCATAAATTGATTATTTATTATCGACATGCATAATACCTATGTAAGTAAGTATGTATGCATATTTAGGTACACATAATATCAAAAAGAAACGGTGCATACTTTGGATTAAGTAGATAGTTCACTCAAACTAATTGTCGTCTTCATCACCACAATAAAATTTAGGTCGACCTACATTTCTAACTTGATTGGGGTTCCCTGCATTTTTTAAGTCATCAAAGTGTACAGAAGAGTCGGTATTAATAATGTGCCACCACTGAGATTTGTTTTCCATGTCCTGCGAAGATAACGCAAGTTCTGCTCCGACCCTGTGTATGTATTAGTTTTTTAGGGATATGTCAACCAGATAAAACGGCGGAATAGTAAATAAGTGTACCCCATATTTTGCAGACATTTTCCACTGGCCAAGTTTTTGAGCAGAAATGCCCCATTCCCATTAATCACTCGGACAGGAAGCCACTCAAAGTATTTGTGAGCTCTATCAAAATCCAGTTTTTGGAGAGAATTGGTTGACTTAGCGTCCTAAAGTGGTGACAAAATTGTTATCACTTTATTTATTTATTTATTTATTTATTTATTTATTTAACGTTTGTATGTTCCTACCTCTGGTGACTTTTGCAGGCAAATCCGTCCCGTACGTTTGTCCTCACATAGCACCAAATCCATGGTGTCGCTGACCCGACGGATAGTATTTTTCCTCGTGTTACGCAAGATAAACCCTTTTTCATCCATTTTGTCTATTTCTGGAATTCCGCAATAGTCTGCGGACCAGGTGAGCTTGGCCGGGTTCGCTGTGACCGGTACAACTAAACTGCCTTCTGATATCCTTCCAGGAATTGTGGTTCCAAGTTGCTATAAAAAATTAAAAATCGTCCTTTTTACAAGATTCGGAATATAATTCGGTGAAAAAAGTAGTATCACAATAGTTTGTTCGCAGTCCAAACTAAAGTTATTCATGAAATTATGTATGTACTGATATTTAATTCAAGATTTAAGCTATTCAAATTTAAAATTTTGAAATACCGAACCATTGACCACAGACTCAATCGAGAAAAAATTAGCGTTGGGCATTGTGTACACTTGGAGGCCGTTTCCTGCCTTTTCCAGGGTCTCCATTATGTACTTATGCTTGATTAAATAGCTGAGACGGAGAAATAAAATATGTGGCTGTAGCTTTACAAACGTTGTGAAAAACGATATTTTGATGGTAATAGAAAAAAATTGCGGAATGAATGATACGTTATGAAAGATTGAACAGTGGCGTCGATGGACAGGATGTGTAAATAAATAGATACGTTCATTTACTGAACAATCTTATCTTTTGTGCTTCTAATCTCTACATGATAAACTGTCCAAGTGTCATGTTTTACATAATTAGTGGAAACAGTCGTATGCACAAAAATAACTTTTCCGATATGGAAATATGTAGCGAAATATGATATATATTCATCTGACTTCATCCTTAAAAAATGTAGCGTTATTGCAAACCTTATTTATGTACAACGTGTTTCAAAATGAATGAATGAAATTAATAAATCATCAATAAAATAGGGAGGATGTTTTATTCCAATGAAAATATTTATGTGGTATATATGTATGACATCTTGTTCTAAAATACACAAAAGTAAAGTAGCCCTCGGAAGTGTATCATACACTGTGTATGCATACATAATTTACTGCATGTATTCATTCAGTCGTCATCGTCATCATAAGATAAACCTGACATTGTCTTTTGCGTCCGTTGCATCATGCTGGCAAAGTCATTGATAAGCCACCACTGCGCTTTGTTTTCCATATCTTGCGGGCATAATCTAACTTGTGCTCCAATCCTAGTTAAACATACATAATCGCAAATCGCTTGCTGTACTTTAAAAGGACGCGTTACCCCATGTTCTCGAGGCATTGACCACTGCCCAAGTTTTTTAGCATAAGAACCCCTGGGCGAGTGGTCACATTAACTGGAAGCCATTGAAAGTATTTCCGGATTTCCACTGTCTGACTGGAAGAACTTGAATTGTCGTCCTAAACAGAATAAAAAATGTATGTATGTACTTTTCTATGTATATTTTTTTAAATGCAACACACGTTTGGTAAAAGTTTAAGACACACGCGACCAGTTCCTCTATCGTGACAAAGTGCTAATTCAATCCGGTCCGATCGAGAAGGTTGGTTTCCTCGTATTTTGGTGATTAATAAAAACCCTTTTTCCTGCATTTTATGAATTTCTGGTGTTCCATAATAATCAGCCGACAATCGCAGTGCTGTTCCTGACTCTGTAACTGAAATAACAGAGCATCCTGACGAAATTGTTTCCGAGTTCCAGGTACCAATTTGCTGCATAATTTGTGCTTCTTTTAAATTGAATTAAATAAACTTGGAAATGTGTTAACCAAAATACATACCGAGCCATCCACCTTACTTTCAATCGTTATTGAGGTAATTGACGTAGCAACTGTTTGCACAACGTCCCACGTTTTAGAAAAGAATTCCATTTGAAAAAAAATGTATATAGACGATGGCAATGTGTATTATTTCCGAGCTGGGACTGGCGAAAGGCAAAATGCAACTAAAGTAGGGGAGTTAACTGTCGTCCATTCATATTTTTATGTGCGTATAGACAAAACAATTGTCGAATTATTATTTTCCCACGATGATATGGAACACAATCATCGATTTGTGTTATCTCACAATTATTGGTGGATACATACCGATGTTCTCGAGTTTTTGTAGCTTTTGTGCGCATAGAGATTTAGATAAACGAGTAATTAAATATTTAAGTATTTTTGCGTCGCCACCCTTTAAGTTAAACAATCTATAGTATATATGAATATCCGTGAGGCAGCCCTTCTTGAAGTTAAAGTTACCTTAAAGTTTCCATTCAAATTATTTATTTATCCCACTTTTAGAATACGACATCCTAGACATAGACTTTTATTTGGTTACACTCAGTGCCTAAACTAGGCCACCCATGAGGGTGGGCAAACTTATTGATGCGCCCCAAGACGCTCGCGCCTTCGGCGCTCGCGAATTTTTCTAAGCTTCGAAATGGCCATTTGAAAATTTGTTGCAAAGATGTGGTTTACTATCTTAAGCACAATTAAACCATTTTCAATCAAAAATCATTCACGTCAAGACCTTCGCCGGAAACTAATGACCCACCCTCACTTTGTGCAAGTATGTAAACAATAAATTTGCATAGCCGATGATTTTAGGAATGACTTTAGTTAGTTCGTTCGCACCAACGTGAGCAAACTATGAAATTGTTGAGTTGACTGTCAGTATATTCTAGCTGCGTGTCTCTGGGAGAATTAAAAATTTATTACCCCCAAATCCGTTAAAGTTACACTTTTTCGTGTGCGAGATACGGCACATTGCAGCTTTAACGGCTTTGGGGGTAGCAGATTTAGTAATCTCACAGAGACTGCGCTCATCATAAAAATCAGCACAATTTGTCCAAACGCAATTATTTAGTAGAAGTTCCGTCGTTTTATTTTTTAAGGATAATGTTGGGAACTTTAAACAAATCCTTAGTTTCTGCGTCGGTAGATTCCCATATCAAAGCAAGCCCGACAAATTTTTGGTTAAGGTTATTACATACACATCAGGAAAGTTGAACTAAATATGTAAATTAAACACGAAACTAAAATGCAGTGTCAAAGAGCCAGAGTTTTTTCAGACTATTTTAAAGATTTTACCCGCATTTCCTTTTCTTGATTTTTTTTAAATACAAAGGGAACCATATGGGTTCACAGATTCACTGAAAACTCACAAGGGAACATACCGATGTGTCCAACGAGTTAAGGGTCCACACTAATACCAAAATGACCACAGTACATGACTTATTAAACAAACTGAAGGAATCTTCGTGTACAATTCACTTTTCGTCACGTTGTGACGATATTTGTAACGAGCACATGAACATCGGTTTGCCAGTGAGGGAGAGGTCAGCCGCTGAACGATCAGGTCGACCACAGAGAAGCGTCGTCGTCTTCACGTCGTCTTCAGAGATTTCAAATTCTTTCAAATTTTTAAACCATTTCGAAATTTTGAAAAACTTTTTGAAATTTTGAAGAAATTTTGAAATTTTTAAACAATTTTTAAATTTTTTAAAAGTTTTGAAGTTTTCAAGAGATTTTGAAATTTTGAAACACTTATGAAATTTAAAAAAAATTAGAAGTGTGTAAGTTATTTGAAATTTGAAATCTCTGAAGACAACATGGGTTCGATCTGATCGCTCAGCGACCGACCCCGGTATCCCGCTGGATGGCCATGCGCTCGTCACAAATATCGTCACAACTTGACGAAAAGTGAATTTTACACGAAAATTCCTTCAGTTTGTCTAATAAGTCATGTACTGTGGTCATTTTGGTATAGGTGTCGACCCTTAATTCGTTGGACACCTCGGTATGTTCCCTTGTCAGATAATATTACAACGGTTGAATCTATGATTTGAATATTGCGGGAATGGCTTGAGCATACTTCGAAAATTTTGCAGCAGATATTCCAGGTTCGAATTTTCAACGATTTGAACACGTATTTCACCTACCAGGGATAAATAGTACCATAACATAAATTTTTGCCAATTTTGCTTCATTTTTCCAAACCTCGATTTTTGTTGAAATATAATGACCTCAAGAGTTAGCATGTGCTGTTTTATAGAGTTTTGTATTCGTTGCATGGATTTTTTGAATTAGAAAAAACATTAAGGGGCCGGAACATCGAAAGACACAATGTAAACGATTAGGAAAATTTCACCCTTTTACCCATGGAGATCCAATCATCTCTATCAATTGATGCCTTCATACAATTGCATAAAAACTTTGGATATCCTTTTTCTTCAAAAGAAGGATACCATGCAAGAACCCAAGGTGCACAGCATGTTTGAAGACAAATAGTCTGATAAGTGTCACGGTTTCTTGTCATGCAAAAAGCAATGCATAAAAAGCTTCTCATACATTTGAGGTTGACTAATCCTAAGTAAAAATCGAAACGTTTATAAAGTTTATCAAGTTGGGTCCCTTTACATTTTTTATCACTTCAAAACGTGACCCCAGTATCCAACGCCACAAACATGACAACTATTTTTATGAATTTACACTAACTAATTTCAACTACGAAACCTTGTAACAAATTTCCCATCTTGTAAATGTCTTGATAATGAATAGCAGATAGCATTCGAAATATTGACAAAATAAAGCAAAACTTTTTCTTCGACTTTTCCACTTAACTCCGTGTAATCCAATTATTTATAAAGTTTTTTAAAATTTTAGATTTTAATGTGATTCTAAAGTGTATTATTACTTATGGAAAAATCGAGTAATAATCTTTATTATGAACAACGAAGTCCTTTATCCTGATGAAAGGAAATATTTAGAAGAAAGTATTAATGATGGTCGAATTTAGTATCAACTTATAATAGGTTAAATATTGTCATTCCCATTTTTTAAATTCATTAAATTTTGGAAATCATAGGCATTATTATTGTGCTGTATCATTTATATTTAAAGTTTTAGTAGCCATGTCCGTACTCTCTGCTGTCACCCGAATTATCGATTATATCTAGTGCTTAGCGGGGCGCCTGCCTGCGCCACTTCAAATTCTGGCGCCCCGGGCAATTGCCCTGCTTGCCCACCCCCAGTTTAGGGCTTGGTTACACTTAACTTGGATAGCAGATGCATACACATACATATTATATATGCACATATATTATAGACTATTGTAAAATCTTGATCCCACGTCAAAGTTGATAGTTGATAATTGTATGCCCATTGTGGGGTGATCAGGACATGTATTCATTAATAGAGACCGCCAGGCCAGCGGTGGTAGAACATAATTAAAAGGCAAATTGCGACCAGTTGATAACTACATTTTTACTGATTTTTTACATCCTCGCTCCATCAAGTGGAACCCGCAACATAACCCAATTAAAAATAAATAGAGATAAAATACAACGCTAAAATTCCCCTCGATTCCCAAGCTTTTCACCTTAGCATCTTCTCCACCATGATACACATTGCGATTTCTACCCCTAAACTTCATCATTTTGACAAACTTCAAAAAACTGGTCGAAACATTTACAAGCCCGGATTCATAAAGTGCTCGAATTCTCATCTCCAGCCGAGGATCAAAACCATACTGGACACCCCAACCAAGTTCTACTGAAAACAAGTGTTCCTCGCTTTTTACGATATGTTTCGCCTGTGGAAGCAAAACCTTCAGCTGGGACTCGTAGTTATCAACATCACTCCCGTATGCTGCAAGTGCTGTCTTATTACAGTTCAAAATAGCCTGCAACAAAGTGATGTTATGTCGTTCCATAACGATAGAAATGCTGTCGTGAAGGTTATCCAAGAAAGAAGACGAGTATCCGCTATAACCACTCTGCGCATTTTGTACATCACTAAGAAAGCGCGAACGAGGTTTAGGATATTCCATGTATTTCTTCACCCTAGGAAAGTAAATCCTTACTTGGGGGACAAAAATTGTATAATGGCGGGCCAAAATCTGTTCGAATTTTGTTACCAAGGGAGGTTTAAGCGGCGCGGTTAAATCAGTTACGTTACTTCCTTTGTACGCGTTACTTAGAATGATGCACATCAAGAGCCATGGCGCCAGGATGCATTTTGCTGCAAAATATTTACGTAACGTTGGACCTATGGGGATGCTTTGTTCAAACAAGAAGGCAATTGGGAGCAATATTGGCGCCTGATTGTTACTACCATTTTCACTTCGCCCCATGTAGATAGTCACCTTTATAACGACGGCAATTACCAGGATGGCTATTATCAGGCATATCCAGATTTCTGACTGATAAGATGACAAGAAATGGTTGAAACTTTGCAGCCCGTTCGACTCTTCGGTCGCTAGTCCGTCGCAAGTTAAGAATCGCACGGATATTGAGGTCAACCGTATTGAATTAGTACTGGTAACCGGTAGATACAATTGAATTGTTGTGCGGCGGGGGGCCATGAACTCCAAGGACATGGACAAACTGTCAACGATGTAACTCTGATTTGGGTAAATTATGGAGAAAGACATTATGTCGGGGTTAGATGTTGGCGTGATTGTGGTAAAGGTTGGGGGCAATGTTTTCTTGACGACGTGGCGTTCTAATTCGCCAAACAAATCCCAGAGGGCAAACACTTTGTCGGGATGCACTGTGCGCGCGATTTTTCGGAATGATTCGGTCAAGGAATTCTCACTAGCAGGGTGAAAAGTAAATTTGTTAGGGTGACAGGACCAGCAGGAGATGTACCATTCGGGAAATCCTGAGATTTTTTCGGTATTCATGAGAACCACGCCTACATTGCTTTGCTTCCAGTCACGTTGAGTTTCTTGAATGCCTCTCGCCCATTCAATCCATTCTGAAACGCGTTTATTTTTTGAAAACATAACAAAATAGGTGTTTTGATTATCATAGCCTGGATTCGCTGTGTGTGTCCAATATTCGATGTAAGTTTTGCCCAAGGTAGGACGAATACTGAATTTGTCCATCGTAGGATATATTAGTCCGTGGAAGATGCATTTCCCCCGGAAATTGCCATTCTTTTGACGCTGAAAAGAATTTTGATGTTTTGAGACCCATTTTTTGTATTTCGGAATTGATTGATATCTTTCTAGCACAACTGGAAAGTCAAATGGGGTCAGATGAACGGAACTTTCCAAGTTTATGAGGTGGATTACACAATTCGAGAATGGTGAAAGTAGAGAATTAAGGTTGGTTGGATTTGGGTCCCTGAATGTGGTTGTTATGTTAGCCGTGAAAGAAGTGCTGATACAGCACGCCAGTAATAGGAGTAACGTGTCCTTCATGGTGGGAGGTCTACGTCGACATCAAGTTGAAGGTCGGCACCGACAGCACAATATATTCAACGGAAGGGATGTATGTACATAGTTTGCGAATGTGAGATACGCCACGGGGGTTAGTTTTCATGTTAAGCAACTTCAGACTTCGAACGGAAGGTAGAAATTCTAAATATGTAAGCTGTATGTGCATAAGTACATATATACAAAAGTAAACCATTCCAATTCTGGTGACGAAATGAAAAAAAAGTTGTCAACTTATCTACATGCGCAATATTTATTTTGATTTTATCTAGACTTTACAAGAAAGTTGCATGCAAAGTCCCGATCGCATGATACGGAGCACAGATATTGAAGCATGTTTTACAGAGTGAAGTCTATACATCCATGAGTCTAAGCTATTCTTTGATGACGGTGACCGAATAGTGTTTTGGAAAGACATGAATATAAGTATTTATATTGTACATATATACATAAGTACATCTGTTGATAGTCTCTATCTAAAAGCAGCTATGTCTTTATATAGAATTTGGCTCTATTTTACACCCGACTCAACCGCTATAAAATCTGTACTAAATAGAAATTGGGCTTGTAAACCATGTAAGCTTCTCTTCTTCACAAATTCATTTGCAACCGACTAGTGTTTATGTAAGTACTAATTTTTGTGTATGTTGCACAAATGTATATGTGTACATTTAAATATGTATTTATAGGAACGTTATTTCTCATAAAAATAGCCGAATCTATGCGTTTCAGATTATTTGAACTGAACTGAATTGTGAGTAATAATGTTTTCCGTACATAAAATTAAAAATGACATCAACATCAAAGGTACATATGTCAGAGCAACATACATTGCAAATGTTTCTTGCTTATATTTGTTCCGGTTTACATAAAAGAGTTGTTGAAATTTATCCTTATAGTTAGTGCAACACATGAAATACAATACATACTTACAGGCACTATAAATATGCAACAAATTTAATAAAGTTATGAGCTATTTCTCCAAAAGTACTGCTTCTGCTTGGATATTTACTTGACTCGTGTCACAAATTTTATTAACTTTTTTCGTCCAGGTAATTACTTGGTGTCTTCCAATTCCAAGCGTGGCCAAGAACATGGCTTTACAAACTTTCACTCGTAACCCGGCCCGTATCGGCAAATGATACACTAAGGTGTCATTTCTCCTAGATGGTAGCTGAGTACATCGAGACGCAACCCCGACAATACCAAAGCCCCTGACATACGATTTCTTTGCTCCCCAATCTATATTTATCCAAAAGTTGTCAAACAACTCTTGCCTAACTTCATCACTAAAGTGAATACATTTGCGAATTTTACTCTTCGCACAGGCAACCGAAGTACAAGCTGGACCGAGACTTCGACCAGATTTATGTGTCCTTTGAACTTGAATAGGCTTTGTTCCTCCGGTTGAAGAAGCTTCAACTTTTGAAAATCCGACATATTCCAATCCTCGCTTTCGTCTCCTACGATTTAGTTCTCTCACACTCCTACAATTTATTAAATTTAGGAGAAAATATTTTTAAATGCTTATAATAAAAATCGTTACCAAAATATAAATTGAACTTACTTAACATGTTTGTCATGTCGCGACATGTGATTTGCTAGCCCACTCGTAGTATAAAATTCCTTCTGACAAATGGAGCAGATCTTGGTTAATTTTGTCTCCTCTCCGGCCAGTTGGATTAATTCGCCGAGTTCGTCGCTGCCTTGGCTACCCACTCTGTCGTTAAGCTCAGCAGATTGATGTGATTCTTCAGAATGTACAAAATCAGAGCCCACTTCATCTGACTCATTCTAAAATTACGACACAATGTATGTATACATGTATAGCCCGTCAATAAGTTGGGTTACTTTGAAATGAAAAAGAAGCTAACCTCACTATTGTCGTCTTCATTGTTAGAATTTCCGGTTGTTTTTCCATCCAATTTTGCAGCAGCTTGTCGAGGGACACTGGCAGTTGTGGCTAAAAGGCAACTCAACAATCGCAGAAATTATAAGTTTCATCACATTCCACGATTTCGAGAGGACTCTCACCTTTCCATTCTTCCGGAAATAGTTCAAGGTCCTCAATTTCAAATTGAGGGTGGTCACCCAACTCCATTTTGACAACTACATTTTCAACTCCGCAATTTTCACGTGATGTTGTAGTCGTTTACCAGTCTAGGGACTTTGTCCACCTTAGTTCTTGCATCTTCCAGATCTGCCGAGAAGATTGAGACGTGATCAAGAAATGAGGACAGCTCTACTTTCAATTCTTCGTCTTTGTCCGTCTCCCCTAAAACAAAAATTATATTAATGTTTCTTAAAATATATGCACATAGTATGAACGCAAAGAACAAATTATATTAATTTAAGCAAATCATGTATACATTATACTCATTTTAATTGATAAGTTACCGAATCCATTGTCCATAAAATGTTGGGCAATGCGATAAGTCTGTGTAAGTTGGCGGTGCAATAATTCGAGCTGACTGGTTAGTTTAGTATTTCGAACCTCATCCTTATAGAAAATTGTGTCAAACTTCGCACGTGAGGAGTACTAATTGTACTAATTTCTAATTAGTTCACGTGAGCTTAATAAATCAGTTTCTAAGTAAATTTAGATCCTATAAAAGTTCAAAATTTCAACTTGAAATGTAAATGCCTAAAAGTTGTTGTGGTGTGAATAAATTTAGCAAGCTCAACGCGAGCAGCTGACAGAGTAGTATACAGTGTGGCCCGAAAGTTTTAGACTACAAGAAATCTGTTTCGTGACATTCGAGCTTTGTAGATAGAGCACTGTCGAGCGTAGTAGAGCGCTGTAGATAGAGCGCTGTGGTGCGCGTTGGAGAGTTGTAGAACGTTGTAAAGTGTTGTGGAGCGTGTTAGAGCGCTGTGGAGCGTTGTAGATAGAGCGCTGTGGAGCGTGTTAGAGCGCTGTGGAGCGTTGTAGATAGAGCGTTGTGGAGCGTTGTAAAGTGCTGTGGAGCGTTGTCGAGCGCTGTGGAGCGTTGTCGAGCGCTGTGGAGCGTTGTCGAGCGCTGTGGAGCGTTGTCGAGCGCTGTGGAGCGTTGTAGATAGAGCGCTGTGGAGAGTTGTAGAGTGTTGTGGAGCGCTGTGGAGAGTTGTAGAGTGTTGTGGAGCGCTGTCAAGCGCTGTAGATAGAGCGCTGTGGTGCCGCACCACTGGTGCGCTTTGGAGACTTGTAGAACGTTGTAAAGTGCTGTGGAGCGTCGTAGATAGAGCGCTGTGGAGGGTTGTAGAACGTTGTGGAGCGTTGTCGAGCGCTGTCAAGCGTTGTAGTTGTAGAGCGCTGTGGCGAGTTGTACAGCGTTGTAGATAGAGCGCTGTGGAGAGTTGTAGAGCGTTGTGGAGCGCTGTGGAGCGTGGTAGAGAGCTGTGGAGCGTGGTAGAGCGCTGTGAGGCGTGATGGATTAGATTAGGCGATCCTGGCCGAGAATCATTTTACAAATTATAATTCACATATTTAGTGCATGGTGCAAACTTTTGGGCCACACTGTAACATTCATCTTTCTTCCGATGCAAACAAATATGCCGTAGTCAGCTGCACACATACTGCATGGGCCAGGAAAAGTGAAAAGGCTTTTCCGAAAACCTAAACATCACTTAACTTAGTTAAGTAATAATTTTGATTTCTAAAATTCGACTAATAAAAATTTAAAAATTATTACGTGCAATTTTTTCAACTTATTCCAAAGCAGTGTAAGTTCAAAGTTAAAGTTAAAGTTAAAGTTAAAGTCAGACTTTAAACTTTAACTATATTGATGAATCAATCACCATATTTCTTTATTTTGTAAATAAAGATCTCTCTGTATTTGATTACATACAATGAGGTTCGAAATATTAACCGGTCAGGTCGAATTATTGCATCGCCAGCTCACACAGACTTATCAAATTGTCCAGCATTTTATTGATAACGAATTCGGTAATTTATACGTATTTATTATTAATACTGAGTTTAGTAAATTTGTAACCGATTTTCAAATTGGTTATTGTTTACATTTTCTTATACAATTGTACATGTGTTACAGGAGCAACGGAACAATTAAAGTTGGAATTGTCCTCTTTTCTGTGTCACTTCTCGACTTTGTCAACGCATCTGGCAAGTGCAAAAACAAAAGTGGACACCTTCATAGGTCAATCAGAGCCATGCACTCTTATCAATGAGATTGATAGTGGGAGTAGCGAAAATTATGGGGTGGAAAATGTAGTCATTAAGATGGAGGTGAGCGACCCCCCATGCCCAATTGAACTGGAAGACATTGAACTATTTCCTGAACAGTGGAGTGGCAATGGTAGAAACACTGTTTTTAGTTACAACTTTAAATAACTGTAGGTAATTTGTAACACTCTTGTTGCTTTATTTCAGCATCAACGGCTATTGTTAAAGGAAGAAGAGCAGTGAAACGTTCTAAAAATGCAGGCGAAAACTGCGAGGTTGGTCTTTTAAATTAGGTATAGTAGTGAGGTCGAGGTTGTTAATTCATTTGGTGGTTCGTACTAATTAAATACACCTTCCTTGTTTCAAGTACATATTTTTAAAATATTTTGTATCATATTGTGTTGTAATTTTAGAATGACTCGGACTCTGACTATGTACCTCCACCTTCTGAAGATTCACATCAATCTGAACTTAGCGACACAGTAGTTTTCCAGAAGAGCGACGACCTCGGAGAATTAATCCAACTGGCCGAAGGCGAAAAAAAATTAACCAAGATCTGCTTTGTGTGTCAGAAAGAATTTTATACTACGAGTGGGCTAGCAAATCACATGTCGAGACATGACAAGGATGCTAAGTAAACACAATTTACATGTATTGTTTATTATTTCATGATTTTTGAGAAAAAATCCTCACAAATTTTATAAATTGCAGGAGTACGAAGGAATTAAATCATAGGAGACGAATGCGTGGTTTGGAATATGTCGGATATTCAAAAGTCGAAGCTAGTTCAACCGGAGCAAAAATTATTCAAGTTAAAAAGACACCGAGATCCGGTCGTCGTCTCGGTCCAGCTTGTACTTCCTGCACGAAGAGTAAAATACGAAAGTGCGTTCACTTTAGTGAAGAAGTGAGAAAGGAATTGTTTGACAACTTTTGGATAAGTATGGACTGGAAAGCAAAGAAATCGTATGTCAGGGGCTTGGTAGATGTCATCCAGGATGATTGTCAAACAACCCAGCACCATTCGAGGAGAAAAATATAGTGTATCACTTACCGATACGGGCCGGGTTAAAAGTCAAAGTTTGTAGAGCCATGTTCTTGGCCACGCTTGGAATCGGAAAAAAGCAGTTGGTGAACTGGGTACGGAAAGATGACAGTGTTGATCATGGTAGTACCGCTCAAGTGGTCAAAGAAGATGAGGTCCATTGAAGATATCGAAAGTTGTAGTTTAAATGCATTTGTACAAGAAACTGAATAGTAATATTTTTATATTTACTGCTGATATTATCTAAAGAAGGGTATCTGTTATGGTGATCGTTTTGGGCTAAATTTCGATGAGTTTTGAATTATTTTGATAAGAAATTAAGGCGATTTTTTGGGCTAATATATCTTATCAAAATTCGTTTGGTTGTCAGTGGTTTTTGATTGGTAAATAGAGCTCAATGATTCTTACCCCGATTTAAGACTTGGGGAACCGTTTTGCCAGTCTGTCTGTTCGTCTGTCTGTTCATTTTCAACTTTGTCAAATGAACCCCGATTAACTGCAAACTTGGCGAGTTGGCAAATTATACTATCAAACAATTATTCAGCATGTCTACTATAACTCCAAGGGTCCTGTTTGAGTCACTTCCAACCCATGAATGTAATCAATGTTTTTTTCTTGTCGGGCTTTGGTTTATAAATATTGGAAATTTTATGCAAAATTGTAGCAACGCGCAACATGGTTACCATTTTATTAATACCTGTGGTAATTTTGCATGGTTTCCATTTTATTCCCTGTTTTTTGATGCATTTGAATTTATTGCTCGAAATCTAGAAATGTACCATCTTAAATTCTTTGATGAAAAATCACCAATAGTATGATCATCAACATATGCAAATATTTACAAAATCGTTCGTGGGCTTCGTATTTTAATTTGCGTTTTTGTTTTTGGCCTATCTAAATACGTGTTAAACATAGCCCAGGAGAATATTTGTTTCTCCACTTGTGGGCATGTACCATTGCTGAAATTTTCAGGAATGGTAGTTTGAAAGTTGTTTGATATCGTATTAAAAAAATCAGAAAAATCGTTCGTGGGCTTCATCGTTTTATAATTCATCGAAATTTAGCCCAATACGATCGTCTTAATAGATACCAAGCTTTCAGAAATTTGACGACTTATAAGTTTAGTTAACTTATCGTCTAATTTTGTATTACGTAATTGCAGAAGTTTATGTATTCCAATAAACTGCACGGTTGGCTTTAAATATGTATGAAGTCATGGCCTATTTTTGTTAACCTAGATAAGTAATTACGTTAATTAATCCACGTTTGTATCTAATCGTACGTTGTACATTTAGCTTCAAATTTTGACTCAGAAAATGCTACAAAAAATAGATATGCAATGATATAAAGAATCACTTATCTACTTGGAAAATGTTAACTATGTATCTGTATGCTCGCTGTAATCAAGGTTCCTGGAATTGCAAGGATTCAGACAAAAACATGCGTATTAATAAATGAATGTATATAAACGAAAGACGATGTAGCATGTGTATGCACTTATGTAAAATTAGATACATATTTATATACCTATATATACATATGTACATATATGGCATTCAGAAGAACATCATGTAATGGTACTGGTCGTCCATATCAACTCTTTAACACGTATGTGTATGTACATATGTATTCCATAACAAGCTAAAATTATGTATTTACATACTTATGCATGCAAAAAATTACGTTGCATCATCCATGAATCTACTCTACTTACTGATATGTTTGTATGTATGTCTTGGAAACGATGAATCAAGTTTCTCTTATAAAAATCTAGTTGTTTTTCACAGTTTACATGCATCATGCATCTCAGGTTAAATTTTCTCATTAAACCACATTAATACATATATTGTACACAGTACACACATGCTTAAACCCCTTAGAGATTAATACTTTTTAATTAGGAAGATACATAATATTTTGTTGTTTTTAGTTTTCGCCTTTGAAGAAACGGATTATCACATCGTAAATACGCCGGTATTAAGAACATATAAATTTCTATATTAAGGAAACCTTACACAGTTTACATTCTTTCCAAATTACAGGCGACATGGGGGGAGGCAGCGGCGACATGTAAACGTCTCAACTTTGGCGATCTCGTCACCATCGAATCAATGGATGAATACCTCGACTTGATCGATCTCCTTGCATCGGCTGGCGCAGGTAAGCATGCACTTTTTTTGTATTAAGTTCAATACAAGGTGGAGATTGCAAAATTTAATTTTGTTTACACACCAGTGAAGGGCCAAACATATTGGACGGATGGGGCTTATAGCTCGTCATCTTGGAAATGGGCATCGACCGGGGGGAAGATGCCACCCGGGTTGGGAAGACGCTGGCTGCGGGGACATCCTGTCAATTCAGCCTCTAACAAAGTCCTGCTCTCTTACCAGACGAAATTCGTGACTTTTCCAGAAACTCAGAAACACAGATTCATTTGCAAGGTGAAAAACTGATAATTTGTATGATTATACACAAACTTAAATGAACTCAGCCAATTCAATTGGCTAAGTTATTAAAATATTCCTAATATTTTATATCCGTAAATTCTGTAACCTTTCAAACTTTTAGAAAAGTTTATAAGTATAAGGAAAATTTTGCTACAAAATTTTGCAAGTTTACTCATCGTCAGAATTTTTTTGTTCAGATACTGATTTTTTTATATTTTCTTGAGCTTGAAAATTCCCAAGGACAATATTCGCGAGCGGCTAATATAATGCATACATACATATGTCCCCACGGTTCAACCTCTTTTCCGTAGCTATTGAGGACATTTTATTATTTTGTAAATGTTTCTAAAATTATTTTATAAAATTGACGTTGTTTACAAAGTTGTCAGGGACTGTGTTAATTGCCTAAACATGTGTATAGCTGTATCCATAGTCCGTGATTTGTTCATGATTTCGTCATGATTTGATGGTTTCTCGCATCCATCTCCGCAATTTTTAAAAGATTATTTTATTCCGATTTTCTAATTGGTCGATTTTTTAATTGTTGTGGTGCTTAACATGCTGAAATCATGAACCTGTGAAAGTGAAAGCATCACCAAATCACGTACAAATCACGAACTATGCATGCAGCTTATGTAGATATTTACATATTTTTTTAACACAGAATTTGAGTCCCATATTATTTATAGCCTATAACTTATAGGTTAGCCATTTATTTGAGCCTCATGCAAATATTGTGCATTGTGCGATTTGACATTAGTTTTTGGTTTGATTGGAAGTGTCACATTCTTAAATAAATTTGCATTCTTTATTATTTCTGCACAGAATCCAAGACCTACCGTGGCCGTCCCGTGTTAAAAGAGATCCACGAAGTTATCGGACCGCCCCATCAAACGCGCGCTGAGCGGGAGCAGATTGAAATTAAATTTCGAAAAAAATATTTTTGAATAGACCAAGTTATAAGCTTTCCATTGATATATATCACTAATTATTGAGTCATGGCTAAGACTAGAAAAACTTGGGTTGAAAGGCAAGAGTTGAAAAAAAGAGTGATTGTGTTTCGCAAAAATCGAACAAACTATGATTCTAAAATCACTTGGCACTTTTTCAAGCAAGAAGGTATTCCTCATTCAAATGTCAACTCTTACATAGAAAAGTACGAGGAATCCAATGAACTCAAATTCAAAGTCCCCACTAGTCGACCTGCAAAGCTAGCGGCGACTAAAGTCAAAAATCGGATGAAAAAATTCTTCAAAAATCATGCATCAACGACAACGGCTGCCACGACAAGGAAGGTCAAGATTTCAAAAAGCTATCTGAGCAAAATCAAAGTCCATAAACTAGGGATTATAGCAAGGACAAAAAAACCAGCATCAAATTACAAACCAACACAAAAGGAAAGGATTCATGCGTGCTGCAAGAAATTGTGAGAGAAAATTTGGGGAAAAGTGGTCATCGCGGACGATGAGCCCCACGTCACAGCTAATCCTTCAAATCTTCCAGGAAGGCATTTTTTCCATAGTTCCAACCCATATGAAGACAAAGTCCAAAGTCCAATATGAAGACAAAGTCCAAAAGAAATACCAATTCCCAAAAAAATGAAGAATTTGGCAACGCATGCCTAGCATTGGTCATGTTTCTGATCCCGTCATTTTGGAGGGCACTGTAAACCAGGAGGTTTATCTTAAATCATGAATTGAAGGGGGATTAGAATCGTTTATTACCAAAGATCATAAAAAATAAAGTTTTGTTTTGGCCTGACCTCGCAAGGTCTCATGACGCCAAAAAGGTCACTCAGAACCAAAATCTGAAAAAAATCGAATTTGTGCCGAAAAATTAAAACCCACCAAATTTTCCTCAACGGCGACCAATTGAGAAATTCTGGGCGCTAACTAACTCCAAATATTCTAAGCTTTCAGAAACGCTGGATACCTTACGAAAATTTAAGAACAGATGGAAGAAAATGAGCTTGAAAGTAGGTGCAGTCGATGGTCGGAATTTGATGCGAAATCTGAAGAAGAAAGTGCAATCTGTAGCACATACCGGAATTGAATCATTAAAATTTGAACTGTATGGCAATCCAGACCCTTTGGTAGTAAACATATGCAATTTTTTTGAGATTACATCAACTGTGTGTAAAGTTCTGAGCATTTGATTGCGGCGGTCCGATAACTTAGTGGATCTCTTTTACGTGACGAACGATTTGCTCGTCGTCCTCGACTCATCAGGCAGCATTTCGTCGCCTGAATGCATTATCGCCAAAGACTTTTCGCCCGGATTAGCACTCGCTTATCGCGACAATGAAGATTCCCGGGTAGGATTTACCATATTTTCCAACCAGGTGCAAACTGTGGTACATCCGGTCAATACGCTTACCCCGTCCGAGTCGGCGACCGCTGTGCAGGCCGCGATCCACTTGCAAAGCGGGACTGCGACGGATCTGGCCATCGAAAATGGAGCCAGTCTGCTTGCCAGTATTGACAGAGGCGTTATCAAGGTGAGTTTAAATAAATGGCTGATGAGTGAGTTTAAAAATTTGTATTTATTCGCAGAATTTGGTCGTTGTGACGGACGGGATGTCGAATAACCGTGCGTCCACGATTGCCGGAGCAAATGCAGCCATTGCGCGTGGAATTAAAACATACGCGGTAGGAATTGGACATTACGAAGGGGCTGAGCTTGTCGCGATTGCGGGCGGTGACCGAAGTCGCGTTTTCACGGTGCCCGGGTTTAATCAATTCCTCGCCCTCCTGAGACCAGTCTCTCTGAAGATGTGCGGGCCTTGAGATCATGGTCATGGCTTGAATAGATAACTTAATGGACACATATTGAGAAGGTTAATTTATTATTTCTTTCCTATACATATATTTATACTTCTGTTATTTACACTGCATCTGCCTAGCGTTACTGTTCAAGTTTTCAATTTCGACTCAGAAAATGGGACAATAAAAATCTGCATGAACCATGAGACGAACGAATAACGTTTCTTACCTTTGACTTCTTTAAGCACAGTTTGTGAATTTGATCGTGATGAATTGTGTGATATACAAAATCTCCTTGGAAATCTCCCTGGTCATTGATACTAAATAAATGATTTATTTTACGATTGTTTGGAAACATTATTTGTCATAGCATTGGAAATTCCATTGATGTTATTTATCAAGAAGAACATACATATTTTACTTCTGATAATTGTCGTCATCCAAGCAAAAAGTAAAACACGATCAAATTATCTTCCGCTTGGTCGACGCTTCTCCAGTTTTTCAGTTCTAAAACTCCAGTTCTTGGACCCTACATACGAAGTCGACAAATTTCTAGACTAACATTACCTTAGTAACTAAGGCTAAGTTTAGTTAACTTGTACAATTGCAGAAGATTATGTATTCCCATAAACCGTTGCAAACGAAATGTAGAAAAGGGGTGAAAACACACGGACTTGTCTTGTGGCACGCCCACAACGTGTTTGACTAGGTTCAGATAAACAGGTACATGGTGCTGGACGAGTTGTCGCAAAACTCAAAACGCTCTTACACGTGTCTAATAGAATCAAAAATTAAGGTACACGTGTTCGCGCGTTTTTTCTCAAGGTGCCCCAAATTTTTCATTTCGCCCCAAATACTGGGAAAAAACATTGTGGCGCTACCAGTGCGGTGATTGATTCCAAACTTGGCATGCAAGCCTTATTTGGCATTGCCCACAGTGCCTGAGAGACTTGGCCGCCTAGGTTTAAATTTACTATGCCAATTACCTGACAATTTTGACAATTTTTTTTGTTTTTTCAACATAGTTTCCTAGCTTATGTAATGGTATCTTTCTAGCTTTATATCTCTACAGAAACCCTATATTCTGCTTCGAATGCCGTTTCGTTGAACCTCATAGCTCAAATATTAAGCGTACTTTGTAGGAAGTTCGATTTTGATGGAAGTTCCCGCGAAATAACCATAATACTCATTTCCTTTATTAGTTTCAGTTCGATTTGCCCAAATTTTTGATATGTTCTTCATATTTTGTGGTCAAACAATCGTCAATTGCAACAAATGTCGAAATCGACCTGCGTGACCTTTTCTAGAGGTCAGAAGGAAATGTCGGGCACTAAAGTCTCATATAACCCCATAACCGGGGTATCGTTGGAAAGGTCTTGGAGAGCAGATTCAGAATATATATACTTTGTAGGGTCTGGAGCCATCCCCTAATAATTTAGAGACCAAAAAGCATTATTGAGTTTTATTTTTCCAGGTATACAGACGTTAACACAGGAGCAGATTGAGATCTAACATAGCAGTAGATTGATGAAAACTCAATTATATTTCTCTGTCTCTAAATACTTAAGGGGTAGTCCCAGACCCCACAAAGTATATATATTCTGAATCTGCTCTCCGAGACCTTTCCAACGATACCCCAGTTATGGGGTTATATGAGACTTTAGTGCCCGACGTTTGCTTCTGACCTCTAGAAAAAGGTCACACAGGTCGATTTCGACATTTGTTACAACTGACGATTGTTTGACCACAAAATATGAAGAACATATCAAAAATTTGGGCAAATCGAACTGAAACTAATAAAGGAAATGAGTATTATGGTTATTTCGCGGGAACTTCCATCAAAATCGAACTTCCTACAAAGTACCCTTAATATTTGAGCTATGAGGTTCAACGAAACGGCATTCGAAGCAGAATATAGGGTTTCTGTAGAGATATAGAGCTAGAAAGATACCATTACATAAGCTAGGAAACTATGTTGAAAAAACGAAAAAAATTGTCAAAATTGTCAGGTAATTGGCATTGTAAATTTCAACCTAAGCGGCCAAGTCTCTCAGGCACTGTAGGCAATGCCAAATAAGGCCTGCATGCCAAGTTTGGAATCAATCACCGCACTGGTAGCGTCACAATGTTTTTTCCCAGTATTTGGGGCGAAATGAAAAATTTGGGCACCTTGGGAAAAAAAGCGCGAACACGTGTACCTTAATTTTTGATTCTATTAGACACGTGTAAGAGCGTTTTGAGTTTTGCGACAACTCGTCCAACACCTTTCCCGTGAATGTCTCACATCACCCCACGTCGTATTTTCTCCCGTTTTGACACCCCACCCGCGTACTTCGAACGCAGACGACAATACCTTTCAATACACACCCAACATGACAAAAGTCATTTTTCGACATTCGGCACCACCCACACGGTCATGGCGTCGTCGCACGTCAAAATGATGGCGATTTCTGAAATCCCTGCCCAAAAATACGTCTAAAACAAAAAATTCGACACCTTTGACAGTTGGCGTCATCACCGTGGGGCCGTGACCTTATGACCTACAACGCCCATCTTCGAACTCATCCCGTCCCCAAAAATTAGAAATACGTTGGCGAAAACCGGACATCGAAATTCGAATCTGTTCTAAAGTTATCGGATGAGGACGGACAGACGGAAGGATGGACGGACAGGCAAGACATTTCCATAAAAGAGTTTTCACCCCTGAATAAACTGCATTGTTGACTTGAAATACGTGTGAAGTCATTGCCTATTTTCGTTAACCTAAAGTAATTACTTTAATTATGTTATGGTTCATGATTTCAGCATGTTAATCACCATAACAATTAAAATATCGACCAATCAGAAAATCGGAATAAAATAATTTTTTGAAAATTGTGGATTATGGATGCGAGAAACCATCAAATCATGACGAAATCATGAACAAATTACGGACTATGGATACAGCTTTATGCATGCAAAAAATTACTTCGAGTCACCCTTGAATCTACCAAAGTAAATATGGATGTTTGTATCATGAGAGGAGCGAATAACACTTGTTATCGAATTAGTTAAGCACAGTCTACGACTTTGACCCATGTGCAAATCTCTAACAAAATGATTTATCATGGTGAATTTAATTGATCTGGCGATAGAAATTCGGTGTTTCAGATAAAATAAATAATACAGGTTATTTTATTTGAATTGTAAGTTACATTTTTTATTGTTTATTTAAACGAGCTGGTTTTACTGTATTTAATAAAACTATTATTCGTAAACAAAAAGTGGCCACGGACAGTCTAGACGTCGACGGAGGGGACCCAGTAGTTTTATGAGCACTCCCATCCCTAAACAGACGGGTATGCCCATCCCTCGTAGTGAGCGCGCCCATCCCTCGAATCGAGTTACTTCTAAATTGGGAATTCTCCTCCATGAGGGAAATGCTAGCACGCGCGCATAGGTGGTAAATTTAAAGTGTTCGCCAAAAAATTTGTCCAGTAACTATACCCAGATAATTACATGCTAATTACGAACTTATTACAACTTCGATATATTTTTTTGCAATTTGAAATCAACGTTTTTCTGATTTTTAAATCAGAAGCATTTCATATCTCCGACTTTGTACATGTAGCGGTATAACAATGTGTAAAATTACAAAATTTAATATAATATGATACAAATGTAAGTAAAAGTAAGCAAAATATAATATGATAATGGGAAATATTAAGTCGTTTATTCCTTGCGATCATCACTATGGTATTCGTTTTCCTACTCACTTGACTACTCATCGTTCATGTCGTGAAGCCAAAAATAAATATCTTCACGAATGCTTAATATTTTCTCAGCGAACAATGTCAAAAAGAACAGGCAAAGTCACAAAAAGCCACAGCCAATCTAAATCGAAGCATGTGAAAGTTCTTTTAGAGTTGCCATGCACGAAGTTAAATCTACAGACGTCATAATTTTGTCTGATGGTAATGTTAGGGAAAACCTTACCAAGTATATTTGCAAGTAATCCCATTCTTTTTACGCTTGCGTCATATTAAAGATTGGTTTTAAAATGCAAAGTGACGAAGCTTATGTCATTCATAAAGTTCACAACTTTGTGTGTAACTTCAGCAAGAAAGATTAGCAGTACCTAAGCGAAATACATTACCGTCAGTGTGAATTTTACCAAAGTAATAATCTTAGCAACATAGCTTTTTTTCAGAATGCCACTAAAAAACGAGTTGTTATTTCATGGGTTACGACGTTCACGCAAATAACAATATGCTGTTAGTGGTAGCACAATCAAAGGAAAAATTAGGGACCCAACGTGGTAATAAGCCATTCCTGTCTCAATACTTGTGAATGTTAAGTCAGTTTGCACTAAATTCTGATTGTCAATGTCTGGAACAACGAAAGAGCAAATTGGTGGGGTCGTGTTTATGCTTGCCATTATTTTAACTATTTATCCGGTGAACAAAATGATGCTTAATAAGCATTGCTTATGTTTTGTATAACCCGTTGGTTTTTGACACGTGTTGGCTTTTTGTATTTGCCGGTAGTACTTGAGGGTCTCTCATTGGGGGTACTTAGCACAGCGAAGTCTTGGAATGGGTTGCAATATGAGAATGAAATGTAAATTTACATTAATAGGTATGTTTCATGTTGCTAATAAATGATTACAAGAGATTTGAAGGTGACTTCCAATATTGATGTGCTGAATTTAGCATATATATACATATATATAACCACCCCCTAACTACCCCCGTGACATTACGCTTAAAATGCTGCGTTTTACGTAGTTAGTGGGCATGCATGCGTTCCAATGCGCGGTCAACTAGGCGTCAGCAACCAATTATAACAAGATAACTTTTTTTCGCAATGGGGAATGATTTTTTTCAAATTTTTATAAAATTCAGTGTTAATTTATGTATTTTTTGGTCCATTGCGGTTTTTTAAATTTTGCAATTTTACGAAAAAATCAGGAGAAAATGCTAATTTTCAAAAAACCAGGGACGTGTATGCCCATTCCTCTCACTGAAAAGGAATGGGTCTTCCCGTCCCAGATTTTATTTTATTTATTTTCAAGTGAGGGACGTATATGCCCATTCCGCTCGCTGAAAACGATGGGCATATCCGTCTGTTTAGGGATGGGAGTGCTCATAAAACTACTGGGTCCCCTCCGTCGACGTCTAGACTGACGGAGGCGAGCCATAGTTTGGGCATCAAAAATTAAACAATTTACCAGCCGCAGTTAGGAAATACCGACCAGCTCCAAACAAGGACATGGATGTTTTTTAGGTTTTTCTCGATGTTCGCGTGACCATTTGAAGTGGTCACCAATTCTCCACGGGACGGATAAAATGCTCCGAGGATCTAGAAAAAGATTAATGATACCAATTTGATTTTTAACAGGAATTAAATAATAGATTGGTAAAAAAATTTGCGAACTATTTCAAATTGTAACAGATTATAATTATACATAGTTTCACTCAAAACATAAATATATTTCGTGGGTTGATATTTTGGTATGAATTTTAGCTTAATTTTCTTACCTCTTGATCTCTCGTGCGTCCAACGTGGATTGGGTTACCATTCTCGTCATGGCCTCCTTCAATTGGAGTAGAAATTGATAAGGACACAGGCGAGATCCAGCAGAGATAGCTCACAGAAGAATCCAAGGTCTGCAAATCGAAGTATATTTTCGCAAAAAAAAACTAGATTTAAAATTCAGATTTTCATGTACTGTGGATGTAAACTACGGTTTATGTGCACTTAAATACTTTCACGCCATCATGCATATTTAGTTTTATTATTTTAAGGTCTGGTTTTTTCATTCCAGCACTTGTGCACAGGACGCGTGGGAAATATGCGAAATTTAATTACTAATCGTAACCCTGTTTTCGTCCGAAATTTTAATTTTGGCTCGAAATCTCACGAAATTGTAGGGAAAACATAAAAACAATTTTCACATGAATGGAAAAATATTCTTATCAAAAACTACGGTTATCCTCAATGGGAACATATACAAAAAGAAGTTACGACTTACTAAAATACGTGTTTCAAATATTACCTCATAACTGGTCACACCAATCTCCTTTGTCCCTACTCCAATGTACGCCGCCTTTTGTCCAGCAATTATCTTTCCAGGAATTAAGGAGTTATTGTAGACAGCACGAGCAACGAAATTGTCCTTATGCAGATATCCCGCAGAGTAAGGGAAATCGGCAATTTCACCGTCAGACCCTCGAACCCATTCAGGATTTTGACGCAATTTTCTTTTGGGGAAGGGAATTGCATTGCTAATTGGTTGAAATACTTTGAAGAGTTGATGATTAGCAGGGTTGAAATAAGATTTCAAAGGTGTGAAGTGGACTAAAAATTCATAATTGTAAGACAAAATTTGATCATCTATAATTATACAATATCTGAAATTAATTGATCCTTTTCATACTATCAAAACACAGGATATTTTCTTCCTAAACATAATATCTTCATAATAACATACATATTGCCGTTGAGGCTCTAAAACACGAAAGATCCTAAACTTTTACAAATACAAATACCGGCGACAAGAATTTTTGAACCATTTGAAAGCCTCAAATTCGATGGCTAATTTGCTATAATTTACCATCGAATCTGAGGTTTTCAAACGCGATCAAGAATTTTTTGTCGCCGGTATTTGTATTTTAAACGGTGTAGGACAGAGCCACAACAGTAATTATGGCATAACCTGTGTATTGAGGTACAACAAAATTTGAGCTCACAACGCATATTCGGGTCACCTGATTGCTGCTCCTTTTCCGAATCCAAGTATTCATCGAATGTGATTAGCCAAAAAATTATTTAAAAAAATGTTATCTTTATGTTCTGGAGAAAACTACTATATTTAAAAATTTACGACTAAAAATAATGAATGTTGCTAAATTCAGAGTTTGAGCTACCTGTATATTTTTCTGCTCGGAAGCGTGAAGCTGCAAGAGATATGTGAATGATGCACAAAATTAGGAAATACTTTCCAGAATGTCCCATTTTGTCACGACTAAAAGAATTCCGTGCTGTAACTTAAGTACTTGTTACTGATGACACTTGAAGTGAGAGACTGATTCTTGTATTCAGGGTGACTGATGGAATAGATTTAGATTCAGTTGTTTTTATCTTGGAAAAATGTTTATTCAGTGACAAGTAATCAGAGCCGTCGCGAGACATTGTACGGCCTGGATTTCTAGAGTTGTGTACGGCCCACAGTTTAATGGATTATTTTTTGCTTCGTTAATCCATTATATTGGGGCAATATGCCACAGGTGACGCTATATTATATGATGTACATATATCACGCCAGACACTTTACTAAGGGACAAGCAGCATGTATATTTAAAAATCTACTAACGGCCAATGCGTTGCTGAAAATAATCCACTTTTTTCATCGTATTCCCCATCATTTGCTGATGAGAAGAGTTCACAATTTTAAAATTAAATTTAAAATTAAATTTTTAAAGCAATGAGTTCAAGTAGTTTCTGATTTTTATTTCAAGCTTTGCAAAGTCTATGGAAAATTTTGGTCATTTTAAGTGTCGTTCTAAGGTATCTAATCAGAACAAAACGATCTCTGGGCAAAAATTGGATCTCTTTATACGGAACATTTACCATTTCAAATTTTTAATCAAAATATGGCTAACACAGTGACCTTAAGAGTTCTGTTCTGACTGAGCTGGAGTGAGCACGAAGAGAGCTTCGCTCGGGAAAATGAGACACCATAAGCAGTATCATTACAGTGTCAATTATTATTACTAATTAGCCGTCGTCCCTTAGAGCTAAGTTAATTAGTATCGCGTAGGGAAACACCCCACAAGTTCTTGAAGCATTTATTGCCAAATGAATTTCCTGGTCACGCCAAAGAGAAATAAACAAGATAAACGAGCCAGGGAGCAATCGGTTTCACCAGCGGACCAGGCTATGCCGAAAAAAGGTAAAGCAGATTCATATCTCGACCTTAACCAACCTACTGACTGCAACATGGCTGACACGAATAAAGTACTAGCAGCAATTAAAGAACTGGACACAAAACTAATTGCAATTACTAAAAGATTGGACAGTGTCCAATTCGATTGCATTAATAATACGAAGAAACTAAAGCTGCAGGTAGAAAGATCCTCAAGAGAAAAAAATCTCATCATAAAAGGATTACCCGAAAAAGCTGGAGAAACTGGAAGATCGCTGGCGGAGGAAGCAATATCTCTTTTCACTTCCATGGGCGTCAAAGAGGTTCTCATTGACAATGCGTTTCGAATCGGCACTGCCCCGGCAGGTAAACCTCGCATCGCAAAAATCAAACTACTCAAAGGACCGGACAGGGACGAAATTTTGAGGAAGAAAGCTGCACTGGGAAAGCAACAAGTTTTCATCGAAGCAGATCTTTCTCCGGAGGAACAGGGAATCAAGAAAAAACTAATTGGGACCTTCCATGACCTTAAGAAGACGGACTCGGGCATCAAGATGAAACTCAAAGGAAGAAGACTAATAATTTTGAAAGACTCCAAGACACTCGCATCTTACTCTTACGACGAGGGAAAGGATCAAGTTGTGCAGGACTGAGATAGGAGGCCCATAGATAAGTTACATAATACATATTTTCAACCAACAAATAATATTACTAACACCAACCTTAAATTATTTTTTTGGAACATAGAAGGTCTAAACACGATTAATTTATTAAATGATAAGGATCTTACTAAAATAACTAACCACCACATTATATGCACATACGAAACATGAGCACAGAAAGACGTGAAATTCTCGGCTTTAAGCAGATACTCTGCAGTACATGTACATGCAGTGAAACAATATGTAAAAGGCAGAGCAAAAGGTGGCATTTCAGTTTTTTTCCGATCAGATTTACTTGTGATTGACAAAATCTTGATCAGACATGAAAACATGTTAGCTATACGCTTTAAAATGCAGAACACATTTCTGATCATAATAACAGTTTATATCCAACCAGGGACATTACATGACATCAAATTGTTAGAAATAATGGATTCTTTAGAACCTCATCTAGACGAATTTAATCATGATCTGATTTTAGTAGGAGGAGATTTCAACGCGAGAGTAGGGAACTTAGGCCAAGTCATAGATGAAGAAACTGACTTTACAGTAAATTCGAGACGCGATAGGTTTTCTGCTGATTCCACAGTCAACGGCAGAGGAGCCGAGCTAATGCAACTAATGTCGAATCATTTACTTTGTTTACTTAATGGCAGAACGAATGGCGATATACCAGGCAAATTTACATTCTCATCTCGGGCAGGAAACAGTGCGATAGACCTCATCTATGCAAACCAAAGAAGTATAAGCTGGGCAAATAAACTCCACTTTATGAATTTTCCATACTCATCACACATGCCTTGCTCATTAGAATTGAAAGAATCTACGAACGACGTCATAATTAGAGGCCATAAATTGAAATGGGACACGTCAAAACTGCTTGATTACCAAACCCAAATTACTGACAATTTGACTGTAAGAGAGGAATTAGTGTCATATGACCAGTTCTTAGAAGCTATTGTCGACTCCGCTGAAAAAGCTGACATGCTAAAAAAATTTACGCTAGGTAAACCAGTAAAGAAAGCTTGGTTTGACGATGAATGTATGAGGAGTAGAGTTAACGTAAAACAATGCTATAAAACTTGCTTAAAATTGGGATGGTCACAAGAAAACGCAAATTCGTTCCATGAAGCGAAAAAGTCATATAAGGATTCTTGTTAAAAGAAGAAACTTGAGCATCTGACTAAAATACGTGACAAATTATCCTCATGTTCTAACCCGACAGAGTTTTGGAGTTCTGTACGATATTTCCGTACTCGCATAAGTGAAACTAATCAAGTCAAAGAGCAGACCTGGCTGGACTTTTATGATGAAATGTTACCCCCAGCTCAAATTATCTCTGATTCATATACAGGCAATGAAAATGTTGAGGCTGAGAGACTTATCTCCAAGGAGGAATTGGATCTCGAGCTGGCAAGATTAAAAAGCAATAAAGCAACAGGGCCTGATTTAATACCCAATGAATGTCTTAAATTTCTTCCTGATGCAGGGAGGCTGACTTTATTAAATTTATTTAACAACTTTATTAGAGACGAGAAAACGCCCCCTGAATGGTCAAAGTCAATAACGGTAATGTTATACAAAAAGGGTGACCCAGCATTGCCAGTAAATTATAGACCTATTGCCCTTTTAAATTCATGCCTCAAATTATTCACACGAATCCTTTCAAGCAGATTAAATAAATGGAGTGAAGATAATAATATTTTGCCAGAAGCTCAATGCGGATTCCGTGCAAAAAGGGGAACGGATGACCAAATATTTTGCTTGAATACAGCGATTCAACTATCAATTACCAAAAAAAGAGGGAAGCTTTTTGCTTGTTTCTTTGACTTTTCAAGAGCGTTCCCGTCATGTTCGCATAAGAAGTTGTGGGACAAACTTTACAAGCTAGGGGCACCTGGGAAATTAATTAGAATCTTTAAATACATTTATGAAAAAGCTTCAACGAAGATTAGGCTAGCGAATGGGACTTCGAAAGACATCCTTTTGACGGAAGGAATTTTGCAAGGAGATTCGGCCAGTACTTATATTTTTAATTTGTTTGTAGCTGAGCTGGAGAAAGTTCTAATAGAAGGAGAGGATGATGGCGTAAAAATTGGGTCCAATCTAATTCTGCACATTCTTGCTTTTGCAGATGATATGATTTTACTAGCTCCCACCAGGGCAGCACTTCAGAACAAAATTAATAGACTGGAAAAATATTTCAATGATTTAGGATTGAAAGTTAATTTAGAAAAAACCAAAGTAATGATTTTTAGGAAAGGTGGGAAACTAGCAGCGGACACAGTTTTTTATTACGGGGAAAACATCATTGAAATAGTAAATAATTATACATATTTAGGAGTCCCACTGTCACACACGGGCGTTTTTGCTAAAGCTGCAAATTACTTTAAGCAAAAAGGAATAGCAGGATTGGCAGCAGTTTGGAAAGTAGCTTTCTCCGGTAATATGTGTAACTTCCAAGCAAAATATCAACTATTCTCCTCATTAGCTGCCAGTTGTGCACTATATGCAAGCCATATTTGGGGCCTCAGATACATTAACCAGATTGAATTAATACAACGTTATTTTTTAAAGAGAACGATGGGTGTGCATAGATGCACACCTACCTATCTTCTGTATTTAGAAACTGGCTTTCAACCCTTATTCACACGCGTATTGAAACAAGTGCTACAGTTCATTAGTAAGATACTTAGTATGGAACATACACGCTACACCAGAATATGCTTTGAAGCGTTGAGAGAAAGAGCGCATGAGGGAGTAGCAAAATATAATTGGGTTACCCAAGTACAAGTCTTACTTGATTCGCTGGGTTATTACGGGCTATGCATGGAGAGTGAAGGGAGCTTATTTAATGACTTAAAACAGGACATTATGACTACATACAAAATTAAACGACAAGAAGACGATATCACGAAAATGAGATCATCTCATAACTTCTGCTATTATGAAGAACTGTTATCAGATTCTAATGAGCATGCACAATACATTAATTTCAACCTTCCGAAATGGGAATTTGCATTGTGTGCTCAAATGAGAATCACCAATAGAAAGTTTTACTTGGACAAAAAGACTTTATCGTTAGATGAAGACAAATCTTGTCCATTATGCAACAAAGGCAGTTTTGACATCTTCCATATTATCTATGACTGCAAAATTCTTGGTGGAAGCAGGAACCTTTGGATAAGAGATATAATAGACAGCATTGGGGAAAATAACAAACACAAATGTATGGAATTTACTACTAGACAAAATTGCAGACAAATTGCATGTTTTATGAGGGAAGTAATTAATCTGATATCCCTAATTAATAGGGAGGATACAGATGCAAACGATATTTAATCTGAATAGAGAGGGGCACAGTACAGTTTCTCAGAGCGCAGAGTTGTCATCATAACTTATCTGAATTTATCTGTCCAGTGCTCAGTGATTGCCATCACACAAAAATTCATAACTTATTTGATTTCACATAAAAAGCCACAGCTCACTCCCTGTAATCTGTTGAAAGCCGAGAATGGTACGTATTTTTAACTAATCAATTGTTCATGAAACTTCTTATCATCTAACTATTCTATATGTATTTCTTTTTGTCTCAACCTGCTTAAAAAATATAATGTACTATTTTATTTAGCTGAAGAGCGAGAAAGTTGTCATCTTCTGCGTCCTACTTTTGGGATTTTCCTTGAGGGCGGACGCAGCAATTTCCTGGAAAGCTCTTATAAAAAAGGGGATGGAGGTCCTTTTCACTGGGGCGGTCGTCGCTGGGGTTGACGCGACTCTAGAAGCTAACAAACCGGATGGGAAACAACTGGTGGTGTACCCCGCGCCGTTTCAGCCGCAGCCACAGCCAAACCATGATGAGAGGGGCCTGGGTTTAACACTGTTCATAACTGGTTCATTTATTACCTGCATAGGAATAATAGGATTAATGTGCAGTTTTCTTTTCAAGTGTATTAAGTGTAAACAGGTTCGAGACAATAATCCAATCAACATTGAATTGGGAAATATGGCTTAAATCTATAACTATTTAGCTATACATACATTCATTTACAATTTATACAGATTATTTTAATCATATTCTAATGGAAATTTAACTACTTATTCAAATTAGACAACTTATATTATGCAATCATTTTCTTACTCATGCAATTATGAACTCACTTAACAAAATCGTTAAAGTAGAACTCACTTTAAAATATTAGTATTTTTAATTAAATATTAATTATTTTATTTTATTTATATTACTTAAATTATTATTATGTAACTCTATGGGCCTCGGCCTGGAAGGGTTTAGGATCCAAATAAAAAAAAAAAAAAATACAGTGACCTTAAGTATCCCACTAGGATTTTGCCAAAATATGTAATCTCATTGTACCGATAATTTCGTGAAAATGAAACTTTATCATAGAACATATATATGTTGCAAATTGAAGTTCAAGTAACATTTTTCGCAGTTTCGCATTATAAATAAAATAAAGCTAGTTCGCATTTTGTAAAAAATTTGAAGTAATCTGTAAAACTGCACAAGTTTTTGCAAATTAAAGGAAATCACAATTTAAAAAGTTTTCATTATCCCATAAAGTGTGTATGATTTAAAAAAATCATCATTTTACAAAAATTCAAAAATTTCAAAAACTTCACATTAAACAATTGTATCATTTATAAAAATCAAGAAATTTGTACAATAGGCTGAATTTTTGGAACATACATACATGGCAGTTTTACTTTTTATGAAATTATCGGTGGAATGAGATAAATTTGGGGAAAATCCAGGTGAGAGTTCTTATGGTTCTCTTTTAAGTACTGGCGACATTAAAGTTAAAAAGTATGACGATGGGGACATTGTATCTCTGTCCCCATCGCGGCCACTGTCCTTTTTTCGAGCCTAAGTAAATATCAGTTTACAAAAACTAATTGGAAATATGACACACATATGTGACACATACGTGTCATGCATTGTATCAAGAATGCAGTTATAATTCTTTCACGTGACTCTACAGGTCAAAGTCTAGTGAATAAATATTTTTCTTGGAAAAACAACTTTAATGTTTGAAGTGTGTGTGTCAGTATGTTTATGGTCACGCAAGACTTATAAATGTGCTTGATCAGGTCATCGGATTGCACTGGACACTAATTCTAATCCGAAGTAAGAGATGAACCACTATGGAAAAATAGTGAGAACAAAAGAGCTGAAGACTCTTCCAGAATAAAATTACCACATGTTTTCCTTCCATCTTTATCTTGACTGTCACCTCGGTAGTTCATTTAAATTTGATTTAGTTCAGTGGCGTCCCTTGCGGCCCAGCGAACCACTATAATATGTAACTCCTTAATGAACTGACACTACGGCTTAATTAAGGCATTCATATTTCCTGATTTGTAGAGTAAATGCATCTCTTTTGATAAATACTTACAAAATTTACGCATATAAGACCAATTCTATTACATATTATTATGTATTATGCACTGGAACTGAACTAAAGCTGGCCCAGACTTTTCACTTCACCATCACTTGCTCCCCTAATCCGAATTTTTGATTGGCTAATCACAAATATCACCACTACAATCAAAAATTTCGACCAATCAAAAATTCGGATTAGGGCAGCAAGTGAAATGAAATGGAGTATGGATCCAGCTGAACAAGGAATTGACATTGTCGTAAGTGGATAAAATCATAGATCGGATATTTTGCATACCGAGGTTTAAGAACTCCAATCTGTAAAAATACAATGGGTGTACTCACGACAAAGTGTTATTTATGTAGCATCGCAACTAATTTAGCAAGTTTGCGAAGCTCGAACAATTGTTGCCGAGAGGAGACTCGCAAAATATAATTTCACGAATTTCCCATAGTCGATAGAAAAAGTTACCCCAATACATGTAGACACTCCTGTACAGCAAAGATTCACATTTTCCGTTATAAATCAACGTTCATAAATACTGAATATGTACATATGAGCACTAATTATTACTTTTCATTGCTATTTTTCATAGGTTAGAATTACCCGATTTTATAATATTTCTTGGTAAATTTAAATATTTGGAAACGTTGAATGTATCTACGCTTATTTAAAACCAACATAAAATAATAATAAATATACATATTTATATTTCTGACATATTTCTGACATATTAGAACCCGTCCAACGGTTAAAAAATTAAATATGTACTCATACATATTGAAGCAAAACATTTATAATAGTTAAGAGATTGTAATACAAAAGAAACACCCGTGCTATATTTTCACTTTAAAAAAATAACTAAAATTCGTGCCCGTCATTCAAGTAATAAATAAGTAAAAATCCGTATTGCATTCACACCACTTTTACATACGCTAGCTACGCTTCTTATTAGTAATAAATATTCACTTATGTACATATGAAGGTATGAACCCCAATTTTTAATTCGGAAAGAGAATGTGCTACTGGTCATATAATAAAATACAATTATACAGATATGACCCACACTCGTGACATGGCACGTGACCAAAGGGGATTCATCCTTTTCTTTATTGTTCCGTCCCATACTTCTTTGTTTTCCCCTCTCAACTAATATGCATACATACCGTTACCAGGTGCAAGCGTCATTTGCGTCATTGCTTAATTGTCGGAGGAGAAAGTCGCCACCTGTCCAACCCAGACTCTAATGCCCCTTGGATATACAAAGTGAGTGTAGGAAATGTGAAGAAGGATTAGATCTCATAGCCCTATTCCGTTTTACACCTGTCACACCCACTCAAAAGGATTAAAATCAATCTTCAACGCTCGTCAGAATTCAATTTTGATGAGATTTTGGCAATCAAAGCATTTTCATGATCCTAGATAAATAGATAGTTGCTTTATCACACAAGACACGAAGTTGTATTTTTAAATATTTTTGAAAATTTGCTGACTGTTCTTGAAAAAAAAGTTATAAATATTAATTTAATATTGAATGACACAAAAACTATCTGGGAGTACAAAAGTGTAACGATTATCGAAATACAATCAAAATTGAATTTTTCGCAAAGGTTTCAACGAGGAAAGGTAGTTCTTTTCGTATTTCTGCCCTTCGGAGGGTGTGTGGGGGCGCAAATGGAGCCATGGCATCAAATCCTCCTTCACGTATCCTACATGCTCACCTATTACAGCAACATATCCCAAGGACATCAGAATCTGAGATGGATAGGTAGAGACGTTCTCTCCTTTAGTTTTTATTCCCCTTAAAAAATGCCACGTCGTCTTACACCGACTAACTCTAGCCAAACTCGATATTTAATCAGTAGTTTTCTCCCACCCGACCAGCCTGCAATCCTCCCTATTAACTAACGATAAGTAATTACTAACAATGTCAGGCTTACCAGTGACCCCAACAAAAAATAAGACACCAATTCCACCCCGCACAAAATGCATCATCCCTATGCGGAAAAGGAGACGCCTTTCCCACATCATAAACCGGTCAAATTATCAAAAATTGTTGTCCACATGTTGGGGAGCGTTCATCATAACTCTCATCTTATCAATTCGCTACTTTTACATCGATCCCGAGCCGAGTTACTTCGTTCGGACGTCATGGCACCATTTTAGGGACACGGTCTTCATCTACACCGCAATCCCGGTAGTTTTCATGCATCTGTTATATTACTTCTTCCCCGAAGTTGGTGGTGAGTTGAAAGTTCTATTTATAATTTTTTTTATTTTAAATTTTTTATTTGTCGTGAATTACATTTTTGTGAAGGATTCCGACAGCGAGAACTTTCTGAAAAGGTGATCATTCCGCTCGGACAGAAGGACAAGATTCGTGTCGTTGATGTAAAATTGACCGTCCGCTGGAATGAGATTATGGATCAAATTGACTACTACCACGACTTACAAGGGAACCTTACCCGGTGTGCACAGAGAATACGTATCGAACGCGATATCAATTCGACGGCCGAGTTCGATTCGCTTGCGTGTTTGTCGCCTCGGAACTTACGGTCCGCATGCAAGAAACGAATCTGAGTCGCATGCTAGGAACGGTGCCAGGTCAAATGCGAGACATCGAATTCGTTTAGTACATGGGAAAATGCATGCGTTTCTCATACTGTTTGTTGACTGTGTTGCTAATGCGGTTTTCATTCGGACATAAGTACTCAAATTTTATATTTATTCTTTTTATTTTATTGTATGCAAAAGTGGAATACAAACAACTTTGTCAGATAAATACATTCGAAAATATGTACATACAATATCGCTTGCATTAATAACAATTGTAAACTTATCAGAAAGCTTCTCTACCACAAAAATTCCTAACAAAGAACTATCCATAGGATACTCATCTAGTTTACTACGAATTATATATTTTTGTGCCTCAAATCTTACATTCTCATTTTTGCATTTAGTAAGCAAATTTGTTAAAACTAATATATCTCCTGATTTATGCAAGAAGCAATTGTCACCTATTTTACACGCGTGTTCAAACCATAGTGAATTATTTTTGTCAGGTTCTTTATCTTCCCTTTCCAAACTTTGCATTTCCAAAACTCTTTTTGCAACCTGTTGCAGTTTGAAATTATGCGAATGCAACATGTGTTTGATTTTCTGCATAAAGTTTTCAAAGGGGAAAGTACTTATGCTATCAAGATTCCCGTAATTTACTGCATCGATATTTATGTGTAAGAGATTGTGCACATTGTATATTAGGAACTCGCGTCCATAAAGTGCACAACAATTTTCAACAAATTTACAAAGATAAGATTTTGCTAAACTGTTCCACTCAGGCTCAGAAGCATTAGAAGATAACAATATGAAAATGGCACAGTGAAATAACAAAAACATTTATATTGCTTTCTATCTTTTATCCCTTTTAAAGCAACAACTCCTGTATAAAGCAGAAAAGTTCTAAACTCCGTAGCTTTAAAGTGATCAATTTCAACAAGAGACCTTGGCTTTCTTTGAAAGCTTGAAGGAAAGAATGGTCTGAGTCGAAGTAGACGTTTGGATATTAATAAAACGTCCCTACTTGGTAATCTATGTGGTAGCTTTCCTTTTACCCACATCCTTAGTAATTTTCGGGTTACGCCCAAGCACACCAGGTGCATGTAATCCAGAGGTACCTGACTAACTAAACCAATTGAAATACATTTTAGTATTGTTTCCCCATTATGATGATCCTCATCGATCATTTCTTCAAATGACAAATCAGATCGGGGATTGCAATTTGAATCATGGTAAATTACCCTACCACTCCACGTACCCTCTTCATTACACCGTTCACACCCATGATAAGCATTATGTGCTTTACAATTTTTCAGAAAACTGCGAGCTGGAGCATCAGCAAGAATGGCAGAAATTCGAAAAGAAAATGGCTTCCCAGCAACAATACAATTCTCTTCCAATTCTTTGCATTCTTGCACAAAGGGTTGAAGGAACTGTTGGTCGGTAGGTTTAGAATTTCCATAATACAAAGCAATAACAAATGGAGTTTGGCATTGGCTTTGATCAAGAACTCCTAAAACAGGCCAGAATTGTTTGTTATTGCTTTTGGAGACAGGTATCCCATCCACTCCAATCCTTACGCTAAGCAATGGATGAGGTACCTGGTTCTGAAGCTTAATATGTATTGGGGAGCTAAATTGTGACAATGGACGAAGACCAGCTAGAAAACGATCTGTTACGCCACTCATAATACCAAAATAGACAAAAGACCCACCACTAGCTTGTTGAACATTAACCAATCGAGTTGTTTCCATTAAAGTCCTTGGATCAAGGGGTAAATCGCAAGGAATGTTATGACCATGTATAATTTTTAGTAAATCTCTAAGACAACTGTGGTTTACATTATGCTTTAAAACCCAGCTCCTAATTTCCTGGCCAATAGGGACAATTGTTTCTTGTGACATATCGATATACAATTCGTTTTCGTCTTCTATATTAATATTAGTTTGTGATGAAGCTAGACCTGAATTTAAATGATTTACATTTTTATCTAAACAATCTGTATGAGAATAACAATTAATATTCCGTGTATTAGTATTTGTACTTTTAAAACTATTCGCGCTCGGGGCACCTCGCATTTTTTCTAACAACCTCTTCAGTTGTTCTCGTCGTTTTCGTTGTTGGGAACGGAGAGACTTCGCGACGCGCCCAGACATCTTGTTTCCGCCCTCGAGTCGCTTTTATTTTTGACCCATTTCTTAATTGCAGCTTCCGCCTTTGCAGTTGTAAATTGCTCACCACCACTAGTTGCCCGAACACTACCTAAATAGTTAATAAATTATTTCATTATTACTGACCGTAACATTATTTATATTATCCTCATTAGTTTTTTATAAAATAGAAGGTAACTGCCTGCTTACTATTGATCAAATCTATAAGCCCGGAATCACGAAAACCACGCAAGACCCCTTTTCCCACCCCCGTTAAAGTTACAATTTTGGCAATATTCTTAGCAAACAGATAATCCAAAACGCGTTTGCTTATCTCCTCGGAGTTTGCTCCGCCCAAAATCCTTAGTTTCGCAACCTAGTTAACCGTTCAAAAATATTAAATAAATTTTTCAGCCCGTATCACCAAATAATTTGCCGTGTGACATATCATGTGCCGCAAGTTCAAACAGCTTACCAACTTTATTTTGTTCTCTCGAGTTTTTATCCACTCTGACAACTTGTCAAAATTCTCAATAGTAGTCACAGGGAGAGTTGGGTGGTCGCATGCTATCTCCTCAACTATGCCACCTACGAGGTTCGACCGCCGCAGCAATTCCTCCAAATTCCCGTTAATTTTTACGAGGTTTTCCGCCACTGTCAATTGTAAATCTGTAAAAGGAGAAATTACAAATGGTATTTGCAAATTTGATGAGGCACAATTTTAACACTCATGTTTACTTTTAAGCTCTGTTTTTATGTTTTCAAGTTCTTGAAGGGGGACGACAACATAATTCGAAACATCATCAACTACTTCTATTTGTCGCTCACTCGATCCACCCTCCTGGCCATTAATCTCCACGTTGTCGTCGTCTGGTGCAGTATCTGTATTTGACGGAATCTCGGATTCTAATCGAAAGCAAAATTAACAGTGTGTTATTATATTACATGCATACTAATACTTGAAAAAATGCACTTAGAATTGATAAAATTATGGCATAATGCTCACCACCTAAATTTAAAAAGTTGGTCGTAGGGACGTTTTCTTCCTCGTTCGATGAGAGACTGTCCGATTCCTGGTCGGCAGAAAACGATGCTGGCTTTTTAACTTGAATCTTCTTACGACGGGGTTTTGTCTTGGAAAAGTGGGGGCTCTCGGGCGCTGACGAGTCGACCTCCGACTGAAATTGAGCCTTGTCACGGTAGCGATTAGCTTCTTCTAAAGAGTCTATAAAAAACAAAGAATTTCTTAATTAAATTATTTAAATTTAATTACTTTGAATCGTTAAATGAATGTTTACAAAATTTCTACAAAAATTTTATTTAGTTTAAATTACCTGCAAATTTTATATGTTTACAAGGATACTTTGGCCAGGCTTTTTCAGGCGGTGCAAAAGTCTTTAATTTGTCGGCAGCACAGGGTCCAGAAGGCCAAGCGCAGTATTTCAAGCGTGCATCCAGCCAAGAAGTCAAAACCGTTGCTACTTTTTTCTCTTTATAAAAATTCACAACTGAAAATTTTGCACTTGCCATTGTGGATAAGATGGAGGCAGATGAGTGAATGAAAGAGCGAGCCGCATGGAGTGGATCAAGTTTCCCTCTAATTCTTTATAAAAATGCTATTCGTATTCGGAATGAATGAGAAAAAATGAGGTGCGATTTTGATGCGTTAATCAGTGTATGATATGAATTCGATCGTGAGGAGAAAGTCCACGGGATCCAAAACACTCCTATATCGTATTCTATCCGCATTCGATATGACGCCAACGAACGTATTCGTTTTCAGGTTCTTAATTTGCATGCTAAACGAATGCGCTTATAATACGATAAATCGAATCGAATCGAATCGAACGTATATCGAATTAACGCAATGCGAAGAGCATTCGATACGCAATCTTGTGCATACCGGGTAAGTACTGTCACCTCTCGATTTCCTTCCAAATGGCCTTAATCGACAGATAATTTGGTTAAACTAAAACTTTATCATAGAACATGCGGTGCAAAATCACGTTTTCGCGAAATATTTGGCGAGAACTGCACCAAAACCTGTCATTTTCCCAATGCTTTTAACATAGCCATCAGCCTTTCGAATGATGTAATGAACTTTAAGGAATATTGAAAAATTATATAGTTACCCGTCCGCGTGATTTCAGCCCGATTACGAATATGTAAAAAGTGATGCAAGCTTTTGCCAATTTTTTGCAAATTGCGAAAATCGGAAAAATTTCGCAAATTCGAATTTCTTCCTTTTTTAAATTCAACAAATTTTTCAGTTTAACTGATATACAAAACATTTCTCTTATTGCAAAAAAAATGCAAAAATTTGCAAAAACTGAATTTAGCAAATTTTTCATGAAAGTAAGTTAAATAACCAATGCTAGTCTATTTTTACGTATTTTTCGAAATTATTTGCGGTATTTATTTTTACAAGTTGCAAAAACTTACAGGGTGCAATTTTTTAATTGAATATGTAGAATTTTTTGCAATGTTTGCATGTTTTAATTTTCCAACAAATTAACTTTGGTTTTATTCGCTCATACCTACATATGTGACAATTTTAAGTTTCTATAAAATTTAAACATTGGAACCTTCAATTTTTGCAAACTTTTGCAAATTTTTTGCAATAAGAAAAATATGTTTTGTATCAGTTAAACTGATAAATTTGTTGAATTTAAAAAAAACGAAGAAATTCGAATTTGCTAAATTTTGCAGATTTTCTCAATTTGCAAAAAATGTTCAAATCTTTGCATCATTTTTTGCATATTCGTGATCGGGCTGAAATTACGTAAGTACAAATATAATTTATTAAGATTCTACAAAGTTCATTTCATAATTCGAAAGGCTGATGGACATTTTAAAAGCATTGGGAAAATGGCAGGTTTTGGTGCAGTTCTCGCCAAATATTTCGCGAAAATGCGATTTTGCACCGCATGTTCTATGACAAAGTTTTAGTTTCACTAAATTATCTGTCGATTAAGGCTATTTGGAAGGAAATCGAGAGGTGACAGTACTTAAGGTTCCCTTGTTAGATGAGCGGATCTTGATCGACTTCCCGACCGTGATGACAAACTTGGTGGAGGAATTGGAACAAGGAATGTATGCTGCGGGAGATGACATGGTGATGATATTATTAATTAATTAAGTAATTAATTTTTCGTTTTTATGTGAATTTTAATATTTTGTATTTGCACAGGTCTCACCGGATGCTGGGATGCAAGTGTACCACATGGCGGCCAAGCTTTGGGCATCCGCCCCAATATCTGAGGATATCGAGGTGGCAAGAAAGTGGGGTCAGTTGTTGGACGAGATGGAGAAGTTTTTAGAAAAAAGGGCAAATATTTAGTTGAGAAGTCGTAATATTTGCATGCAAATTTAACCTTTCGCGTGGGTGATGATTATTTAATATGTACTGGAATTTTAGATTTCATAAGTACTTAATTTGAGGAGGGCAGATAATATAAACTCCAATTTAATACAAACTCCAAGAATACAACTATTCTCATACATTCACATTCATGTGTAAATACATGATCCATAGCTTTATTTGCAGGCCACATTATGTAGCAGAATGCGTGGAGGCTTAATAAAATTAATATTAGTAGAAATAAATTCCTAGAATTTATTCAGCCTGAAAACTAAGTTCAGTTCAGTTAAATAAATATTGTATGTAAATAAACCGTAGTAACGTTAGACGTAGCTCACCCTGTCATAATGATTTCCATATAACTTTCGACCAAAGGTACGGAATAAGGCGACAAAATAGATTATAACTCTCATAGATTATTGCACCAATGGTGTAATATAAACGGAAAAATTAAAAAAAACGAAAATAGTTTGCACCACTAGTGGAACATTAGCGACCAACGGGATACATAATTTTGAAAACTTTGAAAAAATTGTATGGTTCCTTATCCCGACATTCTGCATCATTGGTGCGTATGGCATCCCTTTCCAAATTATTTATTATATAATTTATATATTTTAGCGTCAATGGTGCAGAAAAATCGAACAAATAGAACAGATTTTTGGGGGGAAATAGATGGTCCAATTGTTACGCCTCATTGATTTTTGGGGGTAAATAAAGGGCCCAATTGTTACGCATCATTTTTAATAACCAATTGCTCGGTACTAATGGTGCTACTTATTCCATAATTATAGTCCTATCTCGATGTACTTGCACAATTAATTCGCACCATTTACGCCACGGATTATTCGATACCAATGGTGCGCCGAACTTATCCAATAATGGTCAAGGGGATTTTTAATTAGCATCAATTGATGCAAAAAACTCGTTAACAGACGGACAGACAGACAGACAGACAGACGGACAAGGGGAATTCAATAGCTCTCATGCTACGCAGGGTGAGCTAATAATGCATATACATACATGTATGCACGAATTCATTTAATAAGTTTGATCTACATATATAATATTATGGAAACTTATGTACTTATTTATATTTGTAGATCTAAATTGAAGTTTGAAAACAAAAATTTATTCATTACATAAATCACTTAAATGATTATCTTAAGAATAAATATGATGTACTTCATATTTGTCGAATTATTAACTTTCTACACACATATCTAAACGAATTATTCCACTTGCATGTTTATTCATTTCATACATGGTAAACTCATTTATTTATGTATGTAAATATATTTTTGTACATATTATTTTTATTAAATCCTAAATTATAAGAATGATCTATGAACTTGGTTTACCTATGTGTTTAAATTTCTATTCCGTATCTGTATTGCATAAATGTATGTATGTACATATCTTGGGGGTATTCACGTCAACATCTTATGCCGCATAGAAGCTCCTGTAGCAATTTGTAAATCTAAAAACTTTGTGTCATGAGGGGATTTGAAAAATATTAACATTGTAAAACCAAACAAATTTTCCTATCTTGGTTTAGTTTTCATAGATTTCTATAATTTTGTGAACTAAAGACATACCCAATCGCTGGGTAAATTTGTGTCCAACTTTGTTTTTTAGTTAAATAAGAATTTACTCAACTTATCCGTCCCGTTGTACATATCTATGTAACATACATAGTATGTATGTAAATGCATGCATATTTATTAATCGGATGGCATTATTTATAAGTAATACGTACGTACGTGTGGAAATTTGTATTTACTTACAAAGGAAACGCACAATCCAATAATGGTGAAAATGGTCGTATGCACAATTTTTCCGTTGTATGAGTAGTAGAACTGTAGGTGTTTTTTCGCCAAAGATTTCTCGCCCGCTTTATTTCTTATGGGAGAAGCCACGGATTTCTCACCCACTTTATTTCTTATGGGAGAAGCCACGGATTTCTCGCCCACTCTATTTCTTATGGGAAAAAAAGACTTTTAAAATTTCAATCCAAATTTAATTTGTATTTATTTTATTCATTGCAACATATTTTAAGTTTGATGCGAAATTTATGAAACTTTAGGGCGACCATCCTTACATCGTCACTAATCCTAAGTCTATCCAAGTTCGAGACGAGCGTGGTCATCTCGTCAATAATTTGACCACTTTCTGGAACAATCGCGACATGGTGCTCAACGGAGGGCTGGACATTCTGCCCAAGCCTGGAGATACGGATCCATTATTTTTGTATGTATGCCTAAAGCATCTTGACCACCAAGAGTTCACCTATATCATTGAATTGGTAAGAAATACGAAATAATTTGAAAAAATATGACCTAAATGTGCTATTCTTTCAGGAAAACCAAGATGAGAAAGATCGCAGCGTTTTTGTCCGGCTTTACATGGCTCCGACATACAACCCGGATCGAGAAAGGTTCAATTTAACAGAACAATACCCGCTCTTCTTTGCCATGGATGCCTTCCCGATCATGCGTACGTGCATATTTTAGACCCCACGTATTTCAAAATTTCCTAATAAATTGTTTATTGGCCTCTAGTTAGCCCTGGAGCCAACACAATTCACCGAAAGTCGGCCGACTCAACGGTTACCAATCCCTGGTTTACATTGACGTCCGAACTTCCACCCACTGCTTCACTGGAAATTTTGGAAAAACGTGTCCATGCGGGTACCCCCACCACCTTCTCCTTCCCAAGGGCTCCGATGACAATTTGGGCGTCTACGACCTCGTCGCCATGGTGACGGATGGGTCCGACTACAATGGGCAACCAACCGACCTCTGCGCCTCATCTTACATGCACTGCTCCAGGCTGGACGGTAACCTCGAGTATCCGGACACTCGACCGATGGGTTGGCCATTCGACAGACGACCAAGCGACGAGCTGAGCCAGGCTTATTTGGACAGGTTGGTTCAACAAGTGCCAAACATGGCGAAGACAACCGTGACGATTGTGCATAACGATGTAGAACCGAAAGAACATGTCATCTAGATGAGTTGGAAGGAAGGAAAGTGTGTTAATAATTGGCTATATTTATTATCATTTAATCAATTGGCGAAATTATGAAAAATATTTATTGGTTGAAAACTTTGAATTATACAACGGCGTGACTTCTGGAGACGAATAAATAATTTTTGATCTGGTCATAATTAAAAAAATTGTTGTTTTAAGGAGTTAATTTCAAGATGTATTCTTAGTCAAGGCTATTTCATGATGGTATGCAGAGTGACCTCGAACCCATATTTTCATGCAAGATCAATTGTGAAATATGCACATACATTTATTTCGTAAATATTTTTCATTCACTCAAACAATTTATCTATTTATCCCTTGTTATTCTGTAATGCGAGGGCACAATCAATGAGGAAATTCACTCAAGCCTTGGTAACATTGTAAAATTTATAAATTCTTCAAACTTACCAAGTTTCACAAAATTTTATGAGCATTTCGAAGGAAAATTAGCTTGTACCTATGTACATATCGGTTTCATTGTCACATGAAAATGGCGTCATAATGCATACAGTAGTAGAACTGTAGGTGTTTTTTCGCCAAAGATTTCTCGCCCGCTTTATTTCTTATGGGAGAAGCCACGGATTTCTCACCCACTTTATTTCTTATGGGAGAAGCCACGGATTTCTCGCCCACTCTATTTCTTATGGGAAAAAAAGACGGGTCCTCATCACACACTTCTTATGAGGAAAAAGAGGGCTCCTCGCCACATATTTTCCTTACGGGAAAAAATACGGGTTCTCGCCACCATACATTGCCTTATGAGGGAAAAAGACGGTTAGGGCTTCTCGCCACAAGGCCTTTATAGCATGGGTATGTATTGCAAGGATATGTTGTCTGCTTATAGTAACCAAAGTCTCAGATGTATTTTCATGTGTCGAAAAATATTGGCGGGACAACTCAAATTACCCCAAGTATCTCAAAATGCCCCAATTGTCTCAAGTTACCCCTCTATGCCATAAATTACCCCTGGTGTCTCAAATCACCCCAAATGACTAAAATTATCCCAAATCTCAAATTACCCGAACAACGTATTTCCTATGGGAAAAAATCTGCCAGATGGGTGTACATGGGTTGACAAGAAATGATGGCGGGACATTTGAGACTTTAGGTCTCAATTTATGTTCTCCCAAATTATCCAAGTGTGTCAATTTACCCCCAAATGTCTCATGTTATCCCATTTGTCTCAATTTATTCAAGTATCCCAATTTATCCAAATACCTCAATTTACCCCAATTAAATATTTCAAAGCACCCCAAATATTCCAAAATACCCCGAGCCTTTTCTACGGCTCCGCCCAATGCCTCTTCCTTACAATACATTTCTTATGGGAGAACTTATTCCCATAGCGTTTAAGGATAGACACCTTTGTTATGAGACCAAGGTATATGTATGATGTAGTAAGTCATCATGTAAGGGTATGCCAGTATTTGTTATGTCCCGTCCTATGCTTTAAGTTTTATTATGTATAGAAAAGGTTGAAAAAGTGGAGTTCAACCTTTTTGTTGGTGGTAGTGTTGATACTAATAAGCAAGTTACGAGAAAAAGATTGAAAAAAGGTAGAGTGAAACGTTTCTGAAGTTAGTGGTGATACTAATGATGACGCAATTTTTCATAAACGTTTGAAATAGTACTTATGAAGGTTTATCTACAAAAATATAGCGTTATTTGTGAAAATATGATATTCACGCATGAAAAAACTTATTGTTTTAAAAACATGAAAAATTATATATGAAAATTGTTTGCAGTAATGAGATGAAATAACAGATCAGAAGTATTTATAATTAGCATTTATTGTCAAAGATTTGTTAACTAATTCTTAAAATTGTGTTTATTTATTATGCGCCGTAAATTTGACTGAGTTCTTGTCTAATGTAAACCTTTCCCATTTATTTATTATCATAAGTAAAGTTGGGATATGTAGGTGAGGCAGTGCCTAAGTACACAACACACAAACTTGTAGAAAAATTATCTCCCTTTAACTTTATTGCGTTAAAAACAAAACACTAAAACCACTTGATTTTTAAGCCGCATTAAAAGACAATGTTGTTGGTTTGCACAAGAATTAGAAGGTTTTTGATCTTTTATTTTGAGTAATTTGGAAAGTATGCAGTTGTTCATTTAGCATTGAGTAGGTTTCAACGTTTTCTTACTGGTAATCAAGCGTATGGATTATCATTTGGGAGACCTTCAGACGATCTTACGATATCAGTAAGTAATTTACGAGTCACAACCATTTCTCCATTCTTTGCCGCCTGCATAATAGACGCTATTACATTTTTCACATGTTCCCCAAACGTTAACATTTTCTCCTCTTGGGTTTGGGGGAGTTCTAGAAACTGCATCAATTTTGTTAACACATTCATCGAATCTTCATTGCTTAGCATCAATTCTACTCCATGAATATGATACTCAGAAAGTGGTTCACCCCAAAAATCTACACGGTCAGGCTTATGCAATGTCCGACACACCTTACAGCATTCACCAGAAGTTCCACTTGCCTGACTTTCTGTATCATCTTCTTCCTCTTCTTCGTCCGAAGACGCGTCTGAACTTGAATCTCGACTGTCCCCTTCTCTACTACAATTTGACAGCTTGTTCCTTCTTCCACCTCGAGATCGTCTTTCTTTTTTTGCTTGGGGTTCATCATCGGAGCTAGTTTCGTTGGACTCTGATGTGTCCGCTGAGTCATCCTGGTTCGTTTCAGCATCATCAGAATTAAACAACGTCACTTTGTGAAACCCAGTTTTATGAGTACTTAAAGCCTGTTCAGAATTGAAGTGTCTGGAGCAGCGACTGCATTTGTAAACCATCTTGATATCACCTCTCTAGGTCAACTGTCTGACGATAACAGCAATCTCTTCTTTTATACTGGTCCGAAATTATTAAGCCATCTGAAAGATATTATGATTTGAGGTAAATTCATATGTTTACACATGTAATTACATATGCACACATGTGTACACGCACAAATGTATGCATATGTGCACACACATATGTATACATATGTACACATACATATGTATACATATGTACACATATGTACACATACATATGTATACATATGTACACATATGTAAACATAGACATAAACATAAACATAATTCCTTTTCTCAAAAGGAATCATACTTTGCAATCAAATTTTTATTTTAATTAAACCTAACCCCCAAATTAATTAGGGTTGGACTGAGTGAGGTGGAAAATCAAATCAATTGATCATATGGAGGTAGATCTTTTGAGGCACCTCCCCATTTGCCAAAATGTGTACATATGTATACATATATATGTTTACATTGACATGTTTATTCATTTTAGTATAGATTATATTCGCAGAGATGTATGTATGTGTACAATTATTCCTTTTGAGAAAAGGAATTATGTTTATGTTTATGTCTATGTTTACATATGTGTACATATGTATACATATGTATGTGTACATATGTGTACATATGTATACATATGTGTGTGCACATATGCATACATTTGTGCGTGTACACATGTGTGCATATGTAATTACATGTGTAAACATATGAATTTACCTCAAATCATAATATCTTTCAGATGGCTTAATAATTTCGGACCAGTATAAAAGAAGAGATTGCTGTTATCGTCAGACAGTTGACCTAGAGAGGTGATATCAAGATGGTTTACAAATGCAGTCGCTGCTCCAGACACTTCAATTCTGAACAGGCTTTAAGTACTCATAAAACTGGGTTTCACAAAGTGACGTTGTTTAATTCTGATGATGCTGAAACGAACCAGGATGACTCAGCGGACACATCAGAGTCCAACGAAACTAGCTCCGATGATGAACCCCAAGCAAAAAAAGAAAGACGATCTCGAGGTGGAAGAAGGAACAAGCTGTCAAATTGTAGTAGAGAAGGGGACAGTCGAGATTCAAGTTCAGACGCGTATTCGGACGAAGAAGAGGAAGAAGATGATACAGAAAGTCAGGCAAGTGGAACTTCTGGTGAATGCTGTAAGGTGTGTCGGACATTGCATAAGCCTGACCGTGTAGATTTTTGGGGTGAACCACTTTCTGAGTATCATATTCATGGAGTAGAATTGATGCTAAGCAATGAAGATTCGATGAATGTGTTAACAAAATTGATGCAGTTTCTAGAACTCCCCCAAACCCAAGAGGAGAAAATGTTAACGTTTGGGGAACATGTGAAAAATGTAATAGCGTCTATTATGCAGGCGGCAAAGAATGGAGAAATGGTTGTGACTCGTAAATTACTTACTGATATCGTAAGATCGTCTGAAGGTCTCCCAAATGATAATCCATACGCTTGATTACCAGTAAGAAAACGTTGAAACCTACTCAATGCTAAATGAACAACTGCATACTTTCCAAATTACTCAAAATAAAAGATCAAAAACCTTCTAATTCTTGTGCAAACCAACAACATTGTCTTTTAATGCGGCTTAAAAATCAAGTGGTTTTAGTGTTTTGTTTTTAACGCAATAAAGTTAAAGGGAGATAATTTTTCTACAAGTTTGTGTGTTGTGTACTTAGGCACTGCCTCACCTACATATCCCAACTTTACTTATGATAATAAATAAATGGGAAAGGTTTACATTAGACAAGAACTCAGTCAAATTTACGGCGCATAATAAATAAACACAATTTTAAGAATTAGTTAACAAATCTTTGACAATAAATGCTAATTATAAATACTTCTGATCTGTTATTTCATCTCATTACTGCAAACAATTTTCATATATAATTTTTCATGTTTTTAAAACAATAAGTTTTTTCATGCGTGAATATCATATTTTCACAAATAACGCTATATTTTTGTAGATAAACCTTCATAAGTACTATTTCAAACGTTTATGAAAAATTGCGTCATCATTAGTATCACCACTAACTTCAGAAACGTTTCACTCTACCTTTTTTCAATCTTTTTCTCGTAACTTGCTTATTAGTATCAACACTACCACCAACAAAAAGGTTGAACTCCACTTTTTCAACCTTTTCTATACATAATAAAACTTAAAGCATAGGACGGGACATAACAAATACTGGCATACCCTTACATGATGACTTACTACATCATACATATACCTTGGTCTCATAACAAAGGTGTCTATCCTTAAACGCTATGGGAATAAGTTCTCCCATAAGAAATGTATTGTAAGGAAGAGGCATTGGGCGGAGCCGTAGAAAAGGCTCGGGGTATTTTGGAATATTTGGGGTGCTTTGAAATATTTAATTGGGGTAAATTGAGGTATTTGGATAAATTGGGATACTTGAATAAATTGAGACAAATGGGATAACATGAGACATTTGGGGGTAAATTGACACACTTGGATAATTTGGGAGAACATAAATTGAGACCTAAAGTCTCAAATGTCCCGCCATCATTTCTTGTCAACCCATGTACACCCATCTGGCAGATTTTTTCCCATAGGAAATACGTTGTTCGGGTAATTTGAGATTTGGGATAATTTTAGTCATTTGGGGTGATTTGAGACACCAGGGGTAATTTATGGCATAGAGGGGTAACTTGAGACAATTGGGGCATTTTGAGATACTTGGGGTAATTTGAGTTGTCCCGCCAATATTTTTCGACACATGAAAATACATCTGAGACTTTGGTTACTATAAGCAGACAACATATCCTTGCAATACATACCCATGCTATAAAGGCCTTGTGGCGAGAAGCCCTAACCGTCTTTTTCCCTCATAAGGCAATGTATGGTGGCGAGAACCCGTATTTTTTCCCGTAAGGAAAATATGTGACGAGGAGCCCTCTTTTTCCTCATAAGAAGTGTGTGATGAGGACCCGTCTTTTTTTCCCATAAGAAATAGAGTGGGCGAGAAATCCGTGGCTTCTCCCATAAGAAATAAAGTGGGTGAGAAATCCGTGGCTTCTCCCATAAGAAATAAAGCGGGCGAGAAATCTTTGGCGAAAAAACACCTACAGTTCTACTACTGTATGCATTATGACGCCATTTTCATGTGACAATGAAACCGATATGTACATAGGTACAAGCTAATTTTCCTTCGAAATGCTCATAAAATTTTGTGAAACTTGGTAAGTTTGAAGAATTTATAAATTTTACAATGTTACCAAGGCTTGAGTGAATTTCCTCATTGATTGTGCCCTCGCATTACAGAATAACAAGGGATAAATAGATAAATTGTTTGAGTGAATGAAAAATATTTACGAAATAAATGTATGTGCATATTTCACAATTGATCTTGCATGAAAATATGGGTTCGAGGTCACTCTGCATACCATCATGAAATAGCCTTGACTAAGAATACATCTTGAAATTAACTCCTTAAAACAACAATTTTTTTAATTATGACCAGATCAAAAATTATTTATTCGTCTCCAGAAGTCACGCCGTTGTATAATTCAAAGTTTTCAACCAATAAATATTTTTCATAATTTCGCCAATTGATTAAATGATAATAAATATAGCCAATTATTAACACACTTTCCTTCCTTCCAACTCATCTAGATGACATGTTCTTTCGGTTCTACATCGTTATGCACAATCGTCACGGTTGTCTTCGCCATGTTTGGCACTTGTTGAACCAACCTGTCCAAATAAGCCTGGCTCAGCTCGTCGCTTGGTCGTCTGTCGAATGGCCAACCCATCGGTCGAGTGTCCGGATACTCGAGGTTACCGTCCAGCCTGGAGCAGTGCATGTAAGATGAGGCGCAGAGGTCGGTTGGTTGCCCATTGTAGTCGGACCCATCCGTCACCATGGCGACGAGGTCGTAGACGCCCAAATTGTCATCGGAGCCCTTGGGAAGGAGAAGGTGGTGGGGGTACCCGCATGGACACGTTTTTCCAAAATTTCCAGTGAAGCAGTGGGTGGAAGTTCGGACGTCAATGTAAACCAGGGATTGGTAACCGTTGAGTCGGCCGACTTTCGGTGAATTGTGTTGGCTCCAGGGCTAACTAGAGGCCAATAAACAATTTATTAGGAAATTTTGAAATACGTGGGGTCTAAAATATGCACGTACGCATGATCGGGAAGGCATCCATGGCAAAGAAGAGCGGGTATTGTTCTGTTAAATTGAACCTTTCTCGATCCGGGTTGTATGTCGGAGCCATGTAAAGCCGGACAAAAACGCTGCGATCTTTCTCATCTTGGTTTTCCTGAAAGAATAGCACATTTAGGTCATATTTTTTCAAATTATTTCGTATTTCTTACCAATTCAATGATATAGGTGAACTCTTGGTGGTCAAGATGCTTTAGGCATACATACAAAAATAATGGATCCGTATCTCCAGGCTTGGGCAGAATGTCCAGCCCTCCGTTGAGCACCATGTCGCGATTGTTCCAGAAAGTGGTCAAATTATTGACGAGATGACCACGCTCGTCTCGAACTTGGATAGACTTAGGATTAGTGACGATGTAAGGATGGTCGCCCTAAAGTTTCATAAATTTCGCATCAAACTTAAAATATGTTGCAATGAATAAAATAAATACAAATTAAATTTGGATTGAAATTTTAAATTTGTATTTAAAAAATATTTATTTCACCTGCGATAATTCGTACGGATTCAGAATCTTGTGTTTATAACGCATGAACATATTGTTCACTTCATTATGGATCCGATAGAAGTAAATGTCGCGAACTGCGGTGGCAACATCGGATAACACTCCATATTCCTTGCAAATAAAGGATTTCACAATTTCCATAAGAAAATCATACGAAAGTCAAAATACTCAACATACTTTCTTTAGGGATTGGTCTTTTTCCACTAAGACCTTTCCCAAAATGTCATGTGCATTATTATGCCATCCGTCATCCGAATAGAAATAGCTGTTGATTGACCATTGGGACGATTCGAATAATTCCCCGATCGTGTTAATTCCATCCGGTTTTGGCATGAGGGGAACCGTATCGTTACTACCCTAAAAAGTGTGACAATTATTTATGTATCTATAACTAACAAAGGTATCACATTATGAATTGTTTATTTACATCCAGAACTTTGTCCGTTTGCGTGATTTGGTAAATGTGATTCCAAATAATCTCCTGCTGTTTCAGCTTGGAAAATAATTTTGATGAAAGGGAAGTTTTATTCAAAAACGTTGAGTTGACCCGATTGACCCAGTTTAAATAGGACACTCCGTCCCTCAGGTTGGCGTCATATCCCTGTTTCAACTCGTAATCCACGATGGGCTTGATCCCCTCGACGAAGTAGTCGGTAAATCCGTTGGCCATCCGTTCCGAGGCGTAACGCGCCATGAGGTCGTGGTGGAAAAAGTAGAAGAGTTCTCCCCGTCGGGGGATCGGGCTGGGGGAGTGGGTGGGGTGAAATTGATGCCAATTCCAATGGTGCGAATTGAGTTGGAGATCTTCTCTGAAGTACCAAAGCCGGTTTTCAATCCCATTCGTCTTGGTCGACCCCCAATGTTGGTCGACTTTGATGCAGGTCTGTAAACATAAAATACATTTGAAAATTAATCATAAAATAAAAAATTCAGTACTAAATAATTTAACATATCGGTTAAACTTAGAATTAGAGGCTATAATGTGAAAAAAAATATTGAGGCAATTCATTCAGTTTTTTGTAACTATGTAAAATCCGTAAATTATGTAGAATAATTTTACAAAGCTTTACGAGACGTGCTTGATCCGGGTGACTTTGCAAAATTTGTAAGATAACTTTCGTTGCAAATATTGTAAAAGTTTGTAAAAATTTGTAAAGATTCTTCAGTTTACGGATTTTACAAAGTTACTAAGGCCTGCGTGAGTTGTCTAATTGACTTTCACAATTAAAATTGTTGTTTAAATGAATATATTGTACGTCATTGTCATTGTAAACTACGCAACTTGATGAGTTGTGACCGAAAATTATGCAAATTTTAAACGGAAATTTGAAATTTGTAAGCGAATCTTTGATTTGCAAACTAAATCCCCGCGTCTTAATTTTACTAAATTTTATTAAAACACGACTTGTTAAATTTCTTACCTTATTAGTTCCTCGCCCTGACTGCGCTGATAGTTTAATTTCTGGTCCTTCCACCACACGTGGCAGAAATCTAGAAGGAAACATTTCCACGAGGGGTGGTGTCGGTTCTCCGATCAGACTTGACCGCGTCGACACGAGCGCCATGGGCAACGCGCTCACAAAAAGTTGTGGATGGATGTCGCCTCGTCTTCGGATGTAGTCGAAAAATTCGATCGCTTGCATGTTCGAGGGGTCTTCCATATCAATATTCTCGATCAGAATGCCAGCCAATTCGCCCACGGCTTTGGCGTGAGGTCCATGGAAAGAGGCGAACATTTGAGTGGGGCCGATTTTCGACGTGATGCTGTCAAATGCGGTATTGTACTGCTCATTCCAGCATTTATACAGCTGGTTGACGACTAACATGGGCGTGGGTCCGTATGGCTTCGGAGTGAAGAGATGATAATACCGTTCTCGGTTGGTATTTGTGATGTCGGCCATGCTGTTTCCTGTAAATTTTCATTTTAAAATACATATTTTAATCTTTTGAATTCTAGAATGATATTTTGAAATTTAAAAAAAAATTAAAATACTATTTTAGATTTTAAATTGGATGTGTACGGAATTTTAGTGGAAAGACGAAGGAAAAGTTTATTTTTTTTGTTAATATTTTTAATGCTATCTGCCTAATCTTATTATCAACACATGCGTAGAAAAAGACGTAGAAATTTGTAACAAACATTTTTGGAAAAAAAATATTGGTTAGTTTTTGGAAATTCAAAAAAATTGTTTTCATGTTTGTGGATGTGGAGCTGGAAACTGGGTCAAGTTTTGACGTGGTAAAAATGCAAAGAGATGCTTGAAAAATTTGAAATAATATTTTAAAATTTGGAAAAATATATCAAGAATAATGGATTTTATCATTAAATGCGTATTTACCTCTTATTCCTCCATACTGCTCGAAACAACTGTGAAATAATAGGTGAAAATTAGCCAAAATTACTTATTCGTGGAATTGGACACGGCTCAATTAAGCATAATTTTATGATGATATGGAACTTACTCGAGTTGTGTGGGACCGTGCAGACCTGGATCTGGACCACGCCCCCCCCCCCATCATGATAGGGTATCTGGGCGCATCGTAAAATGGCCAAGAGAGCCGAGACCAAAAAACCGTGCATCTTGCAATCTTCCAAATTGATTTCTGTAAAGCAAAGGGTAAAATACGAGTTGCAAATTAAAACAGTTTAGTTTTTGTGCACAATTATTGTCCACAAAAACAATAGAAAAAATACCTAAGAGTCCTGAAATTTATTTAGAAATTATTTATAAAAAAATTAAGCAAAGTTCGTCTGAATTAAAAGTCTCAACTTAAATGCTCAACTGAGGATACCTCCTGTGTCCTTCTTTTTATACCACTAACGAAGAAAAATATTGTGCATCTTGAATTGGTTGAACTTTAATAAATACATTTTGTCGATTAATTATAAATTTTGCAGAGTTTCAAAAAGCTCACATGCATCCTGTTCATCCATCACGGCATCGCTACAATCATATTCATTAAGCAAATTGCAATTAATTTGAATATCCGATAAGTAAGAGCAGACACAGTACAAATTTGCTGGAAATAAAGTTGTATGCATGCATATATGTAAGTTTGTATATCATGCTAAAGTGATGAGCCTGCGAAATGTGTGCATTTATCTTACTTACATACATACATGCACCTTTAGTTTTACTTATCTATGGACCCTTCCTAAAGTATGTAATTGATTTGAGGAACATCTTGTCCATCCAATACTTATTGTAACATGACACATTTTTCAGGATAAAAATTCAACAAAATGCATATGTATATATCGTCGAATTTTATAAAGTACTTTACGCACGGTCCCTAAGATGATGAAGCTTCACAAATCTTTTTGAGTTGAATGAAATCAACATCGTCTGTGTAATGTCACGGTGTTCGGCTGCAGATTCACAGCTTTCAAGATAGGAGAAACTGAATTCATAGCTCGACAGAATTTAGTTTCCAGAGCTGTGATTCTGCAGTGAAGTCGCATCCAAATGTGACTTCATAGATTACAAAATTTTTAAATTTAGTTTTTAGAAAATTTTTATTTTTCTGAAAAATTCAAAAAAATGTAGCGACCAAAAAATAGGATATATATACATATTTGTTCAATTCAAGAAATTCTATTTATTAATGACACATGCGGCGCTCATCATACAGAAGGTTCTTTTCTTTTACTTGACCTTCGGCGACAAATTACTAACTCATTATTGACTGGAAAGCTGTATCCAGGTTTTCGCGATAACATTCGGAAGGGTATCGAACCCTATCCGATTCAAAGGATTAAAGGGTAAGGTGGTAGAATATGTTATTTAGTATATTAATCATCTTTATGATTTTGAAATTTGAAACAAGCATAAGTAATTAACCAAAAAATATTGTTTTTGTTTGTTTTTATATTTCACAACGGACACGTTCGGCCTAAAGCTAAGTATCCAAGTGAGCTTTTCACGCGTGAAATCGACTTCTGTGAAAATTCCACCGGAATTTCACTCGAACGTATCCAGGTCAGCGATGAAAAAGTGGTGGAATTTTACGCGCGTGAAATTTTCACAGAATTGCGAGTGAAAAAGTCATGAAACGGAGTATTATTCCACGCGAATGAAATGAAATTGTCGTGAAAAGTCATGCCGCGAGGTTCAATTTTTTTGCAATTCGCCCCTGCTGATTGAGTTTATTTGTACCAACAATATTTACAATAATTAAATAATATGCTTGCACGAGTATTTGGTGAAAATTTGAAGAAAAAGTTTTGACTTTATTTTCTATTTATAATATTTATAAATGGTTTCTTGATCAATATTGATGCAGCTGCCAGCAAAATTATTCCTCTATTTCAAATTACATTAAATACACTTGATACAAAATAAACTTTGACTGATTACTTACTGGATTTTGAGAATTTTGAAAAAGTTGTAGATTTTATGGTACAAAACGAAATGAATATTAATTTGGAATTTAATAACTGTTGGTGATTTTTTGAATAATAAATATGATTTTCGCGGACAGTAAGTCCACTTTGAGACATTTTCATCACACTTTGACCTGAATACGCCGAGATGAAATTGGAGTGGAATTCTCCCTTTCACCGTTGTTTAACTCGTGTGGAATTTCGCATGAATGAAAAAATTTCACTCGAATTTCACTTCTGTGAAATCTCTCACTTGGATACTAGGCTTAAAACCAAATACTGTAGTGGTTAATTTTCGAAAAAAAATCTTCATAATATTCGTAGGGATGCTAGAAAGAAGATGAATCGCCTTCAGTCGTCTGGGTAGAAATTGTGTCACGTCACCGGAACACTAAAGGCTCGGAAACGAGAGTGGGGGAGAATTTTAACTTGGAAGGGGACAATTAAGAGCAGTATAAAATTTATTAATGGGATTATTTTATAAATAAACTCATTCAATTTGTAATATTTGATATTTCGTTGTTGTTCCGGGATTTATTTTAAAATATCCAAAGGAAATTTTGTTGCTTTTCGTATAGTATATTTTCATACTGGATACTGTTTCCCGATATCATATATGATGAAATGAAGTTTTCATGCTAAATTTCGAATATGAATCAATGGGTTCGTATTAGAGAAAAGTGATGGGGAATCCTTCCCCTTTTCCCAACACTGTTTCCCATTGGGCTCTCCCTAATGGAAACAGTGGGAACGAACTGCACGGGAATGCACACAGCTAAATCAGACCAAGGTATCGGGTGAAATTCCCTGAGCACATTTCTTATGAAATTTTTGCATATTCCAAACCACACCCACTTCGGGTGTGGTTTTTACCTAGTGTATTAATAGTTAGGGTCAAACGAGATAGCTCACACGAATGTTGAGATACCATAAAAATGTCATCCAAATCCGTTGGGACCAATCCGAACGGACTTTGGACCGCAGGTTCGTAATCCCCTCTCCTTCAAGCTGAGATATTTTGCTTATCAAAGTTTCAACTTTCAAACTCAAACATAATTCCTACGACATTCTACATAGACACATGATGAGGCATGTTACTTTGTTAGTTTATGCATATATCTGGTCGTGTGGTGTGCACATATCTGCATAATCTCCAGATATGTCCATTAAATCGTGCAGACTCTTACGTGCTACCTCAGGGAATAAAGACGTATATAAAATAGAATTCATTTACACTGGTTCACACGTGTGAATTTGACACCGATTGACCACACTCCCAATGTATTTAAATTGGAATGAAAGGGGAAACCCACTGACTTGTATATATATGTACATACAAGGCGAGACCATACAATTACAAAGGCGACTTCTTGAAATCCTTGTATAAATAATGTGTAAATTCGTCACAACTTGACCGCTCTCACTCGAAAAGGGAGTAGCCGGAACTAAAAATGATTTTTCGAATGAACTCTCTAAATCTTCGCACACAATATTGTAGTACACATAAAACTTTGCATTATAACTCAAGATTACCATTCAATGACATCCAATCGTGTTATATCAGTAACCGACTGTTCGGAAGTGAAAATCACAGCTGTGGAAATCAATTTTTACGAACATGTGAAATTACAACTTTTCCTACCCTGAAAGCTGTAAATCTGCAGCTTTTCAGGGCTGTGTGAATCCACAGCCTGTGGACTCACAGCTTAGGACAATGAATGCACTGTCAATCCCTAGTCTGAATGAGGTTCGAATAATATACCAGTCAGGTCAAATTATTGCATCGCCAGTTCACACAGGCTTATCAAATTGTCCAGCATTTTATTGATAACGAATCCGGTAATTTATTTAAATGAATTTAGTAAATACTTAACAAAATTTCTCTTAAATTGTTTACATTTTCTTAGACAATTTTACATAAATATTTTACAGGAGGGATGGAACACTGCGCAATTAAAATTGGAATTGTCCTCGTTTCTTAGTCACTTCTCGTCGTTGTCAACGCATCTAGAAAGTACGAAAACAAAGGTGGATACCTTCAAGCCATGCAATCTTATCAATAGGACTGACCGTGAGAGTGGGACTAATGAAAAGTTTAGTATGGAAAATGTAGTTATCAAGATGGAGGTAGGCCAACCCTTTTGCCCCTTGACCTGGGGGACATTGAACTATTTCCTGAACAGTGGAGTGACAACGGTAAAGATCTACTTAAGTTTTAAGTTACAAGTTACAACTTTATATAACTTATTAGGCGATTAGTAATTATTATGTTGTTATTTCCAGCGTCAACTGTTGTTGTTCAAGGGCGAAGGAGAGCAGTGAAACGTTCTAAAAATGCTGGCGAAAACTGCGAGGTTGGTCTTTTAAATTAGGTATAGTAGTGAGGTCGAGGTTGTTAATTCATTTGGTGGTTCGTACTAATTAAATACACCTTCCTTGTTTCAAGTACATATTTTTAAAATATTTTGTATCATATTGTGTTGTAATTTTAGAATGACTCGGACTCTGACTATGTACCTCCACCTTCTGAAGATTCACATCAATCTGAACTTAGCGACACAGTAGTTTTCCAGAAGAGCGACGACCTCGGAGAATTAATCCAACTGGCCGAAGGCGAAAAAAAATTAACCAAGATCTGCTTTGTGTGTCAGAAAGAATTTTATACTACTAGTGGGCTAGCAAATCACATGTCGAGGCATGATAAGGATGCTAAGTAAATACAATTTACATGTATTGTTTATTATTTCATGATTTTTGAGAAAAATTCCTCACAAATTTTATAAATTGCAGGAGTACGAAGGAATTAAATCGTAGGAGACGAATGCGTGGTATAGAATATGTCGGATATTCCAAAGTAGAAGCTACGTCACCCGGAGTAGCAAATATTGTTCAAGTTAAAAAGACACCAAAATCCGGTCGTCGTCTCGGTCCAGTCTGTACTTCCTGCACGAAGAGTAAAATACGGAAGTGCATTCACTTTAGTGAAGAAGTGAGAAAAGAATTGTTTGATAACTTTTGGCTAAGTATGGACTGGAAAGCAAAGCAATCGTATGTTAGGGGCTTGGTGGATATCATCCAGGTTGCGTGTCGAACTACCCAGCACCCTTCGAAGAGAAAGGTCACCTTCGTGTATCACTTACCGATACGGGCCGGGTTAAAAGTGAAAGTTTGTAGAACCATGTTCTTGGCCACCCTTGGAATCGGAAAAAAAACAGTTGATGAACTGGGTACGGAAAGTGGATAGTGTTGATCATGGTAGTACTGCTCAAGTGGTCTGAGATCCATTGAAGATATCGAAAGTTGTAGTTTAAATGTATTTGTAAAAGAAATTGAATATAAATATTTTTTGTTTCCTCCTGATATTAAATTTGACGACTGAGTGTAACATTACCTAAGTTTAGTTAACTTACCGTCTAATTTTGTATTACGTAATTGAAGAAGTTTATGTATTCCAATAAACTGCACTGTTGACTTGAAATATGTGTGAAGTCGTTGCCTATTTTCGTTAACCTAAATTAGTAATTGCTTTAATTAATCATATGTTGAGTTTCAAATTTTGACTCAGAAAATGCGACAAAAAATAGAATAATATGCAATCATTGCATTGCAATATTATAAAGAATCGCTTATCTACTTGGAAAATATTAACTATGTATCTGCATGCTCGCTGTAATCAAGTTTCCTGGAATTGCTAGTCTTCAAGCAAAAACATGCGTATGAATAAATGCATATGGATAAACGATGACGATGTAACATGTATATGTACGTACTTATGTAAAATTAGAGGTACAAAATGAGCCAAAAGTGCAAGTCTTTTTCGCATCGATTTCACCAAATTGCACATAAAAAATTACAAATTCAGTTTTGGGTGGGGGGATTAATATAGCATAGCTGTTTTTGAATTATATTCAACCACACCCCCTTCAAAAATTGGGGAAGAAAATTGGGAAAAATGAGAAGGTCAATGTACACTCGGTACAGAAAGAAGTAGATACCAACTTGCATTTGACATTTGACTTCCCTCATGAATATGAACATTTTGATGCATCAAGACTTTCAAAATTCGAAAATTGGCGGTTTTTCGACCTACATATAAATCGTTAAAAAAGTGACCTTAGCGGTCATTTCGCGGCTGACAACCTGATGCCAGATTTTTCTTCGTCAGAAGTGCCACATTTTCCGCTTTTGTTGTCCGCTGCGAAATGACCGCTACCATGACTTTTTTGGGGTCAAAGTTTCTGAGGGAGGGGCTTATACGGCAGGAGCCGTAACAATGTATAGGTATTTATGATATACATAAAGGTAATTACATAGAAGCTATTAAAACAGCCTCAAATCGCCCCAAATTTAAAACTTAAGCTTTTCTGAATTTATAATGATGATATGCATTCGAAAATTAACGCTATGAGGCTTATCAACGAAGTTATCAGTTTTTAAGATAAGCAAATTTAGTTTGTCCAAATCTCCCCAAATTTAAAACTTAAGCTTATCTGAATATATAATGGTAGTATCCACTCGAAAATAAACGCTATCGGGCTTATCACTGCGCTTATCAGTTTTTAAGATAAGCAAATTTAGTTTGTCCAATTCGCCCCAAATTTAAAACTTAAGCTCAACGATTTATCAACTGAACCAACTCGTGTAAGAGATGAAAAGCATCTCAACACGAGTTGGTTCATAATCCCGGTAAACAATTTGAAGAGAGTGAGAAGTGAGACGGACCACCATACGGCACTGGCAACGACAGTCAGCGGTGGTGGTGGATACCCACCAGAATCCGAGTCTCACTCTGCCTTTCGCTAAATAATGGAAACTGCGTTTGTGAAACGGTTGGGCTGGTTCAGCTCTAGATACATATTTACTATTTACATATCTACATATATATACATATATGTCATTCAGAAGAACATCATGTAATGGTACTGGTCATTCATATCATCACTTCTTTAACACTTATATGTACATATTTCGTAAGAAACTTAAATTCTGTATTTACATACTTATGCATGCAAAAAATTGCGTTGCGTCATCCATGAGTCTTACTAATATGTTTGTATGTAGGTCTTGGACAAGATGAATCAAGTTTCATGGAGAAATTTCATTTCGGCGGAATTGGATTTAACAGAATTTGATTTTACGGGATAAAATCGTGTCAATTAATTGATTTCCGCAAAACGAACTCCTATAAAAGGAAATGTTACTCTCCTTAGCAAAACATTCATTTTTGAGCATAACTGTTCAGCCACCGCTTTGTTTTGACAAAAGCATATTTAGAAAAAAAAAATTTCTACAGAAACCACGGCGCTGTTTGAAACAACTATTTACTAATCTTAAACCTTTTGCGTATATACTAATACATTTTTTGCCAACTGGATTTGTAATTCAAAATGCAAAAACCAAATTTATTATTTACTGCGGTGGTGCTATTCGCCATATCTACGGATTTAGGTGAGTACAAATATGTACATATCAACTTTAAAACGTTTAGGGTGAATATGTACGTTTTATTTTGTCCAGTAGACAAAATGTTTTTTTATATACAAATTTAGTAGTTTTTCACAGTTTACATGCATCTCAGGTTAAATTTTCTCATTAAACCACATATATTTGTACACACATATTTTAACACCTTAGAGATTAATACTTTTTAATTAGGAAAATTCATAATATATTTTGCTCTTTGTAGTTTTCGCCTTTGAAGAAACGGATTATCACATCGTAAACACACTGGTATTAAGAACATAAATTTATGTATTAAAGAAACGTTACACATTTTAAATTCTTTCCAAATTACAGGTGACATGGCGTGAGGCAGCGGCCACATGTAAACGTCTCAACTTTGGCGATCTCGTCACCATCGAATCAATGGATGAATACCTCGACTTGATCGATCTCCTTGCATCGGCTGGCGCAGGTAACATGCACTTTTTTTTGTTAAGTTCAATACAAGGTGGAAGTTGGAAAATTTAATTTTATGTACACACCAGTGAAGGGCCAAATATATTGGACGGATGGATCCTACAGCTCGTCATCTTGGAAATGGGCATCGACCGGGGGGAAGATGCCACCCGGGTTGGGAAGACGCTGGCTGCGGGGACATCCTGTCAATTCAGCCTCCAACAAAGTCCTTCTCTCTTACCAGACGAAATTCGTGACTTTGCCAGAAACTCAGAAACACAGGTTCATTTGCAAGGTGAAAACTCTGATAATTTGGATGATTACACAAATTTTTACGAAATTCGAACTGAAAAGAACTAAGCCAATTCATGCAGGTCTTGGTAATATTTTATATCCGTAAATTCTGTCAACTTTCAAACTTTTAGCAAAAAAGTTTATTAGTATTTCCTAAGTTTACTTCGTAGGTTTACTCATCGTGAGTGTATTGATAATATTGGATACATTTTTGTAGCGCATTCTTAAATAAGTTTGCATTGTTGCTTATTCTTGGACAGAATCCAAGACCTACCGTGGCCGTCCCGTGTTACGTGACGAACGACTTGCTCGTCGTCCTCGACTCATCAGGCAGCATTTCGTTGCCTGAATACATTATCGCCAAAGACTTTTCGGCCGGATTAGCACTCGCTTATCGCGACAATGAAGATTCTCGGGTAGGATTTACCATATTTTCCAACCAGGTGCAAACTGTGGTACATCCGGTCAATACGCTCACCCCGTCCCAGTCGGCGACCGCTGTGCAGGCCGCGATCCACTTGCAAAGCGGGACTGCGACGGATCTGGCCATCGAAAATGGAGCCAGTCTGCTTGCCAGTATTGACAGAGGCGTTATCAAGGTGAGTTGAAATAAATGGCTGATGAGTGAGTTTAAAAATCTGTATTTATTCGCAGAATTTGGTAGTTGTGACGGACGGGATGTCGAATAACCGTGCGTCCACGATTGCCGCAGCGAATGCCGCGATTGCGCGTGGGATTAAAACATACGCGGTAGGAATTGGAAATTACGACGGGGCTGAGCTTGTCGCGATTGCGGGCGGTGACCGAAGTCGCGTCTTCACGGTGCCCGGATTTAATCAACTCCTCGCCCTGCTGAGACCAGTCTCTCTCAAAATGTGTGGGCCTTGAGATTATGGTCATGGCTTGAATAGATAACTTAATGGACACATATGCATGGGGTTTAATTTATGTACCATAATTCTTTCCTGTATATTTACACTTCTGTTATAAGGAAAATAAACTTTTACACTGCATCTGTCTCGCATTACTGTTTTCAATTTTTTCAATTTTGATTCAGGAAATGTGACAATATAAATCTGCATGTTCCATGCATGAGACGAAGGAATGAGGTTTGTTACCGATGACTTATTTAAGCACAGTTTGTGAATTTGATGAATTGTGTGATATACAAAATCTCCTCGGAAATGTACCCTGGTCATTGATAAATACTAAATAAGTTAAACATTGAAGTACAATTGGCATGCCGAGTGGGGCATAATTTAGTTTAAAATTGTTTGGGAACATTATCTGTCACAGCATTGGTGTTATTTATCAAGAAGGACATATTTCAATTCTGCTAATTGTCGTGATCCAAGCAAAAAGTAGAACACGGTCGAATTATCCTCCACTTGGATGACGCTTCTCCAGTTTTTCAGCTCCAAAACTCCAGTTTTTGGGCCCTACATAAGTACACATCATACATATTATGACAAACTGCGCAAATATGTCGAATGAATTTAAAAGAAAGAAAAACAGAAAAGTTTCGTCGTTTCGAACGTTGGAGGACCAGCGGACGGACAGACAAATGGACAACCGTTTACACAAATTATGCAGCTTTCACTACTTCATAAATATTTCGACTCACATTCAACATGAAGCCAATACTGTAGTACTTATTCGCCTCCAGGGTGAAAACCCCGTCGAACTCGATATAGAACATTTCCCCTTTTTTGGCATACACACCAATTTTTTTGTGGTCAAGAACGATGCGCCAGTCGGGAACAGTTTCAATTACGATGGTGACCTCGTAATACCCATTTGCCTCGTGGGGACCCAAGAAGCCAAGACGGGTCAGACCGATGCGTCGATTAACTTTCATCCTAGGAAAGGGAAATATTTCATTAATAAAATTTACCAGAATTTTGCATTGCTTAAGTTTAAGGACCTGATGCGATGTGTGACCCCACCAAATCCACGAAAAGCATCTTTCTTCACGGTTCCACGGGAGAAGGTTCTCTCCTTGTCTTTGAGTTTTAAAATACCGTTGTTCATATTTACAGATATTTTATTTCTCAAATAAAACTGTAGAATTGTAGGAAGCTGACAGAGGAATGTGACGATAATTAATGAAGGCTACATATTTCAGTCAAAATGAAACGTTGAGTAATTAAACAAATCGCGATAAGTGCTTAACACATACATAAGTAGTTATTACATTTTACTTAATGTTTGGTTTGAGGGAGTTACACGTTGTAAATATCTGGGTTATCAAGCTGGCTTATGGTCATGGCGTCTTTTTGAGAATTATGGTTAACTGATTTCACTAATTACTGATAGTTGTTTGGCAATCTGTGTTAACTAGCGTATAAGCCCGTCTCCCGCCGGGCGAGCGAAAATAAGAGCTGGAAATATCTGTCGGCAACGGAAGTAAAAGATAAGTGGTGGAGTGACATTTCCGTGTGCTCGTGTCTGACTACTACTCCGCTTCCACTCCACTCCGCAGTGGAGTGACAATTTTTGTGTGCTCGTGTCTGACTCCCACTCCATTTCCACTCCACTCCGCAGTGGAGTGTCTGACTCCCACTTCTACTCCACTCCGAAGTGGAGTGACAAATTCCGAGTACTCCTGTCTGACTCCCACTCCACTCCGCAGTGGAGTGACAAACTCGTACAGAATTGTTGCTTGTAGAAGTGACGAAACTCTGGATCCATGAACTCACTTCCATTTCACTTCCACAGAAGTGACGAAACTCTGGATCCAGGAACTCACTTCCACTTCACTTCCACAGAAGTGACGAAACTCTGAATCTAACTAATTTCCACTTCACTTCGCAGTGAAATAACCACCCACTATTAGACAACCACTCCCAGATAAGCACCATCAGACAACCACTCTCAGATAAGCTCCATCAGACAACCACTCCCAGATAAGCTCCATCAGACAACCACTCCCAGATATGCACCATCAGACAACCACTCCCAGATAAGCACCATCAGACAACCACTCCCAGATAAGCACCATCAGGCAACCACTCCCAGATAAGCACCATCAGACAACCACTCCCAGATAAGCACCCACAGATAACCACCATAAGACAACCACTCCCAGATAACCACCATAAGACAACCACTCCCAGATAACCACCATCAGACAACCACTCCCAGATAAGCACCATCAGGCAACCACTCCCAGATAAGCACCATCAGACAACCACTCCCAGATAAGCACCCACAGATAACCACCATAAGACAACCACTCCCAGATAACCACCATAAGACAACCACTCCCAGATAACCACCATAAGACAACCACTCCCAGATAACCACCATCAGACAACCACTCCCAGATAAGCACCATCAGGCAACCACTCCCAGATAAGCACCATCAGACAACCACTCCCAGATAAGCACCCACAGATAACCACCATAAGACAACCACTCCCAGATAACCACCATAAGACAACCACTCCCAGATAACCACCATAAGACAACCACTCCCAGATAACCACCATCAGACAACCACTCCCAGATAAGCACCATCAGACAACCACTCCCAGATAAGCACCATCAGGCAACCACTCCCAGATAAGCACCATCAGACAACCACTCCCAGATAAGCACCATCAGGCAACCACTCCCAGATAAGCACCATCAGACAACCACTCCCAGATAACCACCACAATTTTGAATTGAATTTAATTTATTTTGAATTTTTGCGCCATTCGAAACTTCACTTTCTCTGCTTTCACTTCCGTTGCGGAACATTTACTTTCACTTCCGTTGCCAACAGACATTTCCAGCTTATAATGTAGATTTATGGTACATATATACATATTGACATAAATAAATCCCATACTTAAATACAGATTCATAAATGTCGTACGATATGTTGGGGCTTTGTCGCATGTACATACATAATTTTTCCTTCACGTGTTTGGGTATGTGATATGTTTACGCATGAATTAATGATGACAGTTGACAGTGATATAAACCCTTCTAAAATATTTATATGTCTAGGTGGGTTTCCACTACACGTTTAAATCATATTCTGTGAATATATCAGATTTTGACAAAATTATTACACGCAGATACATATGTATTTAGTTAGAAAACCTCTACACCGTAATGAGAAGGCACGAGATTGTTTGTCTCACACAGAATTCCTGAACAACAATGGGCGTTAGAGCTTCAACAAAATTATTCCCAAATTCTAACCTTAACGACATTAAAGATTTATGCATCCTTCTCTCCACCCTGTTGCAACACTTCCTCTTGAATATATAAATCCAATTCACGCTTAAATTATTGATTTGGGCAGCCGCAGAAAACAAAAATATTGTAAAAACGAACACCAAAATGAAAGTCCATATGAACAGAGAAGCCTCAATTTTTCTGATATTGTCCGATTGGAACAATTTAATGGAAATCCAGCACAATAAAATTTGCGCCGCAGGAATTAAAAGCGCCGTAGTGAGCAATATCCTCGATTTCGTGCAAGAATTCAACAATTTCTCGTAAACTTTAAGCTCCCTGTATTTCGAAAATGAGGCAAGATTATTATCCTTTGATGTTTCATCACTAGTTACAAAATCATTGCATGAAATCCACAAGAATGAAATACCCTGCAGTAACACTGTTCCTAAGTAATAAACTGCACCAATTGCAAGATGCTGAAATGATGCAAATTCAAGTATGGCTAAAAATGATTGGATTATGCAGTGCGATTTTTTCCCAAGAAAATTCCCCTTTGTACAGAAAAGATGACTTAACAGTATTGGCTGACATGGCGAGATCATGGTGAGAGTTGCCAGTAGAGGTGAGTCGAGCAGCGATTTTCAGAAGCTCGGCTCGCTCAAGCTCGACTCGAAAGAAGCTCGGCTCGCTCAAGCTCGACTCAGGAAAAGCTCGAAAAAGCTCGGCTCGCTCGAGCTCGACTCGAAAAAAGCTCGGCTCGCTCAAGCTCGACTCAGGAAAAGCTCGAGAAAGCTCGGCTAGCTCAGAGCTCAGTTGAACCGAGACGAGCACGATCAAATTCGGCTAAATTCAGCATTTCTTGTGACAAAGATGCATTCATGCCATAATACATACTAAATTTTAAATTAATATTTATCGTTCTATTAAAGACCAACATACAAAAATGTAGAACTTTTGCTTTCCTGCTGGATATGTAACAATTTGACTTCAATTAGTGATTAACATCAACCAAAAAGAAATTGTCAAACCAAAGGTTGGCAATTAATGCATACATTTTATACCCTGTGATTCACTTTTTGTGAGAACAATTTAAATATTATTGTGAAGAGAGAAAAATATGTTTAAACTATACGGATACAAATTTCTCACTTTATCCCACTTGAAATTTTAGAAAATAACGAGCTTTTGAATAAGCTCGGCTCGCTCGAGCTCGACTAAGTAAAAGCTCGAAAAAGCTCGGCTCGCTCAAGCTCGACTCAGGAAAAGCTCGAAAAAGCTCGGCTCGCTCAAGCTCGGTTCAGGAAAAAGCTCGGCTCGCTCAAGCTCAGTTGAGCCGAGCCCGAGCTAGCTCGGCTCAACCGAGCATTTGGCTCACCTCTAGTTGCCAGTATCGCAGAAATTAAGGGACTGGTCACTTCGGCCGAGAAATATAAAAATCGTAGGAATAACTGCAGCTTAGAATCCTTTTGAGAACCTAAAAAATAGAGAAAATCCATATTCTTATACATATTTCTAAGAAAAATTGTATGATAGTTTTCATACCATTTTCTCTAATCAGAAAGTTTACCAACTGCACGGATACATGGTCGGTCGGAACGTCAAATCTTATCAGGAAGCTGGCCATGAAGACTATAGCGCCAATGCCAGCCTGTGCTCGATCAAGTAAACCAGATGCGCTAATCATTGTAGAAAGTAGGCGACAAAATGTAACACAAAAACTAAGGACAAGCGACAAAATGATAATTCTTTGTGAGCTTGCAGATGTAACAACTTTTCCACTTTGCTTATCCCATTTGACGAATAAACAGCCAAAATATTCCCCATACTTTATGTTTCGTTTGATAAAAGTGATATCTTTGTTAAGCATTTTAAATATGTCCAACTCCAACCACTAAAATATATTCGGATGAGTTTGCCCAACGAATGCTGGCTTTTAAATCCTTCTTCAAATGAATGTGCTACTTTTCAAATTCAAGATTTAAAGGTTATACATTTGCAAAGGCTGGACATTAGTTCAATATTTGTACTTGTCTTATGTCTGGTTTACTATTGGTTTTACTCGCATCTATTTAATTAATAATTTTACACGGTGAGATAAATGTTCGAAATTTGTGGAGATATCTGATATTATGTGTATTCAAGTACCTAAGCTATGCCTGGACCAACACGAACTAAACAAGTACCTCTGCGTCCGAGATGGTACCATGTCCTCAATATATGTACAAATACGCCCCATGTCTCAATTTAATATTTATGCGACGTTGACAAAGTCGTGCTTTAGATATTTGACAAGATTTTACTTGAAATAAATTATAGTCTTACCGGAGAATTCAAAAATATGGGTAAGATAATTTATGTATGATATGAAATATATACTTATCGTATATACTGTTGCATAGATTGGCTGATTAGCTCATCGTTAGAGATTTAAATACTGATAATTTCTAGCCCAACAAAACAAAAGATATAAATACCTAATCACACAAGATGAATTAAACATGATGGTGATAATTATAAAATCATGATAAATATTTCCAAATATCTATTATATATGTACATACCATAGGTTGTTATATATTTTCATGCATTTGTCAATTTCCTTGAAAATCAGGATCCTCAACAAATAAATAATAAAGTACATACTACTTAAAGTATATATTTCGACGCGTCGTTTGTATCGGAATGAATAATATTTAATCGAGGATAATGACTTCAAGATGTAAACTTTGTCTAACTTCGTCTAGGAGAGTGGTCAGTGATTACTGTGCTTAAAAGAAATGAGATAGAGAAGTTCTAGGACTTGATATTGGCAAAGCAGGCAATTTTCATATTTACTTGACGTCATTCTCCACAACAGCATGTAAACAACGTATTATTTTAATGTCTTTAACCGAGAAAATTATACTTTTAAAGTCAAATTTTATTTCCAAGTAAGTATAGACAGACATTATAATTAAGGATTAAAATCGATAGGGACCATAATTTTTCCACGCTGTATGTACTCGTATAACATGTTTTTCTTGGAGTTTTGTATTTCAGTCTCTAATTTCTGATCATCAAAAACTAACTTTTCTAAAATCAACAATCAACTTTTGGTTGTTTGGTAAAATTTGAGAATAAAAATACCCGAAAATTTACTTTTTACCACAAAATATAAAAGAATAGTCGTAAAATTTTTTGTGACATTTTGGCGTCAGGGTAATTTATGTATATATGAAGTATACATGTTTTCGTAACTGCCAAAATTTTTACAAAATAATTGTTCCAAAAATTTGTATATTACTGGCAACCCTTGAGGCCCCCAATGTCTTGGGTTCCTTAGTTTTTGACTGCCTTGCCTACATGCTATTTGGGCCACTGATGCTTATCTGTGGGGAGTTAGCTCAATTAATCCTGTACGAATTCAGCCTTTAGAGTAAAAGATAAAAACATTTTAACGCATTTAAAAAAGCTATCACAATAACGGAGCGTTCGAACGCTCTACAAGTACAACGCTCTAACAACTAACAACTAACAGTAAGCCGATCGGCTTACTGTTAGAGAATTATTGAAGTTGAGTTTAAATAATCTTGAAAATTTTTGACAATTCTTAATACAGAAATGATATAATTACTAAACGTAAGTAAACTTGTATTTAAATATTACATTTCTTGATAATGAAATTTTACTGGATATTACATATAAAGTCTCTCCTAGGTACTTAAATAATTCCGACTTTCTTAGACCGTTGTTGTTTGCTCGTGACCGTGACGATGACAAAATTAAACTATGGCAAACATTTCAATAGGGGCCGTTCTTAAATTACGTAACGCTAAAAATTGATTTTCTCGACCCCCCCCCCTCCCATGGCGTACATAGGCAAGATATCACTGGGGCCTCAACCCCCTCCCCCCTTCAAGCGTTACGTGATTTAAGAACAGCCCCTAATATAAAGAAAACATGTGCATATTAACCAACCACTTTAATATCGCATTCATATCTGAGGAAATTTGTTGCAAAAATGACAAATTTCGCGAATTTTTTCAAAATTAACTTTACGTTAAAGTACTTATGAAAAGTTGCACTTATCTCAAAACCGATGAAATTAATGCTTTAGAAATTTATATTAAAAACCGACATTGAATTGGGGTGAAGTGAGATCAAAAGAATCGGTCAGTGATTTCTCTCATTTCCCAACACACGGATTTCTTTGTGAACAAGTAGTCTCCGAAGCCCACATTGCGGGCTTTTAGCCTCAGAGACAAATTGGTCAATCCAGGATTAGTATTGGGGATTAATTAGTCCTTAATCTCAATCTCTAATCCCAAGTTTTAGAATTTTAACCCTTAACCCTTAATCCAAAAGTCGACTCCCGACTATATGGGGTGTGCCCAGATCCAGGGTCAACCCCCGACTATAAGGTAAGTGCAAGGGCCCGGGTCAAAAGTCGCCTTGTATAAGGGGCGTGCCCATGTCACAGATCGAGTCTCGACTCTAATCCTAAGCGATGTTCGAGGGGTCAACCCGAGTTCAATTGGGGAAGTCGTGTGCTCGGTTGTTCTGCTAGTCAACGTTTTGTGAACGTTTTGACACTTTCAGCGAAGAACGCCCTCTACTGGCTGAAAATAGTTCCTCAAAGCGCCGATAGGTGGCACTGGCCGTGATTTTAAACACCTCTGGGGTAATGTGAGATGCGGATGTAATCAACAACCGCTAACTGTTTTAACACACACAGTTGATGATTGATGACGTGATAAATGGCATAACAGTATCAATAGAGGGCGCATAATTCATGATTATACAAATACGAATAATCTCATAATGCAACAATCATTGAAAGCCAAGTTGGGGCTCTTATGTTTTTTGAACTTACAATAACATTGAGTTGAGTCTCATTTTGCCCCACGTTTAAACCAAGTTCGAGCGCATACCTTCAAATTGGACACACAAACACAGTCACTCACCGCTATTCTTGGTATTGGTGGGCGCCTAAAGAAGAGAGCACGGGCGCTCGGCAATAAAACGACTTCACAAAGTCTCAATTTTATCAGTCTGACTCCAGCCAAGCCAGAAGGAGGAAGTTCTCACTCTGCTGGCCTAGTTTTTTTCTGGTTATAACCACAAGAAATTCTTGTCAAGAATGATTAAAAATTCTGAAAAAATGACGAAAACTTGCTGTTTCGCCTGCATTTCGGTGGGACGTCGAACGCTCATCATTGGAATTCTCAACATCGTAAGTATTTTTATTATATAATTAATTATTTGCTCAAAATCCCCAATTACAATTCGCAAAAGAAGATTTATGAGTCATAAATTATGACTATGTATTATCAAACTAATAAAATTGAAATTGTGTAACAATAATTGTTACCTAAATAAAAATGTGAAGATTGTACTCTCGACTGGATTTTAAGCAGAATTAATTACTTAATTTCAGATCTGCGCCATCCTCTCCGTGGTCCTGAATTCTATGGAGATCTCCCATTGGACGAAGATCAAGTACCCCGATCCAATTAAGGAACCTAACTTTCGTCAAACTAGTACGCATATTTATTGAATATTTCACACTTTATAATTTAACCCTTTCCACAATGGAAGTAAATAGTAACTACCACAAACATTAATTTCTACAGTCAATAGCTACATCACGTTCAGTTGTATCCAGATCTTCATCGCGGTCGTGTACTTGATCTTGTCATGCCTCATAGTGGATGGATATCGCATGGTAAGCTCTACATATATTTATTCTGCGAAAAGTGGTACAATTTTAATTAAAAAATTTGATCCTATTTTTTTAGCGAAAACACCGCTTCATCACGCCATGGTTGGTCTGGAACTATGTGGCCCTTTGCCTCGTTGCTGCCGCGACTGCTTATCTGTTTTTACTGCTCGCCGCCGGTGGAGAAGTCGGTGCGGGATTCATTGTTCTCGCTGTTAGCAGCCTTATCCTGTCAGTGCAGTCCTACTTTGTTTATGTGGTGAAAACCTTCGTCGACGGGTTAAAGGGAAGCTCGATTTGTTAAATTTTGGACGTACTACTGGATCAAATGGTTGAAAAGGATGGACTTGATTACTGGATGAAATGCTACAAATTTTGTTTTTTCTTACTATATACTATTATACTCACACTTGCTAGTTTGTGGATCGGCGCACCACTGGTTCTCAAAAAATGCGCACCGAACCACACCGCGAACCACACCCGGTGTGGTTCGCGGTGTGGTGCGCTGGGTTTCAGACTTTTGCTGGTGTGGTTCGCGGTGTGGTGCGCTGGTTCGGAGCTGTGGTTCGCGGTGTGGTGCGCTGGCTGGGAGGTGCGGTTTGCTATTGTTAATCGCAAATGAACCTTTTAACCTTTACTAAAAATTTGGCTCAAGAATGATTCAGTGGACGTGTAAAACTTTTTTTTACTTGCAGTCCAAAATTGTCTAATGAGACCATTTGCCAATTTGCTACAGCTTCTGAATTCATGCCGTTTTATTAAATATATTTTCAGATATAATGTCCTTTCAATTTTGAGAAATGTAATTAGCAATACCACGAAATTTGAAGATAGCCTTTTACTAAATTTGTGGTGTTACATACGAACACATGTAAACAAATATATCTGATGAGAAATGAATCATAAATTCTCTAAATCGTGCCGAGTCATACTGTGTATACATAATATGCTCAAACTGAAAAGGAATAACATCTTTCAATAAATAATCCAGCAAGACATTTTGGAGCTCCGAACTATGATGTCCAAAAATGGTTAAAACCATTTTTGGACTGCTATTTTGGCCGGTAGTTACAACCACCACGAAACACTGGAATAATTATAAAAATATATTTACTATAAAAATAATAAAATGCTCCATTCTGAATTTATAAAACTGGTAAAAATGTGAAAATGTTGAATTTTAAAAATTTTGTATGGAGAAATTTTTGTACAAGTCACAGTATTTTTTTAACATAACATGTATGTTGTATCTTTAAGCAGTCAGTGAACCACTGGTTCGCAAAAAATGCGCACCGCGAACCACACCGGGTGTGGTTCGCGGTATGGTGCGCTCGGTATTAAGCTTTTGTTGGTGTGGTTCGCGGTGTGGTGCGCTTAGTTCCAGACTTGGCTGGTGTGGTTCGCGGTGTGGTGCGCTAAGTTTAAGATTTGGCTGGTGTGGTTCGCGGTGTGGAGCGCTGACCCAAACTAGCAAGTTTGACTATACTTAAGATGCTAAATTTCTTCAGGGTGGTGGGATTTCTTTATTAAACTTTGGGGCACACGTAATATATTTACAATTTCAAACCATTTATGTATACTTTGAATTGGTATTGGAGGATATGTTCATTGAGAAAATATTTATTATCTTCAAGTTTTTGAATAAATATCTATTATCTTCCAATAAACATTCATGCGGTTATTTGGTTAATATGGTGAATCTTCATTAATTTACATCATTCATCAGGCAAAGCACGATCGGCAAACTAAAAAGCATATCCAAATCCTTATCTTCTTGACCTTGAGACAATTTGTCTCAGACAAAGCTCATCAGCTCATCCTGTCGGATTCATCTTTACAGTCAGCAGGTAAAGAAGGTCACGAATTACATGTTGCACCTCGGACGTGGAGACTTTATCTCAGAACTCATGAAATTGATGTCATTTTTAGAAATTTACATTTAAAAGACGACTAATAGGGGTAACTTGAGATAAGAAATATCACCATTTGAGTATGCGTGGTTGAAAGAAAAGAGCTTGGCAATAAAACGATTTCGCAAGGACTCAATTTTATAAGTTTGACTCCAGCCAAGCCAGAAGAAGGAGGTATTTTGCTCGCTCTTTGGACTTTCATCGCCTATCTAGTTTTTTTCTGACTATTTATATTTAACCCTAAGAATAATTTAAAATAAAATTCTGAAAAAATGGCGAGAACTTGTTTCGGACGGTTGACGGTGGGACATGGAACGCTCATAATTGGAATTCTTCATATCGTAAGTATTTTTGTTATAAAATTATGGTTGCAATTAGAATTAGCAAAAGGGATTTATTATTATCCAGCTAATAACAACAACAAAACAACAATTATTACCTGAAACAATATAAAAATGTGAAGAGTGTACTCTCGACTGGATTTTAAACCTTTTAAGATTTTATTTTATTTTATTTTAAATAATTTCAGGTCTGCGCCATCCTCTCCGTGATCTTGATTTCCATTGGGATCTTTCAGTTGATGGCGATGGAGGACCCCGATCCAATTAAGGAACCTAACTTTCGTGAAGATGGTACGTATTAAATATTTATTGAATATTTCACATTTTAAAATTCAACCCTCTCCAGAATGTAAATTGCAAATATCACAAACATATTGATTTGTGCAGCCAGTTTCTACATCACCATCGGTTGTATCCAGATCTTCATCGCGGTCGTGTACTTGATCTTGGCAAGCCTCATGGTGCATGGATATCGCATCGTAAGTTATTCATTATTTCTGCGAAAAGTTGTACACATTTAATAGCTATTTTGATCGTATTTTAAGCGAAATTACCGTTTCATCATGCCATGGTTGGTCTGGAACTATGTGTCCCTTTGCCTCGGTGCTGCTGCGACTTTCATCACGTTTTTAAGGATTACCTCCGCTTATGCATCCACTGGACAAGGCGGTGCGGGATTTATTATAGTCGCCGTTAGTGTGCTTTCCCTGGCAGTGGGGGCTTACTTTGTCTCCGTGGTGGCAAGATTCGTCGACGGGTTGAAGGTAGGCTCGAATTAAGCTTTGGGCGCATTACTGGATGAAATGCTGCAAATTTTGTTTTTTCTTTCTATATGCTACTATATTTAATATGCTAAATTTCTTAATGGTGGTGAGATTTCTTTAGTCTTTAGATTTCTTCTCTTCTAAAGTTTTTGGGATATAAATAATATAATTATAATATATTTCTAACTTCATACAAATTTATGTATACTTTGAATATGCGTTGATATGTTCATTGAAAAAGTATTTATTATCTTTCAAGCTTTCGAATCTGTTATCTTTAAAATTTTCTAATAAACATTTAATGACATTCATGCAGTTTCATGTATTTCATTCATTAGACAAAGCACGATCGGCAAAAACTAAAAAGCTTGTCAAAATCGTCATCTTCTTGCCTTTGAGACGCAGGACACAGCTCATCCTGTCGGATTCATTTTTACGGCCCCCGAGTCGAAATTCTCCAGAATTAACTTATGCTGATGAATTCAATACAATTTCAATTGGCCAAGACAATTTCTAAATATTTAAAATCAATTTGATACAATCTATTTCTGACATATGTACAAAAAACGGTATTGTATTCCAATCTAGGAAATAACAAAAATAATGAAAATACTGTTTTCATGCTAATAACAACGCATTTCTGATGTGGGGCCGTCCATAAATTACGTAACGCAAAAATCGTCATTTTTTAGACCCCCCCTCCCCCCTCGTAACGGCATCGTAACGCTACTCAACTACCCCCCTCCCCCTTCGTAACGTAACATAAATTTGATTTCACCGCAGGTGATTTACTTTGCACTCGCAATGCATTGTGGGGAATTTTGGGGCGGCACCGATGAAAGGAAAGGGGGGTATCGCTCATTCTGTTACCACAAAATAAAGCCAAAAATCCAGTTTATTTTTACTTATACAACCAGATCATTTCGGTTACTCCATTTTGAGATATTTAATGTCAAAGTTTGACCGCAAACTTTTTTGGATTGAGTTAGAAAATTTGTGACAACTTTGCACTTAAATGTTTCAAAATGAAGCAAATGAATTGATCTGGTTGTACATATCTATGTAAAAATAAAAAAACAATTTTGGTATATTTCTTGGTAACAGAACAGAATGAACGATGGACTCGTTACCCCCCCCCCCCCCGCTTCCTTTACCGGTTCCGCCCTAAAACTCTCCGCTGTAATGCAACCTTTTCTCAATTTACACCTGGAAAACTAATGAAAAATGTATATTTACATGCATGCACTGAAACCTTTTGGATGACATGAATTCAATATGCTCTGCTCGGCGTATCGTATTTGGCGAATTTTAGTCGAGTTTATAAAATGTGTTACGTAACAAATTTTTTATACCCCCCACCCCCTTCATAACAATTCGTAACGCGCTTCCCATGACCCCCCCCTCCCCCCCTCTTGCGTTACGTAATTTATGGACGGCCCCTGTATATCAATGTATTGAAATTAAGCAAATTTTCAATATCCACCAATTTCACACCTTGATCAAAACACTATTAATACATTTCCAATTATCTCAACCAAATAAAATAATATATTCGCCTTGCTATCTTTTGTTATTCTACTCAAGCTAAATTGCCCCACACCCACGGGCAAAATTAGCCCTGGCAGACTTCTGACCTCCTTCCGGTACAGCATTCTTTGACATCTGCTCATTCCAATAAAGCGACGCTCATTTCTACAACGCTGCAAAACTTGTCTGCACAGGTAATCACAATGCCCAAACATTGTCAGAAGCTGTTCTAAAATTACCACCGATAAGATAACACTGCACCCGTGAATGACCAACATCAGAGGGGAACCTCGTCCATGAAGGCGTGCCAAGAGAAACGCAAATGCACAAAGCATCATCCCAATTGCGACAAGAATTAGAACTACCGAAAGTTTTACAGCGTCCTCCACACTTTGCGAAATTATGCGAAATCTGTTGTAGTACTGGAAGCATTTCTGACCTCGATGTTCGCCAATTTGGTTCACCAATTTTTGCAAAATTGAGGTCGCCTTCGCGCCCAGATTTACTGCGGCGGAAATGAAAAACACAAAGATTCGGACGCCTTCGTACATAAAGAAGTTGTAAGTTGGCCATAACATTAATATGATGAAAATAAGTTGAAACATTTTCCCGAAACCGGGAAGTAAAAAGTGTTTTAAGAAGGAAGCGAATTGTTCGAAGGACATGAGATACATGAAAATATGGTAGAGAGGGTCGGTGCCATTGGAGAAAACGGATATGAGTGTAATCGGAGGCGAGAAGTATAGGATAATAGTGAGAGATTCGAATATTCCAGCGAATCGGGTTGTTTTTGAAGGGCATTGTCTCTCGATTCCTGAAAAGTAAATACTTCCTAATAACCCAGCTTGTGCTTTGTAAAAACTTTATCACCAATAAACATGGCAAATTTTGGCAATAAGTAGACTGCTAGTGGAATTGCGAATAATATATCAACGTTACTAAGTAATTCAAAAACTTCAAAAATTAAGACCACGGGTTTTACATAGAGAGAGATGATAGATTCATTCATATTTAGAAATTATAATCTAGATTTACCATACCCTCTGCTAATTCGAGGTCCATCTGGATCATTTCGTTCGCCATGTGGACTGCGACATCTAAGATGTCAAGCACCCAAACTTTGCAAGCGATCGTGCCACAAAATGCGAGAAGGCTGCCGACACTCCACATCCATAATCTTGGATCCTTCCCCATCTGGGCGTCAGATTTGGCTTCTTGGGCAACAATCCAGATCGCACTTCCGAAAAGTAACCAGACGGCGTTGAGGAATACCATGGGCATCCAAGAAGCGAGGTGAGAATATCTTTGCTGCGTTTTTCGGATTAAAATTATGCCACTCTTTTCAATAATTATTTCGACGCATGGTTTGTATCGGAATGGATAATAATCGACAAAAAGGACTTGGAGGATTGGAATTTTGTTATCTTGACGTTTTTGGTTGTTTGTCATATTTCAGCTGGCGAGATTAATATACAAAGGGCGAAGTACTTAAGTGTGTCTTGGGGGGGTTTATGTACGTGTTCCTATGTGTATGCATTTTTAGTATATCTAACTTCATCTTGGACGATGGTCAATGTTTGGTCAATGTACAGTACTCAAAGGCAATGAGCTACTTGAGGTTGAGGTAGAGAAGTTTCAGGGCTTGTCATCGAATAAACCGGCAATTTTCATGATTACTTAAAGCCAAGATTTTTCGATATCATGTTAAAAGGTCGGAAGACTTACTTAAATGTCATAAATATTGTACAAAGATATCAAACCAATTTGGAACAAATTGCGGAATATACTATTTAGTATTTAGTCACAAGTAATCTAATATAGCAATATGTATGATATACAGTCTTTCAGATATGTATGTATACTATATGCATACTTATATTCGCAATTACACCCGGATATAGAGATGATTATTTGGACTTGTGATTGAAGTAGACAATAATATTGTCACAATATACATACATCCTGAACTTGATGTACATAAAATCGATGTATAATCGATGTATGTTTGTAGAGAGGTTAGAATAAGTATATGGATCATGCAAGTCAATAAGTATACACTCCAAGCATATTTTACTTAATTCAATTAGCAATGTATTCCGAAATAATTAAATATTACCCGCAATTAAATATGTTGAAGCAACAGTGAGGTTAAAACCATTTTTATTAATTCAGATTTTCTTCAGTATGTATATATGTTTTCGTCGATCCCTTTGTACAAGTACCAGCTACAAGATACAACAGTCGTACGTAATTTACATACGTCGGATATGAATGAAAAATGACTTTTTCCATTTATTGACCTACAGTCGCCAAACTTTCTGAGAATGTTTATGGTCACTAGTAGGTCACGTAGGTCAAAGCATATTTTCTCATATTTGTCATATTTTCGGGTTTTGGGACATATTCATATTCCCGATCATATTTCGGGCCTTTTTCGTTGATTTTATCATTTTTGGCTAAAATTCTAAGATTTGGCAACCAAATCGACAGAAAATGACAAAAGATTCAGTTTTCTCACAATGATTCATTGTGAGAAACTTTCAAAAATTTACTTTCACTTTCGCCTAACGTGATTTAATTCATTGGGAATGAATTAAATCACCCCAGAACTTGTTTAATTTATAAAAATTGAGCATTACAGGAAAATATATCAAAAAATTAAGCCAAAAATTTAAAAAATAAAGTCATTTTTATGGTCATATTTTGGGGATTTTTACGGTCATTTTTCATTCATATTTTGAGGTTTTATCGGTCATTCATATCCGGCGTCTGGTAATTTACTGCATCATTCCGACTTTTGGCTTTCTTAGACCGTTGTTCTTTGCTCGTGACGATGACAAAAATTTAAAAACTTAAATTATGGCACCCATTTCGATAAAGGAATCATTTACATATTACCCAACCAGTAATATCTCACTCATTTTTGAAGAATTTCTTTGTAAAAAAATGTCAAATTTAGCAATTTTTTAAAAATCGATTGTCTCATAGTACCAAAAATTAACTTTAATTTGAAAGTACTTATAAAAAATTGCATTCATCTCAAACCTCGTGAAATTAATGCAATGTTAGAAATTTGCACTATTTGAGTATGCGTGATTGAGTGTTGGTGGAGCGGCGTGGAGTGGTACACCTCCTCGAATTTAAGACAAGTTTCAACAAGACTCGATTCTCATCTCGACACAAAGATTTCTGGCGTCCCAGAAGAGAGCAAGGCAATAAAAGGATTTCGCAAAGCGTCCATTTTATCACTCTGACTCCAGCCAAGCTAGAACAAGGAAGTTCTCACTCTCTGCTCGCTCTTTCCTTTCCACTTTTCTCGCCAAAATCATCCTACTTTTGTTTCTGGGTGAAACCCCAAGAATAATTTTTAAAATTGTGAAAAAATGTTGGGAACTTGTTGTTTCGGATGCTGCACGGTGGGACAGGGAACCCTCATCATTGGAATTATTCATATCGTAAGTATTTCTATTATACAATTATTACCACGCAAAATGAGCTTTATCATCAAACTACTAAAATTGTTCTTGTGTAACAATAATTGTTACCCGAAATAAAAATTTGAAGTTTGTATTCTCGACTGGATTTTAAACAGATTTAAATGATTTCAGATCGGGACCATTTTCTCCGTGATTATGAATTCCATTGGAGTCAATTTGATGATCAACTATCCTGACGAAATCAAGGATCCCGACTTCCATCAAGATCGTAAGCATATTTATTAAATATTTTAAAATTCAATCCTTTCCACAATGTAAATAAATAGTTAACACCACGAACAAATTAATTTCTACAGCCCGTCGCTACATCACCATCGGTTGTATCCAGATCTTCGTGGCTATCGTGTACTTGATCTTTTCCTGCCTCATGGTGCATGGATATCGAATGGTAAGCTATATATTTCTGGGAAAATCGGTACCATTTTAATTAACAAATTTATCATATTTTTAGCGAAATCACCGCTTCATCATGCCATGGCTGATCTGGAATTATGTGTCGCTTTGCATCGGTGCTGCCGCAACTGTGATCCTGTTTTTACTGATCGCCGTGGTTGGACAAGTCGGTGCGGGATTTGTTGTACTCGCTATTGGTGGGCTCTACCTGGCATTAGAGACCTACTTTGTCTTCGTGGTGAAAAGATTCGTCGACGAGTTGAAGGGAAGCGTATTTTATTGAAGTTTGGGACACATATAATACATACTACTATAATATGTTTATACTTTTATAAATATTTGTGTGTACTTTGAGTCGGCGTTAGAGGACATGTTCATTGAAAAAATGTTAATTATCTTTCAAGCTTTTGAATAAAAAATATTATCTTTCAAGGTTTCCAATATTCAAGCAGTTATCAGGTTAACCCGTTAGGGACCAACTACACATATTTGTGTAGTTTTTTGCTTTCCCTTGGGGACCAAGTACACAAATATGTGTACTTTTTTGCTTTCCGTTAAGGACCAAGTACACACATTTGTGTACTATTTTGTAGTTATGTTGGGGACCAACTACACATATTTGTGTAGTTTTTTTCTTTCCGTAGAGGACCAAGTACACATATTTGTGTACTATTTCCCCGTTACGTTGGGGACCAACTACACACATTTGTGTACTGCGGAAAAATTTTCAAGACGAAATACACACATGCATACAAGTCAAAATTTTATTTTACAAAATTTTAACACGAACCATTTCTTTATACACATTGCCAAAAACTATATATCTGCAAAAACTACAACTGTAGTTCGCTGCAATGCATTGTAAGACTAATTTTAAATTGTTCACGCTCAGAAATAAGCGTATTTTGGAGTTTCCCAGAATAGACATGTTTTCGCCCGTGGCGGAATTTAAAATAAACTTAATTTTTAAAGAAGCAAAAAACGATAATTTTTTGAAAATTAAAAGTTTTTTTAAATTGATTTTTTATCCCGAGTCAGGGCTTATGTACCCGTCATGTCCGTCTGTCTGTCCGTCTGTCTGTCTGTCTGGTTTGCGATAACTGCCGTAAAACTAATCCTATCGACTTGAAATTTTGCACACATATAGTATGGGTCAAATGAGGAGTTGAGTTCGAAGATGGGTGAAATAGGTCAAGTGGTTGACCGGTGGGGGTCATCGGAGTGGGTGGGGTATTACGCACCAAAATTTCAAAATTGTGTTAGAAAGCTGAAATTTGGCATAGAGGTTGCTAATGGTTTATAATGAAGGAATACAAAGTAAAATTTCAAAAATTTTCGTCTGGAGGGACCCGAGGGGGTGACCCATACCGATTTTTAAAATTGATCAAATCGAGCTGAAGTTTGGTAGAAAAGTTGGTAATAGAAGAATATTAATTAAAAAGGTACAATTTTCCCATAGAGAGACCCTATTGGGTAACCCATACTTTTTTTGTAATCTTCGGAAGCTGAAATTTGTTACACAGGATGGTAATTGTTACTAATAGAAGAATATGAATTTAATTTGGAAAAATCAAATTTAATTTTTTAATTTATTGATATGCATTTGCGATAAAATTTCATGCAAAAAGTCGGATTGAGTGATAAGCACAACTTGGCCTGACTCGGGCTATATCAAGTCTGCACTGTAGGTTTTATATTTTCAGGGTAGTAATTCTGAGCAAAAATTGTGTTTAATTTTTGAAATCGGATTAAAATTCGAAAGGTTACAGCGTTTTAAAAATCCTGACTTTGGCGGATTTTTTAAATTCCACCACGGGCGAAAACATGTCCATTTTAGAAAACGAAAAAATACGGGTCCGCTTATTTCTGAGCATGAACTAACTAACTCCGGTCAAGATCAGTGAAAACCACTTGGACCTTGCTAAACTATAAAAATGTATGAATCAATAACTTAATATTATTGTAATGAACTGCAGATAATTTTTACTAATATGCATAAATAAATGCTTAATGTTAAATAAAATCATCAAAAGTTGCCGAAATAAATTCGGTCCTTTATGGTTTGCACACCCACTGTGAAATCGGTGACGTAACTACGCTTACTTTAAAATCATTTTGGTGACGTAGCTACACTATTGGTAAAATTAAATTGGTTATGTAGCAACAACTAACTGATAAAATTCTGGTCCCCAAAGGAAAGCAAATTTCAATTATTTCGGTCACAAAGGGGTTAATATAATCTTCATCTTTCATCTGGCAAACTAAACATCATGATATGTATTAGTCCGTGCACATGTCGAGCATTTTTTATACGGATGGCCAAAAATATAAAATAGCTTTACAATAAATGTGAACTTGAAGTATTGATGAACAAGCTACTTAGGATTAGTAATTATGTAGAGAGGTTATAATAAGTACCCATATGCATGTAGATCGTGCTATACATAAAGTGAGTGAGTTATGTACTGTGCGGGTGGAGCTTAAACCTACTGCCTCCTGAAGTACCTTGTGCTGAGACTAGGGTTTCTCGTGAGTTTAGCTCCATCCGCACAGCACATAACTAACTCACTTCAAGTATAGTCAACGTTTACCATAATAAATACACTCCATACTTAGTATTCAATGATTAACAACTTACTCCGAAACAGAAATTACGTTGAGCATTAGTGAGGTTCACTAATGAGGTTCAAACATGAATCTATTTCTACCTAACTCTTATTGATTCATGTGTGTCTCACAAAAATCAACGGGGCAGGATAGGAGATGGCCAATCCAGTAGAAATATACATTCATGATGTACGCGGAGTATGTTTTCGTCATCTCATTGTACAAGTAACAGCTACCACAGTCCTAAATAATTTACTGTGCCATCTATGTACATCCATCAAGTTTATGTAGATCCAAGTCCCTCCAAAACAACGGAATAACTTATGATAAAGGTCGCTATCTGAGCCAGATCAAAAATATGTAAGAATCAGCATTAAGTTATCCAACTTTTTACGGATACATAAATCCTGTAATATTATGACTTAACCAATTACCGAAGCAAACACAGTCCAGTCGATATTAAAATGTCCATTTGCCGTAATTTGGAACGACCTTGATCGCATTTGAATTAAAAATGTTGTCATCTACATAAATACACAATACATATGCAAATAGTATTCAAAATCCAAGCGTATTTTTGTTAATAATATTTTCATAACTACCACTGGAATTAACTCAGGTCGCCCAACTCGTCCAAGTTCCGATGATCTTATACAATCCAAGCAGTCGTTCGCCTAAATATTGTTGCCAATCATTTTTCATAAATCATTATTTTCATAAATTGTACACAATCTCTTAATTTCTTACCACATTTTTCACCATTTCCGAATGATGGCACATGACCCCAAGAAATAATAACCCCCAAAGATGCCCCGAATAAAGTAGCGTCGCTCCGAACAACGCACGGTACAATTTTTTCCCACTCCCTTCCAATTTCAGGAGAAGAACAACCATCCGAAAAATTAGGAACGTGCTGTAGCAAACTTTTCCCACACAGATCAACATTTTCGATCCAATCAAGTCTTTAAATTCTTGGAATAGTTGGTCAGCTTGTTCAAAATGCGCTAAAGTGCGGTACACTTCGGTAGTATCTTTCCCGTTAAGACTGGACCTCAATCTTGCCCCTAATTCTTTAAACAAAATTATGAACGTGTGAATCCGTAGGGAACAGAAGATGAAAGTGAAATAGTACGAGACCACGAAGAGTGACCAGGCACAGATTAAGACCAGATTTAGCAGAGGTACGTCCCTTTTCGGACTGCCGCTCGAAACGTAGGACATAATCGTGACAATGATAAAATAACTGAGGGCAAACAAGGCTAAAACCTTGTTCATTTGAGATCTCATGGAACGAGGAGAGTCAAATGTTCCTATTTCTTGCAGCAGGTTTTGCAAGTTGTTCCAAAAAAGGACAAATTTGTCCCGTAGTAGGAACGATTGTAATACCAAGGCGGCAAACACGACTTGACCTAGATACGCTTCTGAGACAAGAACGATGTAATCAACCCTGTTCATGTGGCCCTTTGCTCGTTTATAAATTTCTTGGAAGGTGGAACCAACCAAGAAAAAGGTGCAAAATGCGATACAACTGAGGAAGAGGATTAAGGTGGAGTAGAGAGCTTGAAAACTTAGGAACTTGAAGGAGGCCACACCATTATTTCGGTCCAGGGAGAATGGGAAATAGCCAAAAAATGATAAAATTTTGATGCAATGGTCCAGATTTTTTGATAAAATTAAGTTTGGTTTTTGCTGCAAGGTTGGAATTTCAAGAATTGTTTGATCCCAGGCAATGGTTGGGATAATTTTTATATTTTTTGATGGCTTGTGCTCCATTTTTTTTAAATTTTCGTGTTGTATTCGGGTTGGATATTTTAAATGGAGTTCCATTTTATTCAGACCGAGACCTGTTTTTATATGAACTTCCTTATGTATGTACGTGCAAAAATTGAAGGTAATCGTCCCCAATGACACTGACTCGTAACCTTTTCAAGAAGAATGTTTGTTTTTAAATATGTAGGTTAAGTTGATGTACTATAATTCACCTATATATTTTGAAATGACTCCAAGAAATCATAAGTATTCATACCTACATACATTTATACATACATACCTAAATACGTACCTATACATACATGTGCACGTATTGTACAAATATTTACCATTACCCTGACCGATATTTTAGCGAAATTCGGTCTTTTGGTTTATTCTGTAAATGTGTCAATGTCATTCCGTGCACGTAACTATCATCATGTAATGGTCATTCAAGACCATTATTCAAGAATTTACTTTAACAAATGAGTAAGTTGAAATTGAAATGAAATTGTTCGACAAGTTTTTCAGTTTAATGAATTTATTATTATTATCATTAAGTTTTATTATACTACTTTATATGAACAAACGATACAACAATGATGAGTAATTAAGTTAAGTTGGAATGATTTGAAGACGAACAGAATTATTTCAAGTTTCAAGTAATAACTTAATGATTTTAATAGCTGATTGTTCAAGTATCTGTAGGTTATACTGATTGGCTCCCATGCACAACATTTATGGATATATTAGTTATAAATTGTAAGTGGGTGACTGCGCTAATTTTTTAAATTCAACAATTATGCAGTGTATTCGATAAAAATATATAGGTACATATTTGTACCTATACTTTGCCAGTAATATTTAAGAAGCGTCACGTTTAAGAAATGCATATGTATGTATAATTTGTGTAATGTGTATGCAATGATAATAAGAAAAGAATGGTTATATGTAAAACTTTGCAATTTCTTAAATTAAATTCGGTGACATTTAACGGAAAAAATTAACCTTCGATATATACGTGTACATATTTATATGTAAGGTAAGTATATTTGTAATTTGATCAGTTAAACGTACGTACATACATACAAATCCGATTACGATGTTTATAAAATTAATTATTATTTCCATATCGATGAAGTCCACAAATTTTAAAACTTGTCAAAATTATTAAGAAAACTAAGTTTACAAATCCAGTGTAAACTCATTAGCATTAAGGTGCCAAGTTTTATAGGGTAATTTAATTTTACAGCAACTGCTTGTTTACGCACATGCTAATTATATCATTGTCATTTTTACCACATTCCTGTAATTTGTTGTCATTAACCAGTTGCCTCCCAAGCACATGAATGTCATGTGCTGCACAAAACGTCGCTAAGGGCCCAAGTACATCAAAGTCATGTGCTCCTTGAACGGTAACCATGCGCCCAAATACATCAATGTCGTGTACTCCGACTGCGGTAACCATGCGCCCAAGTACATCAATGTCATGTACTTCCAAAAACACAATTTTCCGCCCGAGCACATCAAAGTCGTGTAATTCAAAAAAAAAATTCGGTAAAAATTTCTAAATAGCTGTAGTTTTTTTTGGAGCTTGTATATTACAATTGTATAGCTCTTCAGGCATGTCTGGTAAGTATTTATCATCGACAAGCATATATATAAATATATATCAAATTTTCTCACACTTGAAAATACGACAGACAGTGAAGACGTCGAATTTTCTCTCGGGCAGTTCTCAGATTGCGACTCCGATGAGGAATTCTTGATACATGAACAAAACGACGACGATGACGAGAACATGATCAACTTTCCGGAAGATGAAGATGAAGAAGGCGCGGATGTAGATTCTGAGGACGAGTTGCGTGACCCCAATGAACACCCCGCTGTACGTATATTATTTGTATATTTGTATATATGCATATTACTAAGTAGTGCGTTTTGCCTAAATTTATTCATATTTTAGACCAATGTTATCCGCTACCGGAAAAATGTTCCATTTTTACCTCAAGTTACTGATTATGAGGAACCGGAGGTGTTCCTAAAATTGGATTTTGGGATTACAAAGGAATCTACTGCACTGGAGATTTTACAAAAATTCTTGGACCCCGAAATTTTGGATGAAATCGTCCTTCAGACAAACATGTATGTTCAATACCTAAAACGCGCGGATCGGAATACGATGAAGGATTGGACTGTGGTGAATGGTGAAGAAATGTGGCAATTCTTTGCCCTGGCGCTGATGATGGGGCTCATTATCAAACCGGAAATAAAGGATTATTGGTCTACTGATTTGATGTTTTCTATCCCATTTTTTGGCCATTTTTTGGTCATGTCAAGGAATAGGTATAGCAATAAAATACAATATATATTTATGTGCACTACTTATCCTAGCTATTTTCTTACTAGATTTGAGTCAATCCTTCGTGGATTCCATCTGGTGGACAATGATACCGTCCCACCCAACAATAAAGATCGTTATATAAAGTTTGGAAGTTTTATGGACAAGCTGTTTCAAAATTTCCGGAAAGCAATAAATTTGGGATCATTTCTCACGGTGGATGAAACTTTGCTCTCGTTCAAAGGGAGGTTATCTTTCAAGCAATATTTAAAAGACAAGAGAGCCAGATTTGGAATGAAGCTATATCTCCTCTGCGATTCGGCTAGCAGATTTGTCCTCAAAGCTCTTCCTTACCAAGGAAGAACTACCAAAATAGAGAATTCAAGCTGGATTCAAGAACTTGGATTTGGTGGCGCTACTGTGATGACTCTTCTTCATGGCTATTTTAACAAATTTCATAGAATCACTATCGATAATTGGTTCGTGTCTCCGACCTTGGCATTGCGATTGAAGCAACTTGGTACGTACATACTTGGCACCGTACAGAAAAGAAGTAAGCTGATGCCAAAATGGACGGACAAATTAGCAAAGGGACAAGTTGTGACTTATTCTTCTTCAGACATTTTAGTGGAACGGTACGTTTTTGTAAATTTACCAATAAAACAATACAATAAACCGGATGAATTTCATTTCATGATTTTTAGGTGGTCTGACCGGAGAGAAGTGCTCATGCTGAACACATTTATGGGACACCAAATGGAAGAAATCACAACCACAAACCCCAACAACAACCGAGAGAAACCATCAACTGTTCTCGTTTATAATGCGACAATAGGCGCTGTGGACAACGTCGACAGAATGACTAAGCCATTCACATCTGTCCGCAAATCTTTCAAGTGGTATAAAAAAGTATTCTTCTACTTCTTGGACATTGCAATTTACAATTCGCACATCATTCACTCTTCTTTCCGCCCTACGAAGGAAAAATTAAGTTATAAAGACTTTGTACGAGTACTTGTCCGTGAAATATTAGAAAAATATCCACCACAACGTAGATCATTGGGGAGGAAGTCGAACACTCAGTCGGAACGGCGAATCGGCACCCACTTTCCAAAAAAGATTCTAAAAGACGATTCCTCGGTCTTCCGGGACTGTCACCTCTGCGGTTTGGAAGGAAGAAGGTGTACAACAGCTTTCAGGTGCGAAACGTGTCTGAAATTTTTCTGCATAAAGAGCCAAGACTCGTGTTTCAAGAGATTCCATACACTTCCGAAACCACCGGTTAAAAGGAAACATGCTTCCGCTACTGCATCTTCAACAACGACCAGTCAAAGCCTCATGGACCAATCAGTACCTAGGTCAACTAACTCTGAAATTGGATTAGGATTCGGTGAAGCGAATGAAGTGAGATTTCATGAAGCGAATTTTGAATCACATGTTGAAGAAATGCAGGAGGAGGAAGAGCTGTTTTCTATTTAAAATGTGAAATTACTTGTGATTCTGTGAAAATATTTTGCCGAACCACATTTTATAATTCGTGATTTATAGTTGTTTTGCGGAGTTTTTCTGGCCTATATTCGAATTGGCTATCATGATGTTGTATGGTGTTTTATTGTGAAAAAAATTGCTTCGCGGCATAAGTAATGATAATTAAAATGATTTCCACTTATCATATTATCAGTATCACCCTTGCATTAATTTGGGCTATAGCGTACTTGTCAGCATTTCATATCTTGGGTCGCAATGAAAATGCTTCTCCAAGAAAAGTGGTACAAGGATCACGAAATTCGAAGCCTTATCTTGGGGGCTTAGCAACTATTTTATGGCTTCAAATGTGGCAGGCAACTGGTTAATGAAAGCTTATTACTTCGCCAAAATGAGATCAATCGCATAGTCCGTCACTCTAGTTACGAATTTCAAAAAGTATTCTAAACCGATACCGTTTCGCATCGTTTCCACGGTATTAATTATTTCAAAATTGATCGAGTTTGACAATAGTGCCTTAATCATTCTTCTCTTCATTTTATTTCCACGATTCGCATTACTCATTAGTTCCAAGTATTTTCTAGAATTTGTAGAAACCATGGCCAAATAGGTAACGATGGCTTTCTCCAACGCGACAGAAATCACAACCGCGCTGCCACTCCCGCCAATCAGAAACATGCTGACGGCCTTATCATTGATAAACTGGGAGAGTAAATAGTACAACGCGGTGGTCGTTATGAAAACGGAATATGCGTGATGGGCGCAAATCGATCCGAGATGGCGACACATTGCGACATAAATATTTTTCATGAGGGTGAGGCATTTATAGATTTTAATGGACTTAAAAAACTCAAATTTCAGCTGGGAAAATTGACAAGATTGCAGTAAGATCAAGGTCCACAGATTTATGAGAGCGACGCCATGAACGGCGAATGTAATAATGAGGGAGAACACTCCCATGATCATCCTCGTGTAAAATATGGTGAATATTCCGGTCGAAATGAGGATGAACAATGATACGAGGATTCCCAAAGTTTCAAAGTCGTAGATACTTCGCAACAATGCGTACCCTGGACTTGATCTGGTAAAGGCTAGAAATGGGACGGTAAATGAGACGATGTGATCCATCACGAAAGATAGGACGTTCAGCATTCGAGACATTTGCGAGATTAGTGACACAGCTTTTGGGGTGAGATGGTAGGGTAGATCGGGAATCATTTCTGGCAAGTAAAATTGTTATAATTAGTGCATATTCATTCTGGTATTCTTTGTATCGTAAAATAAGTTACGGCGGGTACGAGATTTTGTAAGTGGAGTAAGATTTTGTCAGAAAAAAATCACGTTACTAAGCCTATGATTTTTATGAAGCTTGACCACTTGTTTTTCTTAAGGATACGAAGACATTTGTAAATACATATGCACCCTTATAGTGAGATTTAGATAACAGATATAAATAAAAATATGTTTGTAGTACTCCCACCCACGACTAATGGCTAACGTATGTAGCGACTGACAAAAATTAGGGTCATGGGTCACACATACAAAATATACGAGAGTATTGAAAATCTTTGAGAGAACTTTCAAAATTCAGTGGCATCTGACCTTTGAAGATGTTAACTTGTAATTGCATACCCTTGAAACGTTCCTCCAAAAAGAACATGGTTCTTATACACGACACAAGTTTTTCTCGTCCCGATGATCTAACCAGAACCTTGGCAAAAGGAATGATCATTCCAAGCAATGCAGTTCCTAGAAAAGTCGTGAAGACCATGACCTTGTCGTTCACCTTGGCTTGACTTCTCGCGAGCAAGACGCATCTTATTGTTAGGACGGGCATGATAGCATAGGTGCTAAAAATGCAGAAAAGTTGAAAGATGAGTAATGGTAATGAATTCGATTTTAGTGACGAAATAGACGATTTTTTGTGATCCCAGTGAAAACAATACGCTAAGAAGAGGCTGCTCCTCTTCATTTGGGCCAGACGACAACGGAGATTGCGTTTACCGGTGGATAACCACATTTTGTTACTCTACTTATCTGGATAAGTACAAGTATTTTTCGGGTAAGGTGAGGAGAACGAATGTGAGGTGAGGCTAAGGTAGCAAGCCAATTTTATAGATATTCGCAACCTGGTTAGATAAGAAAACGATGAATTGTGTGCTTTTGAAATTAAAATGTATTTTGGTTTATTAAATAGTTTTTCAATAGCAGTTTGATACTCGGATATGTAGATAGGTTTGTACAAGGAGAAAATTAAATGTTTTTTTCTTTCTACGCGTGTTTGTTTACAAGTTTCAGAACAATTTGGAAATTTATGATACATAAATTGAGTACTTATTCCATTTACATACATGTATAAGGGCCCTAAGTACCTGAATAAATTGCGCATAAATATTACTTATTTCTGGCTCATCATCTCGATTGGAAACTAGATAAATTTAGATTGTAGAAGAAAAACAAACTTTACTTATTACATTGATGCAGATACAAACCAGACCAAGTGTACTACAAAACTCTTTTCCATATTTAGCGTGAGGCAGAGGGAGATTCGGGTTCTGGTGGGTATCCGCCACTATCGCGCGTCAGTGCCGTATCCGTCTCACTTTGTCGCGCTCACTCAATCATGCGTCATATTTAATTAACTATACTGGGTTACTTAAATGTTGTCTTATTAAAATACAAAAAAAACTTAAATGTTGGTATATCATTAGCCCTCGTTTGTTACGGCACTTGCCGTATAAGTCACTCCCACAGAAACTTTGACCCCAAAAATCTCATGGTCCCAGGCATTTCTCTTCGGGCAACAAAAGCTGAAAATGCAGCCCTTCCGAAGGAGAAAATTCTGGCATCAGGTTGTCAGTCGGAAAATGGCTGGGACCATGACTTTTTTAAGGATTTATGTGTAGGTAACAAAACCGCCAATTTTCGAATTTTGAAACTCTTGATGCATCAAAATGTTCGTATTCCAGGGGGAAGTCAAATTGCAAATGCAAGTTGGGGTCTTATTCTTTTTGTGCCGAGTGTACATTGACTTTCTCATTCTTCACAATTTCCTTTAACAATTTTTGAAGGGGGGGTGGTTGCATATAATTCGAAAATACCTATGGTATATTGATGTTTCTACCCAACAATAAATTAAGGATTTTTTATGTGAAATTCGGTGAAATCGACGCGAAAAGAGCTTGCACTTTTGGCTCATTTTGTACCTGCATAAACTATGTATTCGTACCGGAATCAATTGAATTTATTTGATTTCCTCCATTGTTTAAGGTATGATCAGTCGAATAGATCTAATAACCCAGGAAATTATTTGATAATCTCATATTCAAATAATTTAATCACATTTACTTGCGTCATAGTACTCTTACTCGTACTGAATAGCCCATAGATTTTTCCATATTCGCCGAAAATGGAAAAATACCAATTTTCGAAAATACATGTAAATATGTTTACATGTTGTCGCTGTAACTGAATTAAATATTTGTTTTTTCCTTCTCATCTTTTCCATTCTGAAAATATTGATGGACATGATGGATTATCCATCCAAAAACTCATGCGCACTTAAATTGCACATATTTATGTACTTGCATAATATTCCAATTCTTTTTCATAGATATATATACATGCATATTTATTACATATACAAATGTTCAATTTATGTATTTACCTTCTTCAGACGAGATGATGCCCTTACATAAATATGTACATTTGTAGCTACATCAATTAGATGAATCAGCAGTTTTTTACAAAAAATACACAATTTTTTAAGGAGGTTTGTATGGTTTGATACACCAATTTATTCGAGCTTTCGATGCTAAACTGACATCATCATAAAAAAGTTTTAATTATCTATTTCCATCTTCCTTATCATGAAAGTTAGAGACGCTTTATTTCTTTTTACGCATTTTCATGACTTCTTGCCCTTTGCCTCAGGCAAATGTATGTACATACATATTTACATAAATATACATGCATTCAGAAATTCCGAAGAAGAGAAAGGAGTCATGACACATGATGGCGTGGCGTGTTTGGTGATAAAAATAAAAAATAGTATGCACGTGCTTCCAACCGTCAATGTTAGTCATGAAAGGAGGCTACGTGAAGGTGTCAAGTTAAGTGATCCATACAAATAAATATTTACGATCTATTTAAAAAAAATATTAAATCAAAGTCAACTTTATGAACAATTAAAATTTTGAATTTTTGAAAATTCTCTACCATGGAGACCGATGTGATAACGATTTCGTCTTCTGATTCTGAAGATGACATGTCGCCTTTAAAGGGAAGAGTTCATCACAATACGGAATCAACGAACTGTTCATTCTGTACGACGACCCTTCCCCCGGGAGCGGGCATCGTGTTGGAACAATGTTTCCATGATTTTTGCTCGTAAGTAGTACATTTTTTGAAATAATAAAGCTTAATTCTCCGGCTGGGATGATAATCTCATGTGTAAAAATTAGCGTTGATGTGGGTTAAATTAATTTTTTTTCTCCTAACTTGACAGAGATTGCATTTCGGGAGTAGTCAATTCTTCAATTAGTGATGTCATTGAATGTCCCGTTTGGTGTGAAGGAATCTTGACGGAGGCGGAAATACGATGGGTAAGATTCACAAATATTTGAGTTGATAATGATAATTGATATGCACACAATCTGAATCGAGTGGAATCGTGATGTCATAAAACTGCCGGTCAAATTTCTTTATGCATGTCCCTCATTAAACATTGTTCATAAAAACAAAAGCATCTGCATATCGTCGGCCTAATTTTAAATAACCCTAAGTGCAGTCTCGTCTCAATTTTAAATAACCCTAAGTGCAGTCTCATCATAATTTTAAATAGCCCTAAGTGCAGTCTCATCTAAATTTTAAATAGCCCTATGTGACATATAAAAACCCCTAACTGCAACTTAACTTTCAAATCATGCATAATTAATTAGTTGTGATAAACTACGGTATGTTTTTTATAATTAGAACTTTTTTCTTGAATTTTTTGGTATGTAGATTAAGTGGCCGACCTTCTAATGCCAAATACATTGGAAATTGACATGGTCACCAATTTGTCAGTTTTTGACCCATTTTCAAAGTTTTGACCGTTTTCTAAGCCTCCTACATTTCTACGAAATATATATTTTCAGAATTTTCAAATACGACCACACCCCCTTGAAATGAGGGTCACAAGTTAAAAAACTATGTTAATTAATGAAATTGAGCTTCAAAGCGGCAAATTCTAATTGTATGGCGAAGAAATAAACCGACAAATAGGTCATCCTCCTCAAGGTTAAGGTGGTCACATGCCCCACCCCAGTGGGTGTGGCTCTCCGCGACTTTTCGACTTTTGTCAATACATGGGTTGTGATATGTCATTTCTCGCAGGTCGATAAGGACATCCCGATGCAATAATTAAAATTCACAACCCACACGCCCAGTGGGTGTGGCTCTCGGCGACTTTTCGACTTTTGTCAAGACATGTGTTGTGACATGTCGTTTTTCTCACCTGGATGAGGAGATTCCCACGCAGTAATTAAAATTCACAAACCACACCCCCAGTGGGTGTGGCTCTCGGCGACTTTTCCCATTTTGTCAAGACATGGGTTGTGACATCTCGTTTTTCTCAGATCGAAATGGACATCCCAATGCAATAATTAAAATTCACAAACCCACACCCCCAGTGGGTGTGGCTCTCGGTAAATTTCTGACTTTTGTCGAAACGTGGGTTGTGATATGTCATTTTTCTCAGCTCGATGAGGAGATCCCGATGCAATAACTAAACTTCACAAACCCCACCCTCAGTGGGTGTGGCTCTCGGCGACTTTTCGACTTTTGTCAAGACATGGGTTGTGGCATGTCGTTTTCCTCAGCTCGAAAAGGACATCCCGATACAATAATTGAAATTCACAAACTATACCCCTTAGGCCGACGACGTCGGCCTAATTCTTAAAACCCCTAAGTGCAGTCTCATCTTAATTTTAAATACAACTAAGTGCAGTCTCATCTTAATTTTATATACCCCTAAGTGCAGTCTCATCTTAATTTTAAATACCCCAAAGTGAAACTTCTTCCTAATTTAAAAAAGCCCTAAGTGCTGTCGCTCGTTAATTTTTAAAACCCCTAAGTGTATTCTCGCATTCATTTTAAAAAGCCCTATGTGAAAAATAAAAACGAGTAAAAACCCCTAACTGTAATTCAACTTTCAAATTATGCATAATTAATTAGTTGTGTCAAACTAATCAGAGTATCAGACAGTATCATTATCACTGTATGATACTCTATGATTACAAATTAGATTTTTAAAGTATTATGCAAAGCTTCACTGAGGAGTGAAGCTTTGCATAATACTTATAATGATACTGTGTGATACTCTGATTAGTTTAACACAACTAATTAATTATGCATAATTTGAAAGCTGAATTACAGTTAGGGGTTTTTACTCGCTTTTATTTTTCACATAGGGCTTTTTCAAATGAATGCGAGAATACACTTAGGGGTTTTAAAAATTAACGAGCAACAACACTTAGGGATTTCTAAAATTAGGAAGAAGTTTCACTTAGGGGTATTTAAAATTAAGATGAGACTGCACTTAGGGGTTTTAAGAATTAGGCCAACGATGTTTCGACAAAAATCAAAAAGTCGTCGAGAGCCACACCCACTGGGGGTGTGTTTTGTGAATTTTAATTTAATTTTTGCATCAGGATCTCCTCATTGCTCTGAGAAAAACGACATGTCACAACACATGTTTTGACAAAAGTCAGAAATTTACCGCGAGCCACGCCCACTGGGGGTGTGGTTCGTGAATTTTAATTATTGCCGGGAGATCTCATCCAGGTGAGAAAAGTGACCTATCAAAACCCATTTTATGACAAAAGTCGAAAAGTCGCCGAGAGCCCACCCCCACTGGGGGTGTGGTTCGTGAATTTTAATTATTGCGTGGGGATCTCCTCATCCAGGTGAGAAAGGTGACATATCACAACCCATGTTTTGACAAAAGTCGAAAAGTCGTCGAGAGCCACACCCACTGGGGGTGTGGTTCGTGAATTTTATTTATTGCGTGGGGATCTCCTCGTCCAGGTGAGAAAAGTGACATATCACAACCCATGTTTTTATAAAAGTCGAAAAGAGGCGGAGAGCCACACCCACTGGGGTGGGGCATGTGACCACCTTAACCTTGAGGAGGATGACCTATTTGTCGGTTTATTTCTTCGCCATACAATTAGAATTTGCCGCTTTGAAGCTCAATTTCATTAATTAACATAGTTTTTTAACTTGTGACCCTCATTTCAAGGGGGTGTGGTCGTATTTGAAAATTCTGAAAATATATATTTCGTAGAAATGTAGGAGGCTTAGAAAACGGTCAAAACTTTGAAAATGGGTCAAAAACTGACAAATTGGTGACCATGTCAATTTCCAATGTATTTGGCATTAGAAGGTCGGCCACTTAATCTACATACCAAAAAATTCAAGAAAAAAGTTCTAATTATAAAAAACATACCGTAGTTTATCACAACTAATTAATTATGCATGATTTGAAAGTTAAGTTGCAGTTAGGGGTTTTTATATGTCACATAGGGCTATTTAAAATTTAGATGAAACTGCACTTAGGGGTAATTAAAATTAAGATGAGACTGCACTTAGGGCTATTTAAAATTTAGATGAGACTGCACTTAGGGCTATTTAAAATTATGATGAGACTGCACTTAGGGTTATTTAAAATTGAGACGAGACTGCACTTAGGGTTATTTAAAATTAGGCCGACGATATGGTTAACACAATGTTTCACAAGAAGTGGTTTCTTGCAGCTATTTTGACTTGCAGGGAATGCATTACGTAAAAAAACATTTACCGACGATATAACTCATTGAGCGCGTCGCTAGATGGCGCATATTTCTTGCCCTTGGTTGAAGTTTCTGGTACCTACTTAGCATTCCTTGAGCTTCTTGCTTTGCATTGCAAAATATGTAGCCAACCCGAAAAAACGAAACACTGGGTTAATATTCAATGGAATATTTAGTCCAGGTTTCATAGAATTTATTTCATAAATGGCATGCCATTTTTCTACTCTCGGTTGGAATTAAAAAAAACTATTTTATTTATCCTCTTATGGACGACAAATTTTTGGTCTAAAATCACCAAAATCTTTAGCATATTTCATTGTAAAAAAGTTCTAAAAATGCTGAAATATGATATTTAACAGGTAGCATCACCAACAACGTTCCAGCGACTCTTCCCTTCCACACCAATATCAAATCATACCTATCGACGAAGCGTAATCCATGAACCTCCCCACATTCCGACGCGACTCGCACAGTCAATGTGGCCGACTCGACCAGAGCTTAGCATGCCCAACGACATGACCACCATCACCAAGAGGATCGATCATCTTAATGTTATCGACACAAAATTTGTCCGCTGTGCCAATGGAAATTGTCGCTTGGAGGATTATCTAAGAAATTCGGGAGTTAACCGGGGAGAATTTTCTTGCAAAAAATGCGATGTTGTTACCTGTCTGGTGTGCCAGGTAGATTTTTAATGGGAAATCAAACATGCTAATTACTTAATTAGCTAAATACTAATTAATTAATTACAGCAAACCAAAAATTTCGACACTTCCAACCAACCATCCACCTCATCCGCTCAAGCCCCACAAAACTGCACATGTCCAAGAATTGAGACCAATAATTCCGCACCTGCCACCGCCTTAAAACGTGACCACTCACCCCAAAATGCGATGGAGGTTGAGATCGACACTGATTCCGCGGCCGTTGCTGCGAGGAAGAAGGAAAAGCTGGATTTGCAATTGAAGTCAGACTGGGAGTCGAAGTGGTCATTTGTCATGTCTTCCGTCGCCGAGATTCCGTCGGAAGGGGGAGAGGCCGCAGGAGGTGAAGAACGCCGAGGGTCTGATGATGCCTCCATGTTGCTCGCACTTTCACTAGAACTGGAACAGAGCGACTTGTTCCATTCGAAACTAGAGTTTGAATGTCCGATCTGCTTGTGTGACGTGGAAAAAGGAGATGGCGTCATTCTGAAGGATTGCTTTCACCATTTTTGCAAGTATGTCATACCTTAGATACTCATTTTACAATTTTTTTTGCGAATGAATCGTGCCATGAAATATGTAATCAGGGGAAACTTACGAAACGAAAATGTAATGCTTTTCCAGTAAAAAGCTTAGAAAAATTTTGCGACATGATAAATTTGCGAGATTTTTTCAAAGTGTACGAATTTTGCCGTGAGCACGTTCACAAATACATTCACTGGACAATTAAATATTTAATAAAATCCGTGTTTAATACTTTATTTCTATATTTTCTCGCGTAGAGCGTGCCTCTCGCAGGTCATTCAACATTCTGAGGGAGCCACGGTATTTTGTCCACATCGAGTGGAAGATGTCGTGTGCACATTTCTAATATCGGACAGGGAAATTAAAGCGGTAAGAATTGAAATTTGTCCAAAAAAATTTGCATTATTTTTCCTAAGTTTTATTTATCATTTTTTTATGAGTTGCAGCTTGTGACACCCGATTTCTACGAGTCCTTCCTCAACCGATCCATCAACCAGGCAGAGCTGGCAATTCCGAATACGTACCATTGCGGGACGGCAAACTGTAACAGTTGGTGGGAGCTGGAGTCTGACCGTGTCGAAGGGGAAACTTTGTGCCCCCTCTGCCAAAAGAGGAACTGTCTCAAGTGCAAAGCTGTCCATGAAGAGATTTCTTGTCGAGAATATCAAATGTTGCTGCAACAAGACCAGATGGATATTCAGTCGAAAAAGTTGCTCCAGGTATGTGTACATTTATTTAAAGTTTTTATTTAAAGTTCCCAAAAATTTGAATTGAATAAATTTCATGAAAATATTGCATATAAAAATTAGTTCGAACTGGTAAAAGCTGCTTCATTCCATTGTAACTTGCGCCATTATTAAACTTTGGTCAAAATTTTCAAATAATGAAAAATAAATGCCGCTATAACTTATTATTTCAAATTCAATTTTTAGAAATTGACCATACCTGTAAAACGTCGTATAATATTATACAGATTAAATTTTAATTCTCAGGAGTTCAATTAAAATCAAATCAAAGTCAACTTTTAATTGAATTGAACTTTCTTCCTGATTAACTCTTTCCTGAAAACTAATTCTCTTCCTTACATTTAAATTCGCAGGAGAAAGTGAATCGAGGCCTCGTCATGAGATGCCCTACTTGCAAAGTGATGATAGAAAAGAATGGAGGTTGCCCATCCATGCACTGCACCAGTTGCGGGACTGGATTTACTTGGGTGCCTAAGGCCGACCAACAGTTCCCCCAGGGTCACGATCCCTCCGCGATGAATACGCTTTTTATCCCCTTCGCGGCCGGACATGGTGACAAAGCTATGTCTCTGAGCAAACTAATACCTCCAAGAAAGCACAAACCACGCCCTGTTACAGACATGCGCCCCACCGTCGTGCTGCAGCGCATCCCTGGCATTACCATCGGGCCGCGTGGCGGGACTAGCAACACAACCTTGAGACGATTACGTCTTCTTCAAGAACAAGCTAAAAGGAGAGAATCTGAAGAAGATATAATAAACGAACTGCTTAGGTCACGTGGTGTCCAACCGGCAACATCAAATCCGGGGCCGAGTACTTCGTCATCGATGAGAATGAGTCAGCAGAGGGCAGAAGAATGGGTGTGGTCAGCACACTTTGGAGCTACGCCACCGTCCGGGCCAGCTGCAAATGTGGTAAATAATCCTCTGGGGGGGCTATCAAACGACCCGGCGGTGCCCATGTCAAGGTACCTGGTACCGGGGGCGTCAAATTATCCGGTACCGGGGACCTCAAATTATCCAGTGCCCGGGACGTCAAATTACCCGGTACCGGGGACCTCAAATTATTCGATACCAGGGACGTCAAGTAATCCAATGCCGGGGACCTCAAATTACCCGGTACCTGCAACGTCAAATTATCCGGTGGCGGGTACATCGTCCATGTCTATGCCGCACACCCCATTATATTGGACGCCACCAGATCCATCCTACTGGAATGCGCCGGCTGACCCATACTCTTCTACGCTTCAATTAGCAAGTATGTACAATTATTCGCAAAGCACGACCCAGCAGGTTACGCCTGGGTATAATCTATTTCCGGAAAATCGGGCCGCAACACCGGAAACGAGCAGTACAAGTAGTAGTAGTAGCAGTGGAATGGGAGTTAATATGCTTAATAAACATAGCTTAAACTTAATTGGTCAAGGTTTTGATCCAACAATTCAACGCCCTGCGTCGCATCCTAGCGGGTTCAATTCGAGCCCGTATCTCGATGATGATGACGATGACGATGATGACGTAGATGACGACTTGATGATGGAACATGAACTTATGAATCATATATGGGACAATTCAGATTCTTCTTGAATATTTAATTAAATGAGCACGTTGGCAATTATCTAACTTGATTTAGGTTTTTTGGGTTAAATTTTGAATTAAATAGAGATAATTACAAAATATATGCTTTATCTTAATTCCTAAACTAATTTTTATATGGAGTTAATAAAATATGTACTTCGTTTTTTAACCATTTATGAAATGTGCAGATGAGACAAGTTAGTACATACATATTCCACTAATATTGTAATTCTTATTTCAATCGGTAGAAATAATTCGAACGCAGATAACTTTTTGGATTTCATGTCCATGACGAGATTAGTGATACATTCTGTATTGCATAAAAATTAAAATCATGAAGTATGTTTACAAATTACAGCATAGATTCTTATATGTAGTGAATCTTACATGAATTAAAAAATTGGTTCCCTATGGCATACGATTTTTGTGTCCGTTTCCAGATTATGTAGTTGTTTGTGTCTAACTAAAGCTTGCTTGAATAAAAAATTTCTCGTTAAAAAACTTGACCTGAATTGTAAAACATCTGCATAATTGTATGTTTACCAAGAACTGAGCAGGTTAGCAAGGTGACACTTTGTGCAATTTAATGTACTCGGAACAAAACCTCTCGCACTGTTGGACAGGAACATATTGGTCATTTCTCTTGTCATAGCAGATCCTCTCTTCCTCACAAATATCGACGCAATCCGTCAGCATGGCAAAATTCTAGGAGTATAGATACAAGTGCCTACTCAAATTTCATAAAAATTCATTTAAATAAAATATGTACCTCGCCGCCTAATTGGTTGGAATTAGCCTCACAACAAAGTAATATTAGGACAACAAATTTCCAGAAATTGACGTTCATCTGCAATAGAAATTAGTCTATTCTTCCGACGAAATATATAATTTGACGTATTAAGATAGTTTTTACTTTGATTTCTTGGTAATGTGCTCAACCGAAATTGTGTATCTAATTCATGAACCTCAGCGACACGGATTGGAATAAATAAGTATTTACTTGTCAAAGTAGTTAATGTTTTCATTACTTCAGAGAATAGTATTGTTATTTTTGAAGTGTGGCATTATTCTTCAAATTGTAATCGACTAATATGCATTATTGTTGGTTTTAATGGTTCATAAAATACCGAAATTAACGCCAAAGTATTTTTCTGTAGCTCATGTTACGAAAATATCTACATGTACAAAAATGTACATACAATACACACGTACAAAAGTTAACCTTTTGAGCTTATTTTATACGTATATTTCCGCGAAAATAGTAACTGTTTACGTGGAATATGTACATGTATGTATGTACATATGCATGTACGGGTCACACGATTAAATAGTGTTGACACGCGTATTCTGTATTTAATTGACTTCGTCCCAACCTTAAACATGTCGTGGGGTACATACGCATACTTAATACTTACATATGTAAGTCTATTGACATAAATATGTACCCATATAAATATACAGATTATCCAAAATGTTGATATTAAAATGATTCTTCCTAATTCTTTCACACAGCTGCCAAAATAAGACGCAGAACAGTTAACATATTAATTATATGTACACAGAGTACATCCACACTTCAATTGGTTGTAGTTATATATGATTAACTTTTCTGCAAAAAATATTAGAAATATGAAATACACATTTCCACTAATTCTCCTAATTTCTCTTTCCTTTGCTCTGACAAGGGCACAAAATGAAGGAAGTCACTTTACAAATTTATACTTTACCGTTTCTGGCAGGTAATTATTGCATACAAAAATTTTCCATGTTTTAGTTCTATCATAATTTACATTTAACCAATTCTTAAATAGGAATCTTCCATCCAACGGTAACCCTTACCTCCTTATCTATCATGTCCACGATGACAGCTCAACGAACCTCGGAAAAACTTTGGGGGTGAAGGATAACCCAAACCCAGAATGGAATAAGGTCTTCAAAGCGAAATATTTTCATGGGGAAAATGTTCAGAACCAGGTGAGTTTCATGTTAACTATCTGTAGCCCATTCAAATTAAGAACGTTAGAAAAACTTGAATTTTTACCAAACAAAATAAAAAACACTAAATCTATACTTCTTTCAACACTATAGATAAATCTTTCAAAATCTGACAAATATTCTAGTATAATATTCAAATGCATGTTCTGATCCGTCTTTTGTAGAATTTACGGATATTATTTATATTTTGCATCTATTTTTTTACCAACGTCGAAAAGTTTCGCCCTTTTTACTTTGAAGTGCTCTTATTCTTATAATTTTCTAGAGGCTATTCGTGCAAGTAAAAGGGTTACAGAACACAGCAAATGTCTTCGTCGAACTTTCATCCTACATGGAGAGTGGTCAAAACCTGAGCATCCCATTAACAGGGGAGTATTCCGGGTCATCTCTTATCTTACAGGGAACGACGCCATTCTACTTCAGCCTTCAAGTCAAGTATGTAAATATGTACATTACAATTTTTATACTAATGCGTGAATTAAATCAAATTGTTAGGGCACAATGTTATTTTAATACCATGTAGCAACTTTAATACCGAGAAATCAATACTTGCGCAATTATATCAGATTTTTAACAGTGTATGTATTTAACTTTTATTCTTAAGCAACATTCCTGCCACGGACTTTAACTGGTGGGGGGTCAGAACAGGGCTAAGTGACCCTTACATAAATTGCTACTTCTTCTCCGCCTCCGACCCTTGGGATGCGCAAAGGTCAAAATTCCATGAAACAACTGTCGTCCGGAATGTTCACGACGCATCCTGGTGGGATCAGCCGATCGAGTATCTCAATTACGTTAAGGGAAAGGGACAGGTCAGCGAAAATTAGGGAGCCTAATACTTTTTTTCAAAATATGTAAATAAGTATATTCGCAGAAATTCCTTTTGGAAGTGATGGATCACGACCACATGAGCAAAGATGACTTCTTAGGGGAAGCAATAATTGATGTAGACGAGTTCGTGAGACATGAAGCCATTTTAATTACTCCATTGTTAAATACCCCAAAGATAGGGCAAGCCGGTCAAAACATCACATTAACAGTGAAATGGGAAGGTTGGGCTCAACTAACGGAACCGTAGAGACGATTTCCAGTCGTTTATAATATATTAAAACCAAGATTGTAATGCACTAAATCAATTGGTATCAAATGTATTTACATATTTACATTTATGTTTACACAAAGCGTGCATAACTTATCTCTTGGCACAATTTAAATATGCAAAATTATGTAAGATTTAAAATAAATAAGTATAAATGAGCCTTTGGATATATCTTGACATGAATTAGTAAGTATGTACATTTAAGAAAAAAATTTGTTTTTAAGTTTCTGTAAAATCTCTCATTTTATGCATTTGTGCATGACAATTGGAAATTTCAAATCCACCGTAATTAAATTTCATAGAATTGTACTCCACATTGTCAAGCATTTTACTTATCGTAAATTGTGATGCATTGCATCCAAGTCATGCAAAATATTCGTCTCGCACGACTTCCACTATAAATTTTCATACATAAATTAAGTTTCATGGGTAATACCAATTTGATATTAATCCAGTCTTAGCAAGCTTTGCCTTTGCGTCATCTCGCCATGACCTCCATTCAATTAATTTCGCACTAATTTATTCACTGTCTGGACATCAAAATTAATATTTTATACCCAGGCACATGGAGACCAGTGGAAATTTAGTATCATGTTTTTATATTTGTACCCCATCATCTATAAATACGTCACTTGTACGCGACACACTTACAAACAATTAACGTTAAATGCAAAAAAATATGTACATTGTACTTATGTATGTGCATGTTTGACGTTATCAAGTGGTCAATTTAATGATTATTATCATTGCTCTTAATTAAGTGTAACAAAGAATAAATTATGCATTGTGTTTTTGAATCTCATTTCGCCAGCATTACAACCAAGCTTCGCTTGAATTTAATACGTCAAGCTGGTCGAACCACCCTTTTTCATAAATTTATTTAACACGTCAAGGCCGAGTTCAACAAAGTGTGTAAGCTCAAAAGTATAGTCAAAATTTTAAGGTCTAAAAAGGTTAAACAGCAATAAAGTTAGTCTCTGAAAAAAATACAGAATTCCAAAAATGGGTGACCCTACTAATGTTGGAGATGATTCTTCTAAACATTTCGGTACCGTGGACTACCTCGTGTTTACCCTAATGCTCGCCATATCTGCCGGAATTGGGGTATTTTACGGTTGTTTTAGTAAACGACAAAAGACTACGAAGGATTTCTTAATGGGGGGTAGAAACATGGGAACAATCCCGGTCACCTTGTCACTCTTGGCGTGTAAGTACATACACCATCAATAAATTATTAGACATGGTTGTTCTTAAAAACCGCAAATATCTAATGTGACAAAAAAGTTAGCTCGTTAAAGTATGTGTGTATGTACGTATCGGACTCTTGCATATCTGTGATCTGTATCATTTTTCAGCGTTCTTTTCCGCCATTGCACTACTTTCCGTCCCTGCAGAAATATATTTAAATGGTAACGATATTTTACATTCTTTTGGATAAGTATTTAAATAAATATCTAAATTTGCAAATTTGTTACTTTCATTAAATATTATCCAGGCACCGTATACGTCATGATTGGACCCTCGTACTTTGCAGCTTTGGGGGTTTCGGCTTATCTGTATTTGCCCGTATTTTATAACCTACAATTAACCTCAGCATATGAAGTAAGCTGAACTGAAAACAAGCTGTATGTGCAAAATATAAAATTTGCTGACTCTATATTTTTGCAGTATTTAGAATTGCGATTTTCTAAACCTGTCAGAATTCTTGCTTCGGTAGTGTTTGCAATACAAATGGTAAAATGAGCAACAAAAATGTATAATTCAAACTTAAAACTAACAATAAAATTAATAACAATTCGTAGATACTTTACATGTCCGTCGTTATCTACGCTCCAGCACTTGCCCTCAGTCAAGGTAAAATCTTTGTAATTTTAATTTGACTTTGTAAAAATTATGCTTAATAATTTCCTTTCAGTTACCGGTTTACATCTTTACGGCTGTGTGACAACTTTATTTGGCATCGTCATTTTCTACACCGCCTTGGTAATTAATATTTAATTTAACCTTTTGAAATTGATAAGTATTTAATTCAAATCGACTCAAAAAAGTGGCATAAAATTAGATTACTTATTTTACAACAGGGAGGAATAAAATCAGTCATGTGGACCGACGTAGTGCAAATTATTGTAATGTAAGCAAGATGCAAAATATTCCAACAAAATGTGTTGACATTTTTTAATTATAATTCAAATTGTTAAATCCTATAGCATAAATAAATACGGATTATGTGGCATACATAATTTTACAAGTCTGGACTTGATAAATTAATAGAAATATTCCCCAGGTTTGGTGCCATGATTGTCGTCCTGGTGAAAGGTGGAATTGACTTGGGTGGATTTGGAAACATTTGGAAGGTTGCCGTCGACAGTGGACACATCGAATATTTCGAGTATTATTCCAAAATTATTTCCAAAATACGTATGACTGACTTATGCCAGCCGTAAATATTTAGCTTTGATCCCGATCCGAGGACTCGACAGACCACGTGGACCTTATGGATTGGGGCATTTTTCATGTGGCTGGCGATCTATGGAGTCAATCAAGCACAGGTAAATATCTAATTTACAAAGTCACTTCCAAAATAAATATGAAATATTCTTACGTTTATTTTACACTTTAGGTTCAACGTTATCTTACCCTCCCAACTATACGACAAGCAAAAACGTGAGTGAAATAAGTTAATCAATTTCTGCAAATTACCTAAATTATAAACACATTTCGTATGTTGTATAAAGGGCCATCTGGCTAAATGCTTTCGGTCTTCTTGGTTTATTAACTCTCAATTGTATGACTGGGTTGGTAATTTTTGCAAAATATTCGAAATGCGACCCACTCCTGTCAAAGGTTTGCCATTATAACTCGCTCAAATTTATATAATTCAGTTTTATTAGTATCAAGGAAACATTTTTTTTCTTTAGCGAATAAGGACAACGGACCAGTTACTCCCGATATTCGTGATGGATACGCTAGGCGATTTTAATGGTTTTCCTGGCTTATTCGTTGCAGGAATATTCTCGGGAGCGTTGAGGCAAGTAAATTATTCGAAAGTTTACAAATCTAATTCTTGTGGGTTTCCAGAGTAACATATTTTAAGAAAGGAATGCGATTTTCAGGAGCATTGAGGTTAAAGATGTGTTAGAAAGATAACAACTTTTTTTAAATTTTGGGTTTCTAAAGACGCAGATTTTTATCCACTGGCATTTTTCAAAATTTTACCTTTGCAAAAATTAGTTTACTATTTTAAATATTTTATTTTGAAAATCCATAATATTTCTGCCACAGCACCGTGTCCAGCGGACTCAACAGCTTGGCCTCCATAACTCTTGAAGACTACGTGAAGTATTTCTACCCCAACATTAATGACCGCAGGGCGACGAATATTTCCAAAATTTCCGCCATCATTTACGGACTATTATCTTTTGGCCTAGTTTTTATTGCTGAAAAATTAGGCGGCATTTTTGACGTTTCTTTCAGCATCTTCGGAATGATTGGAGGCCCGTTATTGGGAGTGTTCAATTTAGGAATGTTTGTTCCTTGGTGTAACTCCAAGGGTGCATTTTGGGGCACCTTTACTTCTCTCGTGGTCATGTTATGGTTGGGGATTGGAACGTCCTTGGCGAATAGTGGGAAACCTTCAGTGTCGAAATTGACATTAAGGTAAGGTAGTATGTAAGTAGTATGTATGTATGTAGTAAGGTATGGATAGTTAAAAATTAAAAAGGAAATGCACAATATGTTGAAGAGCCTAAATTTTTTAAATTCAGCCAACTAAATTTTCTATATGGTAAAGTTGTTAAATTTTCGTACATACATAGGTACGTTAACATCGAGGCGTAACGAAAGTTGAAAATGCAAATTTAAGTGTAGGTTTTACATAAAAACTGCTTTAGCAAAAGTTATACCATAAATTTCTTAAATTTGCGTGGTTACGAATTATGACGTGAATTTCTCCATTATAGTTTTTAAATTTCTATGTTTGTTGATATGGGTATGATATAGGGCGTACTCACCTCAACTTCGTGTTTCGCATCGTTACTTGTTGTGCAAAGTAATCTTGCGACATAAAGCATATCAATCTTTTAGTAAATATGTAATAATTATTTTCGAGCAAAAAGGTTAGCGAAATATCGAAAAACTTCGCAAGTTCTAGATTTGCTACATAGTTAGCTTGATTTGCCACGAGGATTTCCAATGTTAGTGAAAACTAAAGGCTTCTCTTATGAATTAATAATTTATTTAATAAGTAATATCTATCTTCGTCTATTTAATTAACAGTGTCGAAGGATGTTCCAATTTTACCACAGCGCCGTCTAATTTTCTTAATCAGACTGCAAAAAGGTTACTTAAAGATGTTATGAATTACCTACGATTTCTTCTGATTAACTTTGCATTTTTTTTGACGAGGATAGTGACGAGATATCCGAATTTTACAAAATATCCTACTACTGGTACACCCTGATCGGATGCTGTGTCAACATGCTGGTTGGAACAGTGGTCAGTTTCCTCACTGGCAAACAGGATCCTCGAGACCTGAACCCACAGCTTATCAGTCCGCCTTGTGATCAATTTGTCAAGAAATTTGTTCCGTTGCACATACAGCAAAAAATATACTGGGATTTGGGAGCGCACATCGTAAGCAATTCCATAAATACATGTTTCATACATGCATATGTGCTCTGAAATGTGTGACGAGGTTTTGCCAATTTTAAATTACAGAATGGAGATATTTATAAAAATCAGATGCATAATGGGAACCATGAACTTGGTGAAATTAATGGAAAAAGTTAACCAGCAGTAATAAATTGTTAAGCAAAATAAATAACATCGCATTTTAGCGTCGAAAGTAAATCTAACGACAATTTTGTGTGTGCATAGGCTCGTAACCATTTTATGTATAGGTATGCATAATATGCATACCACGTTAACAGATAATATGTTGCATGTTGATTGGTATCATGAATTCAATTGTGGTATGTCCAGCTTGTCATTTTCTCAAAATTGGTGATTTAATGACATCATTGTATTTTAGTGGAGGGTTTGTAAAAAAAATCATGCAATTTGTAATCAATCACCTTATGTATACAAAACTTTTATTAGCCCAGCTTGCCATTACGTCCTTATTATGGGCGACACTTCTTAGGATTAGAACACGTACATATGCATCTATGTATGTATGCATGTACCGGTGATACCGTGGAATAAGATACTACACTATACGATCAGAATTTACACAAAAATCCATAGTTCAGACATAGATAATACTAAGGATGAGTTTCTTTCGCAAAGAGATTCATGCATGTATGTACTTAAATATGATGTATGTATGCCCATATTTAAATACGTATATACATAGATGTACATATAGTGAGAGTCTCATTACATCTACATACAATGCAGCAATTCATGCGTCCAACATGGGCCATCTGGAATCTGCTCATGTGTTACTCATCCGGGTATTATCTTTACCCGTTTTTCTTCACGAGCAAGTTTTTTATGTAGGTAATTGCATACCTATCCAGCTGGTCATTTGGTCACATGCATATATGTACAAACTCGATCAGCATTTCAGGCGACACGCTGACAAATTTTGCTCAAAATCTGAACAATGGATCCAATAACCTTACAAGGATTCCCCAAATTTTTCGATCTTCCACAAAACGTAAGTTTTATGCAATAAAGTAATAGATGCATATTTACAAACGTCATTATTTTTTGTTTGATATTTAGGTTATGGAGAAAATATGTGTTCATTTACCATATTCCATGTTGAAAGTATTGAGACTCGTGTCAATCAATGTGAACAAAAAGATCAATGAAGATGCCAGATTTTTTGACAGATCTATCATCACAATTCCTTACGAAAGGTAAGTTCTAATTTTTGCGTATAGATACGCAAAAATGCAGATCTGCATTTTTAATAAACCAAAAACTATCAAAAATTAGGTGCGTAAGCTGAATTAAGTATGCACTTACTTTACTCTAATTTTATGCATAACCGAGTAAACTGCATAAGCTTTCTAGAATAATTTACATACGCTAAGAAAATATAAAAATAGTATTTACATAATCGTTAGTCTGTTAACTGATTCTTAATTGATTTCTCTTCACGTTGTGCCAACGTTTAGTATTGATGTTGATCATAGGTTTGTTGATTTAATGAAGTTCACTCGGTCACAAGTACCTGACCTGAGTCAATCTCATGCATATTTATGTATATCAAATCAGGAATAGGAAATTTTTAATTTTTAGGAAAAAATACTTTTAGAGAGCGATGATCATGCTCAAACTGACACAAATTTCCCGTCATGCAAACCATTAATTAGATAATTACAATTCTTTCAACTTACAGTTTACAAAGACCTGCCACATTTCAAACTGCAATCCAATTACTAAAGAAATTACGACCCACGAAGAAATTAACGATTTCATTCCCTCCCAAAAAACCTGGGACCGTGTTATTCGTCCTGATTGGAAACATCTTGGCAGCGTTATTTGCAAATGTTATGAACGAAGCTGAAGCCAATTGCGAAATGGGAGAACCAATCATGCAAATTTTGAGTAAAGATTGGAATTTTGAGGATTCCCCGTTACAGATTAGTTTCAACTTTTCTCAACCGAATGATCTGAAAAATTCCTTGATGCTCTCACCGTACAAGATTTGGAACACTATTTGCCTCTCGGACCCTCGTCTGTATGAAGTGATGATTAAGCGGACAATTCTGGAAATGAAGGTGGCACCAAATGAAGAAGCTTTCGAGGATGGAAGCAATGAGTTAAAGTTACTTTGTGTTCACATTTTTTGCCAACAATCCGAAATTATGGTGCCAATATTAGGGGAAAGTTTGGAGAGTAGGAAAGGTTTGTATGACTGGAGGATTTTAGGATGCATTATTTCAGTCTTGGCAGTTGGGGTTGGTATCGTTGCTTGGATTTTATACCAAACTTTTTCGTAGAAATATATGTACATAAATATATATATATACAACGTATACATATATGTATTTGATACGTACAGTATGCATGTATACATGTATACCTGTATGTATAAACTGAACATAAAAATTTACATACATTACTCCAGTGAATAGAAACCATATAATATTTCAGTAATATAAAAAAAACATTACATAAATATGTACATATGCGCATACGTGCGTAAAGGTTGCTTTTGCATCTACATATAAATTTGAATGTGCATGCATGTATAATTATGGCTATGGCTGCTGGTATGTAGTAAGTTCAATGTATGTAATGTGAGTCATCTTGTAGACTCCTCATCTTCAGCTAGATCTGGTTGATTTAGGTAATGATTTTGCATGGTTGAAATGCAAAATCTAGGTATGTATGCATGAAATTTTTAATTGTATTTAGTAAATGTATGTGTGTTTATGTACTTATCCTAAGTTACGAAAACTATTTGCCATACATATGTATGTATAAACATATGTACTAATTGTAAATTTTGTGCCGTTTTTTTATACTTTATGTATGTATGTGTTAATGGTTTAAATCAGCAGACGTACTGCATACTTATTTATTAAGGGGTGAAAGCCCTTTATAAGATCGTTATGTCCGTCTGTCTGTCCGTCCGTCCGTCCGTCCGTCTGTCTGTCCGTAGCTCCGATAACTTTTGAACGAAAAGACATAGACACTTGAAATTTTGAACGTAAACTCCTAACGTCAATGGTCAGGACGAGTTCGAAGATGGACACTGTGACATCGTCACCTGTGACGATGACGTCGTCACAGTGACGAAAAGTGACGAAAAAGTGTCACTTGTCAGTTTTGACATGTGACACATCATTTTTAACTATTTTTCAATGAGGAATTCGAAAATTCATGTCATTTTGTGTTTGGACGTCACCTGTGACGATGACATCGTCACGGTGACGAAAAGTGACGAAAAAGTGTCACTTGTCAGTTTTGGCATGTGACACATCATTTTTAACTATTTTTCAATGTCAAATTCAATGGTGACCTCCATTTTGACCTCAGAGGTCATGTAAAGGTCATAGGACATATCTATTTCAATTTCAACTGAAGTTTAACCCCGAATTCAATGGTGACCTCCATTTTGACCTCAGAGGTCATATAAAGGTCACATAAGGGTTATCAACTGTTAAATTTGACACAAATAAGACACAAAAGTCGAAAACACGTCAGAAGTGTCAATCTTAACAAATTTTCGAACAATTTGATATTCACATTGACGTATGACACTCCTTTCACCCCTTGGTTACATGCGTTGTAACGGTTTATTTATTATGTATCAGCAACAAAGTTTAATTTGCAATCCTTACCAGAAAATATATGCAACTTAAAAACATCGGTAAAAAATCCTCCATAATGGGAATATGCATTACGAGATCGAACAACGCTAGCAAAAAAAATCCCAAGTTAAAAAAAAATAAGCTTGGAAATTAATTTGCGAGCTTACGTATCTCCAGGGATTGTCTTTAGTTGAAATTTTTTTTTCAAAATTATTTTTGCGATCCGAATATGTAAACTCGTAATGAATACCCCCAATATGTCACTCAGAAAGTTTTTCAATCAATACATCCTCCCAAATTTGTTGAGACAAAATTAAAAAACATAGATTACACACATTATCTAAATACAAATACACGTTGTAGGAACCATGCTTACGCATGTTTGACTCTGTAACAAATACTATAAAAAATTATGTCTACCTATGTAAAAACCTGACCCTTCCACACACTCCGCTTGTGCATGCATACATATAAAGCTTATAAGTACGCATACATTATGTAAATAAATACATACGTAATTTATCATCCTGACAATAAAGGAAGTCATCTCTTGCTTTTAAAAAGCAATTCAAAATGTAACGCATAAAAAACTTGTATAGCACTTAAAAAATTTGTCGTACAGTAAGTCCACTTAGCATACCGCAGGCTCGCGTATATGTATAACATTTACATAAATATGCACTCCACTTTTTCACCAAATTGCAAGTAACGTAACACCCCACAAGCAGGAAGCCATCTGACATTAACCCATCAAAAAAAATCTGATCCATTTCATCCCACCATTTCAAATTCATATTACACTCATCATTACACCTGATCAAAAAACCGGTTGCCGATGTGCATTCATACGTCGATCACGCTTACCAATATGCAGACAAGTCTTTAATGGCTTTCTAACCACGCGCAAAAAAAGTATGACACTGCGACTACGGAAGGAAGCAGATGACAACCTGCATTAAAATTTGCGAGTTTGTGTGGCATAATTGCTAATGTAATCGAATTACGTACGTTATCATCACAAACTGCATTTACAAATTGGTCTCAGTCCGTCTTTGTCGTCACGCATGGCAAGTTCTTCGGGACAAAATATAAAGTTTGAACCGAAAATTAACAATTTTTCGAAATGGGGATCGGTCCTGGGGTCGGTTTTGTGGGGAGGTTGAGATACATCGCGTCCCCCGTTCTGTCCATGATTTGGGTGCCCACGCTGTACTACACGATCTCCAGCCTTAGCATAATTCTGGCTCTGTGGGAGGCAGGCGACATGACTTTGGATGCACAAGAAAAACTACCCGAGGGACGAGAAGTGTTCGATTTTATAATCGGTATTTGAATTTTGGATAGAAATTTTTGCATAGGAATTATCGATTTTGAGAAATTCAGTGATTATTGGAAATTTTTAAGGTCGTCTGGCCATGCGTATGTTTGTAACCTAATAAATTGTGCAGCTTTTTTGCAATATTAAGGTACAAATAGGTACAAAATACAACGACACCCTTGATCTTTTTAATTGTGAGTATGTAGGTATGTATGTACATATATGCAAAGTAGTTTTGTGAGTATACTTGTTTCATGTATGTACTTATGTATGTACCTTGCTAATGTTTTGAATCATTTCTATTAAGGTTTTCTGGTTTTACTGACTTACATATGTATGTATGCGTGATTTACCCATTTGCGAATTAGATATCTCAATATTAAAAATAGAAATTTTAAGATCATTCACTAAAAATCGTTCATTAGTTTACGAAAATAAAATATGCTTTTGTCTTCACACCCAATTTTCATGAGCATTTTGAATACTTACATAATTATGTTATTTAAATATTTGTGTAGTTGGTGCTGGTAGTGCCGGGAGTGTGGTGGCGTACCGACTATCCAAGAACTATAAAGTGCTTCTACTTGAAGCTGGTAAGTTACATATTTTGTCTATTTTTAATTACCCTAAAGCTATTGATGAGCCAAGAATGTTGTCATTGAGGGTATTTATTACGAGTGCGCATGTTCGCATCGTAATTTTTAACATAATTTAAAAAAATGGCAAACCAAATATGTAGAAGTCTTGGAGATGCGCAAGTTCGCACATAAATTTTCAAGCAAAATTTTTTTGCGAAGTTTGTTTTCTTTTTGTAAACGTTATGCAAACTCGATACCCTCGTTGTTAATATCCGTCATGCATTAAAATAGCTTTTCACACTGTCATTTATCCCTGCAAAAAGTTAATCAGGTTCCAGATCCACGAAACGTATTCATGTAAATTATATAGCATCCCTCGTTTTTAGGCGGTGAGCCAAATCCACTCCAATATATTCCAGGATTCGCTGTATTTCTAACGTAAAAAAATCTCAAATTATTTATTAACTTACCTAATTAAAATAAACAAGACTAAAATTAGGAATAAAGCGCCCATCGACTGGCAACATAAATCCGTTCCGCAAAAGTTTGGAAGTTTGAATTCCATAAATCAGCAAAGCAGTTGGTCCGCGGGACGAGGTTTGGGAGGGACTGGGAATTTAAACTACATGATCCATTTACGAGGACATACGCAAGACTTTGATAATTGGGGTATGATATGAGCTGTCACGTAAAAATCATGAATTAAATGCTGAAATTAATTAATCCTCGATAGCAAGAATTACCGGAGATCCTAGTTGGAGTTGGGCCGGAGTTTTGCCATATTACAAAAGTATTGAGGATTATGATGAAGGAGGAGATGGTACGGTTAATTATTTAGTTAGATTTTATAAGACCAATTAGTAAATTTTTTTCTTTGATTTAGAAACTTATCACGGAATTGGTGGACCATTGCGCGTCGGACTACCAGATTATGTAGGACTAGGCCCCGAATTTGTGAAGGCTGGACAAGAATTTGGTTATCCGTCGGTCGATTTCAACGCGCCATTTCACGAAGGTTTAAACCAATTGATTAATTTTAACCAGTAATATTTCAACTATAATCCCAGACTTTGACTTCATGAAATATTTAAGGGAGTAAATTAGTCAGAATCTGGGACTTTTTTTTAACATCGCCATCATTTTAAAAATATTCTTGCCCCGTAATCTTCTAGGCTTCGAAGTTCTCAAATATCCGATCCGACATGGAATTCGTGACGCACCGTATCGTGCCTTCCTCCAACCCATTAGGCGTCGGAGTAATCTAGTCATTAGAAAATTCTCACATGCAACAAAAGTATGAAATTCCCATAAAAAATAGCTATTTGAATTTTTTACTCAAAATGTTTTGCGCTAAGGTTCTTCTCAATGAAAGAAACGAAGCAGAAGGTGTCGAATACGACCGTCACGGTGAGCGTCGTGTCGCTTTCGCCAGGAAGGAAGTAATCAGTTCATAAAATATATTTCTATCTTTAAGCATAAATTTCCACGGAATATTAATATTTCAAAAGGTAATCCTATCCGCGGGCGCAATTACCACGCCTAGAATCCTCATGCTTTCTGGGATCGGTCCTGCCGCCCATTTACAACAGTTGGGAATCCCCGTCCGTCGTGATTTACCGGTCGGTCATGGACTCCAAGATCATATCGGGGCCTATTTGGGACCTTTCTTTATTGATAAGCCTAGAACGCTCGCATTAGAAAGGGATCTCACACCAGGAGCGTTTGTAAATTGTAATCTTACCTTGGAGAATTATAAATCCATGACTTTTGTGAAATTTTGAAGCATTTCATTCTGCTTTTATCATAGGGTTTACCTCCGGACGTGGCGTCTTATCTTCTCCAGGTAACCACCTTATCGGAATCGTATTTAGTCCTATCTAAGACATTACCTTCTTCAGGAGCACACGCTGCCGGTATGGTGTCATCCTCGTATGCTGCTGCTCGTGGGGAAGCCACTTGGCCCGATTTGGTCCTCTATCTCTTCGGATTCTCGGTATTTCGAACGTTCGGTGACGAATTTTCGAAAGCATTCTCGCTCAAATTGGACGAGCAACGGAGGTACTACGAGCACGCTGTGGGGAAAGAAAGCTTCCTCATTGCCGTGTCAGGGGCGAGACCGTTTTCCACAGGACAGGTAACTTAACATGTGCGAATTACCTCATCATTAACATAACCCACATGTTTGCATGCTCGCCTATTTTACACCTGGGTGTATATGTATACACGTATTGATATGACTGAATTCCATTGGTTTAAGATCAAACTTGGCGGGTCAAGTCCATACGACGCTCTAGTCATCGATCCCGCCTATCTGACCGACGAGGGTGACGTAGATGTCAAAGTGCTCGTCGATGGGATCAAGAAGACACTCCGTTTGATCGAAAATTCCACAACGCTTGGAAAAGAGATGAACGCGCGATTTACAGACGTATCACTTCCGGGCTGCGAACATTACATTTTTCGTTCAGATGCTTATTGGGAGTGTTTCGCTAGGAGGAGTACGGTCACGTTGCATCACCCGGGTAAATCAAATTCGTTACAGTATTGCTAAGCAGTTGGTTAGGCGTTATATTGAGTATTACTATTAAGCTTGCTAATTGGTCATCAAATTTAAATTTCGCGGTATTACGACAATATTGGCACGACAGTAGCATATTTATCAAAAATGCAAATAATCTGACAGATACCCTTAAAATTATTAAGCGAGTGGGCATTTGCATGAAATTATGTACATATTTTTGACTGCTTTTGATGATCTTTAGACATACTAGATTTCAATTTTAAATCCTGACTCTCCAAATCCATGACTTTGATATTATTACCATCTTTGTAGTTGGAACATGTGGAATGGGTCGTGTCGTGGATACGCAGCTTCGCGTGTACGGAACTCCTCGCCTAAGAATAATCGACAACTCGATCCAGCCCATCATTGTTACGACGAACACACAAGCATCCGCCCTCATGATCGGGGAGAAGGGAGTCGACATGATTTTGAAATATTGGGAAAATGAACACTTGGAAAGAATGGATAACACTAGTTTTCAATATGGGGAAGCAGCAAATATGTCTTCATCTTTATTTAGGATAACCACTGATAAGAAAAGCTTTAGTACAAAATTAATGCAGTGGCATAATTTAATACAGAAATAAACAATATTGTTACTTGTTAGTCAATATTTTAAGAATAAAAATTATGGAAAATTGAGTCCTTTACAAAGGAAAAATACAAGTTATGTTACACAAATAAATTAAGAAAATTATTATTTTTACGTATGTATGTACTTATCTTCAAGCACATCCTCACTCTCGGTGCGATAAAAATTCATATTTTTTACAGTGCACTGTAAGAAATATGAATAGAAATATGAATAGAAATATATTGGTCATTTTGGTATAGGTGTTGACCCTTAACTCATTGGACACCTCGGTATGTTCCCTTGTAAGGTTGAAGGTTGCATAATTATCATGGTTTCGTCAAAATCGGAGCGAGACCGCTGGCGTCATCGCATTTTAGTTATACTCGTAACTCCATAATTGGCATCGTAATACTTACAGTAAATTCAGCATATATAAATGTTCAGTTTTAATGTACAAGCTAAATAAGCAGTTCTCAGATAACATTTACAAAAGTTTTCAAAATTAGAATTTACATATGTACGTAAACAAGAAGGTAACCATAAAAAATGAATGTTACACCCATCACATTCTGTGCATATCTACGCTTGAACAAAACAGCCTAAATATTTCGGATAAAAACGCTAATATTGACCCTGTCAATAGGGCAGCCCATATTATAAAAATTGTGTCAATGCTTCCCCCCAATTTCAGCGCTGTTTTTCTATCAGCTTGCAATCCTTTGTATGATCGGGTTCCCTCATCTTCCGCTATTTTTCTCATCCTTCTTTTTCGAAACTTCATTTCCCTCTCTGTATCACGTGCTCGTTCGTAAAGTCCAGTCTCGACCATACCCTTAAACATTTTAGGGATAATCGAAGCCTTTGTTCCTTCATACGTGTCGAAGCTCCAGCCAACGATTCCACTGTAGATTGTTTGTTTGCTGACATAAAATTTTTCCCATGGGTACCTCGCAGTCAAATATGTTTTCCAACGTGCAATCTCCTCTACGTCCGCTAAAAACACGGATTTTCCGCATTCGATTAATTCTTCCTCAATTGAGTTAACCACGCCCTCAATCGTTGCGTTCACCGGTGTTTTAGCGTACTTTTTTGTGTACAAGAGCTGATCTGGGTGTAGCATGTTGTACAAGAGAAGGTTCATTTGTAAGTTGGAGGTCAAGCTTTTCCTGAAGAGACTCAGGAAAAAGACAATAGCATCGTAATGTATATATGCTCTTTTTTCCGAACGAGAAATATCTTCTGGAGCTGAGAATATTTTAAAACATTCAGTGTCCAATGTGGCCCCCCTAATTTGACGAATCTTATCCTCGAGACGCAGACGAACTGTGGGTAATGTGTCGTTAAAGGTCTTCTGCCTGAAAAAAGTCTCACCTGTAGAATTGGAGCAGGCAATGTCCTGAAGGAAGAAATACAAGCTTTTTGTTAGCAACAAAGTCATTCAGCGTGTCTTCACATATCAACGTTACCTCAAAGCTCGTTGGATAATTTGATATCGCTGGGGAATTCAGCGTGCTGATAATCAAACTCTTATAACTGGTGGTCAAACTGGTCACAGAGATGAGCCAAACTCCAAGAAAAATCCGAAAAAAATTGGTCCCACGGGTTCCAAGTAGCACAGAAGGTATATGGGCGACTCTTTCGAAAATCGTTGCTATAAAGTAAAATGATATTGAAGACGTGCAATTTTGCACTGATTTAAATTTGATTGCAATGACCAACTCTCCCGTAATTATTAACGTAAGTAGACAAATTATAATGCATATCCACACCAATGGTTGGAAGGGTGAGATGTAAAATGCGAAACGCAGTGTCGGAGTGGCGTAGCAGGTAATAAAGTTATACTTTGAAGACCGCGTGACGACAAGACTTCTATGGTGCGTAAGAAAATATATGTCCTGTATTTCTGGTTCCACGATTTCTCTAAAGCATTCTTGATGCACTCGATATTGTGCATAAGATAAACACCCTAAATTTAACTGAACCTGGCGATTTTGGGTAGCATCAAAAATTGTGAGATTCAGCTTGAATGACAAGATTGTGTGAATGATTTGGCTGCTGGCGTGAAAACCGTTGTGGTGGTTTTCTGGTTCATATTTCGAAGCCACCCAGTCCCAAGGAATTTTTGTTGTTTTGTAAAATGAAATATAGTTGGCGTTATTGGGTATTCGTGCACAATCCATATTTTGTATGAAGGGAACACTGTTCTCAAACTTCTTGACACACAAATGATCTATGCCTTTACTAGAAGTGGGGAGAAATAAGACAGCAAAGTTAGCAAGGTTAAACCCATGTCCGAGCAGGAATAGTGGAAAATCAGAACTTTGTTCAAGTAGGATTTTAATATCCCAAGTCCTTAAAAGTAATAGCACGTAAATTTGCCCAATTAAGGTTCTTGGTACAAAATCCGATCTGGATTGACCCGTGTCGAAATATTCGAAGGAATGCTGATGGATTATATCTCCAAAATATCGCGAATCTTCAAGGGTCATGGGAATTTTAAATTTCAACGATATTACAAGGAAGCGACAGAAAGGTGAAAGTGGCCTTGACCTAAATAAACGAAAGAGCTTATTCTTAAGCCAGAGATCGAAAGGGCTGGGAACGGAGGTGGAATTTCTGTGAATTAATGAAATGAGAATTGGTTGAGAAGAATCAGATAAATATAAATTTTTTGAATTTTCTACGTCACGTAACAAGTGCGGGATGCAATTCCGACCCACGTTATTCACAATGTTGCGGAAATTTACACTAGAAGAAGTATCCATTAGGTTTGAATGAACAAAGAGAGGAAAAAGTGTTATGCACGGATTTAAGTGAAAGGATCTCATCGTTATTTATGAACTTTAGTAGATGGGGAGATGAATTGAATCACATACGTAGAAAAACCTTCTGAGGTACTTATGTTTCAATATATGTTTGTACACATGCTGTGACAACTACATATTTGTAACGACTAATTGTACAAGAGAAAACAAGTCCAAGGAAAAAGCAACCCCTGGTTGGTTTCGTAATATAAATTGTTTTCTTTCGTACGTACGTACATATGTATATACTTTTGTAGATATGTATGTACATTGCAATAATATATCTGATCCGAAGTATGACAGCCAGACATATACATATATGTATATGTAAATGATTTACATATGTAAATGCATGAATATTACACATGTTCATACGTATGCAAATGTTTTGAGGAGTTTGAGAATGCATAATTCTAAGAAAAAGTTGAAATTTGCAATTTGTACAGTTTTTATGTTTTTTACGTTATTAAGATTCGATTTTAGGTAGATACGATTATAAATACCATATTCTGATAGGAGAAGTTCGTCATTTGTGACCATGAAGTAAGATACTTAAGCTTATGAGTTTCCTGAATTGGCATCACGGTCATGAAATAATGTATTTACATGGCATGCAAAATGTACAAATTTATATATACTTATTTAAGTATTACATACATATATGTGTACAATACGTATATACGTACTTTCTCATCGTGATCATTATCGCCGTATTCTACCAAGATGCATGAACACATATGTATTTCGCTTTCACAATAATAAAATTACATGCAAAGTTTTCACTTTGATAATTTTAAGGTTTGGTGCGCAAGAAAATATGTAATTCTGTGAAAATTATGAACGCTTTATGTAAGTATGTATGTGTGCATATGTGTACTAATCTTTAGTTTCGTGACAAATCCGAGTTCTTTGAGTAAATATTTTCACCTATTCTTGCATCATGAGTAGATTACCTTTCACTAGTTTAAGTAACGAGTTTGAAGTTATATTTAATTCTTTCATAAACAAAACAAATAAGTAGGTACAAGTTGCAAAATAATTTGAATTATTGTTCTGCTTTAACAAACATATACTATTTATCCAGGATTCTTCATGCACATAGATATACATATGGATGAATTTTACTTAAGATCAACAAATGCATGTAAATATATTGATATTTAAAAATGATACATACCTATCTTAATTTTATAAGTTTCACCATTTTATAAATTCGATTAAAATCGTGATTGGGTAAATCTGTTTGGTTATTACAAACAAATAAATAAATAATGTCTAGCATAAATGCTAGAAATTATTAGTAAATGTCGAAGGAGTTAGTATCAGCCAACCTAACAATTTATGCGGCAAGTATATGTTTTGCAATATAAATTATGCTACCCATATGATTATTATCTATATTAGCATTCAAAATTCAATTGCAAAATTTCAACGTATTAAAATTTGCCATTCTGAAAACACTAATTCCTGAAAAAATTGCGACTTCTATTTTAATCAATGATGCATGTTTGTTCTTGTTATGATCTACATATGAATTCAATTTAAACTGCTATCATAATATGACACGAGATGTATACATATATACATATAATATAAGTATACTGTTGTAAATTGTGGCGTATGTATAAATACATCTGGGATGGAATGGTTCCATTATCTAACTTATCATTATCGTTATCGCATCCTGTATATAACACAATTTATCACCATCATCCCTTCTTCAATTTATTATTACAATAAATACGACAATAATTTAAATTACTGATCAACACAAATTTATTTCCCAATTCGTATATAATCCTCTGCAGGCTTATGTATGTTACGTGTAAAAATTGCAGCTCAAATAAACTAAGATATACATTTCTTAAGACACTACAAATGTCCAAAGTCTGCCCCAGAGTTCATGTCATCACAATCTTCATCAAATCCGATTTCTTATTAATTAGATAATTTACGCACTAAATAAATTCTAATGAAGATTCACTGATCAAATATGGAAGCAACTGCAGTAGGAAATATGCATGTCAAGTTTAAGGCGTTGGTAAGAAAAATGCCACCATGCAGGCTGCCTGACAAGAACCAAAGGCCCCGTTGCACGCAAGAATTGCCGCCGGTGTTCCAACGCCAGCAGTGACCGTACCGAACGTGGCGCCAGCCGCGGCGTAACACGCCACAACGACGGTCGCACACCCAGCGTAGCAAATCCCGGATGCTGTCGGTCCACTTTGTACTGTCGTTGACATTAATAAGATTAGAATGGCGGAACCAAGTTTGGATACCATTTTGGACGTATGTAGAAAACTGCAAGATTGTGTAGACGACTTATGAATAAATAAATATGTATAACTCAAAGGTTTAGGTTTGACAAAAAAATTGTCAACGCACGTATGTATGAACCTTTTTGAGAACTTACTCAACTTCAGAATAGCAGGGATATGTGTGTATAAATCAAGTTTGCAACAATTATTGTGATGGAGATTTGTTGCTCAGTGAGTTTAAAATTCGGACTGACAATGATTAAGATCGTCGTGTTAATTTATCTACTAATTAATCTTTGGATGTGTGAGATCATTGTGTGTGACTGTAGTTAATATCTATGTTGATGCATTCCTGACGGGATTTGTATGGTATAATGGAATTAAATGGAATACACTTGTCGAATTTACATCCTGAAAAATACGATACAATATTATCTCGGTATTAGTATGTCCATCTTTATTAGGTGCATATCTGACTGAGGACATGCTATAGGCCGACTGATGGGAGAGTCCAAATTGCATGGGTTAATTTTTACGTAGAATGCCGATGCAAATTATCACATTGTATATTTTGTCCATTAGTATTTGCATTGTGTGACAACAAAAAAATAGTTCCGTTTGTGCATATTCTCATGAAATTGGCTTTACCCGTTAACAAATACCGATATTATTGTACATAATTATATGCAGATTTGAATATAAATCAATCAATTCAGTAAATCAGTCATTCATTAGGTTATAGCAACTAGCAAGATGAGTTTCGATGAACCTGTCAAAGTCATGCTGTTTATGGACAACAGACGGACAAAATCTTCACATAAAGTATTCCGAAGTTATATATGTACATATATGTACATATATTTAAATTGATACTTTTAGTACTTCATTCTATCCATTCCAGCAATCGTAACACGCTGCGCAATTGTCACAATTTTTTTCTGAGCTTGTTTGTTAAGACACCTTCTTACATGTTTAAATGCAAGGTTGACAAACAGGCAAATTAATACATATACAGGCAAACTAGTTTCCTCTGGCCTATTACCTTTGAATAATATATGTATGTACATCGGATGTACTACATCAATTTTACCAAAAATAGGATCAATATTTCTCATTCCTTTGTATCATTTCCGCTCTCGTGTGGTATTTCTACGTATATTTTTTTTAAATTCTTATCGCATTTCCAGAAAAGTTGGACCCTTGAACAATGACTGAATCAAATTACCTTTTAATTGTGGCTTTGCTCGTGTCGTATTACACTGCAAATTCAAATTTCGTCGAACCTACGATAGCACCATCTACTATAAATTTGCCTTCCGTTCTAACACATTACTCCCCTTGCCGATATCACCTCATCTTCAACAATATTTCTACCCCAGATTTACCAACTACCCGCAATGTTCCCCTTACAATGACGAAATGTCCCCTATGGAACAATTTCACAGATATTTCATAGCTTTGCGAAATTGTTATTCTATTTGTCACCATAAATTCGCACAAGTTTACCAAATCTCATTCTGAGGCGTTAGGATACTGGATTACTACTCAGAGCGATTATTATTTCAGACTAAATAATAAAATCAGTTTGACCATTTATCCCGATAATTTTTACTTTATCTTAATTCCTGATAGCTCAAACTTATTGTTGTCCGATATCAATTTACCCCTGTACTCACAACCTGGCACATTTGAGTACCAATTAGCTATCAAATTTTCAATTTTACTATTTATCACCGGAAATAGGGTGCGGTTATGTCATCAACGTTTACCGAGTGTCCCAATTTTACAAAATTTTGCCTGCACTACTAGAACTTCAAGTGAAGATATATTAAATAATTTAGACTACCCGCCACCTACGGAAAGGCATCGGATTTAGGGGCCACCAGAAAAGGCTTCATTTCCCATTTAAATGGATTAAATTTACCATTGGATACTTTTGCCATCAACTATGCTTAGATTTCCATTTAAATAACCCATGTTGGCCATTTAAATGGTTCGCCATATAATTAATGTATAATTTTTGTATCCAAATTTACTTCGATAATTTTGCATCGTTACATGATTAACAAAGCCTTTGTAGCTTTTCTAGGCCGGCCAGGGCCAAGCCCGTGCCTGTTGGAACATTCTTTGCAACGAGTTACATCAAAAAATCGAGCCAAAAATTAGGAACCACATGACGCTACGATGACGTAACCCGTGGACGATACACTGTTAGAAATCTGGTGATGTCACGCAGCCTGCGTGACGCAGATATTGATTTCTTGGTATTAAAGTTGCTACCCGTTGGTATTAAAATTATTATAATCCGTAAAAATTTAATACCGAAATGGTAAAACGTTAATAACGAGTTATTACTACACGGTATTATGTACTTATCAAATCAACACCACCTTGGTAGAGTGACTCTACTAGAGTCATATATGAATACCACCCGGTATTATTTTAATTGTGGATTTCTAGGAGTGTAAAGAAGAGAAAATTTACTAAAAATTTGAACTTGGTCCACAGTATTTTGCTTCAAAACGGCGTTATGTGATTCCTAATTTTTGGCTCGATTTTTCTTAGGTGAGGCATAATAGTAACCATGAACACATGAAAAAATGCATGGTTACGGCGAAGCCTAAGTATGCAAACAGACCCCCCCCCCTCCCAAAATTCCACTCAAGATTGTGGCAAAACGGCTAATCATATCAAAATGGTGTAAAAGGCAATCGTGCAGACCTTGCTGGGTAGATGATGCCCGTCAGGTCTAGAAACATGACAATCTTATTTTAACCCATTTTAAATCGATTTTAAACTTTCAAACGACTTGCAAATTCACTTTTGCAATGCAAAGGTTGTGACTCGTCTATGTTTTAATGTGCGGAAATCTATAACGCGTCATTTAAAACAAACCCGAGCGAAATCGGATAAGAAATGAAAAAGTTTTCTTGGTAGCATGTGCAGCCAGTTACGTTACTTGTAATGTTTCTTCATTACTTATAATAAATACTCGTTTCTATTAGCAACCAGCACAATAGAAACATGTAAGCTCTGCACTTACATATGCAAATATCTAAACATGTAAATATGTATGTACATGTATGCACTTTTAGAAATCCAGTATTAAAATAGTACCAAGTGGTATTCAGAAATGACTACAAAAATGGTATTCATAACTAATGCTCTGACGTAATCATGTTTCGTTTTCTCCCATGTGAGTAAAATTTCACGGTGAAAATGCAAATTCTCTTTCACGTTTTCCATCATAACTTTGTTTAATTAAACTGAGCATTATGAAAAATCCTGAAACACGTGTTTAATCATTTATCTAAGAATACATGATTATCATTTTTTCGTCAAAATATAAACAGGTATGAATGTATGCATGTATGAGCAACTGACAATAAAACCTTTTTCAGGCTACACCGGGATTGTCTACCGATCAATATATTAAAATCCTGCCAGCCAATAATTAGCAATTACATGATACTTATCCTTTGAATGTGTTTTTAATCGTAAGTAAATTCCTAAGAGGTGCGTGAGTTGTAAATTCACGTTAGTTAAATGTGAGTGTGTGTATGTTAGAGTGTAGCGAAACTTGAATTACTGTGCACCAAATTCTAGCATAAGGCTCTATGTTGTGTAAATGATTCGTAGACAACTTCAATTGGTTAATTTTAAATTAATAGTAACTGGTTTATTTCTGGTTTAATTCATAAGTACATACAGACTTGCATGATACTATTTCTATTATTAATGGTTAATATGGGGTATTGTGATACAACTATTTCTTATGGGTAACCTGATACAATTCCTATGGGTAATTTGATACAAATAATTTTGCAATCTCAATTTCTCATTTGAGGCAATTTGAGACTTGCGATTCACTCTTGTGCAGAACAACCCTGTGTTACAAAAATATTAAATGGGCGTTACGCAGGCTCTGGTCCGTGGCTACCTTTATACTGCAGAGCGGACGGAGAAGCACCCGTGTATGCTAACTAATACATTCCATTTTCCACTAAAAATAAATCTATTTGCAAGTTATGCAAGTTATGTAAGTTACATAAATACCGTTGTTTGTTCAACATTGGAACAATACATGCATACATAGCTTACTACCATTTTACCTGTTTAGCAAACTGCAAAACTGGACAAAACTGGACAACTCAATCTACATAAGATGAGTTTGCAAGATGTGAAAGCGATGCAGCGTAACATACCTGCCATCACTTCCGCATATACATTGATTTGCATGTTTCTACTAAAATGCCTATGTAAATTGCGCTCAATCTGCATCTTTAAATGCAGACTGACAAAAATGCAATCTACACATTCCAACTCAAAAATACATACATATTCCTACATATTAGGAATCTGAACAGAATGTATGTGCCTCGCTGGGGCAGACGTGCTCAAAAATTTAAAAAATGTACTTTCTTGTTTGGTTATCATGCTTTTATAAAGGTGTTTCTACTATAAATTTGAATATCTTATTAAGTGGCCATATAGAAATTTAGATGGGTCCGAAAATATTTGTTAATGGCCAAAAGTAGCTTCAGGAATTTTATCCATTTAAATCGGAAAAAAATCCTTTTTAGATGGCCTCAAAATATAGTTCCCCTACGGAAACTGGAGCGATAACTCGTATAGTACGAATAATCCAGAATTATCCGAAATTGTAATTACTGCGGCACTAAATAAACTTAATGCCACCAGACATCTTGGGATTATTGGGTGTCATTCTGTTCGTAACGATCGTTGCCACTACCCGACGTTCCGTCTCGAAAATCTTGTCAGTTATGGAATTCGTACCCAAATTATTATTACATCGTTTCCAGGCTTGTCCTTCTTCTCTTGCTACCTGGAGTCAAATGGGGTGTCATTTTCCCTGTATTTAGCACCGTACGACCCTTTCGTGTGGATTGGCACAGTTATCATGCTTCTCTTATCATTGGGAGTTTTCTTTTGGAACAATCAATTCTACCTGTTTAACCTGTTCTTATACTTTTTCGGTTGTCTCATCGACGAAGTGAGCTGCCTCCCGAAAATATTGAGGGATTTCCTTCCCTTCCGACTCTTAAGTGTTATCTGGCTCCTTGTAGGCATGCTGATAAGCAATTGTTACTTGTGTCTTTTCATCACCAATTTAAACTCACCCCTCCCAGGGGAACGGGTCGATACGTATGAAAAAATTTCATGCTACGAGAAACCCAAGACAATTTTAAGCGGGATGATCGAAGATAGATTCTACGCACGGGAGAACTTATCTGTAGAAGCCGGTAAAGCCGCAAATTTGAATATTCCCCCAATAGTAAAATATTTGGAGGGATCTTGTTACGCAATTTTGTCTCAATTCGTACTAAATGTTGGGAGAAAATATCGTTTTATAAATTACAATTTTGCGGCATACTTCTTTAATAATGTGTTCTATCAGACGGAAGAATTTCCACCGCATTTACAACGTTTAGTTTATTCAATGATGAATCCAAAGATTCGTTGGTATCCGGAGAAAGTGAAATTTTTAGAGGACACAACAACTGCCAACAGAGTAAATCAGGTTATCGAGGAGGAAATTTTACGGTGTGAGAAGTCAGCTTATATCGGGCCATCGAGTGAGATCGAGACCTATTATGATTACTTTATAAGAAATTACCCCACCAAAAAATGGTATCGGGGAGAGAAAACCATTCTTGAAAGGTCGTTCGGGTTTACCTTCCATGTCGGACGGGAATCACGGATGGTTCGATATTTTAGAATGTTTTTGGATGCCGGGATTTACAATCGAGTCCTTAACCTGGTTACTCTCAATGCAACGTTATTTCGAGAAAGGGAGGCAAAAGATAAGAAATTTCGCTATTCCACCTCCGTCCAGGCGGTCAGACTTGTCGACAGTGTGCAAACTATTTTTATTCTGCTCGCCACATGTCTTGTGGTATGCTTTTGTTTAGCGATTTTCGAATATGTGAAATATAATGGGGCAATTATCAGGAAGAGGGTGACATTAATTTTGGCAAAAAGTATAGAAACTCTTAAATTTAGGCGTCATAAGAAAATACGTGGCCAAATCAAAGGCATGCAACAAAATGAAGGCCAGAGGCATGGAACTTAAATATACGCTCAATTTAGTGTTTGATATAAATATGTAAGTTAAATGCTGTCTGTTTTTCAGTTTAAAATATGAAGTTATTTAGTGTCAATGCATACAAATAAATCAAACGGCACAACGTACCCCAACCAATAACAAGTTACCTGACTGCCTAGGCGGCTTGCACCCGTGAGCACAACGGACAGATGACCGGGCATTAATTTTTTGTCAATCATTTTACAAGACTGATTCGCACTGGAATAAATACTTGTGGAAATATATGTACTTAAGGTAATTAATTACAATTACTTATTACGAAAATCTAAGCCCATCAGTTAATATGTACTGTCATTCATTAAGAACCTGTGACTTTGCGTATTAGATGTGGTGCCCAATTAAGAAAAATATTTATTTCATATTTTAGCTAACACAAGTTTAAGGTAAGGTTTCTAGTCTATTGGGCTTAAGTTTAAATTAGACAATTTTTATATTTCATATTTTGCAGGCAAAACTTGGATCCCTGTAATCTTCCGAAGCAAAAACGCAATCTAAATATCTAAACAAGTTGAACGAAATGTAAGTTTTAGTCTATCAGCAGCATGCATAAATTTAAATTACCATTCCAATCAACAAGCCCACTTTGCGGATTTAGCAGAACTTAGTTTTAATATTTTTGTGTTTGTTACATTTTTGTAGATTTTTAAGATGGACGATAATATTATCAAACATTTTTTCCAATTGGCCCTGAAAGGAGGTGGTGAGGCGACATTGGCAGTAAAATCCCAATGGACTAACAAGGCTAACCTCTTAGCACATCAGGAATACTTTATCCAGTTGGAAAATGAATATGCTGCTAATTCAGAACAGCTCTTCCACTCCACAGTCACACCCACGCATCGTGGAGGTAGCAACAAGGGAATAAAATTGCTGGAGAAACATCGTGTCAACATTGCCACCTTGTTGGATCATGTCAACAACGTGATTGACGGCAAGTTCTTTCTCTGTCGTACAATCTCTCCCACGTCAAAGATGACAGGAATCATGCTAATTGTTGAGGATCCTGAAGGCGAAAAAGCTCTTCGACTCGCCCTATACAATTATTCTGAATTGACGGGTGACAATTTGAATCTTCTCTTCCCCGTGGGATTAATCATGGCTGTGAAAAGTCCATTCCTCAAGGTGGGCATGGACGGCGGTCTCCTTCTCCGTTGCGATAATCCTGCCAACCTTATCATCATTTCGGAATCAAATTTTACCACCATGTTTCCAAATCTCGGCTGGAAGGGGACCATCGAGGCGAAATATCTGCTCAAAACGAAGAAATCAGCAAATGAGGAGAAGGTCGTGCAAGCGAAAAACTCTGGAAACAAGGCATTCATCGAGAAGAAATATTTTGACGCGATTCGGTTCTACACGGATGGACTGGAGCTTTGTAAAGATGTGGAGGTGAAAATCGAACTCTTATCAAATCGAGCCGCTGCTTATATCAGTCTTGGTTGTTATCGGGTCGCACTTATCGATGCTACCGCCGTTCTGCAGCGAGATCCCGGCCACATCAAAGGAATCTATCGAAATGTGCGGGCTCTCTGGGGACTCGGTCGGTACGAGGAAGGATTGACCTTTCTAAAAAGAAAATTTAAGAAAATCCCAGCTCTCAAGAAGGAAACGGTCCTATCCGATCTGCAAAATTTGGGGGAGCAGTTTGTCATCCAACATGAAACTGGGATCTACGACATGGCAAACATTATCAAGACAAGTGATCATGATAATAAGAATCCTGACTTGGCCGAATTTATGGGGGCCTTGGAAATTGCAGAGATTCCGGGAAAGGGTCGCGGCCTCGTGGCGAAGAAAGACTTCAAGGCTGGCGATCTTCTCATGTGCTGCAAAGCTTTCGTTAACTACAAACCCGACCAAGAACCCAACGGGGATATTCATTTATCAGTGGACACGTTGGCGAAAAAGATATCAGATCACGACTTTGTCATTGCGGGCAAAGTCGCGCAGAAAATTTCACTTGATGCTGAATTGGGGACGGAATTTTATGAACTTTTCGCTGGCCGAGACTTTGACACAACTCAAGAAGAAGATGACGACAATAGGATCCACCGGATCGTGGCGATCAACAGTTTCTCTCCTCGAAATACCGATTCGACCATAAAAATCAGCGGGGTTTGGATTACTCCTTCATACTTTAACCATTCTTGCATCGACGCCAATGCTTTGTGGACGGTTTACGGGGATTTCATGTTCGTTCGTGCCGTGGTGCCGATTCGTGAAGGGGAAGAGGTCACCATTTCGTATACGAATACAGAGAGGGATTTTTCAGCGAGGAAGGCTAATTTTAAAGATTTGGACTTTACATGCTCCTGCCTCCTCTGTGAGATTCAAGAAGGTGAAGAGGCATCAACCAGGGAACGTAGGAAGCAGGTCATGAAATCTATTAAGTTTGCCGCGCTGGGGGACTTGTGTCCAAAAAATGTGAGGAAGATACTCAAGAATATTTCAGAGTTGGAGTCACTGCAAAAAATCTACCCAAAGTTGCACGTTTTTTTCAACGATGAAATATTTACCTACTTGGGATCCAAACTCGCAGAGGCAGGCATGTTCCGAGATTTTTTGTTTATCATGGAAAAGGTGATTTGAAATATTTTATAAAATCAGTATGATGCAAGTAAATAATTGCGTTTTGTATTTTTTTTGCCAGATTCACTTCGTCACTGAAGATTCGGTAATGTGTATGAGTGCTGTGGCAGCATCTTCGAATATTTTGGGGGCTCATTTACTCAGTGAGGCGGCGAACGTGTCAGTTATTAAGAAGTGGATCAAGATTGTGAAGCATGATTTGATTGTGGCGTATGGATGTCTCGAACCGATGCGGATTCAGGCGCCTAATATTTTGAAGAGATTGAAAACCATGGGGTTTAAGTGGTAAGCATTTCAAATATAAATATATGTACGATTTCGATATTTTTTTTATAAGTTTATTAAGTTAGTGTTTGTTTTCAGGTAATAATATCACCGTGATTTTGATTGATGACTCCTTCTGGATAACTGCTTTCATTTTTTGGTTTAAAATTTTCCGTATAACTCCATTTTTATGAGTTAAATATTTGATACACATGTTGAATTACTTATTCATTTTGATTATACATAAAAATAATATAGAGTAGTGACCTGATTTATAGATGTAGTAGTAATGTATGACACTGTCTAAATAATGTGACCGCCTGACGAGGTCAGAAATAAATATGTGCGAAAATGGTTTTCATAATCAATATTTATGAACGCTTTACATTTATTGAAGGGTGACACCTTTTACATCTTGCATGGAAACGTGTATAAATAACTTCAAATTAATTTAATATTGAAGGTGCACGTGCACTGCACAATCTCGAGCCGTTATTTACATTTACAGTAATTAAATTCCAATACTATGTACAACTCTGTTAAATTCTCATTGACTCTTGGAAATTTTGAAGTCACGTTACAATTGTCTTTTTTATTTCTGATTACAAAAATGATCAAAATGTGCCCGAGTAAGAGAAAGTAGGTGCTACGTAACCCGTTCAATTGTCAATGTGTCCTTCCATTTTTATGCAATGTTGAATCAATCATTCCAAATCGATTAATTGTTATCAAGGTGTCGGACGAGTAGGTGCATATAATGTCACTGTTCTGTATCATAAATTCGTCACCAATTAGCCTATATATAACCTTAGTTTTAATCCTGGTCCTAATTTCCCAAACGTTATTACTTCCTGCATGTGGGAAGCCGCACGACGCCGATTTCGACTGGGAACAAGGCCTCAACTCTGTCGATAGTGGTGATAACCTGGACGGTAAATTGCGCAAAATTTTATAATCCTTTGATAGTTATATATAAGTTATGCTAAATGCTAGAGTTGCACAATGGTCAGGGCACTCAAATTTGTGGCATGGCATATATGTCAGATATACATATTTACATGCATTTACTTACCACCCATCCAAAATAGGTAGAAAACGCCGAAAATGGAAAACATAAGAAATTCATCTTTCTCCATTTTTCCATTATAAAAATGTAAAGATTAGTAATAATTAGTAAAAATACGTGCGAAACTGGTTTCTTTTTCCTATCGCCACCCCACCGTTTTCCAATTTTTGCCAATTTGGGCGATAAATACCACTTTGTCCCATGTTCCCCGATTTTTCTCACCTGTCTTAGGAAAAATGTTTTTACATGGAAAAACGAACCCTGAATGTCATACTCTTAAACGTTGACCCCTCCCATTTTTGTACAGGTTTCGACGAGGAAGATCTGTCCGAATTTTGCACGATTAATAAGAAACCTTACGGGAGAAGCTTATCTAAACCGCAAGATGTCGAATTAATCCACTTGCTCACGAATGATTTTGTCGCTACCGGAACAAGAGGCGGGGCAAAAACTAAAGAGGATAAAATCGTCGACGATGCATTAGCCGGATGCCCAACGACCGAAAAAACTACACCTTTCATAGATATGGATCCCGGTTTCAGAAGCGTTTCTAGAAAAATCGTTAACGCATTGGCGGGTAGAGTTGAGAATAAATTTAAACTTCGCGCCAGAAATTACTTATTAAGAATTTTACCTTGCAGCCCAAAAAACTAGGAAGGACGTGGAAAAGTTGGCCGCCGCTTTCAAAGCTGATCCTCGCGTGAATTATCACCTCTTTTGGAACAGTTTTATGAAAGCGATACAAGTTCGAGACGACTTTAGAGGGGCTGAGTTGCCATTGGGAGTGGAGTTTCAACCGGAAATGTTCATCCCCTCGGAAGTTATGACGCAAATAACGTCCACCAAAGATGACAGTGATAAGGCAGATAAATACATACTAAATTCATATTTAACTCCCGAAATTCAAAGAGCAAAAGCTTAAAATTATCAAAATTTCAGGAAGTATTTCTTATCGACGAATCCCTCGGGAAACGAAATGGCAAAGAAAATCTGTTGTTCTATTTCCGCGAAGATATCGGATTGAACTCACATCATCAATATTGGCACTTATCCCACGCGTTCGACTCGAAACGAAAATGTACCCCGAAGGACAAGAACGTGTACAATTGTCATGAGGACAGACGGGGAGAGTTGTTTTGGCTTATGCATAAAACAATACTGTCAAGGTTTGTGTGACCTGACCTTGAATTCAAAACGTTCACAATGCGATATTTTTCTTTAGCGTTTATATAAACAGCACCATGTCCATGATACCCTTACTGAATTTTGCAAATTGTTTGCCATTACAATCAGTAACAGATACAAGAATGTAGCGGAAGCGAAGTGCTGAAAATGCTGTATTTAATAAATATGCAATAGAGTATCGATAGGAATTGTTATGCTACGCAACCCATAATTTTGATATTTTTGATTTGTCAACGTTTCTTGACCTTTGACCTCGCTTACCCAGCTATCAGGTCGGCGAACGTAGAAATGATAGCAATTTCTGAAATCACCGTTCTTAATAAAGCCTAAAAGTGTAAGCTAAAATTTCGACTCTTTTGACCTCACCATCCTGGTGCCGTAACCTTTTATGCCTAGAAGGTCAGTTAAAGAACTTTCTCTTACCAAAATTACGTAGCTGTCGATATCCTAAAACAGAACTCAAAAAAATTTATGGATGCGAGACTTATCGTGCTAAGATACAGATGGACGGACGGACGAATAGATCTCAATAAGTTTATTGAGATCTACATAGTCGACTCCCTCTGCTTCTTAATAATTTGATGCAACACATTAATTGCAGGTACCACATGGACCGCTTAGCTGTTTGCCTCCCTGATTTGGAAGAATATCGATTAACACTTGGCGGCGTTATTAATACCGCATATTATCCTGTCGTGAAGTTGAAACCGGACGGAACCACGGTGTGGGGCGAGAGACCGGAAGGGATGCAATGGCCGGTATGGTCTACATTTATAAGAATTGTCAGAAATGCTAAATTTTAGCTGGTAAATTATATAGGAGGCAATTGTGCTTACAAACGACGACGCCAAGCCTGGCGTTTGTAACACAACTACTCTCAAGACGGAAGACCTCGTACGAAATTTGTACCATATTTACGGTGCCATCAATGAAGGCAGATATGTCGATACGGTTGGTTTTAAAAAAAATTATTTATTAAACTATTTGAAATATGAAAAAGAAAAAAACTGTAATCGCAGAAGAAAAAATCTTTTGCTTTAACCCTCGACGTGTTAGGAAACATGCACGAAGGGTCGGATCTAACCCCGAATTTCGACGTTTATGGGACCGTGCATAATATGGGACATTTGTTCATTGCACAACTAACTAATAGCAAAGATACCGTGAGTCAAGTCAATCAATTCTTGCATAAATTATCAATAATAAAACAACTAATTTTTTGCAGACTGGAGTTATGGGGGTAAATTTTAAATTTACTTGGGAGGAATTTTAATTTTATTTAAGCTCTGGCACGTTTTAAAAAATAGGATACGTCAACCGCGATGAGAGACCCAATGTTTTATCGGTGGCATTATTTTGTGTCAAACAACATCGACGAATTTCTCCGCACGCTGCCACCGCATGAGGCTGACAAGGTATTGATTTCTAAATTTAAAAAAGGTTCAGAATTTATGTAACGCTTGACACCCTATCGTACACTTAAATGTTCTATCCACAGTGTTCATTATGGGTAGTTATCAAGCCTTTGCGTACATAACTTCTCAACGTTTCCTCCTCCATAAATAAGTTAATTCATTGCCGTGAAAACAACACAACACCTGCAAGAAATTACTGCAAAATTTTTTTGCAGCAATAAATTCTTGCAGGGTACAAGAAATGCATGAAATAAGCCCTCTAACGGACGGTCCCAATCATTTAGTGTTGGACAGGTGAGGCCTATTCCTTGTATTTCTTGTACCTTTCACTTGCACTTCTTCCAATTTCTTGCGGTGCAGTGTAAGAATTTCTTGGCAAGAAATATGGAAAAGGGGCAAGGAGTAAACCCTGCTTTTCTTTATATAGGGAGAATTTCCCTTTCTCTGGAAGGACGTTATGGTGGAATCCGTCGCCATAGAGGAAGTTAAGAGTTGCCTGACAACATCAAATTCGCTCAACACCTTTTTTAAAAAACAACAAGTAAAGATAACCATTCCGAGGTTGAACACGACGAAACGGCTCCTCTTCAAGTCTCTGGATCACAGAGATTTTAACTACGTCATCAAAGTCGTAAGGAAAAATAGACTGGTTTCCTACGCATTTCTTAAAGTCCTTGACAAAAAATTCTAAATGTGTTGCTAGCAAAACAAAGGGAAACAGAAAGTTAAGGGAACAGTGCGAATATTTATTGCACCCGTTCACCGAATCGGTACCACAGAGTCGAGCCGGATGTCATTGTTAGAGCAGAGAAAACATATCTTTCCCCTCGATATTTATAACGTTGATAGTAAGTTTTTTGAAAATTATTTATCATAATTTTAATCTACACTCTTAGAAATTCAATATTCAAATATACCAGCGGTATTCATATTTATATATGCGACTCTCCCAAAGTTATATCGATAAGTAATATCATGTAGTAATAGCTCGATATGAAAATTTTACCATATTGATAGTAAATTTTTACGGTCCGGATAATGTTTTAATACCAAGCGGTAGCAACTATAATAACTACCAAAAAATCAACACTTGAGCGACTACGCAAGATTTCTAATAGTGTCTGCATTGCCAATTTTACAAATAGACAATCTACTCTTCAAGTTCATGGAATACTTAATTGAGCAAAATGTACACCATTTTTTCGGGTTATGTACAAACATCTGAGGATAAGCAAAAAAATGGCCATAAAGCTTCTTGAATTTTACAGTAAAACCTGGCAAGCAAACTATTACGCGATCGTCACTCGATTCGACGGTTACGACGGCACGAACAATCGGTGGCTCCCTCGATGGCGCGTCCATCTTTAACTGTAAGGACAACCGATGTGGGTGTGGCGTTCCGCACAATCTTCTCATCCCCAGAGGCCGGGAGGGGTCCGGGATGCAATTTGAGGTCATCGTGCTCATCACGGACGGGAAAAAGTACGTATGGGATTTTGACAAGGAGAAAGATGAGAAAATCAGTGGGTGCAAATTGGCACCCGTTCTTTGCAGCCTGCCCGGTTTTGGGGGGAGAAAGTACCCGGATTTGACTCTTCCGATGGGATATCCGTTTGACCGATTGCCTTTCAAAGCGCCAGCGGATGTTCAGCTCAGCCATCAACGGCGTGTCGAGACGATGGAGGACTATGTCAAGGCGGTGGCAAATATGGGCTTGGCGAGGGTAAGAGGAACCTTTCATGAATTATGGAACACATAGACTTAGGGCAAGAATTGTTATGTTTTAAGTCGGGGTCCTTTGTGTCACATAATTTATGAATGGCCTTTAGTGTTTCTAGTGACATTTGATTGTATATTTCATACAATTATTAAATATTTAGAAATTTTGGTATCAGTTAAGAACTTCCTTGTTTTGGAATAGATAACAATCACCCATCATAACTTATTTGTCAAACGACAAGACTGGAACAGCAGAGAAAATGCGCAAGACATCAAACAAAGGCACCGAACACACATGTGTCCCAATTGGGTCAAAAATTTGTGAGAATTCTCGAAATGGGATTATCAAAAATGCAGGGATTCTATTTAGTCGTTATCTTTGTAACAAATTGTCAAATATTTCTAAATATGTACATTAATTTAGTATTACTTATCCGCGTACTTCATTTTCATAATGCTAGGTTACCTATAATTTTTAAATTAAATAAATGGACATGTAGGAGGTTTGAATAAATTGTTTTGCATACAAATGCTTCATCCGCAAATTTAATTGGTACATCAATGCATCATATTCAAAAACCGTAAGTCTGTATTTTTAATCATTGGAAACTTACATTTATTTATTTTTGTGCAGACATATTTTTTTAACTCGTAACTTTTATTGTTTAAGTAAATATTTATTAAAATATCACAATTCATCATTTCTCCGATAATCGAATATTATTTCAGAAAAATTGGAAACTAAAATTTACAGCGAATAACAATAGTTGTCCATTTTCTTCAACTCCAAATGCATAATAATAGACTTACTTATTTTATACCTGCTAATTAAATAAATCTTAACATCTGCCTAAATGTTGCTCGTTGTCAATCTACTCGTATAAAATTTAAATTGTTCAATTTTAAAAATACATCTGTATCTTTCTATTTGTATCTTCTTCGCTCAGCAAGCACGCACACAACCAATGAAATCAATATCCACCCAAATGCCGGTGTAAATCCAACCGCGACAACGGGATGCGTAATGTCCCAGCCCCTCGTACAAAGTGATCTCATCGCGTCGACCATTAAGGTCAGAGGAGAAAGCTGGTACAACTGGCGGAGAGGCCATATCGCCATTTCCATGGGCCACATAACACCTAAAAAACATATGAGAACCTATGTAGAATTGCTTTAATTCTTTACTTATTAACATATTTACATATCTAAATGCATAAATAATCCTCACCATTCGCATACATCTCAACGTATGTGACCATTATGATCATGAACAATGTTTCAATTGCGCTATCCAGCAGCAAACTGATCATGAAACCTATGAAGTTTTTTAAAATACTGATTGGTTGTTTGAGATTAATTAGTGTTGAAAGAAACACGTATTATTTTATGAAATCTGCTGATTATGGGCAGTGGCTTCGGAAAGCGTGGGGACATTTGAGGACATTAACATTATAGGATAGGGGATGGAGGGGTTTATGTATATAACATGAGCAGATTATGGGGACATTGTCCCTCTGTCCCAACGCTTCCGCGGATACTGATTATGACATACCCATCAGTACTGAACAAATTGACGCCATGTACAGCAAGGCCACCGTGACGAGCCACGAACCATGTATCACCATTCCATACCACCCGCACAATAAGGCCAAAAAAATTCCAATCTGCATTAATATAATGATACTTTGGGTAGCACTGTCGGCCACGAGTCGATGCCATAGCAGCACGCCGGCCACGTGGTCTCTCTGCTCAAGCCCGGCCCCGCGGTCCTGCACCCACACAACGCCGACCGATATTGACATGATCGTCATCATCCTACAAATTTACATACATTCAAAATCTGTCTCATACAATTTTAGCACCACCACCACGCAGTCAAATTTCTGAGATAAGCACTCACATAATGATGAGACCCGGCTGCATGTACTCAATGTAGTCAAACACTCGGGCAGAACCATAAGTTGTGTGAAACTATGGAAGAAAAAATTATTACTAATTGTATCAAGTATTCATAAAAATAGATAATAATGAAATATGTATGTATTTGAGTTTCGTATGTACGTGAAGTGGTGGTCGAAAAGCGTCCCCATAATAATCACAGGCAGACAAGATGGCTTCCATATAGACTAGATATTTGTCTAAAATGTTCTTTTTCGCCCAAAATGTTAACAACATGTCTAGCAAGTGTAGAGGCAAATTAATTGGTCAATATGTCTTAAAATGTAGATATTTAATTAAGTATATGATCTACATATGTAGCACTTACTTGCCTCGTCCATCCGGACAGATATCGTTGAGCCAAGAATTGTCTCGTTATCCGCAAAATTCCCCTGCGACAATCGACTCTTTAGATTTGCCGTATAATCAGGAGGAAAGTATACGAGTCCCATAGTTCGACCTTGCTTAATTTGGTCAAGGCCATCATTGTATGAGTTTGTCGGAATCTGTGAAAATTTCGTAAATATTTTACATGATTAATGAGAAAATAGCACGTGGGATTAATTAGATATGTACCCAAATGAACTCGTTTTCGCCAAATAAGGAGATAAAATGGCAAATCCCGATATTAGAGAAGCACGCCGGTGCAGATTGAAATGTGCTGTTCCTCCCACAATATTCTCGTAGGGCGAAAGTGTCGGTGAAATTGAAATCATCGTGATGTGCAAGTCCGAATTTTATTCGCTTCGGTTCTGGGCCCATTACGTTTTGAAAATTAAAGACGCACATTACTGGAAGAAGAAGTTCCCACATGTGGAGTCTGGTGTGGAAAAATTATTTAATCAATTATGGGCTATGAAACTATTGATGATTGAAATAATTCACGCGGATGTTTATAAACCCTTAAATCATGTTGTTTTGTAAAATCAGTCGTTTATAAATATATGTATGGATGCATGTTATGATACCAAGCGATATCATGTAACCTATGTGTGCAAGCAAAGTTGTAAATATCAAGAATAAATATTAATATGCACATACATATAATGTGATTATCGTAATATTTAAATATAAAATATTTAGGCAATTCACGTTGTCAATTGTAACTTGAAAAATCCGTAAGTTTTGTAAAGTAATTTTACAAACTTGTACAAAATAAGAAGACGCCCTTGATCTGAGTAAGGTTACAAAAGTGTGTATGCTGATTTTCCTCCGAAATATTTGTAATTTTTTTTTTAATTTACAGAATTTACGAATTTTATAATGTTGCCAAGGCCTGTGTGAATTGCCTCGTTATCTTTGACCAAACTTAGATAAGGCAATCTCTTAAAGAAATTAAAACCCAAACTTTTTCGAAAGTTACACAAATTTTTCAGTTACAAATATCAGAGTGAAATGTGAAGCGACAAGCGAAAAAATATAAACATATGCACATATAAAAAATTGCTAAAAATAAAACCTGAAATCTCTCCGGTGTCGATGTATCCATTTATAAATAAGCGCCCAGATAATGGATAAGTTGTTACGTTGTACATTTAACGAAGGCGATGAATTCCTTGAAGGGACGATGAACTGCTTCGACTCGAAAAAAGCTTCTTCCTTCAATATTTTATATTTTGGCGAATTAAAATTCGCATTCCTCGTCACTTCATTATTTTTGCACAGCTCTAGGACCACATCATTTAATGAGGTAGAGTTGTGAGAAGCGAGTAACGTATTAGGGTTCTCCTCAGCTATAAGTTGACCATTACGCATTACGCCGATCTGTAATTTAAATTTTGGTGGTAAGATAAAATGAATAAAATTTCAGTATTTTCTCGACAAACCTTATCACAGGATTTTATTTCTTCCAGATAGTGCGTGGAAATTATTATAGTTGTCCCACAATCTCTGGATATTTCGAGCAGATAATTCCAAATTCTAAATTATTTAGTACAAAATTTGAATTCATAGCCATAGTGTAGAAAACATTAGGCGTACTCGAAACAACATCCTCACAGCGTCACAACTCACGTAACAAATTAATTTTGAAAGCTCAGAGAATTTGGGTGTAAGTGGATTTCGATAAGTTATAAAAAGAGATTAATGGGTTATTGATAACTTCTAAAATTCCGTAGCTTTCCAGCCAAAGTTTTAGGAAATTTTGCCAATTCAGTCTGGTTCAAGTGCCGGGGGCTTGGAACTTAGGACAGGGGAAACGTCACCCAAAAGTTCCGATCCCCTGGACATTTTAGTTATGCAAGTTACAGGGAAACGGAACCCACTGGTCGCAGGATTTAGCGGGTTTCGATTCCCCGGTACCCGAGATTTTTCTTAGATTTTTCATAAATTGGATATATTTTAGGAAAAAAATTTTATTGTCTTAAATGAACCTCCCACAAATGAGGAACATTGGATAAAAAAATTAGAATTTTTTATAGTCGCGCAGGTTCCTAAAATCACAAATTTCTGACAAATTTGAGGAGCGGCAAGCTCAAAAAGGTACGGGGAATCGTCACCCAAAAATTATTTTCTGGGAAAAATACGATTATTTTGAGGGAAAGATAATTGTAACACGATAATAACGTAATAATTGTAACAATAACTGAAAAATAATCGTATTTTTCCCAGAAAATAATTTTTGGGTGACGATTTCCCGTACCTTTTTGAGCTTGCCGCTCCTCAAATTTGTCAGAAATTTGTGATTTTAGGAACCTGCCTGGGACTATAAAAAATTCTAAGTTTCTTATCCAATGTTCCTCATTTGTGGGAGGTTAATTTGAGACAATAAAATTTTTTTCCTAAAATATATCCAATTTATGAAACATCTAAGAAAAATCTTGGGTTCCGGGGAATGGTAACTTTTATCTAATAGGGTACCGGGGAATCGAAACCCGCTAAATCCTGCGACCAGTGGGTTCCGTTTCCCTGTAACTTGCATAACTAAAATGTCCAGGGGATCGGAACTTTTGGGTGACGTTTCCCCTGTCCTAAGTTTCAAGCCCCCGGCACTTGAACCAGCCTGCAATTTTGAAAGCTATATTATTATTTAGGAGATACATAGATACATGTGCGAAAGTTGTTGTGAGTAGGCCTATATATTGGTACAGTAAAAAATGTAGGAAAATGCACTACTTTTGTCTTAAAAGTGGATCCAATCCAACAATTGGTTCATCAAGCACGAGCAGTCTTGGATTATGAATCATCGCCGCGGCCAAGGACACCCTCCTCTTTTGCCCACCGCTATAAATAAATAAATTTATTTATTCACTACATTTACATTTTTATAACTCTAAAATTCGATCCAACGCATCCAACGCATTCAAGTATCCAACGCCACAAGCATGTCAACAATTCTTCGGAATTTCCAGCAATAACAAATACTTTTTCAAATTTTTTTACGCAATTCTTGCTAACAAAATACAACATTTTAAAAATAAAAAGATGCCCCCGATCTGAATAAAGTTCCAAGAATTTGTAAGGTAATTTTGAATAGATATATTTGTAAAATTTTGGTAAAAGTTTGTAAGTTTACAGAATTGACGGATTTTACAATGTTACCAAGGACTGCGTGAATTGCCTCTTGACAAATAAAATCAGCTTTTCCTCATTTTCCACTAAAACTTCCGTGTAACCGTATTGATTTAGTTAATGTGACGATATGACACGGTAAAAATTTTATGTACCTTAATTCAATAATTGGAGTATGGAGCTCTTTAATGTCGAGGAAATTGGTAAGAAAATTTAGTCTTGACTTAAACTCGTTTGCATCCATGCCGAACAAAATTCCAAAATATTTCAGCACTTCTGCCACCGATAGGATTTCCAAGAGGGCCATGTCCTAAGAATTTGAATACGTATTTTTAAATTACTGTGTGGTGGGTGTGATAAAATTGTGCATGTTACTTACCTGCGGCATGAATCCGCAGATTCGGCCGAGATTACTGGGACGAGGTTGGTTAAAAATGGTGACCTGACCAGAGTCAAGTTGGCGCAATCCGACCAAGCACGATAGAAGCGTCGTTTTTCTGAATAATTGTCATACAAATTGTTGAGTTAGGTTAGGATTCAAGTCAATCCACGTACACGATTGTACCATTCATGCATATTTTGCAAAGTTTGCAAAATTACATAGGGCGTATGCACTCTTGATTACGTCTTATTTAGCGTCGCAACTTTGTATTTTGCAAATTTGCGAAACTCATGTGTCGTGTAAGGGATTCACAAAATATGATTTCGCAAATCTGCATAAACACTTCTGCTATCCTCCTTTTCAAATTTAATTTCTGTTGATTATTTGAAATTTCTAAAGCATTTGATACAGAGGGTGAGTTTGCAAAATAATCTATCAAGATAAAAACATGACCAAATATAAAAACATGGTGGGTAAATTTACGAAAAAAATCTCATGGTTTTCCAGCGATGTGAGCATGTATGTCTTTACATACGTTCTTACGAAACTTGTTTACGTTGCAATACAAATCAAAATATTTATCGCACGGCTTGGATGCCTGGTTGACCTAGAACTTCATCGTTTATTATTGCCCACACGCCAGGATTTTGACCTGCCTTCCCACAATAAACTAAACACGCGTTTTTCATTAACCCTCAATTCTTTGGTTTTTAATTATAAATTCAAATATAGCTGTTATTCTTCCAACTCTCGTATGTAGCTATCTTCATAATCAGTAATTTGACCAGGAAACTGCAACCATTGCACGCTAAAATTTGCAGTACAAACGGTAAATATGTGGAGTAAGGAAAATTCTCGCGTCCAAAAAAGTGCAACTCATTCAATATCGTGAGAGTGTTATACGTACAAATTCATTCACAATTTAATTGTGAAAATATTTAGTTGAATATGTCCTGCGCTTCTAACATTGACTCAATTTTATAACTTATCTGTAACCAGGGTAAGGAAAACCCCGGGGTTTTGCTATTGAAAACCCATACCCCGGGGTTTTACCTGGGTTTTGCGGGTAGTCGGGGTAGTCGGGGTAGTCGGGGTAGTCGGGGTTTTGGGGGCAAACTGAGTCAGTGTATTAAGACATTAACATCTCACGTATTAAGTTTAGAAATTAATAAAAAAAATCAGTTTTTCAGTAATTTCGCAAGAAAACTGCTTATTAATTATATTTTAATAACTAAATAATTTGTTGAATTGCTAGTAATGCCCTGTTATCATATTTTGTAAAATTTGAAAACCCCGACTACCCCGACTACCCCGACTACCCGTGGGTATTGCTCAAATTTGCTACCCCAAAACCCACCAAAACCCGCAATACCCCAATACCCCCAAAACCCGGGGTAGCATACTCTATGTCTGTAACTGTAAAGCCTGCTGCTCCAGATTTCATGTCATCATGATTCGTACTAAATACTTATATACCAGCGTGAAGGATCAATCTGATTAATGAAAAAAATCAGATCGGTCACATCGCTTGATTAAAAAAAACATGAAATCTAGAGCCGGCGTATTTTATAAAAGGTCAATAGTAAATACATACGTACCCGCACCCACTGGCACCCAGTAGACCATAACTGTAAATCGAGAATCACAATTTATTTTATTCTCAAAATATGTACATATTTCCAAATTTAATCTTATTTTTTTCTCACATTTCTCCCACGCCGACGTTCATGTCCAAATTGTTAAGGACGAAGTCTCCATCACCATACCGTTTATAACCACCTTTCACTGCGACAGCCATTTTACACAATTTTTAAATCTTAAGAAGTCTAATGTATTTTCATTAATAGAAATATTTGTTTTTTAACCGCAACATGTTGTACCATACACGAGCAGAAGACCTAATGAAATAGTTTTAATTAGTTGACTACACATGAGGCTGATTAGTTAGTACTTATTTTATAATCACATTCTCTTGGATTTTCGTAATCTTTTCGTAGATATTGAATTTAATAGTAAGTTTTCCTGTAAACGGAGAATAAAAAATTCGCCACAAATCAAGGATACCGTGCTGTGGGCATTGCGTGTGAAATAAGAATACTGGACACATGGTTATACGTATGTACATATGTACATCTGCATGCATATAAGTGGGCAGCTTCACATGTAAATACTTAAGCATATGTATAAATGCTGGACAGGCTAGACAGAGATCTTTGTGAGTACACAAAAAACAAGTTTTCCATGAAAGTAAGAAGTCAATCTGATCGCATAACTAATTGTAAAATGAAATCCCCTGCAATTTATGCAGGGGATTTCATATTTTTAGGAAATTTTATATTTTCCTAACATAAAATAAGGGTAAGATTTAGTTATCTAAACTTCTACACTGATTATTTAGAGCCTTTAGAACACCATATTTGGAATATTAAAAGTTTTGAATGAAAACTGGTTAAAATTATTATTAAACTGGCATATCATCACTATAATTTGTATCATTTCCATAACCTACATAGGTCGACGAATCTCGTAATAAATTAAATAGGTCTCATACATAGTTAGTATGTTTTGGTGATGTTAAATTATACAAGAGAAAATCCGGCCCTAACAATATTACCGTTGTACTAGATTTCTTAGGATAAACTGGCTTATGCTCTGGGGTTTTATTGTGATTACTTGGTATTAAGGGCATCACGAGAAAATCTTTTAATCAATAACTAATAAGTTATATAAGCTGAATAATTTCAAGATAAAGAGATCCTCCTTGGCTTCCAACCGTGCACGACGTGTCTCTCTCTCGCTCTGCAACTGGATTCTCTCTCTTCCATCTGGGTCGCGGGTGTGCCAGGGCAAGTGAAGTGTGTCCCAGGCTTTTCGCCATGTGAGCCTCGTCCACTCACACCCCCCACCTGCGTGCCTGGTGACACCCCCTGCCACACCCGTCCCAGCAACGACAAGCTGAGCCATCAGGCGAAGATGGATTCGCCGGACCCAGTGCACGGGAGGATCTACGCCATGGAGGACTCCCCCAGGTAGGTCATTGTTTGGTATGTCGGGGTGGTGACTGTGGGGGTGGTTGGTGGAAGAGTGAGGACGGGGTCGTGCATGGCGGTGGGCAGCGTAGTCGGGCCTACGGGGGTCCCATGACCCGGTTGTGCTGTGAGGGGTGAAGGGGCAAGTGGGTAGTGTCACTCGGCCCTGGTCACACTGTGTGACCGTGAAGGGGACACGTAGCCCGTGCCCGAGAGGGTGCTAAGGTAGTTCGTGGTCCGTGGACGCCCCGCCCAACAACCTTCACTCATCATGCTTCCGCCGTCACGACGCCGTCCTCATTTGGATATCACCACTATCTCATGGAATCTACCTATGATCTCTATCATTCATTGTCCTATCTGGTGTCCAGGTAGTCAGAGCCGAATGGACCTCTGGGCCACATTCCCAGAGGTGATGGAGGTTTTCCTAACTCTCCACCATAGTTAGGTTTTTCCTCCATTCCTCTGACTACCTACCTATTTGGTTATCTACATTTGCACATATGTACAACTCTGTAATTTGTAATGATGAGGGCCTCGGCCATATAAGATGAGAAATAAATAAATCTATCTATCTATCTATCTAATTTCAAGATAAACATCCAATTATCTGAGATGGACTTCAATGATATTTATGTATAACAGGAAAATATATTTAAAGGGACTGGTTACTTAATAACAATAGTAAAATAATTAGGATGTATTTATTTATTAACATTAACGTTGTATTTATTAACGAAAATTCGAAAGTTTACAATTTTCTACTGGACCTCATCCTCAAGTCTCTCACCCTTCAGCCATATACCGGGCTTTGCTAGGTTTAATGCTAGCAGCAGGGAAGGAATACACATTAAGATTTCTAAATAAATTATCACAAATATTTTTGAGTGTGCAGATTTAGGCTATTTCGGTTATATTTTTGACGATTTTCAAAAAATTCCTGCGGCCAAACCAGGCGTGACGTCATCAAATCTCTTGCTGGAGGTGACACCCCTACATGGATTTCATGGATAGCGTCGTTTGAGATATCTACGAAACCATAAATCAGGTCGCGCACTGCGCCACAGGGTCGCAAACTGGGCGCAGAATGCAAAATTTCGGTGTTTGGAGGCCGATAACTTTGCTCTCGAGCGTCGTACGTTGGTGTAACTTATATGAATTTGGGTTAGCTTTCAAAGATCTATCGAATGCAATCGTTTTCAAAGCCACACCCCCTCAAATGGAGATAACTCCTCCCACAGGGGGTGTAGAGGTGAAATGGATTACCAAAACGAAAAATCCATCCAATCCAAAATCCATTTGGATTTATCCAATCCATCCAATCCATTTTAAGCTTCGGATTAAAAAAATCCATCCAATCCATAATCCATTTGGATTTATCCAATCCATCCAATCCATTTTAAGTTTCGGATTAAAAATATCCAATCCAATCCATAATTTTCAATTCATTAAAAACGCAAACCAATAACAAAAAAATCTATATTACCGCACACTATTTGAAATTAAACCAATAAAATCAAGTTCAAAAACGTTTATTAAGTATTTAGAAAATCAGCAAATCATGTATATTAAAAAAAATACGACCGTGATATATACACCTATTGTTAAATTTCGATATATTTTTGGTATAACAGAACTAGTTGATACGCATATGCACAACCGTCAATCAACAGGCAAAAACTAAACGAAAGCATTAGTGAATTTGGCTCTCCTTTCATACGCCAAATTCACAACTATGTTAATGTTACCGACAAACCAGCAATGCACTCGCCTGATTTAAGTTAAGTAGATAAATAGATTTTAAAATATTAAGAATGACATAACGTCCTGGTTATAATTTCTATGCATAAATTCACACAGTGACGATTCAGAATTTTTTCACAACCAAAAATCCATCCAATCCAGATTTCCGATTATCCAATCCAATCCAATCCTTAACTTTTTCATAACCAAAAATCCATCCAATCCAATCCAGATCCCCGACAATCCAATCCATCCATAATCCATGGATTGGATTGGATTCCAAATGGATTGGATAATATGGATATCCATTTCACCTCTAAGGGGGTGTGGTTGCACTACAGTCATATAATTTGTGTCATCCGTCCCCAAACTACCTCATATGCATAAATAGCTCAAAAAAAGTCATAAAATAATTTATGCCAATTCCTACCATAAGGCGGCCCCATTGTGGGTGGGATTGCCGTCCTCGGATTTGTATTTAGATTAGTTCCAGGTATGCAAATTTATTAACCTAAAAGGAACTCATGTATATTCATACTTTAATCTACTTAATTACAATCCTTCCTGAATTTTAGTCCTCCGTTTAGAAAAGAAATACTTATAGCTACAGAGCCCTCTTATATATATGTATGTACATATGAATGCATGTAGCTAACGAGTTACGTATATATATGTAGGCATGTATGTACGTATGTATGTATGAAGGAATATTTCTATATGTACACAATCGTTCATTCGCATTTAATTACGTATCAGGGTTATGCGGAGGAATATATAAGTATTTTCGGTGGATTTATGTAAATACATATAAGTATGTATGTATACGTATGAAAGTCATATACATATATTAAAATCACACCAGCAGCTATATACTTTAAATAAGGTTTAACTTTTAAACTATTGTGATAAAAATATATGACGTAAATACGTCAGCTGAAGTTAAATTATTGTCCGTCTTTCATAATACAAGAATAAACGTAGCGTATCAGCACCTACCTGTCTTTCACATTACGTTTTCTCTATAGTACACCCAGTTTTATGGGATAAGGACTAAAAATGATTGTCACTCCGTTAATGTGGTCTTCGCTTGATTTATGTTCGAAATACTACGCTCACTTCTGGCTTCACCCGTTCGAGTGGGATCCCTCAAGAAAGAAATTTGTTGCAAATCCAAAATCGAAAAAGTTAATTTTTTATTTTTTATCCATGGCGATCATGAGTTGCGGACCTATCGTCTCTGTTACACTATTGGCTGCTAACTCGTTTGGTTTCAGCAATCTGGCCTTCTTCGAAGTACTCGAAGCCATCTATTTTCTATTCCTGGTAACGCTAACATTGGTCACGGAATTGTCGTTTTCAGCCTTTGCCGATGATTTAGAACTTTTCAGCAATTACTTGAAACGATTTGATGCCCAAGTCCAACTACGTAAGTTCACAACTAGACGCATACATACATATATGCAGTGACGTAATATATTTCAGGTAATGTTTTCTGAATGCAAGTATGTATGTGAACATGGTGATAATGTCGAGCTTAACAGTTAGCTTGCAAAATTTATTGCCAACTTTCAGACACCTTGGGTGTCATTTATTCAGTAAAACTTTGTAGAGTGCTGTACATAATGCGTCAAAAAGATTTGAATACATTTCTAAATATTTTAAATTATCTAAAAATATGCAACTTTTTTGTTTCAGGTAACCGTTCTTCTACTCATTCTACGACAAATTGGGATCGCTTGGGGATATTTGTACACATTTTATTAATCGCCTACACAGCAACTCCTTGGTTAGGAATGGCATTCGTCCTTGTTCTCGACATTAGGTTGGATCCCGTATTTTTAATGATAAAACATTGCATACCCCAGTCTTGGAATGCATTCTTGATGCAAGTCTACTATATTTTTCGGCCCGGATTTATCATCCCATTGACGCAAATATGCCGCACGTTGTGTTTCATGATCCTCTCAGGCATAATAATTGGTCATTTATGCCTAAACTGTTTTAACCATGTGAACAGTACAGCATTTCGAGTGGCAAGCCATTTTCGCCGGCGAATTGAAATATATTTTCGGGATTACAATGCCTTGAGAATTTGCATTACTGCAATAGCCAAAGCATTCGGCGGAATAATATTCCTCTCATTGACAACGGTTTTCATACTGACCGTAATCGCCAACTACATCTCGATCCGACTGAGGGACGAAATTCCGATGTCGATCTTTATATTTTTCCCCGTGACGGGAATACTTACCCCGATAACGATCCAATTCATATTGTCATTTCTTGTCGCCATTAATGACACAACGAAGGAGATTTTGGCAAAGTGTAAATTCCATATGAATAGAAGTAACGATAAAAAATATATGTGGCGCAAGATACATTCGATGAAATCGATTTGTATTCATGGTGAATTAATGGGGCTGAAATTGTTCAAATGTTGTAGGTCGAACAGGTCAGAGTATTTTTATGTCATGTTAAATTATACTGTGACTGCTCTTATTACATGGAAGAAAGCTTAAAAAGTAACACATTTGCTTTACATAATTCACTACATAATTGTCTTGCATATTTACATATGCACATGAAATAAATAATTTGCTCGTATTAATCACGCTAAAATTTTCATTTGTACTTTAATGCGATAAATGACAGTATATTGAACTATCCAATGTTCCGGCGAAATCAAGGTTCTCATTTTCTAACTTAAAATGTGTAGTGTATAAGATTATGAATATTTTATATTATGTAACACCCGTCAACCCAGCCATGAACCCGTCTGCTTTATTCTCATGTGAGACATGCAATGACCTTGAGACACACCCAGTAATTTGTGCAATTGTTACAATTGTGACTTTTACTTAAACACACATGATTCGACATTGGCTGTTAAGTTCATAACTAAACTACCTTGATTTAATTAAATGTTTCACTTCATACAAAAACATCATGCTTTTCACAAGAATTTGATTATAATGTGTTCTTCATTTTCTCAGAAAATCAAGATGAGCATGCAGCAGGTGTAATGACTGGAAATATGGAGCATACCTCTATGGCTCAACGTCAACATAATAGCGACAAAGCTGATGATCTTATTATGCCAAAAATTGAAATCTAAGCTATAACATGGCTCTAAAATTTCGCAGAATCATATGAACCCTATATAGACGTCTGGGGGTAATACCTATTTATGTCGCGATTGCTGTGCATTACGTGAGAATTTATGCACAAAATACATAATCAACGAAGCGATAGCATCGACACATTCCCTTTCTCATAATAATTACCATTGTACTTGATTGTACCTTCATCACTCTCGGTCCATGAGGTTTACGACCACGGTGAACTTTCCTCGTCATAAATACTGCTTATTTCGATAAATGCGTTATTCCATTGTTTTGCATAACTCTAGCAACATTTACCACATCTATTCGTATGCAAACTATATTGCATAATAGTCTAACAAAATTATTATTATTACTTTGGTATATAAATCGCTAATAAAGGCACAAACTACAAAAATGAAATGGGAAATCCCCACTTCATTTTTACAAGCACGAAATAAATATTTACTTGGACCATGCAAACATATGTACGATACATACATCATACCCATGATCATTGTATAAAATAAAATGCTGCCATAATATTACGAGGATGAAATTAAGTCCTTCAAATTTTCTTAAACGACTCTTTGTTGATTTCTCGTTTCAATTCATGGCTTAAATTATTTCAAAGTTGCACCACCCTAAAATAATAAATGTGCACTCTTATACAATTGGTATTGAATCATTATTGGCCGGAGTGCATCTGCATATATGACTCTGGCAGAGTAATAACGAGCATTAAGATTTAGTAATGATGTGGTAATGAAAATTCTGCCAATTGAAATCAAACTATCAATTCGGTAGCATCTAAAAAATAATCAATACCAGTGTGGAGTATCTTTACCTATGTATGCATATGTGATCCTATTAATTTTTTTCACATTTTTAATCATGTATTCAACATATGTACATATATCGTGATTAGATGCACATTGTACATAAATACGTGTTCTATAACCAGAGCATGTATTTATGTACATGTGTATTTAAACAAGATATAGATAAAAATAGGTATAAATAAATTCTTATTTCTCTTGAAATTTGTTATGCATGGTTTCCATTGTTTCTACCATAAACAGATACGTTGCACACAACATATTCATGTACATAGGCACATAAGTGTATACGTATGTACCTACTCCAGCCCTTAAATTCCACAATGCATACTCATTTCGAGAAATATATAAATAACTTTTCATATCTACAACCCTTTCTTACGAATTCCCTAACTTTTATCCAGGCAAAGTGCATACAAGTGTCGACTACACAAAATGTGCGTTCACCATTAATTTGAAAACAGTCATCCAAAGACATTTAGATAGTAAACTTGCAAAGAAATATTTTCACGAAAATATTAATAAAGTAAAGTCACGGGTCTCGAACAATTTGGAGATGTCTCCGAAAATGAAGTATTTGGGCAAGATTAAGCTCACCGTTCTCCAAGTAAGTGATTTTACATATGTATAAAACATACACATTAATTTAGCCATAGCTAAAATCAGATTTTGCTGCATGCGTGGTACCAATTTTAGTGATTTCTCGGTGGCACAATGTGCGAGTTTGTAATATCCGTTGCTGGTTGATTTATGAAAAAATGAATCATTTTGTTGGCAGATATTTCTCACAACGTTCGTGCTTTGCATCACCTTTGGAATCGTGACCCTATTCGTAGCTGAATTCTGGATTTGCATGTTGCACGAATTTGGTGGGTATTACACAACTGCATGGTGGAACGGCGCTTTATCGATACTTGGGGTTTCGGTCGTGCTTGGACTAGTGGCCTTACTGGGGGCGTATCTGGTCATAAAATTAGTTCCGGTAAGGTGTAAATTTTAAGAAACAGTGTAAATACAATGATTTATTTTTGTGCATGTATGTATCTAAATATGTACATTATTGTACATTCATGCATATGCTGTCACTATCCAATTATGTATGTATTTATAAATTGGAAATTTATTTATTTAATTTTCAGGACGAAGAAATACACGAAGCTGTGAACACTGTTAATTCGAAACGGGATGCGGTCGTATCGAATCGTGACCTCAGCGCATCGGGATAATTGTTGAAATTTTACTTTGCTAAGTATCTACATATGCATTTATTTAGCTGCTCACAAGTAAATATATAATTATTAACCTATATAAATACATCACTACAATTTGAGTGCAAATGTTAATGTATGTACATCATTCAGAAATCTAATAATGCGATTTTTTTTATAAATTTGTACTATCCATGGCAATTAACTGTTATTTAAGTATGTTGGTCTGTCCATTTTGTCTGGATTCCGCATTGTATAATAAATTTGCTCAAAATCAGAATAAAATTACTACCTTTAGTCGAACTTTAGTAGAATTTAATTACTTTTACGTGTTTGTATTCTTATGTATTTACTTGCATCGAGTTTTTGAGTAGCATATAACCAATATCACCACAAGTTAATAAAGTAACGTTGTTTTGGAGATTCCATTAACCACCCTAAATAAATAAGACACGGTTGAGTGACGTGACATATCAGGGACGGTTAGATATGTATGTACAAACTGGGTACCAAGTAATTATGTATGTATTTATATCGATTTGTAATACTACAAATGTGTATATACATAAGTGATGAATCACTATATGTGTGATGATTCATACATATGTATTCAGCTTATTAAATGACTACATTAAGAATAAGTACCATAAATCAGGCTCCATAAAATTCGAGTAGAAATCTATATTGAAACCGAGTATAAATGTATAAAACAAATGTACAGTTTTTTTCATGGCCCTTAAATGCAAAAAGTGCTTTCTGAGTTCTGCATAAAAACAAAGATTTTTGATCAATGTTTGATATTGTATTTATAAATTTTCACAGTTCTAAATAGTAAAGAGACTATTTAGTTAATAGCTTTTGCACAATGTTACAATTACATATTATATATTGATACTCAGGACCTTCATAAATATGTACATATGTTTACACACACACAGATAGACAACATTGTATTTCATTTAATTTGGCTAAAATTATTAAAGCACTACGTATTTAATTATGTTGTAAGAGATATTATTCGTATTTGACGGTGTCTCGTGAATACTTAAATACATATAGATCAAATCTTAAACAAACGAAATTGGTATTTGGTTGTCCTGAATGAAGGACTCCATCCATGGCCATATTTCCTTTTGAACAACAAATATGTATCAATTTAAACACGTGATAAATAAATTTTAACATACATAAATTCATAATTTTTCCATCACTCACTCCCATTCCCATGATAGTAACTTTCTCCAATTCCTTCATTTGTAGGAGCCACTTCTTCATGTGGTCTTCACCACCACGGACCCACTTCAAGTCATAGTGCAGCCAGAACAGCAATCTTATTTCCAAAGTTTTGAGGCCTGAAAATTTCATTACAAAAACTTAATTAAGAATCGAATGAAATTCATATACAATTACTTATAGATTTACTCACATGACCATAATTCCTCGCAATTTGAAAATCCGTTAATAAATTCTGATAATTTTGTATTTTGACTTGAAATGTCCAACTTCAAATGTTTCAATCCAAGTGCAGCACACGCTTGCAAGTGATCTCCAACTTCGATAAGCCGCGATCCATGCCACCTACCGAATCGTTGAATCGTTAAACTTTCCAAGTTTGGGAATGGCGTCCTTAATCCTATCAGAGATTCGGGGTCATTGACATTTGCTACGTGCAAGTTTTTTACTCCACTAAATAAGTCCTTCTTCTGCCCAATATTTCGTAATATATCGTCCAAATTGCTGTTGAATTTAATAATACGTAAATTTCGCAAGTTTGGCATGTTTTCTGTTGCAATATTCTGGAGCCGGTCGCCACAGCTAAACCAGTCGAGCATATCGTTCCTAAATTTTTTCAGGTTTTGGATTTTGGGGATCTGGAAATCGATTCTGCTCTCTTCAATATTTGGAGGAAAGTCATTTCCATAATTTCTAGGATTAGCTAAGGCAATATTGTTCTTCAGGTGCAAAAATTGTAGGTGATCGCATACGTGGGCTAGCATCTTGTTGAGTCCGTAAACACCACTGCAACTTGGGACACTGGTTGCTCTCACATAGCAACACATGTCCACTGTAATCCATTTAATTGACTTATTCCGACTGAAATCTGGATACTTTGAGCCACGGTAGGTGAAGTGGGTCAATTTTGGGGCCGAGTTAACAATCAATTGTGTCATCTCTAGGAAGTCAGAATGTTCTGTAGAATCATATATTTTGACAGAGGTCAACTTGGGCCGGATAAGTAATGGTGTGGTACATTCATGATTAGCATCTTTAATTGAGAGTTTTGGAGTTCGGAAATAAATTGTCAGTGTTTTCAAGTTCCCACAACAGTATTGCAGGATTGCATTGATTGCTTTTATGGCTGGGTTGAAATCCTCATCGATAAAAGTTATTGTCAAATGTTGTATGAACCCACTGAACTTGTTGCCAAAGTAGAGGAAGGATTTAGAACCACAAATTCTTTGAGTAGATGACCATATATAGTGACCATTCCAATCGCATTCATCTACACGTGCACATTTCGCCAGTCTTGGTTCCATTTTTGCGCAAAATGATTGGAATTCTGTGGCATGGCAGCAATTTTCTGAGGAGGAGTCTACAGACGGCTTCAGTGGTAAAGTCAACTTTGGTCGGGGAAGTGAAAGTAAAATTTCGTTCCAAAAATGGGAAACGAGTCGTGCTGTTTTTCCAGAAACAGATTCGTTGTTTAATATTTGTTGCAGAATCTGTAAAAAGGTTGAGAAATGAGGTTTTTATGTATTTGGTAGATATGTATAATAGACAATACATACATATAATTCCACTCCAAAATTGAGAACTTACGACATGATTTTCCAGAGCTTGTCTCATTTAATTATTTTGTGGGTAATCCATATTTTGGAGTGAATTTTAAAATAATAAATTTTGAAAATGCAATAATGCACGATGTCCTTACACAAAATGCAAAATATAACTTATCACGCACGTTGAAGATTGATGATCATTATCCTATATTTGGAACGGCTCAAACACAGAATCACAAGTTAAATATATTAATGTACGAATGTACATTGAAAAATGCTATATGAATTAGTCGAATGTAATTACAAATTAAATTAGGTACGTGAAGAAAAGTTGTAACGATTTGCATTGAAACAGAATTCTCCGCGCCGGGTGATATGTACATATGATGAACCGGAGCATGGTTTGATATGAAGTCGCACGAACAGCGTTCCGGGTAAGAATATCACGGTAGAAATTACCACTGCGAATAACTGGTACTTACCACAATATCCAACTGGGATAAGGTTTTGCAAATAAAGCGAAAATGCTTCTAATATGTCTATGTAAAAAACTGAAACATATTTTGCGATCAATTTATTAAGCTTAATTTGAATAGTAAGCATCACATTACGGGATCTTGACGTTAGGCACATTTAATGAGTACCATACTTATGGATTGCGATAAATTTATGGATAATCAACAAGTTATTAAGGAACACCTATGTCTATTCTGGCCAAACCTAGTTGTTCACAATTATTCTCAGTGTGATGGGATAAATCGACCGAAGGTAACATTTCCGAAACCCTTTGCCTAGAACTCTCCAGCTTAATAGTGAGCGGATTTTCATGCATGCAATTTTTACACCGAATAAATCTCTTTAGGCCACATTTTGATTTGATATATGTGGGTTGCATTTTGGGCGAATGTGCATAGGTAATTAACTAATCGGCACTATTTTATTTGGTAAATATGACGACCGTGCAATCCAGAAAATTACACACGAAGAAGATGTTACGAGCCATTCACACAGCATTGATACAGTATATTATGTACATATGTATATGTAAACTTTTAAGTGCATATTCACATTTATTAGTACATAGGTATTGTTACAAGCCGGGTTACGTTATGTTAAAAATATACCATCAATGTGCAACATACCCGATTCTGAACTTTCAACCCAAAAAGTTAAAGATAGAAACGAAATTTGCATGCGACAGAAAGAGAAATGAAGCACATACTTAGGATTAGATACAGGTTTTGTGTGTGGAGCATGTGCATATGTATGTATTATGTACGTACAATGTAAATTTCTACATTGACGAAGAGTATGGTAACATGCAACTAATATTGTAGAATTTGCGTAGAGCTCGAAAGAAAAAATAAAGCACTGAACTTATAAAAAAAATTAAAAACTGAATATTTATGACTTTAACTACAATGGGTTTTAACTTTAACAGAAAGGGGTTAAACTAAGGTTAAGAATGAATCATGAATATCCTCATGTATAGTTTATTTTGGAGAAATGGGGTGTTACATAACGACAGAGTGACTAAAAATCTTGCATAACATTCCCAGCTTGTGTTAGACAAGATGTATTTTTTCGATATATCTGGAAACACACTTTAGATAGCTATAACTACAATGTAGTTACTACATATTATGTATTTATAGTTACTTATTAAGTAACTCCATTGTCCATCAATCTAGACCCATGTTAGGCTACGCCCATTACCTCGTAAACTTCTCATTTAAGCTTATCTGGCACCTGATAAGGGAGGAATGCTAACAATTATATAATAAATATTACATAATGTAGACTTGTAGTGACCAGTCGAACGAATTTGATCTCACAACTCTTTATCCAGCAATTAATAATTTGGAAACGTTAAATTATAATTTCGTGAAAAAATGCCTTTCGTCCAAATTTTACTAATTGCTACCTTATCCAATTTCCTAATCGGTACGATTGTCGCTACAACTCAGGCCGGAGTCAAACTGGACAGCTATAAGGTCGACACCTCAACAATTACCATCTCAGGATTGTCCAGCGGTGCGATAATGGCGATGCAGTACCACGTGGCCTTCTCCGAGCAGATTCGTGGGGCTGGAATCCTTGCTGGAGGTCGATTTTTATTACAACAAATATCTACAATATGCAACTTATTTAATGTTACGATTTTTTATCTCACAGCACCGGTTGTTTCGTAGCATTAATTATGTGACGTACCAATTATTAGCAATATTTTGTAACTAAAATATTTGTGGAATCAACAATTTTATCTCTCAATTCCTTCAAAAAATTGCCACTATGAAGTAGTCCGATATTCTAAATACGTGAATGGTATAAAAATAATTTTGAAACAGATGTCTACCTATTCTTGAGAACTTTGAATGAGATAAAAAAAATCATAGCATTAAATACATTCCGTATTGTATTCCAATTCCATACTATTTAATGAATCTTATAGTCCCCTATGCCTGCACACGCGACGGGGCATATGCCATTGTTCCATGTCTCGACTTTCCGGAGGAAACTGACATCCCAGCCATCCTGGATTTCATTTCGCAACAAGCAACCATCAATAACATCGATCATCCCTCCAACATAAGCGGGGACACGGTCTTCATCTTTCATGGACTGTTGGACCACAGAATCAAACCTCGTATGTATCAGAGACAAAATCAGGCTAGTCTTCAAGATTTCTGAAACCTTAAAATAATTAATTACAGACAACGCTGTACTTGTCAAAGATATTTACGCACATTTCAACGCCAGTATCAAGACTGAACTAACATTAGAAGCTGCCCACGGTTTTGTAAGTACATATTGCTGGCAAAATATTTTACCAATTATTGGAGCATTTCACGTCAGTCTTCGTAAGCCCGTAACCAGGTAAGTTTACGAAGATCGGCTTACGACCCAAAAATATGGCTCTTATTTTTGCAATTTTTTGTAAAAATTACCTGAGAAATATTCGTAAGTTTACGAACTTACAAAGGCTGACGTGACATGTCTCATAATTAATTAATTTGACGTATCCTTTCGCATCCTCAGCCAACAAATGACTACGGCGGGGCATGTGACCAGTATTCTCCGGAAACCCAGTTTATCAATAACTGTTCATATCATTCAGTCTTTGAAACTTTGAACCACCTGTACAACCAGACTTTGCAATATCCAACCGGCTCCGAACTTCTCACACCACTGATTTCCTACGACCAAGTCGAATTTGGTAGTGTTGCAGCAATGATGGACTCAATTGGATATGTTTATGTCCCAACGGTTTGCGGCTTAGAAAGTGAGGACAAGCAGCCTTGTAAGTTCCACGTGGTTTTCCACGGTTGCCAGCAGTACCGTGGGAACATTGGAGAGATCTATGTTACAAAAACGGGCTATTTGGAGGTTGCAGAAAAGAATGGGATTGTCCTCATTTTTCCGCAAGTTATAAATTCCACGGATAACCCGAATGGTGAGTGACATTGGGTGGAAGTGGGAAAGGGTCGAAACTTTTGAGGTGGAAATTCAGAGTTGTACACATTTTCTGATCCATCCGAACCGAATCCAACCGAATAGTATGCTGAAAAATATTCATTAGAACCGAATTCCAATTTTTCGGTTAAACAAATATCCATCCAGACTGAATCCGAATTTTTTGGGTGGAAAAATATTCATTAGAACCGAATCCGAATTTTTGGGCTGAAAAATATCTAAACCTAACCGAATGATTCGGATTCTTTCACTTTTCATTGGATCCTTTATCCGAATTCAAACACTTTTCACTAACTAAATTCTCCGTATGCCGGCATATGCATTTCCATCTCAAATGATGCCTCCACTTTCCTATTTCCAAGATCCTGATCTTTTATCTAAATATAAATAAGCTTGTACTTCACATAATCGCATTTAATGATAACATTAATTTTATCATTCACAAGGTTGCTGGGACTGGTAAGTTATGTTTTACTACAGTCAATTTACGTTCAGTTAACTCATTTTTGAGCTGAGTTACGGGACATTTTTTGTAGGTGGGGGTTTAACGATGAAAATTTCCGTAAGTCAATATAATTTTATAAAATTTAGGGATTTATAAAATAAGATATGTAAGTGTGAGACAGCCAATTCGTTTTCAGTAATTAAAACTGGTCGACAAATGAAAGCCGTGAATGAAATGGTGCAAAGGGTGGCATTCTGGTAAGACTGTTTTAGCATCATTTTAAATTTAATTGACGCTCATTTGATAAAAATATTCATGATTTTCAGCGAAGACAATTGCTCAATGACTGGAACTAGAACGCAATTTAGTATTGTTACAATCATAATCTTAACATTACTTTCGGCATCTGTTATTCTGTTTGTATGCTAAACTATGCATGTGGAAAGTTACAAATAAAAATTACAACGTTTATCACGGAAAATGAAATTATTTTACAAAGTTCAACAATGGAGTATAAACTGACTGGCTAAGTGCTCCCCCTCCCCCAATGGACGGATACCTCTGTACTGATAAAAAATGTATTAATCTAGATATTTACATTTTGATTTGATTTATTCACATCAAGCTTGATTTACAAAAATCTTGTTACGCTTGATATGTATTCATTACACTAATGGTAATGGTTTAATATTTACTTCTACTAGGTATTAATTTTTGCATACAAAAATCTATTGAATTTCATGGAAATATATAATTTCACTAAAATTTAGGAGTTTAGAACCTCCGAATGAATTAATCAGTTTAAACAGTTTACGAATTTCAATTTTGAAAAAGCAATTCTTTAATAAATTTCAAAAAATTACACATGAAAATAATATATGTACCAATTTCACGGATCTATTCATGATCTCTGAGCTGGGATAACTAATATTTTATGTAACTTGCCCATAATATGAAGGATATGGGATTATAATTGAATTTTACACTTAATTTTGTTCACAATTAATAAATTTTATTCAAGCATGCAAAATCATGACAGAAATTGCACTCATGAACAATTCTCCCATATCAGAAACCCATCCAAGGTTGCTCATCCCCATGAAATACCAATCTCTCTAACTGGAAGGGGAAACAAAACTCTATGGGGAGACAATCCTCATGCTTTTTAAGTTGCCGGTCGTACGACCGACGAGAAACTTGCTTATGTAAGTAGCCATCTATATAAGCGTAGCTTCTTCAGTCATCCATGGCTCATCCCAGATAAAGCACTGAATGAGAATTTGATGCATGGAGAACTTTTCGCGTATTAAGCTAACTTATGTCCAGATCATGAATAAAAATATTTGGCAAATCGTATTTACTTAATTCACATGCAAATTAGAGGCGAATTAAGAAATGAGTAAGAACTGGAAAGAAAGGAAAGGAAAGCCACGACTGCACATATCTTAGCCCGGCTAGCTCAGTCGGTAGAGCACGAGACTCTTAATCTCGGGGTCGTGGGTTCGAGCCCCACGTTGGGCGCAAATTTTTTGCATGTTTTAAAATTAATTTGTGCACTAAATTATTAACTGCGAAGGCAAAGTTTGGTAATTTTTGTAAATTTAACCTCCCTGTTGCTAAATTCACAATAATACGACGATGGATGCGATGCATATATTTGGCCAAAAAATTTCGATCAATGACATCTTTACTCATGTTTGTGTCATTCTCGGGAATATATGCATTGAAAAACTGTTGTTTAATTACATTTATTCACATTTATGCGTAAGTTAACATGCAAATTTGCCGTCTCCTCCCAATCGTAAGCAACGACCTGAATGTTCCCTTTGTTACAGCCATGGTAAAATTGAGAACGGACAGCTTCTTAATCGTGAAGACTCCACGCTTACCTATAATTAATGTATGGCAACTTTTTGCATATTTCTGGAAATACGTTTTCTCCGTTTTTGTCAAAAATTTGAGATTTTTCCAACTGCTCAAAGTATTTTTAGAGATGTGGTTATAACTCCCGATCACTTCCAACCATGCCGTCCATCCAACGTGAAATAGAGCGGCCCAAGCGAGGAGTTGGGCCTGAAATTTATTAGACCTTATGGATTTCACGCAAAATTATTGATGGTAACAAAATTATCAAATTATCACCGATTATAAATAGACGCGTTGGTAAAATTTAACAATTAAATGTATCAGAGAAAATTAAGTGTGTGACACAAAAACTGGTGAACATTTGTGTAAGAAAATATTGTGGAAAAATGTTACCAATGGTGTAAAGCCTCATATCATGTCTAAATACACTCGGACACAATTTTGTTACCATTTATACAGCTGTACATACATAGTCTTGCCATAAGAAGTGATAGTAGAGTGTAGTTTTTGAACCGGTCTACATAAAATTAAAAGGTCAGTTGCGGTTTGTACATACATTCAGTGCCTACCCTTGGTGTTGACCGTTTTTACTTGACGTCACTAGGTCAAAGGTAGGAAAAGCTTAGCTACACGCGCGCGGCAATAATTTTTCACTTTTTGCATAAGAAAAAAATGCACGATGTTTGATGTAGTGTAGCAGTCCAAGTACAACTACGATCTGGTTGCCCAAACTATTAAAGTAATCCTAGAGACAGTGTCTATCTTTGGTATAAAGGTTTCGGTGGTCCAAGGTCAGGGAGGACTACAGTGATGTCCGAAGCTTTGAACGCCAGAATAGCACAAAATCTCCGTCTGACACCGAAGAGTTTGGCCATAGAAATGACCTTTCAACTTTAGAGATCAGATTAGCACTGAAAAGTGACCCTAAGATGAAGGTCTTTTAGATTAGAAAGCGTCACATGCTACAGATTTCCCAAGCCTAAGCAATTGTCAAAAAATCGACCTCTCTCCCCAAACGGTACGGTGAAAAAACCAAAAAAACTATCCCATTTACCGATGATAATTTCTTTACGACAGGAACATATTTCAACAAAAAAACTAACACGTTTTATGTCAAATATTCTAAGGGTTAGCTGATTACAAAATAAAGGTCAAAATGTTATCTTATCAGGCTCCATTCATGGTTTTGGCGGGAATCGGCGAAATTGAGCAAAAACAGCCCAATGTCCTTGATTAAGGAGAGGAGATAGTTTTAAAAAATATTTGATAAATGTCCTGGTGAAGAAGGAACACCCTCTCAACTAGTCCATATTGGGTGAAAAGCCACCGACCTTTTTGTAGGCGTTCACAGTAGAATTTACAGCGAAATTTGTGAAAAACTGGATTAAAATCCATATTTCTGACTTCATTTGCACTTTAGGTTTAACGTTGAAATTTTCGAACCGCCGACAACTTCACCACCAAATATTGATTAAAATTGAGGAAAAGGTCTGTTCTGAGCCCCATATAAGTGTCAGGGTCACAAAAAAATTTCTGACCCGGGAATGACACAGTTTGTCAATTAATTTCGTGCGTATTTTTGATGGAGCTTTCTCTTTCGTGACCAATTTTTCATGGTCACAGGAGGAATATATTTTCAAGTCTAATACATGTTTTCTACTCGAAATTTAACTGGCTTTTCAATGGAATAAGAATAAATTTGAAATTCCTTAAAACTAACCTAATATAGTCGTCTATTCTACTATCACTTTTTAAGTTGAGACTATGTATATATTTGGTAATTTGGTTCGATTTCTCGAACTAATTAAAATAAATGAATACTAACCGTTTCAAAGATGTCTAAAGAATTCCAACTTTGCAGAAGGATGTAGTTGCATGAAACAATGACCTGGATTATGACGGATTGTAAAATTGCAAAAAACATTTTGATAGTTTCGTTCGCTTCGTTATGCAAGAGTTGTAGGCAGTTGTACTCCTTTGGAAGGTATGCAGCAGTCCGTAAAAGCCAAAGTGTGTTCCACCCTTGGAGTGAATTGCCGATACGAAATTCAGTCGCAAGCAAGGGTAGGATGGAACCTGATGGAAATTTTAAAAAGGGCATTTTTGGGTGGATAATAAGATATCTGTGGTGTAAATATGACCAGTGATCGGCACATCGACGACCATTAATTATCTACCAAACCCATGCTTTTTTTGGTAACATTTGTCACAAAATTTACCAAAAATGGTTGTCCATCGCCCATTTTTTAACCTCACTAAAGGTGGCGAGCGGTCATGCCGATCACTGTGCGACTAAAACTGGCATAGCTTTTAGGTGAGTTTGCCTTAAAATTACGTAAAATAAACAAAATACTTACACACAAAAATGCAGCCAAGCATTGTACACGTAAGTACAACATGGGCCGACCAGATAGTAATGTAAATCATGAGAGAGCCAAATGCCAAATTAATCCAGTTATTCCGTTTTATTTCAAAGTTCCACATTTCGGCCTCCTCCGCTTGGGGGAGTAACGTGGGGAGGAAAATTGGCAAGTGGGGATTACCAAAGTACACCAAAATATTTAGAAACGCTATGACGGAGAGGAAATGAAGGATTAGGATCACTGTGTCGAGAAATCTTCCAGGAATGCAGGTCAATTCGTTCGGATTGTACGACTTGATCATCCACCTTCCTAAAAGTTGGATTGTTTTAAAGTTCAAAAATAAATTTTGCAGTTTTAGGCCTTTTAAGATGGCCTTATAGATTCGTCAAGATGTCTGTCCGTCCGTCCGTCTGTGCGTCCGTCTGTGCGATCGATAACTCTCTTTAAACACAAGCTATCGACTTGAAATTTTGTATACTTGATCTTCGGGTCAAAAGTAAGGATGAGTTTGAAGATGAGCCTGATCGGGCAAGAGGTTGACCGGTGGGGGTCATTTAGGTGGATCGGATGGACCGCACACAAATATAAATGTCATAGAAACGTTCTAAATTTGCCGTAAGAGGCTGAAATTTGGCATGAAGTTAATAATGCACCGCAAAATTATATGCAAATCATTTATTAGGAGTCCGACTTTCAGTAATAATGCCATCTTAAAAGGCCCCGCAAAGTTGCTTGGAGTAGGTTTTTCTTTTTTAGTTGGGAAACTTACGTTGAAACAGGAGGCAATATTTAATGATCTGATTCGCCAATATGCAACACTCATTTTGCATCGAGCTCATGAAGATGGCAAAAACGTTGATGAGAAAGTACCCGATTGAGATGACGTAGCAAAGGTTGAAATCTGGGTGATTGTATCCTTTGTAATAGAGAATTTCGAGCGTTCTCAGGACGACGAAGATGTTCAGGGCAACCATGATGAAGGTTAAGATTGGGAAAATTCTTCTGGATGCAGTCGTGATGTAAAATGTCCTGGTTTTTACATTTATGTGCAGGCTACATGCACCAATTCGGGTAGGAAGAATGTAAGAGTAGTGTAGAATTTTGAAGAAATTGTTTGAATACATTTTGCAAAAATTTGGCTTATGCAAATTGATGCCAAGTTCACACTGGGAAGTGTTTTGCTATTGTGTATAGGAAAATGGAGTATGTATGTACATAGATATTTCACCCTAGTCGGATAAAATTAGTATAGAATTTGGAGCAATTTTTTAAAATTGGGTCAATTGGAGGTTCATAGAATATTGGTTCATCGAGCATTACTTACATATAGTTATTATTAATTGGAGCACCCGCAATATGAGTTATTATTAACTGTGATACAGTTTTAAATAAAAATAATGAATAAATTTAATTAGGGCAAAGTAATATAGGGATTAAGTTCTGACAGAGTTGATAATTTGCAATAATTTGCAATACAAAAATATTGCAATACAAAGTTTGAAATACAATTACACACAGTGCAAATTTTGCATTTGGCAGGTACATATTTTGTATATTTTTGAACGCATTCTTCGTAAACATGTACATACAAACATTAATCACACTATTTATTAAAGTTAAACTTTGAAGAGGACCAATTTACAGTTATTTATTTCAGATTCACACTTTTAACTATTCATAATTTAACAATATTTGAACTCTTGTATTCCTTCGATTTATTTATAAAGCAAAGAAACTCTCTTGCACCCCTTTAAAGCTATTATCCCGTGGATTTAGAATTCTGAACAATTTTCCGGCATCGGGTTCCCCTTGAACGGTGGTCAAGTCCAAATTTATTGACGTTGTGGTCACATACATCGAGTCATAGTTAGGTCCACCAAAGCAGAGAGAGGTCACGTTCGTCGTCGGCAGAGTAATTGTGTCCAGCAGGGTACCTTAACGAAATTAGAATGCATATGTACATACGTACTAACTAAGAAGCCTAAATTTTTAATTTTGCTCCGAGATAATTATTATTACCCGTTTCTCCATCAACTTTAACCACACTTTTCCCTTTCCAATTAGCAATCCAGACATTTCCATTGACATCGGTGCACAATCCGTCGGGAAAAGAACCCTCAAGTTGAGGGTTGTTTTTGTAGTCCAGCAAAATTTTCCTATTTGCTACCACATACATTTGCTTTAAAAATATAAAAAACAAAATAGCTACCAATTTAAAAATGTAATTTTAGAGCCTAAATTAATTAAACACTGGCCGTATTTATTCTTTGTATCATAACTAAATATTTGTATCAACTCATCCAAATATGTACATACTTACACAATTGTCCTGACTGCACATCAAAATCAAACACGTTTGTCACCCTTCGAGTCAAATCATTCCAAAAGAGCTTTGTCCCCTCTTTGTTCCATCCGAGACCATTTGGAACAGTGTAGTTTTCTTCTGCTAATTTATAACCAAGGTTCCCAGAGAGACTGAAAATGGATCCTTTTACCATCAAATTTTTTTAGATAGTAAGATTTCATAGGAAAAAAATGCATATTTCCTTAATTATGTAGATAAATTACCTTTCCCCTCATCCAGCTCCGCCATCCTCATATCCACAAATTTCGCAATCCCAGTCCAATATCTGCCTTGCGAGTCGCATTTTCCATCCTCCAAAAATGACAAGTTGTCATTATTCTCACAACTGTACAATATTTTGGTCACACCTAAATCCCAGTCAAATTCAACCAGTTTGCCGGTTGACAATGCGACTAAAAATTTCGTAGTTGACGACGAATACGGCATAGATACTACAATCCAAGGAAATTCTTCATTCTCTATTTTGACTTCTTTTGACGCAATTTCTTCAGAAAGTGGATCAAATATTGAGACAGATTTGCCGAAAGCATTTGTGAAAACTAATTGTTGTCGACGATTATCCCAGAGCGGAGATTCTCCGAACAAGACGGGTTTTGAAACCGGTTGGATTTTGTATGACATTTTTTTGAACGATAATTCAAATAGTCTTATGGAGAGACTGAACTAAAGAAGATTAAACACATCATCTGCACGTGTGATGCTTTTTTAGCATACAAGAACTTGTCGTGCAAGGTCTTTTTAATAAAACGTGATTTGGATTGGCTTATATTTATTGTTAGTTGAAACCAATGGATATATGTACGTATGTATACTTGGCTTGCTGTACTCACTTGTGGCACATTTATACATTTAACAATAACACATACATAAATGCATAAATGTAATATCCAGAATACTAGAACCATGCAATTTGTTTGCAGTAATGTTTATTGAAGTCTATGGACTACATGTGGAATATCTTTCTAAATTGTTTATGGTATTTAGAAAGATTGGCTGGTCACAGTACACTTGCGAGATTTTTTTTGTATTGAACAATCATTTTTCGAATAGCATCAGTAAAATGGTTATTTTAGCATTCATAGAAACACTGAGAATTTATTTCATGCAATAAGTATTGTTGCGTGCTCATATCTGTAGCTAAGCTTGGGGTTATGTGTATTTGATAACCTGTACATTCGTAGATATTCAGCACTGTGTTGTATCGTTATAATAATTGTTTATTTCATTGTCTAATCTAGTAGTCCATATAAAAATACTTGGTGATATTTAAAAAATCCCTCAAATTCCTAGCACCCATAATCCGTACACCGACACGAGCTTGAGGTGCACTGATAGCATCGGTAGCCCAGCCAGTAGCAGGCGTTGCTGCATTGGGGTGCCGTGTAGCCCCCACACCACGCAAGACTTCCGTCGTTCGCAATTTTGAGGAAAATATTTTCGGCGGATGATTTGGGGGGCTGATCGACAGATGAGATCGAATTGCTTACGGCCTTCCCAGCATTTACCAGAGGTTCAGGTGCAGCACATGCCTGTGATAAAAATAGAAATCTGAATAAGTCAGGTAATTAATTTCATGGTAATTAGATAATTTAGAGATTTGACTTACCATGGCGACAATGGCTCCGATCAAAATGACGATCTTCATGGTTTGCATGATTTTCTAAAAAGTTTTGTGGAAAAAAGTTTCCAATATGAAGCAGTTGAATAGTAGTTTGGTTGTTGGTGAATTGAATGCTTGTGATACCAAAATGATCCCAAACAGACTTTTTATACCCAATCCACCGGATACATATGTGTTAACAGTGTAAACATTTCTGGATAAATTGATGTGATGCATGAAGATCACCACGTACTTAATTCTGTTGTTGTTATCCTTTGCACGAAAGATAACAACGCAATCCACGTTGTTGGCTGAGGTGACTGGATCACAGCGATCAAACACTAATCAGCATAACAATTGACCCATTGCCTGCATAAAAGGTTAACATTTGCGCTGCGAGTAGTAATGATATTTACAGACTTCTGGAATAACAATGGACCTATGCATACATACATTTCTCATCCTCAGTGTACCATACTTCGAGACGTGCGAATTTCCTGTTACACGAATTTCAGACGCCAAAACAGATTAAATAAACCTATTATGACGAAAAACTTAAGGTTTTCGCACAAACATTGACAATTTTTAATAAATGGATGACCGATACAATTAAATCAATGTGTTGCCCGAAGAAATATGGATATGAAAGTTAAATAAAGCACAACGGCCGGACCTGGACAACTTATGTACAGTGGAGATCTCGCAGCGTATATATGATATCAGATTTTGATCAAACTAGAGACAGTACATAGATCCCAAATTTAATTAATATGATTCTTATATCAGTAAATTTGGAAAGCGTCAAATTCGGCAACTTTATGACTCTAGGACTCTAGGAGTTTAGGATATTTTCTCTTCTTTTGTTGGAACGAAATAGATATCTTTCCCAAACAATATGTAGAATCAGCAGATGGTCCATGTTCCAAGTTTCATATTAAATAAATTGATGACCGATTGATGCTAGTTTAATCAAAATTTGAGAGTATACGCTGGAAAACCCCGATTGTAAGTTCGAGAGTCAAAATCTGCCAAGTGGTTGTGGAGTGGGGGTCATATATGTAAATAAGTTGGATGACTTCGTTGGTGCAGAATATTGCAAAATATGTAACATTCGCTTGTCAACCAAATGCATAACAAAATTACACGCAATTCGCTAATTTCAATTCCTCAATTTTCTTTTCTTTTCATCGTTGTATTACTTGTTTCACTCCGACAAGAGAAACGACGAACAGGGATTAAATTTCAACGACAAGTGCTAATGAGTAAAAGCAACAAGGAGCAAGTTCACGGTTAACACCCATTCTTAAGGGCACTTCTCAGCGAATGTTTACTTTCAAATTTTAGAGTATAGCGTGAAAAATTGAAACGATTTAGTAAATTTAGTGTAGTCAATATGTATACAAATATGTCCGTTTGAGTTTCAGTTTGGTCTAAATTTTTATTGTTAAATTTCGGTTACAACCAGGTTTAAAAAAACAATTATTAGTTCCATAAAACAAGAGTGAGAGATAACCAGTTACTAACTGGCAGTTAGTAGTATCAAATTAATTATTTAGCACCCAGATTGTGAGCATTCGCAAAAGCTGGATGTGCAGCGATAGCATCTGTAGCCCAGCCAGTAGCAGGCGTTGCTGCATTCGGGCGCCGTGTAGCCCCCACACCACGCAAGATTGTCCCCACTCACCATGTTCAGGAAGGCATTCTGGGCGGATGATGTGGGGGGTTGGTCGGCGGATGAGATCGAGTTACTTATGGCCTTCCCATATTGAAAATTACCTCCGTGGAGAGATTCGGGTGCTGCGTATGCCTTAAATACAAATCCAGTTTAGCATCCGATCGATAATTTGCAATTAATTTTTATTCTCTTACCATGGCGACAATGGCTCCGAGGAAAATGATGATCTTCATGGCTTGCATGATTATTCGATTTGAAGTTGGGGCGATGATTTGGTTATGAACTGGACTTGTTGGCTTATTGCTGCTTGAAATGCTTATGATGCTTTTGAGGGGGAATCGAAATTCTTTTATACACCGTCCACCGGATATTCGCAATAGCGTTTCGAAAACATTTCTGGATAAATTGGTGATGCATGCTTAACAACACGTGCGTATGTATGTAATACCAGTGTTATCAGTTTGAATGATGTTTTGGTGTTATGACTGGATGATAATGTGATCTGAATAATAAAAGGTTAATTCATGCAAAATGTGTCGATTGCGCAGCCCTGTACAAACTACAATGTATGTACTTCGGCAATGTATGTACTAAAGAGGAGAGATTTTGAACTTCTATATACTTATGAAACTTATATAGACTACTTTTAATTTAACTCTAAGTTTTAACTATAAGTTTTAATTTAACTCTTGTAAGTTAACTCTACTTTTGATTTGCTAAAAATCTTCGCCATAATATTTCTCGCGAATTGAGGTATTATCTCAATATGTATTTAAAATACATACATAATTATAAATAGTTACATATGTTGCATATCGCATATACTTTCAAATGCATACATACTATTCGCATGAGAACAATTTGCTTATTCAGGACAAAAATACATTTAGAACTCCCGAAAAACTCAAATTGAAACGAATTAGACATGCATGTGCATGATGTACATAAGTAAATATGTATATGCATATTGTACTAATGTGCAAGAAGTTTACAATAAGGTCGATGGAAGAATGCAAGTTATTCGTGAAACTTTTACAAATATTTTGACCCACTACACCAATTGCTTTGTTATTTATCCTGTCATATCATAAATCGCTGCTTTCACTTCACCGCAAAACTGGAGAATTGCATAAGAACGCGAAAATGTCCCGCAGACAAGTAACTTTCTTCCAGCGGAGTTCAACCAAGCCGAGTCCTCGATAGTATAGTGGTAAGTATCCCCGCCTGTCACGCGGGAGACCGGGGTTCGATTCCCCGTCGGGGAGGCGCTCTAACTTTTTTGCAGTTTTTTTTTGCTAAAATTAAAGCTTTATTTCTCTAGAACCGATTGGAGGGCGATTTTATTCCTCTCGTGATCTTAATCCACGAAGTAAAACTTTCCTAACTGTTGTTTCCAACTTAATATTTAAATTCGAAGTGTTTAATGGCGTTATTATATGCACATACATAAAAACTTCAAGGTTCTATGTAGAACCTTGAACAATTTGTCCAAGGTTTCTATACATAATTCGTGGTTGCATATATTTGAAATCAACGAGTATAGAATACGCAAATTTTCTCCGTTATGAATTCCATCCTCAAAATGAAATAATTGGGGTTTTCTCATTCCTCATGATAATCCTCATCATGCGCTAAGAACGAAAAAAATAGATAATTAAAACCTTTACACAAAACCCAGATTAATCTATAAATTAATTTATAAATTTGAGTGAATCGTATACGATTCACTCAAATAATACAAGCATGTAATGCAAAATATGTATGCATATCAGCGTTAAAACATGCAAAAAATGTTACGTGTAGATGTTTTGAAGGAAAAATAAGGGGCGTAGTGCCTGTGAGGAGCAAAATATGAATGCAGATGGTTCTAAAGCCTTAATTTTAGCAAAAAACTGCAAAAAGTTAGATCGCCTCCCCGACGGGGAATCGAACCCCGGTCTCCCGCGTGACAGGCGGGGATACTTACCACTATACTATCGAGGACTCGGCTTGGTTGAACTCCGCTGGAAGAAAGTTACTTGTCTGCGGGACATTTTCGCGTTCTTATGCAATTCTCCAGTTTTGCGGTGAAGTGAAAGCAGCGATTTATGATATGAAAGGAAAAATAATAAAACAATTGATGTACAATTGGGTCAAAATATTTTTAGAAAAATGTATTGGTCTAACTCAAACTTATTTCAGTCTTAGAGTTTTAGTTTATTTCTAGATACATACGTAAATGCAAATTTACGTCCCGAACTATACATGGTCTCGAACGAACGATTTTTGTTCATTTGGTATGTATGTCAAGGGGTGAAATGATGTGAAACAATCCAATAAAATAGAGCTTGCACGATTAGGACATAAATTATCTACATTTCACGTGTCTTTAATACAGTAAAAATTCCAATATTTTAATGACAAATTAAAGTTAGCTATTGATAGGAAACAAAAATAATTTACACATATATAATTCAAAAATTTGCATACATGTGTATGTATGTAAATAATCATCATGCGATAAATGTGATATTTATCGTATGATGCATATTTGTGTGAGACATATTTCCCATTTACCAATCCTCATCTATGTCAACAATCCAAAAACTGGACTTTTGAGCTTTTATTCATGAGTAAAATTGAATCAAGGGTTGGAACTTTGAAGAAACACTGAATGAGAATGATTGCGTAGGAATATGCATAGAACAAGTTTCTTTATGTAATCCGGTATACATAGATAATATTACTTGAAGTTGATGGTCAGTGGAAGATTGAATTACTCTTATTCCTAGCAGTTTATACAGTCAGATATGAAAACTAAAGGGAATTGGGATAAAAATGTAAACCTACATATGCATGGCATGTATAGGGTATTTTGAGTGTCAAAGTTTTGACTGGATGAAAATCTTGTAAATGTCGTATGATCTGTTTGTGGTTGTTTCACTCTGTGTCCAAGATCTTCATGTGAAAAAATGCTAGTAAATATTATTAAAACGCTCCCACGGGATTGCAGGTGAGAAATGTGATTAACAATTACATATTTCATACATCGAGGATGATTACATGATTTTTTTTACAGGATAATCACACGGCACATAAAATCCTTACTAGAATTGAGGACGTTAGAAAAGAATGGAGCCTCTGTCGGAAAAGTGTTTGACGAGCGTGCAAAAAAGAACCCTGGTAAACCTGCAATTCTTTTCAAGGATGAAGTTTGGACATTTCAGCAGGTCCATCAATTATCACATAATTGCAAAATCCATTAACTCTTCATTTCTCATTTAAAAGATTATCAAAGTCCTACTTTTATTGTTTAAAGGTACTTGAAACGAGCAATAAAATCGGGAATATGATGGCAGATCTTGGGATGAAAAAAGGAGACAAAGTATCATTATTCATGGAGAATGATCCTCGTTACATATGCACATGGCTTGGCTTATGCAAGGTATGCAATAATGATAAATCGATGTCACACATCTTAATACGCAATGCTTACTTTGATTTAAAAAATTGCACAATTTTATGGGTTTATTGTTCTGCATATAAATTTTGATCAGATCGGAGTTGTAACTGCCTTGGTCAACTTTAACCTGCGTTCAATGCCTTTGAAATATTCATTTGAGCTGGCGGATGCAAAGGCAATAATTTGTGGTTATGAGCTGACAGAAGGTATGCATAATTAAATACGCGAACATTTGCAATATAAACAAAATGATGCATATCAATTTTATGTTAATTCCGGCAGCATTAACGGAGGCGTATAAGGACAAGCTTCCAAATGTCCCTATTTTTGTATCTGGAAGTAATATAGAGCAAAATGTTCTAAAATCTGGAATTTATCTTGACAAGGAAATCCTCACTCATGCCTCTTCAACTCCAAAAGAACAAGAAAATACTGGTTTTCTTGACGAATTGTTTTATTTATTCACATCGGGCACAAGCGGTTTAAACAAGGTTGGATGAATTTATGTACTGTAATCATAAAACCGTTAATTACAAATTTTTATAAAAATTTTAATTTAAGGCAGCTGTCATAAAACATTGCAGGTAAGTGGGTAATATTCGTGGTTCTAAAAAAAGCAATTTAACAACTGTTCTTCCAAAAAAATACAGATTTCTGATGGCTGGCGTGGCTGGCAGAATTGCAAACAAGATGCAACCAGATGACATCGTTTACGCAACATTACCTCTTTATCATACAAATTCGGGAATTGTAGGCGTATCACAGACATTTGTAAACGGCTATACGCTCGCTCTAAGGGACAAATTTTCAGCCAAAAATTTCTGGAAAGATTGTATAAAATACAATGTCACAGTGAGTAACACATTTCTATTTTAGCTCTTTCTATGTATGCATGCATGCAAATTTAAAACAACAATAATAATAAGTATTCAAACAATAATGGTTTCTGCTGTAGATAGCACAGTATATGGGTGAAACAGCTAGGTAAATAGATATTATTTTTTCGCATGCATTACAAGTGTACATATAACGTGTCATTAGGCAATTAACGAAGTTATTGGTAATTCGTAAAATCCGTAAGTTTTGTAAAATAGTTTTACAAATTTTGACAAAATAAAAACATCCCTTGACCTGAGTAAGTTTACAAAAATTGTAAGCTAATTTTTCTTAGAAATATTTGTAAATTTTTGTAAAATTTCTACTTATACATATGTAAGTTTACAGAATTTGCGGATTTTACAATGTTACCTAGGACTGCGTGAATTGTCTCAATATCTTAAAAATGATTCTTCAGATATCTTTTGCGGCAGCCTGTCACGCCGGAAGAAAAACAACACAAAGTCCGCTTAATGTTGGGCAATGGGTTGAGGCGAGAAATATGGGAGGAATTTGTGGAACGATTCGGTATCAAAGACATCTCAGAGCTGTATGGCTCAACAGAAGGCAACGTGAGTACAGGTAAATAAGTATATGCAAAAAATTAAGATTCTTGCATTTTTGTGTTATCATTGCAAATAACCACAAAAGCATATTCACATTCGCAACAGTGAACTATGAACATAAGGTCGGTGCCTGCGGATTCATCCCAATCTTATTCAAGAATCTATTCCCAATGACCATTGTCAAGTTGGATAGTAATTATGAACCAATACGAGATCCAAAGACTGGATTTCTAGTACAGTGTGGACCCTATGAGATGGGAGAACTGGTCGGCAAAATCCAGAAAGATCATGCATTCCGAGATTTTAAGGGGTATGCACGACACGAATTACACAGTACCATCAAAGTTGAAAAAGTATTTTCCAAATTTAATGAGCTGTAATTACCGGTTCCGACAATATAAATGTGTACATAATTCCGAATCAATTATGAAAACACATATTTATTACCATATTTTTGTTGTTTTATATTTATTACATATTTAGATATGCCTCTGATAAAGCAGCAAATTCAAAGAAAATTCTATCCGACGTATTTAAGAAAGGCGACTCGGTATTCAGAACAGGTGTGTTTTGTGAGAGAATCGAGTCATTGTTCTCATGTAAAAAAAACAATTAAAAAATTATGCAATTATTCATATATGTAAATACTTTTTCATAGGCGACTTGTTCATGAAGGATGAACTTGGATATCTCTACTTCAAGGTAAGTTTACTTTATTTTTCTTTCGGCTTAATCCATGTCCGAGTTCAGAAATTAAAAGTTCGGGAATGCACCAAAGATTTTCATGTACCTGCATATATGTAACTACAATATTTTTAATTTCCGAACTCGAACCGGATTAAAAAATCCAGGAAAAATAAAGTAAACTTACTCTCTGCCTCCTCTTTCAGGACAGATTAGGCGATTCCTTCCGATGGAAAGGTAAATTTCAGATACACTAATCCATCTAATTTTCTGGTCACATTCGAATTGTTTTATTTTTAGGAGAAAACGTGTCCACAACTGAGGTGGAATATATTATTAGCAATCTCACAGACAAGCTGGATGTGGTAGTCTTCCCTGTTGAAGTTCCCAATGCGGATGGAAAATGTGGCATGGCTGCGATAGCAGATGAAAACAATAACTTGAATTTGGATGAATTAAGTTCAAAAATTAAAAAGACGCTGCCATCTTATGCGATCCCACTTTTCTTGAGAATTGTGCCCAGCATTGAAATAACTGGTGAGATTATTTGTATGGAATATTTCTTTTGTCGAAAATGAGACAAAGTGAAGCAATCATCTCTTTAATTAGGCACACATAAAATGAAGAAAACCGAGCTACAAAAGGAAGGATTTGGTGTCAAAAGTGACAAAAATGTTTACTTCTGGTCGAATGAAGAAGGGAAATATGTTCCCTTTACGAACGACTTGTATGAAAAAATTGTAGCGGGTAATATCAAACTCTGACGTTTCAGCCAATTTATGCATGTACAACATATTTATTGCAATAAAATAAAAACAGTTAATGTGAAAGGTGAATGGCATGATGTACAAGGTTTTGACTCTCATTTTTCATGAAGTGTTTCATTTTGTATATTTTTGCATGAAAGTTTAGTCACTAAAGTAATACCAATAATGGATCAATAATACCAATATAGCCAGTTAATCGGTTAAATTAACCTCAATAATTATACAAAAGTTGTAAGACTTCTCATTTAGTAAATTTCACTTCATAATTATTTCGCACCAAGAATTAAAATGTCAAAATCCTGAACAACAAGCTTTTGATTAACTATGTATTCCCATTATACTATGAAATATGGTTTCACGGAATTTCTAACTGCGACTTAATGAGATGCAAATAATTATGATTATGTATAATTCATATAAAAAACGTCATATGTATTTTGTGAATGAACGTTCTTTCATTGTAGTTTTGCGTAGCTCAATCAACAAATTTTGCATGGATTAGCCTGTTATTGTGACATTATGATCCAGTCATACATACATTTGTAACACCAAAACATCACTCAAACTGATAACACCGGTGTTACATAGGTATGCACATAGATACGCACGTGTTGTTGTTCATGCATCAACAAATTTATCGGTAAATGTTTTCGAAATTATTACGAATATCCGGTGGACTGTGGTATAAAAGAATTTCGATTCCTCCTCAAAAGTATCATAAGCATTTCAAGCAGCAATAGGCCAACAATTCCAGTTCATCACAAATCCATCACCCAAACCTCAAATCGAAAAATCATGCAAGCTACGAAGATTATCATTTTCCTCGGAGCAATTGTCGCCATGGTAAGAGATTATAATTTAATTACAAATTATCGATCGGATTCTAAACTTTATTTGTATTTTTGAAGGCACACGCAGTACCCGTATCTCTTCACGGAGGTAATTTCCAGTATGGGAAGGCTGTAAGCAACTCGATCTCATCCGCCGACCAACCCCCCACATCATCCGCCCAGAATGCCTTCCTGAACGTCGTCAGTGGGGACAGTCTTGCCTGGTGCGGAGGCTACACGGCGCCCGAATGCAGCAACGCCTGCTACTGGCTCGGCTACCGATGCTATCGATGCACATCCAGCTTTTGCGAATGCTCACAATCTGGGTGCTAAGTAATTAATTTGGTATTAACCTGGTTACCTCGCAACTTTTTTTGTGCAGCTAATAATTACTTTTTAAACCTATTTGTGATAATAAATTTTAACCGAAATTGAACAATAAAAATTTATATGAAAATGAAACTGACACACGGATTATAAATATTTACTACATTTACCAAATCGTTTCAACTTTTCTTACTAATTATTATTCTCTAATTTTGAAGTAAATATTCGTGGAGCAGTATTCTTAAGACGGATATTAACCATGAGTTTGCTCCCTTTTCCTTGACTCATTAGCACTTGTCGATCTGTCCGTGGTTTCTCTTAACGGAGTGGCACCAGGATGAAAAATGAATTACAGAAATTAAAATTCGGAGATAGCATGCAATCCTGTTATGAAGCAAAATGTTGGGAAGAACATGTTGTTGTAATAACAGTATTCTGCACTAACGACGTTATCTAGGCTATTAACCCCCACTGGGAATCACTTAGCCAATTTTGACTACTCTCGAACTTTCAATGGGGGTCTCCCAAATGCATGCTCTCAGATTTTGATGGAACTTGCATCAGTCACAAATTTATTTAATATTTAATCTGTAAAATGGATTACATATTTGCCGAGGCTATAATGTTTTGCGGATAGAAACTCCAAAAGAAAATTGAAAAATTTGTTGAAAAAATTTGATTCACAAAAATCAGCTCTACAAATTGTGCACATCTTAACAAAATCAAATTTTTGTGTCCTCGAACTTCCGGTTTTGATTATTGTTAATCATCATTTAAGTTTGTAATTTATTATCACTAATTTGGTCAAAATAGTGTAGCATATATACAGAGATACGTTGCGAGATCTGCATTATTAGTTTTCCATCTTGAAATGAAATTCGCGATTTCACTATCATATTTCTTTGGGCAAATAGTTCGGTTAATCCCTAAAGGCATCGTCCTAATAAAAATCGGAAATGTTTGCGAAAAAGCATTTTCGTCATAACAGATATAACACAGACACATACGTAGGTTTATGTAATCTGTTATGGCGTCTGAAATTATTCGCGTACCAGGAAATTCGCACGCCTCAAATTATGGTAAACTAAGGATGAGATACATAGGTGCATTGTTATTCCAGAAGTCTGTAAATATCATTACTACTCGCAGCGCAAATGTTAACCTTTTAAGCAGGCAATGGGTCAATTGTTATGCTGATTAGTGTTTGATCGCTGTGATCCAGTCACCTCAGCCAACAACGTGGATTGCGTTGTTATCTTTCGTGCAAAGGATAACAACAACAGAATTAAGTACGTGGTGATCTTCATGCATCACATCAATTTATCCAGAAATGTTTACACTGTTAACACATATGTATCCGGTGGATTGGGTATAAAAAGTCTGTTTAGGATCATTTTGGCATCACAAACATTCAAATCACTAACAACCAAACAACTATTCAACTGCTTCATATTGGAAACTTTTTTCCACAAAACTTTCTAGAAAATCATGCAAACCATGAAGATCGTCATTATTATCGGAGCCATTGTCGCCATGGTAAGTCAAATCTCTTAATCAATTACCATAAAATTAATAACCGGACTTATTCAGGTTTTAATTTTTATGACAGGCATGTGCTGCACCTGAACCTCTGGTAAATGCTGGAAAGGCCGTAAGCAATTCGATCTCTTCCGCTAACCAACCCCCCAAATCATCCGCCGAGAATATTTTCCTCAAGATTGCGAATGACGGAAGTCTTGCGTGGTGTGGAGGCTACACGGCGCCCGAATGCAGTAACGCCTGCTACTGGCTGGGATACCGATGCTATCAGTGCACTTCAAGCTCGTGTCGGTGTACGGATTATGGGTGTTAGGAATTTGATGGATGTTTTAATATAGCTAAGCATTTTTTATATGGATTACTAGATTTTTCAATGAAATAAACAATTATTATAACGATACAGAGTTGATTGTTATAACTGATTAAGTAGCTTCAGCTACCGGCATTTATAAAGCTTTATCCTTTTCATCCGCTTAATAAAATAGAAAAATCGTGTTTTTAACTATTACAACAAGTAATTGCGTGTTTATTGTTACTTATAAAAAATCATTACTAAAAAATCATTAAACAGGTTAACTATGCATAAGAAGGAAGATAAATGGATCGAATACGAATTAACATATCGGAAATGTCCTTATCATTTTCAAGTAATTCATTGGCTCGGACTAGGAAATCTCGCAAACCTGGAAATATATTATTCATTTTATGATTAATCGTCGAATTACAGCAGCCTTAATTAAAATTTAGGCTGTAATTTACCATCGTTATTCCTAGGAAATCCAAATTTACCCACAGCTTCTACTTGAATGTCCACAACAAGTGGAAATACCAATTTCATAACTTCAATCATATCGTTGCCTGCTTCCTCTTTTGCTCCATTTATTTTATCCAAATTATCTAATAAATCAAATAATTATTTTAATTGTTCAGTTATGGACTCAGAATAAAATATTTACCTGGCTCATTTATTCGGCTCCACATCAATTCCAATGCATCTGTAAAATAACATTTAAATTAAATTAAGTTGAATAGCAATTTCGCTTTAAAGTGATTCCTTTAATAACGTTAAGACATATAAATTTAATTACCTTTTACTGCTTGTGGTTTCAGCTCCTTTTTGACATTTTCATAGACATTCTCCATTCTTGTCGATTATAATTCAACTTAATTTCTTGTTTACAATTTTCAACAAAGATTTTTTTAAAGAGAAAGCAAACACACTGATGATTATCCTTTTAAAATCTCACGCAAAGAGAATCTCTGGAGCAGCACAACAAAGGGGGCGATCGAGCACGCGAGTCTTATGTAAATATTCATTCATGCAGATATTGTAGATTTCGATATGAATGTGCTTCCTCTCGCACAGTGAGTTTTTTGGAAAAAAACGATCAATTATTTTAAGGTCTAAAATGGACCCATGTGGGTGGGGGAGCATAAAAATATGGTTATTGTAGTTTTTGGAAGGGGGTGTGGTGTCTGGGGGGGGGTTTAATAAAGAATTGTTTATTCCAAGAATTCTCGTAAGCATACAGTACTACTTATGTACAGTGCACAGTTCCAAGCCAAATGCATAGAAAATCTTCTTGAACATTATTCCGTATAGTCAATAGTATTCAGAAATATTTTCCCTTTCTATAAATAGTCTATGCATTATGCATGGAAACCCCAGTAAGCCCCTTGATATCAAATTTATTTGTGTGTTTGTAAATTGATACATATGTACATATTTTCTATGGTATGTATGAATTCGCCATGTACTAAAAATTAAAAAAAAGTACAGTGGCAGCAAGATAACCTTACCCCGCCGAATCTCAAGGCCATGCGCGCACAACGACAGGCTCGATCCCGCACAAATCGCCTAAAAAACAGGGTCTCGTTTTTACTCTAGTGACCTTAATATTTGACCTTTTGAGGTCAAACTTGGCACACACATTGCCAATCATATTTCCCAGGGTGGTTTTCAAGGATTTTGACCTAGGTCACTTCAGTCACCTTCCAGAAATCACCAAACTTGTTGCATAATATTTCGTTTTTACACTCTAGTGACCGTAATACTTGACCTCTTGAGGTCAAACTTGGCACACACACTCACAACCATATTCCCCAAGGTGGTTTTCAAGGATTTTGACCTAGGTCACCTACGTGACCTTCCAGAAATTACCAAACTTTTTGCATAATATCTGGTTTTTACACTCTAGTGACCGTAGTACTTGACCTCTTGAGGTCAAACTTGGCACACACATTGCCAATCATATTCCCCAGGGTGGTTCTCAAGGATTTTGACCTAGGTCACTTCAGTCACCTTCCAGAAATTACCAAACTTTTTGCATAATATTTGGTTTTTACACTCTAGTGACCTTAATATTTGACCTCTTGAAATCAAACTTGGCACACACATTGCCAATCATATTCCCCAGGGTGGTTTTCAAGGATTTTGACCTAGGTCACTTCAGTGACCTTCCAGAAATTACCAAACTTGTTACATGATATTTGGTTTTTACACTCTAGTGACCTTAATATTTGACACACACATTGCCAATCATATTCCCCAGGGTGGTTTTCAAGGATTTTGACCTAGGTCACCTACGTGACCTTCCAGAAATTACCAAACTTTTTGCATAATATTTGGTTTTTACACTCTAGTGACCGTAATAGTTGACCTTTTGAGGTCAAACTTGGCAGACACATTGCCAATCATATTCCCCAGGGTGGTTTTCAAGGTCACGTAGGTGACCTAGGTCAAAATCCTTGAGAACCACCCTGGGTAATATGGTTGTGAGTGTGTGTGCCAAGTTTGACCTCAAAAGGTCAAGTATTACGGTCACTAGAGTGTAAAAACCAAATATTATGCAACAAGTTTGGTGATTTCTGGAAGGTGACTGAAGTGACCTAGGTCAAAATCCTTGAAAACCACCCTGGGAAATATGATTGGCAATGTGTGTGCAAAGTTTGACCTCAAAAGGTCAAATATTAAGGTCACTAGAGTGTAAAAAAATAAAAACGAGACCCCGTTTTTTAGGCGATTTGTGCGGGATCGAGCCTGTCGTTGTGCGCGCATGGCCTTGAGATTCGGCGGGGTAAGGTTATCTTGCTGCCACTGTACTAGTGACTACAAAAAGTCAACTATAAATACATTTATGTATGCATGCACTTGTCACGTATCTGCCTCTGTCATGATGACATTGTCATTTGTTACAATGTTTAATATTCAGTACTATAGGTACTCAACTGGCAATATATGTAAATAAATCCATATCAGGTTTAATTAAAAAAGACCTTGATTCAAGTGCTTGTTCGTTCAAAAGCACCACACGTGCAGATGATATGCTCAATCTTCTTTAAATACTTCAGCCTCTCTACTGCACTATTTGAATTATTCTCCTCACATTTAACAAAAATGTCATACAAAATCCAACCCGTTTCAAAACCCGTCTTATTCGGAGAATCTCCGCTCTGGGATAATCGCCGACAACAATTAATTTTCACGAATTGCTTCGGCAAATCCGTCTCAATATTTGATCCACTTTCTGGAGAAACTGCATCAAAAGAAGTCAAACTAGAGAATGGAGAAATTGCTTGGATTGGGGTATCCATGCCGTATTCATCGTCCACTACGAAATTTTTAGTCTCCTTATCAACCGGAAGTATGGTCGAATTTGATTGGGACTTGGGCCAAGTGACCAAAATACTGTACACGTTGGACGAGGGAGACATAAAGGCAACTTTGGAGGATGGCAAATGCGACTCGCAGGGCAGATATTGGACAGGAATTGCGAAATTTGAGGATATGGGTTCATTACAAGTGAATGAAGGAAATGGTAAATTTTAGGACAATCTGTGTTTAATGGACTAATCTAATATTTGAGTCGTGAATAGGGAACATTTTTAGCCTCTCCGCAAAGCATGACGGGTTCCTGGACAATAAATTAGCCGCAGGGAACTACGATGTTCCAAATGGTCTGGGATGGAACAAAGAGGGGACAAAGCTCTTTTGGAATGATTTGACTCGAAGGGTGACAAACGTGTTCGATTTTGATGTCCAGTCAGGACAATTGTGTAAGTATTTAAGATCTGATTTATATATGTATGTATAGTATTGTTTTGGTTCATAGGTATCTATGAAAATGCGATTGTGTTTTTGTATTTTTTAGTAATTATTTAATTTGGGTTCGAAAATTGTGTACCCATTTAAACTTACAGTTGTCTTAATATTTTACCGATATTTTCCAATAGCAAATAGGAAGGTATTGCTGGATTATAAAAACTACCCTCAACTTGAGGGTTCTTTTCCCGACGGATTGTGCACCGATGTCAATGGAAATGTCTGGATTGCTAATTGGAAAGGAAAAAGCGTGATCAAAGTTGATGGAGAAACGGGTAATAATTATTTAGAAATTTAGTCTTGGTAGTGAGTGCGTATATTTATATTAATATGATCTAATTTGATTAAGGTATACTTGTGGACACAATTACTATTCCGACGACGAACGTAACCTCCCTCTGCTTTGGTGGACCTAACTATGATTCAATGTATGTAACCACGACGTCAATAAATTTGGACTTGACCACCGTTCAAGGGGAACCCGATGCGGGAAAATTGATTAGAATTCAAAATCCACGGGACAATTGCTTTAAAGGGGTGCAAGAGAGTTTTTTTGCTTTATGAAGGATACCAGCGATCTAATAAATATTTCAAAACAATGGTAAAGGTTAGCTAAAAGATGTGCATTTCGAAAAGTTGAATATATGTAAATTGACATGCAATATGAAATTAATTTCATGTAATAATTAATTTCCTTACAACGTAGCTATAATACATAAATATGTAGTTAGATTGATTTTAAGTACGTGGATGCACGTCATTTATGTATATAAAGTAAGTATGCAAAATACCTACAGTGTGAAAATTTTAAGTTGTTTTAAGTTACATCATTTTTTGCATCTTGCATGTTTACGTACATAGATAAAAAATAAATGAAACAATCAAATTTATTATGTATCAAAATTTTATTATTCGACATGAATTAGAATTATTGTAACAGACCAGATTAAGAAAGTAATTTGTTTAATAAAACAATAGACGGTGTAACGGCTATGTAAACAAACCAATATAATTAATTATTTATTTAGCACCCAGATTGTGAGCATTCACAAAAGCTGGAAGTGCAGCGATAGCATCGGTAGCCCAGCCAGTAGCAGGCGTTGCTGCATTCGGGCGCCGTGTAGCCGCCGCACCACGCAAGACTGTCCCCACTGACAATGTTCAGGAAGGCATTCTGGGCGGAGGATGTGGGGGGTTGGTCGGCGGATGAGATCGAGTTGCTCACGGCCTTCCCATATTGAAAATTACCCCCGTGGAGAGATTCAGGTGCTGCGTGTGCCTTCATAAATACAAATAAAGTTTAGCATCTGATCGATAGTTTGCAATTAATTTTTGTTCTGTTACCATGGCGACAACGGCTCCGAGCAAAATGATAATCTTCATGGCTTGCATGATTTTTCGGTTTGAAGTTTAAACGAGGATTGGGTGATGAACTGGACTTGTTGGCTTATTGCTGGTTGAAATGCTTATGATACTTTTGAAATTGTTTTATACACCGTCCACCGGATATTCGTAATAGCGTTTCGAAAACATTTATCGATAAATTTTTGATGCATAAACAACAACACGTGCAAACGTATGCATATAATACCGGTGTTATCAGTTTTGGTAACAAAGCAAATGTTGTGGTGTTTGCTGTAATGCTGTTATGATTTAATCAGAGGATGATCAGCATAACAATTGATGTCGACTACGTTATGATAATAAATAAATATTTTAATCCCAGAAGGACTACTGTCGAAACATCATGCAATTTGTTTAACTGAATTTTAAATTAAACTAAATTCATACTTAGGTTAATTAAAATAAAATAAAAATCAACTTAAGATAAAATAAATATTTTTGACAAGCATCGATGCAGATTTATTGCATATTCTGTTCCTACGTATGATAACCACAAAGTGTTTCCAAAAATGACGGATATGCAAAGTCACAAAATTGACATGCTAGTTTCCCATGTCATGCGAGATTTGACTTTCACCTTTCTTCGGACAATAAATTTGTTTGTTAAAATTAATATATTTTGCAGGCAGGCTTCTGTGTTAGACCAAATCGACACAAGATGTGTTGCGAAACAATACACTTTTGTGCAACGCAAATATCCACAATCAACTTCAGATAACGTTTCGATTTTAACTTGCGACTCGCAAATTGCGAGGAAGACAGGGTTATTGCGTATGAAATTCGCGTACCAGGAAATTTGCACGCCTCAAAGTATTTTATACTGAGGATGAGATAGATGCATTGTTACTCCAGATTGTACCTGTAAATATCCGTAGTCACAGCGCAAATATCAACTTTTTATGCAGGCAATGGGTTAATTCTTATGCTGATTAAAGTTTGATTTAACTGATCCAGTCACCTCAGCCAACAACACGGATTGCGCTGTTATCTTCGTGCAAATGATAACAACAACAGCATTACGTGGTGATCTTCATGCATCATATAAATTTATCCAGAAATGTTTACAACTTTGAAACACATGTATCCGGTGGACTGGGTATAAAAAGTCAGTTTTGGATCATTTTGGTATTACAAACATTCAAATCACCAACAGCCAAACAACTACTTTTCAACTACTTCATTTGGAAACTTTTTCCACCAAACTTTGTAAAAAATCATGCAGACCATGAAGGTTATCATTTTGCTCGGAGCCGTTGTTGCCATGGTAAGAGAACAAAAATTAACTAGAAACTCTCGAATTCTGAACTTTATTTGTATTTATGAAGGCCCACGCAGCACCAGAATCTCTTCACGGAGGTAATTCTCAATATGGGAAGGCTGTAAGCAACTCGATCTCATCTGCCGACCAACCCCCCACATCATCCGCCCAGAATGCCTTCCTGAACATTGTGAGTGGGGACAGTCTTGCGTGGTGCGGGGGCTACACGGCGCCCGAATGCAGCAACGCCTGCTACTGGCTCGGCTACCGATGCTATCGATGCACATCCAGCTTTTGTGAATGCTCCCAATCTGGGTGTTAAATAATTAATTTATATTAACATATGGTTATTGCACACCACATTTTTCACATTTTTATTTTGTGCAGCTAAGGAAATATGATCCTAAATATGAAATAAAAATATACAATAGGGAGTTTGCATGAATGTTTCCGTGGACCCTGAACGTGGCGTAGAACCGTAGATTTTCATACTACGTCGACGTTGCGTTGTGACAGTTTGCAAATTCACGTCCGTGCGTAAACCGTAACGTAAAAACGCATCTTTTTTGTACGTTGCACGGTTACGGAATTATAGTTTGCAATTCCACAATTAAATAAATACGTAATTATGTTTTCTTCTCATTTTTACTCCTGGTTGTGAATTATTTTTGAATTATCAACAAAAATTTTTGTTGATGCAAATTTTAAAATTAAATATGTATCACCTTACTCGAAAGAACTTGAGAGCGTTATTTCTTCGAGGAGTTATTTCATTCCCAGATTATGTGAGATTTACGAAATTGAGAAACTACCACGTCCGACGAAGTTTCAAAACCCTTCCCAGCATTAACTTAGATAGTGGCGGAGATAAGCGACCTGGACTGTGAAATAAACTTCAGATTCAAGTGCCACGAGATCCGACGCCTCCTGGTAGCATTACGCATACCAAAAATATGTATTTTACCATGTGGTCATAAATTCGCCGGTATTACTCTCGAAGTTGAACATTAATCTTGGCTTCATATTTTATATAATATTTCTAATTTTCAAGGGCTTGAAGGACTATTGATACTGTTGAGAAGATTATGCTACCCTAATAGATTGCACGATTTAGAAATTACTTTCAACAGGGACTACAGCCTTCTCTCAAGGATATCAAACTGGATGACTGAATATATACACGGGCAATTTTCACATCTTCTGAGGTCACTGAATAGTCACGAATGGCTAACTCCGATGAAGCTGCAGGAATTTGCTGATGTAATTATGAGTATTTCTCCCACACATTTTGATGTAATTTTATAATTCTATTTTTTCACTTTTCAGACACTTGTCAATTCTGGGTGTGCCTATCCAAATGTAGTAGGTTTTATTGATGGTACCGCACGCCCAATTTGCCGGCCAAGTATCAATCAAAGACAAGTTTACAGTGGTTATTACAAAACACACACACTGAAGTACCAATCAATAATGCTGCCAAATGGAATCATTGGAAGGTTGGATGGGCCCTTTAACGGACGAAGGCATGACTCCGCTATTCTCGGACTTAGTGGTCTAATTGAAGAATTAGAACGCAAATTTGTACAGAACGACGGTTCCTGGTACACTCTGTACGGAGACCCCGGGTATGCAAATCAAAAATTTATAAAAATTGGATACAAGAACAATTCCCGAAATCCATTGACGATTCAGCAAAAAAATTTCAATCGAGACATGTCAGCACTGAGAGTTCACGTTGAGTATGGTTTTGGCAAAGTTATTCAGTTGTTCGTCTTCTTGGACTATAAGAAAAACCAGAAACTTCTACTTCAATGTCTGAGGAAGCAGTACGATGTTGCCGTAATTCTATCAAACTGTCATACGTGTTTAAGAGGAAGTCAAGTAACGAAGTACTTTGGATGTGCACCACCGGAACTAGAGGAATATCTTCACTAAAATTGTTTTTTTATTTTGGAACTAAAGTGTACAAGAATTGGTTAACTATGAATATACACAATTGTGTACTTTAAATTTAATTTTAGTGTTTAACAATTTAAATCGTAACACGATTTTGTAGCAAAATAAATATTTCAGAATTAAAATTAAAATATGAAAAATAGCTTAGTTTTTGTTGTTTTGTAATGCGTCCGTGAGTACTTTCAACGTTTGCTGAAAAGTTTCAAACATTAGTTGGCGTTGTTCAGTTTCCTGCTGCAATCTCTTTTCACGTATAAGTTCCAACTCTAATCGCTTCGTATCGTTTGCAATTTCCGCCCGCTTGGTCTCCTCTTCAAGACGAAATCGCTTCTGTTCAATTTCCAAGTCATGGTTCACTTTCTTCGTCAGCAAGTCCTCCTCGTACCTTAATTTGGACCTCTTTGCCCGATTTTTATTTGGGGGCGGCGGAACGTCTTCATCTGAGATTAAGAGGAAGATAAGAATTAAAGATGGATAAGGGAGGTAAGTATGAAAAATGTGAATCTAAATATTTAACTGTGCTATGTGCTTACAATTTCGCTTGAGCACTTCATCTCGATCTATATCTGCCAAGATTTTTTCGGCCTTTCTATCGCTTTTGCTCGTTGGTACAGGGTCACCAGAATCAGCGCCATGAAAAATATTTACTGGAGCGGCCTCCTCCTCTATGAGCTTAACAATTTCTTCCATGCATTTTCCTATTTCGGACTGCTCCTCCTCAGTCCCAGTTCTAAATTTATCGAATTACTGCATGAAAAATAGCCATATCATTGTAGAGTAACAGGAAATGATCTTACTTGTAAATTAACTGTTCCTGTTTGTATTTGTTCGAAAGGTTTTCAACTCTTTCGCGAGCAGTCCGAGCTGAAACTTGATATCCAAACACTTGCAGTAAACTTGCAGAAACATCGTTCCACTTTTGTCTGCCTAGCTGGAAGGGATTTACATTTATTGCGGTAGTAAGTAAGTTTCTATCACTTTCCAGAGTGAATCGAAATTTCGCCGGCACTTTTTTCGGTTCCAAAACCTGCAATCAGGACCCATTTTAGTAAATTGCGTAAGATTAAATATACAAGTGAAATGCAGTAATGATGTGTTTACTAAATTTACCTTCGCTGGTGGTTTTTTTCCAACCATTTCCGGTTTGTTTCGTAGAAATGCTCGAGTCCATAGAACGTCCGTGAAAAATGGTTTTTCACGTTGATTTTTATACGTAGTGACAGAGAAAACACCGTAAATACGTGAAAAATTACGGATGTCTCACTACGGGTCACGTTGAGTGTTTTTATGCAAACTGTCGCCCTCCGCAACGTGATGACCTGAAAAATTTCCGTGAAAAGCTACGGAATCACGTTGCTACGTCACGGAAATTGTTTACGGAAGTATACATGCAAACTCCCTAATATACATTTATAAATGCATAGTTTTATTTTATCCGTACTCGTGTGTCTAGGAAAGATGTGAATAATCAATTTTTTCCGATAGATAAATGTTTGCGGTTTTTCTTTAGTTTAGAATTTAGGACTTTAGATTGTCACTTAAATTAATTACTTAAGAACTATCCATAGCTTGGAATTGGACAATAACGACCATGTATGTCGCTATAGCTGCCAGAATCTATGTAGGGGAAAAACGGAAAGTACACAAGCTAAATCTTTGACATAGTTATCCATGTGTAATTAAAGTAATTTGTTTACTTACTGATATTAGTAACCTCAGGTCCAGCGTTAACAGAGTGTTATCAAGTTTAATAGGATCCAAGGCAGGTAATCTTTCTACGTTTTCCATCTTTCGAAATATTTAAGCATTTAGAAACATTTTCATACAAAAAAAGTTGTAATCTATTGAGTTTAATGCAAGTCTTACCACCAGTCCTGCTCCACCCACTGCCCGAGACTTTTTCGAAATTTCAAAACTTTCAAATTTCACACGTTTGCAAAACTGCCTACTTCCCCGTTCCACCCCACTCGCGCAGCTCGTCAACCAATATAAACTTGCCACCCCGATCACCATTTGCGTTACGGACAAGCCAAACAAAACATATTCTTTAATCCTAATCAAGCTGTACGAGGAGTATGCGACATACAGCAAGTAAATGAATAAATACATGATATTAATATTCAAATATTTTGCAAACAAGTCAAGAAATTCGGTAACATTGCGATCAAGCGCGATGTAAACTTCGACCAATTCCTGTACCCTTAAAGCCTTATCATTCCTCAAATTCGATAAACTTTGCAGTAACAAAGTTACAATTAATTCATAACTCGCTACGAAATAGATCAACCCATGCAAAGCGAAACAGCTAAGGACTGAATTCAACGAAAAAATCCAGACATTCCAAAATTTCAGGATGTCTCCGTCGTCAAACTTGGATAAGACACCCTGTTTCATATAAAGTATGGACTGGAGAATGGAATTTATCCAATGTAGGGTGCCATGTAAGACAAATTTCGTCCAACAATTACGACTCCACTTGATCTGGATCGACCTATCAAAATTGTCCGTTTGGAATTTCTCTACCAAGAGGCAGAAAGATTGCCAAAACGTGGCAAATTTTTTGCGACTCAAAAATAAAATCAGCCTAGACAATATGGGACAAAAGATGGAAGCAACCCCGTAAAAAACGTTGATCATGAGGAACGTGTTACGGCCTTGCATGACAAATTCTGGGATTTCGTCACGCTCTTGGGTGTAAGTGAGTGATACAAGGAATAAGGGAAAAAGGGTTATGCAGATTAATGTGATAAGCCATATGGCGGGAAGTGATAAGTAGAACGGGGTGGGGAGTGGGGAGATAGAATTTGAAGAGGATTTTATCGATGTGGGGAAGAAGCCGGAGAGTTGTAGGATTCTGAAGGGCAGATTGGCACAGAAGGTGATGAGGGATTTTTGAGGGTGCGATGGGGATTTGACAGGATTATTTTGAAGGTGCAAGTTTTTCTGCATTTTAGAAATGGTTTTATGTGGCAAGTGATCGATTAGTGGGTAGATTCTATTATGAGGTGGTGTTTTCGCAATTGAGTTTTTCAGATGATAATTCACTATTTGTCTTTGGGGTTGAGGAAAAATGGTTCATTAGCGAAATAACTTATTACTTATAGTGTACATACTTACATAAATGCATTTCTATTTATAAGTATTTTGCTACGTTTGTTTATCCTGCATGTGGATAAGTAATTAGTAGTACATGAATCTATTTATTTGTTTGTACAGATGCCCAGTTTATGAGGAGCAGGAATAACTATAATAAGAGATATACATAAGTAATTTTAGCAACCAGGATTTTAGAAAATTCAGCATGTAATTTTGAATTTAAGTATCTTGTTTTTGAAATGAATGTTGTTCGTCAGCAGTCCGGATAAGATGACTCTCCATTAAATATTTATCTATGTAGTTACAACCTAAATTGTATATGTACGCATAAATATAGGTATGTATATGCATACATATGTACGTGCATGCATATGCTATTATAAAATTTGCATGATAATAGACCTGCACAATTTTGGAAGGTCGTTTTTCATAATTTCGTAAGTCAACAAATACAAAAATTCAAATTGTGTTGCCTCGTGCAAGCAATTTTTCATAACTTGTGGCAGGTACATACATACATTCCCAAATTTTTAGCAGGCATATTGCATACATACATAAATATGTATATATGTAGGTATCTGAAAGGGCATATCCTGTGCTATTAACTTATGCTAGGAAATTCCTCAAATTACAGCACTTTAGAATTTTAGACCGAAAAGTGGTAGATGCATGTATGAAACATGGTTTACTAAATGACAGCAACCTATCAATTTCCAGAGGTAGATTATCACTAATTTCTTTTAAAAAAATTGTTCACAAGCTAATCATTTTTTATGGCTTGAATTTGACCTTTACTATGACGGCAAACCATTTTTATTTGTATTAGCGTTTTAATATTCAACCAACTTGTCAAACGTTTTTAATCTCCCAAAACATTTCCAATAAGAATCCATTTCCTAAAATGTATACAGAAAATCTTCCAAAAATTTTGCATTCATCTCTTCTAGTCGCATCATCCATTGGTGCATCGGGCATTAAATTCAGCAAGAAAACCAAAAATTTTTACATTTCCCCTATTTCCCGTTCAATGCTGCGTGGATTCCCTTTAATTTCCGTTGCGATGAACATATTTGCGGTTGTAAGAACACTCGAACTGTTCTATTTTAAAGGAGGCCACGAGAATCCGTATTTTTATATGTGCTACATTGGTTCATTCGCCTTGGTCATGGTGAATAGTGCCGCAATATTCGCCAATTGGAGCCAGAATAAAATTTGCCGGTTAATGAATCACCTGTATGGCTTTGGATTGCAATTTCGAAGTAAGTAAGATTTCTATATATATCGACGTCACGAATCTTTTTCACACTGAATGTTCACGTTATGGGGACAATTTTGCAATTAATCACGGGCGAGCTTAAAATATAAAGTCCAGACATGCACTAAAAGGGGAAAGTGAATGGGAAACACATTCAAATTAAGTGTGCAGTGACCGCCAATGCCATGGGGACATCAATATTGCAGAATAGGGAAGAGAGGGGTTTATATAACAGGGGCCGACGATAGGGACATCGAATAACCTTGTGGACATTGTCCCCTTATCCCCACGCTTCCCCGGCTACTGGACGTGTCCAGTAGCTACGGTGTCGTTCCGACCAATAAGGAGGAATTTCGCATCAAATTCAAATGTTTTTTGAAACTGCTAGCTTAAAAATGTTAATTTATGCTATTTTTATTTTTCTTTACAGAAAAATGGATGACAAAGTCATACAACCCAAACAAACTGTCCTGCATTCCTGGCAGGATTTTGGATATCTTCCTACTTTCCTTGTGCGTCATGTCGGTTTTTCCCTTATTCTGTGTTCCGATCTATCTCAACAATATGAATCTTCCAATTTTACTCCCTTCGATCCTCCCTCAAGCAGAGGAACACGAACTTTGGGACTTTGCCCTAAAACAAAATTATTTAGTAAATTTTGTCTTCGGCTCGGTCATAATTGTTGGATCGCTGTGGGTTGGACAGCTTTTCTTGGCCCTTAGCATATTTTGTTTTCTGTATACACGTAAGTCCGACAGAAGGAAATGGATTGTAGAAAATTTGAATTTGGCGGAAATTTGTTTTTACCCAGTTAATTTTTCGCACAGTTTCGGTGCTATCTTTGATCAATGACGAGTTTCGGGTCCCACTTATTGCAACTTCGAAACCCTCAAGTAACACAATCAGCTTACTTCGGACTGTTCGACACCTCCCGAAGGAGTACAACTGCGTCCAACTGCTGCATAAAGATGCAAATGGAATTATCAGATATATGATTCCCATTTTACAGAGCGAATTTCTCCAATTTATTCTATCATGTAATGTAATTCTGATAAGAAATTGGACTTCGATGGACATCTATGCCAAGGTAATGTCAAACATATTTATGCAGCGCAAAGGTTTGAATGGGTTTAATCTTAAGTACTCTGAAAAAGTTACTGGCTTCTGAATTAAAGTTGGACAATGCCTAGAGCAAGAAAAAAAATGGCCGACATTTTAGGCAACAGTTGGAATTAATTTAAATTTCGAGCAAATAGGGCATGCCATACATAAATTTCGTAATTATCGTAGTTACAAGATATATGCAAAGTGGGAAACTCCATTAAAATATTTTGAAGTTCGGCTTTGATATTAATTGTTGGTTGTAATTTCCGAATTTGGTTTCCTTTTAAGCATTTCACTTTATTTATTTAATTGTTTCTTGGTATAGGCGCAACTGTTGACTTGGTCCTTCACATTCCAGTTCGGGTGGACCATGGGGCTCGAAGTTGTGGGGCGGTATGCTAAAATGTCAAAAACTACGCTAATGTCGTGGAAGAATTTGCACTCTGTTTCAAAGCATGAGAAAAAATGTTTCACGAAATACGCAAAAACTTGTCAACCACTAGCGTTTGGGGCTGGCGGAGTCTTTACGGTAAATAGACGGACGGTACTCAAGTTTATAAGGTCCACGGTTAAAGGGACGTTTAAAGCTTTGCTCGCGATTGGTCGGAGATGAATCTTCTCAAGGATATTATCACAATCCAATGGGTTTTATTGAGAAGAGATAAGTCAGGTTGGGTGGTTTTTCGAAATATAATTACTGGTTTATCAAATTACATGTGAGCATAAAATTTTAATCCGTTGTAGGTTTCGGAAAGAAGATAGGACATAAATACATAAGTTGATAAACCTGTTTAGCAAATTATTTTTGAATACACACACAAACATAAATTTACAAACTTCTTGTTTGTAATTACCTATGTACAGACTAGATTGTAAATAGATCTGATGTTTTATAATAATAAAAAACATATTTTGGGGTATATATACTAATTCATAAGTGAACACATAAGTATATATTTACATATATGCATATGTACATAGCATAGGGCGTACAACCAAATGCATACATAAATATGCAATTTTGGGTGTATATATTAAATAATTAGGTATGATCCCAAAATTAGTCACCACTTCCCAGTGACAAATTCAATGTAAATATGACAATCAATTTGTTATTCCGATTAGCTTCAAATCAAGCATTCACAACAAATTTACATGCACACATTGCCCAACGAAAATGCAATCAGTTGGTACCCCTAGCACCTAACACAACAATTGACAATTGATCAGACGCTGGACATATGGTTTTGAGTGGGCGACGGAAAATTACTTTATTTTATCAGATTACAAAGAAAATTCCGTGGAAGTGTGTAATTGCTTGTTGGTCAAAAACAGCGTAAATGAGATAAGCACATTAAAGCAGATACCTCATTTACAGAGATTAAGCACCTCAACAGACTTCTTTTTCCATTGTTCCACATTCCACAAAGGTGACAACATACGCATTGATTTGATACATACATTGTTCTCTCGTTGGGTTTACAATTACACTTGTCAGTCCATTCCTTGAGCTACTCTTGTTTAGTAATCTTATTAAAACGCTGTACATAAAGCAAAATGCCAGAAAATTTGCAATACATGAAACACGCTTCTGGCAAGTTGAAGCTGATCTCAATTTTGCTCACACTTCCGACCCTGGTTCTTGCCTACTGCAGTCATTTTTTGTCAAACTATACCAGCAATAGAGACAAGTATCGAGAGGATTTTACCAATAATGAAGTCCGGTCTTTGTGGAGAGAATGGGTATTTCTTGCCGTCACTGGAATTACTATGGTGGCATCGACAGCCAATTTTATTGGGCATCTTTATAGCCAGAAATTGTACTTGAATCGGAAGACGGCTTACGTTGTAAGAATCAATTAAGCAAAAAATTGTCAGGTAAAAAAACAGTAGAATTTTTTATTTATTTTCATGCAGGACTTCTTCTATCAATATGCGGCCGGATTATGCATGCCAGTCTCGGGAGTTTTGTACGTAATTTCTGCCGTGAAGCTGTACGAAATTAATTGCACGCGTGAGAATGATTGTCAGCAGTTTGAAGTTAAATTGGGTGCAGGGGTAGGTTTTCGTTTGGTTGGAAAATAATATTAACATTTTTTATGTAGATATTTATGACTATGAAATTATTTTAGGGAATGGCACTCATCAGCGGATTTATCTTTGCGACCTTGGGCTCGGTTGTGCTAACGAATCGCGAAGAGGTTCAAAGAGGCATCCAGTAAAAACAAGAGTGGGATTCCGAACAAATGTTGAAGACAACATGAAAACCTCACAAAATAAATTTTTATTATGAAGATTACAAATGCTAATGTAAACTTACATTTTCCAAACTTATTCATCTTTGATATACAATTTATACTAATAATAACTGCTAAGTTTGAGTTTTATATTTCCATGAATGGCTAATATATAGATTAACAATGAAAAATAACTGGGATTTTGTTTTCTTGAATGAAGGCTTCAACCCATTTCCATGTAGCTTCTTTGAACTTCAAACGTTAAAATGACATAAATTAATTTATGCTGCATGCTTAAATAAAACCGAATTAAGCTCTTAATTATTGTCAGACTTACTTGAATCCCCCGAATAATTGTATTTTCGAATGAATTCATTTGCAAAAGGATTTGCTTCATTTGTGCGACTCCATCAACTAACATGTCTAAATCATCATCGACTCCATTTTCAATTATTTCCAAAGTTTTGAGACCGCCTGTGAAAAATGTATCGAAAAATAGTAGCTTTAATGTGTTGAGATGAAATTTATTGATCATAAATGCATATCAATGTATGCACATACTTATCAACAATTTCTCGCAATTTGAAAAACACTGAATAAAATTAGACAATTGTATATCTTCAATTGAAACATCCAGTGTCAAAGATTTCAGTCCGAGTGAGTTACACGATCTTAATACTGTTCCGACGTTGGTAAACGGCACATTTTCATCAATTCCGAACTGTACAATTGTTAAGTTTTCCAAATTTGGGAATGGTGTCTTTAATCGTATAATTAATTCGGGATCGCGGACACATGAAAGATGCAGAACTTTCACCCCACTAAAGTAGCCCTTTTTCTGTATAATATTTCGTAGTAAATCGTCCAACTCACAGTGATGTAATTTTGAAATTTCTAAAGTCTCCAAAGCTGGGAGCCTCGCTGCGCAAATATCTTGCAAATTAGCCCCACAACTAAAAGCGTCCAACCTTTCATTTCTAAATTCTTTAAGATTCTTCATTTTCGGGATTTTGAAAGCAATTCTGCCAGCTTCTGTCTTTATGGGATCATCATCCATGTCATCGTCACTGGAATCGTTGTAGAGATCATCATCAAACATGTCATTTTGAACGCATAAAACTTGAAGGCGATCTTTTACTTGATCCAGCATTTTGTTTAATCCGTGGGGACCATTACAACAGGGGATTTCACTCGCTCTCATTTTACGTAAGTCGACCTTAATCCGTTTTACATTTAAATTCTGGCTGAGATCCGGATACTTTTTGCCATGATAGCAAAAGTATTTCAAGTTTGGGGTCGAATAGAGGATGCATTGTGTCATCTGGAGGAAACGAGCTTGTCCAGTCATGTCCAGTATTTTAACTGAGGTCAGTTTTGGCCAAGAGATGGCAAATTGTGACGCGGAATAAATAATTTTATCGTCGAAATTATTCATTTCATCCGTTTGCAAGCAGATTTCCAGTCTTTTCAAATTTGGGCAACGGTTTTCTACAGTTTCGTAAAGCGTTGAGATCAAGTCTTCATTGGCGAATGTTATTGTCAAGTCTTCCACGTATTGACTGAACTTATCGCAAATATGGAGCAGTCTGGATGAGGCGCCAGCAATTCGTAAAAGAGGTGGGTGTTTATCTTGATTTTTGCATCCGTATTCTATTATCCGACGTGCTAATTTCGGTTCCATTTTTAAACAGAATAATTGAAATGGGGTTCCACTGCAACAATCGACTTTCCCTGATGAATCTGAATGCCACGGGTACGGTCGTTTGTAAAGCCCAAGGCGCAAAATTGGTTGGGGAAGGGAGACTGCGATTTCATTCCATAAATGGCAAACAAGTCGTAGGTTTCTTAAAGAACCCGATCCATTTTTAAATATTTGCTGGAGTATCTTTCAAAAAATTGTGGAATGAGTTAAGTAACTTTGGATGTGCATTTACAGTAAAAAAATATATTCAATTCAAAATGTGTAGAAAACTTACGACTGGATTCTGTAGAGCTTGTCGCATTGGATAATCTTCGTCTTCGTATTCCATATTTTTCTGTGCAATTTTGAAAACCTGAAACAACACAAGGTTTTTGTTTTTTATACTGTGCAGCAGTAAAATGCCAAGTGGATAGATTGCGATACCGAGTTAGACAAATAGTTAATACAATTAGTAATTTGGACAAGTATTTACATATAAGTAGAGAGGGTCAATCAGCTGTGGTACGAATTGTGGACGATGGAGAGTTAATAATACTACCAACAAATTCTAAACCACAATGACAGACTGTCATTGACAAGTAAAAATGATGTGAAGCCAAGAGGCAAGAGACAAAGGTTTTGGTTATATCAGAGATGAGTCGGATCCTGCTTTGAGTCGGTGGACCCAACCCGACCCTGGGGGGGTTAGGCATGGGAAATTTCCCAGTCGGGTGAGTGGAGTCCGGGGTCAAGTTAGGTTAGGTTAGGCCGAGTTTCAAAACGCACAAATGCTTTCAGAAACAGAGTTGAATCTTGTAAATTTACAAGATTCACCTCTGGTTATAATTTGTATTTCACTGATCCTGAGAAAATTACTATCGGTTCGAGTGTCCACTGATGCGGGTGATTGTGAAGTGGGGATAAAATTGCATTCTCCAGCTTTTTGCATGCTCCAGCTTTTTGCATGCTGCTAAAATATATCTAATCAGGCCCGTAGCGACGGTGGAGAAACGTGGAGAGACACTCTCCAGGTCGTACGCCCCGAGGGGCCGTACCGCCGGGTTCCACAATAGAATGTACAGGATAAATCGGGGTTTCAAAGTTTTTTGGGGGAAAATTAGGCCGTACCACGGCCAAACTCTCCAGGCCGGACGAAACGTCGCTACGGGCCTGTATCTAATTATTGTTGTGTATTTATCATATTGAATGTAATATCCATACCCCGAATATTTATTTATTTATGACTTTTTCATTTCGATCACGTCGACCCCCAAACTTTGTAGCGTTGTTTATCAACACTTGTGGTTATCAAAAATTACAAAATGTTTTCAATTTTAAAAACTATTTTGGACTTTTCGCAAACATAAATATTTTTGACAATACTTCGCCATATTTTTAAAAAATACATTTTTTTCGTGATATTTGAATGTTTCAGTATTTTTTCGGGTTTTTAATGTGTTTGTTTGCATTTTTGGATTTTTGTACTTGACGCTTGTCCTTAATTTCTTAGTTTCACGATATTATATTACACTAATGTGTGCATTAAAGAAAGACATGAAATACAACATATAACACCGGTTGAAGCTGAGCGCATTTTTAGCATGCGCAAATTTTTACTCTCAGGAGGAGAGACCCTCTCAGATATCTGTATTGATGCCGTTTGCTTATTTTGGAGTACTACACGAGTCTACTAAAATCCAGAATTGGTTTGATGCCATGTCCACATTTGCGCCCGCCACACCCACTCAAAGGCGCCAAAAGCAGGAAAAAAAACAGTTTTCATGTGCTTTAAATGTCACAAAAAATCCAATATTGCTCGGATTTTTTTAATTTGCATTTTTTGTGATCCCAGATACTTGTTTGATCGTATCCAGTAGATATCTCAACTTTTTTGAAAATTTGAACTTTCTAGAATAATTCATGAGAATAATTTAGAAAATTATAAAAAAAACTCGAGATATCTACTGGATATGATCACACAAGTATCTAGAATCACAAAAATGTGAATTGGATTTTTGGTGACAGTTAAAAAACATAAAAACAAGCTTTTTTCGTGTTTTTACACCTTTGAGTGGGTGTGGCGCGCGAAAATGGGGCCATGGAATCAACCACTTCTGGGCTTTAGTAGACTCATATAGTACTCCAACATATGCAAAGGGCATCATGATCTAAGAATGACATGCAGAGGGTCTCTCCTCCCCAGAGCCATGGATTAACCCCAGCAAGTCTTATTTCTCACTTTGAGCTTCTGAATGATGATTTTAATCATTAAAGTCTAATTATCTCTGCCTAATTTATGTATGGGGTGATAAATTATAGTTGAAACTCGTCTTTTGAGTTTTTTGAGGTTGGAATAAAAATATTTTTTTATAAATAATTCGACGTTTTTTTTCAAAAATATAAAATAAATATTTCGGGCTTTATAAAAAAATATTTACCCGGGGTATGGTAATATGTCATCGTTATTTATCATCATGTAATCATCATGTGATTGATCTCACCTCGCTCGTAGCGATGGTGAGTTTATGTTGGATGGTAATTGGACTCGAAATATGTAAGGGCTCAGCTCTGATAATGAAGTGAGGTTTTGACATAGAGTTAAATAAATAGTAATATAAGCATGGGTATTGAACAGTAGTTGCGGAAGCGTCAGGACAGACGACCATGTCATGTCCCCTCGGTTATTCGTTCTGAAAAACAAATAACCATTAAACAAACAACCGATGAGAATCAATAATTTGAAGAAAACTTATTTTTTCAAGAGAAAAGAAACTTGAAATGTGCATATTAAGACATGCATATTTATCTGAGCTTTTGTGATGAAATGATGTATTTATTTATCAGTATTTAGAAAGAGTGAAAACGTTTTCATCTTCTTTCATGGATAAGTCCTCATGAGATAAGATGACTCATAATTACATAGTTTAACTAATATAACAGAAACAGTAGTACGATGTTGTGCCAGTAATTATATAAATATGTATGCACTTTTATAATCTTTGATATGCATACTCAAAGATGTATACATCACACGTATGAAAGGTCCGCGTAGTAAATAAAGAATCCATGTGCACTATGTATATAAGTACATACATTTCACATAAATCAAATGGCCACGTAGTTTTCACCACTACAAATGTCTAGATAAATACCTAAATACATTACGATAAGTTCACATCATTTCCAGCGGACGAAGTTCAGCCACGTATATAAATATATGCAAACTGGAGAATGTTTTTATACCAATACAAATAATTTACTCCAGTTTAAGACTGGTTCCTGATTCTGCAGCACTTTGTGAAATAATTCGCTCTTCTTCATCTCTGTAATTGGATACGTAGAGTATTCTTTGTATTGTGTGTATATTGGATACAAAAGCAAACACAAGGGTATAAATTGGTATGTACGAAACACTATTCAATGAATTAATGAACATTCCTTGTATGCGTTTCATTTTTTAGCAGTATTGTTTTGAACATTCCGCCACGAAATGGAGTCAACCGCAAGAAAACGTGTGAACCAGCAAATTCCCACGCATTCAAAAGATGAAAAACTTTCAACCGACATCCCATTTGGCGCTGGCGTGGATACCAGTTCAACAACTCCGAATAGTACTGAAACTTCGGAACCGAATCTGCAACCAACTTCTCCCTCAGATTCCCCTGCCCAGGAGGACAACTTACCTGTCGACATCATTACAGCAAATTACAAAGGAGTCTCCAAAGAGCGTATCAATTTCGCGGTGGCCGTCCTTGAAGGGCAGGACGACCTCGCCCGTGGTCTCTATGGCCAAATATACGGTCGCTTTATGAGAGGCTCGTACGATTGGCTGGTCATCATCTGCATGTTTTTTGGCTCTGTGATAGTTGACCGTGTCGCCATGTCGACAAATCCAAACGCATCTAATGACTGGAACAAAGTCTTTATGGGGATCACGGGATCCATCATCATCCTCGTGTCGCATGTGGATTCCTGGTGTAAAGGTTCATATCTTGGCGCCGACGCGGCGATCGGAGCAGTGTTGGGAATTCATAGCTTGATCGCCTCTATCGATACGGGGATGAGGGGAGGACCTTTAAATATCAATTTGCCTCCTTGGATGTTTCATCTGTTCATTTTTTGCTTGGTCTTTTTAGGCAAAGAATTTGTAAGTTGGCCAACGGCAATTATGGTTTTGGTCAATTTTGCTGTGTATTGTTTTATTTTGGAGCAATATTATCCTGTAATTTTTATGGTTCTGCTACTGATTTTCATTAGGGTAAGTTTTAAAAATGTGGATGGTTTTATGAGACGGCATAAGAAGGTTTGGGCATTTATGTTTTATATCTTGTTGGGTGGCGTGTTTCTGTATATATTTCTTGAATCCGGAAAATGGCAAGAAGAAATGAGACGGAAGGAGTTATGTAGTAAATTGCCATTGTTTATGAAATATGTTGCTCCTTTTTGCAAGGAGTATCAAGTTGTAAAATAAATAAACTTGTTTGGATAGGAACTTATCTGTGATAGCATAATTACCCATTACTCATAGACTGGAAGTATGAATATGAGTTCCATTTTTTGGGTTTTTGGTGAAAGATATAATTTTTATGGTTGATTAAAATCGATTGTCATGGCCACTTACTGAAGAACTAAATATGAGCGTAATAAAAGTCTGATGAATGTGTAAATTTGTCTTTTACTTCTTGCTTTCTATGCATACTAATTGTAAGTATTCATTACATAGGAGATACAGGCGGACCAACGGTAGCACATTTACACACTTCCGCGGTCACTAAGGGTAATTGCTGACTTCCCTCTAATCCAATCCGAACAAGTCCCACGGCTTCATACCTACATATATGCGTATCGATCGCTTAAAGAAGCATAAATACCAATACATATTATATTACCAAATGTATAGTTACATAAGCTAATAAGTTTGTAATCTCCTAACCGAATCCTACCAAAACTCATATCACCCACACATAAATACTTACCTACACATATTATTTGGACGAATAATGAACGTGCTTTATAAATATGTACGTATAGTGAGCATGCAACAGCACAAATGTTAAAAAGGACCTAACTTTAATATGCTCTTAAACGTGTGTGCACCACAAATATTATCTTATCAAAAAGTAAACCAATGTCAGGGAAGAATTGCAATTGTACCACCACTCTCCAAAAATTGCAGTGGACAAAACGGCTCACAACAGGAGAAGAAACGAGTCGGAATTACATCACTCTACATAAATATTTTGCCTAATTTTGCAGAAAAATGGCTGCAGGTATTTTACATATTTATCCCTATTTATCCCTATTTATTTATGCAAATGAACATTCACCCATTGTGTAATTCTTCCCAGAAATCTCAGATTTTGGCATCAACGTTAAACAACGTGTCCAGCACATCGAAGAGAAGGAATCCCATAAAGAGTCCCCTGTGAAGAGTAATGACGACTTGTTCAACACAGTCATTTCAACCCTTGACGTCAAAAAAATCTTCCCCGATGCCAAACCCGAACATGTACATCTGGCCGTCGCTGTCCTTCAAGATGACGAGGACAAGGTGAAAGAGCTCCTGGACAAAAGATACACCAAAGTCCTCACCGGGGAATACGACTGGGCGGCGATGGTATTAATGCTTATCCTCGCCTTTGCCTCCGATCTGGCCGCTTCGTACAAAAATGTTAAGCCCGGCGAGACCTCGGCGTCAGGGGAGTTCGACGCGGTCTACCTTGGCATCGCCTCCTCCATAATTATCCTCGTGTCACACGCAGATAATTACTTTAAGCACTACAAGCTTGCGATTGACGCCATGATTGGGGTTGCCTTTGGACTGCACAGACTATTAATTTCGATCCAGGAAGGACGGCAAGGTTCCACACATATCACTCTGTACGACTGGATGTTTTCAGTTTACGTTGTGTCCATCTTTTTCGTGGATAAGAAATACGTCGGACACACTGCGGCAGCAATGGTTTGTTTAAATTTGGTATTCAATTGTTTAATATTGAAGATTTTTTACCCTATCCCACTTATTGGAATTGTGTGGGCTTTAAGGAGAGGAAATTTTGAATGTGTAGACAAGTATTTAAAAAACAATGAGAATGAGATGCTAATAAAAGGGGCGGTAGGCGTGTTTATGACCGTGCTGTTTGGATATATGCTGCTCAATTCAGTAAAGTGGGACGTGTGGTTTGGTGTGGAAAGTAAGAAATGAGTCGGATGTGAACTTCACATCGTGAAGTTTATATATATTTAAGTAGAATTATTTTTTTGTGAATAAAACAATGTTTTAAACGTGGTGTGGAGAAACGTGTTGATTTATTATGCTTATCAGGTGAGCTGGATTGCACGTATTGTAAATATGAAACGGTCGCATATGTATGTGGGTTCAACAGTTCTCAGAATCCGTATACCAAAAAACAAATGCATTTATGCACAGTGTAGAAAAATTCAGTTCATAAACCTTGACGTTTTCACTCTTTTCTTTGTCATTGCAAAAATGTTTGTAGAATTTTATCAGATTTTGATAATTTTGCTAAGTATTTGATAGCATATTACATCTTCTTAATTCAGCAAAATGTACACTTTGGTACACATTCGGGGGTTAACTTAAATTTCTGAAATTTAGAATTTATATTTTTAAATTTATATTTCTTAATTTATAATACCCTTAGTACAAATTTTCTAAAATTGTATACATATATAAACAATTTGGGAATTAACAGTTCCGAATTGTCTACATTTCATCCGTAATAAGGGTATAGATGAGGCTGAGGATTAATTAGCGAATAATCCAATAAGAGTTAAAATTCTTATGTTCAGTTAGGCTGACCCTAAAAATGCAGTCTCTCACGTTTCCATCAATTACATCCAAAATTCTGCAACTAATTTTTGAACTGATGATACAAGGATGCAAAAAGATTCACGGGGTATGAAGTGAATTTGCATGGACTGTACATCATTATCTAGCATCTGCATAGTTATGTATTTGATGCCTCATCGCCACATACATACATAACATGACCGGTTTATTTACATGCACGTTTAACTTTATCATGGTCCTCATATATGTACTGGTACTCGTGATACTATAGAATATTTGATCTTATCCTGAGTTAACAACATCCCCCATTCGTTCCAATGTTCATAACCGACAAGCGATTCATCTTGCATCGTGTCTTTGTGGGAAATATTTATAATGAAATTATTTTCAGTCTTTGTTGTATCGTTTAATTTACTTAATTTTGCGATATCAGACTCTGTAATTAAGCTGAACGATAAAGATGGGAAAGGTGAGAAATAATATATTTCTGTAATTTGGCACAATAATTTTTATGGAAAAATATTTTGCAATTTTGGAACGGACAGAACTCTTCAGTAGTCACGGATCCAGTGGCGAAATAAAAAATGTGTCACCAAGGCGAGAAGATTTTCCGATTGTGTTATCATGCACAAGTTCAAGTCCAAACGGATGGAAAATAAATTTGAGTGGAGACGAGAACCAATTGGTATGCAAGTTACATAAAATCAGTGTAAATAAATAAAATGTAAATGAAGTCATAATTGAAATTTTGAGGATTATGAAAGTCCATTTGTCTTACAGAAAAATAGGGACATTAAGAGATCAACCATTTCAGATGATATAAATGGGACCCTGTACATTTCAAGGCTCACTCTGCCAAATTACACTACTTCCATTGTGGGTCGTTATGTCTGCTCATGCAACCAAAATTTAGACCGGATGGGAATACAACTTTTTCTTCAACGTACTTAACAATTTTGAAAATGAAATAATACAAAAGATAAATATATAAAGTTAATTTTGAACAACTTGAATTAAGCCGATAATCCCGACGTGTCACTGTATCTACAACCCGGATCTAGTCATGTTGTCCATCCTGTCGTGGGTGATGATGCAATTGTGCTCCCATGTCCGGTCTCCTCAGTATCGTCGGATCTCTACGTGGAGAAAATAGGGGTAAAAATACAATCAAAATTCATTTGTGATAACCAAATGGATCCTAACTTTCTAGACGTTTTACTCATCACGAGTCGACATTCCATATAATGCATCCCTCAACGGATTCGTTATTCGACCTGCCACCGGAAGTTATAAAGATCTCAACAAACATTTGGGACGTTACACCTGTTCGCAGATCCGTTTCGGGTTAGAAGCCACCATATCGGTTGAAATTACTTCTCCAATTGGTATATAAAAGAAATTTTGAAATTTTCGAGGACTTGAATTTACAGTACAAATTTGTACATATATTTTTTTGTAATGTTAGAATATGACATCCAACCAGCGTCGGAACAAATAATTGTGGAGGGATCGGAAACTATGACTGTTTCCTGTGGGGGAAATGCTCCCCTGAAACTTAGTTTATACAGTGGAGGTGAAAAAGCGCTCAATGTCACGTATTTCTATAATGGGCACGGCGATCGTTTCAGATTTAGGGGTGTGGCCTCCTACATTCCGCAAAAGAATGAGCAGGATGGAATATCTTGTACGACGGAGGGAAATGGGAAGTCAATTCATCTTTGGAAATTCGTGGCGACCGGTGAGTTTCAATTTTTGGGTGGAAATTCTAATAACAATTTATTTACATATATATGCAGGAAATTTTTAAAATTGCGATTCGATGCATACATATGTTGCAAATTTTCACCATTGTGTGATAGTCGCAAAATAAAATGAAAATTTTTAAATCCGTACAGATTACCAAGTGAAGCAAAGAATATCCTCCGACCGGAAACAAATTGAGTGCATGATATCTCCCAAAAGTAAAAATGCTGTCAAACCCTCCCTAAAATTATCTTATTGTCGGAATCACGACGAATGTTTGCTGTTCAATGAAACTGAGAATCACAACGATGCTGGAAACTTTACTATTTCATCGTGTGGAGAAGGATGCACTTCTTCTACAGTTATGAAAGTCGGTGGTTTTTGGGCGACGTGTTCCGATGGGGGTGATATCGTCAAAAAATCGCTATATTACTCAGATTTAAACCTTAATTTGTGTAAGTTTTAATTCATTAAACACACATAATTTCTGGTAAATATAACATCGTATTACTTTTACAGATAGTATGGATGAACCAAGTAAAGAAAGCCGTATGGCAGAAATTAATGGAGAATCGGAGAGCTCAGTATCTGTGAGATGGAGTCGGTTTTTCTTGCCAGAAAATGGAGAGTGGTCAATCCCAACAGATTTTGCCTGGGAAGGTAATGCATACATAAATATTGCCACATATCTAACGATAAGTAATTTTAAAATTCTGTAATTTATGAAGCAACATTTTTCTCCTTCAGAAACTCATCGCGAAGAACAAGACGGTAGTCTAAGTTCGACAATAACCATCCAACCCACTGGTCAAACCGGGTATAACGTGTCGTGGTCAGCTCTTGCATGGAATTCGGATAAATTTTCCAAAAACGACAAAGGATCGATTCAATTAAGACATGAATTCGTTCCGGAACAAGCAGAAAAACAAGTCCCTGGTGACAATATTGTCCACTGTCCTCCCCCCGAGTGTAAGTGTCCTCCAGTGTCCTGTCATGAGGTCAATGGTAAATTGCCAAATATATGCGATTATAAAATTGAGTCCAAATTTTAGAGACTAAATCTAAATTAATTGGTTCCCAGTATCAGGACAAGGTTCCGTATTGGCTTATCAAATTGCTGTCACCTTTTTTGCGGCCGGATTTATCTTTCTGCTGATATCTAAACGTTCTAAAGAGACAGAATCCCCAGAGATGAATAATGACGACTTGTTCAACACAGTCATTTCAACCCTTGACGTCAAAGATATCTTCCCCGATGCTATCCCGGAACAAGTACATCTAGCCGTCGCTCACCTTCAAGATAAAGAGGCGGAGCTGAAAGAGCTCCTGCACAAAAAATACGCCAAAGTCTTCACCGGGGATTACGACGAGCCGGCGATGCTATTAAGAATGCATATACGTTGAAAAAATCTCATAACTAAAAGACAGAGACGACGGTTGCGTCTCCTTGTGTGCCGAGAGATTTATTGCTAATGAGGGGGGGGGGGGGGGGGCGGGGCGAAGAGAGCAGCTGATTTTCATGTAAACAATGCAGGCAGTTGCATGTAAAAAGTTGCTTTGGGTTTTGAGAGTGACCGTTCCCACTCTCCAAACGGGGCATCGCGAACCAGAAAAGGAGAAAAATTTCGACTAAAACTTCTAATTTGCAGCTAATACAAAATGGATTGATTTCGTTTTGGTGGCAATAAATTCCCAAGTTTGTGCTTTACAATTGCCATGTTGCATAAATTCCATAATAAATCTCAGAGAAAAGTATTGAACTGAAACATGGACTCATATTATGTTTCAGTCCAATACTTTTCACCGAGATTTATTATGGAATTTATGCAACATGGCAATTGTAAAGCACAAACTTGGGAATTTATTGCCACCAAAACGAAATCAATCCATTTTGTATTAGCTGCAAATTAGAAGTCTTAGTGACAAAAATCATTTACATTACTGGTAAGTGGCGAGGAGAAAAAGTCAACTCGCTCACTAGGATGCCCAGACTGCTCCCTAACTCAAACTTTAATGCTTGCCCTCGTCTTTGCCTCCGATGTGGCGGCTTCGTACAAAAATGATAACTCTGGCGAGGGTGCGACGCCAGGGGAATTCGGCACGGCCTATCTGGGCATCGCCTCCTCCTTAATTATCCTCGTGTCACACGTGGATAATTTCTATAAACACTACAAGCTTGGAGTAGATGCCATAATTGGCGTTGTCTTTGGACTGCATAGGCTAGTAATTTCGATCCGAGAAGGATGGCAAGGTTCCACACATATCACGCTCGACCACTGGATGTTTTCAGTTTATGTCGTGTCGATCTTTTTCGTGGGTAAGAAATATGTCGGGCACGCTGCCGCGGTAATGGTTTATTTAAATTTGGTAGTCAATTGTTTAATATTGGAGATTCATTATCCTATCCCACTTATGGGAATTGTGTTGATTTTAATGAGAGGAAATTTTGGAAGGCCAAACAAGTTTTTGAAAAATTACCAACCCCTGCTGTTCGGCGCGGTAGGGGTTTTTATGGCCGTGCTGTTTGGATATATGATGATTAAGTCGGGAAAGTGGGAGGTGCATAGAAAATAAGGGATGAGTCGGATGTGAAGTCGATAAATAGGATTATTTTTTAGTGAATAAAACAATGGTTTAAACGTAGTCTGGAGGAACTTGTTGATTTATTGTGCTTATCAGGTATGCTGGATTGTATTGTATGATACGGTCGCATATGTAGGATCGGTGGAATGGATAATTCAACCATTCTCGGAATCTATGTACCCAAAAATGAATGCATTTATGTACAGTGTATAAAAATTCAATTCATACCCGTTTACGTTTTCACTCTCTTTACTGCCACTGCAAAAATGGTTATAGATTCATGAAATTTTGTTAGTTTTTCAAAGTACGTGGTAATATAATATTCTGAATTCAGCGCAATGTAAGTAGTACACAAATGGGGATTTAAAGTAAATTTCTGAAATTTTACCTTTTATACAGATTTTCTAAAATTGTTACATTTAGACAGTTCGAAAATTGTCGAAATCGGCATATTTAGGTCGGCTAGATACTTCATCCTTGACAAGGGTACAGATGAACATTACTTTGCTATGGATTCGATACGAGATACAAAATTCAAATTTTTATCTTGGGCTAGATTGACCTGAAAATCTCAATAAGATACACTTCCCACGTTCTCATAAATTACGTCGAAAACACTGCAGACCATTTTTGAACTCATAATAAGAAAATGTTAAAAACTCCATGGGGTTTGAAATGAATTTGTCTACACTGTATTATTTATACGATTGGTGTTTGATTATGGGATTTGATGGTTAGTAGTTGTCCACGTATTTTTCAACATGCATGTAAGTCAGGCGTTCATTTTCACCCTCGTCTGGATACAAACTTGCATATGTACGTATATATCTTATGTATGCATAGTTATGTATGTATTTGTTGCCTTATTTCCACATTAACATGACCAGTTTATTTACATGTACGTTTAAGTTAAACGGTTTAACTACGTTTAACTTTACCATAATCATCACACACATACATATGTACATACTTCACTCGTATGTAATACTCCAGAATATGTAAACTTATCCTGAGTTAACAACATCGCTCATTCGTTCCAATATTCATAACCGACAAGTGATCCGACTTCTCTCGTGTCGTTGTGGGAAATATTTATAATGAAATTGTTTTCAGTCTTTGTTGTATCTCTTAATTTAGTAAATTTTGTGATATCAGACTCTGTAATTAAGCTGTACGATAAGGATGGGAAGGGTGAGAAACAATATATTTACATATGTAATTTTGCACAATAATTTTTATGGAAAAATATTTTGCAATTTTCGAACGGACAGAACTCTTCACTAGTCAAGGATCCGGTGGCGAAGTGTCACCAAGACGGGAAGATTTTCCGATTGTGTTATCATGCACAAGTTCAAGTCCAAACGGGTGGAAAATAAATTTGAGTGGGGATGAGAACCAATTGGTACATAAACAAGTCAATTTTTTAAATAAATGCAAATAAAGAAAATGTAAATGAAGTCATAATTGGAATTTGAAGATTACGAAAATGCCTTTGTCTTACAGAAAAATGGGGACATTAAGAGATCAACCATTTCAGATGATACAAATGGAATTCTATTCACGTCACGGCTAACTCTGCCAAATTACACAAATTCCATCGTAGGTCGTTACGCTTGCTCATCTAATCATAATTCGGACCGGATCGGAATACAACTTTTTCTTCAACGTATATAACGATTTTTTATTATAAAATGAATCAGATTGCATACAAAAAGTACATAAATTTCATTGTGAATATGTAACTTGAATTAAGCCGATAATCCCGACGTGTCACTATATCTGCGACCCGGATCTAGTCATGTTGTCCAACCTATTGTGGGTGATGATGCAATTGTGCTCCCATGTCCGGTCTCCTCGATATCATCGGATCTCTTCGTGGAAAAAATGAGGGTAAAAATTCATATGTGACCAGATTCATTGGTGAAAATAAATCATGTACTCTTAATTTGTAGATGTTTACCTCGTCACGTGTCGACATTCCGTACGACGCGTCCCGCAACGGATTCGTAATCCGACCTGCCACCGGAAGATATACAGATCTCATAAAATATGTGGGTAGTTTCACCTGCTCGCAGATCGGGTTCGGGTCAGAAGACGCCATAGCGGTCGAAATTAGTTCTCCAATTGGTACATATATAAAACACGTTTTGATATATCCAAAAATTTGTGGTTTTTAAAACACAAATTTTTACATACCAAATTTTTCAATGGTAGGATATGAGGTTCACCCAGCATCCGAACAAATGATTGTGGAGGGATTGGAAACTATGACGGTTTCCTGTGGGGCAAATTTTCCCTTCAAACTTAGTTTGTATAATGGAAGGGAGAAAGCGCTTAACGTCACGTATTTCTATAATGGGATCGGAGATCGTTTCAGATTCAGAGGGTTGGCCTCCTACATTCCGGAAAAGGATGAAGAGGATGAAATATCCTGTGCGACGGAGGGAAATGGGCGGTCAGTTCACGCTTGGAAATTCGTGGCGAAAGGTAAGTTTTTATTTAGGGACGGAAATTCTAGTCAAAATCATGTAAAGCATCAACTTTGCAAATAAAATAATTAATTTTATTAGCAACATGTCGCAAATTTTTATCATTTAGGCGTAAAATAAAATGTAAACTTGTATCCTACACAGATTATCAAGTGAAGCAAAGGATATCTTCAGACCGGAAACGAATTGAGTGCATGATATCTCCCAAAAGTAAAGATGATGTCAAACCCTCCCTAAAATTATCGTATTGTCGGAATCACGACGAATGTTTGCTGTTCAATCAAACTGAAATTCACAACGATGCTGGAAACTTTATTATCTCATCGTGTGGGGAAGGATGCATTTCTGCTACATTTAATAAAGTTGGTGGTTTTTGGGCGACCTGCTCGGATGGGGGTGATATCGTCAAAAAGGCACTATTTTACTCGGATATAAACCTTAACTTATGTAAGTTTTAAGCCATTGAATATATTGATGCCATTAATGACCGCCTTAGTAACAGTAAATTTGTACGTTTACATTACCAATATTTCCAAGAAAATATTTAAATGGAAAATTAGCCTACAAATTTTTCCAAATTTACTAAATAACTGTAAGATCAAGGGCGTCTTTTTAAGTTTGTAAAATTATTTTACAAAATTTGAGAATTTTACAAAATTACCAATAACTGTCGAAATGCAACATCTTGTTATTTTTACAGATAGTATTGAGGAGCCTGTTGAAGAAAGCGGTATGGCAGAAATTAATGGCAAATCGGAGAGTTCAGTGTCTGTGAGATGGAGTCGGTTTTTCTTGCCAGAAAATGGAGAGTGGGCAATGCCAAAAGATTTTGCATGGGATGGTACGTATTACTAAATAATTGCCTATCTGACTTTAAAATTCTGTAATTTATGAAGCAGCATTTTCCTCCCTCAGAAACTAATCGCGAAGAACAAGACGGTAGTCTAAGTTCGACAATTACCATCCAACCAAATGGTCAAGCCGGGTATAACGTGTCGTGGTCAGCTTTTGGCTGGAATTTGAATAAATTTTCCAAAAACGACAAAGGATTGATTCAATTAAGCCATGAATTCGTTCCAAAACAAGCAGAAAAACAAGTCCCTGAGGATAATGTTGTCCACTGTCCTCCCCCCGAGCGTCTTCCAATATCATGTCCTGAAACCTATGATAAATTGCCAATTTGGTTCACAGTTTTAGGCCCAGATTCCGTATGGATTTATCCAATTGCTCTAACATTTTTTGCGGCCGGATTTATCGTTCTACTTGTGTCCAAACTTTTTGAAAATAAATCATTTCCTGAAGATGCGCACCTTCGAAATGGGGTGGAGAAAGTTTATCAAGAGAGGACAGGAAGTGACACGGATTTTACGCCACAGGAAACTGATTTAATTGATACGAGTTATCACAATGGAACTACAGATGACAACTCGTCCACGTCAACTCCTACATTCAGCAGACAGTCAACTTTTCAACAAAATCCCCGTTCCAGCCAAAATATCGTGTCCCCATCGCAGTCCCAGATGTCACAAGATGTGCAAATGTTCCATCACGAAGTTAGCGATCAAAGTAACACTAACTTTACCAGGCAACATTTGCCTTCTACAGATTTGGAATCAGAAAAATTACCACCTCCAACGGCAAACGCCAGTAATGGGTAAGATCATGTACATACTTATCTTCCGTGATTATGCGTTTTCCATGTTGCGATTACATGCAATATACAAAATTTTTATTGATGTCATTCTCCTGTCAGAATAGGGACAAATTTGCGTCCAGTCGATTCACTTCAAAAAGAAAGAGCCCTCCGCACCCCAAGGAAGGAGTTAGGAAAAAGCAAGTCGCTGCCGTAGCAAGGGGGAGGAGGAAACGTTCCCAATGTAAAAAAGAAGACCACCACGGCGAAGAAGAAGGTGTCACCGAAAGTAAAAAGTTTAAGCGTGCCGATGAAAGCTAAGATTAAAAAAATGATTCAATTATTCTTACTTATTTTTGTACAATTCAATTCAATACGAAATTTTTACTTACTTTGAGTACTTTTACATCTAGCGACAGTATGTATACATGCCACTAGCAAATGTAAATATGTAAAAAACAAAAAAAAATATGAATCACATTATTTTTATTTTTTGAACGAATTCTTATACTGGTTTTCTTTAATTTATGTTAAATTTACAAATGTGGGATATATCATTTTTGTGGCGAATCTGAAATGTGTAAATTGCGAGCTAAAATATTTATTTATGGGACTAAATTTATTGGTACGATTTTTGGTGGAAATTTATCCACATACATAATACGTGAGATAAACACATATATTTAATGGTGCTATTAATACCGTATTTGCATATCTGTACAATGCGAATGTGATTATCCAAGACACACAAATACAGGATATTGACAACGTTACATTAGAAAATTAAACTAAATACGATTTATATACACATTTAATTTATTTCGTAAGACGTAAAACTTTTTCTGTTTGTTGTACAAATGTATGTGGAGTATGTACTTTTCGTACGGATGTATTTATACATATATGCAGGTGGGAATTGTTGTCGGACTCGAATTTTAATATTACCAAATTTATGGGGGTGGGGCAAATGTATTTTTAAAGGAGGATGTTAAAGACATAATCCAGGTATTTATTTGTTGCTCGTACAAGAGAGATTTTGACTGTCGTTTTTATGTATTCATAATTCTTGTCATTATAAGATAAGTATAGTATTGAATGCAAAATTAATGAACTGAAGTACACCCAGAATTAAACGAATACTATTGACTATACTGCAAAATTGTCACTATAATACACGTGTCTGGCTGATGATTTACGTATGCGCAAATATATAGGTGCATAATTGCATGCATTATTAATTGTGTCCACGTACATACATACCTATGTACTTAAACTTACCCCTTAATTTTCCAACAACTTTTCATAAATTTCACATATTTCTGTAATTTATTTATTTCCGTGCGTATTACCGTCTCAAAATTTTCTGAATTCAATGGTGCATATATAAATATTAATTGGATTTGTACTGTTTTGTGTTAATGATTATCCGTAGTTACAAATACTTCATCATGTCCATATGCATTAAGTACTTATTATTTATACATGCCTACTTGAAATACGCATTTGCATGAGTATACATGAATTTTGTTTTGAGCATACCAATATGAACAACTGGTCTTCAGTCGGCTACATCTAAATATGCTTGTGCTACAGATGCAAAGATAGTTGTATTGACTTCATAGAAATAAACAGGTAAAGAAAAGAAATTTATAAATTTAGATTTTCAGAAAGTTCGGAATTTTAATATATATTTAGATGGTATCCGTATTAGCGACCATATCCCAACCAGGGAGATTGAAAATTTCCACCTATACAAGATTGAAACTAGTAAAGATTTCTAGATATTACTTTCGATAAAAGTTTAGGAGTTAGTTGGTCGACTTACCCCATGAAGGGGCTGGTGCTGGGACAAATCCGGGGATGGGGGCCCTCGTGGTTGTAGTGGTCTCTGGGGCAAGGGTTGTCTCTGGTTCAGAGGTTGTCCCTGGGTCAAGCGTTGTTTCCTGTGCACATGCGCCAAGCACCATACAAGCTAATGCCAAGGTGGGAAAGAGGAACTTCATTTTCTTAGTGAGATTTCTTGACTGATGTGAGTCTTCTATGTAGTTGGGAAATGATCTTCGGAGAATGTGATGATAAACGTGAAATTATTTTGCTTTTATACCCGAGGATATCTCACTAGAAATTTTGTCGTATAATCAGTTCCATCATATTCAATTCGGTGAAGCCATTTTCAATTGAGGTTTGCACAGTTGGTTCCATAGTTCTTGCCACAAAAATTATTTCAGCCTTTCTTGGAATTGTATTGTGTGCAAGCCATTTATAGACATGCCCGCGACATTTTATTTGTGGGATACATGTGTCAACCTTGACAATGATTCTAAACCAAATAATTTTTTAAAGTAATAAATGCAAAATTGATTTAAACATACTTGTGTACATATTTACATAAGTCGCAACTATATACATATTTATGCTAGTAAAAAAATTGACGCAATGATTTTTCTCTAAAATATCTGTCTAATTTGATTCTATTTGATAACACTTTACTTATATCTGAACGACTGAATGGCTGAAAATAAGCACAACGTGCATTACATATACGTACAGATGTGTGTATAAGTTAAGTCAATCTTTATTCAAGTGTACTTAGATATCAGTTTGGAAAACTGGTTTGAAATTAGTTAATCTATTGCATTTTTTTACACATGTCTACATTTTTTACGTTTTACATATGCTGCATTTTTGCATATACATACTTAAGTATGTATATAACAGATTTTTTTATTACACATTTACCTACATTCCGCTAAATTCTTGACTTGCAATTGGTCACCGTGCTCCCTTCATTAAAATTTGTTTAAGATTCTGATACCACTTTTCCCATAATTCTACTTTTTGGAAGCATTGAAGTTGGAGATTTCACCACTCTTAGCATTTGGCATTCCCATCTCATCCGAATCTCTCACCTGGGCCATTACGATTATCAGAGTAATCAGGACAGACCAAATCTATCGATACAAAAAAGTTTGTCGACAATACTGAAAAAAATGCTGACATGGTTTCCTTACAGATAACACGAAGCTCCGATTCAGGGTGAAAAAATTTCCTGGACTTATACTTAATTTGCAATTGATCACCTTCCGGTTAAGAAATTTTAGCTAAAAATATGTAAAAAACGTTATACGTATTCATGAGTAATTTTCATAATACATATTGCTTACTAAATAAATAATTGATTAACCTTTTTCGTCCCAACTTTCCCCAAATTGTTCACGTCGCATAACCGTTTAATCAGCAGAATCCGATTTTGTTCCAAATTCTCGCCCTCGTCTCCATACGTGTACAAAGTCCTCATCGTCATACCGGCTGCAAACATGTTGGTCAACATGCTCCCAATCTCCGCCATTTTATAGGAAACTATGGAAAAATATATACAGCCCAAGATCCAAATGATGCAAATCCAAACCTCGCCCACCAAGCGGACACTTAATTTTTCGTTAAAATAATCCACCAATCCCGATATGACGTCATATGCCCGAGTGACCTCCTCAATCTTGTCAAGAGTTACGAAATCATGTGCATAGTTGCCCGCGGCCGCATCGTTACTTTTGGCAATTTTCTCCACTTCCTTGATGACACATTTTAACACGAGGTTGTAAATCTTAACAAAAAATGTGATCCAATTGCTGAGAAGGATGTGTGAATATGTGAGGTAAATCCAGAACACGAGGCCCCAAAATAAGGCGAAATTTTCTGTCTGCATAATTTTAAACACGGAGGTTTTGCTCGGGAAGCCAAACACCTTTGTAAGGATTAGGTCGCCGAAGAGAGTTGTCGAAATTGGTAAATGCAGGAAGAAAATGGTCCAGCAAAACTGAACCCGGACTTGTTTTCGGAACAAATTCGTGAATTCTGGATGACTCCATATGTTTGCAATTTTTTGTAACTGATGGCAATGCATTTGCCAAAATGCGAGGGTACGTCGAACAGTAAAATATCCATAGATCCGGTTTCCCATTGTGTTAGTTAGGGAAAGAAAAGATATTACGGAAACTATGACCAAGTCGGTGGAAAGTTTGTTGTATTGATCGAACGCATCAGTTTGTTGGTCAGGTGCAATGACGAGGTACGAAAATGCGGAAAACAAGACGAGAAGGACAAGTTGCGAGAGGACGGAGGTTCTGAGCCAGCGAAATTGTAAGGATTTTGTGTAGCGTGGGGTGGATTTAATTTTTGAAGGGGTTTGTACTGGGGTTTGCGTGATGGTTAGTGGGACGTACCCGATGATCTGGACGCCGAGGAGGGGGTATTTTAGTAAGGTGAGGAGTAAATCCTCGACAGAAGTTAAGTCCATGGCTATAAAGTAGTTTTTGAGAAGGTAGTATACATAAATTGTGAAATTGTGGACGATTGACTAATCATAAATAAGTAGATAAGTAGAAATGTAGATAATAAGCTATGTAATCTCATTAGCTTTAGTGGTTAAGTGGAATCAATTAATTGATATTTGCAACATTTCACGTGACTAATTAGCAAATTATTAAGTAGCGATCGCTACGTTGATGTTCATGGCAAGAATTTTGTGTACGATCGTATGTATGCATCTATTTTCTGATCCTGAGTTTATTTTTTATCATTTGAGACAGTTATTACTATAAAATGTACTTCTTTAAGTAGCTTTGTCTTCCTAATGCAACTATTAATAACAAATATGGCATGACGTTAGTATGAACTTCTGGGAGACAAAGTAATTTATAATGATGCATTTATACATATAAGCGATAAATATCTTTAGTATTTACATAATTTACTTAATACTTAATTTGATTTTTATTCAGGTTTCATGAGATTAAAGTTGTACATAGTTTTTGTAAATTTGAGCAAAGTAGTTAATTGAATATTTGCAGGTATAACGTGCACATACATATAACGTTCTGTTGTCACCAAATAGTTGTAACCAGGCATTGCATAGTGTACATATTAATCAATTCGTTAGTTATTTATTTCTGTGGTTATGCAACTTAAAGCTCACATTGAGGTCGGATTGCTGTGCTAGATTGTAAATACTAGAATTATTTTCCGTCTCCATCTTCCAGCATTGTCCAGCAGCCACTGTCCTCACTGGACAAAGATTGTGCATCCCAATCCAACGAGTATTGTGACGAGCTGATCGATCTCGTCACCTCCAAACCGTACGCCAAGGAAATGTCGTCACCACCAGATTGCAATTCTGCAGATGCTCCTTCATCTGCGGCTGCTGTGCCGATGTGAATTTCCGTCTCGATCTTTGAACTGGCCAACTTTGAGATGGTAAACTGCAAGAATTAATTAAATCTGCAAAGTCTCGTTCACACTTTTATAAAAAAAATCTCCTGCAAATTTTATTCATGCTACATTGGGAGCTACCAATTCGCAAAAAAACGAAGTTCACAAGTTCGCAAAAACAATTGGCTTGAAAATTCATATGCGAATCTCCAAAGTAATTCACAATGTTTTATTTAAAATACTCGTAATGAGTATCCTCATTGTGCCAAGTTTTAGGTGCACATAAATAATTATGCAATATTGCAAATATTGAACATTTTGATTTCTTAATTTTACCTGCAGGATATAATTCACCGTGAAATTAGGACACCCCTCCACGCTGCGGTGGCTTTATGGGGCAGTTTCCAACAATTCCCCAGACCTCGTTCTGCATATATTTTTATATATTCTTCCGTCCTGAGGGCTGGAAGGACCGTCAGTAAAATTTCGTCGGACCACACCCCTTGGGGGGCGAAATGGCCCCCCGGTTGACCTTTGACATTAAAATTGGCTTAGGTTGTAGGTCAATGTGTGTGTAGTTTACCCTCCAAATTTGGAAGCATTTGGTCAACCACAACGCCGGGCGCCGTATGGCGACACTTGAAAAAACCCCCTTTTCGGCCCTTTTCAACGGCTTATAACTTCGCTACGTGGATCGATACAGCTTAGCGGTTAGGGGGATAACATGACACGTAATCTCGAGACTCATCCCCTGCAAGAAACTTAGATCTACTCTTGTCCAATTCGAAGTCACTGGCTTTTGAAGTTTGGAGTAATTAACCATGTCGACATGCCCACATTGTCGACACTTTTGTGTCGACATGATAAAAAATATGTGGGATAGTATCCATATGTATAAGTTGTTGGCAGCACATATTTTAGATCGTATCGACACAAAAGTGTCGACAATGTGGGCATGTCGACATGGTTAATTACTCCAAAATTCAAAAGCCAATGACTTCGAATGGGACAAGAGTAGATCTAAGTTTCTTGCAGGGGATGAGTCTCGAGATTACGTGTCATGTTATCCCCCTAACCGCTAAGCTGTATCGATCCACGTAGCGAAGTTATAAGCCGTTGAAAAGGGCCGAAAAGGGGGTTTTTTCAAGTGTCGCCATACGGCGCCCGGCGTTGTGGTTGACCAAATGCTTCCAAATTTGGAGGGTAAACTACACACACATTGACCTACAACCTAAGCCAATTTTAATGTCAAAGGTCAACCGGGGGGCCATTTCGCCCCCCAAGGGGTGTGGTCCGACGAAATTTTACTGACGGTCCTTCCAGCCCTCAGGACGGAAGAATATATAAAAATATATGCAGAACGAGGTCTGGGGAATTGTTGGAAACTGCCCCATAAGGCCACCGCTGCGTGCCCTCTCTTCCCAAGCCTGTCGGCACTACGTACGGTATCTCCATCACCCCCCTCCATTCCGACTTCCCCTCTGGAAATGATTCACTTTCTCCTTGCCACACGACATGCGCCTCACTCGTCCGCATGTGCCGTCCTCTCATCCGAGACGTAAATTTGTAGCCGATATTCTGCTGCAAGGCCCCCTTCACAGTCAGCGGGAGTGTCCCCCCGTTCCACACTTCGACCCGAAATGGGACCCTGTCACCCGGGACGGCACACCCCGTTTTGAGACAAACCCGCATTTTGACCACCTCGTTCGACGGGGTGACAGAGTTGCTGATTTTCTTAATGGGTTCGGAAAATTCGGCCTTTTCTTTTTCCACGTTGCCAATAATGACAATGTCCCGTTTTAGGATGAAGGTCTCCTTGCGCCCGTACTGCGACTGGGAGCGTGCAGTTAGCATGAGGCCGTACCAGGAGTAGGCGTTGTGCACGACGAAAGATGACCACAAGTCGAGAGAGAGGGGGAGTGAGAAGGAAATTTTGGTGGGGGTGTCGGCAGGGAGGAAAGTTCCGTCGGCTGGAAATCGGATTTTTATTTCACATCTGAATTATTTGCATACAAATTGCAATGTGTTTTTCGCATACCTGGACTTTTTTGGAGGCTCCAAGATCCACATGGAGTGGAATGAATTGTATCTAAAAAATGGTTTAAACTTGTCGCTTTTCCTTTCCCCACTTGTTCTGGGACAAAGACGTAGTCCGTTGTTCGAATCAGTGTCAGTTTAACGTCTAAAATTAATTTCTTTATAAAAAATTCATATGATTATTTTGAGAGAATAAGATGTGGCCAATCAATTACCATACAACTTGTTCCCTTTTGACTCCCCGTTGAACATCAGATTCCCAGTAATGTTCTCTCCTGCTTTGTAAATTAGCACGTTCTGGTCAAAATTGACCCCCAGTAGGCTGCTCTTTACTGACATTGCTGTCTCCCTGGGAAAATAGCGTAATACTGTTTTGTAAATTTGTGCCGGTAAGAATTAGATGGAAATTTGCAGCAGTCAAGAAGAAATATGTATGTTTTATGACCGGCCAGGTGAAAGTCAGCCAGAGCATTGGCATTGTGTTTGTTGGCGTAGCAAGTCCCACTTTCTTCTTGGGCACTCATTATATAGTACGTTTACGTGCTAGAACTACAAAACTTCTCCTTCTGTCCTCTATGTATATTCTTTTACGTGGTAAAAGTGGTTAAGTTGCTCGACTCATGAAGTCTCATAATTTTCTGCACAGCAATGAAAGTGCACAAGGATGACCCTCGAGTAACAAATGTATTCGATATTTTGCATGTATGTACATACGATTTCGTTTCATCAATTTATATACATCTCTGGGTAAAATTAATCAACATCTGTTCGAAATTGCAGATATGTATGTATTTGTCACATTTGCGTTAACAAGACAAGGTTCCCACGGTGAGCAACAGAAAAGTTTCTTTGGTGACCGATGGCATCCGACCATCTCTCCGACTTTAATACATGTCATGTATGCATAAACATTTGAACATACAACATACATGCAACATTATACCTTTGATAAATCATGATAGCTACCTGTAGTTAAACGTTTGAAGTCAAAATTATTCATTATTAATGGATTATGGATCGATTAACCTTGAGGTAACTTTTACCACTTACTACTTACATAGATAAATTTGGCTAGTTTCAATCAATGATCACATGCAATACTGGTACAGAGGGGTGGGACAGAAGAAGGAGCCATGTTACCTGAATTTATTGCGGCCTTATTTTTCGTTTGTGAAGTTTGGTAAATATTTCAATGTGAAGCCCTTTAGTTTGTCCAACGAGCCTCAGTCGCTTTTTCCAACCAGTCATGACATTTGACACCATTTTCAGAGTGATTCTGTACCACTCGTCCTGAACACTTTTCCAAAGTCCATCAAAACGCACGCGTTTTCCTTTCAAGAAGGCTCTGTTTTAAGTACTCGAATCCAAAAAAAACATCGGATTGATATCAGAGGAACTATCGAGAGTTTCTGTAGTAGGAATAATTGTTATACACAAACTTTTTTTAAAATCCTTCGCGTAGGCTGCTATTTTGTGAGAAATAAGTTGGTTGAGAGCATTATCTCGGGATTTCCTACGAGTCACTCGCTGTAGGTCATTGCGAATGACCCTAGAACCTGTTCTCCTACTAACGTTTAACATTTTCGCCATGTAACTTTTAGTTGGTGGATTTACCGTTTTGGCGAAAAAAATTGATTTTCTGGATCAACTTTTTGGTTCAGGCTGATCTTGGGTATCCTTTCCGTGGGTGGAGCTCTAACCGCTGTTGCCCTCCTCTTGATTCCAACGTTTTTAAGTACATTAGAAACGTACTTTCGATCGACGATAAATCCATTTGCAGCAAATTTTCCAACAATCGCTCTCTGGCTCAATATGTCTTTGGAAAACACTTTTATTAGTGCCTCGCACTCTGGGGGGTGCTGTAGGGGCATTTTTAACCACAGGGAAAATGTGAATAGTGCAAAATTTTCGTAAACAATCTGGGTATGACATATGCAAATTTTGAAAATGCCGCAAGTGTGTATCACACGCCACCCCCAAAATTCAAGTGGCTCCTTCTTCTGTCCCAACCCTCTGTATTACAAATACTTATTCTAAATTTTCTATTATACTGCTTAATACAAAAATATGCATGTATACATGGTATTAAAAAATATATATTGTTGGAAGCGGTGGTCAAAATTACCGTAGTCGGCAGTGGACAATGGAGTAAGCGTACCTTTAGTTAATATATAACAAAATTACCGATGTGTAACATGAGAATAGGATTAAGAAAAGAAAATTAAATTGTGATGTCCTACAGGGTCTGGCACTTTGGTGGATACGAATTTGACCTTGAATAACCCCGGAACGGTTTGTCGTAACGGTTCAAAATTTTGAACAGACGAGCATGTTATCCTCAAATAGTTGTGTGCAAAAATTCAACTCTCTACTTTCAAAAATGCCTCCCCCACAGCCCCCAGAAGCTGAGACAGTCAGTTCAACTTGTTCCAGAAAAAATCTCGCCCGTGTTTGCAAAAAATGTTATTTAAATTTTCTGTTCAGGAATAAGAGTGCGTTATTGGTGACAATTGACGAAGAACTATTTTCCCTACAAGTTACTAATTGGGTTCGAAGAGCTTAGTACACGACAAGTGCCGAAAAAAAATTCAAGAAATTTGGTGCTTTTCAGTGAGGAGAACTTTTTCAAACATTTTATGGTTGTGGGTGCAATGTCCGGTCGTGGTATCCTCCCACTTATCAAAGTCTCCCAAAAAGTGAACGTATCTGCAAAGTATGATGTGGACCGTGTTTTGAAACCACTTTTAGAATAACATTTTCCTAAATTACACGGTGAAAAAATAAATAAGGTGATTTTTCATAATGACTCAGCGACTTCGAAAACGACAACGTTGACTCAAGATATTGCAAACGACCTTGAACTTAGAATGGGGATAAAATCATTTCGAATAGTGAAATACCTGTAAAATGCCCTGACATAAGTCAAATAGACTTTTTTGGGTTCGAAGACTTGAAAATAAATTTTTTTTCTATGGAGACCAAATTTTTGAGACGGAGTTTGGAAAAAGTTAAAATGACTCTCTCAACTTCTGGGGGCTGTGGGGGAGGCATTTTTGAAAGTAGAGAGTTGAATTTTTGCACACAACTATTTGAGGATAACGTGCTCGTCTTGTCAAAATTTTGACCCGCTACGACAAACTGTTCCGGGGTTATTCAAGGTCAAATTCGTATCCACCAAAATGCCAAACCCTTCTGTACTTGGTCTTATCATCTTCATCCATTTGCTTTTCTTAATGGACATATCGGTAATATCTAAATTGTTCAACCAGAGTGGGAAAAACGAAGCATTTGTGCATGGTATTTATTTATTTAGTTTCGTACTTTCATGCTTCTATACATACATACAGGTACATTTGCATGCTAAGAGTTTGGTAAAGAGTTGTGCGAAGCGAATTGACTAGGAGGAAGAAATGACTCATCTAAAGCCCGTGTAGCATTTTGTTGTAAATAAACGTTCAATGAGTAACTATTTATGAAAGTAGGAAATACTTCCGACGCCATAAACCAAGACAATGGCACGAACCTCAACTATGGCCATCATTAATGTTATTAATACCCCTTTTTTTAGATTCCATAACTACATTTTAAAGCAACAAATATCATTTTCAATTTGAGAAGAGCATTGTTTTTTCGACTTCCAAAAAATTGTTAAAAATCCTGATTTCCTAATTGTGATGCAAGTTCAGCATGGGAAGCTTGAATAAGTTGTTCTTACAATCCACACCCATGTATTCCGACGAAGCCTCCTCAAATTTATAATTATTATATGACATGTTTATATTATAGTATTTTCATAGCTAAGCTACGCTACATACATATGTACACAAGGAGAACGAGATAAGAGCGTCTATCACCTACATGCATAAATACATACATACATGTGACATACATATGTAAATGATTGGGGGTGTGTGATATTTGAAAATATGCCAAAAATTTACAGGGGATAAATTAGTTTGTGTGAGACTATGAGATTAATTAGCCATTGGCTCATCATTTTATGCAAATTTGATATAATACGTTCTGCGAACAAATATTCCTGAGGTTAACATACCGTTTGCTTTGGCAGGACAAATATTAATAATGATGTCACGTCCTACATACATCGCCGGACTAAAACCATGCATGTCATGGTTATGAAAATTTGGTTTGTAGAACAAAAACGATTATTGTTACTGCAATTATATTTCCCAAAGGTTATTTCCAGAATTTTTGCGCAGTTTGCATGCCATGACGTATATACATACATACATATGTAGTCAAAATGTTTAAAAGTTTAATGATCATGATAATATGTACAGATTAACAGGGCATACTTAATGCCATAGCGAAATCTAAAATTTGCCTTGACCAGAAGATTTGTAATGTCAAATTGTTGATTTCTGACTCATTTCCCTAGATAAGTATTTATATTGCACTTACTTATTTATGCACATATTTACAAACTTGCCCTTCTGAATTTAAATTTTTTATATGTACAAGCATCAAAAATGGGCATTTACCTAGGTGCACATATTATACATATACATATTAGGTAGGTAGATATATCGATAAGCTCTTAATAATTCAAAATATTTGACCAATTTATATAAACGACAATCAAGAAATCAGTGCTTATACCTTTGAAGTTAGTTCTCATCGATGTGAAACTTGATAACTTTTGGTTTTATGTAAATCAAGTGCTTACCTTAACATTTCTTCCGAATTAACGTTTTAAGATAAGCAAGTTCCAAAGTTCATAAGACTAGAATGCGATTTGCATATATCGCAAATAAAATACATAATTAAGTATTTATCGGCAGCTTTTTTGATTCCATAATATAATTATCTAAATATCAAGAAAATCGACATGTACATAATTATACAACAAATTTAACAACTAAATAAAAAAACTTTCCCTTTCTGCAGGTAACCAGCATGTTAGTCAATCATATAACTAAGTACATAAATTCAGTACTATTAGGTTGCAGTTGTCGTACTAAATTTCGATTCTGTAGTGAATTTAAAAAGTTAGTCTACCAAGATTCCATTACTGGCTACAGCATGTCAGCTAAAAACATTGCTGTTGCATTCTCTGAGCACCACAAATTGTTTAAATTCTACTCGAAATCCCCCTTGCAATGGGTGAGTGAACGTGAAGTTATTGAATTCAAATCTTGGAGAAAAGAGAGATCTGTCCTGTATTGGCATATCAACTGCATACTGACAATTAGTGTGACTTACCAAGCTGGCTTTGCTTACGTTCTTTACCAGCAACTATTTCGCCCTGACCCATCAAGACATTTGTTCAAAGTTGTGATCATGTCGATGCTCGGGGTGCTAAATTGCTACGGATCAGTGATGCATCTAATGACAACTTTGTACGGGGATGGAGCGGCGATTGGATGGAACCAATTACATAAAATTGGAAGAGATCTTAAAGATTGGAAGGAGGATCATGGTGAGAAATGGAATTGTATTGGGCGTACTCACGACAATAATGTATTTCGTATCGCAACTCGTTTACGTAGAAAACTTGTGAAGAAAGAAATATTTTGAGGGGATTCGCAAAAATATAACTTAACAAATCTATGATAAACACCTATTTTGATATTGTGGTTTCTGTAATTCCTTTTGCTGGGTAAGGATGAGTTTGCGAAATAAAAACGTGTCCCGTTGCTGGGTAATAAAGTCCCATGGCTTTATATCTAATTTTTTGCGAAATCTCACAGTCTCGCAAATTCTGTTTCTATGCTCAAATTGCGAGATATTCGACATATGCGAAGGTTGCCGTGAGTACCCTCCTTGTGAATTATTTCACATTTTTGTGGCAATACTGAGGAAATTTACTGGAACAAACTGGAATGATGGGACTTCTCGTTTTATATTTACACACATTTGAAAATCGTAACCTTTCAACACTGACCCACTTATCGTCTGACCATGCATACAAAAATTGTATTTTTCTATCTTCAGGTATCCATCGCTTCCAAGTTCCTTCACCCATTCCACTTTTCGACCTTGAAAGGATCATCCTGCTGTCCATCGTTCACGTTTTTGCGGCATACTTCCCCCTCGTCCTGGCCTCCAACATGTTGATGCACTTGGACCCTTTGTACCCCGTAGTGACGGACATCTCATCATTTCTACGTCTCACCTTTCCAGCCATGATGGTCCTTCATGTCCTCCGATTTATCATCGTTGTCATCAACGTGTTCGAAATTTGTTCCATTTTTTCCTTTGTCATTCTGTTTTTCCTCTCAGGATTGCACGTAATGGACAAAATCCTCTCCATTCTGGTCGAACAATCGAAGCGAATTGTACTTTCTCGTCAAAAAGGGGATAACATGAACAAAATCGAATACTTGTTAAGGACACATGTTCACCTGCAATTAGCGTACAAACCAATCGCGCGATACCAGGAATTGGGAACCATTGCACTAATGCTGGTGGGGCTGTTGGTCTTTATATTTTCAAATTTTGCTACGCTACGTTTCTACAAGTTATTGCCGTTTATGGTGTTTGCCTTTTACCCATCGGTGTCAGCGGTGGTTGGGGTAATTGTTAATCTGACGTTGCCCTACACTCATAAATTATATGAGGATTCGATGGAAATTTTACGATTGTTGGGGGCAGGATGTGCCGTTAGGTTACGGGGGAAGTGAGATTGCTGAGAAGGAAGATTGGGTCTGTTAGGGCACACAGATTGTATGCTGGGGTGGGAGGGAATAATATATTTTGTTTGAATAAGGAAACTAAAGTGCATTACTTACAGTATGTGATTTATTACACGATAACGTTATTGTTAAGTGTGCCGAACAGTGTGATACTGAAAGTCGGGGCAATGTAGTCGGTGATATATGTATTAAGTTTATTTAGGTACTGTATTTTGAGTTATCTTTCAGTACACTTCATCTATCAGTATTAGTCGTTAGTTATCAGTCAATGGTAGTTGTCTCTTGATATGCCCCAGTCTCCATCTATCCAAAGCCTAAAAAAGAGAAAAAGTAACATGCAAGCCTGGGCCCGCTTCTCCCGTCACAGTCTTTTTGATGCAGCCCCGGTTCACATCACCAAAACGTAGTTTCCTGACTTTTGTTGGAAAATCAGAATTTTTGTTGAAATTTCCGGTCCAAGATGTCATCCCCCCAAAAGAGGAACAGGTAAGCCTACTATTCATGTATTTTGCTTGGGCCATTAATGATTAGAAGCGAGGAAAATTATAACAAAAAAAATAGTCTTGGCCAGTGTGACGACGTGGTCGCGCACAATTTTTCTTAGGTGAAGGAAAAGTAACCAAAAGGAGATCATGTTAAAAGATCACCATGGTTACGGCGAAGCCTAAGTATGCATTCAGCTGCAACTTTGAAAAGGTCGCACTGAGATGTAGCCCAAACCGTTCGTTGCATGGAAAACATGTTGAAACAAAAAAACCAGAGAATTCTGTTTTACAGATACGTTTTTTTTATTTTTTCCGAAATTTTAATTCCTTAAGGTAGAAAGTCCGATGCCTAAGTTTCAAATCCATTTCTTGGCATCAAGGAAGTGTTTCCGACCGGGGGCTTGCCATTTTTATTATTCTCCTGGATAATACGCAAATTTTAAGCCTTTGTTGGACTTAATCGGATGAAAACTCACGGAATTAGAGCTTTTTGAAATATTTCCATTAAGCAACCTATTTACGTATGTATATTTACGTGTTAGGTTACTGGTTGCTAACGTGTGCGAGAAATGTAAGGTGTGTTTAGCATATAGCATATTTGGCTGAAACAATTAGCAGCGATCAAATTGCATGAAATACAAATATTAACGCATGCATACCCTGGGAGACTAATTTAGTAGGGCCGCATACACACCCACTGCGGGACTAATTTGGTATACCAAGCGTCCACTGGGGGATTAAATAAGTATACCAAACGTCCACACCCACTGGGGTATTACTTTAGTATACCACGCATCCACCTACAGGAGAATTATCAACTTTTAAGATTTGATAATTGCATATTATTTTATGCATTTAAGTTCACAAATCACTAAAAATAATTAAATAAATAAATTTTAAAAAACAAACTTAGGTGAAGGACGCGCTTAAAATATTAAAACAAGAAGCATTACAAAATGTCATAATATCGTTTAATATTTATTAACCTTTACTTCACCGTGGGCCCAACTAATACAGGAGAAAAGCTATACTTTCAGGCATTTGGAACAATTATTCGAAATACGTAGTATTTGTATATTAAGCTTGCAAGATGTGATTGGTTATCTTTCAATAAATCGCGACACCTGTTATAGAGGAAATTTGTTCATGTTCTGGCATATTTTAGTAACTCTCCCTGTAACGGTGCACTTATTTGTTAATCAAGTCGTTAGTTTAGTTACATTTATTGTTAATTATTATGAAAAAGTTGGGCCCACTGTGAAGTAAAAGTTAATAAATATTAAACGATATTATGACATTTTGTAATGCTTCTTGTTTTAATATTTTAAGCGCGTCCTTCACCTAAGTTTGTTTTTTAAAATTTATTTATTGGGAGATGACGTGGTCACTCCAATAATTGAATATATATATATATTGTTTGGCCAGTGTGACGACGTGGTCGCACACATATTTTTAGAGATGACGTGGTCACTCCTAATTTTCAAAATTTTAGAAATTGAAATTTTCGTATCATTATTTTTATCAGCAATGAAGTTGGTGATGCTGCCTGCCACCCTTCAAAGAAAAAGAATAAAATTGCTAAAACACTGGCTAATCATTCTAAAGCAATTCAAGAAATACGAGACCTCCTAATTAATCCAGTTAAGGATGGAAAGCCAAAGTCCGATGACGTGGTCGGGGACGCAATGCAGAACCTACTAAATTTAGATAAGGGTAATTTTTCAATTAATTGTTGTTGGCAATGAGTTGAATAAGGCAAAAAGCATTTTTTGTAGACATAACAATCCAGCCTGAAGATGGTGCATCTCAGGATCTTCTCGAAATACTTAATGTGAGTCAACTTGAACCTGAATTTGGTCCTGATTTGAACGGCGCTGTTGCTGAATCCTTTACAAACTTATCGAAGACAGCCTTACCTAAAGAAAAGTTTGATGAAATTAAGAACCTTTTCCTAACTCCTCAAAATTGCAAACAACTGGGAGTTCCGAGGGTAAATCCAGAGATTTGGGGTGTTCTATCACCTAAGATCAAGCAATCTGATTTTCAAAATCAACAAATGCAAAATACTCTTTCATCTTCGACGGTCGCATTAGCCAAACTGTCTGAGATAATTATGCAAAATTCAAAGCAAATGCCTACCAATGTAAGTCAAGATATTTTGAGACTCGCTATTCAGGCTGCTGCGTTAAATTCAAAACTATTTCAAGAATTAAATATGAAACGGAAACAAGAAATCAGACCATGTTTGAATAATGACATCGCAGCAGTGTGCAACACGCCTTCCACTCCAGAGCTTCTTTTTGGAGACTATATTTGCGATACCATTAAGGCAACAAAGTCAGCTGCGGCAGTAATGAGGTCTTCAAGTTTTACACGGCCATCAGGCGGTTCGACTTTTTCAAACAGGACGAGAGGGAATTATTATCATTCTAATAGAGGCTCGTCTTTAAAGTTCAATCGGGCCTCCTTCGGCAGAGGAGGCCTTCGTCCCCAATATCGTCACAATTTAAACCAACGGGGATCGATGTATCGAACCTGCCGTCTTGGCTTAGAGGCTTGACCATCAGTGTCATGACTCAAAAAGCCGAGAGTTCGATTCCTCTTGAGTTGTATTATGCAGCAAAAAGTGTGGAACGAACTGGTATGGAAATACAAATTACTGTTCGGTGCCGGCAGATAATCTGCATAGGATTGTCTGGCCAAATCCTAAGATAGTTTGAATATCTCCTTATTTACATCCTATCCTGTTTCACCGTCCACCCCAATTTTCAATTTCAATAATTACTCCCTTTCCTCTACAGTACCTATCCTAGTAAACCTGACATGCCAGCCCTAACTATACCTTTCCTTGTAGTTGTTGATGTCAGTATCTATCCCTGTCTTGGTATTGGAAACGATGTGGCTCACATATCATATACCGCAGACGTAAAAGATTGAACAGAACAGAACAGGACCTCAACTGAGACCATTCCGACACCACCAGTAGTAAGTAGAGCTAGGTCGCTAAGTTCACATATTGTTAATTGGCGTAAAATTACTAAAGATAAGGAGATATTAGCAGCAGCTGAAAATTTTAAGATTCCTTTTTTAAGTTTACCTGTACAAGATAAGCCTCCTACACCATTTAAATTTTCAAAAAAGGAGTTTCCTAATGCACAAAAAGCTGTGCAAAAATTAATTGAAACGGGTGCCGTTATTGAGGTTGAGCCATGTGATGGTCAGTTTATTTCTAGAATATTTTTAGTTCCAAAAAGAGATCCTGGTTCCAATCGACTGGTTATCAATTTAAAACATTTAAATGAGTTTGTCATTTCTCCACATTTTAAAATCGAAAATTATAAGCATGTTGAATCTCTAATTGAGAGGGATTTTTATATGGCGACAATTGATTTGGTGGATGCCTATCATGCGATTCCGGTGCATCCGGATCATCAAAAATATCTAAGATTTGAATTTAATAATAAAATTTTTCAATTTACATGTATTCCTTTTGGGATTTCATGTGCGCCAAGATTGTTTACGAAGATTTTTAGACCGATCATGGGATTACTAAGAAATCAAGGAAATATTTCCAATCAGTACTTGGATGATTTATTATTACTAGGTAAATCTAAATTTGAATGTTTGAAAAACATTAGGTCTACCAAGATACTACTTAAATGGCTAGGGTTTTAAATTAATGTCAAGAAATCTAAGCTCAATTCTGCTCGTGTGGCAGACTATTTAGGTATTATTTATGATTCAAAATTAATGCGAGTTTCGTTGCCCGACCGTAAAATTTCAAAAATTTCATTCCAAGTACATAAGTTCTTGAATATTCCAAAGATGAACATTCATGATTTATTTAAGTTGACCGGTCAGTTAATTGCAGCCTCTCCGGCCGTAAATTATTCCACAATTCATACCAGGGATTTAGAAATGTTGCGTAATTCAGCTTTAGTAAAATCCAACGGTGATTACTTGGCAAAATGCGAATTAAATGAGGAGTGCAAATTTGAATTGAAATGGTGGTTGGCTGTCCTACCACATTGCTATAATCCTTTACGATTTCAAAAATATTTAGTAGTTCTGACCACTGATTCTTCCACCACTGGTTGGGGAGCTCACACGGATCTCGAAGTTACGAGAGGTTTTTGGTCACGAGAGGAACAGCTCTTACACATTAATACGTTGGAATTAATTGCAGTTTTGAACGGGTTAAAGTCCTTGTGCAGTAATCTAACTGGATGTAGTATTTTGATTCGCAGTGACAACACTACCACAATCGCATACATAAACAAGTTTGGAGGTTGTCGTTCCGCAATTAATTTAAAATCGGCAAAGGCCGTTTGGGAGTGGTGCGAAGAGAGAAGTATTTGGATTTTTGCCTCATACATTAAATCGGTAGATAATATTATTGCGGACAGACAATCGAGACAAGCAATTGATGAAAGCGATTTTACACTCGACTCCCGGTCATTTGACTTAATTTGCCAAACTTTTGGAGTTTCATTTATAGACTTATTTGCGACAAGTATGTCTACTAAATGTCAACGATTTGCATCTTGGTATCCTGATCCGAATTGCGAGGTGGTCGATTCATTCACTATTGATTGGTCAGAATTTTTCTATGCATTTCCTCCGTTTTCTCAAATATCAAAAGTTTTGCGTAAAATAAGAAATGACAATGCCACTGGCATTGTTGTCGTTCCTGATTGGTCCACGCAATCATGGTACCCTCAATTTTCAAGGCTGCTATTATCAAATATTCTTGTATTAAAAGCAAATACGTACGATTTAAGATCGCCATATACTAATTCCTCTCATCCTATGTGTAGGAAGGTGAATCTTCTAGTAGCTGTTTTATCTGGCAATCTAACCAGTTTCCCGAGAATGTAACGAAATTGCTAAAATCGTCTTGCCAAGATTCAACGTGGAAGCAGTATCAGTCAAATTTTAAAAAGTGGAAAGCTTATTGTGTAGAGAATGAGTGTTCTGTTTGGAACCCTACGATTAATTCTATTTTATCATTTTTGGCAACTTTGTTTGATAGTGGTTTAGGTTACACTACAATTAATTCGATGCGCTCATCCCTGTCTACGATTATTGGAAAAGTTGATGGTCAAAGTTTGGGTTCTCACCCATTGGTATGTCGACTTTTAAAAGGAGTTTCAAATTCTCGTCCTCCTAAACCGAAATACCAACAAACTTGGGATTGTGATGTCGTTTTAAGGTTTTGTAAAAACTTAGGTGAAACAACTGGATTAAATTTAATTGACTTATCATTAAAATAAGTTGTCCTTCTTGCTCTAACAACAGGGCAGAGAGTACAGACTTTGTCTGCAATTAATGTAGCTAATATGAAACTGCTTGGTGATGGGTCATATGAAATTGTAATCTAAATACTAAATTAAAAATTACTAAATTAAAATCCACCAAGCCAGGTGATTCAACTGTTCTGGTTTTACCTAAATTTAGTGATAATGAATTATGTGTTGTTAGCACTTTAACCCATTATTTAACTGTTACTGAAGATTTAAGACAGGATGAGAAACTTTTTGTGTGTACACGGCCACCTCATCGAGCTGCGACTCGTGATACGTTGAGCCGATGGTTAAAAACGGTATTATTTAAAGCAGGGATTGATGTAAATATTTATTCAGCTCATAGTTTTCGACATTCTTCGACATCCAAGGCTAATGACCGAGGTGCTTGTATTGACTCAATTTTTAAAGCTGCTGGTTGGTGTAATAATTCTAAAATATTTGCGAAGCATTATCGTAGACCTATTATAGATAGGCAAGAGTTTGCGAATGCGGTTATGAATATGTAATTGATACAACTTATTGATTAAATAAATGTTTTCGACTTCACATTTTCTCATGAAGCTTTGTATTACTACCATTGACTGATAACTAACGACTAATACTGATAGATGAAGTGTACTGAAAGATAATTGTAAATTATCCGAGGGCGGCCCGAAGGGCCGGCCGACAGATAATTGTAATTATCTGAAGTAACACGGAATCCTGAAGTATTAGTCGCCCTCCCACCTCCCCAACAACTGCGCTTATCATTCGAAAATGTTGGCTTTGGACTGTGACGGGAGAAGCGGGCCCAGGCATGCATGTTACTTTTTCTCTTTTTTAGGCTTTGGATAGATGGAGACTGGGGCATATCAAGAGACAACTACCATTGACTGATAACTAACGACTAATACTTCAAGATTCCGTGTTACTTCAGATAATTACAATTATCTGTCGGCCGGCCCTTCGGGCCGCCCTCGGATAATTTACAATTTTAAGCAAAATAATGGAATATAATGACATAATAATTCCTCACCGGTTCATTAAGAGCGGATGCATGCATTTATTATAAAATGGTTTACGTAATTTATTAGCAAATATGTTGGTAGATTTTAAATTACTTGATTAGTCAAGAAATGTATTATATAAGATTATAGAAGGAAGTTATGTATCGTCTTATTCATATAGAATACATAATTTGCATATTGATCCGCCATGGCAGATATAAGAATCAGTATTTGGTATAATTTCTCTATCAGGCTATGCTCGATAGACCACTGCTTCTTACTCTATTCAGATTATATAAAAGTGAAATTTAGTCATCGTCGTAGTCATTCTTACATAATATGCAAATCATCTTCATATAATACGTAATTTGCATATTGACCCGGAATGGCAGGCAGAAATATCAGTATTTGGGATAATTTTTTGGCGGGGTAGCAAGTCCCATACTTTTTCCTTAGGCATTCGTTCGTTATACGTTCGCGTGCTAGAACTATAAAACTTCTCCTGTCCTCTGCCATCTGTGTATATTCTTTCGCGTGGCGAAAGTGGCTAACTTGCTCGACTTAAGAATTTGTCCCATAATTTTCTGCACAGCAATGAAAGTGTATGTATCCGTTCCATTGTATGCTTAGTTGTTGTTCATGTTGCATTACAAGGATGCCTAACGAGTCGCAAATGTATTGCATATTTTGCTGTTGTGCATACATATGTATGCATGTACATACATATGTATGCATGTACATACATGTTATTCAATAAAATACATTTCGAAGCGGCGGTCAAAATTGTTGCAGTGGAAAATGGAGTAAACATACCTTTAGTTAATATCAAATTACGGGTATGTAGTAATGATTAGGAGTCAGAAAATTGAATTGCGATGTCCTGTTAAATATGTCTTCCCAATCCATTTACTTTTCTAAATGGACATTTGTGTCTGAATCCAGATATTTGCAACTGGAGTAGAGATGTGCATAGGGCAGGGTATACCCTAAAAAAACCCTACCCTGCCCTACCCTATAGGGCTTTGGGCGGGCGGGCTTTTAGTACCCAAAGTTTTTTAGGGTAGGGTAGGGTAGGGCTTTTTGAGGTAGGGTATAGGGCCGCGCGGGCTTTTTTTGTGTGCCCATAAATATGCTGTAGGGCAGGGTAGGGCTTTTCCGTTTTACTATAAAGAAGTCAGTCATCAAGTAGGACATCAAAAATGAGACGCGCGACTTGAATTAAAATCTTGTCATCTTTCTGCTGTATCAATCGACTTGTTTCACAAGCAAAATATATTATTCTATGGACATTTACAATTTCATGCTTACATCCTGAGTCATGTGCTTGGTATGGCGCCACAAAATTTCTTCTTTGCGGAAAGTTGCCAAAAAGACTTTGCGTTACATTCTACAGATATAAGAATATGTTCGACCACAGAAGAACCAGCCACAACAAGACGATCCGGTGGAACCGTATCGAAATTAACTTTGATTTATAAAAATTACTAGATCATTTTTGGAGCTTTATTGTCATTATAATTTTTCTTAATCTTAAATATTACACTCATTATATAATATATTTATATTATTAGTTGCATTAAACGATTAACACAAACAATTACGGATAGGGCCCGGGCCCGAAGCCCTATAGGGTAGGGTAGGGCTTTTATTGGTTAAGAAAATCTAGGGTAGGGCTAGGGCGGGCTTTATTTTTCCAGGGTAGGGCAGGCCCGGTTTTCGATTTTACCCTACCCTATAGGGTAGGGTAGGGCTTTTTCAAGTAGGGCTTAGGGTAGGGTGGGCTTTAAAAAATGCCTGCCCTGCACATCTCTAAACTGGAGTAAAAAAAACAAGGCATTTGTGCAGAATATTTGTTTATTTAGTTTCATGCTTGTATGCACATGCATGCTTGTTAAGTATTTGGTAAAGACTTGTGCGAAACGGATTGCTTGTGCGGACAGAAAAGTGGCGACAGTTTGAATCGATTTAAAGTGATTCTGTTGTCATTTCATTTATGCAATGTAGATACAATTAAGTATATCGTAGCATTTATTTCCCCTGACGTAAATTTAAACCCTCGGATATGCCATGATGAGTTTCAGGGTCTCGTAATAAATCATATTTAGCTTATTTAATTTTAATCACTAATAGAGAAACCAGCGTATGACCAGTCAGTCATACCACGCTACTTCGAAATATATATATTGTATGTAGGGTTGCCGCGGGTAACGGGTCGGGTACCCGTTACCCGCATACCCGCACGATTCTTACGGGTACCCGTTATCTGCGGGTAGCGAGAACTACCCGCAAGGGTAACGGGTAGTTTAATTTTGATTTAATTTTCGACATAAACATGTTCACAAAGAAAGTTACCAGCAAGTTAGTCCATTTACCAACAAAAGCGTCAATTTATTATTTTTCCATTTCAAAGTCATTTGCCAGCAACAAGCATTTATAACGAGCGTGTCTTTGCGGAAGCCACAGAAGCCTATGTGGGTCTCAAATACTTTTCACGTCCAGAAAATGCGGAGCAATTATTGTTGCCCAAGCATAATTTGCCTGCTCGAAAATATCAGTAATAATTTGACCTATATTTGTCTGTATTTAAGTATGTAAGACTGACGAGATTTTAATTTGCACTTTGAAGATGAAAAACCAGAATCCGATTGAAACTCAAAAATAATTTGTAAACAATTTTTTTGAATGACAACTTCATTTAATTCAAAATTTGAAAAAAATCAAACTAAAGATTGAATTTTTTGGTATATATATATTTATTCCAAGATTGTCCAGCGAGTGTATCAAAATGTCAGGCCAAAAATTAGGAATCGTGTGATACTTTCCGTTGAATGCCCCCTCGAAGAAATATATTGGCAGCAAACTTTGATTTTTAGATAAGTAAATGTTCTGTATCTTTTTCCTCCACTGGACGAAATCCATGGTGGACATTGAACTCTGTCCCTGCAATAGTATCCTTTAAACTTGTCATTCAACGGAAAAATAAGTGCCATGTAATTCCTATTTTTTGGCTCAAATTTTTGATAGATACATAGCTGGCTAAGAAATACCGGCATAGCTTGAAAAACGATCCAATTGAAAGCCAAAAATTTTGGTTTCAGAAATAACGAGTCACATCGACGAGCAAATTATGGCATGGGCTACTTGCATAGCATTACTTGCATAGCTCAAACTATTCATTAACCTAATTGAACAAACAATTCATCAAATCAAATTTATTCTGAAGTTTGGTTTGTTTTTAACCTAATTCTCATAACGGGTAGCGGGTAACGGGTAGAGTGCATACAACTCTCAAGTGTCTCAAGGGGTATGGCAAAACGGTTCCAGGAAGCTTTGTCTCAACATGCCTCGTCCACTTGATTAACACATGAAGTACAATCAGCTATTGCGCTCACTTCTGAGACACTTGAGACTTGTATGCACTCTACCCGTGCGGGTACGGGTAGTTGTGCTGCGGGTAGCTGGTCGGGTAACGGGCAGCATTTTCGCTACCCGCGGCAACCCTAATTGTATGTAGAGATTTCAAATCCCAATATTATTTATTCGTACGCAAAGCAATCAAATATTTCCCAAAATATTAAGCACAGATGGAAATAAATAAATATTTATGAGATAGAATTTTAAGCTGAACTTGTATCCATACAGATATGTACATATGTATGGACGTATTTACGTATGTGCAGATACATATGTACATACATAAATGAACATGGAAAGAACAATAATAAATTACAATAATTAATGTAAATTAATATTAGAGAAATATTACCGTCATAACTACCCCGACTGAAATACAAGACTGTACACTTTCTAACCTTATACAAAATTCCAAGACTAATACCATGCATGTCATAAACAGAGGACGGATATGTATGTATTTATAACTTTTTCATACCAAATCAGATCAAACTTCGCATACCGACATCCCATCTAAGCACGATCGAAAATATTCAAACAAAGTTTTCCATATTTCACATATGTTCGGGTTTTCGTACATAGATGTTACATATTTTCATACATATTTTGAGGATTTTTCGTGCATAGACATATTTTCCTTCATATTTCGAGTATTTCTCTAGATATAAATATGTAGTACATAATTTCGAAGTTTTTTAATGAAAAATATTTTTCTTCATTCAGATATTAAGGTAACCTGAAAATTATATTTTATCAATATAGTAGAAAATTCTAGTTGAAAAATATTTTGTGCGTGCATATTTCCAGTTTTTTAAGCACATATTGCATACATATTTTGCGGAATTTACGTACATACATATCCGCCCTCTGGTCATAATTATGAAAATTTGTTTTGCAGAATAAAAACCATGGATGTTACGGCAATTATTTTTTCAAAAGGTTATTTCCAGAATTGTGCATAATTTGAATGCCATGACAAGTCAAAATGTTTAAAACTATAATCATCGCCATGATATATACATATTAACATATGTACGTACTTAATGGCGTAGCAACATTCCATTTTCCTTAACCAGAAGATTGGCATTGTAAAATTCTTAATTTCCGAAATACCCATTCTCCAAGATAAATACATATGTATTTATAATATATACTTCTACTTCATTATATAAACTTGTCTGTCTGAATTATTTACACTTGTTTAAGCAGCAAAAATGGACATTTTTACCTGCATGCCAATATTTAATGTACATAGACATGTACGTATGTTGATCTGTCGATAAGCCCTTAATAATTAAAAACACTTGGCCAATTTATCTAAACGGCAAGAAATCAGTGTTTAAGTTTTGAAGTTTGTTCACATCGATTCGAAACTTAATATAATGAGGGGATTCATTATTCCTTCGTATGTATCCTTAGTATTCTTCGTATCGTATAAGTTACGACAGGTAGGAAATTTTGTAAGCGTCGGAAGGTTTTGTCCTAAAAATCGCGTTATTAATCCTAAGCTTGCGATTTCTACGAATCTTGACCGCTTGTTTTATCTTCGTAAACTAAATATTTTATGGGTATGATACGAAGTATACGAAGGACTAATGAATACCCTCAATATATTGTTCTAAGATAAGCACAAGTATCCAAGCTGACAAGTTACAAAGTTCTTGCGATATGTAGCGAATTTAACAACTAAATAAGTACTTACTGTCTTCGTACTCGGCTCTGTCACCTCACTTGCATATTTTAACGCATTCGTGAGAGTCATAGAGTTTACTCAACATGGAAAGCTCGTATCGCCGAAAATGGGCTATTGAGATTTATGCAAATGAGGTGACACGCCTAAATGCGAGGATAGTATACTTTCCTTTCTTGCACATAACCAGCATGATGGTCGATCATATAACCAACTACATAAATTCAGTACTATTAAGCTGCAATCGTCTTACTAAATTTCGATCCTATGGTGAATTTAAGAAACCAATTTATTCCCAAAATTCCACCACTCATCACACACACACCATGTCGTCAAAAAATATAGTTCTTGCATTCTCCGAGCACTCGAAATTGTTCAAATTCTATTCCAAATGTCCGATGCAGTGGGTGAGCGAACGTGAAATTATTGAATATAAGTCGTGGCGAAGGGAGAGATCTGTCCTGTATTGGCATATCAACTGCATACTGACAATTAGTGTGACTTACCAAGCTGGCTTTGCTTACGTTCTTTACCAGCAACTATTTCGCCCTGACCCTTCAAGACATTTGTTCAAAGTTGTGATCATGTCGATGCTAGGGGTCCTAAATTGGTACGGATCCGTGATGCATCTCATGACCACGTTATACGGGGATGGAGCGGCGATTGGGTGGAACCAATTACAAAAAATTGAACGCGACCTGAAAAATTGGAAAGAGAATCATGGTGAGAAATAGAATTCTATAGTGAATAATTTCACATTTTCATGCAATACTGAGCAGTGGCCACGGAAGCCGTTGAGACACCGAAGGATGGAGGAAGGAGGGGTTAGTATAACATATGATGTGGACGGTGGGGGGACATTGTCCCTCTGCCCCCACGCTTCCGCGGTCACTGACACTGAGAAAATTTACTGGAATAAACTGCAATGCTTGAACTTCTCGTTTTCTATTTATTAAAAATTGTATTTTTCTATCTTTAGGTATTCATCGCTTCCATGTTCCTCCACCCACTCCGCTTTTTGACCTGGAAAAGATCGTCCTGCTGTCCGTCGTTCCCGTTTTTGCGGCATACTTCCCCTTCGTTCTGGCCTCCAATATATTGATGCACATGGACTCTTTGTACCCCGTAGTGACGGACATCTCATCTTTTCTACGTCTCACCTTTCCCGCCATGATGGCCCTTCATCTCCTCCGAGATGTCATCCTTATTATTAACGTTTTCGAAATTTGTTCCATTTTCTCCCTCGTCATCCTGTTTTTTCTCTCAACATTGCACGTAATGGACAAAATCCTCTCAATTTTGGTCGAAAAATCGAAGGGAATTGTACTTTCTCGTCAAAAAGGGGATCTCATGAACAAAATCGAGTACTTGTTAAGAACACATGTTCACCTTCAATTAGCGTACAAACCAATCGCGCGATACCAGGAATTGGGAACCATTGCGTTAATGCTGATGGGGTTGTTGGTCTTTATATTTTCAAATTTTGCCACGCTACGTTTCTACAAGTTGTTGCCGTTTATGGTGTTTGCCTTTTACCCATCGGTGTCGGCGGTAGTTGGGGTAATTGCTAATCTGACGTTGCCCTACACCCACAAGTTGTTTGAGGATTCTATGGAAGTATTGAGATTGTTAGGGGGAGGGTGTGCCTTTGGGTTGCGGGGGGAAGTGAGATTGCTGAGAAGGAAGATTTGGTCTGTTAGGGCACACAGATTGTATGCTGGGGTGGGAGGGAATAATATATTTTGTTTGAATAAGGAAACCAAAGTGCATTACTTTCAGTATGTGATTTACTACACGATAACGTTATTGTTAAGTGTGCCCAATAGTGTGATACTGAAAGTTGGGGCGATGTAGTCGTAACACATTTAGTGTAATATGCGTCTTAAGTAAAATAATGGAAGAAGATGCTATAATAAGTAATTCCTAACTGATGCAATAAGAGCGGATGCATGTATTTATTTTTAAAAAAATGTTTGCCTAGTTTATTAGTACGCAGGTTCCTATGTAGATTTTGAATTACTTGATAAGTCAAGCAAAGTATTATATAAGATAAGATTATAGAAGGAAGTTATATATGTATATCTTATATATAACTTGCATATTGATCCGAGATGGCAGACACAAATAGATATCTGTATTTGGTACATATAATTTCTCTAGCAGGCTACGCTAGATAGACCACTGCTGCATTCAGATTATATAAAAGTTGCGTACTTATATATGTAGAATTACATATGTATGTATGGATTATGTCGACTGCATTGAAAAGAAATATAGTCATCGTAGAAAAGTTGACATTTTTACATAATATGCAAATATTTATACAACACAAATATTTCTGTATGCTTACGTGTATTTATGTAAGTATGTACATACTTATGATAAAAATGCCAACATTTGGCTCAATTATGTATGTAAGTACATACATGCATGTGTATCTTGATGGCCTGAAATCAATGCTTTAGTCTCTTTCAGCGTTGGTTCTTGACAATGCAAGTGGACAAAATCAGCTATCTTTAAATCAAATACTGACCCCTTCAAGATCAGTTCGTTCAATATACTAATGTTATAAAGATCGTCAGTTTACATACGTATCACTCATGGTCAGATTAATCAAAACGCGACTTACATACATAACTCACAAGCTAAATAAAATAAGTGTGTATCAAATTCGTCTGTAACTGCATATTCACCTTTGGCACGTAAATATTTTGATTTTATAATTTAACTTTTATCAATATTATAAGGTGGACGTACTTATGTACATATGTAACACGGAAAAATGCATATTTCCTTTACTCTCATGATAGACCATATTACTAAACTTATGACCTTAGCGTTTAACTTACCATTAACCGGTTGTTATAGTTATAATAAATTTCGATTCTACAGTGAATTTAAGAAACGCAAGTATTCCAAATGTTGCACCACTGCCAACAACGTGCCGACAAAAAACATTGCTCTTGCATTCTCTGAGCACGAAAAATTGTTCACCTTCTATTCGAAATCTCCGTTGCAGTGGGTGAGTGAAAGTGAAATTCTTGGAGAAAGGAGAGATCTGTCCTTTATTGGCACGTCAACTTTATGCTGGGCGTGAGCATAATTTATCAGTCCACATTTTTCTACTTTATTTACCAGCAAATATTTCGCCCTGACCCATCAAGACATTTATTCATAGTTGTGATCAGGTCGATTCTAGGGGTGCTAAACTGGTTCGGCTTTGTGATGTATCTAATGACAACGCTTTACGGGGATGGAGCGGCGATTGGGTGGAATCAATTGCATAAAATTGAACGAGATCTAAAGGACTGGGCTGAGGGTTGTGGTTAGTACATGGAAATTTAACTTGAATTTGAATTGTTTGTGAACATATGATTTTCACAGATTGAGACAATTTGAAGGTGGAACACAGTTGTTTTCCGCAGTTATAAAAATTCTCAATTAAGTTTCAGTTTTCAACTTAATTATCCACATATTCACATTTTATGTACATGGATAATTTCTAAAAATTCCTGGAAACAGTAGTTGTGCAATTTCTTCCTGCTTCAATCTTTAGCATAAAACAAGATTTTTTTTGCATCCACAGGAATTCGCCGTATTCAAGTTCCTCATCCCACACCGCGTTTCGACCTCGAAAAGATCACCCTGCTTTCTACTGTTCGCGTTTTCGTTGGATACTTCTACCTCAGCGTAGTCTCTGACATGTTGATGAGCTGGGATTCAATGTACCTAGTAGTGACCGACATCTCCTCCGTTTTAAATCTCACCTTTCCCGCCATGATGGCCCTTCACGTCCTCCGATATGTCGTCGTGATCATGAATGTGTTCGAAATTTGCTCCATTTTCAGCTTCCTCATCCTCCTCTTTCTTTCAGGGTTGCGAGTCATGAACAACATCCTCTCGACCCTATTGCTACAGTCGAAAGGAATTGGTCTTTCGCGGCAAAAAATAGACCACGTGGACCGAATTCATTGCTTGCTTAGGACCCATATTCACCTTCAACTAGCGTACAAACCAATCGCGCGATACCAGGAGCTGGGAACAATTGCGCTAATGCTGGTCGGATTATTTGCCTTTGTATTTTCGAATTTTGCTACGCTACGTTTCTACAAGTTGTTGCCGTTTATGGTGTTTGTCTTTAACCCTTCGGTATCTGCGGTGGTTGCGGCGATTGTAAATCTTACGTGGCCCCTTACTCATAAATTGTTTGATGATTCGAGGGAGGTTTTGAGATTGCAGGGGAGAGGGTATGCTCTAGGGTTGAGAGGGGAAGTGAGACTCCTCAGGAGGAAGATTAGGTCTGTTAGGGCGCACAGGTTGTATGCTGGGATGGGCGGGAACAATTTATTTTGTTTGAATAAGGAGACTAAAGTACAATACTTTGAGTGTGTGATTGACTACACGATAACACTCTTGTTGAGTGTGCCGAATACTGTGGTATGGAAGATTGGAGCTATGTAGTTGGAGGCGGATTAGTGACGCCTGCATTTTTCGCGCTGTCGTCATCGTCGATAAATCTGAATTCCTAATCCATTCCTTAAACATTGTGAAGTCATGCCTCTGAAAAAATCATCAAAATTGATGACGCCAAAATTAGTCCGGGCCCATCTCTGGTGGTATGTTGTAATTTCTGCATTTTAAGTATTTTATGGAATATTTAAAAGATTGACACAGATCATGCATACTTGATTCAAGAAAACTATGCATTTAAATTGTACCTAAAGGTGGCTGCAATTTCTGAAATTTTTTCTATAAGTACTTGAAATGTCGAGATGAAAGGGAAATATATTTATCAATATGAGGAAATCATTATGCTAGATAATTGCTTATAATATCTAACACCTTATAATACCTTGCTTATTAACCCAGACATAAGAGTCCCACATTAATATGGGTGCAAGCAAGTATTAGTACGTACTTATCAGACTTTGTTATTAAAAAACATGTATCTGTACATTACCCGCATGTAATTTTTTACTTGTTTTTCAGGTTATGTAAGAGAACGACATACATACATATATACATATATATATGACACATAGAATAGTTTAATATGTTATGCTAAAAAGGGAAGTTACTCTTTTAACGTATCCGGTAACGTATCCGAAATACTTAATAAGAAAGAAGGTGATTAATTGAAGTGTAAACCTAACCCGAGCTGCCAAATCCTAGTACCGAAAAACTAACGAAATTGAACACCATAATGTAACGATTCGGCGCCGAAATTTATCAATGGTACCGATCAGGTTGGGTATCAACGTTCACTAACGAGCACCGATTATACACCTACATTTCGGTGCCAAATCCGCACGGAATATTCAGTACCAATGAGTAGGCAATGAAATAGCGTTGATTTGGTGCTAACTGCGAAATTTCGGTACCTTTTCATTAACGAAGTAGCGTTGCATTTCGGTACCTTTTCGTCGGCGCCTAATCGTTACATACTGTGTAGCTCGGGAAGGTTACCGACCCCCGGGAAATAATAATTAATTATGCAAGTACAGTATATATTTAGATAGTTGCAGGAATGTGGGATTTATTTCCAGAAAAGTATTAATACGTAATTATACTAACATTTTGTAATGTTAACTTCAAGAATATTAATTTTGAAACACTTCCCAAAATTTAATTGAATACCTACTTGATATAGAAAGGATCTAAGCACACGAAATCTAGCAAACGTCGAAATTTTGTATCATCGCTGTAAAAAGTTACTGCAGTTCTAGTGTCCACATTGTGGTTTTTCCGGTCTGGTTGTCCCTCTTGGAAATGCAGTCCTTCACTTGGAATCCTGGGAAAAAAATGTACACATATGCAAATTATCATTAATATACTGTGCTGGGATTATATTGGCAAATATTTTTTCACATTAAAGTCAATTGTTACCTAAAAATGCAAGCGTGTTGAGGAAGGAGACGGAAATAATGTGAAGGATGGGTTCGTCATTTTGCCAGCTGCCATGTCGAAATGTAGGCTCTTCTTCCGGTCCCAAAAATACAGCGACATCCTCTGTTTTCTGCTGGAATTTCGGAAATTTGTTAAGAAATTTTTCCTTCCGCTCGTTATCCAATCCATGAATGGTAACATTCCATCCCTCCACCGGGCTGGCGATTTGGTAACGAAGGCTACACGTTGAGAAAAGTAGTAACATTTTAAGATATTTGTAAGAGGGAACAATCTATCATATTTGACAAACAAAAAAAACTTACGAAATAGTACAAATAGTCATTCTTGATTCTTTAATTAGCAGCCTCTCTTGAAATGAAACCGTAAATTTATTTAGTTAACTGGAGCTATGCAGAAAATTAACTTTCCGGCTCTGGAGTTGGCAAAGAAGTGAAGGTTGAAATGGAGGGTTTAAAGGTTTAAATGGTTAGCTAACCCTTACATTCAGCCCTATTTATATCCTACAGCACACACATACATATGCAGTGTACACACAAAAACTGGAATTTAAGTATGAAGGGCTACGTAATCTGCATATTTTTAGCTGTCTTTCCTACTTTCTAAAATTTCTTGGAAAACGGTTTGTATTAATAGTTGGTTGGACTGCATGTAACGAATACGAGTTGACCAATATGAATGTCACACTGTATGACCCACACATATATAAATAAGTACCTGTACATGCACTATTTATGAAAGGAATAAATGCTACTATTTAGATATTACAAATGTGCACGTGGATTGGATGAACACTGTACGTAGGTTCAAGCCTTAGGCTACCGAACTTGTAGATATTTACTAACGTGGGCATTTAAAGTCCTTGTTTTGACATCTTGTCATATATCTACATTTGTACTTAATTAGATATTTATTTCGTGTGCTTATTTTAAAGTTGGTTTCATATTTAATGGAATATGTATGATATGGGTCCATGCCCAAAATGAAATAAATCACTTATACCCATGCCATAACACAAATATGTAAAGAGGTTTGGAATTAATACCAAGAACTGTACACATATATGTAAACTTGGCTAATTTTGTATATGTATTAATGGATGCGAAAAATACATATCTTTATGTGTGTACATGTAGTAGGCATATATTCATAAATATGTATACTTGCATACATTTCTATTTACGGTATTCATTTTTTCATGGAAACAAATGTGGAAGGTTTCCTACTGTATTTTAGTTTGTTACATAATATACCAAATGTAAGCAGGAAGATGAAAACTTACATAATTAATTAGTCTAAACAGGAACTGTTTCAAATTTCACGTGGGATGCATGCATATCAGAACTAAATTTTAAATATTTAATAACCTTTATTAATTTGTCCTTTACAATGTTAGACTCGAACCCCCCGACATTCTGGCTGGCATTTTTTAAAGCGGTTTGATGCTTAACTTATAAATAAACTTACATATGACACGAATCAAATGTTTCTTTCGACCTTGACTCAGCCGTACGGATTTCCGCAATTTTCTAACCTGAGTGCATGCATGCAGGAAACATTAATTCCTGGTAAGTAAGTAATTAATTAGGCTAATGCTTCCTTGTTTTCAAGTATATAAATCAGCATTTTACAAGACAGCGTTTGGTCTGAAGTAAAGAATATTCATTACCAAAATATATTTACATGCACATACACAAAAGCACCCAAAATTGATGACTCGTTACACACAATTTTATTGTTACTGAGCAGCATGACACTGGCAGCATCTGTAATTACCAACTTTAACCAATTTCTGACCCCATTCTCAACTTGCCTCATTCACCTGATTAACTACGAAGGTATAGATTTTGACGGTTTTTCTCATCCTGTCGTCCTCTCGAGGTACGACGTCCTCTCCGAAACCGTCATTCGGAAGAAGCCAAGGACGAAACCATTCCAAAATGGAATAAATAAAAATGGGACAAATCAGTTCAACAAATCAATCAATACTGGCGACGAAACTTTAACATTTTACGATGAAACGGTACAGATTGTGTACGAAATAGTCCCGATTGAAGAGTCCAGGACAGGTCAACCTATATTTTCCAATCATGGTACCATCGAGGGATATCCTTACATAGTACGCTCTTCAACCTACAACTGGCAATGTTTCGTACAATTTTACATTCTCCCGCCAAAAAATCAAACCTCACCGTTTAACTCTGATCGCCTAAATATCCTCCGGATTCCATAGCTGTTTAAAAATTTTTGGAATTATATCGGGTAAAATTATTAACAGGGTTTCAGTAACCAAATCCGGACGAAACTAAACCCCGAATATTTAAATGTAGCCTAAATTATCCAATTTCCAAGTCGGTAGAGCGAATAATTTAAATATTGGTATTAAACAACTTTTTTTGCAGATATTTGCAACTCCAATTTTGCATCGGCATCGAAACACCATACACTTATCAACCTTATCGATTCGAAGTTCTCGTAGAACACGCCGGCTACAACAGGTCACTCTGGATACCAATTACGGATGATCACCTTATCTGCAGTGGAGCCCAAACGGTAGGCATTCTCACACTTTCAGAAACAACCAGCGCCATCTTGTCATCATCCCTGCTCTGGCGGAATGGTAAGACGAACTGCTTCGGAGAACTGATCCCCTTCACGAACTGGGAAACTTCATCCCCACAAAAAATGGAGCAATTTTTATCAAAACAGGGTTCCCTCCTGGACGCCAATAGCCTACCTTGGCTTCTACTCAACGGCAGAGGGCGTCAACCTCGCCGAGATATCGGAACCATGCACAAACTAGCGGATGCCGTGCGTCGTGGCGTGCTCACCTTTCAAAATATGCATTTATTAACCCAATCCCTTCGCAATGCTGAATTAGGGGTAGAATTAATCCTATTTTTTAACACTATCTCAAAAAATGCTTCTTATCTGTTCCTAGAAGAAATTTATTACAAGGTAAGACAGGATTATTGTCAAAAGAGGTTAACAGCACTAGGTCCTCCAAACGCCGTTCGACTTCACACCCATCCCCGCGTTGAGCTACTCATCGACACAATATTTTTTGCTGAGCGGAAAGATGTCCTGAATTGTATAGCGTGTTCAATCCCAGAAATAGAATTGATGTCATTTTCCGGTCTTATTTCTGCGTATGACATCCCATCCTGGATATTCTTGGTCGGGACGTACATCATTTTTGGGGCATTTGTGGCATTCACGACGACCAAGTGTGGCTCTCTGACTGGGCAGAAGGACGGAGGTAAGTTGGTCCTTAAGGAGGGCCCGTTTTACATGGGGGTCAAGGTCTTTCTCGAACAAGGCATCGATATTTCGGATTGTCACAAGAAGATAAGCTACATTTATACAAATTGCACTTTTGGACCGTGGATTCTGGGCGCAGTCGTGTTAAGTAATGCGTACAGGGGGGAGAACATTTCAAAAATCGCGGCACCCCTGCCACCCATACCGATTAAGGGATTTGCGGAACTGGTGGCAAGAAATTTTACTGTGTACACTCCTGTAGATCAGGTTTTTCAACGGCATGTGGCTGACTGTCATGAATTTTTTATTAATTACACACTAATTTATAAAAATTTTCGACGAACGTATTCCCAAACGAGGGGTGAGTATCACAAATACATTTATAATCATGGGCGATATAAAGAGTGGAAGGACGTAATGAGTGGGCCTAAATTTAATGCACCACTTAATTAGCTGAAAGCTCCCACTTTTTTTGGCGGAACCTCCCACTAGCTGAAATCCTCACTATGTCGGTTTTTTTAGCCACCCAATTAGCTAGTGGTAGCCACTCATTCATCTGATTTCTCACTTAAAGCGATTATGCAAAAATTCTCATAAAAAAGCTCAAAAATGTTATTTCTGATTTACATTTAAAAAAATTACATAATAATCGTAGTCCTGAGAGCTCGAGGAACCCTTCCCCTCTTGCGCTTTTGACCTAAAGGTACGGTTTTGGCCTGTGCGCGAACTTCGTGTAATTATTCCTGGATTGCTAGTATCGCAGTGAACGGCTGGTGATAATTGACATATATTCAAAAGCCGAGGAGTTGAAACCACCAGTACGAAACGTTTGTTTTCTCAATCAAAAGTTGAAACGACAAATGGTTTCCGATAGGGACTGGTGTATGATTTCTACAAGGATTGTATTCTTGATTTAGATTTAAGATAGGCGAAGAAATTTTTCAGCTTAGCTGTAGTGGGGATAATACCATCCTTTTTCCGTAATTCAGTACAGTATATCGAAATTAACTACATTACAATTTTAAATGAGGCATGCATTCACCTTGACTTATTTTGCTCAATGTGATCGTGTTCTTTCATGGTACTCTGAAGTTCTACCACGGGGGATTTGGCCAGCAGAATAATTCTATGGTTTGCAGAATATATTCTTGAATGGCGGCAGTGGTATCTGAGAATCAATCCTTGTTGGGTAGTATTTTTTCCTTGGTGCACCCAATCTTCACTTTGTTTCAAAAAAAAATCTCAGCTTCAGTTCTACTCTCAAAACTCCGTTTTTTTGATCAATCACTAATCTTACCAATTTTCTTTGCGGGAGGTATATTCTCATCTTCAGATATGCTATCAAGACTGCCACTTCCTTTATCCTAAAGTAAAACTTGAGAACAAGCCATTTTAATTCGAACATCGAAGTTAGTTTTGAAAACAAATAGGATCGACAAAGTTACTAGTATGGCTAGGGTGAAGAAGGTGAATGGTGAATGGCAAGGGTAGGCGAGTTGTCTATGTAAATGAAGAGGAGTAACCTTTTGGTGATAAAATTAACTTTAGATAGTAGTTTTTGGGCTTAATCACTTTAAGTGAGAAATCAGATAAATGAGTAGCTACCACTAGCTAATTGGGTGGCGAAAAAAACCGACATAGTGAGGATTTCAGCTAGTGGGAGGTTCCGCCAAAAAAAGTGGGAGCTTTCAGCTAATTAAGTGGGGGCCTAAATCTAAGCCTAATGAGTGGGGACAAGTATGACTTTTATACGCGAAGGTTGTACGAACAATTCAAATGTTCCCGGGCTGTAAGAATTTGTTGGAGGGGAAGGATAACTACACTTGGGGGAACCTGATACAGGATGAATGCGAAGAGAAAGGAGTGGCTTATGTCGGCTGGTCGAACGACATTAGGAGGGTTAAGAATGAGTTGGGGAAGGTGAGATATGCGCGGGAAATTGGAGGATCGTTCATTTCTGTGGGGGAAGAGGACTTCTTTTCGAGATATAATGGTTGGGATGTTGAGGGATTTGTGGGAAATGAGATTTTGATAAGGATTTGGCAATTGAAGGAATCCGGGATTGCGGGGGAGTTGAGAAGATTGTACTATTTCAGGTCGGAGTATAGCGACATGGTGGTAAAGGTGAGGTCAATAAGGGGCGTGAAAGCGGTCACTATGGGGAGCAATATTGCGACGGTGTTTGTTCTTTTGGGGGGTGCCATGGTTGGTGCGAGTTGCGCTTTTGGATGGGAAGTTAGGGTTGGTTTGAGGGATGCGGTGTGGTTGGGTGTGTACACGATTTTGAAAGTTGGAAGGGATGTGATGAAGATTTTTAAGAAATTGGGGTGGAAGGGGAGATTTAGGAGGAATATGAAGTTATGGGAAGCATAATGAACGATGGTATATTTAGTAACATACATATTTACATACGTCTACAGACACAATCTTCGGGAACCTTAAAGATTAAATTCTCTAATGAAATAACATGAATATGTTTCTATTAAGAATTCGATTTTTTTTACTTTGATTTTTTACGCAATTTGGCAATGATTATGTAAGCACTATAAGCTTGATAAATATGTACATATGTATGTTATGAACTTGGTGCGCTGATCTTCTTGAATACCTGGCTACATATTTAAGTAGATAAGCGTAAAATATGTTAATAAATAACTGATACATACCGCTTGTACAGGGTGGTTAAAATGTCACGCAACAATGGAAAATTTTTCGATGGGAAAAATTTGTAAATTTCCATTAGTTACCGAAATTTTGTCTCTAAAATTCAATGTTTTAAGAATTTCGTCATCAGTTTTCCATCAGTTTTGATAATAATTAAAAAAAATCTTAATCCAAAATCTTGTAACTATTGGGGATTTAGGGATTTTTCCCATTGAAAAATTTTCCATTGTTGCGTGACATTTGAACCACCCTGTATGTATCATTACTACATATGTAGTATAGATTTAGATTTAGAAGTAAAATTAACAAGTTCAAAATGACATCGCAATCGCAAAGGTGAACTTATTTTTAGTTTGTTTTCTTATTTTCAAGGATAAAATTGCATTAATTAATATATTTATGTACAGGTAACTCCATCCGGTCTAATCCCTTATATAACTCATAATAAACATCTTGGTCCGTAAATTTTAAACCTGAGCATGACCAGGATTATAGATATTTAAATACATAAATAAATAAATACATATATCTAGACGGAAACTATAGGCGAAAAATAAATCCTAAAAAATTCTAGTCTTAACGTGGCACAAATAAATAATCAGAGATAGTAAAGTGAGCATTTATGCTTATCTCGCCAAGTAATTTTTTGGGCGATGTTAACGCCTACATAGATAAATAGATCTATTTTAATCTACCTACATACATAGTTACAGTTGCTTGAAAATAGCTAGGCCAACACATGGCACAGTTAAATACGTATTCTTTCTGATTTTCATGAAAATTATTTGCTTCACCTAAGAAAAATAAACTGGATTAAGTCACCTAATTATTTATTGCTTAGATTTTTTTGGAGAGCGGTTTGATAATTTAATAAAAAATCTTTTTCTAACTTGCACATAACCTCGGCACGATTGATTTATTCTTCCAGACGCATGAATAATTTATTACACGTGCTCAATAAATACTTGAATATTTTGCGTTGCTTGGTCAAGTTGACCGCTTTCACTATTCCTTTCTACCCGAAGAAATTTATTTCATCAATTTTTATTTCACTTACTTTTATCTAGAAGCATAATTTCAACTATGAAGAACTATTTCTGGCAGGAGGCGAAGGTTCTTGCCCTCTACCAACAACTATTCTCTGACGGATACATCTTCACTTACAAACTTCCCATCGAATGGGACCCCTTGAAATGTCAGATACTACGCGTTCACCGTAAAAAGGGACATTTTTGGGATCTTGTTCCCCTCATCCTCTTTACTCTGGCGATATTCTGCTGCTTCGTGGCTATCATCAGCATCCAGGAAAATATAGCGGACGACCCACAAGACATCACGTACAGTGTTAGACTTTTGTTTCAGTTTGCCCTCGCCATCGGAATTTTTGCCATCTTTTGGGCATATCTTCTCTTCCTAAACTACGTGGACGACCTAACTTCCGGGCTGAACATGCTTATCAAGATGTTCTACAGGGTGGACGGGCGAATAAAAGGAGGAGGTCGTCCCTCTAGAAAATATATCGTGGATGTCATGTGCCTCATCTTGACGGCGGGAATGCTGATTTTTGTGTCCACCCTGCAAACGGTGATTATTCCGGTCTTTCTCTATTTTGAGTTTGATCCAGTCGGGCACATGGTATATTATTTGCTACATGTTGCCCCCGTTTTCAGATATATTGGCGAATTTGTCTTTGGCAGGTATTACTGCGATTGGTTATCTTGCTAGCGAGGTATTTTTCCATGTGGGTGGTTGGTATGGAATTAATGCGAGTCATGCTGTATGTCGCGCAGGTGATGCTTTTCGCATTGCGAATGTGGACCGCGACGCTGTACCGGATTACGAGGGGCATGTCGAGCCAGACACTTCGTGCGGTTAGGGAACTGCATCAGTTGCGGATTTTGATGATTATCGTTAAAGGGATTCAGAGTCAAGGGACGTTTTTGACCCTCTCGACAGTGACGATTCTCTGCATTTGTTTCAATTATATGTGCATTATGGGGCTAAGTGAAGGGGGTAATGTGATCGTTCTCCTAGGTATGGCGGGATTTGGGGGTGGGGTGGAAATCGTGTTTATTAATGGGGTTGGAATATCGGGGAGGTTTTCCGAGATGGGGAAGGAGTTTGTGGAGGGGCTGAAGAGGGTGGAGTGTCCAGAGATTGGGGAACATTGGGGGTGGAGGCATTTTAAAATGGAGATAAATGCGGTTCCTTGTGTCAAGTTTCCCGCGTCGATTGGTGAATTCACGTTCTTTCATTGTGTCCAGGAGACCAAGACAATTTGTATGAGATTGATATTGGATCATACGATTTCACTTTTGCTACTGTAAAGAAAATTGGTATGGGTTTGTGACGAGATGAAATATTATTGTTAATTAATTTTAATGGGGTGTGTAAGAAGTTATCCATGTACTAGTAAATAGATACATTCAACATTGTGGGTATTCACGTCACTGAAACACCTCGCTTCCCAGCACATCTTTGTAACTTTGCCATTCTTTGATTAAATAGGTGATAAATTTGAAAAACAGTTATTTACATATTGCCCTATAGAAGTTTATTTCTCTCGTCTTTATGACGGGTAAATAAGATAATGAAAAATTATTCAAAGTCTGCTATAGACTTCCTAAAATAATTTTATACTGACGGTCTGAAGAATTTGATGCACAATATAAATGTCTTATTATTAATTAGTATACATAAATATGTATGTAAATACATAAATATTTACAGAGCATCGCTTTTTTATCTGATAAGGATTTTGACCTTGAATAACCCCGGAACGGTTTGTCGTAGCGGGTCCAAATTTTGAACAGAGGAGCATGTTATTCTCAGATGGGTGTGTGCAAAAATTCAACTCTCTACTTCCAAAATTGGCTCCCCCACAGCCCTCAGAAATTGGGACAGTCATTTCAACTTGTTCCAGCAAAAATCTCCCGTGTTTGCAAAAAATTGTATTTGAATTTTCTGTTGAGGAATAGGAGTGAGTTATTGGTGGCAATTGACGAAGAACTATTTTCCCTACAAGTTACTAATTGGGTTCGAAGAGCTTAGTACACGACAAATGCCGAAAAAAAATTCAAGAAATTTGGTGCTTTTCAGTGAGGAGAACTTCTTCAAACATTTTATGGTTGTGGGTGCAATGTCCGGTCCTGGTATCCTCCCACTTATCAAAGTCCCTCAAAAAGTGAAGATATCTGCAAAGCATTATGTGGACCGTGTATCGAAACCACTTTTATAGTAAGATTTTCCTAAATAGCACGGGGAAAAAATAAATAAGGTAATTTTTCATCGTGGCGCAGCGTCTTCCCAGACGACAAAGTTAACCCAAGATTATGCAAATGACCTTGAACCTAGATTGGGGATAAAAACCATTTCGAATAGTGAAATGCATATACAATCCCCCAATATAAGTCAAATGGACTTATTTTGGGTCGGATACTTGAAAACACAAATTTTTCTGCGGAGACCGAATTTTTTAGACGGAGTTTGGAAAGAGTAAAAATGACTATCTCAACTTCTGGGAACTGTGGGGGAGGTATTTTTTAAGGTAGAGAATTGAATTTTTGCACACATCTATCTGAGGATAACACGCTCGTCTGCTCAAAATTTTGACACACTACGACAAACCGTTCCGGGGTTATTTAAGGTCAAAATCCTTATCAGATAAGAAAGCGATGCTCTGTATTATATGAAAACTCGAAAGAATTGAAGCAAAGACTTATCTAGTTGTTTAGTTATTGGGCCTTCGTTAATAAAAAGAATATATAATATACATAGGTAATGATATGATGATAATGACAACTATTAGAGAAAAAAAATAAAATCGTAACTCAAAGAACTTGTATTTTCAAGGAACTTAATGTTTAAAATTTTCCAGTTAATTGTTCACTCTTTTCCCACAAGGCTGCTGCATCCTCCTCGCTCAATTTGGGTCTCTTGCTATAATCCCAGAATTCGCAATTTCGGTACATTTCTCCACTGTGATGGGACAAATATTTCGTGAGGGAGCAATACACCGTGGTTTGGGCACCCTGTAAAAATAATATGGATCAAGTATGGAAATTTGCATATCGTCACTGTGCCTGGAATGATTATCGCATCAAAAATTGTCGGAAATTTAAATATATTCAACAACTTAGGTTCCCAGAATTTTTGATTGCACGAAACAGAGGCTATTTTATGTATGTATGTATTGTATGCAAATATTTGTTACCTCGCTTGCGTCCTTCCCCATAACAATTCTCATTAGTGGAAACATTATATGTGTTGCCCAAAATGGCATCGGATGCTTCTCTCCATTTTCTCTGCCAATGTTTGTGGCAACGAAGCCAGGACATAACGCGTAACAATTGACGTTGGCCTTTTCTGACCTCAACCTCCTGGCGAGTTCCAGATTGTGCAGATTATTTGCCAACTTTGAGTTGCAGTAAAGTTTGGATATAAATTCAAAATCGTTGAGAGGAGTCTTTTGGTACATTAAATCGTGAAAATTTAGTGACCCCCAACTGTGTCCACCGGAAGAAACGATGACTATGCGACTCGCTTCGGTAGGATTGCTTTCGCCAGTTTTCTTTAATTCGGGAAGGAGGAGGTTTGTGAGAAGGAAATGAGCGAGGTGATTTACAGCAAAAGTTTCTTCAAATCCGTCTTCCGTTGTTTTTTGTACTCCGACGGGATTAATAATTCCGGCATTGTTGACAAGGATGGACAGGGAAGAGGGGTACTTTTCGATAAATTCAGTCGCGAATTTTCGAACAGAGGAAAGTGATGATAAGTCGAGATGCATTATTATCTGGAATTGAAATCAATAAAAATATGATGGCAAAGTAAGTAAGATTTTCATATCGTGAGTATAGTAAGCCATTGATGATCTTTTTAAGCTGATTTCCGTGTATCATTCACAAAATAAAGCGACTCATCCCTTATAATATTAAATTTGCATGGACTGTTAGACATCTGGTATAGTCAGGCAGGTATTGATTTTTCGGTATTAAAGTTGCTACCACTCTGTATTAAATTTATTCCGCTCGCAAAAACTTGCTGCCGATATCGCAACTTAATATTGACCTATTACTCCATGTTATTACTTGTCAATACATATGTACCACTATAGTAGAATCATCTCATATATATGTATATAAATACCGCTTTGTGATTTAATACTGAATCATTTACAAGAGTTCACATACCAATTCACCATTCCTTGTTCTCGATCGGATATCTTGAACAACCTTCTCAGCCTTTTGCAAATTTCGACATGCTAAAATTACTCTAGCTCCACGGTTGGCAAACTCTTCCGCAGTTGCTTTGCCAATCCCATCCGAGGCACCCGTCACAATCACCGTTTTTCCCTTAATGTCAACCTCATTCGTGGGGTCAACCTTGCCTCGTAGCTTTCTGACGATGACCCGCGCCCCAAACAGGAAAGTGGCAGGAAGGATGGCGTAATAGAGAAGCGTCGACCAAAGGCAGGATGTGAGACAGGAAAACATTTTATTGGAAATTTGCAAATATGACGAATATTTCCAGATTATGTTAACGGAGTGAATGAGAAATCGTTACTGTATGATTTGAGAGTAGTTTCGTGGGCATAAATACTTTCCCAAATTGCATAGTCACTGGGATATGTCATGTGATATACGTATGTACATATGTACATATTCATACATACATACATACATATTTTGCACAGACCGTATTTATGCATGTCATGTTAAAGCGTAAAGGTATATTTACTAGTTGAGGCAATTGAGCCAAATTTTTTGTCATATACGACCTTGTACATACATAGTTTATTCGGCAGATTGTTGTTAACTACATTTTCCTTGCTGGCAATACTGGTGTGAATGCAATCATATACTGATCACGAGATGGTTATGATTTATATATTTGTTGAACTGGGAAGAAGAATAGTTAGGTGCAAATAAATAGAGATAAATATTGCATGAATGCATTTGATTGAACAGTAACCTCAAAATTGAGTAGCTTGCCTATGTAAATAAACATTATACAAATTTCGTACGCAGTATGATGTAAATAAATGTATGCCGGTATGTGTATATGTAAATATGACAAATTACAACCAAGTCGGCGTAATTGAGTACGTCTTACCAGGACAACTTGGGTCACATTGGTAAAGGTTATGTACATATCTTTAGTACAGAATGATACATATTAAACTTATCGAATCTGCATAGTGATAAATAATTTAATTCGGGATCTCTAAATAAACGTATGTAAGTATCTTTGCAAATACAGATACTGACATAGGTATGTTGATATGACTGGTATTTTCTAATGGGTATATGCATTGACCAAATGCTGAGAATAGACCAACTACATATTACTTATTATCATTATTATTATTAAGTGTTAACATTGAACAGATTCCTTATATTTAATAATAATAAATGGCCACAAAAAAAGCCACACATTACAGCTAATTTAATTTGTGTTAATTTATTAAATTACATCATGCAACAATTAAGTGTAGTTAAATAAAAACACTAATGTTTTTTAAGTTTAATGTAGAATTTGAAGGTTGCGTATAGTATTGAAGGAAATCAAGTATTTGAGCAAAACGGGCAGTAATCGCCAAACATGAATTCTATCATCTCTTCCAACGTGTATGGATACAATAACTCGTTGATACCAATTCTAATCTTTTCTGTGAATTGTACCCGATGTATTGGCCATTCTTGATCAAATCTAGTTTTCGAATTTGCATTCAATTCTACCCAATCGGCAGGAGTTCCTGCTATCACAAATTCTGGCCCCAAATCTATATAGAAATTGTCGAATGACACACTTTCAACCGATAAGATCCGCATGCTGACCCTATTTCCGATTATATTAACGAAAAAAGTCCCATTAATTGTGTATTCCAAGTTGGTTACGGAAATTTCTGCAAATCCTGCCCCAGTGAAGTTTCCAGACGGGAGAAATTCCAGTGGGCGTAGGTCAACGTAGCCGGAAATGTCAAACTCAGTCGTTAACTGTACTGCAGGAACTATGGCATGAACGCTTATTTTGTAATCAACTAGGTTAATGGAACAAGTCCGAACATTGGCAGACCATCCCGCCAGGTAGAGTTCGCTGTGTTTTTATACACATTTTAGTTTTTTAAATGTGTTATATATGTACGTGTTTATGTATGAATCAAAATTACCCAATTGTACTCCATTCGTCCAATTTTAGGATGGGATTGAACGTAACGTTTAAGGGACCTGGAGGAATCCAGACTGGATCAGATGGGAAAAGACCTGTACAATTTGACAAATACTTGGGATTTTATACAATATGCACGCACACTACAAATAAAACTGTGTACAACTTATGCAAAGTTGAGTAAAATAGAGGATGGCACAACAATTGGGTAACGTATCCAACGTTTTGCAAAATTTTGCACGACGTTGAGCGCCTCTATTTTACTCACCCTTGAGTAAATTTTACACAACTTTATTTAGACTGCACGAATAAATATACATGAATGAGTTCATGATGGTTTTTATAGGGCATATACGACTCAAAAACCTTCCCATTTCATTTAACAATCAATTTAATGTTAGCAGGCAATTAGAAATGGGTAAGTTTTTCATACAACAGCGGGATTCGCATGGAGGAGGAGATGGTCGGGGAGGCAACGTTGTGCGGGATGTGGTAGGACGAGGTGTGGTCGTTGTCGTGGGAGTAGTCGTCGTTGGGCGAGTGGTTGTTGGTCGTGTCGTGGTGGTTGGTGGGGTCGTCGTGGTGGTGGTGACAGGTGGCCTAGTAGAATTATTTTATTTTTAGACAGTTAATCATACCTAATATTTTAAGAATGTATATGTCACGACACAAACCTTGTCCCTCCAACGCATTCTGGGACATTTTCCGGGAGGTTGCAGAAACTTCGGGCAACGTCCCAGTACAGATCAGCCGGACATTGTTTTAGTATCGGAGCGTCACCGAAGTTACAATCGTAATAGAATTGGCAGTCTGGATGAGGCCAAAAATTTGCTCCATCAGGACAAATTTCTTCCGCCTGAGGTATAATTTTATTCAAATTACGACTTATGTATTATTTTCTCCAACCCCCAGTGAGAATTACTGGGTTAATATATACACACACTCTTAGAAATCCAGTATTAAGATAACACCAACCGGTATTCATATAAATGCAAAGTGATATTGAGAAGTAATTCCGACTAGTGTAATAGCTGGGTATTAAATTTTTTCTACATATGTATGTGGGTAGCAAATTTTTACGGATTATTATAATTTAATACCAAGCTGTAGTAACGAAAAATCAGTATCTGCGTGACTATATGTACCAGATTTCTAGCATTGAATAAATATCTGTTATGATACCTTAGAAAATGGAGTGACAGCAAGTACAAGCAGAAATGGTACCCAATTGGACATTATGACTCCTAGTCAAGCAATGGCAAAAGTGTAACTGTCAGAACGTAACGAAATGTGCTTTATGAACATATGTAAGAAATAAGATAAAAGTGGGATTGTCCCAAAATCAGATCAAAATCTACTTAAACCTGGGTTTCCCTAGCAGAAATAAATCAATTGTGAAATCTGTTTATGTAATTGGGTGTAAATTATTAAAGAAGTATTCTTGATTATGCATACGCACATATAAATATACAACTGGTTCCATTTCACTGTTATCCGTGCATCGTGTACCGTGCTGTGAACCAATTTTAATCAGAAATTGATTTTGATAATTATCAGGCTGGTTACTATCAAGTAATGAAGTCGTTCTGTGATTTAACGACCCAAATAACCCGAGAGTACTTGCATACATACATAATAATATGTATACCTACCGGCACTGCTAACAACGGACAGTACAGTTTCGTAATGTTGTGATAGTGACAAATTTAGCACTCAGAAAAAAACTACTACCAATCCGGTAGGAATTTATTACCAAATCAATACCAGTACAAAGTATATGTATTACATACATATTTATGTCTGTGACTCTATCGGATTTTTAACAATGTAGATATATGCTAATATTGACCTGGTTCTTTATGTTTGAGCACAACAAATAGCTACACAATTCGTACAGCGTACTGCTAATTTAATTTGTTAAATTACAGCATGGTACAATTATTAAGTATTAAATATAAATACAATTCTCTTCCGAATTTAATTAAACATTGGAAGTTTGCAAGGATAGATAATATTCAAGGGATTTAAGGAGTATTTGAGCAAAACGGACAGTTTTCGCCAAATAAGAATTCTATCAGGTCATCCAACGTGTATGGAACAAGTAACTCGTTGATACCAGTTCTAATCTTTTCTGTGAATTGCACCCGATGCATTGGCCATTCTTGATCAAATCTAGTTTTCGAGTTAGCACTCAATTCTACCCAGTCGACAGGAGTTCCCGCTATCAAAAAGTCTGGACCTAAATCGATATAGAAATTTGTGAATGATACACTTGCAACCGATAAGGTCCGAATCATGGGCCTGTTGCCGATTATATTAATGAACAAAGTTCCATTAATTGTGTACTCCAAGTTGGACAGGGAAATTTCTGCGAATCCTTCCCCAGTGAAGTTTCCAGACGGGAGAAATTCTAGTGGGCGTAGGTCAACGTAGCCGGAAATGTCAAACTCAGTCGTTAAAAGGATTGACGGAACTACAGTATGGAAGCTCATTGTTAAAGTAATTGCATTAAGGAGACAAGTCCGAGCGATGGATGACATTCCCACCACCAAGAGTTCCCTAAGTTTCCATAAACACATTTTTATTTTTTTGAATGTGTGATAAATATATTTATGTGCGAATTAAAATTACTCAATTCTGCTCCATTCGTCAAGTTTTAGGATTGGGTTGAACGTAACGTTTAAGGGACCCGGAGGTATCAAGACTGGATCATACATGAAAAGACCTGTACAATTTGGAAAATGTTTAGGGGTTTACTTACTCATACTTATGCAAGGTAACCAGTGATGCAAAGTTGGATTTTTTATGGCATAGATTGTCTATGCCATAAAAAATCGTCTATGATAGGCGATTCCTTCCAATTTTCATATAAATATGTACAAATCAAATGTATTTTAGGAAGTATGTACAGATGTGTAATGTTTTTCTTACAACAGCGGGATTCGCAGGGCGGAGGAGTTGGTCGGGTAGGCAGCGTTGTGGTGGGACGAGGTGTGGTCGTCGTCGTGGGAGTGGTCGTTGTCGGGCGAGTGGTAGTTGGTCCTGTCGTGGTGGTTGGTGGGGTCGTCGTGGTTGTGGTGACAGGTGGTCTGATGCCATTATTTTATAGTTAGACAGCTAATTCTGATAAGATTGTAAGTACTTACAATGCACATGTCAGACATGTTTCGCACGGATCTTCATGATACTAGCACTAAAATCTCAAGGAACTAAACACAAACAATAGTTAGTATGAAATTTGAGCACTTCTGCAGAATTCAAAAAGTTATGAAGGTTTTAAGTTTGCGAAAACGCGTATTTTCACCATGCGAAACTATACAGAGTTCACCTCTCTGCTGTCCGATTTTCTCCTGCGCTTCTCTTCACTAGGTCATAGGTTTGCACTCAAAATTTGATTAATTAATTTCCTAACCAAGTTCTCATCCGATTTTTTATATTTGGCTTTTACATAATTTTTTAACACTTATTAATGTTTAAAATGGATTCAACTAACTTCTTAGAAGTGGAAATTATTTTTCAAAATTGGTTCAGTCAGAATAATGGATTTTTATTTCTTTCGCGTTGAGGGTCTTTAAAGATTTAAAGACAAGAGTCAAGACAAGACAAGATTTAAAGAGATATAAAGACAAAAATCTTATGACTTTGTGTGATGCTGGCCCTTATCACACAGGGAACTTGGTATGTTTGGTTTTTTATTGTCAAATAAGTTTACAAATATAAATATGCAATGTGAAAGAAATTTAAATGAAAATCGATCCTATTCTGAACAAATCCTTAAAAAATTCCACTGATAACAACTTAATTTTTATTTTAAATATTCAAAAGTGTTAAAAAATTATGTAAAAGCCAAATATAAAAAATCGGATGAGAACTTGGTTAGGAAATTAATCAATTAAATTTTGAGTGAAAACGTATGACCTAGTGAAGAGAAGCGCAGGAGAAAATGGGACAGCGGAGAGGTGAACTCTGTATAGTTTCGCATGGTGAAAATGCGTGTTTTCGCAAAATTAAAACCTTCATAACTTTTTGAATTCTGCAGAAGTGCTTGAGTTTCATACTAACTATTGTTTGTGTTTAGTTCCTTGAGATTTTAGTGCTGGTTTCAAGAAGATCCGTGCGAAACATGTCTGACATGTGCATTGTTAGTATGTGATACGACACAAACCTTGTCCCTCCAACGCATTCTGGGACATTTTCCTGGAGGTTGCAGAAACTTCGGGCAACGTCCCAATACAAGTCAGCCGGACATTGTTTTAGTGTCGGAGCGTCACCGAAGTTGCACTCATAATAAAATTGGCAGTCTGGATGAGGCCAAAAATTTGATCCGTCGGGACAAATTTCTTCTGTCTGAAGATATGATTTTATTCAAATTACTAAGTTTATCAAATAGTTTCTCCAAGAAATTCTTACCAATAATTAGTTAATTAATATGTACATATAACCACTCTTATAAATCCAGTATTAAAATAATTCCAAATCATATTTATACATATATGATTCTACCAAAATGGTATTGATAAGTATTTAGGACCGTGAAGTAATACGAAACTCGGCATTGAAGTTTTACCATATCGGTGACAAACTTTTACGGACCGGTACCATTTTAATACCAAGCGGTAGCAACTTTAATACCGATAAATCAATACATGTATTTATGACTATACCAGATTTCTAACAGTCTGTAAGTATCTGTATATGATACCTTGGAAAATGTAGTGACCGCAATTACAAGCAGAAATGGTAGCCAATTGGACTTCATGGCTCAGACTGAAGCAATGACAAAAGTGTAATTGTCAAAAAGTAACTAAATGTGCTTTATAAGAAATAGGGTAAAAGTGGGATTGCCCCAGGGTTCGGAAAAACCCAGGGGTTTTAATGGGTTTTAATGGGTTTTTTGGGTTTTAATGGGTTTTATGGGTTTTATTGGGTTTTATTAGGTTTTACATAAGTAATACATTGAACAACAATTTTCACTACTATTGCAATCCAATTTCAATTAATATGCAAATCCTACTTGTCCATGTTAGAATTTGTATCCGTTTCGAAATAGTCCTGTTTAACTGATCATAGTTTAATACTTTATGAGAATATATATTACCTTTTTCTCGCATACTTCCTCTCATCATAATGAAATCCAAGTTGCTTAAAAGTTTTTAAAATTTAATATTTCAATGCGATCTTAACGTGTATTATCAATTCTGGAAAAAATCGAGTACTTATGAACAATGAAAGTACGTATGTATTATGATCGAGAATATAATAAGTGCTTTTTACAGACACACTTCTTTTGCTCATAATAAAGTACTTCGCTGTCCATAAGTACTCGATTTTTCCAGAGGTGATAATTAAGATCGCCTTGAAACATTTAAAAAAACTTTATAAATTAAAAAATACTACAGTATTTTGTTTAATTTATTCGCTGAGATGAGAGGAAGTATTCGGGAAAAAAGTATTAATTATGACAGCAAAATGTAAATTAAATGTAATTAAATTATGTATGCTCAGTTAAACATACCTCGTTCCGAAATTATTATTTTTAAATATTTTTGTCACTTGAAACCTGTAATGGCACTCGCTGATTTATTCCTGGTTTTTAAAACTTACAGTATTAATCAAATAAACTGCTTAGCTGCCATGAAACAACTTCGTCTAACGTACGACAGCTGTTTTCAGCTTTTAGAATATAGTTTTAAGCTGAAACACAGTTAAAACCCATTAAAACCCGAATAAAACCCATTAAAACCCAAATAAAACCCATTTAACATGGTAAAACCCAATGGGTTTTATTCGTTAACAACCCATTAAAACCCATTAAAACCCAAAAAACCCAACCCAATAAAACCCTGGGTCGGAATACCCTGGATTGCCCCTAAATCAGAGCAAAATCTACTTGAGCCTGGTTTTCCCTAGCAGAAATAAATCATTGTGAAATCTGTTTATGTAAATTATTACAAAACTCCGAGTAAATTATTGAAGTGTATAAATACTTGTAAATGTATGCATGTACATATAAATAAATATAAAAGTGGTTCCATTTCCCTGTCATCCTCGCATCGTCACCGTGTTGGGGAGTAATCTTAATCAAAAATTGATTTGGATAATTATCAGACTGGTCACTATCAAGTAATGCAGTCTGTGTCGTTCTGTTAGATTTAACGACCCAAATAACCCGAGAAGTTTCATTAACAAACTAAGTATATATTTATGTGGGGCTGTACATTAAGTGCATATTTACATATTTGTGCATACATTTATATACATTCAAGGTACATACATAATTGACTACAAGTGATAAATTGACATCCATGAGTGTCTAGTATACTTAATTGTTATTAAATTTGCAATACGACAATGCGTAATTGTAAAATATGAATAGTTGAGAAATGTGATTCTTTGGAAACTCACGTTACACAAAAGGTGGAAAAAAGCAAATTTAAGCTATTACGTAGAACCCGTAATTCCATATGTGCTTACATATATATTTTCATTTGATCGATTCATAAAATTTGAATAAGTAAATGGAACCAGTCCACTTTTTGCAAATTATGTAAATACACAAGCATACACCTACGCACAAATGTATGTGAATATATATATATTAGTCAAATGTAAATAATTCTTGCAATTATTCCCACCACATCTAATATCTAGCATATTGGTGTATATGTATGTATCTATGTATTTACATGTATATGTACATCATTGTAAATCATCGAATTTATTACCTTCAATCAGAGCTATTTAGTAAGTAAACACTGCTTCGAGAAAAGTAAAAGTTCTGAGGCAGGTGTACTCATATAAAAGAATGCAAATGCTCATTGTGCTGGTGATGTTACTTTAAAAATCCAGTCCTTCATATATCCATCCAGCTATACATATGGACATGCTATAGTCATTACCTGGGTAAAAATTGAAAGTGGGCTTTAAACCGCATCTCATCATCTCCCATACATACTTGCTTCCTGCATTCTATTCTAATAAATACAAAACAAAACGGATTATAACAACGCAACTTATCTTACATTCTCCACACTAAAGAGACACCAATCCTTGATACCTACCTTCTCCTCATCCTAAAAAATATTACATGCATATTCCTCCTCCCAACATGACTGTCTCTCTCTCTCTTTTACTCCTGCATAAAATAATATTTAGAGACAAGTCCAAGCCTCACGAAAAATGAAAAGTGCATCACACACGCAGCAGAATAATCCAGCAAACCACTTTTTGTCTTATTTTTTTATCATCCAAGATTCCAATCCGGTCCGTGGTTGCATCTTTCCACATCCTCACCTACGCATGTATGTACACAGGTACACTGCACATGGTCTCTTTCTCTCATCTCGCAGTCCAAATATGCACTTTCGAAGGAGAAGAATCTTATTATTATGCAAGAGGAGACCTGTCCAGCAGACAGACTATGCACACTGCAAGCAGAGGCCGCGGAAGCTGTGGGGACGTTAACATTGCTGGATAGGGGCGGGAGGGGTTTATATAACATGGGCAGATGGGGACTTTGTGGGGACTTTGTCCCTCTGTCCCCCCTCTTCCGCGGCGACTGCCTGCACGCATCCCTTTCTTCTTCTTCCATTGTAGCCACCCCTGACTTTGACTTTGTCCACACGCACTTTTTTAAACCACCAAATTCCTCCCTGTGCATACCCCTCGTCATTATTATGTGGCTAACTTCCTACTTCCCTGGCAACGCCACGGACAGTCTTGGTTTCGCCTCACGCAGGAAGAGATAGCTAAGAAAGAAAGTTGACCCTGATCTCGCCAAGGGAAATGTCGGGTCAATTATTTTGCATTTGGGCAATCCTGCTCGTCGCGGCGGCAGCGACGACGCCCTCGTCCAGGTCGACGCGCACGTTAGGCTCGCTTTTCAGGGGGCGGACGAAGCAAGTTAAGGAGCCCGAGCCACAAGTTTTCCAAAACGTGATTGGCACCCCACTTGTGTATCAAGTGCGGTATTATGACCACCAGCAGTACGCGGGGGGTCAGCAGGGCAAAGCGGTGGACAAGGTGGGCGGCAGTGGGGTTTCGGACCAGCAGCAGCAAGGCATGGTGCAACAAGTCGTGGGAAATTCGGTGGTGACGGATCAGCAAGTACAGCAGCAACAGAGGTGAGCTGGTTACGGTGGTAGTGGAAGCTGGGGGACAGGGGGACATTTTTTCCCCAGAAATTCAGAAAAATCTTATCTCCCCCATCTTAATAAGCCCTCCTCCTCCAATCTCACAATGCTAATGTCCACATATGTCCCCTAACTTCCGCCGCCACTGGTTTCATTGGTTCGTATGGATGGTTAATTTGGTAATAATCTGCTAATTTTCGCATTATTTAGGCGGTACCAGTACCACAATTATTATCCGTACCAGGGTGGTCAAGTCGTCCCCACGCAACAATTCCAGTACCCACCGTTCGTCTACGTCCAAGTACCGGGACGCACGACGCCCGTTCAAGTTCAAGTGCAACAACAACAGCAGCAGCAGCCACAGCAATATTACTTCCCTCAAGCCGCCGTGCCCCCTTCTCCGGTCGTGTGTTATTACTACGTCGACCCCGGAGTGACGGAGGTTGTGGGAGATCGCGTCGTCCAACAGCAGCAACAGCAACAGCAACCGTACGTTGTGGGGGGTGGCGTGGTGGTCGGAGTGGTGCAGCAGCAGCAGCCGGGTGTGGGTGTCGTTCAGCCAGGGGTCATTCAGCCGGGTGTGGTCCAACCAACCGTGGTGCAAGGGCAGGGGGTCGGTGTGGGTGTGGGCGTGGTCCAACCGGAAACTAGAAGTCAGCCGGGTAACGGGGTCCATTACACGAATCGGGTCAGACCACCAAATTTTACGCAGCAGGTGCAACAGCAGCAGCCCATTGTGCCAATTCCTGTCCAAGTGGGCGTGGGGGGTGTGGGAGTTGGTTATCCGTACAATGTCCCCAGTGGTAAGTTTTCTATTCAAAGTAGTCCATAAAATTTCACAATTGGCACAAAAATTCGCAAAACCTTATTTTGCAATTTTTTGAAAATAAATTTGACTTTTTTTGTAACAAATTATTTTTAAAAAAAAACAGGGTACGGAAACTACCAATCCATCGCCCAGCAGGCATACTATCCCCACTATTTCAACCCTGTCGTGGCAGCAGCGTCCTCGCAAGTTCCCGATTTCTACTACCAACCGTACCACAAGCAGCCGCAGGAAAAGATATCATCCGTCGAGGGGACATCTCAAGGGGTGAAGGAACAACAAGGGCAACAAACTGGAGGTTCGAGTGACAAAACGATCAGTGAGGAATGAAGAGGAAGAGATGCATAAATGATTAGCGTTATGATTTCAAAATCTTTCTGTTTTTACTTTTACTATTTTCCACCCTGTTTTTTGCAAGCATGACAGCATAAAATGTCACAAAAATAAAATAAAATACGGTGATACATACAAAAGAGGATGGGAAAAGTGGTTGGTTTTATTGGAATTTAATTAAGGATTTATGGTCACGAAATATCATGAAATCGGGGCTGATTAATATTTTAACGTGCATAATTTTGGCGAATCAGGAAGTGGTATCAAAATTGTTAACAAATCATCACCGTGCAAAAATTGCAGCATTTACCACAAAATAGTTTAAACTTGTACATAAATTTTGTAGTAGATAAGCACATGCACAGCTTTAGAAATCCAGAGTAAAAAAAAATTTGGTACACATTTTTACACATTAATCAGAGTCGTCATTTTGCAATGAAATCTGGAAACTTAACTTGCTCTTTGTCACGATAATTGTTGCAGTTGGACTAAATTGTTGTTCCAAAATTTCTAGAAAATATTATAGCAAACGATATGTTAAACATTTACCAGTGTACATATGTATGTATTTTAAGAAATATTAGGCTTATTTACATAATTACCTACAACTTTCCAAAAATGATCCTTTCTCAAAATCTCAAGTAGCTTGGCTATTGATGCGTCACCCCAATTTGCGATTACCCAATGACCCAAAATCTCCATGAGTATTTCATGAAATGTTTTAAACCCAGCAGCAAACCATTTTTCCAATTGTAGAAAATTCGGATGCGGCGACTCCAACGAATTGTAAAACAATTTCCAATTTGCAATAAAATACGGATCCGTCATGAATTCCACAACATCTTTTAACTGGACCACGTCAGATCCTGGAATATTTAAGTAAATACTTAGAAAAATAAGCACGCACAATTTTGTTAATGAAATCTTAACGACATACCTGAATCTGGGATTGAATCAGTGGTTACATCAAGCAAATTTGCCATTTTTAGGGGAACAAATCGAATTTATTAACGGTTAAAATGATTTTTATTGGAATTTCACGGCCAGGTAGCAAGTAAACATTATTCTGTCCGAGATTGATTAATTGCATTAATCGTTGATATTCAAACAGAACAGTTTACATAAATACATATCGTCGCTGTATATCCAAAAACATTTATCCACGAATATCTGTATGTTGTATTCATAGATAAATATCTGATATGTAAATCGGTGCTTAGCGAGATACCTTATCGTCCCTGGGATTATTTTTAAATTTGAGAATGAGTCAGGCAAATGAGCATTAATGACGATACATATTGTGAAATCTGCAAATTCATTATTTAATGGCTAATTTTGCACCGTTAGAAATCTAGTATAGTCACATAGGTATGTAGATATTGATTTCTCGGTATTAAAGTTACCACCAATTAAAATAATTATGTATACCGGTCCCTAAAAATTTACTACCGATATGGTAAAACTCTAATACCGAGCTGTTACTACACGGTATTACTTATCAATACCACTTTGGTTGAGTCATATACTTACGAATACTGCTTGGTATTATTTTAATACTGGATTTCTAACAGTGTACTGTTAATTTAATAAACTCAAAAAATTGTTATGAATTATTTGCAGACGGAAGTATGAATGAAGACAAGTACATATAATGATAAAATTTAACATTTTTATTATTTGAATTTTTAGTATAACCTTTCCATAAATTATTTTAAAGTAGAATTAAGAAAAATTTAAATAAGGGGGGATTGGAGGATAAAATTGTTCTGAGGGCATGATAATTATTTATGTACACCACCCCCACACACCGTCATGTGAGTTGCACACGTGACTGCAGCAGCATTCCCGTTGACCAGGACCTCCGCAGGGACAACTTCCCCCAGAACAGGGTCCACACCCCTCTCCAGTAATGCGACATGGTCCACGACCCTTGGGTTCCTAGAAGAAATTCAGTTTAGAATAATTTCGCACTATCCAGTAAATCTGAGTGATTACCGGTACAAGGATTTTCATGGCGTCGTATCCAGTTTGTGACCCTTCTTCCACTGGGGTGGCGTAGGAAAGCGCAGCAATGGTGAAAACGGCAATAATGGCAAGTGTAAATTTCATGATGAATGTGTGTAGAAAATTTCGTGAATTAGAAACTTATTTTGGAAAACTTTGTAGTTTGATTCAAGTTTTGAGTTGTTTATGCTGATGAATGTGCGAATTTGGTTGGTTTATATATCCCCAAATTTTAATACTACGTACCTATGTATGTATGTTTGTATGCATGTATGCGTTATTTTTCCACCATTCGCAAGAACCTGATGACAATTATTTACAAGAGTGTCAATTTGTTAAAAATATGGCAGAATAATTTCTCAGAAATGTGGAAAGTAGTAAATAGACAAACACATATATTTTTCATGTTTACAATGTGACAATGACCGGCACATGATGCTGGAATAGATGCGTATTACATATTTATGTATTATTACAATTGCTCATATGTGTATGTAAATATTTGTGTACATAAGTATACGATACCCGAGATGCATTCTAATAATGGGCGAGTTAATACAATAATTGATAAGCTCACTTGAAAATAATTATGTACCTGGTTCCTGAAACTCAAATAAATACAATTAAACTATGTATGATGTTGACAATATGTAAACTATTTATAAGAATTGTTTATTGGCAAATTCGTTAACCTGTGATTTGCAAACTTGGAAAGATTACCTTTCTGAAAAACAATTCTGTGAGATTAATCTCAGAAATGAATTATGTATTGTCAAGTTCAAGTACGACATTCTGTGTAATTTTGAACTTGGTAAATATTTAAATTCTGGAAAAACTGTACAAGTTTTGATTCCATTGTACCTATACTAAATATAATCATGCTTTTCATATGTTCTTGACCATAATGAATGGCAAAGGTCAATTCATTTACATATCCACGCGAACATTCGGGTATAAAATGGAGATTCTGCACCAAAATGTTCATCACAACTTCAAACCTCGTCCAAAAAGAAGAAGAATCCATTAAAGGTCTCAAAACTTTCATAAAACCCACATTTCAACCATGAACGCCAAAATGATCACAGTATTGGTACTTGTCGCCCTGTTCGGGCTTGCGGTCACTACCCCGGTCGATAACAGTACTTACGACACTCTTGAAATTTTTGTCCAAGTAAGTACATAGCTACATGAAAATGTGAAAACAGAAAATAATTGAAATTCAAAAAATTATGATTTCCATAATATTTTAAGGGTGTCGGGGGACGTGGACCATGTCGCATAACTGGAGAGGGGTGTGGACCCTGCTCTGGGGGAGGTTGCCCCTGCGGAGGTCCTGGTCAACGGGAATGCTGCTGCAGCCACGTGTGCAACTCACATGACGGCGTGTGGGGGTGGTGCGCTTAAGGCTGACTTTTATGGACAATGGACATCTTAAGGACTACTTTATGGCAATATTTCCCAAATTATGATAAACTCTAACAGAAGTTAGCATACATATTTAATTTATTGCTTAAAATGTACACGCATGCAAGTTAGAATTCTGTATAAATTATACCAGTCTCGAAATTATTTAGTAATAAATAAATATGCAAATTCCAATTTCGTAATTATTTTATAAGCATATTATATTTATAAACCTTTTTGATCTAGAGCAAGCTATGGATTTTAGTGTGAAATATAATAATTGTACTTATTTAACAGCTTATTTAACCTACACTCTCAATAATTTTTTGACAATATTATTACCGGCGGAGATACTATGCAATTCTACCGCGTGGTAACACTGTAGTAACAAATTGTCTTCTGTGGGTAAGAAATTGCTCCGGAGTTAAGTTATAACTTAATTCCTTTTAGCAGTCCAGCAATCATTTTTTCTTTAAATACATTTATTCACAATCTTCAGTAGCTTTAATAAATTGTGACATTCTTACAAATTTTTTGTGTATACACATCTGCTAATATTTGTGATAATATTAGGTGCCCTAGTTTAAAGATCACCAAGGATTATGCATTTTTACCCCATTTACATTGCTAATATCACATTGATCGTGTTGTCCAGAACGATTTTTGCTACCAAAGTGACCAACGTGTAATCCATATGCTGCAAGGTATAGTCACCCATCGCCAATGGTAATTTGATGACCGGAGATGCAGTCAACTGTCTCAGAAATAATTTCCTCTTGAAGCCACCCGATCTCACGCGAGACATGATAATTTTCAATTTCCTCATCAAAATTGTCGACTCCTCCGACAACTGTGCCCCCAACGTGAGAATCATGAACATCCCGGCTTGCAAGCAAATAATTACATAAAAAAGAACGAGGGACACGATCCACGAGCTGTCGTGCTGAAATGACACGACGACCGAATAGTTCAACAAGATACACAGCGCTGTTAAAGCCGCCAAGGCAAAGAAGGCCCCTTCACTTTGTGGATGTCTAACTATCTCGAGGATGAGACGCAACTGAAAATATTTAGCACACATATTCATGAGCATAATTACATGAAGTTTAGAAAATTCATCTAAAAAAAAGCAATGGAATTTAAATCTCTACATAACCACGTTTGTTCTGTTCGAGAGCTCTGATTTTCAATTGATTGAGCCCTGCAACGATTTTCCGTGTAAAACATATTTCTCCTATTTCTCCATATTTCTCATTTGGGCCCCCTATTCAGAGTATATTCAGTCAGTTATGTATGTTATGGCGTATGTACATATCTGGGGGTTCAGATAGTAAATATTTGCACTGTACAATTAGTTAAAACCTGTGTGATTTCTTTTTGAAATCGCATTCTTCGTTAGAATGCCAAAATTCAAGAAATATCCATATGAAAGTGAGGCACGTTGAAATAAATTCTACTAAGTTTATTGAATTTAACTTTACATGGAAACATTTAAATAAAAAAGGCAGGGTAATCCGGTTGGGGTTTTACCGGGTCGAAAATTAATGAAACCTAGACGGTTATCTAAAATTTAAATAGATAAATCAATAAAGTCAATTTGCTCAACCGAGTTATCTAACTCGGATGAAGTCTTCTTTGTGTTCTACCTATTTACCCATGTAAAACGCCCGAAATGCTAATGAATTAGCGAAATTACGAATATTCCATTTACCTGGTTGTACCTCTCGAGAGTACGATTTTGATGACGCGCCACCAAATCATTTCTTATCAAGCGAACAATAGCGACCATAACTCTTCCCCCGAATATCATGATACAGCAGCCGTGAGTCAAAAGTCTGAAAATTTCCAGTAAAGCCATCCAACTTCCAATATAGCGTCCCAGATAAATTACCACATTTACGATGTATTTTCTTCTAAAAATTTTCATCAAGATCATCATAAAAGGTACGAATCGGTTGATATGCGTCAAAGTGTGGATTACAGGATCCAGCTCTAAATGCAGGGCTAAAAGGAGGATAAACGGCACACCGTAGTGTGCCAGCAGCATTCCGGACTTGAGGATGAGGCAAATCACATTTAAACGGACGCGCTTGACAGAAAATCCATGAAATAGACTAAGGAAGGGCGGAAAATATGATTTTATTTTAGATTTGAATCAAGGCAAAAGTGGGGATTCGCTTCTATGAATTTAATATAGAGTGTACTCACGTCAGCCATTGCATATCTCGCAGATATAGCAAATTGAAGATAGAAATATATGTAACTTGAGAAGTTTTGCAAAATTTGTGAGATTTCGCAAAAATTTTGCTGGAGAACCATGGGAGCATATTTATTTCTCAAGATTAGATCGTACGCTCATCCTCACGAAAGCGAAAGAAATTACGCAAAATACTTACAAGGGAACATACCGAGGTGTCCAACGAGTTAAGGGTCGACACCTATACCAAAATGACCACAATACATGACTTATTAAACAAACTGAAGGAATTCCCGTGTAAAATTCACTTTTCGGCAAGTTGTGACGATATTTGTGACGAGCGCATGACCATCGGGTTGCCAGCGGGAGAGGTCGGCCGCTGAACGATCAGGTCGAACACAAAGAAGCGTCGTCGTCTTCACGTCGTCTTCAGAGATTTCAAATTCTTTCAAATTTTGAAAACATCTTGAAATTTTGAAGAAATTTTGGAAATTTTGTAGAAATTTCAATTTTTTTCAAAATTTCAAGTGGTTTTCCAAATTTCAAGTGGTTTTCAAAATTTGATAGAATTTGAAATCTCTGAAGACGACGTGAAGACGACGACGCTTCTTTGTGTTCGACCTGATCGTTCAGCGGCCGACCTCTCCCGCTGGCAACCCGATGGTCATGCGCTCGTCACAAATATCGTCACAACTTGACGAAAAGTGAATTTTACACGGGAATTCCTTCAGTTTTTTTAATAAGTCATGGATTGTGGTCATTTTGGTATAGGTGTCGACCCTTAACTCGTTGGACACCTCGGTATGTTTCCTTGTTAGATGTTTTGGACGTCAGTATATTTGAAAGATTTGTGCAGTCGTATTTTACGAATCCCCTCAAAACACATTTTTTGAGCGCCGCAAACTTTTCCAAATGAGTTTCAATGTTAAATAAGACGTTGTCGTGAGTACACTCATAGATTCAGATTTCCACTTTTTTACATAGTACAATTTGATATGATTTTATTACCGAACCCAATTATTTCGAGCTGGCAGAACCCAGCTTCTGTACTGTTGATGCTCCATTGCATAGTACAGCTTGAGCAAGTGGTTCAAACCATAGTGAAGATCATGCACGTATTTTATGCAAATGAAGGTATGTCCCCCGAAAAGGGTGAGGCCAAGGACCACGGATGCCAGACAGATTTGAATTTGCAACTTGAAAAAGAAGTTTGACGTTAAAGGAGAGGGTGCAAGGAACGAGTTGTAATATGTCAACCCACGTGCCCCCAAGAGTCCGCAGAAGATAATTAGAAATCCAAACAAAAGTGGGAGGCGGTCAAAAAAATAGGAGTAGCGACGTTTGACGAGGACAAGCTGACCAGTTGGGGGGCTCCATTCCATGGGCAACTTGTAGAAAAATCGGTAGTGGTCGAGAAACAAATTTTGAAACATGGAGAGGACTTTACATTCCTGCGAAAATGTGCCCCTCTCATTTCTGGGAGGTCTCGTAAGCCCAGCGTACATTTTTAGGAAAAAAGCAGCGTTTTTTAGAGTTATGTGACTTGTAGAATGAAAAATGTCCGTGGAGTTAAAAAGTCGTCAAAATAAGATTGAAGGTACAACTTAAGTATTTATTGCTATTTTAAATAGTTTGCCTGTCATGAATTGATATAATATTTATTAAAAGCTTGTTGATTACCAAAATGAAAGGTCGCATAGTTTAATTTTCTGGCATGAGTACATATTTATTTACATTCGAAGCATAAAGTAAGTAATTGGATTTGAGATTAAAAATCAGTCTCTTTCAAAGTAATTCAAATAGTTGCAGGAATAGTGGCGCTATAAATATGTAAGTAAATACAGATAAAAGTAAATACATTTATGTACCCATTAAATAAAATTGCTGCAGTAAATTTTGATGGAATTTGGTATGGGACCATGATTAAAGTGTTTTTTTAGATCATGAAGATTTCAGTTGCTTACTTACTTATCAAGCAACCTTAAATAAATACATGTCAAAATCATCGCTCAAAATTTGAATTGGACATTTTATCACTCACCAATGCCATAGTTTACATACAGTTGGCAAAATTAATGAAGGCTCATTTCACAGTCATGACATAAACCTTTGTATATAAAGGTTACAAAGATATTTTTACATGGGACGAAAAAATCGCAAAGAAAAGTTCCCGTAGTGGTTAGAATAAGACGGAGGTTGCTTGAAAATATGTAAATCTGGATAAATATGTTGCCACGTATAAACTGGAGGTGTGATTTTCACCATTGCAAGAATAATTATGCATATTTGTAAACGATGAATGGGAACACGAAACGTGAAAAGAAAGAGCAAAAGTAAATTGTTTGTATGTAATTCTCCAATATTTTGAAATACGTATTTCTACAATTATAGAATCTTTGTACCAATAAATCTTGGGCATGTGAGTATCCAACTCAGAACCTTCTCCGCTTATCTAGTATTGACTTATTTGACCGTAGTTCTGTTCCGGGCGTCGTTTCATGACTAGAAAATTATATTTTCGAAATTTCGTAGATTTTTGAGGGTCGTACCCTAGATAATTGGATAGAACATTTAAATTAACAACCTAAATGATAAAGTACGTACAACAGGCAATTACATAGGTCTGTGGTTATTAAAGAATTGTACCAAATTGAACTAATTTTATCTTAATTTCGCCGTTATTTATTTACATTTCAAAGTTATGAACCTAAACAAAGTTAAAATAAACATGATTTACTATAAAACCACTGCACATAATTGTGATTTAGTACAATAATTAAATATATACAAGTTGCACTGCCAGGTATATAAAAATAGTTAACTATAGGTAATTAATTATGAAGTTCCATAGCTTATGAAAACATAATTTTCCCCGTACTCAGCCGTCCCATAACAAGAGTTACCGTCTTCAAAATAACGCTTAAAGTTTGTAAACTCTACTTGCTGTCCTCCTGATTGATTTTTCAGGTGTTTTCCAAATATCTGGAGAAGGAAGGATTTGAGTACTTTCTCCTCACGTGCCTTTTCACCAAGCATCCAGCCCTGCATTTCGAACTTTTCCTTCGCTTCGTCACTTGCTGATTCAAGTATGTTTTCAAAATTTAAACATAACGTCACTCCAACTTGTTTAAATGCTTCCGGAATTGTAATGGTTTCCCAAGTTTGTGGAATAATCTGGTCGAATATCCAGCATCCTGTTCTTTGTGACACGACATCGTCAAATTCTTGCCGATGTTGAAAGTTACACTTCTTTGTAGCAGCAACACCAAAATCCCAGTCTCCCCAACTAATGATTTTTATATTTGAGGTTGCTTTCAAGGGTCAAATTGCCTGGAGTTTTTTTCCCAAATTTCGGGAGGATCTGGGCAAAAAGTATTTATTTTTGTTACAGAATTTGAAGCGGAAATTAAGTGTGGCATTAAGTATTTCGGGTTTTTGTTGGAGATTGTGGCTAGTTTGCAGAGATAGGCGTTGTTTTTCTTCATCTCTGCGTATTCTTTATTTTTGGCGTCGAGATCCATAACGATAGCAGTCGATTCAGGAAACCAATGTTGGAATTTGAATTACAAACTTAGAACAAGGGTTTAATTTATGTATGTAGATACACCGATTATACGATTATAATTATAAATATGTATGTATTTGACTCTCACTTTCGGTGACAATCGTTTATTATGAAACCCATTACTTGAAGTAAGTGGGAGTACGTATTTATCTATTATTTCAGATAAATATACGTCAAGAAACGTATTGTGTTCCAGGTAAAATCTGAATCAGCCGGTCGGTTTATGTACATTTGTGTCGCACAAATTGTGTGTGCAATAATCTGATTGATGACGTAAGTTCATACACAATTCACTGTTATCTACATCCGCATTCAGGATAGTAAATTCTATGTTTGCGCATATGTAAGTCAACGTATTTATTCAGATTTCTTTAATCTACGTAATAAAATCTATCATTGTCATTTGTCATCTATGTATCATCGTCATTCGTGAATTTTTTTGAGTTGCATAAAATGGGTGACAATTTCTATCAGAGGTCGGCGCCGCCGAAAAATCACCAAAAACTGGCGCCGCCGCCGCCGAAAATTTGTCGGCGTCGACCTCTGATTTCTATCAATTAAAAAATATTATTAAAATCATTTTGAAATTGAGAAAATGAAAAATTATAGTTTTATCTAGTTTTAGTGCATGTGGTACTATAGTTTTATATAAAAAAGCGGAAAATGAACGCTATATACTTAGGATTAGATGTTAGAATGTGCGACTTTTCCTATACATACATACATCAAAATTCTAAAGTGGTGCTGTAGAAGCCTTCATTATTTATATAAACTACAGCACCAAGGTATTTTCATCATATCTCTGTAACATTTGTACATATACGAGAACATATATACCAAATTTCCAAATGTAAAAAAATCTAAAAGTACCTTGACGTATTCAATACCGAACCTTGGATATTATATCTTTCATATTATTCACTTGCAGCGTATCAGTTTTGAATGTCTAAAATTGTATTCCCCTCAAATTATTAGTATCAAGCTAAAGATAATTACCAGCTAGAATATATGTAGTATAGTATAGTATAGTATTTATTGATATATGGCCAGCAGCCCTCATCAACATTAAATATTACAGAGTTAGATATGTAAATGTGAATGTAATCGTAAATGTAATGTAGAGAGTAGTCAGAGGAATAGTGGGAAAACCTAGCTAGGATGGAGAGCTAGGAAAACCACTATCACCTCTGGGAATGTGGCCCAGAGGTCCATTCGGCTCTGACTACAGAGACACCCAGGCAGGACAAATGAGTGATAGAGATCATAGGTAGATCTCACGGGAGAGTGGTGATATCCAAATGAGGACGGCACCGTGAAGGCGGAAGCAAGACGAATGAAGGTTGTTGGGCGGGGCGTCCACGGACCACAAAATACCCTAGCGCCCTTTCGGGCTCGGGCTAAGTGTCCCCATATGGCCTCAGCCGGGGCCGATCGACACTACCCACTTGCCCCTTCATCCCTTACAGCACAACCGGGTCATGGGACCCCCGTAGCCCCGACTACGCTGCCCACCGCCATGCACGACCCCGCTCCCACTCTTCCACCAACCACCCCCCATGGTCACCACCCCGACATATCAAACAATGACCTACCTGGGGGAGTCCTCCTGGCGTAGATCCTCCCGTGCACTGAGTCCGGCGAGATCCGTGTTCGCCTGATGGCTCAGCTTGTCGTTGCTGGGACGGGTGTGGCAGGGGGTGTTACCAGGCACGCAGGTGGGGGGTGTGAGTGGACGAGGCTCACATGGCGAAATGGCCTTGGGACACACTTTACTAGCCCTGGCACACCCGCGACCCAGATGGAAGAGGATCCAGTTGCAGAGCGAGAGAGAGACACGCCGTGCACGGTTGGATGCCAAAGAGGAACTCGAATATATGTAGTATGTGCATCTTAATAGGATAAAATCCCTAAATGATACATACCTGAATTTGTTTGAGAGTCATTTGTTCAGAGAGTGGCGCAAGTTCACATGTATGTTTGTATGTACATATGTACATACATATGTACAAATGTACCTATGTTGGTTTGTACGCATCGGACTACATCCCATCAAGGAGGAGTGAAAGAGATGAATTTCGTGGTAAATTCGTCTTTTAATTTGGGATGCATGTAGTTAAACTGTATCTGTATTGATACACTGTAAGAATAAATAACCCCACACGGAGTAAAATTCTATCCATGCCAGAGTTAATAGTGTTTGCACTCTCTATGGTGTACGTGGGAGCTTAAATGCAAAAGAGTTACGCGTTTTACTCCGTGAAAATACAGCGTTACTCTCAGCGGAGTAACGCTTCCAGCCAGGGCACTGCGCATTGGTAACCCTCATAGGAGTACTGCTTACTCGGTACCGGGCTATTTCTGTGAGAGCGGTATATGCAAATAACTTGAAATCTACTTAATTTTGCTTACATAATTTCAATTTAAAATTTTATTAATTATTTATCAATTTTAAAATTTCATCCCTCGTCTCTCCCCCTTCGATGGCTCTAGTAATTCGTCATCTGTAATATGGTGATCTGAAAATAAGACGGAAAATTCAAATCAAATTTATAAGAATAAAATTTATTGTACAATTTGCAAGAATTACTTAAATATCTATTTACCCTCAATTTTTTACGATTCTTGTAATCCAAATTGCTGTAGAAGTCCTTGCACTTCTTGTGTTGCCATTTTCGAGTGGGGGTGGTTAAAATTAAATGGGGGTCAGAAAATAAATAAATTTCCACTGCCAAAATGACACTCGCAGCGTATGCGGAAGGCGGTTGAGTGTGGAATGAGGTGCTTTGTGGTTTACCAGCCGACCTCGCGCCCAACTCAGATAACTCTGCCATGGGTAAGATATGCATTGGCAACTCTTGCTCGAGTAAACGCAAGTAATGTTGGCTAAACAGAGTAAAGTTTGGGCAAACCCGGTGAAGGGTTGGCCACTTTACCCTGTGTAGACTTATCAATACCCCGTACAGTGTATGTAGGCAAGCAACTCAGCGCTAAGTTAGATACATTTCTAAGAGTGTATAGGTAATATTTATTAAAATTTTTCAAATGTCAATTAAATACATAAGTTAGGTAAGTACAATGCACTTGAATGAAATGACTTTCTCCAAGTTTAACCAAGCTGATCTTAATTTTCCAAAAATAATAAGATATTTTCTAAAAATATTACCCGAGCATTGAAATGTCTTAGCTATTGAGTTTGCTTGCTACATATGTAAATATGTTAACATAAAGTTATGTCTTGACCCATTGTGGAAATTCTGAAAAAATATAAATGTACAATAAAATAAACTTGAGCCTTATCCAAACCCAAAGAACAAACATATATTCCTGCAACTTGCATCTAAAGTTATCACAACTACTCGCCATATGATACCGATCCATTACACATTCCAGGACCAAGATTATAGCCGCAACGCCATAAAACACATCCTTAATGATATAAACGTTCTTAACATGATAAATCGTTAATGGGACATGTGTCTCACTTTTCCCAATTTCCAACTCTTCACGTACCCCGTCGGTCTCATTTTTTATCATTTTTTTCATCATTGCGTTAAACCTATATTTTGAAAGTGATCTTTGACCCGCCACCTTCTCCTGAATTAGGCCTGAATCAACCATAGTCTGAAAAACGCTTAGAATATTCCTGCTAAAAACGTTTTTCATCACGATCGTGTACGCATATCTGGCAATGGAATCTTCTCCCAGTTGGAACATATTTTTAGCAATGTCCATCCCCACAAACATTTCCAATCTCGTGGTTTCCTCGATGAAAGCATCTTCCGTGAACACGAGACGTTTATACGCGTCAAATGGCGTTTCCAAAAAACGATTTTCCGAAGTTTTAAACTTGTCCAAAATTTGTCCATATTTTTTCAAATTTCTGGCTTCAAATTCCATCTCAAGGATACGAACGACATTGCTAATCCAACTCGTTGTATTCCTTCTTTCAATTTTGAACCCATTCACAAAGAAATTCCCACTTTGCCCCAACGTTAAGAAGTTCAGGGGCCCATCAAGGTACAGCGGTTTGACGAAATGTCCCACAATTTCGCCCCGATAAGTTTCCGTGACCACGAGACAGCACAAAAGCCAGGAGCAAAATGCGACCCGAAATGGTGTCCTTGATGACGGTAACTTTTCCAAGTGTTGGTCCAACACCAGCCTTAAAATGAGTTCGAACGAGGACGAAATCGTGAAGGGCAAAATGCTAATTTGTAAACCGCAATCGTTCAATAAGGTAACGATCAAATAGATAAAAATCGACATGATGACGAATGCGAGGGCAAAATGGATCAACACTTGAGGCTCAAAAGGCCCCTTGATCCAAGTCCAGTCGAACGGGTGGGGTTGACGCTTCGTGATAAATGTGATTTCCTTCTTCTCTCCGAAGCTGAACAAGTTTTCGACAGGATTCGCGGTTGACTTGAGCACCATGACGATGACGGATTCCATCCCGTTGTCATCTTCACTGCTGGGCACAGCGTAGACGGTGAGGTTGAAGAGAAGTTGCACGTTGACGGCGAGAAATGTTATCAAGTTTACTCGGTTTCTTTGTGGGGTTAAAAACCTGGGGGGAATTTTGCCCGAAAATTGGCCAAGATTTCCAATGTAGATGGGAGCCAGGTGGAAATTTTCGTGTAATGGGGACGATGAGGTTTGGAAGTGGGGTGTAATTTTTCTGAATGCGTGGTAATTATGGAGACTGCAGAAGTGACAGATTTGGTATGGTCCGGCAGAGCTGAGGAGGAAGGTTGCGAGGGGAAAGCTGTTGGAGAAAATGGGGGGTAATTTTGGGGTATCTCGAATCAGTAAAGTGACCGAGTTAAAGAGGATGAGGGGGTGTGGTTGTGGGGAACTTTTGCGTAGTGAGGATGTCGGTAAAAGCAGTAAGTGGCTATAGATTGCTGGGTTAAATTTGGACTTGGAGAAAGTTGATATTAAGCGGAATATTTCTTCGTCAATGATGTCGCTTGTGATGTTAATTTCAGGTAGAAGTTCTTTAAATGGGATAAATTGATCCTGTGCAAATTGGAGTATTCTGTCCTCTGCAAACTCTGATGCAGTTGAGGACGTGGTGGATTTATCATGTACCAGGATAAACTTGGGTTGACCAAAATTCTTCAAAATGTAGGATATTACTTCAATCTGGGAGTAGCTATCTGGCCAGGTTTGGCTGGACATAGTGAACAGATCTCCCAATATAAGGAGGATATTTTGGAGCCGCATTTTATATATTTTAATATTTTCTAAGGTTTCACTGGGTACAAAAATTAGAAAAAATATGAACCCAAGTTGTACACGACAGTAGTCTAAGAATTTTTTGCGTACGTGGTGGATCTGGAAATATTTAAATATCACTCCATCGGAGTAATGACAGGTGTCTGAATATAACAAAGGATCTTTTGTCTTTTAAATCGCCCACAGAATAAATTTCACAATGGCTTGATCAAACATTCGAACTGGTGTTTTTCTTATCTCTTTTCAAACTTTCTAGACCATCATATGCGAATTTATTTCGCGTTACAATTTACCATTTAGCAAGTATTTGCATAAGTGTATTTGCAAGTATACATTTAGTGGTCACTTCATGACAGGCTTTTTAGACTTTTTTTAACCAAGAACTTTTCACCATGTTACATGTTTCCCCTCCAAGTATTTAAGAGGGCCACGAGCTTATAATTTGTCCAGGTATAATTTGTTGACGTTTTTCAAAGTTTCGTACCTACATAATTGTCAGAAGTTATGTAAGGTATTCCAAATAAGCAGCATATATGAAAAACAACACATTTGTAAGCACATTTGTATTTTTAAAGTATGGATACACAAGATACGTTCGTGAATTCATACATGTATGTTCTAACGTTAGTATAGTAGTATGCAAACGGGCATTTACATGTCACCTTTAATCATTTATGGATTGTGGTCCGATGTGTGTTGCGCTAAATTGCAAATATATTAGGACATAGGTCAATATCGTCCCCAAAATCTGCAACGCGCATGGAATTTTATTTTCAGTTAATTAATGTATGTAATTCTTATTATAAATGTGTGTTTAAAATTCTTACCGTTCCGATGAGAGAATATGTGACCAGAAAAGATTGTGCCTTCAGACCTAAAGGATTCTCGGCCATGTCCAGTAACAATATCGCCACACTATGTTCTTCCTTAACATTGAAACATCCCATCCGCCACGAATCATAAATAATTTGCGACATTTCCTGGAACTAGAAATAATGTCGTGTTATTTTCTAACTTGCATCAAAATATGTACTCCTGCTAAACCAAGTTTTTTTCTCACATTCGCCCTGCTTTTCGCACAGGTACAAATCATGGCAAAAAATATGGTGAAATTGACCATAATTTCAATCAAATTAAAGATCGGTACTTGCTCCAAGATTCCCATAAAGTTACAGAATGCGGCCGTTTCTATGAAAATTGTACTAAAGAGGACGTTGGACACCCATTTATTCATAGTTTGAAATATTTCCTTCAATAAGGCGTGATGCTCCAAGATCTATAATTTTCAAACATTCGTTAAATTTTGTGTATTTCGTACATACACAACTTTTTCATAGTCAAATTTTTGAATTATGTAGCCTTGACCTGTTGAAAATTTAGATTTTTTCCATTTTTAGCCAAAAATTGTCTGGATTCTTTGCTGAGTTGGTAGCATGAAATGATAGTGATGTACGAAAACGCGATGAATGAATACATGGCGAAATCGAGAATGACCAGATAAGTGACGAACATGATGGATTTCAGAGGATTTAGTGAAAAGCTTGACACCTGATGTAGCAACCCATATAGCATTTGTATTAAGGATAAAACAGGTAGGATCAAGAGTCCAATTGGGATCCAGTGGTCCTAAATGTACACATATTTATTAGGCTATACAAACTTCCTGTGTGGAGCAAACTAATATAACCGAGCATTTTGTTATTGTTTTTAATTTCCGAAAACCAGTCTGGGTAATTTTTGAGAGCCAACAGAACCAAACTATGTATGAGACAATTGACGATGTCCTTGGTAACATTGTAAACCGCAACTCTTGCGAACTTACAAACTTTAATAAATATTTCTTAGGAAAATTAGCTAACTTAGAAAATAGCTAATAATTTAACTAATAATGGAAAATTATCAAATTTTTGTAAACCTACTCTGATGAAGGGTGTCTTTTTATTTTGTAAAAGTTCGTCTAATTATTTTACAAAACTTATGGATTTTGCAAATTACCAACGACTATGCGTGAATGTAGAACAAAAACGTAGGATTAAAACTTAGCAATTTACCTTTATTATATCCCAAAACCCTCTCCGATGCAACTTAATATCCATCAATTGGTAGCATTGGAAGTAAAGCCTACCCATAGTTTTTCCACTGTTGCTTCTTAATGCAAGGGAGAACAATACCACACCTCCCATTGCTGCATACGTGCGAATTATTTCATAAATGTTGGCTGGATTTTGGCGAAGAGGTTTTGTAATTGTGTAACCTCCATGGAGGAAAAATGAGAGGATGAGCAGTGCTGGATACGAGATGGAGATGATCTAAGACAGAAATGCAGAATATTTTAATTTGTTAGTAAAGTGCAGAAATAAGGGTGTTTTCGCGACACTCTGCGCATTTAAAGCTCGCAAATCTGAGTATATGTATCTACATTGAGCATATCAAAATAAATGTGCATATTTTACAAAATTTCGAAATATTTTTTAGAGTGAAACCATGTAATTTTGGTTTACAAATTTACTCAGGAAATTTGCATTGTTTTTTTTCGAAAGATAACTTAACAAAGTATCGTGAGTACGCCCATTATTTAATTAATGTGGTAATCAATTTGTCACCAATGTGAATACACGGACGATACATCGGTGACAACTTGATGACTGTCTAGATTTATATACAGCTCTCGATTTGTGTAAAAATGACAAATTTAACCTGTCTGAAAATATTCGTGGTGCACTTGAATCCAGTATTTTTGTCAAAATCCAGCATCGACGAAACCGAATATTTGTAGGGAGAAAGGAAAGAAAAAGACGCGTAATATTGGCAAAATTGGAGGTTTAAAAATATTTTAGATCGGAAAAGGGTAAATTTAGGGCTTGCAGGTGAAATGGTAAAAAATGGTAACAATGATTTGGAAGATGTCGCTTGACGCATTATTATGTAATTACAATTAAAAATAATTTATATTGAAGAAAATATGTTACACGGAAATTATTCCTCTCGAACTAAGAAGAGGAATAGTGAGATATAAGTATGAATATTTAGGTTCGAGTGGTTTCTTAGAATTAATTTGAACAATGCATTAAAATTGATGAATTCTTTTATGCAAATCGTGAAAATATTTGTTTTGGTTATCATGAATTTAGATCTTTTTGTCAAACAGCACTCCTACATATTTCTGCATGAGCATATTTATTTAATTAGACATTTGTTATAATTAAATATTTATTTAATTTCAAGTTTCAGTTATTCCTACATAATATCAACTGGTCGCAGTTAACATGTAATTTTTGTGATATAGTTTTTAGACAACCCCAAAATAATAAGCACTATTTACTTATATATCTAAGGGATGGCCTGATGTTTGTGTATGTCAAAAATCATTATTTAATTTCACGCCTCTATTATTTATTAATGAGCACTTGGAGAATGAGAACAATAAATTAATTCAATACCGATGCAAACCTCTCAAATTTCGCAGTTTATTTCTCTGACATTTTAAATTGTTGCAATACAATGAAGTACGTGATAATAACGCTTATAATCTGCAAAATTCAGTAAGAAATCTCAAGTAATTGACTTAAACAAGACCAAGTAATTTTATACTACGTACTTACCGAAGTGACATTTTTCCTGCTCACGTTAAAATAACCGGCCGCGCTTAACTTTAACGGTAGCGAGTCCACCAGTCGGGCGAAATTTTCGAACTAAAGATTTTCATAGATTTATAATTTTTCATGAAATTTACACCCAAAAACTCGCAAATATTTCTAACCTCTTCTTGCTCATCGTTATTGAAATGTGTCGCCCTTTCTTGAAAATTATGTCTCGAAATGGCCACCTCTTTCCGCACCTTGGCATATTTTTCCTTCAACATTTCGCCCACATTTGTGATGGCTGAAACTCGATATGACGCCGTGGCAACGGTGCCCTCTATCATGCAGCGAGAAAGGATCGAACTCGACCAGACCAGCTCCGACATGGTTCCGACATAAATCACGCAAATACTCGAGGCAACAGAAAATAATAGCGAAATTATTACATAAGGACCGGAGAAGGTCTGAAAGGCTGCTACAATGTTCTCAATTTGAATATACCGGGCACTTAGAGATGTCCAAAACACGTGGTCAGAACCGTAACTAAGGTTAGGACGATTCATAACGGTCCACGAAATCGATTTGATTTTTGATTTCGACGTAATGAATTCTCCCTCGAAAATTGCAGTATCTTTGGATCTCTCCTTAATTTCTGTGACCATTTGAGCCAAACATGCCTCGATAAGACTGGCGGGAAAGAATATTTGCATGTGCAAGAACCATACGCTGTATTGCAAAATGCTAAATGTGACAAAGTAAAGGATCGTATACCCCCAAACCGGGGGGTGATATCCACCAATTAAATAAAGCGAGAGGAAAACTACTCTGTCCTTCAGTTCAGAGTAGGTCGAATAAGCCCAGACGGTCATGTATGTGAGGAAGAATAAGTTATGTATTAACTCTCCATTTGTCCAGGAATTGAACAGCTTGACTTTGGTGGGGGGATGAGAGATGACATATTTTTCTAGGAGGGCGGCAATCTCGAGAAATTTCGCGGTCTGGATAGCGACGAGAATATGGGTGACGAGGCCAAATGAGTCGATGAGTAAGAAAGCGGCCTCTTTTGTGACGATGTCGGTAACCGAAAGGTCGGTTCGGTTACCCTGGCGGGTTATATTGCCTGGATGTGTCGAGAGGGATATCGGTTCTGGGATGAAGGCGGAACAGTAGATTTTTATGAAGTAGCCCAAAGTACAACTGGACAATGAGAAAAGGAACAATTATCATTCGAGGTGACTTAATAATAAGTTGTTGCAAATTAACCTGTACACGAAGGGCCATGATAATTTATTTGCGGTAAAAGATGCAAATTCTTTCCCGGTTTGGAAACCTCTTTTTACTGGGAATGAGCCAGTTAGATGGGCAATTTTGCATAAGACTTTAAATCTGAAAAGTGCTCTTTGTGCCTTTCCTTGTGGGGATGTTACACTGTTTCCCATAATAAAGACTTTCAAGTCAATTTAGAAATCCAGATATAAATACTGCAGGTTTATGAAAATTTTAGGAAAATTGAAAATGAATATGGATTTAAATTATGGAAGAAAATTACGTACTTAGCATTACGTTCAATGCTGCAGATTAAATAAAAGTTCAAAACAAAACTAGATATTTGCTTAAATATGAAAATGAAAAAATATTTATGTCTTAATTCTTCTTGATTCCTAGGAACTACTAAAATATTCCATTGACTTGCGCAAATATTTCTGAACTGGGTGTTTCGTATATTTGAACTTACATAATTGAATTGAGAGACAGAATCGTGTCCTACGAAGCAGAAAAGATAATTATAATCTCAATAATGACAGAAAGTGATCACGAATATGCCGCAATAATATCGTTTAGTGTTATTGAAAGTAAATTGTAGCAGGCGTATGTAAATATTTTTGTCTGGCAATGCAGACCATTCGAAGTAAAAAGTGAATAATTGATGAGAACAAAGTTCAATAACATTCAGTAATTAACTATTTTTAGTAAAATTTAATATGCGCTTCAAGTCTAAATAAATCCAATTCTTAAGAAATTTCAGGTTTTCAATTTCAAGTAATTTTCAAAAATAATAAATTTTTTTAAAAAAAGTTGAATTTGATATAGGATATGATATGATAAAACAATTATCTTGGACTACTTGGGCTACAATCGTGCAAGAATTTTAAAAATCCGAACAATTGGATTTTTGACGAGAGCTTGAAGACGTAGATTTTCGTAATTTTTGTCCTTTTGAGTGGGTGTGGCAGGGTCAAATGTGACCATGGCATCAAATCAGCTGAGGGTCGTTGTTCACTTATGAGATACGACAACATTTATGTAGAAAGAATCATCGAATTCTGAGAGTGGCAAGTGGTGAACCTTTCCTCCTTAATGAAGTGCACAATTTGCCAAACTTGACACCGGAAATAACGAGTTCCAGTTCATTATCAGCCTTGAATTGTTGAACAAATCACAAAGTATGTGACCATAGTAGCCACAAACTGCAAAATATATACGCAAAAACTGAAATAATTTCAAGTAAATGTGTACAACTAATCCCTTAACCCTTTAAACTGTAACGACGACAATAGTCGTTTTATAAGAAATGGTTTAATTCGGGAGTACGACAAAAGTCGTCCTGAAAAATCGTGGTCATGGCGCGGAAGGACGACAATTGTCGTTTCTAGGAGGTCATTGATTTTCACCATTTTCTCTCCGCGACCTAAAATTTGTTGCAATTTTGAGGGATTTCTCCTATGCCAACACAATGCTAAATTTGAAGATTTTCTTCCCAAAAATTTGGATATTTCCCTATACAACTCAATGTTAAATTTTTGATTTTTCAGTTTTTCGAGTTTTATTAAAAACTCCTGAATTTCTCCTCCCGCGCCATGACCACAACATACTTATAGTGTCCCCGATTTAATGCATTTTTTTGTCGTTAATCATACACGTTAAAGGGTTAAAATAGGTTCGCTTACATTGAAAATGGAGGTATAACTCAGCACAAAAATATGTCCACTGATCCCAACGGCATGTGATTTAGCCTCATGTAAAAGCAGCGTCAAATATCCACTCCTTTTCAGCTCGTACCCTTGCGACGCTTGCACCATTCGCGATGTCCAACTTTCTACCAAATCCTCCACGGATTTGCACGCGTCTCCCGCAAAGAACAGAACGGATATAAAATTCAGGAAAAATATAGATTTTCGAAATCTAGCAATATCATTCTTCGCCACAAAAATGTAGCTGAGGCTGACAGAATAATAGAGTAGAGCTTCTCCCACAAAGAAGAAAATTATAAGACTGGCAGCGGAATTAATTAATTTCGATAGTTGTTTCAGTGCTGTGTAATTAGTGAGGAATATTTCTGTATCATCTTCACTTGAAGGCAAAAGGAGGTATGTGACCATTTTTTGATTGGATGTTCCAGTTGCAGGTCGTCTCCCTGTCGATAAAACATGAATTAGCGGAACTTACAATTTTCGTGGGTGGTTAAAATAGAATAAGTACAATTTTTCTTCTTTCAACAGATTAAAAACCTATCAGTACAGCTTTGCTTAGCCCGAACCAGGAACGTTTAGTAAACCCATGTTTGTCAGAATTTTCTATAAAAAAGATCCGAAATTCAACCCTCCTAAATTCTAATCCTAAGTTATTTTTCGCCTCCATCCTAAATTTCTGCTGAATATATAAACTCATAGAAATCGGGATGGGTCACCGATTAGTGCCCCTCCGGTTACTTTTTGTTTATATTTGACTTCAAATTATTTCATGAGAAGTCATTAAGTATCACAGTGCCGAATTTCAATTTCTTACGGTAATTTCTTAAAATCGGTGTGGGTCACCCCCTCGGGTACCCCCGGTTGACAAATTTTCCAATTTCACTTCATATTCTTTCATTAGGAGCCATTAGCAACCTCTATACCAAATTTTATGTTTCTACGACAATTTTGAAATTTTGGTGCATAATACCCCACCCACTCTGATGACCCCCACCGGCCCAAAACTTTTCTGATAAAACCCATCTTCGAACTCGGTGGTTGCATTGCCCAGATACATGTCTGTACAAAATTTGGTAAAAATCGGTCAACTCGTTCGAGAGTTATCGAAAGACAGACGGACAGACGGACATGACAATTACATAAGCCCTGGTTCGGGCTAAAAATAGAAGTTTCTAGGTTTATACTGTTATTACACTGTTAGAAATCTGGTATAGTTACCCAAGTATTGATTGTCGGAATTATAATTGCTCTTGCTACCGCTTAGTATTAAAATTATACCGGACTGTAAAAGTTTGTTACCAGTATGGTGAAGCTTTAATATCGAGCAATTACTACACCGCGTATTACATCAAAGCCACTTTTGTGGAGTCGTATAGAAATATTTTCTTCCACTCAAATAAAGAAAGCATAATTACATAATTCTATGTATGTGCGAACCTTTGTTTCCTGCAATATCCGTTTAAATCCTTGAACAGGCGCCCACAATGATAAGACCAACACCAGCGTTAAGCCATAGACAAAGAAGGCCATAACTTGCTGACAATTCGCCCCAATAAAAATGATTAGTGCTAAGAATCCATCCAATAAATTTACATCCTGCGGGCTGGTGACACTCCTTGAGAAGAAAATTATTCTCGCCTTTTCGATATATTTCCGAAACATTAAATCTAACGAAATAACGTCGTTTTCCCATTGGAACACATATCCGCCATAAACAAGATAGAGGATTATATTTATCGTGTAAAAGGACCATATAAGAATCAAGAATATTTTAGAGTTTGCCTGTAAATCAATGGAAAATTGTAGTTGATTTGGTACATATCAAATTTATTTATGAAATTAATTTGTTAACATTATGTACCCAACATTTATGCTGGAAAATTTCTAGATGTTTATATTTCTGTAGGAACTTTGCCAGATTAAGGAATCGAGTAGAATCTCTCCACAGGATTTTGATTAGCGTTGCCCTGTACAAGATGGTGGTAACGTCTAGCAGCCAAACGAAATAAATGGTTGATTGTTGATTATTTTGTTGGGGATGTGCCTCCGACTTATAAGCTTCTGTTATGTAATGAAACATTGTTGCAGCGTGGACAAGGGAACACAAAAGCTGGAAATATTAATATTTTCGTGGGATTATTTAGTTTTGATAAATGTAGATTTTATTTTTAATTCACCTTCTGGAAAACGGATGATTTTACTGCAAAGTGGGGTTCTGATTTTATCGTGAATGGAATTAAGCACATAAAGTAGCCAATATCGAGCCAAAATATGAGAAAATTTGACTGTCTGCCGAAGAATTTCCCTTTGACTGATGATAATTTATGATTTATCATGTTGGCAGTGAATAATTTCATAAAGTCCGAAGTATTCAAGAAAATTTGTCAAAATAAAATGGCGAATGCCAAATAAGAAGATTAGACTTGGTCAGAAATCGATGGTTTTCCGCCGCCTTAAGCCTGTAAACTCATCTAGCCAGTGTTTGCTTTAAGTAATTGGCGCCACCTAGCAGCTAATCCTTTAAGTATCGTTATTGTCCGCTAGATGGTGCGGTTTCTATTGCTTGTACCTTACAACTTACAAGAAATTATGCTTGCAAAAAAATTCATTTTTTGCCGTAATTTCGTCAATGTGTTTTTGTTTCCTATAAATACGGCATCCAGAAAATTCAAACCATACAGAAATTACTCGCACTGGAAAAACCTTCATTTGGCCTTGTCTAACAAGTGTATAAGTTCAGATCTTTGCGGCAGCCTTGCGTGTCTGTGTTTATCGGGTGTCTGGAAATCTGATAATGAGATATTAAATTCCACTTTCCTTCTGTATCGTCGTCTGGTGTTATTAGATAAACTGCCATTTCACATAATTTCTTAAAGTGCATGAATCACTCAGGATAATCATTGTCGTCACTCATGGAATAATTTATTTAATTATTTCATTGTTGACTATTTACCAATGTAAACAGTCGTGTGTGAACATGTAATGCGATTGAGGGTTGAACGCTTTTAAGTATATAAAATTCTAACCAATGCAAAAATGCTCACTTTTTCCTGTATACAGACACAATACATAAGTCGTGTAAGGCAACATTTACATAAAATATATGATAAAGTTCAATAGAGGCATGAATACGTATTTTCGTATATATAGAAATAAGTACACAGGCACACTGTGTACCATTCATGTGCATTCATGTGCCTGTGAATTTAAACATGTAAAATAATACATTATCAATATCATATTTAAGACCGAATGACAAATAATTACTTCACCCAAAATAAGTACATGAAATGATATAATTAAAGACGGAGTAATATTCGAAACATTTGTCTCTCGTCAAGCTCTTCTTCTTGCTAAACATATAAATACATATGTATGTACCACTTGGGGGGTACTGCATATGTGCAATTTACTTACGTAGCATCAAGGATTCGTATTTATACATACATGTAAACATATAAATTTGTATCCATTTCTTGATAAGCAATTAGAGAATTGCCTAAGTTTGTGAAGAATCTACTGATTTATGCGAGATTAATTTGAAGTATATATGTCCAAAGTCTGTAAAAATTTGAGCATATGTATTTACATAATTTCCTGTAGGAGATTAATATCTTATTTTATTTTCCTGGTGCACAAGAATTGTGCAACGAAAAATATATAATTTATTATCGTTACGTGGTTCATAAATATGAAAATTTATGTGTAAGGTTAACTTTATAAGTTGATGTACAGTACATACATATATATTTAAAGTATGTACATATATACATAAGTGCATGTGCACATATTGTAGAGCTCCTCTGCAATATGTAATATTTACATTGCTCATTTCTGATTTTTATTTATTAGGCCGATGATGTGTCTACACTTGTGATAAAGTTGTTGATTAACAAACTTCGTACCTTAACCCTTCGGAAGTATCTAAATTGAAACGCCCACTTGTTTCTCGTATATGCTGCCTTTCTCGTTTTATGCATATTCACTTCACGACGTATATAAGTATGCTTGAGTACCTATGTCCAGAAATGCCCTAGCCAATTAAGATTGTGCTTATTCGTTCCCAAGTTTGAGATATGTACGCATCCATGATTTCTGATATATACATCTAATCTCTTCGATAACCGATGTCTCAGATCCGTAGCTGCGTAATAGCAGGTACGGATTTATTAATACACACACCAATCCAATGTTAATTGTTATAAACAAATTGAGGAATTCATAACTTACTATATAAAATAGAGTGTAGGAAAACAAGTATTTTTTTGTACGTGTTTAGTTGCTGGTAAGGTTTTATTGTTTTATATATGTACTAGCATATAAGCCCGTCTCCCGCCGGGCGACGGGCTAATTTGATTTTTGTGAAAATTGTTAGATTATTCATAATTCCACCGAATTATTATTTTTATGGTATCTATATTATTAAATGGAAATGTCTTTTGGCAGAGGAAGTGAAACTTTCTCCACTTTCACTTCCGTCACGGAAAATTATGTACTTTTACTTCCGTTGCAGACAAACATTTCCAGCTTATAATATAGATGTACATATGTATGTACGTAAGTATATGCTACAACAGGTTATGTAAAATGTGGAAACCTGGTGGGTTTACATAATGCTGATTATATTGGCCTAGGTTTAATGATGGAGAAACTTACAATTAGTTATAAATCATTGTCGTGCTTATTGTGCTACGCTTATTTAATTGGCTTCCCGTCTTGTGACATGCATAAAAATATACATATGTATGTACCTACTACTAAATATGCACCAATGCACCGAATCATCTTCATGTTAAGAGCGCATGTAAATATGCCTTTGGAATTTGAATTAAGCTGAAAAATTGGTCCGTCCAACTTTAGCCGAACAGAAGAAACATAGTACTCATTTTTAGCGCTGCAGTTTAACCTCTACATACATATGTATGCTACCAGTCAATTTTTATTAATATTTTCTTGCCTACAAATTACAGACATTTGTGTAGCAAAATTAATCCTCGTAGCTACCAGTTAGATAATTACACACGAGATCGTTTTCCATTTTGCGTACCAGTTACACAGTCTGTGGAATTGTTTCCAGAATTTTAAAAAGATTTGGTAGTCAATGGAAGTTTATCAATTTGTAAAATGTTTTTTTTTCAGACAAATATGTTAATTTTAGGGTTATGCAAGTCCGAAATTTCCAAAAATAATATCAACTGAAATCTTAATCTACGGGAGTTTTACAGCTAAATTTGATTCGTTTACTTGACAATTTTTATCCAATACCAACAGAAGTATCAAAATTTCTATAGATTCAAGTTTTAATTAATTTAATATTTTGAAATGCATAACCATGCCTACAAAACCTTCCATGGAAAATAAACTACAGGAACGCTACTGCACACATTAGTTTTTTTAAATACATATGTACAAGTAGCTTCACCTTCACATAGCTAATTTAAGTGCTTAATAAGACTTATTTCTAATTTTGCAGCTACATAATTAACTTGCTCGTGGAAAATTTACCAATCGGTGAACCAATATCGTAAGAAATCGTTATAAAATCAATATCAGCACGGAGTACGAATAATATGACTCTGCTAGATTTTTTGACAATGACAAATTATCACTGACAATGTCACTCTGCCATAGATATCTATGTATGTAAATACTGTAGCATCACCCCTGCGATAATCCAATCCTATTCCCAAAGTACATTCGTTAATGAGGTTGTTGATTGACAAAATCGCGATAGTCATCTTTGCTAGTTTCACACTTTGCAAGTGCCTTGGACATAACTCCAAGGTGTACGTAGAGAAGTTGCCTTTCTCATCTTATGTAACTGCTCTCATTTCCTGACGTCAGGTTGGGGTACTTTCGTACCTAAATACCTATGTATGTATACGCAATTGTCCAGCCAATTATTAAGTACATACATATATAAGATCGCACCGTATCTCACAATTAAATCAATGAAAACACGGTATTACATACAGAATCACTTATGAATAATGTATGTAACAATGACTACTCGAGAAGTTTGTTATACTATATTTATATCCTTAAACAGGATTTCTGATACTTTTCTCTTATGTACATAATTAGCCGAGATCCGTCACAACAAATGCATGTGGGAATTACTAGAACACGCTTAAATTAGTTTTTAAATGCTGGTGTGCACAAATTGGAAAATACATAACTTCTTGTGTAACAATAGTGTGGGAAAAAATATTTTGTCTTCTTGCTATATTTTTGTTGCAGGGAGGATAAAGTACCTGGCTCAGCATAACAGGTTAAAATATGCATATGTACCTGGTGGGTTGACATGCACAGAATTCTTGATTGCACTGACCTGCGTCAAGTATATGCAGATATATTGCAAAAATGTTAAAATGTACATATATAAATGTTACTACGTATTACTGAACTGACCATCTTCATGTTAAAATCTTAAAAGGCCTAAAACATATATCTACCATCGAAAAACTTGGTCAGTCCAGCTTTAATGCGAATGAGCAAAGACACGTATTCAAATACTGTATATGTACATAAGTATTTTACACATCTTAGATTTGCAAAATTTTAAACCAAATACTAAATCAAGAAATGGCAGTAACAATAAATAACGGTTTCAAACATTATGGAAAATCTGAAATAGTTCTTGGCGGCGTTGATATGAGTGTAGGCACTGGAGAAATGTAAGCAAATCAAGTAAAATATATTTTTAGGAGGATTTTAAAGGATTTCAATGTGCATATTCACACATTCTAGCTACGGATTGTTAGGGGCCAGTGGATGCGGGCAAGTGTCACTTAAAAATCTTTACCCATTAGTTTTTAATGCATATTTAGCTCTACATAAGTAAATAGGCGAAATATAAAGTTGTATAATTCATAATTTTGCAAATAATTAACTTATGTATGAACTTATGGTTTTCCGAATAGAAAAACAACCCTGCTAAAGTGCATTGTTGGATTGCTCGAGCTTGATTGTGGCAACGTCACGGTGTTTCAAAAATCGAATCCTGGTAATCTTGGGCGTCTTTGTGGGTACATGCCTCAGGTGAGAAAAGAAGTTGCCATTTAAATTACTTCGTGCATATGTACACCCAGTGTACATATGCAAAGTTACAAGATTTCAAATACATGTATTTTTTTGCAATGCAGGAGGTCGCTCTGTTGGGCACACTAACGATCGCAGAAACGCTGAAATATTTTGGAATGCTCTACACCATGAGTTCGGTCGAGATAAAGGAAAGAATCGAATTTCTTTCTAAATTTCTAGATTTGCCGAAAATCAATAAACTAGTTCAAGAACTAAGGTATGATAACTCCTTATCAGACATATAATGAGGAAATTCACGTAGTCTTTTGTAACTGTAAAATCCTTAAATTTTGTGAAATAACTTTTACAAAACGAAAAGACACCCTTGATCTGAGAAGTTTAAAAAATGTGTAGGCTAATTTTCCATAGAAATAGTTGTACAATTTTGTAAGTTTATCGCTTTTACGAAGTTATCAAGGACTACGTGAATTGCTTGAATATTATGCAACCAAGCAGTAACTGTTATCCATACCTCAGTGGTGGGCAAAAGAGGAGGGTGTCCTTGGCCGCGGCGATGATACACAACCCGAAACTGCTCGTGCTCGACGGTAATAATTTGAGCTTATAATTGTACATAGATGATGCAACTTACTAATGACCCCAATTTAGAGCCTAGCGTCGGGTTGGATCCTCTTTTAAGACAGAGGTCAGTTTTCGAAATCTTTTATCATAGAAGTTTTATACTTAAAATCCGTGTGTTTCACAGGATTTGGAAATACTTGCATAAAATTAGTCGTGATAATGGGACCAGCATAATAGTCTCTACACATTACGTCGAGGAGACCAGATTTTGCGACAAGGTCAGTTGATTTGAAGATGCAAGCAAGCAAGATGGTTATTACTCCGAAGTTTGGGGGTCGCCTTCTTGCTGAAGACAGTCCGACAGCTCTACTCTTGACACACGAGGCTCCAACAATTGAGAAACTGGTTTTAAAATTGTGTGAACACGACCAAAAAGTATCGAATTTTACGAGAAACTTGCCGAGATTTAAATATCTCAAGGAAGACGACATGCTGGAAGCTATCGCCTTACCGATGCCACACAATCAGGACATATCAACAGAACCCACTTTTTCTAATGTCACTTTGGACAATGCATCAATAATCTGGGCATTAATGTGTAAATGGTTCCACCGAAATCGCAGGGATTTAAGGTGCCTTTACTCATTTTTGTGTGAATTTACATTTGTACCTCACGTGACTGTTTTTGTATTGAACAGGTTGCATCTGCTTCAAATCTGTCTTCCAATCCTAGCCGTGGTCGTAATGCAAAACGTGTTTGGTCCACAACCAAAACACATGAAATTAAGCTTGGTACACAATTCAAACTTGAATTTCACCGACAACCTACAAAAATACTGCGGTGCAAAAAGTTTGTTGCAAGAATGTCTCTCGAACCTGGGGATTTGCAATTTCGTTGATAAATTTGATGAAGATCAATTCATTTGGGTAACTTTTCGTGATTAACATTTCGTAAATTAAAATAATAATTTATGTAATTTACAATTATAAATGTCTAAGGTTCCTGCAAATTCTTACGAAGAGGGGCTCGCACAAATTAAACAGGGCAAAACCACAGGGCTCGTCGAATTTCCTAAAAATTATGTAACACACTTAAAAAACCGAATGGCTCTTCGAAATTTTGCGGATAATGAAACCATTCTTGGGTCCACGATATCGATTCGATTAGATGAAACTGGTACATACGAACATGTAGTTACAACAGATGTAGATACAAAGCAGATCTCCTGTTTGTTAATTAAAATTCGTTTTTTTGAATTTTACATTTTAGAACGGATGTTGGTTTTTTGGATGAGAAATACCATTTTGGAGAAATACACGATTTACGTTGGAAATATATTGTCAGCTTGTTCCCTTCCAAGCGATGTTAGCCGACCGCCACTTCGTGTATGCACATACAAATATTTACTGATTTTGGCATGACCAGTCGAAAGTATAAGTTAAATGTTTCCATGGATACCAATTCTTTCAGTTCCGTGCTATCCACGGGTCCACAGAATTATTTGACTATATTGTCTTCGTACAACCTGCGTATCTAATTATGTACGTTGGTTTTTATGTTGCATTTCCATGGTACATGATGCGTCATCAAACAATGCGATGGTGTGAAGTGTAACACTCCGATTTGTGAAATTTTAAAATTATGTGGTCCATGTCAATACAACTTACGTTTCTTGAGGCAGTTTGTGCGATGGTTAGAATCAGTCAAAATATTTGAGGTCAAAGTTGAAAAAATGGCGATTTTTCCCTTCGAAGGTAATGGAGTGGGGTTTGCTTCTTCTGCTTGGTAAAAATCGCCCATTTTTTTTAAATTCAAGTATTTTGACAAATTCTGACCATCACAAAAACTGCCGAGTTAGTTGTACTGACTTGGACCACATAATTTTAAAAGAGACAAATCAGAGTGTCACACTTCACAACATTGCATTGTAACCGAAATCATATTTTTCCATTTCAGGGTAGTTTTTTTGTGGCACTGCCAATCACAATCATTCAAGTGGAGGACAAAATTAGTGGACTTGTAGATCGAGACAATGTGGCCGGAGTGCGCTTTTGGCATTACCATATTGCTACATTTTTTACCCAAAGTTTAATGATTTTCATTCAAATTGGAGCACTTTTGGGAATAATGTATTACTTGTACGACATAGTGATTAATGGTTCCTGGGTCGTAGTGGTGGCGTTGATGTACATGACGTCCTTTGCGGGACTGTATGTGGGTAAGAACGAGCAAACGGTGCCTGGGGCGATGGAAAAGTCCGACACTATAATTGCTTCAGGTTTAGCGTGGGTAGTTTAGTAAGTTAGGGGTGGATGGGCGTGAAAAAAGATCTTGGGGTGGGGCAATGAGATACAAATTTCGGATAAGTTTAACGGACCAGACCAAGAATTTCCCTTAGACACTGGTTGGTGTTACATCCCAGTTATTTTCGTTTGCATCAACTGGAGGATTTTTATTATGAGGTACAACTCGGAGAAAATTTATTAAAGATTTAAAAAAATCATGTTCAGGATGTGGAAAATCAGGAGGCCGTTACCGAACGATTTTAATAATCTTGTATCCTTTTCACCATGTTAATGTCATTTAACTATTTGCCCTTTATCAAAATTCTACGGCAAATATTTAAAAAATAGTGCAAAAATATCCAAGGCTGATTACATGTCATGTTGACCGTGCCCTATTCTTGTCCATCGCTCCAGGCATTGTACAAATACGTACACAATTTAACCCACTTTGTATCAAAATTTCTGATTGTAAAGCCCAACTTACTTTTCAGGATTTCTCGTGAGCGCACTGTGGGATGGACTTTTGGAAAATATATTAGGACTTCTGTGCTTTTTCGTATTTATGGCTTTTACGACAGGTTTGTGATTGCGATTACGTTTTTTTAGTAGTTGAGAGAACTCAGGAAGTAAATATGTGTATTAATACTTATGACGATTTTTAGGAATTTACTGGCCTCTGGAATTGATGCCGTGGACATTTCGTCAAATAGCCAATTTATTACCGATGACACTGATGATTGACGCTATGAGATCAATTTGCTCGAGAGGATGGGGAATTTCAAATACAGTTGTTGCCTTAGGATTTATATCGGCGGGGGGTTGGATTTCTGTTTCATTGCTCATAACAATAATTGCGGGAAGGTGGAGACATAAATGAAATAGAAAGCTATTTTTGGGCAATTGCGCACACATAATTAGCCCAAGCTCATTGTGATTATTGTGATAACATAAAGAATAAAGACGCTTACTTGTTAAACGTTTAAAAAACAAAACAGATTGAATTAATAGGCTATTACATACATAAATATCTGCAATATGAAAACCGTCGAACACTACATATTATACATTACATTTGTATGCACTCTTTATTTGTCAATTAAAGAATTGCCTCAGTTTGTGAAGAATCTACTGACTTTTGTGAGATGAATTTGAAATGCATAAATATGTCAAACTCCAATTTGAACCTATTTACTTCCCTGCAGGAAATTAATGTTTTATTTTATTTTCCTGGTCCCCAAGAATTGTGTTCTTTCAAATATATAATTTACAATCATTACGTGATGCTTAAGTACATATAAAGATTAATTGTAAAGGTAAAGTTATCTTTACATTCATAAGTAAGTACATACATACATACATACATACATATGTAATATGTGCACGGGTATTTACATAAGTGCATAAAGTATGTACATATTCTAGAGCTGCACTGCACTGCAATATGTAAATATTTACATAACGTAATATGTGCATATACATGTCTGCGGACGATACAGGAAAACGATATATGTTCAACTTGTTGATTGGCAACCTCAACACTTCAGAGTAATTTATAACGCCCACGTGTTTCTCGCAGAAGCTGACTTTCCCATTTTAAGTATGTAAAGGGTTTTTTCACCAGGTGTAAGTACCTATGCACAGAAATTCCCCAGGCAATTAAGATTGTAATAATATTCTCATCACAAAAACAACGCAAGCACGGTGTCACACAAATACTTAGATAATTTGTAACAACGAGACAAGATCACTATTTGAGAAGTTTGTCATACATACATACGTATGCATCCACGATTTCTGATGCTTCTCCCGGGCATTTAAGATCCGTCTCTACGTAATAGTAGGTGAGGATTTATTCATGTCATGAACTCTTAGAAAATTGGTACTAAATCATTACTGACTGGAGTACACATGTATGTACAAAATGCGTAAATTTTGTATGTGACTCTACCGGAACTGGTAATAACGGGCATTACAATTCAGTAATGTTGTGGTAACGATGATGTGTGGAGAATTTACCCTTCAGAAACAAACTACTACCAATCCGGTAGGAAGTTACTACCAAATCGATATCAGTAAGGAGTATATATGTGACTCTACCGGATTTTCAACAGTGCATCCTAACCCAATCTTACTTATTTGCTTTATAAATTGAGAGTACATGACCTCTTGTATATGTAAAAATAGAGCGTGGGAAAATAAATATTTTTAGACATGTTAATTTGCAGGCAAGGTTTTACAGTACCTGTAAAATGTGGAAACCTGATGGGTTTTTACATGCGTTGATTGTGCTGACCTACGTTTACTGATGGAGAAACCGAGGTATAAATCATTGCCATATTTGAAGGCATTTGTTTATCATGCTAATTGGCGTCCTTTCTCATTATATATGCATAAAAATGTTCGTACCTATTACAATGTACTGCTTGATTTCTTCATTTTAAGAAAATATGCCTTTGAATTGCACTAAAAAATTGCGCAGTCTAACTTTAGCCCGACAGAAGAAACATATATAATAGTTACTTTTAGCACTACAGATTAACCTGTATGACAACCGTCAATCTTCAGAAATATTCTGTTGCGTACCAAATTACATATTTTTGTGTACAGATTTTTATCGCTTGATTACGAAGCTATTTTTAAAAATAATACTTTGCCTACGAATTACACACATTTATTAGTCACGTGGTAAAAAATCGTTACACAATCGTTATTTATGTGGGTAATTGCTAACCAAGAGGTTAACTTACATCTTTAAAGAAGGAACAAAATTCGAAAATGGCAATGATAATAAACAATGGTTTCAAACATTATGGAAAAAGCGAAATTGTTCTTGCCGGTGTTGAAATGAATGTCGACGTCGGAGAAATGTAAGTTAATCAATTGAATTATTTTGGGATATTAAACGAATTCAATGTATACATATATATACTCACAAATTCTAGCTACGGATTATTGGGCGCCAGTGGATGCGGGTAAGTTTACATAATTTTCTTTACTCCAGGGTCCCTACACTTTATTTTCCATCGAAGTGTCTGTTGGCAGGGTTATGCAAGTTCGAAATTTACAAAATTCGGATTAATTAAAATTTGTATCTATGTAAGGGAATTTTGCAGCTCATTTTGATCCACCTTACTTGAAAACAAGTTTTGAGCAGCAAAATCATCTAAATCCCTGTACATTCCAATTGTAATTAATCTGATCTTTGGAAATTTCGAACTTGCATAAGCATAACCCTGTCTACAAAAACCACCATGGAAAATAAAGTATAGGAACCCCGAGTTACTCATCAATCACAGCTTTTTACCGTATGTCTTACTGTTCAGTAATACTACATACGAGTAAGTAGGCTCGCACAAGTGATCTATATTTGTAAATATATGATTAATTTTAAATTTTACAACTAACTAACCTCTCGGTGGTAATGAAAAATTTACCAACCAGTTCCGAGTGATAATCAATCCGGTTGCTGGTAGGAAATAATTACCAGATGAATACCAATACGAATATGATTTGTCCAGGCTTTTCTGCAGTGGCAATGTCACTGTGACACATCGTGTAACATCACCACTATGTAGGTAATGCCAATGCCATTAACACCTATTCCTTAAGCACGTTCGTTAATGAAGTGCTTGATTAACAAAATTATGATAGTCATCTTTACACACGCTTTGGAAGTGCCTTGGACATACATAACTCCAAGGTGTTGGTTTCTTGAGAAGTTGCCTTTCTCATCTTATGTAACTGCTCTCATTTCCTGAAGATTGAGGTACGTGTACCTACCTACATGCAATTGTCCAGCCCATTATTATTGGGATGCAATTAACGACCCCCCTATTGTTTAGCTTTTTGCCCCCTAAATTACGGAAATTAACCCCCATTGATTTTTGCCCCCACGTAATTCATTTTTTACCCCCTAAATATCAAACGAATCCCCCTAATAAAATGACCGGAAAAATACTGAAAATCAGATGCTATTACATATATATATTTAGATCAGACTTGTCAAGGATACTCAAAATAATTTATATATTAATCAATGAACAAGCTTTGGAGCACTTTGGTGGGCCCCTGCTTTCCGTTCTCTGAGAATGTACCTATTTCCTTAATTGAAACATGGTACTGTTCATCAGTTGTCATCTACAATGACTGAGGTGTTATTCAATCAGGGTATTCCGACCTGGGTTTTAATGGGTTTTAATGGGTTTTAATGGGTTTTAATGGGTTGTAAATGAATAAAACCCATTGGGTTTTACCATGTTAAGTGGGTTTTATTTGGGTTTTAATGGGTTTTATTGGGTTTTATTGGGTTTTAATCGAGTTTTACCTTAAAACTACATTCTAAAAGTTAAATACATCAACTATACGTTAGAAGACGTTATCTCAATTCATTTTAAAGCAGTTTATTAAGATAGATATATACAATGAGATCGTGTTTTTTCAGCTTCCTACGATTTTCGAGTTTGATGGCTTAAAATTTTCGTAATAATGAGTAGATCAATAATCCGTAATAAAATTGGGGGCGCGCTTAGCCAGTTTTCGAGATAAATGCCAAAATGTGCGAATTTTTTGCAAATTTTGAGATATTCAAGTTTTGACTGAATACTTGATTTAAAATGACTGGAAATAATTTTAAAAATTATTTTGGACTAGAATTTGGCCGCTGCCTTGATTTCTGACTCCAGTTTTCTAATTTGTTGAATATTGCTAAATAATTGCATTTTCGCTATTTTTATTAAGATAGATATATACAATGAGATCGTGTTTTTTCAGCTTCCTACGATTTTCGAGTTTGATGGCTTAAAATTTGCGTAATAATGAGTAGATCAATAATCCGTAATAAAATTGGGGGCGTGCTTAGCCAGTTTTCGAGATAAATGCCAAAATGTGCGAATTTTTTGCAAATTTTGAGATATTCAAGTTTTGACTGAATACTTGATTTAAAATGACTGGAAATAATTTTAAAAATTATTTTGGACTAGAATTTGGCCGCTGCCTTGATTTCTGACCCCAGTTTTCTAATTTGTTGAATATTGCTAAATAATTGCATTTTCGCTATTTTTATTAAGATAGATATATACAATGAGATCGTGTTTTTTCAGCTTCCTACGATTTTCGAGTTTGATGGCTTAAAATTTGCGTAATAATGAGTAGATCAATAATCCGTAATAAAATTGGGGGCGCGCTTAGCCAGTTTTCGAGATAAATGCCAAAATGTGCGAATTTTTTGCAAATTTTGAGATATTCAAGTTTTGACTGAATACTTGATTTAAAATGACTGGAAATAATTTTAAAAATTATTTTGGACTAGAATTTGGCCGCTGCCTTGATTTCTGACCCCAGTTTTCTAATTTGTTGAATATTGCTAAATAATTGCATTTTCGCTATTTTTATTAAGATAGATATATACAATGAGATCGTGTTTTTTCAGCTTCCTACGATTTTCGAGTTTGATGGCTTAAAATTTGCGTAATAATGAGTAGATCAATAATCCGTAATAAAATTGGGGGCGCGCTTAGCCAGTTTTCGAGATAAATGCCAAAATGTGCGAATTTTTTGCAAATTTTGAGATATTCAAGTTTCGACTGAATACTTGATTTAAAATGACTGGAAATAATTTTAAAAATTATTTTGGACTAGAATTTGGCCGCTGCCTTGATTTCTGACCCCAGTTTTCTAATTTGTTGAATATTGCTAAATAATTGCATTTTCGCTATTTTTATTAAGATAGATATATACAATGAGATCGTGTTTTTTCAGCTTCCTACGATTTTCGAGTTTGATGGCTTAAAATTTGCGTAATAATGAGTAGATCAATAATCCGTAATAAAATTGGGGGCGCGCTTAGCCAGTTTTCGAGATAAATGCCAAAATGTGCGAATTTTTTGCAAATTTTGAGATATTCAAGTTTTGACTGGAAATAATTTTAAAAATTATTTTGGACTAAAATTTGGCCGCTGCCTTGATTTCTGACCCCAGTTTTCTAATTTGTTGAATATTGCTAAATAATTGCATTTTCGCTATTTTTATTTAAGATAGATATATACAATGAGATCGTGTTTTTTCAGCTTCCTACGATTTTCGAGTTTGATGGCTTAAAATTTGCGTAATAATGAGTAGATCAATAATCCGTAATAAAATTGGGGGCGCGCTTAGCCAGTTTTCGAGATAAATGCCAAAATGTGCGAATTTTTTGCAAATTTTGAGATATTCAAGTTTTGACTGAATACTTGATTTAAAATGACTGGAAATAATTTTAAAAATTATTTTGGACTAGAATTTGGCCGCTGCCTTGATTTCTGACCCCAGTTTTCTAATTTGTTGAATATTGCTAAATAATTGCATTTTCGCTATTTTTATTAAGATAGATATATACAATGAGATCGTGTTTTTTCAGCTTCCTACGATTTTCGAGTTTGATGGCTTAAAATTTGCGTAATAATGAGTAGATCAATAATCCGTAATAAAATTGGGGGCGCGCTTAGCCAGTTTTCGAGATAAATGCCAAAATGTGCGAATTTTTTGCAAATTTTGAGATATTCAAGTTTTGACTGGAAATAATTTTAAAAATTATTTTGGACTAGAATTTGGCCGCTGCCTTGATTTCTGACCCCAGTTTTCTAATTTGTTGAATATTGCTAAATAATTGCATTTTCGCTATTTTTATTTAAGATAGATATATACAATGAGATCGTGTTTTTTCAGCTTCCTACGATTTTCGAGTTTGATGGCTTAAAATTTGCGTAATAATGAGTAGATCAATAATCCGTAATAAAATTGGGGGCGCGCTTAGCCAGTTTTCGAGATAAATGCCAAAATGTGCGAATTTTTTGCAAATTTTGAGATATTCAAGTTTTGACTGAATACTTGATTTAAAATGACTGGAAATAATTTTAAAAATTATTTTGGACTAGAATTTGGCCGCTGCCTTGATTTCTGACCCCAGTTTTCTAATTTGTTGAATATTGCTAAATAATTGCATTTTCGCTATTTTTATTTAAGATAGATATATACAATGAGATCGTGTTTTTTCAGCTTCCTACGATTTTCGAGTTTGATGGCTTAAAATTTGCGTAATAATGAGTAGATCAATAATCCGTAATAAAATTGGGGGCGCGCTTAGCCAGTTTTCGAGATAAATGCCAAAATGTGCGAATTTTTTGCAAATTTTGAGATATTCAAGTTTTGACTGAATACTTGATTTAAAATGACTGGAAATAATTTTAAAAATTATTTTGGACTAGAATTTGGCCGCTGCCTTGATTTCTGACCCCAGTTTTCTAATTTTTTCATTACTATTCTAATATATGAAAATTCGGAACAAATCAACAATTGACTCCATCCTTTAGCATCACAGATTTCAAGTGTTATAAAACAAAAATAATTTCCGAATAGATACAAATTCCGAATTATTTTTGTTAAGTTATAATAAAACCCATTTAAACCCAATAAAACCCAATAAAACCCATTAAAACCCAAATAAAACCCAATTAACATGGTAAAACCCATTAAAACCCATGGGTTTTATAATTTTTGATTAAAACCCTGGGTTTTTCCGAACCCTGTATTCAATAATATCAATATTCAATAATAATATCATATTAAAGTACATGAGATCTTAAATAACATATATCTATCACAAATTGTGATTCACAATTAGATCAATGAAAACACTGTCTTATTACGCATAATAAGTATATGCAAAACTAAAGAACGAATCACTTCTCGAGAAGTTTGTTATGCTATATTTATTATAGGGTGAAACCCTATTATGGATGTGCCTTGTCCGTCTGTCTGTCCGTCTGTCCGTCTGTCTGTCCGTTCGTGCTCTAACTATTGAACGGATTCGAATTTCGATATGCGGTTTTCGCCATCGTGTTTCTAATTTTAAAAGTACGGACAAGTTCGAAGATGGGCATTGTAGGTCGTAAGGTCACGTCGCCACGGCGACGACGCCAACGTTCAAAGATGTCGAATTTTTTGTTTCGACCGTTTTAGACGTATTTTGGGGCGGGGATTTCAAAAATCGACATGGTTTTGACGTGCGATGACCGTGTGACCGTGTAGACGACAAAAAATGTCGAAAATGTCGAAATTTGTCGTTTCGACCGTTTTAGACGTATTTTTGGGCGGGGATTTCAAAAATCCACATGATTTTGACGTTCGATGACCGTGTGACCGTGTAGACGACAAAAAATGTCGAATTTTGTCTTTTCAAACGTTCTAGACGTATTTTGGGGCGGGGATTTCAAAAATCGACATGGTTTTGACGTACGATGACCGTGGGGATGGTATTTACGTAAAATATTTCTCTTATAAAAAGTTATCTCATGTGGTTTCACCCTATTGCTACATTTCGTTTGCAACGGTTTATTTATTTATATACATAAACAGGATTTCTGACACTTTCCTCTTATGTATTTATGTAAGTAATCGATATCGCAGAATCCGTCACAGTATATGAATATGGGAATAATTATTGCATACTGGAATTAGGTTTTAAATGTTGGTGTGCACAAATTGGGGAATACACAGTTTCTTATATACATAATTAACACTAGAGTGTGGGGAAAAATATTTTGTCGTATTGATGTCTCTATTTTTGCATGCAAGGAGGATAAACTTGCCTTCGCTGAACTGGTTGAAATATGCATACCTATACCTGGTGGGTTGACATGCCCGAGATTGTTGATTGTATTGACCTATGTCAAGTGCATTTATTGCATAAATATTATATACATATGTATGTACATGGGTACATGCATACTACTATATATTGCCAATCTTCATGTTAAATATGTACATACACCATCGAAAAATTTGAGTCCAGTTTTAACGCGACAGCGCAAAGACACGAATGGAAATACTGTATGCATATTTTACACATTTTAGATTTGCATATTTTAAGCGATGGTCTAAATAAACCAAAAATTTTATCAAGAAATGGCAGTAGCAACGGTTTCAAACAGTATGGAAAAGCTGAGCACATTCTTGGCGGTGTTGAGATGAGGGTAGGCATTCGAGAAATGCAAGTAAATCAAGTGAAATATTTTCGGATGTGCACATTTTCGGGTTGAAGGAATTCATGTTCACAATTCTAGCTACGGATTGTTAGGGGCTAGTGGATGCGGGCAAGTGTCACTCACAATATCTGTAGTCATTAGTTTTTAATGCATATTTAGCTTTACAATATAAAGTTTACATACATGGTCGAAATATAAGGTTAAATAACTCATAATTCACGTACTTATTTGTTAACGAATAGAAAAACGACCCTACTAAAATGCATCGTTGGATTGCACCAGCTCGATTATGGCAGCGTCACGGTGTTTCAAAAATCGAATCCTGGTAATCTTGGGCGTCTTTGTGGGTACATGCCTCAGGTGAGAAGTTATCATGCAAATTTAACCTACAGGATTTCATTTATACGTATGTATGCATGTCATCACAGGAGTTCGCTCTGTTGGACACATTAACGATCGCAGAAACGCTGAAATATTTTGGAATGCTTTACACCATGACTTCGGTTGAGATAAAGGAAAGAATCGAATTTCTCATCGAATTTCTGGATTTGCCGGAAATCAGTAAATTAGTTCAAGCATTAAGGTAAGATAATTCCTTGTCATGCACATGTATTACGCAGCAATTCACGCAATCCTTTGCAACTTTATAAAATCCATAAATTTTGCAAAATAAGACGCCCTTGATCTGAGTAAACAACACACATTTTAAAGCTAAGTTTCCTGATAAATATTTGCAAAAGTTTGTAAGTTTACGAATTTTGTTGTAAGAAGTTATCAAGGACTTCATGAATTGCCTTATGAAACTAAATAGTAAATAACCGTGTTATCCATACCTCAGTGGTGGGCAAAAGAGGAGGGTGTCCTTGGCGGCGGCGATGATACACAATCCCAAACTCCTCGTGCTCGACGGTAATAATTTGAGCTTATAATTAAGATTAAGACGGTGTAACTTATTGATGACCCCATTTTAGAGCCTAGCGTCGGGTTGGATTCTCTTTTAAGACAAAGGTAAGTTTTCGAAATATTTTACCGTGGAAGTTCCATACTTAAAATTCCTGTTTTCACAGGATTTGGAAATACCTATACAAAATTAGTCGTGATCATGGGACTAGCATAATAATTTCGACACATTACGTCGAGGAGACAAAATTTTGCGACAGGGTTAGTGAACTTGTATTTGATATGTGGCAAACAATATGAATTTTACTTGGAAAGTTGCTATTTACAGGTGGGCATCATGCGGGGGGGTCGCCTTCTTGCAGAGGACAGCCCAAATTCCCTACTCCGGACACACAAAACTCCAACCATTGAGAAACTGGTTTTGAAATTGTGTCAACACGACCAAAAAGTATCGAACTTTACCAGAAACTTGCCGAGATTTAAATATCTCAAAGAAGACGATATGCTGGAAGCTATCGTCTTACCGATGTCACAAGCTCAGAACATGTCAATAGAGGCCGCGTCTTCTAATCTTACTTGGGACAATGTATCAATAATCTGGGCATTAATGTGCAAATGGTTCCATCGAAATCGCAGGGATTTAAGGTGCCTTTACGCATTCTTGTGTACATACATAAATTTAAATGTATCTCATATTTTTGTAATGGCCAGGATGCATTTGCTTCAACTTTGTCTTCCAACGTTAATTGTGCTCGTAATGCAACACGTGCTGGGTCCACAACCAAAACGCATAAAACTAGGTTTGGTGCACAACTCAAACTTGAATTTTACCGACGCCCCACAAAAATTCTGTAGTGCAAACAGTTTGTCACAAGAATGTCTTTCTAACGCGGGGATTTGCAATTTCGTTGATAAATTAGATGAAGATCAATTCATTTGGGTAGCTTTTCATGATTAACATTTCGCGAGAAAAGAAATTATCGCGAGAAAATCTTAAAATTGTCAAAGGTTCCTGTAAATTCTTACGACGAGGGGCTCACATACATCAAGCAGGGCAAAACTACAGGACTCGTCGAGTTTCCGGAAAACTATGTCACACACGTAAAAAACCGAATGGCTCTTACAAATTTCGCGGATAATGCGACCATTCTTGGATCCACGATATCAATTCGATTAGATGAAACTGGTACATGAATAATATGCGCAAAATTCATACATACAGTTACATAATTCACTTAGTTTTTTCCATTTTAGACCGGATGTTGGCTTTTTGGATGAGAAAGACAATTTTTGAAAAGTACATGATTTACGCTGGAAATATATTGTCATCTTGTTCCCTTCCAAGCGATGTTAGCCGACCTCCACTTCATGTATGTGCATAGAAATATTCTATGATTTTGGCATGACCAGTTGAAATAGCGTAGTACAAATTGTCAGTGGCCGCGGAAGCCGTGGGGACATGTGGGGACATTAACATTGTAGGATAGGGGATGGAGGGGTTTATATAACATGGGCAGATGATGGAGACATCGAATAAACATGGGGACATGGTCCCTCTGTCCCCACGCTTCCGCGGCCTCTGCAAATAGTTTCATGTATGTATTTGTATTCTTTCAGTTCCGTGCTATCTACGGGTCTACAGAAATGTTTGTTACTGCGTGATAATCCGTCACTTAACAAAATTTTTCTATGTACCTTCCAGGGCAATGTTTACTGTGGCACTGCCAATCGCAGTCATACACGTGGAGGACAAAATTAGTGGACTTGTAGATAGAGACAATGTGGCCGGAGTGGGTTTTTGGCATTACCTAATTGCTACATTTTTTACCCACAGTTTAACAATTTTTATTCAAGTTGGAGCACTTATGGGAATAGTGGCCGGCTTTTACGACATGGTGATTAATGGTTCGTGGGTCGTAGCCTTGGGGTTGATGTACATGGCGTCATTTGCGGGACTGTCAGTGGGTAAGAACAAAGGGTTCTTGGGGTGAAATAAAATAGAGTTGAGTCGGGTTACGGGTCAAGCCGCCCGTGACGTAATCGAGTTCGGGCGGGTCGGGTCCAGAAATTAACCGGGTCGGGCAAGTCGGGTTTTTAAAACGCGGATCCGACTAATCTCTAATGGAAAAGTCCGAAACTATAAATAGTTGTGTTAGGTTTAGCATGGGAAATTTCTGATAAGGCTAATATTGTTGACTTTGCAAATTTTCCATCGCCCCAGCCCATGTAGATACTTTAACCCATGCATCAATGCTCGAAATTGTCAGTTACTTATGATGGTAAAGCACAACTTATCTTTCAGGATTTCTCATGAGCGCACTCTGGGATGGACTTTTGGAAAACATTTTAGTCCTTCTGTGCATTTTACTTTCTATGGTTTTTACAACAGGTACATGTCTACGATTAGTTAAGTGACGAAGTACTTAAATATGCGTATTATGGTGATTTTTTAGGAATTTACTGGCCTCTGGAAATGATGCCGTGGGCGTTTCGTCAACTGCTCAAGTGCTGGCCGACAACACTCATGGTGGAAGCGATGAGATCAATTTGTTCTAGAGGATGGGGAATTTCAAACGAAATTGTTGCCGCAGGATTTATATCAGGGGGTTGTTGGATTTGTGTTTCCTTGCTCATAACAATGTTTGCAGGAAGATGGAGACATAAATGAAATGGGGGAAATTGTACATATCTAATTAGCTTGTGATTAGATAAATAATAAAGAAGTTAGTGAAACTAATTTTAAATTTAGAAGGTAGAATTGGTAGAAAGTTAAATTAAATATCTATCGTCAATCGTCATTTGTCGATGCCATTGTTTGGTCTAATATCCAACACTGGCACATTAAATTTTATAATTATACTCTTCATACAAAGAGTGGTCTGAACCTTACAAAGATCAGTCTGGAGAACTAATCAATTTAAAACATTAAATATTAAACAGATTATCTGAAACCCGAAATTAAAATGTGTTAAATTTAGTAAAATTCGCTCGCAACGTTAAAAATTATAGATAAATTACAGTAATCCATACACTATTTATATATAATGAAGTGAAGGAGTTTTTATTACTAAATAAATTTGTTAAAAAACATTTAGCATATTCTGTTATTTTCTTTGAACAATAATGGTTCTACAGTCTTGTAATTTAACAAATATTTGAAGTGCTCATCATTATATAGACTACGAACTAAATTCATAAATAGAAAAACCTGTAATGTCAATATTCTAACAGGGTTCAAAAAATAGTTTGTCATGAACATAATGTTGCGTTAACTCGTAGATTACACAGTTATTAGTCGATGAAATTTTTTTTGAATTTCTTAAACTTTGCTTTCTGCTCCTCACCTGGAAGGGATAAATCAGATTTCATCGTCATCATTGAAGGAATTAAATGTTCCAGAGTTGTTGTTCCGTTTCCCAATATCTTGCTAAAAAATATCTGTTCAATTCCAGCCGGGGCAATCCGTCTGAAATTATATTTTTCATGTTTAAACCCTTATTCTATTATAGAATAACTATATTTTTTATTTTGCCAATATTACGAACTGATGTTATACCTTAAATGCGGGAGAAGGCGCAGAATCGAGTTGACCTTGTTGACCGGATTCCCAACCGACATCGCCACGACATGAACTTGCAACTGTTTTAGGGCTAACTTTCTGATCTCATTAATTCCATTCTGTTGAGGATATCGATCTGAAAATATACATTTACGTAGATTGTTGTATAACGATTATAAATCCCAATCGTCTCCATTTCGTCAAATTGTGTAGATTCGTTTTAATTACCGTCACTAAAGATGGCTAAAGTTTTGAGAGCAGAATATTCAAATGCATCCAAGTTGAGATTTTGAACAGTTTCTATGAACACTTGTAGTTTTGATGCATATCCCATTATCATAGTTAACTTGGAAGAAATGCAGCTTGACTGTGTGCATGGGAACAAGGCGTTAACAACGCTAGTTAGTGGAAGAATGTTGGGATACTGAGAAAGACCAACAACAAATAGGTCACTCCATGCAGATTTCATGATATAAATCTGTTCTTCAGGACTACATACAAAGTACAAAATACAGATTAGTGGTTCTACTTTAATAATGATTTAGTCAAAGTGTTTAAAAATCTCACTTCAAGGCTTGAAATGCTGGAAGGGTTCTCGCCCAAAGAACCGATAGGAGAATTAGTCGGGACGACGTTTCGCAGACATAATCCAGAGTGATGAAATCATTCTTGGGAAGTTTCGAAGCGTCCACTAGCTCAAATTTGACCCATTCTTCCGGAGTAACGTCTTGCAGGTCAAGATGAATAATGGACAAGATCTTTTCTTCTTCAATCTAGAGTTAGTGGAGGAAAGAAATTAACCAGGACTGGATAATTTTTTTGCGCTATTATTATGTGAACGAAACATGTACCTTAGTTAAAATATTAGACATCATTTCCATCGCTGTAGCCACCAGTTCTGTATCTACCGAATCGCTTTCATCCACGTCATTAAATTCTTGATCATCTGTATGTTAAGAATATTGTAGAGTACATACTCGACACATTTACAAAGTTTTCATCATACCTTGAGAACCAATGTTGGATAGAAGATAACCTGATGTGCAACTCTCACCAGCGAGGGTTCTAAAGAACGATGGAGAAAAATCAGCTTCCGTATTGGGTGACAAATTTTGAATTTGACTCTTCGACAAAGGATTTCGCTCAAGTTGAACTGCTAAAAGGTTCAATAATACAATGGTGAAGGGAATTCTATTAATTTAAAGCGTATTCATTTAGTACCTGGAGGTAGCATCCCCATTTTAAGGCATTTTTGTAATCGACAATACTGGCATTGGCGAGGTTTTGTCACCTCGCATTGTCCATCCTTACAACATGAATATTGTAATTGTTTACGGATCGAACGCTTGAAAAATCCTTTGCATCCTTCACAACTTATCGCCCCGTAGTGACGACCTAAAGAACAAATTAATTAAGAGATTCAATTAGTATCGTTGGTAAAATTAAACTTTTAAAATATACCTGTTCCACGGTCACCACAAATGACGCAAACGAGCGGGTAAGTGATCCATGGTTTGTTGTCCACAGCATCAAGCAAACTGGACAAACTGGAAAAATGTATAGTTATTGGTTCCCCGACTTCCATCCTTGCATATTCGAACTTAGTTGAGATTTTTAATTTTAGGGTCAGAACAGAACGCAGTGTTTTGAACTCGGCTGGTTTTTGTGTTTTTATTGTTGTGGACCCGGTGAAAATGGTGAATTAGGCGCTGAAGAAGTAAGGTGAGAGGTGAGACACTGGGAGTCAGGCGCAGGCGGTGGCTGCTGCCACCCATCAAGCAGCAAAAAGTGTGCAGATAAAACCATACCAAAATTCTCTATTCATTAATGTCACAATTTTATTTTAACATCATATTTCAATTTTTATCAAGTAAAAGAATGAAATAATATATAAAAACTATGATATAATATCATAGTTTTCTAAAATCGAAAAATTTCATGTTCATATATCAATGATAGATATATATGAACATGAAATTTTTCGACTTTCTTGGTGCCTGCATTGTAAATGCCTTAGTTAGGTAGCACAGGAACACGATTAGTCAGACAGATTTTGCATAGTTTTCTAACATCTAAAAATTTTATTCTTTTACTTATGGAAATTTGAAACATGATTTTAAAAAAACTGAAAAATTTGAAAGTCCTCTTTATAAATATGGTTTTGAGACTCGATAGATAGATTTAATCAGCTTTTAAACAACTTTTGTTTTCTCAGCATATTACAAACATTGCATATTTATTAATTTAGGCAAATGCAAATTCCATAGGCAACAGGCTAGTTTGTGGAAGCACTATGTAATTTCATCATCAAACGTCTCCTTCAAAATCCATACTCGGACGGTAACGTCCCCCCAAACGGTGCAGTGAGTTGGGACGGATCAATCGTTTCGTGCAAAATTGGGGCCCATATTTCTTTATTTGTTCCATAAACTTTGAGGTTTCGTTTTGTTTCAGCATCCATCACGGATTTGGCAAGATTTAGTGGCACTTCCATAAATGAGGGACCTGTGCGTCAGAAATGTTCAAAAGTATTTTAAATACAACCTGTTATGCAAGAAATTAAACTATTAAACAGAGAAACTTATCGTATTTATAAGAGTTCTTACAATTAACAATAATTACTTCTTCAGCCTGCTTTGGAAATTGAAGTTCATACGCTAGCACAATTCCGGCGTAGAATGGCGTGCCTAAATATTAAGATAAAGTTGTTTATCGAAATGCATGCAAAAATTATTATAGTTTCATAAACATGTTTTTAGTTAATCGATATAAAAATACTTCATATTTAAATAGATCAGCGAAATATGTAAATTGAGTTGAACTTGCGATTCCAACAAAATATAACTAGGTATATACTTATAAAAAATCGTACTCGCAATATTCAAGTTTTGTCTCACGTTGACCTTATCGAGGTCAATAATCACTGCAAATCTGGTCACGTTCTTTCCCTCCATTTGAAAATCGCGAACTCGAAGCCACGCTTTCTCCAACATTTTGGACGCGTAGAGAAGAAGTTTATCCATTTTTCCGGCAAGTGCGGCTTTTCTCAAATCCCAAATTCCAGAGTAAAATTGTAACACTGAATGAAGTTGTAAAACAAATTATGGTAGAATTTTCGAAAATTAAAATATTTCTTTAAAATCTCACGAGGTCTCCCGTCTTTGTTTACGCCCGTAATTTCGTACGGATAATCCCCTACAAATTCCTGAAAGTCGGAATCCGTTAATCTATCAAAATTTGTACTTTCCCGCCAAGAAAGATGATTAGATAAGCGGTTTCTGGCTCGGTCGATGTCAAGTTTCTGGCCTGAGCAAATATTCAAGATGGATTTATTATAATATCCTTAATATTGGTTTTATAACAATTTCATGTAATTACTTCGTAACCATTTGATCAAATAAATGTCGTCCTTCATGTAGTCAACTTTTATTTTTGGGAGCATTATTTCTTTAAACTGATAATGAAAATGCATAAAAAACACATACTCTCAAATCATATTAAAAAATTCACTCGGATATTTGTAACCTTGTAAATTATATTTTGCAGTGTTGTTTTACATGGTTTTACAAGAGATACCCTTGATATTTTGGAGTGGGTGTGAAAATTTGGCTGTTTTACACATTTTACACGTCACACGTGGAAACCTTTGTAAATTTTCACGGTCTACACAGTTACAAATATCGGAGTAAATTGTTAGAAAATGTGCAGAATAATAAATACTTGCCTTCGCTAACGCTGAATATTCTAATTGGGACAAGGTGAGTTCTTCATTAAACGTGCTTGATGCCTGGCTAATTGAAATTATTTGAAAAATTAGCACACAAATAAACATAACGGAGAAATTCTGAAGAAAAATTAAATATAATGTGATCATCCTCATTGTGTTTTAGCAACTAGATTTGTGATAAAGTTGCTCGAATGCGTTGAGGACAGAATGAACTTGGTCCACGTGGTGTCAATGGCTATGCCAAGGTCGATAATAATTTATATTGAAATTTCCAAAACATTGTCGTTCGTGCAGATTAATTAAATAAGTTTGTAGCAAAAACTGATCTGGAATACAAAGTACTTACTTAATTCATTCTCTCAATCTCAGAACGACATATTTACAGTGGAATTATTTGTGCTAGTCACCTCATTTGCATATTTTAACACATTCGCAAAAAACATAGAGTTCATTCAACACGGGGAAAGCCCGTATCGCTGAAAAAAATGCATACCAAGATTTATGCAAATGAGGTGATACGCACAAATAATTTCACTTATGCATGGACATGTAAAGAACTCAGGTACTTTAGGTACCTTAGCCAGTAAAGTAAACATTAATTAAACCGGACCAACACGTTTTGAGGTACCTGTAACACTTGCTCCAGTTGATGAAATTTAATAGCAAGGAACATGCTAAGAAATGAGACCTACCACAATATGTACGATATGCATAATGTTACATTGTGCATGTATTTACATAGTTATTTAATTTTATAAATTGAGCACATGCACATTAGTAGTGGACCCGGCCACTTGATCAGAAAACAATCCTACGGGAAAGTCGGATTACTATAAATGGGTAGATAAACAAATCTTGTATGTATTGTGATGTGAATTATACTTATGACGTAAATAAATAAATATGTAAATAAATATGTATGCATGTACATGTGTACGTGTTTAATGAACCTCGTATTGGTAAATTGGTATGCCTGCGATATCTATGTTCCTATATGTGCACGTACAAACTTGGCTTAAATCTATGTATGTTCATATGTACATAGGTATATACATACATACGTACTTATGTACATACATGCACATACAACATTTGTAAACAAATATGTCAATATTTAATCCGCAATTATGTGGACCATACAAATAAGAGATAACGTTACTCAATTACAGTTTGTTCCCCATAATTGCAGAATTTCTATCAGTAGCATACTCGTTATCCATGAATTTCTGCCATTGATTTTCAATAAAATTCTGCATGAAGCTTTGTAAATAGTATTAATTTGTCACATTTAAACTGTATATTAGATATGCATGCATGCACATATGTATAAGCCGTAAAAATTTACAAAGCAAGATTAATATGCAACTCCCTGCTTAACAACACGCATACAAATATTTGGTAGAAAAGGGCGTACGTGGTTGTCTCTGGGTAGAAAAATGACCCACAAACAAATAAGTCGATATGTGCATTTATGAACTAACAGGTGTACAAAGGTGCACGTTGTGGTTTCCTTTCGGAAGGAAAAGTTATTTGTGTCATGAAAACAGATTTAAGTAATGACTTGGGTACACTTTTTTTAAAGGCCACGGACTAACAAACCTCAAGAACATGCATCATTCCTCCAGTATTGATTTAACAAAGATATATATTCTTTCAATATTATTTTATCGTATTCTTCCTCCACAAAGTAAACCCGTGAATGCAATAAGCATTAAAATGGGAATGAATCAATAATCCCAGAAAATTGATATGGTTTGATCATCCCGTCAGCGTGTGCAATATTTAAGATTATTCTTCCACCAAACAACAAGCTGTCTGCTTACACACCCACAGAAATCTGTTTACTCATTAAATTTCTTCACTCCAGTTCGACAAGTCCATCGTCATGCTTAATCCAATCCAAGTGTTTGGCAAGAATGCACTCTAAATAATGTGGTAAGAAAATTCACCCAGCTCTTCCACGATTTATCGTCACTGAACGGTAGCAAGAATTTTCTGTATAAAATTATCATCATGTGATGAAAAATGTGTTTTTTGTGTCATACAGTGTTTCGTTGCTTTCGGGTTTGCTGCATTTCTTTCACGGCAAAGTAAGAAACGCAATAAATTCAAGGTGCACGAAACTGCAAGAAAGCACACTAAATATGCGCCATCTAGTGCCCTATGAACTACAGAGGCGGGAAGTAGTTTCTTGCAGGTCAAAATAGCTGCAATAAACCAATTTCTTGCCGTAATTTCTTATCAGTGATTACTTGCACCCGAAACACTGCATATGTAATTTTAATTCCGTGCAAGCTTGCATGGTTACCGTTTGGTGACAAGTCTTCACCACAGCTTCACCACAGGGAAAATTTGAGTACCACTTTATTAAGGGTGTATCCAAATTTTGAGTGATATTTATTACACTGATAACTTGAGTGAGATGCACTGTCCCATATTCAAATTATGTACGATTGAATTTTCTTACTGGATCTGCGTATTGTGAAGATTTGGATATATTTTACGTGTTGTGATTGAATTGAAAGAGCGAAAGGTCAACTTGAGCGATCAAAAATATGAAGCACGAGATGCGATAAATTAAATCTGACGTGATACTATTACGTAAGTTGGGCGAGGAAAGACAGATATTGAGCAATTAGCCTTATCCAGGACAGATTCTGAACAATATTTGTCAGTTGATGAGCATATTTCTTCAAGGAAGGAACGAACCCAAGTCGTGGATTAAATCTGAATTGATTTTATTTGAATTTGAATTTATCCAATCAAAAATTTAGCATAATGTCAAAAATTAAGTTATTTTCGGGTTCCTCGAACGGCGAGTTGGCCCAATTGATCGCATCTCATCTCGGAATTCAGTTAGGAAAGACGAAGGCTGCTAAATTCTCAAATTTGGAAACAAGGTACATACATTTTTTTCATAAATATACATAATTCATTTCTGATTAAAATTAATTCGCAAATTGGCAAAAATTGTAGTGTCGAAATTTTGGAGAGCGTTCGAGGCGATGACGTTTTCATCATCCAAAGTGGGTGTGGTGCCGTTAATGACAACATTATGGAGTTGCTGATTATGATCAGTGCCTGCAAAGGGGCATCTGCTGCCCGTGTTACAGCAGTAATTCCGTGTTATCCGTATGCCCGACAGAATTCGAAAGATAAGGTGAAATGTGCAAAATTACTTATTTTTTGTGAAGTATGTAAATATTTGCAATGTTAGTGCAAAATAAACTTTACACGGTAATTTATTTACATTTATGCAGAGTCGTGCCCCCATAACAGCCAAACTTGTGGCCAATATGCTGGGCGTCGCTGGTGCTGATCACATAATCACCGTAGATTTACACGCCTCCCAAATTCAGGGATTTTTTAACATCCCAGTCGACAATTTGTATGCGGAGCCCGTAATTTTGAAATGGATTAAGGAAAACATTCCTAATTGGCAGAAGGCCGTGTTGGTGTCGCCAGACGCTGGAGGAACCAAGAGGTAAATTAGAGCAGAAGTGGATTATTAAGATTATGATTATTAAGTATTTTATTGTCATGAATAATTCTTTTAAACTCATTACGAGTTCGTATTTTCACATTTCACATTTTCACATGCATTGGAAATTTTTTGCGACCTAAATACGAACCCTAAAAATTCGCAATAAGTTCGCTAATAATTTTTTAAGTAAATTTTGAAATTTTTTTGGGGTCTTTCGTTTACAGCGAACTTGTAAGTTCCCATAGTTAAATAGCTACATATTACAAAATATTTACATATTTAATACTGCAAAAAACATATTCTAGTTGCACCATTTGAAACCTACCCTTAAAAATATGTACTGGAAACTTTTGTTGCAATCTAAGGAAAAAGTCATATTTACAGGAGTCCAAAAAAGTATTGATTAATTATTAATTATTCTTAATTATTTATTTGATCGTTAGGGTGACATCACTGTCAGACGGGTTGGATCTCGACTTTGCCCTAATTCATCAAGAAAAAGGCCAAGGAAACATTAAGGCGTCCATCGTCCTCGTCGGAGACGTTGCTGACAAAATCAGCATAATGGTAGACGACATGGCCGACACGTGTGGAACGATTTGTCGCGCAGCGGCAAAGTATGTATTTTTTTATTTAGTATAGAATAGTCATTTGACGGAGATTTTGAAAAAAAAATTAAAATTTTTTACAGATTGCAAGAAGCCGGATCTTCAAAAATCTATGCCATCCTGACCCACGGAATTCTATCGGGGAAGGGAATTTCAAGAATTAATGCGTCCTGCATTGAAACCGTGGGTGTGACGAATAGCATCCCACAAGGCGGACATATCCAGGAGTGTGCCAGGGTCAAGGTGCGTACTTTTAATTGTGATGATTAATTTCGAAAAAAATTGGAGTTTCATTTGCAAACTTTATACCTTTTTCAGTGCATCGACATCTCTCTCATGCTGGCGGAGGCGGTTCGTCGAACGCATAATGGAGAATCAATCTCACAACTTTTTACAAACGGTGGATTTTAAAGAAGTAAAAAAAAACAAGGAAACGTTATTGTGCAAAGTTAAAAAGTGCAAATTTTAAAATTACGAAATTTATTAGCCCGGATTGATCATGTTGTTAATATAGACAAAATCAGACCTGAACGTAAATAAATGTACTTCCATATATGCATACGCGTACTTAGGATTGAATTCGTATTAGATATGTACATATGTGCAAATCACTTAATTGATGACGTAAATAAATTTTCTTGGAATTAGATAATCACAAAATTTCTTTATTGCCCTTTTAATTTTCGTGCAGCCTTTTTTATCAAAATTAACTTACACAATGCAATAATACTAATAATAATTTAATAATAATAATAATTAATAATAATTTGTAAATGGGGTGTATAGAATGAGTCAACCACAAGGGTTTTAAATTATACAGGTCTTATCTTGTCACATTTATATATTTGTTAATAACAATAATAACTTAAAAAAGTAAGTAATAATTTGTTTGGTTCAAATATTTTAGTCAATCCTCAAAATTTAGTTTTTGAAAAATAAATCTTACCTACTTTGCAAACAGTTACATAAATATTTTGATTGATATGTTTGGCCTGCCTTCATAGTTTCTCGCCTAAGTATTTTTAAAATAAATTTTAAAAATGCAAAATTTTGTATTTGATGATTTAAAATATTTGTCTATGTTATACGCAATTTAGTGCGTTGCTTAATTTACATAAACCCGTTACTTTCTCATTTTAACTCAACTAAGCACTTCATTGTACAGCTTTCATAAGTAAATAAATATGTAGACTTTTATGTAGGTAGAGTTACAGACAAAATAGTATCTACTTATTTTAAATATACTTTGCTGTGACGCAAGTAGGTAATATCATGTTTAACTGTTATTGTAATGTAATCATCTGTAAATATATGTATAATCGGGGCAAAAATTATGGTTGCGGAATTATGTTTAATTGCCGAATGCACAAACAACTTATTTCAGTAATGAGTAAATTTTTAAAGCGACCACATAACGAATCCATGACCCAGAAACGAATTCGATTTTTGATGTAAATACGTAGAAAATTTTATCAGCGACTTAGCAGTCGACAAACGCAGTTCACAAAGTAAATTTCTACTTTTTTAACCCGACGCTCGCTTAGATTTCTGGAAAAATGTATACTAAAAATCTTGCAAAGATTCTCCATTTTTCTCTCATGCTTCCATCTACCATAGGAGTGACCAGCCTGGTGTTTAATCAGAATAAAAAAATATTTCACATCACACCCTCATCGAGAAGAAGGCTGGCAGTTTTTACCTTAATTTCTATCAGCCTTAACGTCTTCGGTATAATTAGGACGTTAGAACTTGTCTATTACGATGGTGGATACAAAAGTCCTCATTTAGGAATTTGTTTCATATGCTCGTTCGCCACGGTTATGGTCAATACGACCTTAATTTATATGAACTTGCAACAGGACGAGATTTGTCGCATATTGAACATGGTTCTAAGTTACGGTTCTCAGTTTGGGCGTAAGTAATATTTCAAAAACATTTCAAATCCGTAATTTTTTATCGTTTTTATAAGTTCTTGTCGTTTTTTATAAATATTTTACGTATTTATTACTAAAAGGGGTCCTGATGCAACATGATTGAACCATATGGTAGAAATCACTGTCAACTGTGACGAATTCTCCATAAGTCGACAACAGCTCTAATACATATGTATTGTATAAGTATTCTGCATAATTGTTTTTACAGAGATAATTCTGCAGAAAATTTCGAGGGGTTTTAGATATTCTGCAGAATCGTCTGTGCATAATCTCTGCATTGTTCCGCATAATTTTCTGCACAAATCACTCTTCACAATTTTCCTACAGAATATTGAGCAAAATATTTGCATGAAAGTATCCAAAATTTCAACCAAGGGAACAGTTGAGAGGATTTAGTTTTTCGCCAAAATTGAAAAGTGACAATAATTTATGTAATTCGCTAATCCTTTCAGGGGAATGGATGACCCCTCAGTACAATCCTAACAGGATGGAAAGCATCTCAGGCAAATTTTTGGACGTCCTTATCTTATCGATTTGGCTAATGTCGCCGGCTCCCTTGTCTAACACACCGATGTATTGGAATCAGCCATACTTACCGTTCTTTCTACCCTCACTCCTACCCCCGGCGGAGGACGATAAAATGTGGGACTTCGCCATAACGCATAACTACTGGGTCAAAATTAGCTATGCTGCTTTCAATACCTTTTACTCGATAGCAGTTGGTCAACTGTTCCTGGTAGCTGCTGTCTTCCCATCGCTGTATACGCGTAAGTTATCTATGAATTTCATGTTGATAGACATTTTTTTCTTATTTTTTTATGAGGCTCCGTCCGACACGTAAGTATGTATCACGGTGTTTAAAATTTACCACCGAATTATTAAAGTAATTTTATTCCCCAAACCTCGAAGAAATTTGTAGTACTTAGATATCTATTTACTTAGATATCTATTTACAGCCTAAAAAATAAGTAAAATTTGGTGACACTTTTGTTACCAACTTATTTTAAGTAACCATATGTTTTCTTAAATTTTATAGTAACCATCCTGCCCCTGGTTAAAAATGAATTTCGATTAAACCATGGCAACTCCAAGTACAAGTGGAATACTTACAAAGTCCTGCGTTCCGTGACCTACCTCCCCAAAGAGTACAACAACGTCCAACTAATGCACAAACAAATTAATCGAAGCATTACTTACGTCGTGATGGTGATGCATTGGGAATTTCTGCAAATTATTCTGTCCCTGAATTTCATCCTACTAAAAAATTGGAACTCGCTAGACATATTTTCCAAAGTAGGAAAATTTATCATTAGTTTCAAAAAATTATGAACTTTATTATTTATTTGCAAGTTTCTAAAAACTATTTGCAGATCCAATTAGTCATAATGTCGGTGATGTGTATGATGGCGTGGACATGTGGCTTAGAAATTATCGGGCGTTTCCACCAAATGTCGATAACCACTCTGAGATCTTGGGAGAATTTGATGTTTCGAAGGGTCGAAGAGAAAAAATATTTCAAAAAGTATGCTAAAACGTGCCAGCCATTAGTTGTTGGTCTTCGTGGGGTGTTTACGATCAAGAGACTTACCGTCTTGAAATTCACCCGGGCTGTGGTCAAGGGAACCTTTAAAGCGGTACTTACAATTGGAAGGAGATGAAATATTTAATCGAAAGTGAGTTGTACGCAAATTTATTGCCTAGAGCTGTAAATAACTAATTATGCTGCTAAATTCGTAAATATTACCAAAAAAATTTGCAAGTTTGGAATTTCATAAACTTTTTTAAAGTTTTTAAAGTTTTAGAAAATTTTACAAGCATTCGACTTCATTTGTCGTATTTGATTTTTTGTGGTCACCTCTATGCTTTATAGAGGTACAAATTGTCCCCTAGTTTGCGGTTTAGTGTGAATATTATGTATTTATGTGTTCATACCTGTGTTTAATTAAGTAATCTGTATACATACATATTTATGTAAATATGTTGGATTTTGCAAAAATGCTTCGGCCGGACGATTAGACTGCGCAAATAAATTGAGTAAGATATTCTGTACTATCTATTGATCTATCGATCCACTTGTTAGTAATGAGTCAAATTATGCACGATTTGCGCTCAAGTGGCATCCACTTCACGGACATCAATTGACACCAGTCCCCACGACCAGGTGACATTGACATAGTTCTGATTACGAGAAGGAAATACTTCAACTTTGCACATGGCATACATGGTAATCATGCAGCATTTTTTGGGTTGCCGAAGTGATGCTGCGTTTAACACGTGGACAAATTCCCAAAGCCGTGTGATTATCGACTCATTTCATATGCTAAATATCCAAGAAAAACATCACTTACGAGTATTTATTAAGCTTCCTCAACACCAATTAATCGAGATTTTTATTACTATTTGTGACCATGACCATATCCATGCAAACCTCTTGTTCATGGAAGATGATGTTGATTGCTGTCGTTAAAGTGAGTGGCAGTTAATTAAACAATGATTGCATTATTGTCGACATGATGTTCTTTAAGTTTGACACATTCAATCAATATTGCGAAATATTTTGTACGGTTGATTTTTCTATCTGGTTTCGATTTAATCTCTCGGCCCAACTGAGCATATGTATTTTGCGCACGAATTTTCTATATCCTGAGTTATATGTACATAATTATATTGTGTATAATATGCAAATATCATAGGATTGCTAGCTAAAAAGTAGTGTCGCATACCGGCTAACTTCTTATCTTGCTTATTAAGTTGCAACTGGCGACTTTTCCGTTTGCCACCTATAAAACCCTTGGTAAAACTTTGTCCAAGTCATTCGATTGATCATACAGTTTTCTACTTATGATCAGAGTTCAAAATGAAATTCTTTCAAGTTATCGGCTTCTTTGGCATACTTGTCTCCATTGATGGTATATAAATATATAAACTAGAAGATTCTAAGAATAGGAAATCTAACAAGATTTTATTGTCACTTTCTAGCTCTTTGGTGCCATGATTGTTTTTTCCTACAAAATTACGCAGGCTCTGACCCTAACTGTTATCCAAGTGTTCCAAGTTTAACCAATTCTACTTTCTGTCCCGCCAGCCGAATCGACGAAACTGGACCCATTATTAGTAAGAAAAATTGACCGTTCTCATAAATCGTCAAAATATAATTAGTGTATACATATACAAAATTTCACCACTCTTCGTCAATGCAGAAATAGATGCGGGGTGGCTACGGGCACCACAAGCAGCTTGTATGACCGCGTTCGGACTACATAATGGTAACGTAATTATCGGTCGTCATTGCGGTGTATTCGAAAGCAGCCATGTCGACACTTGTAACAGGTATTACGGGTACTCGTTTACATTTCCTAACGGGACGGTTATCACTTTCCCTGCAAATTCTACCACCTCCATGATCTCATGCATATGCTCGGATGATAATTGCAATGTGCACGACCTTCCCGATGTGCTACCAACAACGACCACCGGCCCAACGATGACCACGACCTTCGCCACCACCCAAACGACGACCACCACGCGCCCAACGACGACCACGACCACTCCAACGACGACCACTCGTCGAACCACCACCTTGCCGCCAGGGTTACACTGCTATACCTGCTACTCAATAGAGGGCGTGGCTGGTTCATTACCAGCATGTGAGGACGACGGAGCATCTATGCCTTCCAGAAATTGTGGCGATGAAGAAGATTGGGGACGACAGTCCATCCCAAGTGTTTGTAAGACTTATGTATAGTGGCTTATGTAAGTTTTGTTACGGTTCACCTAATTTACAAAAAACTCACATTTTCGGCGATACGGATTTTTTGTGTTGAGCAAGCGTCTCTCGCTAATGCGTCAGAATATGCAAATGATGTGAACCGCAACAAGAATCCCGTAGTAACTGATAATTTTTATGGATCTTAAAAATGTCTATTTTAATTTCAGCGATTTTCTATGACCCCGCTGTTGCAAAGGATGACCGTGATGGAACTTTACAAAACCCTAAAGTCCTGTGTGGAACGGGGCGAGGAACTTGGGTGAACAATGGGAGTTCCGTGGTTGTCCGAGGGTGTGGTTTGTTTGAGAGCAGGTATGACAATACGTGCAGCCGAGATTACAGTTGGAGGGTTCGATACCCGAATGGAACTGTGCTTATCGAGTTTCCAGGAAATACTTCGAGCGCCTTGTACACCTGTTTTTGCTCCAGTAATCACTGCAACGGTGGAAGTGTGATGGAGGTAATGGTTGGCATGGTAATGATGTGTGTACTCTTGTCAGGGTTTTTTGGATGAAATAAGTATTTACAATAAATTTTATTGTTTATGAAGTAAATAAAATTAGTTGTTTGGGTATTTTGTTTTTGCATAACTAATTAATTAGTGTTACAATTGCATACAGACGTAGTATTCAAGCATGAAGTCACAACTTTTGATGAGTTAGGTAGTCGCAAAATTACTATGTAACTAGACCATTAGTGTATCCATGTCCTGCATTCCAGTACAGCTTGATAGTGAAGACCCTTTTGGAGAAAAAAAATCGTAAAAAAATTCATTCGGCGAAAAAAAATCACTCATTCCCCAGCATTACTGAGCCAGGCGACTCGTTTGCACAACGCAATAGCTAAGTTAACATGTGTTTGATTTTATTCATTGCTAAAAATTTACATGTGGGATGTTTTTATCGAATTTTTTATCAAAATTAAGTGACTGAATATTTTGGATATACACACATTTTATGTCACGTCATGTTTAAACTGATTATTAATTAATAACTGATACATTGGCGTGTTTATTAATGAATGTATATGTAGTTCTTAGTTCTCATGAATATGCTCTGAAGATACAATAACCAGTTTATGAATTATACATTAAACTAGAAATTAAGGTAAATAAAACAGTAGTCTAACTTCTTGGAAAAATAAAAACCTGTTCTATGTAAGCAAAGGACAACTTTAATTGGGGTATTATAAAGATAAACTCGTGCATATTTTTTATTTATATATGTACGCATGTACGAATTCATGCAGTATTTGTATAACATGCCCCCTTCATGATTCAATATCAATCTCCGATCATCCACCACATTCGCCAGTACAAACATGTTTCTGTCAAAGAAATTGCCAATATTTTTCGCTCTATCATTAATCTACTTTTCGACTAATTGTGTTACTGGTGAGTATCTGATTTTAAACGTGTCAAATATTCATATTTATCTATAGTTACGCAAAATTGCATGCAAAATTTAGAAGCAAGTCGATCCGAAGATAAGTTAATATCAGATCTCCTCGATAAGCTCAACCTTCTTGAACGACCTGTTGAAAATTACCATGACGTTTTAAACGTGTCAGTCGGGTTAACCTTAATGTCCATCATCAACGTGGTAAACGTATAAAGTTTATGGTTTTTGTATGAAATAAAAAATATGAAAGTAATATGTACAGTTTATCCCATTCCCAAATTTAGGACATCGACAAGGAAACGATCGACCTAAACATTTGGGAAAGTTTGGAATGGAATGACTACAAATTACGATGGAGCAGAGAAAACTATGACAATATTTCTTCCTTGAGAATTCCATCGCATCGTATTTGGAGCCCGGATATTTACATTAGTAACCAGTAAGGATGCACTGTTAATTGATAATAGATTCAAATATACACTCCTTACTAGTACTGATTTGACGATAATTTCTCACCGGTTTTGTGGAAGGTTGTTTCTGAATTGTAAATTGTTCATTACCACCACATTACTAAACGGTAATATTCCCTTTATTACCGTGGCGGTTGAGTCGTATCGTACGTACTCCGGTCAGTAATGAGTTAATTACAGTTTTATAAGAATGTGTTATGTAAAAATGTACATACATGAATTTAACACGTACATTTGCGAAATCAACTAAGTTCTGGTTTACTTATCAGCGGTCACGACAGTTTGGACCCCTTCTTCAAAACTTTATCCGTCGTAAATTACAATGGAACGGTGTCCAGCATTCTACCCGGAGAAACTACGACAACGTGCAAAATGGATTTGAAAAAGTACCCGTTTGAAAAATTAGAGTGTGAGATTAAGTTGTTGTCCTGGACGTATGATGGATCTTTGGTAATTAGTAAATACATAGTAATTATGTACATATGTAGCAATCTGTTACCGAGCAGTGAGCATAAATTTGTTATAAATGGGTGACAAATTACAATGTACACATTTACATATTTAAAAATTTAGTAGAGTTACGTATTTACATACATACGTAAAAATGTTGATAATATCCAAATTTGACAAAATTTCGAAAAATTTGATTGGTTGTCTATGTTACCATTGTATGCAAGGATTATTTTTTATACTGAAATTTCAGCTCGATTTGATAATCAATGGGGAAGAGGGAGATATATCCAGCTTTAGGCGTCACCCTGAATGGGAAGTACACGGTAAACAACTAGTGAGACAATTGTTCGACGTTTGACATAATTACAGTACCTAATAAGTTACCCTCCTGACAATTTACAGGATTTCATGCTAGAAAGACTACACTCTCCTATGCATGTTGTCCAGAACCGTATGTGGATGTAGCGTTTACGCTAATGATACAACGACGAGGTGACCAAATTTTGGCGTCTGCCAGAGTGATGAACTCTGTAATATACGGGTTTCTCATCCTCAGTATGATGCTTATGCCGAATTCTGGACTAAGGATCTTATTTGGTTCGTAAAAGAAGCAGAATTTTTTGTCAGCTTCAATTAAAGGGGTCCATCTTTGCATAGCTTTTGGTAAAAAAAGGGCAAGTTAAATGCATAAGTTGATACAGATACTCAGTTTGCGAGATTTTGCTTTTTACTGGAAAACCAAAATATTTTTCAAGCATTTACCAAACAACTGGAAAGTTTTATTTTGTAGGAATATTTCCCAAACTTTTGCAATATGAGTTGCGACACGAAATATCATTGACGTGAACACGCCTTGTAAAATGTGTGATATGACCCCTGAAATATTTCGATAGGATAAAGTGTTCAAATAATCGTATTTTTTTCTGTAGCTTTGCTTGCCATGTTACTCAGCAGTTACTGCAGTTTGCAATTTAATCCTCGCTGCGGGAAATATGAGCCACCGGAAATTGGTACTAATAATAATTTCACATATATTTAAACAAGTAGTTTTTGACATTTCAATTTCGAACCTATTTGCAGTCCTATATTACAATATCGTATTCTTGATAAGCTTCTTGGTTTTGATAACAAATGTGATTGTTTACAACTTATTCAATAAAATTGGTCAAACTCCAAGTTGGGTAAGAAATTAGTATTAGCAATTAATTTTTACGATTACGAAGTTACCAATAATTGTATATTTATGTATATACTTGGCATCAATAGATTACTAAATCATTGGCAAGGGTTCCTCCATGGATATCCCCTGATCGCGTGGATGATGAAAGTAAGATGAACGAGTTAATTGGAGATCTTGGTAATCGTGAAGGAGGAGTTGTAAAAAGAATGAGTGATTGGCAATATCTGTCAATGTTGGTAGATAAAGTGGTTTTTGCATTGTGGGTGGTCATTCTTGTCATCTTCCACTTTATCGCATTTCCAACATTTTAATATGTACACCAAATATGTATGCTGTATGACAAGTAATAAATACCTATTTTGTTGTACATAACTCGATCATGCATACAAATTTTTATTTTTATATTCCTTTGCTCTCCATAGCTTCATTATGACTGAATAAAGTGACAAAACTAAAAATGGTTTAAATATGGATGTTATGCACAAGCAAATTTCTTTCAACCAGTGCTCACCAAAACTTTGTTTCTCATTTTGTCTTTCCCGTTTGCCAGCATCTCAAGTAAATTTTAGATCCAAGTGTAAATGAAAATGAATTATAAGCACAATTCTTCCCTTTTCGTTTGGATTTTTGTCGTCGCGCTTGTGATTACTTCGGGTAATTCTTACGCATTAAGTTCACAGGCTGGAATTCAAGCTCGAAAGGCTAACGGGTTGGGTGACGGGGAAATTGTTGCACGTAACATCAAAAATTCGAGCCCGAAAATTTCCAACATTGTCACCTGGAGCGTTTCATCGATATTGACAGACGGAAATTGTGCAAATATTTATTCGAGTGATAACTTCACTGGGTGGGTTTCGCGCTTGCAGGCCCCCAACAAAATTTATTCATCCTTTCCTACAGAAACATTTCAATTGTTTGAAAACTATTTCACTAAACCGAGTGTTCGTATTCAACCTATTAGACCCTGTTTCAAAAAATGTGACGAAAGGAATTGACAGAATGCGAAGTCCAATAGCGTCGAACCGTCGAACTCTTCAAAAAGGTATGGATTACAGTTTGCCTAATAACTTTACTTAAATACTTGAGATGACTAATGTGATCAAGAAATAGAATCTATATAATAATTTCGAAAAGTCCGTCCCGTGAAATTTTCCGTGACATTCCTGCGTTCTGATTGATTGCCGGCTTGCTGGCTCCACCAATCACAGCACGGCTATAATTATGGTTACAATTTGAGTTACAACATCTGGTACAACATTTGGTACAACATTTGATACAATATTTGGTACAACAATTGGTACAACAATTGGTACAACATTTGGAACAACATTTGATACAATATTTAGTACAACATTTGGTACAACATTTGGTACAACAATTGGTACAACAATTGGTACAACAATTGGTACAACAATTGTACAACAATTGGCACAACAATTGGTACAACAATTTGTACAACAATTAGTACAACAATTGGTACAACAATTGATACAATAATTGTACAACAATCGGTACACAATTGGTACAACAATTGTACAACAATTGGTACAACAATTGTACAACAATTGGTACAACAATTGTACAACAATTGGTACAACAATTGTACAACAATTGGTACAAGGTAGGGTACAAGTTTGGGTACATCTTCAGTTACAATTTCGAAAAAGTTAAAACGTTAAACACAATCCTTAGCAACGTTAAAAAAATTCTTTAGCAACGTTAAAAAAATTCCTTACCAACATTAAAAATATTCCTTGGCAACGTTAAAAAACTCCTTAGCAACGATAAAAAAATTCCTTAGCAACGATAAAAAAATTACTTAACAACGTTAAAAAATTCCTTAGGAACGTTAAAAAAAATTCCTTAGCAACGTTAAAATTTCGTTAGCAACGTTAAAAAATTCCTTAGCAACGTTAAGAAAATTCCTTAGCAACGATAAAAAAATTCCTTAGCAACGTTAAAAAATTCCTTAGCAAAGTTAAAGAAGTCCTTAGCAACGTTAAAAAAATTCCTTAGAAGGCCGGCAACCAATCAGGATGCAGGAGTGTCGTAGAATATTGAACGGGACTTTTTGTAGGTTTAATATATTTAGATGTAGTATTTTTCCTCTGGTATTATAATTTCGACACAGATTAATACATCACATTATATAATGCTTTCATCTAATGATTTATGTTTTTTGGCTTAAAACTTTAATTCTGGACCGTCTTTAAGACGGGCTTATAGGCTAGTTAAGGTATAATTTAAATCCATATGAATACATAACAAAGTTTATGCATTAAAAATATTTTTGAGTAACTTGGTAATTAACTAATATTTGAACCTTGAGAAGGACCTGATGAAGCAATGATGTAAAGGGTTGGCAAGATATTTTGGTCCATACATAGTATGCAAGCATATGTCAGAATTTTATGCAGACAACATTCAAATTCCTATTTATATCCTCCAACATGTTTCTAGAATTATAATTTTCAACAATTATAATTAGATTTTTGTATTGTAATCTTCACAAGTAACGAGTCAATAACCGTTAAGATCAAGGGTAACGCATGTTCTTATCTTCCTTTGCGAAGAAGAAATTTGAGGTCCATAAGAATTTATGGAGATGCGAATTCCTGCATCGAACTGCACGATGACATAAATTGCGTGGGACGATCTACTGAACTAAGGAGGAGAGCTTCACCACCTGCCCCTCTCAGATCTTGATGTGCTTTGCATATGTGGTAGGGTCCTATGAGTGTATTATAACCCTGAAGTGGTTTGACTCCATGGCCACATTTGCGCCCGCCACACCCACTCAAAGGGATGAAAACCACAAAAGTTACCAACTTCAAAAATCCACCAAAAATCCAATTTTGATCGGATTTTGATAAAATTTACATTTTTGTAATCCCATATACTTGTTTCATCATATCCAGTAGCAATCTCAACTTTTTTGAAATTCTCGAAATTTTCGGGCATTTTCGGGCTGATGAATTATTCGAAAAAATTCAAAATTTCGAAAAATTGAGATTGCTACTGGATATGATCAAGCAAGTATCTGGGATTACAAAAATGTAAATTTTACCAAAATCCGAGCAAAATTGGATTTTTGGCGAGGGTTTTTGAACAAGTGAGAACATGGATTTGTTCGTGTTTTTGGCGCCTTTGAGTGGGTGTGGCGGGCGTAACTGTGGCCATGGAGTCAAACCACTTCAGGGTTTTAGTACACTCATGGGGCACTACCACATATCCTAAGCACATCAAGATCTGAGAGGGGCAGGTGGTGAAGCTCCCCTCCTAAGACCTGGATATCCCGATCTTCATAATTTGGACGTTTGGACCACGAATGCAAAATGTGTTCCTGGCTTCCCGTGTCATGTCCAACTTCTAATGCAGGGATAACCAGGGGTTGAATTGACTGGTGATGGACATCTGCATGTGTGGCGGAGGGAAAAGTGGTTGCTTATTCATCACATGCCATTGAAGGGAGAGACTGGTTGTTTCGTTCACATTTTCATGTGACACGGGGTGTTTCTATTACTCTCTCTCTTTCTTTTGCGCCTTCTTTCACTCTCTCTTTCGTTTGCACTTTCTTTCACTCTCCCTCTGTCTTTCGTGTTTTGTTGCACTCTCTATCTTTTTCTTTTGTGCTCTTTCACTCTCACTATCTTTTATGCTTCCTTTCTTTCTCTCTCTCTCTGTCTTGTGCTTTCCTTCTTTTGTGCCTGCTTTCCATCTGTTTTGTACTTTCTTTCTTCTCTCTTTTCTGTTTTGTTTTTCTCTCTGCTTTTCTACTTTTCTCTCTGCTTTCTCTCATCCCCCGCAAAAAAAAACATCAGTAGAAATATTTATTTTATAAAAAAACTACAAGGAATGTTGTCTCCTCCTGAAGATGACAACGTCCTCAAGTGGTAGGGGGCGCCAGGCAGGTGTCTCAGGGTCTCGCTTCACGCGACACTCGTACCTCTTCGGCAACGTCGGCCGTGGGAAGTTGGCAGCATGGAAGGTGGAGGTGGTGCCTGGGTTAGAGTGGCGGCGTGTTATGCGGCCTCGGGATCTGCTTCTGCGGATCCTCCCCTTGCCCGCCACTGCATAAAAAATGTTGAGGAGTTGGGTAGGGATTGAGAGGATATTTACTCTCTCTCCCTGCTCACCTTTTCCGTTTCAGTCACGTTCTCGGTCGAGTTCCGCTTTCTGCTGGGAATCCTCAGACGTGTTCTGCGGTTTGTGGGGTGAGTACTTGCTGCGGTAAGTCCTCCCCTTCTCCGCTGCAACAAAAACAAAAGCGAGCTGAGATGGTGAGGGAGGATTGAGGGAGATTCGAGTCTCTCTCACCTTTTCTTCGTATCTTGAAAGATGATGGAATGGGGGTACACTCCCACTCACTGTGATCCATTTTGAATTTATAATTTTGTTTTTATTATAAAATTATATTTATTACAGACAAACAAAAGGAAGTGTGGTAGGAATGGCGGTTGGTGGTGATGGTGCTGGTGAGGAAAGTCTTCTCACTGCAGTGAGATTATCTCCTTATGCGTCGATCCAAGGAAACTTTAAATGGGGGTTATCTAAATACTCCAAATGTAGTATCGCCAAAGTTGAACGATGGCTAGCCAAATATTCTCGATGTTAAGTAGGCAATAGATGAACGAATTTGTCCACTTTGGCGTTAGCCCCCATATACCCTCGCAGAAAATATTTAAATTGATGAGATAATTATAACCAGTCGTATAGATATCCAGTAGTGTAACATTTGCCGTCTCACATTCAAAACCAGCATCCCACAACTGTCGAATACTACCAGGAACATGCTATAATTTCGGGTTTTAAACCCGTCTTCCAGATTCTTATCCACAATGCTCACTTAGATGTAGCTGGTGAAGGTGATGTGGACGGCCTATTATCCATTCGGATGCCGCCATAACGCAAAATAGAGTCGATAGGCGCCATTGTTTTCCGGATTATCATATTACCATAATGGTCTTCATCTTTTACGCCTCGACTTTTCAGACTTTTGTCATACACTGTAATAGTTGAAGGAATGTGGCCAGTATCGGTGTGAACTTATAAATACCTATTTGTACTGAACCGAGTATGGCACATAAAAATTTGTCGATGACTATGACAAAATATGTTTATGTAAAACCAACGTTACTTCAATGATCGATTTACTAGTGGTGCCAAGATAAAATATGAACACTTATATTAATGTTTGATCTTTAATTGGATTTGAGCATTATTTAGATCGTCATTGATGGCATCACATTTCTTGCACGCAAAAGATGGGTTGGTGGTGTATCTGGTCATGTAATAAGTTTTCCAGTGGTAAAGTGAGTCAAATTTTTTGCGAACGCAAAATCTATCTTTTTGGCCTTTCTCTGACAAACTACCACCCACGAGTAGTTTGACCCACAAGTGCGAGCCACCTAATCTCAACCTGCCCCCTGTGGTGCGGGAGTCAGAAAAGCAAACGTACTGTAACGCAGCAGAGTAGCTGCGCAACCCCTTTCTTAGCAGACTCGTTCCCCAATAAATGAGTACTTCTTTGTGAGCAACGGTGTAGTACAGTATAGGCGGGAAGTCTTTCCACCCTCATCATTTTTCCATTTAAGGCGTTATATTTCTCGAGAAGCTTGAGGAAATGAACTGCAATTTTGCACAATTACTTACCATGATGCAAGGTTTTCGGAACCATACTTTGGATAGCGGCGTGGCACAGGAAACGCCACGGTGAAATTATATACAAAATTCCGACTGGAAAAAAGTCTTTCCACCCAGACAAAAGTTTCATGCAACATTCATTTTAAATTTTTGTTTCTTATGGAATAGTCAAATTAGCATTTGGGATGTTCACCCAGGTCCTCTAGCAAGGCAATAACACCTCTAGGCATCAACACAAAAATTAAGATCGTGTATGAGGTGTCTAAATTCTCCAATTCAAATTTAACAGCGTCCCCAGTCCATTCGGGTTTGATAATTTTTGGTACGAAATTTTTAGCTTCACAGTTGACAACAAATGTTAATTAGCATTCCGTCCGGTGATTTTAGAGTACAATCTAACAATTAAATCTCGTTTGTTGTAAATCAACTCCTCAAAAACTTTGATCTCTGCTTAAATTCACCATCCCGTTTGAAAATAAAATTGTCACCACACGGTAATTTCTCGCGTCACCATCAAATTCGAATCCCTAATGTCGCAACAGTAGTTGGGGTCCAAGATTCTTTGATTATCTCAAAATTTCCGACGCTCTTCCACGACGTTCACGCCCAAACTATTCGGTTTCCACCCCAATGCATAATGGTTTATTGACGGTACTTAGATTTGTCTGTATCTCTTGGTCATCTCCTTATCCGAGTGACCCGATCTGAACCAAGCAAGTTGGTCTTGGTGTAGTCGCTCCATGTTGTACATTTCCAATCTTGAATGTATCGATTTCAATACTTTTTAGCCAATTTCATAACCTTGATCATATGTGCCTAGAAAATAAATGTTTTTTCCGTATTGCTGGGTATTTAAATCCAACTTATTCTACTCAATTCTTTACAGTTCGCACAGAAACTTGAAGGTTGTAGTCTTCCTTCGTTTCCAGTTAGTCTTTGGTGCTGTAACCGAGGGTTTAGCTGAATTGAGAAGAGGATGGCGTGATCGATCCTTGGGGCCGTAATGCTTGGCCGCCCATAAGCTATGAATTTCGCCGCCGTACCAATTTTGTTGTACTTTTGGACTATTCTGCCAACTATGTACTTCTTCACGAGTAGTTTATCATAAATTGTTTGGTATCAAGACCGCTCCTCACGAAATTTTACGACGTCTTGCCCAAAACCTGTGACAAGGCGATTTCCTCTCATTATGAGCCAATATTGATAACAATCAATAATTTGAACATTATACAAACGTTATTTTTCAAAGAATGATATATCCCCTACTGGGTGGAGAACAATTTTCAAGAATGTTTTTAAGAATTACACAAAAACAGCGAAAATGTCAAAAGGTGGAAAGACTTTTTTCCAGTCGGAATTTTGTATATAATTTCACCCTGTCGTTTCCTGTGCCACGCCGTTATCCAAAGTATAGTTCCGAAAACCTTGCATCATGATAAGTAATTGTGCAAAATTGCAGCTCATTTCCTCAAGCTTCTCGAGAAATATAACGCTTTAAGTGAAAAAATTATGAGGGTGGAAAGACTTCCCGCCTATACTGTAGAGACGTATATTTTTTCGCATGTGTGCACATACATACGTACATACATATACAACTTTCTCCGCCACTGCATCGCTGTTTTCAGAAACTAACGGTCGCTGCCGCGACCGCACCGATGACCGCCAACACCGTAAGTCCTGACAGTACACATACATTGAGTGGCTATTTAGATAACTTCATTAGTTAGTCTCACATGAGCACTGACTCAAGTATCCATAATTAAATGTAGTGGTCCATACAGCATTATTACTCCGTGAGAAGTATGTATGCATACTCAGCTAAAGGTCTAAGACATAGATACTATCTAGTATCTACTATACTTTATTTGTATCTTACCCACCTATGGCAATTACAATTCGCATTGACTATATACATCCAGATGGCTTATTATTTTAGTAATGCGTTTCATGTTCATGCACAATTTCCAGCAAGGCAGAGGACCGGAAGACAAGGCAGAGGACCGGAAGAGGAAGAGGTACGCTTTCCTCATGGACCGATACATCTTTGTCCCCGTTGCCATGGAGACCACAGGAGTATGGGGGCAGGAAGGACTTGCCTTCATCCTCCAAGTTGGTCAGCGGATCGCCGCCACAACTGGGCAGGCCAACGCCGTGAACTTTTTGCGCCAGCGGGTTTCCCTCGCCGCGCAACGTGGGAACGTTGCTTCGATTCTGGGTACTCATCCTCCAGGAAAGGAACTGGAGGAAGTGTACTATTTGTAGTCCGCTCTCTCTCTCCCATTCTTACGGACTTTTTCTGCGATTTTCTGCGTTTTTTTTAAGTTTAGGGACTTATTTGTGCGACTGCTGAGTAGTCAGATTTTTCGATACTTTTTGTGATACATATTTTTTTTACACATACTCTGCGATACACCTTATACTAAGATTTAATAAAGAAAACTTAATTTCCAGTTTCAGCCGAGGGATATTCCCACTAAACTTATTTCTCTCCCCTCTATATTAGATATACTGGTTACTGTAGCCCTGGCAAAGAAGATTTCGAACATGGGACCGATTGATGAAAACCTGCTTGATCTCACCTCTCAAAATTCCATGGACATATCAAATCGATAGTGCACTACATACGCATACTGCTTACTACGATGTTCACAAAGTTAAGCAGGCAATGAAAGCGATAAGTAGATCAACAGGGGTCATCGTACGAGTAATTGCGGGATTTGTCGGACGTAGACCAGCTAGAGCTGCAGTAGGGGGGGGGGGGTTCTTGGTGATGGAGCGATGGATTGACTAATAACAAGCATGTATTAAATTCCACCATAGTACATAAAATGTTAGTTTGTAATTTCTGATTATGAAATATGGGTTTATGCTGTTTAATACTACAGTGTTTAGAAGTGCGTAGACAGGGTTGCACATATATGTAAGTCAACGTTTGCCTAAGGTCATGAAAAGATATAATATTGGTGCCGACATTTCGAATCTGCTACGTCTTCTGTTTCAGGCAGGGAACTTATTATTCACGAGGAAAGGCCGCAGATTACAGATAATGCACACATAAATCCAACACGCGAATGACAGCTTATTTGTTGTAACTCAACTCTGAGTGGAACTCAACTTTTTAGCTACATAAATACTGAAATTGATTTATTTTTACTTGGGCAAATATGTCAATACTTACATGGCATCGTATGACATCGTAGTATGTTTGTCCTGAAACACTCTTTCCGACACTCTTATCAGTTTCTATATTACATCTAGTAGTTAATCTCTCATATCTGTAAATATGCTTGTATGTAGATGGCCAATCGAAAAAAATTATGTCATACATTTAAGCCATTTCTGACATCGTACAATTTGTTGGAAGAAAATCATATCAGCTTACAAACTTAGGATATTCTTAGCATTAAATGTGACAATTGCATGCTTAGAGTACTTAGTAAGTACTACTTACTATCTTAGAACTACTAGCAAAGATCTATTTACTTAGAACGTATGCATTTGATTCAAAAAACTAAAATTGATAATTATACACCCATCCACATTTAAGACTCCTCAACTGATAAACGCACATTTGAGCTTATGGAGCTTTGAGAAGTCAAGATTACCAAGTCCACCACCGTTTGATCAGAAATAGCACAAAGAGTACCAACCTTAATTGGATTATGAGTGGGGACGTCGTGTTTTCACCCGTTTGAGGGTGAAACATTTGAATATAGGCCCATGCAGTTTTTTCTTTAACTTTCCAACCTTTTTTACGAAGACCTTTAACTACTTTGAGATATTTGCAAGGCTTGATACGAACAGGATTCGATGAATCTGTCCGAACCTGTCCTGGGAGGTTGTTGTTGAGCATAGTCAGAAGGGGAGGGGATGCGCTTTCGGGGGGCATAAGAAGAGAAGATGGTTCCTTCCTAGTTTTAATTTTTTCCTGAATAAGGTCATGACCTCTTCCTGCCTTTCTAATTCCCGGGACGACTTCATACTGCACTACACGTGTCATTGGATTTAGTTTATCTACTTGAATCGGTTCTGGTGGTAAATGGTTATAATCTGTTTGTCCTTCAGGAATCGTGTCAAGATACATTTGGGCCACCCCTTAGACCATTTTGTCAACGTTTCAATCTCAAGGGTCTTCTTCAGGACGACGAGAAGGATCATTTCACATGGTGATTTGTGAGTGAATGGGAAATAGGAATGTGGAAAAGAATGAAGGAATAAAAATGTATTATAAGATAGGAAGAAAAAATCGGTAAAGGCGTAACGGTTATTCCAACTATTGAATTCCATATCACTCTTTAATGAAGATTTCAATATGTAAGTCCGATTATCATCGAATTAATAAAATTTTCGTAAACCAAATTGCAGTGTAGAATCAATCGATTAATTTCTCATTCACAAGAAGGATGCAATTTTATATAACACTATAACACTTAAGTTTTTCTATACATTCTAATATGTCATGCACTCACAATGAACTAAAAGAACTCAACTTCGCGTTCATGGTGTGGTTGTGGTCATTATGAAGCCATTTTCACTTTCCTCTCGGAGTGAATCTGGAGCTGCATTGTTAGGGCGGTATAAACTAGTGAATAAACAAGCATCACACGTAGATATTATATGTTGGATTAGGTAGATAAGGTATTATAAGGTATATATTACAAGTTACATGGAATGAATAAGGGTTATTGTATTAATGTAAAGAGTGAGCTGAGTGTCATTAGTTTGAGTTCTGTCTGAGTTTGGGTGAATAGGAAGAATTCCATTTATTCATGTATTTCATGTCTGATGAATATTACGAGATACCAGCAGTAGCACAAATAAGTTGAAACACACGGGCTTGAAGAAATAAGAAAAATTAATACTTAAATCGTGCCTATATTATTATTGAATTTAAGTTATTCATACGAAAGTTTGTTAATTTTATTTGAAAGTAATTTTTATTTATTGAACATTTTTTCTAGTGTAATACAATACAAAAACAAAACAGAAACAGAATTATTGGTATAAATATTGTGGAGGCCCAGCCTTACGATTTTGGAATGTTGTGCTTGGTGATGTACATCTGTTCAACGTAAATTCGATGAGTCGCATTCTTCATACGATATACCTACATTTCATATATTTATACGACTTATTTCCTCTGGGTGGCAACCAAACTCACGGTGTGGCACAACATGGGAAACATTAAAAGTTTTATTCTTGAGATAAGCTCTGCTTTTGAATGGATGTGTAAAGAGGATTGATAGCTTACCATGTGGCTTCCAGTGTCGTATACAAGTCTAATGAGTGGACAACCAGAGGTTGAATTGACTGGTAATGCATGTCAAATGGAGGAAAAAGTGGTTGCTTCTTCTTCATCCACATCCCATTGGGGGGAAGAGATGTTGCTTCGTTAACATCAACATGCGAAACACTAGTTGCTTCGAGTTTCTCGATTTGACACAGGGGCAAAAAGTGGTTGCTTCGTTTTCATTGAACCCAAAACCGGGGAGGAGGGTTGGATCCGTTGAAGGGATGTCCACTCCAGCCTCCTCCAACGGATAACCGTGTGTCAAGTTTAACTGACAACAAGCCAAACAAATTGGGCTTACTACAAATGAAGATTTTTGGTTGGACTGCATACCTGATAAGGAAAGTTGTCTTTTATAGTCGTAATTTATGCCGATAGATGAGCACTTGTTTAAATTGTTAGAGGAGCATCTATATTTACTCCTGGTTGCAAAGAGGTGAGAACATAAAACTCTTGCTAATCTTTATATGGTTACTGATACTTATATGCATTTAAATGAGTGTAGTGTCTCTGTCAATATAATTAGTCAAATTCTGTTCTAAAAAACAATATTAATATATTAATATATCAAATATAATATATTATATTACATATAATATTATATATAATAATATATATAATATATAATATATTAATATAATATAATAATATATAATATTATATTAGATAATATATTAATTGTATTAATATTAATTATCCCAGCCTCATGGTAAACTATTAAAATTCTTCGTAAAGGCATCGGTGTGCATACATAGGTTTCGCATGAAAATACGGTTAATGTTAAAGTGATTAATGATTGCTTCTCCTGATTGTGTATTGGTACAAGGATACATATAGAGGTACAACTTCTTTATTAATTGGATTACAAAATGTATTCGAAGAGTGTACTGACTTGATCATTCACCAATTTATATTTGGATAATTGATAATTTTTTGTTACTTAAGATTTTGGGAATCGAAACACTTTATTTCATAGTAAGTAAAATTATAATTGACATGCACACACGACCACAAATTCTGGTTCTGAATTACAAATAAAGATAATTTTAAATAATGTTAATTATGAAGAAAATGACGTGAATCTTTTATCTCTCAATTGATAATTGAGTTGATTAAATTCGTAACTAAGCGCTTAACTATTTAATAACAGTAATTGATTAAATTGGTGCACGAGCGGAGAAATATTGATATTAATTTATGAAATTGGTGATTAATAATGATCGATAATATATACTGATTGATAATATTGACAATTAACAATATAATCAACAATCCACAAATCTTCCAACCCGTTGTTTAATGGAGGTTTGTCTACTCCAAATTTAGTAACGCCAGTGGCATAGATTTCCAGTGGCGTAGCATTTTGTGTCATACATATTCAAAACCAGGATCCGATAAATGTCGAATACTACCAGACAACATGCTACTTTTTCAGGTTTTAAACCCGTCTGCCTGTTTCTCAGCCACAATGCTGACTTGGGTGTAGCCGGTGAAGCTGCCCTTTGTTAGATTGTTAGGTCCGTCAGTCTATCCGTAATCGCAGTAACTATTAAACGGAAAGACATGAACATTTGAAAAAATTTGGAACACAACTGCTAAGGTCGACGTTAATAAAAATACGAAACTCGGTTGTATCGGACAATAATGATAATGAATTATGTTTCATAACCTACTCAAATGAACAGTTTTACCCTATATTAGTAACATGGTTGGATTTTTCTGGAACTGTATGTCAATTTATTAAGTAAATACACAAACTACATTAATAAGTGTCTACTGTTATTATGTAATACGTCATTTATGATGGTATAATAAATATAACGCCCATCAGTACAGCTTTGTTGTTTAGCCCGAACCAAGATTGATAAGTAAACCCACGTTTGTCAATAAGATATAAACATAAAATCAAGTGAAAGAAAAAGTGAAAACCAGGAACTCATCATCCCACAATGATACATTCAATCTATCTGAAACTATTACACCACCAGAACCAGATCAGGAGCAATGACCGGTATGTTGATAGATGTGAAATTCATAATAGTACACCGCAAAATGGAAAAATTTTTGCATGGATTCTCATTTGTTAATACACGCCAAAAAGGTGATCATATTATCTATAAAACTACGATAACAAATCAGACAACACTCGTTCCCAAGCATGCATCATTACGTGAGGGACCATTAACAGCATTTTAAAACAAACTGAAATAAACCGTCGTTAATGCACACACCTCACTATTTTAGTAATGAGAATAATATATATAAAATGTATATGCACTTCAAAATATGACGTAACAAAATTTAAAGTTTATTTCGGTGCTTAATATCAGCAACCTCGACAATCTTGTATTCATAAGTAAGTCGGTTGCAAATAGGAAAGTGGAGTTAGTATCATATCAAAACTGTGAAACAAGAAAAATAATTTTCATTACATAATCACGTAATTATGGTCCATTTAGAAAAGGTAGAACATCGGTCAATGTTAATAAAAATGAAAGGCTAAATGGCCGACATCCCCATAAGTAATAACATGTGAAGTTTGGAAATTAATTGCTCGGTCAGTTGTTGATAGATTTTCAAAATGGCGCCCGTTTTGGAAACCTTGGACCCTTCTGCGAAATATATATTTTCAAATTTTTGAAATTTGCCCACACCCACCAGTTATCTAGGTCACAAGGTCAAAAAAATGAAGTGACACTTTTGTATCGAATTTCGAAATTCTATGTAGGGTTTCGAAAGATCTCGCACCAAGCTCAAAAATAAAAAAAACAAAAACGATATTTTAATAATAATAGAAACTCACATGTTTCCGTACCTAACGTATCGACACAAATTAAGTAATTTGTAACTAAATACTCACTCCTCCAAGCAGGTAATTTATTTCATACTTACTTGAACTGATATTATTATAATATCACAACGTAATACTGTAATTAATAATAATTTTTAGGATAAGAACTTGTATTAGAGTCAATCTGATAAAATTTATTTGTACCTTGAAGTACTTATAGTACAGGTATGTAAATACTACAAATTGGCAACACACTCAATAATTCATTTAATATCTTATCAATAATTTTAGTCATTAACATTAATTCATTTTTATACAGCCTGATGAAAACTCTGAAACCGGTCGCTGTTAATAAAAATTATCTCCCATCAGTTTATAGTGTTTTTTATCCCACAAATAAATTTTTAAGGTTAGTAAACCCTTAAGTTTTGAATTTCAAGTCGATCGCAAAATTTTATGCTGTTTACGTTTTGGATCCGTTTTTGAGTGGCCCCAACGAGGAAAACAGATCCAGGGAGGAGTCTAGCTGGTACTGGTTGTGCGTGGTCCTCTCCTTCGTCACAGGACAGAGAATACTTTTCGAATCTGGGGAGGGAGGCGTGGTTCAACATGCATTGACACTTAGCGGTCAGTGTAACGTGACGACAAATAAATTATTTGTGAAAAAATAATTATTTTTTAAATCCTTGGCCTATTGACAGGCCATAACAGGCCAAATAATTTCAATCGTTTTTAACTTTCGCGGGGTCGATATGATGGTTTTTCCACATGGTGCTTTTTGAAGTTGTCATTTTCTGATTCTCCATACTTTTTTTAAGTTTTGCTCGGCCACACCCTCCTCTGTTGAAACATAGTCCACCCTTCTTCGAGTCTTTGTCGCTCAGATTTTCGTACTTATAGAGCTCGTCCTTGAGTCACTTGTTACAGTTTGGTTGGAGGAGGTCAAAAATAGTGTTAGGAGTCCGAATTTTTTGTATAAGGTTACAAATATATGTAACTCTGTGCCCACAAAATTTCATAAATTTATAATTGAAACTAAATTTCCTATACGATTTCAAAGCGAGGAAGTCGAGAAACAAATTTTTTGTAAGTACAAAAACTTGAGTTACAAAGACTCGAAGAAGACTTGACTACATTTCAACAGGGAAGGGTGTGACTTAGCAAAAATTATGACATATATAAAAAAGTATGGAGAATCCGAAAATATCAACTTCAAATAAGCAGCATCTTAAAAAACCGTCATATCGACCCCTCGAAAGTTAAAAACGATTGAATTTATTTTTGGAAAATGTCGCTCCACGTCCATGCTTGATGCGGCCAAGAGGTCAAAGATTAATACAAACTACTTGCATCTTATTAAGGCCCATATATTGTAGGTCAAAGCGTATGCCAAAATATCTGCACCAAAACATATGGAAGGTCGAGAAAAAATGGTAAACGGAACACCTCCAATGCTTTACAAAAAAATGTCATCAAAAATGTTGGCCATTGACGACAAGTCCTACATCCTCAAAAATGTGATAGAAACTCCAGGAATGCAATTTTTCATGGCAAATATATGTATCAAGTGAAAACCAAAAAGAAATTAAAATGTTGTTCAAAATTGTCCAAGAAATTTCTGGTTTGGTTGGAATCAAAATGCATGGTGATCAAATGGGAGTTTGATTATGAAAAATGAAAACCCTCCAAATTTCCGTAATCCTCGTCCCATCGAAACATTTTGGACTCTACGCAAGAAGTTATACTTCCAGCTTTGTGAAATAGTTGATATTTTAAGAAAATTTCGGTTTCGGTAGGAGAAAATTAACAATGAAGTTCCAAAGTCTTCCGGAAAAGCGCTTTTGGCGGAGCTGACAAAAAACACTAAATACGAGATAGACAATGGATTTGGGTCATCTTTGTTCACGAACACATATGGCCCGATATACTGAAGCTGGGCTCGGATCTGCGATGTCTAAAAAGTCCTGTTTTGATGGGAATCGAGCGTGCACGGGCTCTCGCCTACTTTAGTCAATTTTAAACTTTGACCTAGAGATGCGAAATTTGGCGTGTGCGTGCACCGACGTATGCTGCATCATAATATAACATCAATTCCCGTTCCGTTCGCTATAAATTTTTCAGGAAAAATCAAAAACCAAGTGAAATATGGGTGACATTTGGTTTTTGATTTTTCCTGAAAAATTTATAGCGAACGGAACGGGAATTGATGTTATATTATGATGCAGCATATAATTAGTGCATGTGCATGCCAAATTTCGCATCTCTAGGTCAAAGTATAAAATTGACTAAAGTAGGTGAGAGCGCGTGCACGCTCGATTCCCATCAAAACAGGACTTTTTAGACATCGCAGATCCGAGCCCAGCTTCAGTATTTAACATATTCTGTAAAAATTTCGGATTTCTACGTATATGTTTGAGCACTCCACTGCTAAAATACCTAGTGACCGACTTTCTAGGACGAGAACCTTATACAAAAAACTAGTTTCCCGACTTCCTCGCATTGAATTGGTGTAGGAACTTTATTTGTCAAGGAAAACGTATGAAATTTTGGAGACACTTGGTCAGATATATTTGACATATCATAACAAAATTTGAGATTTCTAGAATCGTTTTTTGAGCATTCTTAGGTCAAAGTTCCCCATCGCCACTATACCCATATAGAACGGGATCTCTAGTTGCAAACCTACAATGGAGCGGCATTTATAAAACCACCCCCACCCAAAGTCAAAATTTTCCATTGTAACCTGACATTTAAACCACCCTGTACATATAGTGTACACATAATGTACATCTAATGTACATATGTATAATGTACATACAACAATGTACATACCTACATGTACATATGTATAAATGTACATATAATGTAGATACAACAATGTACATACATGTACATATGATGTGCATACAGATGTATATACAAGGTACATATGTACAATGTGCATACATGTAATATGCATGCAATGTACATACAATGTACATTGCACAGTGTACACACAATGTAGGTATACAATGTACATACAAAAATAACCTTCCTCTCTCTTGCACAAGTTGCATGATATAATCTTCATTTAAATTTGTAAGAAGCTGGTAACAGTAATTTAAAAACATGCTAAAACACAAGAGACACACAACTAGGGACACACAGTTGACCTAATTTGTACAAGACAGGCATAATATTGGCTAAAAATATGCAAAAAATCTCAAAAAATACTACCCACGGCGGGACTCGAACCCGCAATCTTTGGCTCGCTCCTATATCTATTGCGTAACGTATATTAGGAGGCCAACGCGTTATCCATTACGCTACGCGGGCAACGCAGTTAAACCACTTGATTCTACACTCCACTTTGTCCAGCAAGCTATTTTTATGCCTTAAAAATAAAGGGATAAAGTGATGTGGTCTATTTTATCAATTTCACTCAAAAACAAATAATCTGGAGGTTGAATTCATAGCATTTGTTATGACACAGAAGAATTCCCCCATAAATTACACCTTGTCAACTATTCTACATGACAATTGCGTCTGCTGCATACGCGTGTGTGTATAAGGAATGATCATTGAAAGGTGCAAAAGTGTTTATTTTGCAAACTTCATGTGTACAGTGTTTATGTAGATTTTGTACACTATGCACATCCACTATACATTATTGTATGCATTTGGTTAGAGAAGAATCCCAATTAGTTTCAAACCGAAAAAGTTTTAAAATTAAAAGATGTAGGGTTCATAGTACATAACGTGTTTCCACAATATTGGTTTCGTTTATGTCACTACATATGTTTGATATGTTTGAACATTGCGGAAATATATATTATGGTCGACTATGCAATTAACTCAGTCGCTTGAGACCCGTTTGAAATGTAAAATCCCCATAGGATGACTTTTGCTATACATATGCACATTATGTACATATGTGCATACATACATACATACATATGTACATAATGTGCATAAGTTTGCTAATTGTAAGTTAATTGCATAGTCGACCATAATGAGGGTATTCGTTATTTCTTCGTATCCGTAGTATCGTAAAATAGTTTACGAAGATAAAACAAGGGGTCAGCTTTCGTAAACATCGTAAGCGTAGTAACGCGATTTTGGATGAGAAAATCTTCCGACGGTTACAAAATCGCATAAGCGTCGTAAGTTATTTTACGATACGAAGAATACTAAGGATACGAGGAAATAATGAATACCCTCAATATATATTTCCGCAATGTTAAATGCACATTATGTACACATTATGTACATATGTATGTATGTGTGCACATATGTACATAGACATGTACATATGTACATTGGTTTGCACAAGTCCTCGCCCAATATTCCGACAGCTATAAATATACTGTGCAATTGGTGAGATAACGATTTGAAATTTTGCAGGGTTATATATAGCTAATCGCAATTGTGGTAAAATAGGACTTCGACTTTGAAACAGTACACGACAAGTTCAAAGATTATTTTTTCATAACGTTTTTATTTTTATCTATTAAGTGACCATCTCAACTCATCGTGACCTTTTTTGATATGCTGATCGACCCTGTCCGATTTTGTTTACGTTCACAGTGATTTTTTGAATAGTCTAGTTAGTAGTGAGGAAATTTTGCTCCATAAGCGCAATGTTGTAGCTGCAGAATAGTTCATATATACATATGTACATATGCATATGTATTCATTCATGTATATGTGGTAAATGTTTGAATTAAGACGAGTAATATACATACATAGGTATATGTATGTATACACATTACATGCATATGTTGCCGAAGTTCGAATTTTCATGTATAATGTACAGAGAAATTAGCTTACTTTTCAACAAATACATGCATACGTAAATGTTTTTTTTTTAAATTCTGTTATAAGCATGTATATGTACATACATATGTAGTTATTGTGTACGTATGCGTTTTCATATTATGACAATCCCATATGAATTCTCAAACCCTTCAACATTGCATCATTAATGTAAATACCTACGTACATATTTAAGTTTGACCATAATAGATAATATCTAATTACAACTTTCTATCAGATCATCCGACCAAACACACGAGAGATGAGACTGGTAGCATCACGATTCACGAACGATCATAATAATTTTTTAACACATTTGTAGCAGTGAACGAAACATTTTGCCAAAATGCATTATGTTGTTCATGACAATTCCAAAATTAAAAAAAACCTACAGTGCAGACTCCATATAGCCCGAGTCAGGGACATAGTCCCTGACTCAATAAGTCAGAGCCCGCTTCTAAATTCTTTTCCGAACTGACCGACATAATATCACCAACTTCCGTGTTGTGGATGGTTAAAAGTTTGTTAGATAGTTTCTATTATTTGGTACCAAATTTTTGAATTAGTTACAAATCATGTGCCTTGACCACCATGACCAATGGCTTCTTTAACAACCTGAAGTTCTAAGCTGTATGTATGTGCTATTCAGCCTCCAAATCAAATTTCAGCTCGATATAACGATTTTTAAAAATCAGTATGGGTCACCCCATACTGATTGCACTCTGGTCACTTTGGTCTGGTTGCACTTTGTTCACTTTTAACTTCATATTCTTTAATTAGCAGTCATTAAGTATCATTGTGCCGGATTTCATCTTTTTAAAACAATTTCAATCGGTATGGGTCACCCCATAGGGGCGTTCCAGATAAAAATTTTACCAATATCATATCATATTCTTTTATTAAGACCCATAAGCAACCTCTCCACCAAATTTCAGTTCGATATGATGGTTTTGAAAAATCGGTATGGGTCACCCCATAGGGTCACTCATGATGAAAATTTTTCCAACCTGAAGTTATTTTTTTCTATTAGGAGCCATTAGCAACCTCTGTACCAAATTTCAGCTCTCTACAACAATTTTGAAATTTTGGTGCATAAGACCCCACCCACTCCGATGACCCCCACCGGTCAACCACTGGACCGATTTCGCCCATCTTCGAACTCGTTTCCTAACTTTGTCCAATATGCATATGGTAAAAATTTCAAGTCAATCGGTTCATCCGTTTTGGCTCTATCGTGCCGGACAGACAGACGGACAGACAGACAGACGGACGGACATGACGGTTCCATAAGCCCTGACTCGGGCTAAAAATATTATGTAAAAGTTAGTGAGATTCCCGAAAATCGAGTCCCCCAGTTATCACTGATAACTTATCAGTGAATAAAACCTACAGCATATCGGATTCTTGCCCGACGTGAGAGTGTTTCAAGCACTTCGGGTACTCGAAAAGTTCAATTTGGTAGTTACGAGGTTAAATTTGTCAAATTCTCCCTACATTTCCATCACAAAATTGCATAAATTGTTCACTCTCACTGTGGCGACTAATGTGTTTCATGCTGGGAAGAGGCGAATATTATAAAGTAAGTGACCATCGTTCCAATTATCTATTATGAAAAGAGTAAGTTCATATTTATGCAGTTTCCAGAAATATATATATGTATCTATATAGAATTAAATATGTACGCATCAAATATGCCCATTTACATTAAAAACGGCGTTGTAGTCCATCACGAATATGTGTCCACTTATGCTGACCGCACGGGATTTGACCTCTTCAATCAATAGGAGTCGATTCTCATCCTGTGTGGTTTTCCTTCCGCCATGTTTCCTAATCATTGTCGCCCACTCCACGAGAGAGTCAACCTGTTTCACGATACTTCCAGAACTGAAGAGAAAGATGACCGCGTTGACGATGTACGTTCCAAGCCGTAATTTAACCACCCAGTCGTTCGTGACAAAAAATCCTGTCAGACTGGTCGAATAGTAAAATAGAGTTTCTAAAGTGCAGCCTAAAATGACCTGGCTGGCAGCATTGTTAAGAAGCTTGGTTAGTGTTTTGAGGCCTTCGTAATTTAGAAGAATGTCTTCATCAGAAATATAATCTGCATAAATATTTATATATGATATACATAAATGTCAGGATGTCAAGGGGTAGTCAAGGGTAATGATTATTAAGTAGCTTCAGCTACTTTATGTGAAGACTTTGTCTGTCTGTCTGTCTGTCTGTCTGTCTGTCTGTCTGTCTGTCTGTCTGTCTGTCTGTCTGTCTGTCTGTCTGTCTGTCTGTCTGTCTGTCTGTCTGTCTGTCTGTCTGTCTGTCTGTCTGTCTGTCTGTCCGTCTGTCTGTCAGCAGGATATCAGGAGAACGGATCGAGATAATCGAAATCGGTTTTCGCCATCATACATAGGACCCCAGGGGGAGGATCCTATCAACTTTTGGGGGCAACCGGACCACACCCCCTTTGGCGACAGGGGGTGTGGTCGGGGCAAAATGAGATTTTTAGTGCAATTTAATCTATAGGTGAAATAGAGTAAAATTATGTGTTCCGGAGTTGTGCCACACCCCCTCGGCGCCAGGGGGTGTGGTTGGGGCAAAATGAGATTTTTAGTGCAATTTAATCTATGGGTAAAATTAGGTGAAATTGAGTGAAATTAAATGAAATTAAGTGAAATTAAGTGCTTCCCCGATTGTGCCACACCCCCTCGGCCCCAGGGGGTGTGGTTGGGGCAAAATGAGATTTTTAGTGCAATTTCTTCTATGGGTAAAATTAAGTGAAATTGAGTGAAATTAAATGAAATTAAGTGAAATTAAGTGCTTCCCCGATTGTGCCACACCCCCTCGGCCCCAGGGGGTGTGGTTGGGGCAAAATGAGATTTTTAGTGCAATTTCTTCTATGGGTAAAATTAAGTGAAATTGAGTGAAGTTAAATGAAATTAAGTGAAATTGAGTGTTTCCCCGATTTTGCCGCACCCCTTCGGCGCCAGCGGGTGTGGTTGGGGCAAAATGAGATTTTTAGTGCAATTTAATCTATAGGTGAAATAGAGTAAAATTATGTGTTCCGGAGTTGTGCCACACCCCCTAGGCGCCAGGGGTGTGGTTGGGGCAAAATGAGATTTTTATAAAAAATTAATCTATAGATGAAATAGAGTGAAATTAAGTGTTCCCGAGTTGTTCCACACCCCCTCGTCGCCAGGGGGTGTGGTCGGGGCAAAATGAGATTTTTACAAAAAATTAATCTATAGGTGAAATAGAGTGAAATTAAGTATTCCCGAGTTGTGGTGGGACCGTTTGGGGTGAAGTACGTCTGAAGCTACTTCCGTATGCGCGTTTGCGACGGTTTATTGTTATCTGGAACTGTGCATAAAGAAATTCGATGGTTTTGAGCTGGCGGTTGCTGGGGGATTAATTTGATGTTACAACAGGATTTGTCCGTGAAATCTGGACTTGATAAATTCTAAAAATTTAGCTTTCGGAGATACATATGTGGGCGAAATTATGCACAGTTTTTTGGTCCATAGGTCGAAGTTGTACCACATTTACCTCGTCAATTGGGTCTTAAGCTCAAAACCATCTGCACTTATCGCATAGTTCCGGATTGAAATAGTAAACGATTATAATCCGCATAATCGTTAACCCTGATTACCCTGATCCCATTGGGGTTGAATCAAGGCGGTGAACAATTATTGTATTTAGTTAAGGAGTGAAGGATACCAGGTGCTGACAGGTGCCATTATTTTTTTGAAAAATTGAACTTTTTAAGAGTTTGGGAAACTCGGATTTTTGAGTGGTTGCGATGCGTTGGTACGTCACTGGAAATGGTAACAAATATGAAAACCTGAGAAGAAATATTTTGAATAAAGACGAAATATCTCCAAAATATCAGTTTTTCAGGAATTTCACAGCCTAATTGTTCACCGCCTTGGGTAGCATGAGATTGATAGGGATATGGGTTACCTTGAGTTAAGTACAGGGATTTACACCCTCTTGATTTTTTATTCGAGACCGTCCTCCTAACCAGGATTCCAAAACCTTTCGCCGGTATCCACAATGTGAGACAGATTACTAGTATGAATCCGTCCTCAAAAAACCCCATCAACTGACGAAAACTGACTGAGAAGAAGGTAACAACGCCCAAAAAGATGTCAACATTGGTGACGTCTTGGAAACTTGGCAAGCTGTCGGAACTCGACGCCATAAAAAAATTGAACCGTGCAATTCCCAAGTATTTTAGGGTAACTCTGGCAGCTGAGAAATTGTCCCTTTTCGCAAATCCAAGAATGATGAATGTGATGGCGTTGATTATGTACACGAAGCAAATTATGTACATCGTGACGCTCGAGCAGTACTGACATATTCAAGTAAAATACGAAATTTTTAAAAATATGGATTTTGAATTTTGTAAAATTTTGCATGAAATTTTCAAAGTACCGCGAAGGACGAATGTAATACGCTACTAACTCACCTTATTTCTATATTGGAATACAGCAAGACTGTTCGATTCTTGGAGAAAATTCACAATTTTGCAAAATTTCTCCACATTGGCCCACAATACTTTAACAAATACTAATTTGTACGAGATTGACGCCATGTGAGACAGAAGTTCAAAATATTTTCCAGGATGTGTTGTCGTACTTTGTTTCGAAAATACTTTTATTCCGGCTTCCCGTGCTTCAGACAAGTATTGAAATATCATCAGGATGTGGGCAATTGCACAAAATATCTGGACAAATTTACATACATAAATTCAAATGTGTATAGGCAAATTCTGAATTTACTAGTTAAATATGAATGCATAATTAAAAATATTTACCTTTTGAAACTTGTTCGACTGCATTTGTACAATTTGTCTCAAATTATTTTCTACGTCACCCTCTACATAGCAAAATCTGAAGGGAAATAGTCCCAAATGATGGCCAAAACTGAAGAATATTTTGAACAGGTTGAGGGATTGGTTTGTGATAATTTTGTCTCTGCATTTCGAGTGTTTAAAATGTTTACGTTTTACGAAGTTGGTCTGTTCGAATTCGTGAGATTTTACAATAAATAATTTTGTGGGGGAGATAGATATGTGAAAATTGTTTTCCATATTTAAAAAATTAAGTTGGTAGATATAAGTTTTTAACTAGCGATTTTACAGTTATGTCAATTTTTGTCTAACTACATGGAGGAAGTTTTCTGTAGTGGAAACAATTAGCCATAATTGGATCGGGCCTACGCATGGATGGATTCAGAGTTTAAAATTTTATAAGGCTTTATTTATGCATTAGGACATTAATTGGATGACCGTGGATTGACAGTGACTTTGAATTACTTGAATATGTACCTATGAAGATTGAAGTTTCTCGTAATTTGAAACACTGCATTAAGCATGTAAATTTTGGTATGCATAATTCCCGGGTAGTTTTATAAAGCGTTTGAGGTGAGGCGTGTTGTGCAATAAAAACCTTTGACAATGAATTGAGTGCTTATGCGCTACACATAATGTGCATACATAACAGTAAATAAGCCTGATAGGTGTGGCGATTAATTAAATTTGCACAATTCGAATTGCCTCTTTAAAAATTGCGAATTTTTATTTATTATCGAAAACAATATCAGTTAAACATGCATCTTTTGCATGCCAATAATTCTCTATATCTATTCGATGTCTATTTCATTTCATAGTTACAAATACATATCTACATATTTTGTTTAGAGGTTCGCCTAAAGAATTTGTCTCAGCAATCGATGTTTCATCTTTTAGAATTTATAATTTACATATATTTCCTTCTTCCTGCTAGCACAGCAACAAGCAAGGAAATGGATATCCAGAAACATGCTGATGCAAATCCGAGCATCACGACTGGATGCTTAATTCCCCATCCTCTCGTACAAATTGATCTCATGGCCTGGATCATGAATGTCACAGGAAGTACCTTGAGAAATTGACGATGAAACCAAACTGCCATTTCCAGAGGAAAGTAAACTCCTAGCATATTTAAATACAACAGAAAAATTGTAGTTACAAAAATCTATACTACTCTTATCTTAAGACAAATATTTACCTGTTGAAATGAGCTGAGTACACGTGAGAAAAATAAGGACTAAAAGGTTCTCTAAAATTCGGTTCCACATGATGCCAACGAGGAAACCTAACCGAGCCACGCATATTTTACTTTAGAGATGTTTTGTCATTGAGGCAATTCACGTAGAGCAACTTGTAAAATATGTAAGTAAGGTTTGTAAAATAAATTTGCAAACTTTTACAAAACGCATTTGATTTGACTAACAATGCAGACGCCAGCGGTATCGCTCCGACGAAACCATGATCATTATTATGTAGCATTATATAAATACTTAAACACATGTTGCAGGATTTTCATACTGTGGAGTTTAAACGAAATTATGATGGAATCTGTGAGCAAGAAATTGTAGTTTCTCCCTCGGGAGAAACGTTTCCCTGTAAAAATGCAAAACCTCACTTACGGATTCCATCATAATTTCGTTTAAACTTTGTATTATGCAAAATCCCGTAAACATATGCAACGGTAACTTGTGACGTAGCAATTTTGTAATTATCAAGCTTTATCACGGAGCAAATGTAAATTGCTTTGTTCGTTCCATGGATATATTCCCAAAATTATTAAACTTTCTGCGGAATCATTTCATGACGTAAACCTGCAAACATTTTAGATTGACCCAGGTCTTAGACTTCCAGCGGGGGCTATTGTTGTTAAGATGACTTTTTAACATTTCATTTGAACGGTTTTTTCTTATTTCGGACAGTGCAAACCGCCCCACTCGAGGAAGACTACAATGACCTACTGATGTCACCCTCTTCAGCTGGCTGTATGACCCTTCTACAGTATGTGAAACAAATTGATGACCGCTGCATGGGGTGACTCCGCCGTCGGGCCTTGAAGACTTTCTCGAAAGAGAAAGTACGAATCGCAAAAGGTAATTGGTGTAATATATTGTTCTGAATAACATTTCTTGCTTGATACATATAGTAGCATTATATATTTTATAAGATTTCATATTTTAATTTGAGTTGTGTAAATTACCTCCTGCCAGAATCCACGGAAGTCTTCTAAAACGATTGACAACCGCTGCATGCGTTCGCTTCACCACAGACTTGCTGGTGTGTGCTCTGCTATTAAAGATTTATTTACAAAATTTCAATATCTATAACACTTTTTGACCTTAACCCGACTCTAGAAAATCTTTATTGTGATATTAGTGTTAAGCATCAGTTTTTATAGCTTCTTGTGCTCCTAAAGACCGTAGTAAAACTTATGATCTAATGCTATATAATTATCGTTGTAACATCGGAGCGCATCGCAAGTTGTACGAAATGTAACAAATGTAGGTTAATCATCTAACTAAATATATAATTTTTCAGTAATTTGCTAAATTTTGAAATTTTTGTGTAACTAGTTACAACAGTGGACATTTATACCTAATTCGCAGATAACAATAGTCATTTAAAATAAAAAATCTTTCAATGATAAAGTCAGAATGTTCCTGATGAAATTTAACATTTCCTCTAATTCTCCACAGTGCAAACCGCCCCAGTCGAGGAGGACTACGATGACCTTATGATGCAACCCTCAAGAGTAGCCTGCATGACCCCTCTACCGTACGTGAAGCAAATCCATGACCGATGCGGCCACTCCGCCGTCGGGTATTGAGCGTTTGTTCGAAATTCAAGGAACTTGATGGGAAAGTATGAGTCGCAGAAGGTAATGGGTTTAATACATTTTACTGAGTTACATTGCTTGTTTGATATGTTGAGTAGAGTTGTTTAAAATATTGTACTGAGTCTTCAAAATTTTAAGATTTTATACTTTAATTCCAGTGGTGCAAATTACCTCCTACCAAAATCCACGGGCAATCGACAACCGCTGTATGCGGTCGGTTCTTCGCAGAGTTAGTGGTGTGTGCGCTGCTATAAAAGATCTGCTAACAAAATGTCATTATCTACAACACTTTTATGATCTGCACGTTACCCAAGAAAATCTGTATTGCATTAGTAGTGTTATAATATTATTATTGTTACAATATTATTATTTATATTAATAATATTAATTGTGGGAATATTATTATAATTATCATTACTAATAATAAGTCGATAGGATAAGATTTACAAGAATTATTGGCAAAGCGAGTACGTACATGCATAAATTCTAACTCGGACAAAAAATCGAATTTTTTTATGTAACTTGTTAGTCTGACTGCACGCAGTTAATGTTAAAATTATTATTATAAACGAGGAAGGAGGGAAATATCCTTTACTCCGCAGAAAAGTCAAAAGTGAACGAGATTTGCGGAAATCTGCCGCCCCTCAAGTGCAGCCCGATGGATTTGCAGCCCATTTTCTGCCCCCTTGATTATCTGCAGCCCACCAATTTGCAGCCTATTAACTGCAGCCCGCGATTATTTGCAGCCCTTATTATTTGCAGCCCACCTCACAAAACGCATAATTCCACCACACAAGAAGGATGATATATGTACATCATATACAAAGGTTCATTTGTTAGATTGAATTATATTTATCTATTTCCCAGAAATAGATAAAAAACATAAAAAAGGTTCTTTCCAACCTTTTTTATCTTTCCACCTTTGTATGACTTGATGCAGTCAACTAGTCTTTTTTGTCAGTTAAAGTAGAGCTCCCAGCCGACATATTTTCGGCGGCGGCGGCTTACTTTTGGCACAACACCGGCGGCGGCGGCGCGCCGGCGTGCGCCGACCAAACTACGGCGGCGGCGTTTAAAATTTTATTTATTTATTTTCTAAATGGTTTAAATAGCGATGAAGGTCCCCTCTCAAATTTTGAAATTTGATATACCAAATTGTTCAGTTTTTCATGTTGATCTCGAATATATAACTTTTTTTGTGGGGCTGACGCATATTAAGGTCAAAAATTAAGGTGACTTCTTATTATTAATTTGTTTTGTATTTGGAACTAACATGCAAAATTTCAAAAAGTACCTTACCTATTTGGGATCCAAGAAACTAACGCTTTTTTATTATTCAAACAGAATAAATTACACATACACAAAACCAATTAGTTTGGCAGAATTTTGGGAACTTATTTTTTTAAAATTTCACTGACACTGTTGGTATTCTCTCCAGTCGATCTACTTCCTTTAACTTAGAGCTCCCAGCCGCCGATATGGTTGCGCCGCCGCCGCCGACGCCGCCCAGAAATGAGACGCCGCCGCCGCCACGGGTAAATCGGCGAGCCGCTGAATTATAAGTGGCGTCAAAACTCCGAGAGGATTTTTTCAAAATTATATTTTAATATATCTTTTTAGCCCGACCCAGGGCTTATGTACCCGTCCTTCTGTTTGTCTATCCGTATTTCGGTAAGTCTCTTCAAACTTATCCGATCGACTTGAAATTTGGCACACACTTAGAACATGCAAAGTTAGGAATCAAATTCAAAGATGGACTTGATCGGTCAAGTGGTTGACCGGTGGGGGCCACTTTAGAGGTATAGGTCAAGGGTGCCGAAAATTCTCAAAAGTGCAATACAGTAAGATGTGTACTGAACTTCATTGCAACTGACTTTATTTTAAAATTGGGGCACAATGATAAATCTTGGGCATCGTTAGATTTATGGGGCAAAGTGAGATTCTTTGGGGCAAGTTGAGAAAAGTCTTAAAATCCTCTGAAACGTGTAAAAATTCATAAAAAGTGAGGGTCAAGTTTTGAACTTTGACCTTAATTTTTGACCTTAATATGCGTCAGCCCCACAAAAAAAGTTATATATTCGAGATCAACATGAAAAACTGAACAATTTGGTATATCAAATTTCAAAATTTGAGAGGGGACCTTCATCGCTATTTAAACCATTTAGAAAATAAATAAATAAAATTTTAAACGCCGCCGCCGTAGTTTGGTCGGCGCACGCCGGCGCGCCGCCGCCGCCGGTGTTGTGCCAAAAGTAAGCCGCCGCCGCCGAAAATATGTCGGCTGGGAGCTCTACTTTAACTGACAAAAAAGACTAGTTGACTGCATCAAGTCATACAAAGGTGGAAAGATAAAAAAGGTTGGAAAGAACCTTTTTTATGTTTTTTATCTATTTCTGGGAAATAGATAAATATAATTCAATCTAACAAATGAACCTTTGTATATGATGTACATATATCATCCTTCTTGTGTGGTGGAATTATGCGTTTTGTGAGGTGGGCTGCAAATAATAAGGGCTGCAAATAATCGCGGGCTGCAGTTAATAGGCTGCAAATTGGTGGGCTGCAGATAATCAAGGGGGCAGAAAATGGGCTGCAAATCCATCGGGCTGCACTTGAGGGGCGGCAGATTTCCGTACACCGTGAACGAACGGAAGAAATGATCTTTCTTTACCTTCATACATAACTATGCCGAATTATTAGACAACGGATAAATCCGTTTCTTTGTCGCATCGCAACGCCTTATAAATTCGAATGGAAACATCCTCTGCTCTGCCAAGTTTATGAGATATTTCCATCGTTTACTGAGGCCACATACATAATTATCTTTGTTTTGTCAAAATTGTAGCGACACCGCTGGTGTCTTTGCATTGTAAATTTACAAAAAACTTTTGAAAAAATTTTGAACTTGACAGAATTTATAGATTTTAAGTTGTTACCAAGACCTGCGTAAATTAATTAATTGATTTGGATATACATACCCACGGATAGTCCAGCAAATGACGACATGAACATCAATCCCACCAGCGTCAACCATGAACCGTTCATCACCATTCCATATAATCCGCACATTATTCCCAAAAATGATCCAATTTGAATTAAAGTCATCAGGCTTTGCGTGGCAAAAGCAGCAATTAATTGATGCCACAAGTACACCCCACAAATGTAGTCTCTATCCTCAAGCCCAGCAACTTGATCCTCCACGCGAATATGTGTGATTCCCATTGATATGAAAAAGATGATCCTAAAGTATGTATGAATTATAAATCATGTTGCAATTATTGTTGACTGTAGAAATTATTATTGGTTAGAAAATTGATGTGCATGACGTACAAAATTATATAACCTGACTGCATGAATGTAATGTAGTCAAAAACATCAGTGGAACCGTAGACGGGATGAAACTGAAAGAGCATACCCATGGGTGTAACTTATAAATTACATGAATATGTACTTTACACAGATAGTTACATATGCAAATTTTGTTCATATGTACACAGCAGAGAATCTCAGCCCTAAAAATAATGTAAATACTTTGATGTTAAGTGACATATCTACTTACGAGAAGTGGTGGTTGGCTAATGTGACTATTCAGTGAGCAAGCAGCCAACGCGTTTCCCACGTAAGCAAGATACTTGTCCATAATGGTTTTCTTCAGCCAGATTGCGAGCACTAGGTCTAACATTCAAAATAAAAATGGTAATTTACACCAATATCGTAAATACATATTATTGTCTAACTTACTCGCTTCATCCAATCGAATTGAAATCGTGGATCCAAGAATTGTCCCATTATCTACAAAATTTCCAAAAGCCATACGGTTTTTGAAGTGCGTGACATAGTTTTCCGGAAATTCGATGAGTCCTGTGGTTTCGCCCTGCTGGATTTGTATTTGTCCCTCCTCGTAAGAATTTACAGGAACCTTTGACATAATTATGAGATGTAACCTCACACAATTTTTATCAAGCTGGGAAATCTATTTCTAACCCAAATGAATTCATCCTTATTAAATTTATCCACAAAATTGCAAATCCCAATGTTCGAGAAACATTCATGCAGGAAACTGTGTGCGCTATTTGCTCTACAGTATTTTTCTAGACTGGTGAAATTTGAATTATGAACTACTCCCATTTTTACAAATTTTGGTTGGGGACCCATCACATTTTGAAATATGATCATGCACATCATCGGAATACAGAGTTGAAACATGTGCAACCTGTTCATTACAAAACCGGACATAAGGAAACAAACAACGTTAAAATATATTAATGCTCCAAGGAAATATAAACTTATCTTAAATCCCTGCGATGCCGATGGAACCATTTGAACATGAGTGCCAAGATTATTGACCCATTGTCCCGACCATTGCTGACAGATTCTCGTACGATTGGTAAAGGTTCCGATACAATTTCCTGGTTTTGCTAAGTTGTTAAAGAGGACATTCATAACTGTCTTCGTATACTTACATGCAATTAGTATCTTAAAATAGTTTAAGGAAAAAACAGTCGACTGACAAGGGAAGGTCCCCGACTGCTTGTCGTGTCCAGGGTACCCACTATGTTTTTTAGAATCTACTAGGACCCCAAATGAAGGATTCATTCATATTTCCGTGTAAAACTCATATTTGGCGCCATGGCGTGGCGCCAAACTCATAAATTTGCATTTTCGACCAATTTCAAACCCTCTTAACTTTTGCAGTTTATGTCGGATTTTCAAATTTTTATGCTTAAAATGATCGCAAAAGTCGAAATTTTTGAGAAAAAAATAAAAGTACAAAATTTCTAATTTTTGAGATATTTTTCGCATTTTTTCGACGAACCCCCATTTCTAAGAAAATTTCGAAATTTTGCGAAAAGATAAAATCGATAATTTTGGAAAAAATTTCATGGAATACGAAAGTTGAACTCCTTGTCATGATTTTTGCCAAAAATTTTTAAAATCCATCTAGGATTTCAAAACTTATGGCGGTTTCAAAAATAAAAACATTCAAATTTGGAGGATTTGCCGCCACGGCAGGACGCCAAATATGAGTTTACACGGAAATATGAATGAATCCTTCATCTGGGGTCCTAGTAGATTCTAAAAAACATAGTGGGTACCCTGGACACGATAAGCAGTCGGGGACCTTCCCTTGTGAGCTTCGTAAAAATCGTAAGCTTACTGTTCAGCCAATATTAATAGTCTCAATTCCCTAAAAAATTTCTGAGACGTTATTTGATTTCTGGAAAATAATATAAAATAATGTGCCGGGAAACCTTTCAGATTTTTTCGGAATATTTTATGATATTGGCTGAGGAGCAATGGCACAATTTTTTATAACAAATCTTACGACGCCAACAAGAATCTAGCAATCGTCGTAATTTATTTTACGATAGTATTTTCGATACGAAAAAATAATGAATACCTTCATAACATCATTTTTCTTATAAAGATTTCCAAAACCTTTAATTGACTTTTGGTCATGCTCACAAAGCTTGAAAACCAATTCCTGCATTGTTAGGGATTCGTGTGCTAAGAGTAGTTCATTTGGCTTGCCCCCTGCCCCAAGACGACCTCCTCTCATCAAGCCTATCTGTTTCATAATTGGCACTTTTTGCATACAAGTATCTCTGGTTTTCAAATTGAACCAACCTTATGACAAAGCCTTATCTCTTCAGCATAATGTGTCGAGATGATTATACTGGTTCCAAATTTGCTACAAATTACGTGTAGATATTTCCAAATGCTGGTACGAGAAAGAACGCAAATTTGCAATGAAGCATTCAAAGTATCGTTTATCGATAATTTATACACATAAATTTTGTACCTCTGTCGTAAAAGAGGATCCAGCCCAACGCTAGGTTCTAAAATCGGGTCATCAGTAAGTTATCACAATCTTAATTATAAGCTCAAATTATTACCGTCGAGCACGAGCAGTTTCGGGTTGTGTATCATCGCCGCCGCCAAGGACACCCTCCTCTTTTGACCACCACTTAATGATCAGATATAATTTGTTAGCTAGCATTGAAGGAATTCATTATGCCATTGTCTCCCTCGTATCGTACAATACCTTACGACGATTAAGAGATTTTGCAAGCGTTACAGATCTGTAGATTTTGATGTCAAAAATCGCGTTACTAGGGTTACGAGTTTTACGAAGCTTGACCCCTTGTTTTTCCGTCGTAAACTATTCTACGATACTAAATAAGAATACGAAGGACTAATGAATCCCCTCAGTATTGTTTTAACATAAAATAAAATTACACAAGAAAGTTTTCTCACCTTAGTTCGTTAATTGGTTGATTGATTATTGGCAATTCAAGAAATGTAGTAAGAAAATTGATTCGTTCATTTATTTGTATTTTGTCCATGGCATAAAGCATTCCGAAATATTTCAATGTTTCCTCAACACTTAGTGAATCCAAAAGAGCAACTTCCTACCGTTTAATCGATGTGAAATATAAAATGTTTTTCTTTTCGTTTCGACATGTATGGTCACTTGCCTGGGGCATGTACCCCCAAAGACGAACTTGATTGTTGGGACAGGGTTGATTAAACACCGCAACGCTGCCAGAATCAAGTTGACGCAATCCAACAATGCAGGACAGTACGGTCGTTTTTCTGATTAGTAAATAATATATTAATTAGTTGATTGCTTATGTACATGCCTGGTGGCAAACCAAATGCTTGAACTGCTTAAAACAAAATTTGGAAAGAAAGTTAAGGGTTAAAGAGAAGTGGTACTTGCCCGCATCCACTGGAACCCAGCAATCCGTAACTATAGGTTGAAAATCAATTAAACTCATTAAATGATTCACAACCTACATTTATGTAAATACATACGTACATTTCCCCAATGCCTACAGTCATATCAAAATCTTTAAGAACAAGCCCGCCATTTCCATATCTTTTGAAACCGTTTCTTATCGTTACTGCCATTTCTTTAATTTAGCGTTGAACTACAAAACTAACAATATTTACGATTCTGGTTGATAAATTTAATATTATAATAAATATGTTGAATGCTTTACTACCAAAATATAACTGATGCTGATTAAAGAATACATTCAATTACATACGCAATATTTTGTGAAGCTGTTTTCCTATTAGTACCTAATACTACACCCCTGAGGGCACGGGACAAATTTCGGTGTAAAATTTAATCTTAAAAATCATAAATGCCAAATCGCGTCGAAAAGAGCACCAGCTTAGTACAAATTTTATTTGACATTGACAAAGCATACATACTAATGCATACATTAAGTAATTTTCCGTTAAAAAGTAGTTCACATTATTTACAACAAGGATATGGATACATGTGTAGTGCAGTATCCAGTGAAGTATGTAATTCTCACGAAATCGGTGTAACGCCTATACCAAATTTACGTCTGTTTCATACAAAATTATATCTCTCTCTCATTAGTAAATAAGTTATTAAACGAGACTTTCACGTCGCTTCCCAAGTAGGAAACATAAGGAAAATGCGTTGAGATGAGTGTATGATAAATAAGTAGTTAGATATGTACATTTACGGAAAGAGGCCACACATTTTCTTACATTTTGTGAATTTATTCACTGAAGTTACACATGTGACACGACTCCTTAAGATACATAGATATCTTTCATATTTATTTACTGCATTTTTACAATTCAAAAGTTTTCTCAATTTTTAATCAATTTTTAACTTCTTTACATCATGGGAAACCTATTACTGTCGTGGGTTATTATTATAAACCTAACCGTCATGCTAAATAATTACGCTAAAACGATACAAATATATTCATTCACTCTCTTTGATCAGTTTCGTCAGAGAATTAAACGCATTGACCCTGCCATGGCCAAACTGATGGTTCGGAAACACTTTATCCGTCACTCCCACACAGCCACGTCCCCCCGACAGTAAACTTTTCGTGTCCGCTCCATCCGCCAACAGTTGTAACACTCTGTCATATTCCATCTCCTGCTTGCTTCCAGCGAGAAGTATCGCAGCGACGCCAGCCGTGTGTGGGCATGCCATACTGGTTCCAGACATTGGTTGATATTCGCTGTCTCCTTTGTGCGAGGCCGATAAGACGTTTGACCCTGGCGCGGAAACGTCTGGCTTCATCCGCCCGTCAAAAGTAGGCCCAACGGAGGAAAAGAAGGATAACGCGTCATCTACCGTAGTCGATCCTACCGAGATGACGTTATTTTTGCTGTCGGCCGGAGATCCGGTAGTATTGCAGGCTGTGCCTTCATTTCCGTTGGAGAAAAGGGGTATAATTTTCGCCGCATGCCACACCCCAATTGCTCGATCAAACCTGTTTATAGGGAATACAATTTTAGTTTAAAATTTGCCGCTAAAAATTCATAGCCCGCCAAAATCGATGACATGTCTGAATATTTCAATCACCAATTTCTTCCCCCACCCCCACCCCAACTGTTCGAAACCACATGGGGCGCCTTTGAACAATCCCTCTTCGTCCCGTTGGCCATCGTCGGACATGCAATCCACTGTGCGCAGGAGAGTAGCGCGAACTGCGTACAGCCTCCCTTGCAACCGCGACAAGCCATCCACTTCGCCTCTGGGTAAACCCCGATTCCCCCACTGCCACAAATCGTCCCCATTGTATGAGTCCCATGACCATCCTTATCTCTTGGGAGGGCGCTCTTATCGTACGGATCATACCACCCGTACCCATCATCCCGCCAGTTTGAACTGAGCGCCTCATGCGTACCCCGGACGCCAGTGTCGATCGATGAAACTACAATGGATACATTTTGCCCCAAACTTTTCAAAAGACTACGCGCCTCGTTCGCCTTAATTTTCATAATGCCCCACTCTCCAGAAGGTCTCACTTTACCCCGTTTCCGTACCGGACCCCTATACACGGGTTGGTGCAGCGGGATTACCTCTTCTTGCGATACGTACGCGACATCCGGACTGGAAGCCAGCTTAATGACGAGATCCATCGTCGCGTCCGGAACGTAGAGTTGGTTTGTGATCCAGATTGATTTGTAGGGATGCCCTTCTTGGGCGAGAAGCTGAATCGTGTCGTCCTGGGTGGAGGCTGCGTGCGACACTAGCGAATCGTGAACCTGGTCGAGTCTGGCGGACCGTGAGGGAAACGATTTTGCGGAAATTGTCGCCAGAACGGATTCCGTGCCTTGAGAAAAGGTGACGAAAACGTTGGCAGTGTATTCCTGTTTTGTGAGAGATTTTGATAGTTGGGGGGAAATTTTGTGATACGAGGAACCCCGGCCCCCTGGGGTGGTGGAAAGGAGCAGGACGGTTACGCTCGTGAGGAGGAAAGATGCCATGGTTACGTAATTGGATTATCTAATTTCGAGATATTTATATACTCTGCAGGTGGTAAATAAATATCCCATGATTTTTGATGTTTTGCATTTGCATAGATTTATGCATGCAGGTCAGGATCATTACGTAGTATTTCTCATTCGCATAAAGTAGCAGCTGCACATTAGGAAAGTAACATATAATGTGATTTTATTTACTTCAATGTCATTATTGTCTGGTAATTATTGCATTCATACGAATGAAGACGATATCCTGCAATATTAAATATCTCATACGTGAATATATTTGCATAGTCAAGGACGTAAGGAACTTGGTGACAATGTATTACCAGGATGTGAAAACTATTATAGAAATCAGCTCACGGATTTTGTTTGAACTTGAAGTAAGATCAAGACAACATTGAACACATACTTTTGTCAGGGATTTATTTTTTTCCAAATAATATGAAGGAATACATATTCAAATTATTTCAAATGACATTGTTCAGTATCCAGACTCAGATTCCATTGTCCCTCCAAATGGTTTGTGAGTTGCGACGAATCGATAGTTTCATTCCAAATGGAGGCTTATTTGCATATTTGTCGTACACTATTTGCTTGACTAAATGATTCTGTAAACCATTGCAACTTAGTTGATGCTGTGACATTTATTTTTTCATGGAAATTATCCACTATACAAACATAAATTTCGCATCATATATTGCATTTACGAATACAATCTGACAATGATAAAATGTTTACATTTAATTTGAACAATGTTGATTACATAATAGATAGTGTTATTTAGCTATCAATATGCATTTCTACGTACCCGTACTTGTCATAATTTAGAAAAATAACAAGATGAACTCATAGATTGTATCAAAAATAAATAAGTACATGTGTAAGTACTAAATACTCAAGGTATACCAGACCCCCTTATTTCACGTCCTCCACCATTTTTGCACAAATTACAAAATATGTCACTATTGTTCCAAGTATCTGTAATTTTAAATGTGACATTTTTAGGTTTTTAAGTAATTTATTTTAATTATATTTAAATCAGCAAAATTATACTCACGCTAAAAACTGCTCCATAATGCAGGTAAAAGAAATGAGCACTTATTCCAACCGAATGCGATTTTAGTTGGTACAGTAATAGGGTTAGGCGTTGTTGGCTAATAATTGTCGTGTCCCTGGTCGAGTGTTTATTGTCCCGACAGTGACATGATGACAATGTTGAGGTCGGAATTGAACAAGTCTTTCCCCAAAAATAGTCCACTAAACGTCCCACCTTTTAATTTGAAAATAATGTATTAAATTTTTCTAAAATACTTGCATAACTTGTGTAAATGTCGTAAATAAGAAAATATGTTTCCACGCGATTAAAATTTAAGTAATTTTTCCGACTAGTCACCTTATTTGCATATTTTAACGCATTAGTGAGAAACATATATAGTTTACTCAATATTAAAAGCCCGAATCTCTGAAAATGGGCATAGTGAGACCTATGCAAATGAGGGGACCCGCCACAATAGTTCTACTATACTAACCTTATAGCAGATATCTCCCGCTATCCAAAACACGGGCGCATTATGGAAAAATTGCACTATGTACATAAACCTTTCCGACCAATCCTCCATGACCACGATTTTCCCCAAATTTACTGAGTAATAGAGCAAAATGATCATCACGAAAAAGAAAACAATTAAGTTCATGGCTTCATTTATCGCTTTCGACAGGGTCCGCACAACTTGATAACTTTCCATTATGATTTCTGTCTCTTTGGGGATCTCATTTTCATAATCTTTACACTTTCTGACCAGCCTGGCCAACCCGTTGGCAGGGATCCATAGGGTGATGCACATCATGATGATCAATCCGTCTGAGAAGAAACCTAGCAGTTCAAAAAGGGCAGCAGCGATAAATAAAATGGAGGAAATTAGCAGGTCAACGTGCGATATTTCATTTCCGGATGGAATCGTGGACTTATTGTTGGAGAGGAAGAAGGCATATCTCGCCGAAGCAACGTGTCCCCCGAGAATAACTTCCCATGATGAGTTACCTTCTGTACTTTCAAGAATGATGAAGCTAGGCACGAAGATGAGGTAGCTGGCCAAAACGGTATAGCAAAACAGTTTGGATTTGAGCTGAAAGTCACAAATGAGTACAAAATGTAAGAGTTTTATTTATTGCGTTGTGGTTGTGCAGAAATTTTCGATTTAGTGTTAGTAATTAACCCTCATATTTAATTCATACATATATCAACCATGCAATTTGTATTGCATGGTTTTAATAATAAGATGGCAAATTACTGCATAAGTAGTCAATTCAAAAAATATAGTTTCTCATTAATGTAGAAATGTTGTTATGCATGTATAAAATTGCAATACTTTTGTTTAATCTGGCTTAAGCTGGTTGTCATTCAGTTATTTTATGAGATCCTTCACATTTCGATTTTTTTGAAGATTTTACTTTTATTACAGTTTAAACTTGTTAGATCCAATTTACCACTGTGTAAGTGTAGTACCTAAGTACCCAGATAAACATAATTAATTGCATGCAGCGTTCATGTATATATGTATGTATATATTCAATATGTACATATATGCATTATATTAACGCTAAGGATAAGCCTTGAAAATGGATAGTTTCTAACGAAAGTGTTGTTGTACATGGCTATCATGGAACCTAATTAAAACCTGCATAGATGTATAAACACATGTGTACATCTCAGTATACATGTACACAAATAATGTTAATTATAATTATCCTTACCCAACAGTGGTACTGAAATATCTGCAAATCTGCCGAATCCACCAAGAGTTTAAGAATCCTGGAGATTTTGTTTCCATTAAACCAGGGCGCTATGACGCAAAGTAGGTAATACAGAGTGGAAAATACTCTTTGTGCCGCTTTAAAATAGGACGCCACATCCATACCGAGATTATACCCACCCAAATCCCTTAATCGAAGCAGGATCCACCAAACTAAAACCACGCTGACCAAAAAACAGCCAACTTTTTGACATTTGTTTGTACTACGAATATAAACCGGGGATGAATTAGGATACAAAGTATTAGACTTTCGGAATTTGAACGGATACAGACAACAGTAATAACCCACGTTGAATATGGAGAGTAACGGGTTGCAGTGGGAGTAGTCAGTTTGAGGGGGGTAATTTGAAATGTCAGGGATTCTGAAAGTTTCCGTGTCATGTTTTCCGATAGATTGTACTGTACAGATTAGAGAATTGTGGTTTGTTGTTTTGTACATTTTTGTAAAATTCTGAAAACTCGGAGTTAGGCAGAATGAAAATTATGTGGGAGTTTATCCCTAACTAAACCTTGTCCTACTTAAGATAAGTTTTAAAAAATTTCAATAGAAGAGCAACCATTGTAAAGAACTTGTTTGAACGTGTAATTTATGCTTCATTATTTTGAAAATAATGACTGATTTTGTGGACCTTGAAGAATGACCAGCTACTACTTCATATCATTGTCCTATAACTTGTGGAAAGCAAAACGAGAAATTCGATACTAGTTGCACAATCAGAACATTTAAATAGGTATGGAAGCATGTGCTAAAATATGCAAGAATGGTAAAATACACGTATGTACATACTTACATAAATACATACATGCATGCATTATGCTCAAAACTTTTCATACCGGCAACCGTTAATTATCTTTCGACAAATTGGATATTTCTTTATACGAGGGCCCTCCAATAGGTATCCAGAATCTATCCGAAGGAAATGGAGTAACGGGATAACATTATATTATGTATCACTATGCTAAGTACCTTGTGTACAAAAATCATGGTAATCAGTCGGTCAATTCTCCTACAATTTGCCCACAAGTACAGACTTCGTAACAAGTCAAAAACCAAAATTCAATTCCTAAAACTTCATGACCACCCCCTAATTGCGCTGAGGAGGTGTGTGCCCCACAAGTACTACAACTCCCATGCGCTTTACTCCTCTCAAAAATTACTAATTCTAATTTTAAATTAGAAACACTTCACAGATTGCATGTAGAAATTAAAATCCGTTCGAATATTATCGTGGATACAAACGAACAGGCAGATAAATGAAAAGATAGGAATTCACCCTTTAATAAGTTTTTCTGGTTGTTAAGAAAAAATAGATTCTGGGTATTTATTGAGGAGCCCTCGTATAATAACGGTCAATACCACGCAGTAATAGTTTTTCAGAGGTTTTATAGCTAATATTATGTGTGTTATCTATATAGAAATTCGTCTAAATGTCTGCATTAGAAGGCCCTACAACAAAGTACGTTAAATACTGTATGTGTTCATTCGCACAGATTCCGAGCACTTATGTGCATATGCATGAAAAAATAAAAGTGTATATGTATCTTGGAAAACAGGGACTATTGGGAACATATTCCTTGTACAGCAAAGTACATACTTGTGGCGTTGATCTAAAGATATTCACCTCCGATTGAAATCACGCTTCCCACGCGGAAAATATTTTCGTCGAAGAAAATTTCTTCATTTAATTTGACCCATCCGGCTATAGATGTATGTAGATAAATATATATGCTTTTCGTGCGTCACATCCTTAGAATTCTGTGCTTAGATATTTCTTTCCATGATTTGGACTATTTTTAACGACGAAAATAAACTTTAATCCCGATAAATTGTCATGCATATGTATAAACTTTCCAAGTATTTCCAATTATCCCAGCACTAGCGTATAAGCCCGACTTCCGTCGGGCGATAAATTTAACACCTCGAATGTCTGTCCGCAACGGAGTAAGGTTAACAAAGTAAATTAAATTAAGATAATTTGCGAAATTATCACACATCTAGAAATATTCATGATGGTGCTGATTGGTGGTGGTAATCGTTTAAGCAAACTCTTATACTGTCCTAGTTACAGTACCAGCCCAATAAACACACCGGCCCAATAAACGCATAGCCCAGTAAACGCAAAGCCCAGTAAGCGCACCAGCCCAATAAACGCACCAGCCAAGTAAACGCACCAGCCAAGTAAACGCATCATTCCAGTAAACGCACCAGCCAAGTAAACGCATCAGTCCAGTAAACGCATCAGTCCAGTAAACGCACCAGCCCAGCAAACGCATCAGCCCAGTAAGCGCTCCAGCCCAGTAAACACTTCTGCCCAGTAAACATACCTGCCCACAAAAGGCACCAAAAAACGCGCCTAGTAAACTTACCAGGCCGTTATGTACAACCAGCATACAAAACTTTGACACGCCCCATCTCCAAATTTAGTGTTTTGAACCCAATTTATTTTGAATTTAGGGGCCAATAGAAACTTTATTTTCCCACATTCACTTGTACAACGGAAAAATTCTTGTCAAAGAAAAAAAATCGTGTCACAGACAAATTTAGTTTAACCTCAGTTGCCAACATAATATACGTGGAGATTCAGAATATTAAGATTATTCCTAATATTCCAAATATTTTGATTATTCTTAATAGTCTCGGTCGAGTAAATCGAAAACGTCGATAGTATACAAAAATTTCCCATGACTTACGACATTCTCTATATCCTCTACACTTGATATTATCGAACTCGATAGTCTTAATAATCACAATATTCTCGTATATATAACCATTCTGAATATTCTTGATATTCCTGAATCCCTGACATTCTGAATATTCTTATTCTTGATATTCCTGATTTCTGAATATTCCTGAAATTCCTGATATTCTTGATATTCCTGATATTCTGAATATTCTTGGTATTCCTGATATTCCGAATATTCTTGACATTCCTGGTATTCTTGATATTCTGAACATCAAGAGTATCAAGAATATTAAGAATATCAGGAATATCAAGAATATCAGGAATATTAAGAATATTGAGAATATCAGGAATACCAAGAATATTACGAATATCAAGAATATTAAGAATATCAGGAATACCAAGAATTTTAAGAATATCAGGAATACCAAGAATATTAAGAATATCAAGAATATTAAGAATATCAGGAATATCAAGAATATTGAGATACCGGGATATTAGAATATCGAGGTATTAGGGGCTTACCTAACTCAGATAACTACCCCTACATAACCAACACCCCCAAATAACCAACAGTACCAGATAACTAACACCCCCAGATCACCAACACCACGAGATAATCATAAGGCCACGCTCAAGACTTTCCCTACTTTCACTTCCGTCACGAACAGAACTTTAGGACGGACAGATTTACTTTCACTTCCGTTACCAACTGACATTCTCGCTTATAATATAGATATTCTTGATATTCTTGATATTCCTGATATTCTTGATATTCCTTATATTCTTGACATTGCTAATATTCCTGATATTCTTGATATTCCTGATATTCTTGATATTCCTGATATTCCTAATACTCCTAATGTTCTTGATATTTCTGATATTCCTGATATTCTTGATATTCTTGATATTCCTGACATTCCTGATATTCTTAATATTCTTAATATTCCTGATGTTCTTGATATTCTTGATATTCCTGATGTCCTGATATTCTTGATATTCCTGATATTCTTGATATTCCTGATATTCTTGATATTCCTGCTATTCTTGGTATTCCTGATATTCATGATATGCTTGATATTCCTGATATGCTTGATATTCTGATATTCTTGATATTCTGATATTCTCGATATTTTGATATTCTGAATATCAAGAATATTATGGATATTATGGATATTTGGAATATCAAGAATATCATTAATACCAAGAATATTAAGAATATCAAGAATATTAAGAATATCAGGAATATCAAGAATATTAAGAATATCAGGAATATCAAGAATATTGAGATACCTGGATATTCGGATATCGAGGTATTGGGGGCTTACCCAGATAACCACTACCCCCAGATAACCACCCCCAGATAACCAACACCCCCAAGATAAACAACACCTCCAGATAACCAACACCCACAGATAACCAACACCCACAGATAACCAACACCCACAGATAACCAACACCTCCAGATAACCAACACCCCCAGATAACCACCACGCCTAGATAAGGCTACGCCTAGACTTTCTCTACTTTCACTTCCGTCACGAACAGAATTTTAGGACGGACAAACTTCCGTTGCCAACAGACATTCTCGCTTATAATATAGATTTTTAAACAACTTTAATGTCTGGGACGTAGAATTTTTGTAATATGTGTAATTTCATAACAGACAGGCTATGTACTTACAATGAGGGTATTCACAATTATCTTTAGTGCCCTTAGGTTCGTAAAATAGTTTAGGAAGAAAAAAGGGGTCCAACTTCGTAAAACTCGTAATCTAACTAACGTGGTTCTTGATGGCAAAATCCTATGCCTCTTAGGAAATCTCGCAACCGTGGTAACTTATTTATGTACCTACATGGAAAACACTAAGGATTATGAATACCCTCAATGTTTAAGAAGTAATTTGAGAAAATTTTCAGACTACCAAATTACGAAAGTTTGTACTCATTCACCGGTTTCCTGATACATAATAACGACTTGAAACATTTACTGCTATCTAATTTTAAGCTTGATTACAGGATTGAGTAAACAGTACGTTCCTCCGAACTTGTTCTTCCGTATTATTTGATTATAGCCAGGATAAGACTAAAGTAAGACACACACCTCAAGGAATATACGCTATTTATGTATTAATTTGATTTGTATGTGCAGACATACATATGTAAGTAAATGCATATATAAGTATTGTTTGTGTATCTAAATCAGTTGCAAGTCCAACACATACGGTTTTGTTTTTAGGATAGGTATACATGACATTTATTTATAAATATTGATTAATGTACATATATATGTATTTATTTGACTTTAACTTGAAGTTTAAATTATTACATGTATTTAATAACATATACGTAGTTTCTAAGGATTTCATCGACAAATTTATAACTTGATGCTCTTCACCAGGAGAATTACTGCAAAACAAAATGATGATAAATGTATTATGTATGCATGCTGACACATATTTCTATGTATATACATACATATATATATATACGTTTTATGTGCATACAGACTTATGTATGCACAAATTTATATTCACTAAATATACATATCTTCGTAAGTTAAATATTACCTAAATAGTTAAATATTCTTGCAGGGTGCAGGTATATTAAATGTAAGGTACAGGTACATATGTAAATAATGTAGTTTTGAAATATTTATTCTAATAAGGATTGATTCATAAGTTATGGCACTGTTTTTTCGTGTACTCCAGCTTTAACAGAGGTTCAAATTCTTGTGAATGAATTGTTGCATTTCATAGCCAAACTGATGTAGTGTTAGGGTTTTAGTTCAAAAAGGTTGGCAATTTAACAAGAGCTTCGTCAGACAAAAGGAAAAATAAGTCCAAGCGTGGTGCACTTGTACGAAAAAGTTGCCAAATTAGACAAGAGAAAGACACACCACCACCTCAAAAGTGAAAATATTTCAAACCCCTCAATTTCTGGTTACACACCAATGTATGACTCAACAAAATCAGTCGAATTCAAAAACATTATTAATCACCATGTGTGGCAGACCACCACCAAAGTCATCAAAGGAATGCAAATAATTTTCAGGGGACGCCATCCACGTCGGATCACCTAGCCGCCCAACGGGTGAAGATATCGAAACCAAATCTTCACCGAATTAAAGCAGAATCATTGGGGATTAGACCATCAAAAAAACTAAGTCCTCAAGATACCCTAAAGATGAAAAATTAATAGCCAAAATGGGACGCAACTAAATTTACAAAAAAAGTGTAATCCAGAATACTTGTCAGTTGTGACGAAGCATACGTCACAATTACGCCACGAAAAGTTTGCCCCTAGCAATTTCTTGTTGCTACGAGTCGTAGAGATGTCAAATATGAAGCTACGGTATTTCCCAAAACAAAATTCACAAAAAAATGACAGATTTAATTAGCATTGGACGAAAATGGAGCAATTTCAGAGCCCCTTAGAACGGATTGGACCATGGTGTCATCTCTTAATTTATCAGAATGTGTCAAGCACCGATTAATTCCTTGCATAAATGGTCATTACTTGGCCAAGTCAGATTTTGGTCGGATGAAGCCACTTGCCATTGCAGTTGAATTGTAACCGACTACTCAACGAGAAAAAATTGGTTTTCTGACTAAATTGGAACATGTCCACAATGTTTTCCAAACAAGTGGGATTGAACAATTTTAGGCTTGATTCGAAAGAGAACATTCATGACGATGGAAGGGGACGAAAATCCTGTTTTAAATTCGACGCGTAATGAGTCAAGCCTGAAGATTGTGGGGAGAAAGTCAGGAAAAGCAAAAATGAACAGGCCTGGAAAAACCTGTGAGAAATTTTTTTTAGAGGGTCGACGGGACCAAAGTGATTTGGGGCAATTTTGTGTATCGCATGTGTAACAATTATTAGTAAAGTTGTTAACATTTCAACTTATCGTTTCGTAATGAACGACTTTTCAAATAGTGCCACAACTTATGAATCAATCCTTATATGTATATAAATCAATTCTTTAAAAAAAGCTTAGGTGAGGCTTGCTTAAAAGGGGAAAACAAGCTGTTATCATCGTGTACTAAAATAATGTGGTGCATCAGTGTTTATCCCAGAATTATAATTTTCGGTAAATATACCCAATAAATAATATGCACTAGGGACCATTTGCCTCACCGGGGGCCGTGATCAATTGGTTGATACAAATATACCTTCTTGACATATATATTGATATCATGTATTGATATGAAAAATTAACAATAATTAAACTCCGTCACTATTTTATTATAATATTTATTATCTTTGATGATCAGCATGGATATATTTCACATTATTGATGATGGACAAAATTCTTGAAATCCAGTGTCATAAGTTTGACCATTAATCGATTATATATAGATAACGAAATTCGATGAGTCTTACTCAATGATCAGAGCAAATTACTCAAAATTAAGAACGCAGAGGCATATATTAAATAAGCAAGAAATTAGATTATTCAACCCCAATTACCACATTAATGAAATTAAAAATTTATTTCAATGGTTTGTATTACAACACGGCCCCCGGTGAGGCAAATGGTCCGTAATGCATATTATTTGTTGGGATATTTACCGAAAATTATAATTCTGGGATAAACACTGATGCACCACATTATTTTAGTACACGATGATAACAGCTTGTTTTCCCCTTTTAAGCAAGCCTCACCTAAGCTTTTTTTTAAAGAATTGATTTATTTTTTGTTTTTAAGCCTACAAATAACCAAGAGTCCAAAATTAACTATCCCCCTTGAGTGTAGATGCATACCAAATTAATTCCAACGTGTGGGTGCGGATGCGTTGCATGCCAGATTAATTCCCCTAAGGAGGGGAGCTTGCGAGGTTGATAATAACAGATCTCGATGCCCTTTGGATATGTGATAGGGTCTCATGAGTGTACTAAAACCCTGAAGTGGTTTGACTCCATGGCCACATTTGCGCCCGCCACACCCACTCAAAAATGCCCAAAAAACGCTTTCACTCCAGTTTTCACTCACTCAAATCCACGCCAGAAATCCAATTTTACTCGGATTTTGAAATTTCTTTCACCATTACGCTCCCAGATAGTTGCTTTCTTCAATTCCATATCAAACTCAATTTTGCTGATGATTATTTCGCAGGCGTAATTTGAGTTGTTGATTACTACAACAATCCTCATTCAGAATTTCAAATTTTAAAAATACTAAAAATTTCGAAAAAATTGGGTTTGATATTGGATTGAAGAAAGCAACTATCTGGGAGTGTAATGATGAAAGAAATTTCAAAATCCGAGTAAAATTGGATTTTTGACGTGGATTTGAGTGAGTGAAAACTGGCGTGGAAGCGTTTTTTGGGCATTTTTGAGTGGGTGTGGCGGGCGCAAATGTGGCCATGGAGTCAAACCACTTCAGGGTTTTAGTACACTCATGAGACCCTATCACATATCCAAAGGGCATCAAGATCTGTTATTATCAACCTCGCAAGCTCCCCTCCTAAGTGTGAATGCATACACTTTAAAAATCTGGTGTAGTGACGCCAGTATTGATTTTTCGGTATTAAAGTTACTACCGCTTGGCATTAAAATTATAAAATTATACCGGTCCGTAAAATTTTGCTACCAAGCTATTACTACAATTTATTACTTATCATTTATCAATACCAGTTTTATTGAGTAGTGTGTGAATACCGTTTGGTATTATTTTAATACTGGATTTCCAATATTGTACCAAATTAGTTTCTCCTGCGGGTGTGGACTCGTATAGTTAAGAATATGCATTAATATAAGATATACACGGTTAGAAATCTGGTATTAAAATTATACCGATCCGTAATAATTTGCTACCGATACTTGCTACGCAGTATTACATTACGTATCAATACCACTTTGGTCGATTCATATATGAATACTGCTTGGTATTATTTTAATACTGGATTTCTAAGATTGTACATGCAGATGCACATATTTACATACGTCAGCACAAGTCTCAATAATTTATCGTATGCTGGTTACTAATGGAAACCTCGTATTTAGGTATGCGTGATAAGTAATGGAGGACTGTTATAAGTAACGTAACTGGTTGCAGATGCCACCAAGAAAACTCCTTCATTTCTTATCCGATTTCGCTCGGGTTTGTTTTAAATGACGCGTTATAGATTTCTGCATATGAAAATTAAGGTCCCGCACTATCATTGCATGGTAAAAGTGAATTTGCCAGTCATTTGAAAGTTTAAAATCGATTTTAAATGCGTTGAAATAAGATTGTCATGTCTCTAGACCTGACGGGCATCATCTACCCAGCAAGGTCTGCACGATTGCCTTTTACACCATTTTGATACGATTAGCCGTTTTGCCACAAACTTGAGTGGAACTTTGGGAGGGGGGGTCTGTTCGCATACTTAGGCTTCGCCGTAACCATGCAATTTTTTATGTGGTCATGGTTACTATGCCTCACCTAAGAAAAACGACAGGAAATACATATGGACTGTCCCCTTATTGAAAGTGTCAGTCTATTTTGACCTGCAGAAAATGCATGCATGAATCAAATCTAACGAAACTTTTGTGGAATCCTAACGATGAGCATGCCGAAGTTTTTTAGTCCTTCAGTTGTCCAAATACCTCTTCCATACCGGCGGATAGAACACTTTGTCGAGGACCTCTCATGAGCGCTTTGCCACTCATTTCACCTACTTCTATGACGGTTTTCTCTATAATCCGATGAAATTCTTCCGATTTTGTTTATGTCCTTTTTTCCTAAGAGTATTGTTTCTTAGTTTATGGCAAAAATCTTTCAATGGGTAAACATTGACGTACGTTTGGAGCGTTGTCTTTCTTTTTGAAAAAATCAATTTTTAACATTTTCTCAACAAGTTTTTCACAAATTGCTTTAGCTCCTCCTTTTTTATCTTCATTGTATTTTGCCGCGGTTTTTGCTTTGTAAGTTTTGAAGCCCATCTTATTGGCTTTGATCTGGCGAAGATAGGTTTTTGAAATTTTTAGTTTTCTGGGTGCAGCCCTCATGGATCTGTTCGGGTTTTCTGTAAAAGTTTTTTCATGTTTTTCGTCGGTGTTTTGGTCTTCTGACGGACAGGTCGACAAGGCCAAATTTTATTTTTTACATTTTCACGATCCCTAGATACGTGTTGTGTATGATGAATTTTGTTCGGGACATCCATTGAAGAATGAAGTGGTTACGAGCCATTTTCTGATTCGAGAAAAACACTTTTTCGCACTAGTGGCAAACTAATTTTTCCACCTCTTCAACATTTTGTGCTGCCATTTTCTAACTAAAAGAGATAATCAACTTCTGTTTTCGGTTGTAGAAAGCTTATCCAATTTGCTAATTTTTGGGAGTTTTACATATGCAAAATTAGCTGTTAACAGGTTGAACCAATAGTGGGAACCTTGACACTTTCAATAAGGGGACAACTCATATTTACCTAAGTAGAGAGCGTTCGACCTTTGTACATATATATATATATGTACGTGCAAAACTTCATATGCAAATGTATGTTTGGTTTGTCATAATATGTATATAACATCACAATCTAATTCTACCTCTCATATCTAAATGTCTCTGGTATGTTGAAATATCAGAATATGACATCTGCTTCAGAATATGAAATCTTCCCCAAATATAGTTTCACCATACCATTCTCATAGCCCAGAACGTATGTATACATACATATATATTTCTATTCCGTTCATAAGACTAAAGAGTTACGATCCAATCTTGCAAACCGTACAAAAAATTTGAAACCAAAATCGATAATTTAATCAACTCTCAATACATATGTAATAGTTAGCTTCAATAATGACATTTATCTCAAATCCGGTTACAACCAGGTTAATGAAAAAAGTGGAACTTAAGCCAATGCGTCAACCCAAATTGTAAAACAGTTTCTTCCAGATCCAGGTCAGTCCATATGCAACATGATTTCCAAGCAGGCTCAAACTTTAACTCGCCAAGTGTTGCGATTATCTTCCCTCTTCCACTGCGTCCCTTGGGAGTATGGCAACCCGAAAACTAAATTTTTAATTAGAAAGAAATCCTTAACAAAATTTTATGTAAATTGCGCAATTTTGAGTTTTCACCATATTCTCCTCGTTTCAAAATATCCTGTTACTTTACGAGACGATAATCCACTAGGATTTCTCCGCGTAATAATACATTTGGTGTGTATCGCCGTCGCGATTGAGACCTCGTTCTGTGGCTTTATTGAATTTATATGGTCAAAAGACGCAATTATGGGGCTGTATAATTCTTCATTTCTCTATCATCAATCTTTTTCAGGTAAAATATGCATAACGATTTTAAAGATAGCGGTAACAATATGTTTGATGTTACCGGTCGTTGACGGTTTATGGCTTTGTCCGCGACAAATTGTCACCTTGGTGATAGCATGTATGTTTTATTACCGAAGTATTTACAGTGTGACGATGAGTGCACTCTTCGAAATCCATTATTGAAATATGTAATACCAAGTGGTATTCATATCATATGACCCTAATAAATTGGTACTGAAAAGTAACATCCTACAAGAAAGCTTGGTATTAAAGTTTTGCCGTTTTAGTAGCAATGCTCCTAAAATTCAAATAGTGTGGCTTTCGATATTTTAATACCAAGCAGTAGCAACTTTAGTACCAAGAAATCAATGCCTAGGGTAAATATATAATGCTTATTGTACATTAAATCCATCAGTCTTTAACCCAACGATTCTTTTATCCAATCAGATAAATTCTGCAAATCACGCATAAAAAAAGAAGGCTTGTTCATCTGCGGATTTGAACCTTGGATGAAACTGTTCCTTTACTCGACCATATTCCTTTCTACCGTGGGCTTGCCCCTCTTCGTGCTGACGGCGCCGCACCTCAACGCATTTTTGACATCTTATTTCATCGATTATATTGAGAAGGAAGGAAATCTTGCGCTAATTTTGTTCGCCTTGATACACTTGTGGATTTATACGTGTGATGTATTGATGGCTCTGAATTCGATTTTTCTCCTGATGCCACAAATTTGCCAGGTTATTGCCGTTTTGGGGGAAATCAGGTGAGGGAATGGCATTTATTGTACTGCGGAAGGTTGTACCTTGAAATTCAGTCAGAAACTTGAAATTTTTCTGGACTCATTTTATTTTAAGTTATCAGATTGTAAATTCGACTGGTTTTTGAGTTACGATTTTTCCGAAAGTATTTATTTAAGAAATTATCAACTAAATATTTACTAATTGGCGCAGACCGGGCAAAATACGATCGAAATATACAAAATCCATGACACGGAATATACAAAATGTTCTGAAAACACTTCGCAACACGCAACTCTTACAACGATTCTCTAACCTCGTCACCCAGCAGAACTTTGCCCCCACGACGGTTACCATAGTGATGGGAATATGCGCATCTTGCAACTGCGCTGTTATAGCGGCCAAAATTACGGAGGACAATTTCACACGGGTATTAACGGGTAAAGTGCTGGGTACGATTGTGTCATTCGTTTGCACAGTATTTATAATCGTTGTGTGCAACGTTGTGGGGAAGGCACAAATTTCGATGGGATCAACTATCCAGAGCTGGAAGATCAAGGAGACAGATGCATATTGTAGAAAGGTGCTAAACTCTGTGCGACCGGAAGGTGTGAAAATTGCCGATTTCACGTCGTTTGGACGCATGACGACGGTAAATGTGGTATTTGCAATTTTAAGATACACGGGTAGATATATGATCTCTTTAAAGCGAAAAAATTAATGGGAACACATATGTACCTACATACATAAGTAATTTTATCAGCTCTTATTCGATAAAATGTCGAAAATTCATCCCGGCGGTTTAATCAGCTATGTACCTATGAGTAGGGTTATTCCATGAGTTATGGTAATGGACCTGATGTCGAAAATCAATTTTTTTGAAATCCTTTGACTATGTGTTAGAGGACCTTAAAATATTCACGAAAATCATTTTCCCCGAATTTTTGAGGTTTCAGTGGGGCTGATAAGAGGGGGTGTGGCTTCCGTTGAGATACCACCTTTACGCAGCCGCTATTGCACACAGGGGCTTCAAATTTCACACAAAGCTACTATAGGCCAATACAATTGCGGGTCTTTTTATTTTTTTTTGAAACTAGGTCACTGTGACCTTTTTTAGGTCAAAATGTGCATTATGTCAAATTTTTCTGCAGATCGTCTCTCATAGCCCCATAAATGGGGCATCATTAGAAAGGTCTCGGCAAGAGGAGTCAGAATATATATACTTTGTGGGGTCTGGGACCACCCCCTGAGATTTTAGAACAGGAGAATGAGAATTTTCTATCTCTCCAGATTTTAACACTGCAGCAGATAGGGGAGCTAACATAGAAATAGATGGGCAAAACTCGAAAATATTGTTCTGTCTCTGGAACACCAGGGAGTGGTCCCAGACCCCACAAAGTATATATATTCTTAATCCTCTTTCCGAGACCTTTCCAACCATATCCCATTTATGGGGTTATGTAAGACTTCTGTTTTTCAGACAAATTTGACATGCTGCGGATTTTGACCTAAAAACGGTCAACGTGACCTAATTTCAAAAAAAGAAAAAAAGACCCGCAATTGTATTGGCACATGATAGCTTGATGTGAAATTTGAAGCCCCTGAGTGCAATAGCGGCTGCAAAAGGGTGGTATCTCAACGGAAGCACACCCCCTCCTACCAGCCCCATTCAAACTTTAGAAATTCCAGGAAAATGATTTTTCTGCATATTTTAAGGTCCTCTAACACACAGTTGAAGGATTTCAAAAAATTGATTTTCGACATGAGGTCCATTACCATAACTCATGGAGTAACCCAGTAGCATAATATAAATATATGCATAAGCTAACAAAAACTATATTGTAGTAGAACAACATAAATTCTGTTTGTACGCAATTGAACAATACGAGACTAAAACTAATTATACTTAAGTAGTAATTGTCTAACATTATTAACTTCTTTCTAATTTGGCCAACGAATCAACTACAAACGAATAACAACCTAAAATTAATTAGAATAGACAAATCTGCAATTACCCTTACCATATGCATCAGATGTACATAAAAGTCCACCGTCTTTTTATGCAGCAGAATCATACAAAAGTGACGAGTTTAGTGAATGTGAATTTCGCATTTTTTAGACATTAACAACTAACAAGATTGCATAAGTACATACATACATTCCTATGAATTTTAGCATTCCACAGCCAATCTAATGTCCTCCATGTAGTGATAAAAAGTCCCAAAAATTACCAATTTACTCAACTTTAATTAAAATTTCACCACTCCTGCAATTCACAATATTATAATTTTCTCCAGAAATGACAATTTGTTCATCATTTACAATTACATTCTCCAGGGCAACATTATCCCCACGGCTATCTACTCGTCCACACTGGCAATTTCTAAATGTGGCACAACCATTCCGAACCTTAATTCCTAAATCTCGCCGTGCAGATAAGAAACCTACCCCAGTGTAATTTTCCACCTGATTGCCCACACTCCAGGTGACCGTAATACCCCCAAAGTGTGCGGTATCTTTCCTCACGCGAGTAATTGTAATATCTTTCACCCTGTTATGGCTGCCCATCATTGCAATCCCAAAATTTACGTCGGTGCAGGACACGTTGCTGATTTGATTATAAGAACCACGAAATCCTAACTTTGGCACGCTATAGGTCACAATACCGTACAGCGAGTCTGCCATGACAATATTGCTCACATTATTGTAAGACCCATGAATTCGGATACACTCGATGTCACAATTATCAAATTTTATATCCTTCACGATATTTCTATCCCCTTGAATTAACAAACCCCAGAAACTGCTGGTAATTACTGAGCCAAATTTCGCATCTCCTTGAACCGTGATATTGTTCCGGTTTATGCAAAATTCTCCGACAAAGGTTCCAACACCCAGATTGATGGTGTCTCCGTCAGAGCAAAATTCCAGGCAGTTGGCGAACTCGGCGGTATCTCTGGCGAAGAATGTTGTAGGAGTGGGAACGTCTAATTTCACGTCAAGGATCGAACGCATCCGCAAATTTGGATCTCTCTTGGTTAGATTTATGATCAATTCTCTAGAATTTTTTACGATGCTGTGGTTATTAACGATATCTTCAATTCCACCGTAAACCAGGTCGTAAAACATTGATGTCCGATTACCCCGGATTTTATCAAATTCCAATACTTCCCACATAATTAGGCCAAATGCAAAAAGGTCAGCTTGCAGGCTGTAGTTGCCCCGACCAACTTCCGGTGCCATGTAGGATGGCGTGCCGACGTTACCGGTAAGTTGGACATTACCGTCGACAAGAAAACTGTCTGAGAAATATTGAAATAAATCAATTTAAAAATTCATACATTTTTATATTGTTCATATAATTATTTGCATAATTGGCGAACTCACACCAACCCTCAAATATCTCAGCACAAGTTGAAAAGTTTTGCGAAATTTACTACGTTTCACAAAACTATGTATGTAATTGATAAAAAATCATGAGATTTTGTTCGCCCATTTACTTAACAAATCGGCATGTTCTTATTTCTCAAAATTATTTAGTAAAGTATTTTCGTGATGCAAAAGATGATAATGACGTGAATACGCCCAATGGTTAATCACCTGCACTTTCACCCCAGACAAAGTTTTCCTCTCCCACGACCCTCCTCGAAAGCCCAAGGTCTCCAATCTTAACTGGCAGCACGTATCCAGGATGGTTGGAGAAAAATATATTCTCCGGTTTTATATCCCTGTGAATAATGTTCAAGTGGTGAAGAAATTTCACTCCCTCAATAATTCCTCGCACAATTCCCAATTGCAGTAATGCAACGCGAAAGTCCGTCGCGTCAAAATTATCTTCCAGCCAATCTCGCAAAGTTGGACCGCAAAGTTCCATCTGAATCCAGAGAGCATCCGCAAATCCGGGCTTCCTTCCAAAATAGTCAAATTTTCCAAGTAGTCTAGTTTCAGATGCGCAAGAGTCGTAGTCATCCGCATGATAACTCTGATCTCTGTCTGTTGAGGGTAAATTGTACAACTCGATGAGTTCTTTGGGTAACGATGTGAAGCCAAATTTATACGTGAAGACTGAATTCGGGTGTGAAATTTTTAAACAATTTTCAATTTCACGGAAAACTAGGGAGCTTGATGATGAGCTTGAAGAAGACGTCGAAGTTTGGGTATCATCTCGTGGGACACGAAGCCAAGGACTTTTTGCATGGAGGCGTTCCATGTTTGAAACAGGAATTAGTTTCACGGCGGCGGTCGTCTCTCCGAGAACATGGTGTAATTTTTTGATACCAAGGACACTTCCGAACGAGCCGGAGCCAAGTTTTGAGACATGTTTTGCTTTTGAGATTGGTAACGTGGTCTTGGAATAAGTAAGTTTTACGTTGTGAGGTTTCCACTCCATTTTTTATTAAATTCTTAGCAAGATACGTTGTGTTTGGCTAAAAATGTAATGTGTTTCTACTTAATTATGTACATGTGAAATGGAATAATGAAGCGGAGGAATGTTGTTTTTTGGTTTAATGGGAGATCAACTTGATAATTTGAGATATTTATTATCTAAATCCAACGTAATCCTCGCGGTTGAAAATAGTATATGAAATATAGTATTTATATACTCGCATGTTTACAGTATTTACAATGTTAGCAAGGAGTACATGCATTGCCTCAGTATTAAAAAGCTCAAAATTATAGCAGATAATTAAATGTAGTCAGTCAATAATTGTTAACTGACTGAAATATGAAACAAGCTTCCCATAGGAAATTTAGGATACTTTGTGAAATTTTCGAGATTTGGGTATTTTACAGATTTTTTTCTGAAAAATCAAGGTGTTTTTGTTCAAATTTTTCCAGAAAATCGCCATATTTCTACCCGTAAGAATATTTTGCAACCTTTGTCGTGAGTACACCCATTGGTTACATAACGTATTTGCAAGAGTAATTATGTACTTATTTAGCCAAACAAAGATGAAATCCATGTTTTTAAAAATGTGTACGCATTTTTCTATCTCTGTAAAGAGTATTTAGACTATGCAGTTAAGACAGAGATAATTAGCATGTTATGCTAAATATGATGTCTTTTTACTGTGTACATATTTACAAACATATGCAAATACATAATTTACAAATGTATAAATACATAGATATTTACATATTCATAAAATTAGTCACATTAAAATTGTCATATTTATGTAGCTTAAGTATGAACTCATATCTACTTGCTCAAGGGCGAGGATTCCAGGAGATTTCAATAATCAGATAAGCAAATCATACATATCTCTAATTGTCGAGTATTGACAGATTAATCTCTCATTAAACCAAAACCTCACACTCCTCTTCTTCATCATTTAATTTCACATGTAGAACACACTACATTTTTCCCTAAACACAACTCCTGTAGTTTAAAATTTAGTCAAAAATGGACTGGAACTATCACAACATAAAACTCACTTATTCCAAGACCACGTTACCAATTTCAAAAGCAAAACATGTCTCAAAACTTGGATCCGGCTCGTTCGGAAGTGTCCTTGGAATCACAAAATTTCACCATCGTCTTGGAGAGACGACCGCTGCTGTAAAACTAATTCCTGTTTCAAACATGAGTCGTCTCCATGGAAAAAGTCCATGGTTACGTGTTCCACAAGATGATAACGAAACTTCTACGTCTTCAAGTTCATTTTCAGGCTCCCTAATTTCCCGTGAAGTTGAAAATTGTTTTAAAATTGCTCACCCGAATTCAGTCTTCACGTATAAATTTGGCTTCACATCGTTGCCCAAAGAACTCATCGAGTTGTACAATTTGCCATCGACAGAAAAGGATCAGAGTTATCATGCGGATGACTACGACTCCTGCGCCTCTGAAACTAGACTGCTTGGAAAATTTGACTATTTCGGAAGGAAGCATGGATTTGCGGATGCTCTCTGGATTCAGATGGAGCTTTGCGGTCCAACTTTGCGAGATTGGCTGGAAGACAATTTTGACGCAAAGGACTTTCGCGTTGCATTACTTCAGTTGGGAATTGTGCGCGGAATTATCGAGGGAGTGAAATTTCTTCACCACTTGAACATTATTCACAGGGATATAAAACCGGAAAATATATTTTTCTCGAACCATCCCGGATACGTGCTTCCGGTTAAGATTGGAGATCTCGGGCTTTCGAGGAGGGTGGTGGGAGAGGAAAATTTGGTCTGGGGTGAAAGTGCAGGTGATTGACTGTTGGGCGTATTCACGTCAATGTCATATTTTGCATTAAGCAAATATTTTAAAATGTATACAATTTTATGGAATACAAACATACCGAGTAAATTGAAGTTTGCCAGATATTCGACCGTTGTCATGAATTCGCCTAATAAATAATTATGGAATTACATATGAATGAAATAAAAATTTGCGAATTTTGATATTTATTTTTATATATCTCAGAAATTTTTTCCGACGAAAGTGCCCAACTCACTGGTAATGTTGGCACACCATGCTACATGGCACCAGAAGTTGGCCAGAGCCAGGCCAACTACAGCCTGCAAGCTGACCTATTCGCCGTTGGCCTAATTATGTGGGAAGTATTGGAATTTGATAAGATCCGGGGTAATCGGACATCAATGTTTTACGACCTGGTTTACGGTGGAATTGAAGATATCGTTGATAACCACAGGATTATCAAAAATTCTAAAGAACTGATCAAAAATCTAACCAAGAGAGAACCAATTTTTCGGATGCATTCGATTCTTGACGTCAAATTAGACGTTCCCACGTCTTCAACCTTTTTCGCCAGAGATACCGCCGAGTTCGCGAACTGTTTGGAATTTTGCTCCGACGGAGACACCATCAATCTGGGTGTAGGAACCTTTGTCGGAGAATTTTGCATAAACCGGAACAATATCACGGTTCAAGGAGATGCGAAATTTGGCTCAATAATTACGAGCAGTTTCTGGGGTTTGTTAATCCAAGGCGATAGAAACACCGTGAAGAATATAAAATTTGATACTTGTGACATCGAGTGTATCCGAATTCATGGGTCTTACAATACTGTGAGCAATATTGTCATGGCAGACTCGCTTTACGGCATTGTGACCTATGCTGGCCCAAAGTTAGGATTTTATGGTTCTTATAATAACATTAGCAACGTGTCCTGCACCGACGTAAATTATGGGGTTGCGATGATGGGGAGCCATAACAGGGTGAAAGATATTACAATTAATCGCTTGAAAAAGGATAACACACACTTTGAGGGCATTACGGTCACCTGGAGTGTCGATAATCAGGTGACAAATTATACTGGGACAGGTTTCCTATCTGCACAACGCGACATAGGAATTAAGGTTCGGGATGGTTGTGCCACATTCAGAAATTGCAACTGTGGCCGAATAGAAAGTCATGGGAATAACGTTACCCTGGAGAATGTAGTGGCTGATGGAGATGTTACCATTTCTGGAGAAAATTATAATATTGTGAATTGCAGGAGTGATGAGATTTTAATTAAGCTTAGGTAAATTTTGTTACTTTATATCGGTGGGAGCATCACATCATTGGTTATAGCGGAATGCTAAAATTCATAGTAATTTGACGTAGTATGATAATTTGTATTCGAGAGATAGCGATTAACTTTATCTTTCTCCTGTTAAGGTTCCCATGGATGACGCGTTGGCGCGTAATCTCACTCTGCCCCTATCCAATGTATTCAAATGCAATTTCTAAAATCGAATCAACTCCATGAGTTTTGAGATAAATGCAACTTTTGATATTTTAATCTAAACCTAATTTTTGGTAATACAAACAAGTCGATTTGAAAAAAAATTAAAAAATTCATTTTCGAGGAAATTTATTGTGAAAAATTGGCAAATGAATTTTTTAATTTTTTCAAACCGACTTGTTTGTAGTACCAAAAATTAGATTTAGATTAAAATATCAAAAGTTGCATTTATCTCAAAACTCATGGAGTTGATTCGATTTTAGAAATTGCATTTGAATACATTGGATAGGGGCAGAGTGAGATTACGCGCCAACGCGTCATCCATGGGAACCTTAATTATAAAATTTACCATACTTATTAGGTCAAAATTATCCCAAAATCGGTGAAATTTCTTGATTCCGTGGCACGCTGGTCCGGAATACTCCATTTGTTGGCCAAAACCTATTCTCACCGATCCGAAAACAAAGTACCGTCTTCAGTACCTTTGACATAGATGTTTAATTTTGGAAAATTTCATTTGAATTGTTCAAGTGGTTATGGCGTGGCGTATGCCTAAACTTGCCTTGTAACATTGGGCTAAATGGGGAAAACTTAAAGTTGAAATTCCTGTCTATTCCTGTGCTATTTCGAGGAATCGTAAATGTATTATTAATCCCCCATATCTCATCTACAAAAACTGCTGCCACCAGCTGCCACCATTACAAATAGGCAGAGAGATTTGAATTTATGTAATTGCAAATTGCCGTAAGCAAAATATCTGGAGTGCTCCAATCATTGTCACGTATGAAATTTTCGAGTGTTCCAAATAACACAATCGCTTCAAAATATCTTGCCCATTACTTGGAGAAGGAAATATGGTAAAACGAACCCCTCGAAAAAATTTATTACGAGCGGGGGAATTTTATGAAGTGGTGACCCCCTGAGGAGGCATAACTAAATTTATAAGTTTGGTGTTATTTTCTTTGTTAATTAAGTTAGAGGGAAGAAATACTTCATAAAACTATAGAATATTGTCATTTCATGAAAATACATCCTCAAAATTATCGAAACAAAACTTTCGAATTTGTATTTTGACCATACCCCCTGGCTGTGGGTGTGCCTATAATGTCCAAATAATAGTCGGGGTTGTTTAGAGCTTGATTAGACCTTTCAAATGACACCCCACTTGATGGGGTAATGCGAGAAAATAAATACTGACCTGTGACCACACCCCCAAGAGGGGTGGTGGTCAATTAAAATTGCATTAGTTATGCCCCTTAGAACTTCATATCTCGATTCCCGAAAGCAGAATTGGAAAAAATGGAATGGTTCGAGAGCTAGAGGTTTTGGCAAACAAATAAAGCAATCCGGACCAGTGTACGTGGCCGTGGTTTGTGTATTGTGTGGCATGTGAAATTATTTCTCCGTCTCACCCTTGCCGTGGGAACTGTCATCAGGAAAGTGGAGAGCGAAACACACTTGCTTCATTTAACATCTGCTCATTGCAAAACATAAATATAATACATTTCTTGCAAATTAATTCAAATTATAAACCTTTTCCATTTCCAATAACGGTACTAATAAACAATTACTGGTCGTGCAAATATGACTATATGAAGGATGAAACGTTGTGGATTTAAGTAGAGGAATTATAGAGATCCTGGATCCTGTTAGTTAAAAAGCCAAATAAAGTTACAAGTTTATTTTTGCCCAAGGAAAATTTAACAAATTCTCAGAAATATAGTCTCTAACTCAGACAAGGCAGGTAATCCTATAAATATAATAGATAACAAATTTGGACATTGATATTACTATTTATTTATTACCAAATCCCCAGGTTAAGCGATGATGGAAGAAGACCCAGTAAAAATTGAAGGGGACGCTATCGCTGGAGGTTATGACGAGGTAGATATCGAGGAAGGAGTTAAAGTCGAGAATTCAACAGAGGACGGACAATTTGACGCAATTCAATCATCCATGTGGAACCAATTTCCTACCAACGCCACACAACTGGTCGAAGATAAACCGAATAATCTTCAATTCACGATGAGCTTTAATGAAAATTCAAATGACGAAGAAGATGACCCCGTTGGTCCCGATCCGCTCGCAGGTGTGGGTTACGTCCCGGTTCCAGTCTCCAAAGGCGCAAGTTCGTCTGCGCCACCAAAAAGTAGTAAAAAATCGAAAGGTGGTAAGCGTGGAAAAATTATTTTCACCCCATTCGCCACAATGGTTAACAAATTCCAGGTAACATAATCGAACTACAAATACGTCGCAATTAAATAAAATTAATCGAATTGCTAACCATCCTTTTTTGGTTTTTAGCGAGAAAAGACAAAGTTTGACAAATATAAAGGACTTCCACCAATCCGCTGGTCTACGACTAGGACAAAATTTACCTGTCTAAGGTGTGGGAAAGTGCTTAATCAAAAAGAGTCATATATTGCTCACATGGAATCACACAAGATCAAGTTCAAGTGTGAATGGCCAGGTGGGAAATTTTTATCCGAATTATTATTACCTATTTATTTTTAAATCGGGACTAATTTTATTCTCATTTGTTAAATTGATTGACGTAGGATGTTCCTCTTACTTTTATAGTGAGAATTCTCACCGGGCCCACGTACACTCAAGTCATACCAAGAGACCATTTTCTTGTGCGATGTGCTTCCAAGCGTTCTCGAGTAAAGCGTGGTTGGCAATACATGAAGAATTCAATCACAACGTTGTCGATCTCACCACGTAGCCCAAGCAGTGATCAGTCATGAAATACCAATATCTAACAAGCGTAGCTTCTTCAGTCATCCATGGTGATCAGTATCAGAGAATATCTATTTGTTAATTATATACATACGATTATTATATATATTATTATATACATAAGGCCTATTTTCCTGTAGGAAAATATGTGGTAATGATTGAAAAGTATTTATTGTTCCATGACAAATTCCATGAATCGTGTGTAACATAAATCTTAACTACGTACATGTACATTAAATAATAAATTAAGTTCCCAGGCAAAATGTGTATATGATAATTATTTTATTTGTAATTATTTTATAGCATTTGAGTAGATTTTGATTGAAAAAACCTGCGTATTAATTATGCGAGATATTTAACTTTGACAGCATTTTAAGCCGTACAGGATAAAATTTATTCCTTCCTCCTTCAAATCTCGATCAAGACTTGTTAGGACGATTGTTATACGCGGCTTTCACGCAAATAGGTCACCCTTCTTTGTCGCACAATTCCAAGACCCACAGCATGCCGACCCCTTCGACCAAGAAAAATCCTCTTCGTGAGGTCTTTTGTCGTCCCGAAGATGGTGAGGGGTAGGGCGACGAGATAGGCCGACAATATCACCCACAGTGAAAAGTTGGTCATTGGGAAGTTGTCCGCATCTAAAGAGCGGACGTGCTCGTACACGGTCAGAATGACACCGAAGGGAAGCCACGTCACGACGAAGGCGATCGAGTTGATGCACACGAACCTGAGAAGATGAGGGGTCCCATCAGCCTAAAATGGTGGAAAAATTGTGCAGAAACTAGATTTCGAAAATGAATTTTGCTATATTTTAAGAAACTCAATTCTTTGAGGTTGACGTACGTTTTTCTTCAACATTGAGGGCAGCATGCGTCTCAATTTGTACAGTTCTATGTATAATTTCATGGATTTAGTTTGGAGTTAAGTATAATTACAAAAGACAGTAGTTTCAATTTTACTTGATTATTAAAAACTATCATACATAATCAACAAAATTTACCAAATATCAAGTAGAAGGACACAAGCCCGTGAAATATGGAGTACCTCACGATTTCATACGTAAGTATGGCCCATTTTAAGTCCAACAGTGGTTTCTGAAGAAAAAAAATTGATTTGAATTTTGAATAGTTTCTGTCATATAATATTAGCAATTAAATTGGTAGAAATTGCAAACAATTTATGTACTTGCCTTGTAACATTCAAACTTCTTGGCGTTATAAGCGGTGGTGAAAAAGTGTGGAATAGCTGTTAGAATAGATATCCCCCATGCGAAGATGAGCAGGAAATGGACTCTAGTCGAGGTTACTACTGACGATGAGCTCACGATGAGGTCAGGATGAGCTGAAGATGAGCTCATCCTGAGAAGACTTTTCATCCGGTCGTAGTTTAGGGCAAGGACGCCCGCCGGGAACACGTTGATCAAAACCACTGCAGAAATCCGACTAAATTGTATTGTTAACCGATAAGCAATTTTTTAACGCCGATAAAATCTAGAATTTTACAATGCTCACTAGAAATGAATGCCGTTGTGGGACAGGCAAGATCTCCCGTCAGCCAAACCCCACGACCAAACAGGGACAACATTCCAGTCGACGCAGCGACGATGGCCGTCATGGAAACGTATACAACCAAGTAATCGTATTGTCTAGTATTTTGAAATATTTAAATTAGTCATAACTATTAGTTAACAAATATATTGCAATTAATCTAAATAACGTCACCTCAACATCCGCTTAATCCTGAATTTTCTCGCTACCAGCAGCACCGTGACGATATTCAGGGTCAAACTCAACATTGTCATTACGAATTGATAGAATTCGAACCGATTAAATTTTCCTTTTGCCATATTTTTACGATGTCAATTATATTCAGATGAATACAGATATATAAAACTGCAATTCTCTAATTATGCAATAGTAATTATGCAGTAGGAGTAAAAGATTGTAATGTGCAATTTTTGTAAGCAGTAATCACTATCCAGCCAGGTTGTTGAATGGAAAAGAAATTTCACTTTCTCTTCCTCGCCGTCAGATAAACCTCTAGCTTTCTCCGAGCTCATTCCTGCATGGTTACAGGTGGAGAAAGTTGGCATCTTCGGCCACTGTACCGTGATATGAATCATGTCGTCGCACTGACAACGGAGGAAACCTCTGAAGGGTCACTCCTATATACCTATGTAAATATCACGTTTTTTCCAGAATATGACCAAGATAAATGAGAAATACTTACAAATATAGTTACAACTCAGGTGAGAAAAATTGATCATGCCAAATCAAAAAGGAGTTAGTCACGCTCGTGCACATGTAAATGTATGAATTGTACAAGTTCTTCGCCACGATGTCCGATATTAATTTTGCATCTGCACATTTTACCTGATTTGTTCTAGTCAGTTCGACGATTTTTGTGGTAAACGGGACATGAATTAAATTAGAATCGTCATCACCTTTATTCATCTGCTTATTAAAGTTCAATTTTATATTGGAATCTCAAACCAGTCTCATTTCTACCCCAAGCTCTTTATGTTGTTGAATCAATCGGGTACCTAAAGCGTCAGGGAAACGGCACGATCTCAGGATTTCTTGTTTTCTGTGAAAGAATTTATGCACATACATGTGTACATACATAAATACATATTTACCCTCCAAGTAGTGTCACAGAAGAAATGCATATCCAATGCTTTCTCTTCAAGGACAATTTTTGCATTAAAGGTTAACTGTTGTACCATCATGATAAATATTAGTCAATAAAAACTTACGATTTGATAAGTCTTACAATAGTTGGTGTATTACATAATTAACCAATCGACAAGTCAATTACCTATGTTAAAAATATGTGCACGTTTCTTTCAATATGCATAAAGATGAGACAATCAACATTGCATGGTGATACATACATGGAAAGTGAGCGTGCTTACATACATATCGTCGTTGAAGCTGCCATAAGGGCCATCTCCATTTTGTGTCAATTGACACAAAATGGAGATGGCCCTTTTGGCAGCTTCAACGACGATATGTGATTCGTGTTTTCAATATTACATCAAAATGGACGTAGCATTTCATAAATGAATTGATTACGTTTAGATTTGATGTTTTAGAGTTGAATGGCACTGGAGAAAACAAGGCAAATTGTTGGCCGATTGCTTTACTCATTTAAACTTTGCTTATTAAAATTGCTCAATGTTTTTTTTCATATGACCGATTTTGGTACATATGGTAGGCAACTTAATTTGTGCATTGTACGGAGATCTGGTTGACAAGTTATGATTACTTGAATAACCAACGCTGTCAGAGCGTGAACAAATTAACATTGTGAAAGTCCAAGTTGAAAAGTCCAAAAATATTATTAATTTAAATTGTTACCATCATTGTCTATGTCCCACCTGTTGATTGCACAACCCAATTTGGCCCTTCTTGTTAACCAACCTTCCAGATAAGTCGATCTATCCACACTTATTGTGGAAGTGTAACTTATCATTATGTACAAATACACTGCAGGTGTGCTTTTCAGAACAGGTGGATTCTTTGAAACAGGTGGCTGTAGCTCGGAGCAGGTGTTTTGCGAGATAAGCCAATAAGCCAAAAGTATAAAATCCTCTCAGAATCGGATTGAAAGCATCACTTGTCGACCAGAGCAAGAGTCAGAGATATCCCGATAAACTAAAATCAACCAAAAATGAAACTATTTGGAATTATTGTACTTCTGGCTGCGGCCTCTTCTGCAGCAATCCTTAAGGACACTCGAGAAACTGGACCGCCTTGTCGTAAGTCTAGAGCACTTAATTAATTAAATACTCACAAATTAAATTAAAAACGAAATCTTAACTTTTCAGCGATCCCTGATCCACTCAATTCGCCTGCCAAACCGATCAATGCCACACTCGATCCCTTGTTCCGAATTGATATGGGCAGTTCTCGCGGGTAAATTCGAAAGTTTCTCTATCATAAAAAATTAAATTTCTAATTTAATTATAATCAGTGACCTACTTGCCACCGGATTGTCTGGGCTCTCGTACGAGTACACCATAATTCTGATTACTTTGACCTTGGACTTTCACCTCACTTTACCCTCAGTTCATCTATCGGGCGAATATGACGCGACCGGGTACTTGGACGCACGCCCATTTTCACAAGCTTGCGTTCCATCCGGAAACTATTCAGGAAATGGATCCGCATTTTTGGACGCTTCACAAGTAGAACTTGACATCCGCGTCGTCCTTTTCGCCAACCTCATCACGAACAAGCTTTCCATTCGAACCTTGACCATTAACACGTTGTCGTTTGGGGGTGACGTGTCAATGTCGTTTGGTCCAAATTGGCTCATTGGTGGATCGCCGGTCGAATGGGAGTCTTGGTCGGCAGGACTCAAGGCTTGTTTCGATGCAGAGTTTGCTGCTAACAAGGCCGCAATAACGGAGAAGATTAGGCTGGCTGGGAACGGATGGATTGGGCAATACACGATCGATGAACTGCTTGAATTAATTGGTGGTGGGGGTGGCCCGTGTCCAACACCAAGTTATTAATTGATAGATTTGGCAATCGTGACGAAATAAATTATAATGCAACAATTTACATAGCTGTTCCATTCTTGATTCGAAATAAACGCTAATAATTTTAACAGTGTGTGAATTTATGCTACAAATTATATCTTATCCGTGCAATTTTATTGTGTAGGAATTGCATATCCTACATAGAGATGTGAGACAACTCTTATGGGGTGACAAGACCATAATCGCTTTAGATACAGTCATATTTACACAAAACCATTTACTGACACATTAATTAATACATTATATATTAATGTGTGCAAGCATTTGTGCTATGTACAAATGAATTTATTTTTTGACAAGTTCTGAACAAGACGAGATAAAAAAGCGGAGTAACATTTAAAAATGTGTATTTAGTTATCTGAATCTGTCTGGCAGAGTGGGTAGTACTCGAATGCCTTCCCATTACAAGGATCTGCGTATATCCCCCCGAAATAAATGAGGAGACAGTTTTCTATCCAGGCTGATCTGTACACTAGGCCGACATTTGTTCCATTTTCCCATTTGTAGGCATCCACCTGCTTCCCAGAGGTCCAATACCCTGAAATAGGTCATACCTGTTTATTAACACCCTTGTGCCTGGAAAAAATTGACAGTGCTATTTTCATCGAGTCTATGTATGTATGTATGTATGTATGCACATTCGGTAAAAGATCGTAACCAACGAAGGTGAGCTGTATGCATGCATCGATTCCAGTTTTTTAAATACAAATTATGTAAAAATTAAATTAAATCGTTGATTAACATACTAGTGCTCGTCCCTAGTGCGTTGTTTATATAATCCCGCTCTGCATAGGAGGCCAGTGCTATCATTTGCAGTTTGGCGCCTGCGCATGCGTCCCTTGCATACTTCCAAGAACCCTTCAAATATGAATTTATGAAGATCGAATCTTTAGTCACAAAAATTATATGAACAATAAATTAAAAATGATATATACATTTTAATTGTTTTTGCATGTTTAGCTTACAGCAGTTGGAAGGGTAAAATACATCTTGTTCCCAAATTTTCCTGCATATTTTAAATCTTTATTTCTCGCTAGGATTTCACTTTGCTTAGTCGTTGGAGTATTTTGAACGGGATTATTTGAAACTTTCCCGCTAGCATCGGAATTTGCAACGTTGATGTTAAAGTTATAAATGGGACTTTCTAAAAATCAATGGGTCAATTAATGTCAAAATAATCCTAAGTAGTTCGTATATACTAATCGTGGTCAATAATTAAATATAGTGGACGCACTCACGACAACATTACTTCGCGCCGCAATTCGTTTAGAAATCATGTACAAATTATGCAAATTGCTAAATCGTAAAAGAATACGAACAAAAGTACCATAGTTTTAAATATAGCAAAATTATTTGCAAAAAATCCCATGGTTTTATAAAAAATATTTGCGAACTTTTCAACTAATTCAAAATTTAGATACTAGATTAAGGTCGTCGTGAGTACGCCTATTAGTAACTCACCACAGGAAACTGTTATCCAGAAATAAATTATTGAATAAAATAAAATCAATGCAACTCGATAAACTTGGTCCATGACGAATTGCGAATAACAAGTTGAATTGTTTCCAGTATTACTGACTGACATGTAAGAATTTAACCGAACGATATTCCAGAACTAAATTGACGTTTTAAAATATTCATGATAATTTCAGTCGACGTGAAACAATTTCGCTGTAGACTAATAATTGAAAAATTATGCAATTTATTACTAACGACCTTCACTTTCTGGATGTAAGGCAATAAGTTGCATCCTAATCTTAATTCTAAGTAATCCATGTATTTATCTAATAATAATAAGTTTCGAGTAACTGATTTGTAAAATTTTTTACAAAAATTTAGACGTGGTTCTTTCAATATTTTGATAACATTTGTATCATCTACCCATAGATATTTCAGTGATTTTAATGATTATGTTTGATATATGGTTTGAAAATGTACGAATTTATCTAGCTAGGATAATAAAAATATGACAAAATCAGTTTTCTTTACCCAGACAATCAAGAGGCCTGTTGCATAATTGCATTATCTGCTTGACAAATGCACAAACATGATCTTTATGCCATTTGCCCAGTAACCGGAGATTGAATTAAAATAAATAATTGTCATTCAATTAAATCCACAAATCTCTTGTGACGTCAATTATATTCGTTTATTTGTATTACATTTCATAACGTAATCAGTTAATTAATTAAGTTAGTGACAGCTTCCGTAAGGGAGTTGTGCTTGCTGGTTGCAATATTTACTGCAACAGTTCCCCCAACTACCGTCCCCTTTACACGGTTCCCTTGTTGGAATGCAAGCCTGACATTAAAAATTTGAAATTTACGTTTTAAATAGTGGAAGCACTAAAGGTACTTAATTATTATTTGCATGAAGTTTAAAATTTAAATGATACATTTTGTATTACTTATCGGTTTTTAACTTACATCATTGTTTCCAACTTTGTCTGTGTATTAAATATATATAATTAAATATATTTATTAAATCTTAATTTCTCAGCAAAATTTCAAGTTCTTACTAGGTGATATATTTTGCACCGGGGTATTTGCAACTTTTCCACCACCACCCTCGGTATTTGCAACGTTAATGTTAAAGTTATAGGACTTTCTAAAAATCAATGGACCAATTAATATAGTATACAATGCGTATCTTTACTAGTAACTAAAAATAATGGCGTACTCACGACAACATTTTATTTCGCACCAAACTCAAACTTTATTATATCGTTGTTTCGGAAATGCAAAACAAAAATTGCATGGTTTTATAAATTTTGCGATATCTTAAGCATACGCACAATTTTCAAAATTTTCAAGCTATGTATATTAAGTTTGTCGTGAGTACGCCTATTAAGTATTAACTCACCGCAGGAAACGTTTATCCAGAAATAAATTTGTGAATAAAATAAAATCAAAACAAGTTGATTTTGGTTCATGACTAGATTCCCAATTGCTTATAGCGAATGGTAAATATGTATGTATGTAGAATTACTTCGTTTAGGATTACCTGGCATGTAAATAAAAACTGACTAAACGATATTCCAGATTTTAATTGACGTTCTAAAATATGATAATTCAGTCTACGTGAAAGAAAGAACCATTTCGCTGTATGTACAGAGTCTCATACATAATTCCATAATTACAAATATGCTATCTTTTTACCAAAGAAAGAACTTCATTTTCTAGATGACATGAACGAATAAATTATAAGTACGAATTATTGATTCTCAATTATTCCAAGGCCCATTAGAAATTCATAATAATTTTTTATTAAACAATTCGTCCGTAATAGTTTCGAAAAATGAATGCATTGCAAGTTTTTACGACAAGAGTCCGTGTCCAAATATTTTTCAGTGACTGTTATTATTATTGTTTGTGACTGATTGGATTCCTTTGGCTGGAAGACATGCGAATTAATAAATATTAAAGAACGTGATATCAAAAAAATATAGTGTGAGAGAATATGCATATTCAAATTCTTACCCAGACATAAGACCTGTTTGTCCCCATTATTGTTATTAATTAGTTGTCCAAAAGGGCACCGATTGTTTGGAAAAGATGACGGTGGACCTAAGATGGTAGACGTTGGGCTATTGCCGCTGGAACCTGATTCGGATAATAGGGCTCCAGTTGTGTTATCAATGCCGGTCGAGTTGTCAATGTTGTTATCATTATTTGTACCTGACCAGTGAAGTCCATTGTTGTTGTTGTTAGTAAATGAGCCCTGAGGAAACCCATTGTTGTTATTAGGTGGAGAATTAGGGAATCCATTGTTGTTTGTGATTGACCCGGATCCAGGGAATCCATTATTATTGTTATTTATCGACCCCCCGGGGAACCCGTTGTTGTTATTATTAGTTATTGATCCAGGGAATCCATTATTATTGTTATTATTTGTTGTACCTGGAAATCTATTGTTGTTGTTATTGTTTGTTGATCCCATAAACTGATCATTGTTGTTGTTAAAGGTCCTGTCTGGGAAGTCGTTATTGTTGTTATTAAATGTGGACGCAGAGGCGATTCCACCCGTTATCATGACGACAAGAACCTTAACATGTTTGATATTTTTTTAGTAAATTAGTGCATTATGAAGGTATTCATTATGAGTTAACGTTAGCAATGTTGGCAAAAAAAAGTTGGCAAGTTCGAAAAAAATTGGCTTACAAATTTCTATGCGAACTTGAACATCCCCAAGGCTAGTATTTAGTTCGCAATTTTAAAAAAATTATGTTGCGTCTCGAACATGCAAACTCATAATGAATACCCCCAATGTTGGCTTAAATGTGTGTTAATTTATACTCTCTGCTTACCAAAATCATGGATTTCATTTTATCGCTTGATCTTGATAAAATTTCTCATAGATCTGAAAACAATGTACCTTTTTACCTCGATGGCCGTCGCGTCTGATAAATATTACAATTACTTATGTTATCCTTTTCAATACTTTATAGATAAATTTAACTCTGTATTCTTACCTGGTAAATAATTAGCCACGTTTAAATCACGATGTTATAAACGTTTCAACTGTTAAAGTGTAATTTAGAAGTTGTATAATGATTCGCGAAATGGGAAGTCATCATTAACTAGGAAATTGAGAAAATACATACATAATTAGCTCTAATTGTTTTCTGCAGAAAAAAACATCTTATGTGACCGCAAAGAAAAATTTGCAACTTCTGCGAGATTGTTATTGTGCGAATTAATACGGCGTTATTATTATGTGTCATTTAAACACGTACTATTCAAACCCCCTAAATTCATTATCTAGTAAAGAAAGAGTGTAAATAGGTTATGTAAGCGAGTATTGAGTGGTTACGTGTGTCGATATTTTAAGAATTACTTTTACCTGAATAAAATAACAATTACTGGGGTCATTAGGACTGTTTTTGGCAAATAATTTACCCTGTAGACTCAGCAATTAGGAAGGAAAATGATCCACAGAGAAAATGCTAAATATATCACATAAAAATCGTACGAGTAAATACATATAATCATTTACGGCATACTCAGTAAGTGCATAAATTCCTAATTTTTCTGCCTAGTGTCCATTACATTTCTTGTAACAATTACCGACTAAAGACAATTCCGTTCGCCTGTAAGATTTGGCTTTTTGCAGTTTATCATATAAAGCGACCCTCTCAACTTTGAAATTTCATTCCAAAAGACACAACTGTCAGGAATACTTTAAATTCAAATACGTTCTAAAATAACTTGTGTTCAGAAATGAACAAATCTGGCGTTATTTTGGTAATTTAGCCTTATTTTCAAATTTCTGAATTTTTTACCATTTTTTAACGTACGGATTTTGTTATGTAGGTTTTTGCCTTGTGTGCCATTGTTTTGCCATGGATAGCCAACGCCGTCCCAGCTCCGTATCCTGGCAGCAGTGATTCTGCCAATGGAACAGTGACAAATAACAATAATGACAACAATGGCGGCGGGTCAACAAATAATCACGACCACAACAATAATGGAAGCGGGAGTGTCAGCAATGACAACAATAACGGAAGGATGAAACGCCAAACGAATAACAACAACAATAACAACAATGGAGGGGGAGGAGGAGCAAATAATAATAATAACAATAATAACGGTGGAGGGGGTACTAGCAATAATAATAATAATAACAATAATGGTCGCAAAAGGCGCGATAATAATAACAATAATAATAACAATGGGGGCGGAAATAATAACAATAATAACAACAATGGTCGCAAAAGGCGCGACAATAATAACAACAATAATAACAATGGGGGAGGAGGGGGGAATAATAATAATAACAATAATAATGGTAGACGATAAGCAAATCCGCGGAGATGAGATGTTCAAAAAAAATTCAATATTTTAACTCAAAATTTTAACCATAATGTTTTGCAATAATAAATGATAAATACAAAAATGAAAGTCATCTTATGTTTCTTTCTCAAATTTACTCATGTAGAATATTTGCAAATTTAAACATCAATGGAAATGAGTAATCTAGTATAACATTCGATTCGATTCGATGTTAACTTCCGCCAATTTATCAGTACTAACTTATCACAGCTCGGACGACGAGTACAAATATGTAAGATCTGACAATTGGTTATACTAAAGTAATTATAAATTGAATTTCCGGGAAAACCAGAATGATAAATTTATGTATATGTTAACCCGGCAGCATTAAGTGAATTAAATGAATGCAATTTAATATATCGGTGCTTAGACGATTTACGCAATACATGTATCAACAAATCCATAATGCATAAAATTGTAACAGATGCAGAAGGTAGCTCACTTAGCATTTTGATTAATTCTGATTTTCATACGCATCAATTTATTTATATGCATACATACTTCCTGTTTGTCCTACTTATTTAACTTAAATAATTTAAGTATTTATCCATGCACATACATAAATATAGAGTACACGTATGAATAAAAATTATGTCATTGATTGTATAATAAATACATGGATAAATTTAAATTAACTCAAAAAGTTCCAGGCCCTAAATAAATACTATTATTTCCAATTAAATCCTGCGTAGTTTCCACTTTGATATGGCACAAATACTTATTTATGAATTAAACTGTCATTGTTTCCGGTCGGAATTCCCCAAAGAAAACTATCTAATTTTAAAAACTACAAGAGAAATCTGTCCGTCCATTTTCATATAAAAGGAGGCATATCGCCAAAGTAAAATCATAGCAGCGCAAGCCAACAACAAGAAATAAATAATTGTACGAGAACAAATTTAAACCCGTTTAAAAATGATGCCCCAATCCGCGACAATTTTTGTAATTTTGTCAATTTCCGGTAGAATATTTAACTTAATCTAAACTTTTACCCTGGTTTCATTACTTAATAATTTAGAAATATATCCCTTTTTTACCTAGTCTCCGGCATTTGTGGGGACAAAGGAGGAAAATTTTATATTGACGAAAAACCACCACGCAACAACGACAAGGCGACCTTATCAACCAGTGACTGGCTTGTGAAAAGGGTCGCCACGCTGGAATCCTACTTGATCAACGAGGTCAACGATTTAAAGGGCGAGATGATCTCTGCGCTAAAGTTGAACTCGAACGTTACCTCGTTGAACATGCAGGTGGAAATGGTACGGTGGAATTTGCAAGAAATGACGCGAAATTTTGCGAAGGTCAAGTCAAACGCGGGTGAGAAGACAAATGTTATGTAAAATTAAGAGATGTTTTTTATTTTAATTTTTTAAATTTTAGTTCCAGTTGGATTCGTCTACATGCAACTCCCAAATGAGAAGGAACCCTCCGAAGTGTTTAGTGGGATGACGTGGAAGGAAATTAAGGAACAAGACAAAAATTATGAAGCCGTTGAATTCAGATATAAACCGGAAGCGATTAGAGCTTGGAGAAGGATTAAGTAAGAAAGTGAGTAATTTAAGGATTTGTGTTCGAAATATAAAATTATAATTTTACAAGAAACAGTTTTATAAATGTTTTACAATAATGTACTTATATTCACAAGTAATTATGGAAATTGAGATTTCATTCGTAGGAGAAGGAAATGGATAAAAAAGCTAAAGATAAAGATTGAACTTGTAATTTTGAAATTTTTGGCAGCAGGGTTTATGATCACGCAGATGACAGAGAATGGTTTTTTCGTCAATGTGGAGCCGTAAAAGTTTTCCATATTTAAGTAGATATGTATGTAGGTATTCTCGCATGTATGCATCGGGAAGATCACTCGAATTTTATGTACAGACAAAATTGTGCCCTTGTATATGTATGTTTGACGCTCATAAAGTACATAATATAGACAATGTTTAAGTCGGTGGTCTAATAAAATATCAGCAATACAGAATGATTAATACACACCAATTTATTCAAGTTACCCACTTGTATTAATTAAATCAAATGTGTTTTATCATTAACATAATACTTTAATTATAATTTTGATAAATTATAATTGTGTGAAAGCTTAAAGCTCTTATTCAAAATAATTATGCAGGGATGTTGCCCCAAAGTGACCGAGTTGCCCCATCCATCTCCGTAGCAAGTCGGTTATCTGGTGCTATCTGATAACTAGTCCCGCCTGCATTAGAAAATAAAACATATACTCAAATTAAGAAGAAAAACAAAACTTGCTAAAATTCTAATAATTTTACCGATCGGAGCTTTACACTCGAAGCACAAAGCTGCTTGATTAGCACCACCACAATCCCCAATTATGTAATAATGTCCATTCCTACATTTAAACCAGCGTCCTGGCCTTCCTTCATTTTTTTCTGCGAAGACTTTGAGAATATCACGTCGTTCCATGTCCGAAATGGCGAGGCCCGTTTTTAAAACGTCTTCCATTTTCTAAAAAGAAAGTATGCTTATACATAATTATACTTCAGCTCCAACCTGACCAGAGGATTATGTATGTACCTTAAACAAGCTGTGCAACTCTCCCCGCCTATCGGCACGATACGCTGCAGGATGCTCGACAATTGCGAGGGTCTTCTCATAAATTGGCGTGGCTTGGGTGTGTCCATCATAAAATTTGGAACTGGATCGACGCAAGTAGACTTGATACAAGTCAAAAAGTCGTTCCAGTTCTTGTTCAATGTCCCTCATTTCCATCCGACTTAAAGGTAGGGATCGCTTTCGAACGTTGGCAAACAAGTCCAGATATCTTGCAGAGAGTTGATCCAATAATTCGGGTTTTAATCCTCCACGATTTTCTAGTTCTGGACGATTTCGGGCCTTAGTCAACGTACGGATCCCAGATTCAGCGCAGCCAACCAAGAATTGGATAGAATTCATAGTAAACTCGTTGACCTACAAAATTAAAAAAAAAAACATTAATTGCGAAATTTTAACTTATAATTTCCTATCCAATCCTATACCTTCTTATGCTTCCAAACCAACAGGTTGGTTCCTTGTCTAAGTTTGTTCCTTTTATAATCATTTACGGGGACAATGTCAACAACTTTATCTCTCAAATACTCATGAAAAGTTTTCAGATTTGCGCTCCAACCATTTCCTGTATCAACCTTCAGTTTTTGAACGATTTGGTTTTGAATTTTTTTCACATTTTCCGTATTCCCAAAACTTTTCTTCTTTACGGCAACGACATCCTTTAATCGATCCCGGATCAAGTTGTTGTATCTGCGACAATATTTTATCAAAGTTTTGCAACGGGGACAATGTTTCATCCCAATTTCGTCGTCCTGCTCGGGGGAAATTTCCATCCAATGAGCGAGTCCAAAAACTTCGATAGAATGCTTGCAATCGGGCAAATAGACAAAACTACAAATGAAGATTAATTTATCATTAGAATAATTAACAAAATTAATTAAAAATAGTTAATAAACTTACCGAGCGTCTTCTTCGTCCTCATCTCCGAAGAAAATTGTAAACATTTCATCCTTCTCATTACAGACACGACAAATGGGTGGGCAAGGCTCTCCACAAAATCCTAGACAGGAATGTCCACATGGCAAGCGTTTGAGACACGGCTCGTCACATGGGGACCGGTCGCATGACTCGCGACACAGTTTGGTGCATCGCTTGTGGTCGCATTGCCACGGGCAGGGTTCCTACAATAACAAGTCCAACCTTGTCAAACTATTTAAAATATTTAAATATGTATGTGTGAACTCCTTACACTGCAATCCAAGCAAGGGGTTCCACATTTTTGGCGACACTCAGAATGCTCACATTTCATATGGCACTGTTTATTGCAAGGTGGACAAGACTTGGCACAGGGGAAGTCACAACTAATATGTAAAAATAGAAATAGAATCGCTAGTCAGAATAATTTTTAAAGTCAGGTTTACTACCACGGAAGTAATTAATTAATTTCATTTCGTACACATCACCACAAACCAAAGGCCTTCCACATTTTTCTTGACACTTTTGATGAAATCGTCCCTGCCAGCAGGAGGAGCACGTCCCCTTGCATTCATGTCCACATCCTCCTTCAGCTGTAGAAAATTCTTTGTTGCATGGGGCACTGCACAAAGTCAGAAGTAGGGAGGGAGGAGCTACAAGAAGATTAAAAGTTGGAGTTATTTGTAACAAATTAAATTAATGAGTCGTAAATTCCTACCCAGTTGGCTTAGTTTGCAGGGAACCATGACCACGTGACCGCATGGGGAAGGGCTCACCGCCGGGACGAGAGTCTCGCACATGTCTTGAGTTGGTAGAGTGTCACAAGGGACCACTATTTTGTGTCCACACTTCGCACCTTGTTTCTCCACAGGGATCTAATCAACAACAACAATTGTTGAAAAATTATTTACAGAAAAGTTTCAGAAATTTCGGAGTTAACCTTGCAATCGGTACAAGGCTGGTAGCAGAGCTTCTGACACTGGTGTCCACAACCTTCCAACAACTTGATACAGCGTTCTTTACACTCGTACAAAGTCGGGTCGATGTGACAGGGAAGTTTTTGCTGGTGAAGGCATGGCAGTTCGCGATCCATAATTTTTAAACAAGGTGGACAGGGTCTGCAACACGCGTGTTTGGCAGGACATGGGTGACCTTGGTAAGGATAAGTGTAAAATGATAAGTGATGCATATTATTATGGATGAAACGTTTATCTTTATAGTTTACCTTCTCCGCATCCCTTGCCGCAATTTTTCTCACACTTATAGTCCAAATGGTGTGGGTCGTCTAAAACGTGGCAGTATTTGGTGCAAGCATGTCCACATTGGAGTCGGACGGGACACCTTGTTCGACACATTATGTTCTTTTTGTCTCTTTGGTGGCAGAGAATTTCCGCCTGAAATAAGCAAAGTCATAAAAATTCGAACCATTTAATTACGAGATGAATAATGTAAATTACCACGTGGCCACAACCCTCCAATGTCCTCTCAACTTTCATCTCACATTTCGTCATCTCGGGAGAAATGCGGCACTCAACTTCCTTCTCGTGCAGACAAGGTAATTTTTTGACCGTCGGGACTTTGCAAGTGACCTCGGCTGGATCGATATGACAGGCCAAGACGCGTTCATGAGTACACGGGAGAGTCCGGTCCATCATGACTTTGCATGGGTACAAGGTGGGGTCAAAATGACACGAGAGTTCGGTCTCATGGCCACAGGGAAGTTTTTTCATGACAATTTCACGACAAAAATACTCGCTTGGATCCTTATAGCAAGGCATTCTTGCTTCGTGATGACATTTTGGTTGGAGCGATTTCACAACCAGAACTAGGCATGGGGGACACGTTCTGTAACAGGGGGACTGACAGAGATGTCCCTCTTTGCAAGTTTTGATACAGGGTTGTCTACATGCATACTCCTTGTGTGCTCGATCCTTCACGTGGCAAACTTGGACACATCGATGGGTGCAGGAGAGAAGTTCGTCACAGACGACTTGACATCCACCTTCCGGCGAGAACAGTTGGAACTCCTCTCCGCGACTTATTTGTGTCTCGGTGAAATGAATTTGACATTTTATGGTTAAATTTGGCCCGATTTCAGAACGGGCATCGAATTTTTCAAACATTGCTAACCATGTTTCACTCTTGTCGGAGAGGAGTGTCATGTTGCCAATGATGAAGAGACCGTGTCTGGAAGGTGGAAGGAGATAATTTAACAATAATTAAAGCATTTAATTGTATACTTCGGATTAGCTTAAACCCACCTGGCTCTGGAAAGTGCAACACAGACTCGGTTTTCAATACTCAAAAAGCCAATTTTACTCTCGTGATTACTTCTGACCAAAGAAAGTAGAATTATGTCGTTTTCTTCTCCTTGGAAATTATCTACGCAAGTGACACGGACCCCTTTGCAATTTGCCATTGTTCCAAGCACCTTTTTTAAGGCGAACATTTGTCCCAGATAAGTCGTGAGTATAGTAATTTGGTCTGGACGGTAATCTTGGAGGAGCAAGTAGCGACAAAGACCTCCTAAATAGCGGGCCTCAAAATCGTTAACTTTACTGAGAGAGTCAGTCTCCTTGAATGATTGAAAGTAATAAATCAACCAACATTCACAACTTTTAACATATTAAAATTAGTACGACTAACGGATTTTTCGAGCTCGCTGTGGGAAATAAAGTACAAGTTCTTCGTCACGCCCATAACTGGAGGATATTGGTACACTTTGGGAGCATTTTCCAGTTCGTCGTAGATCGTGTCTTTAACCAGTGCGGCAATTTCGGGGCGCATTCTATGTTGCAGCTATAAAATAAAATACAAATATTTAATTAAAGTTTACAGAACATATTATACTCATTCAGTGACTTACTTTCAGCTGGTACCAATTCAAATCGTTTTTAATCATTCGTTCAAACAGGGAAATGTTCAGTTTGAACAGAGTAGCTAGCTCGAAAACATTTGGATTTGGCTGAAGTTGGCGATGGTCACCGATCAAGATTAAATGTTCACAATGTTTTGTGATACAGGTAACGATATGCGCCTCCAAGACTTCTGCTGCTTCCTCCACAATTACTGAAAAAAGATATGTAGTTGAGTAATTAGATTCAGTTTAAATAATAGATACTAACCAATCTTAGAGCGCATCATTTTCAACAAATCGTTATATTTGGCCGCTCCCGTAGTCGTCATCCCGACAACTTTGCTCTCTCGAAGGATAACTCCATCCACAAATTTCTGATTTTCCCTTTGCCTCTTTTGCAAAGCAATCAGTTTTTCTCCGCCCTGGAATGCCCGTTCCGCTGCGAGAACTCTGGCACGATTTACGATTTCGAAATAAATGGTCCATCTCGCATTTTGTGGGAGTAACTTCAAAATCTCTTCCATTTCATCGCCTTTCCTAATTTGCTCCAAAATTTTGGACACGTCAGGCAGCCAGATTTGTTCAACACGATAATAAGTGAAAAGCTTTTCGAGAAAACTTCTCTTATTTTCCGCAATTGCTAACGAGTAGCTGATGTTATTCCTCTCCATAACTATTTCCCGTCTTCGAGTCTTAGGCCCCATGGTACTTTGCTCGTCCAGTTTTTTGATAGTTTCTTTTAAATTGAAAATTTCTGTGTCGAAATCGCAAATTGATATACCGGCAAGGTACAAGAGTTTATTTCCGGAATGGACATCCGCATTGTCGCTTTCGGCAAAAACATTATCCACGTTGATTATCCGATTGGCCAATAATTCGTCGACATCGTAATCTTCTTCATCATCGGGGGCAGTCTCCTCAGGATCTTGTGGAGCTGAAGTAGATGGATGAGATTCATAATGTTGCGATGCTGCAGCTACGTGATTAACATTTCCGACAGGAACATCAAGAATTTGAAACATTTGTCGGACAAAATCGTCAGCATGAAAGTTACGATGGGAGAAACGGTTGTCTGATATGCCGAACCAAGCAGGAGTTTTAAGATTCGCCCAGATTGCTGGCGATACAAATTCATCCCGGAGTTGGGGAAAGGCAGACATTTTTTCAAGGTTTACAATGCCTGAAATATGTGGGAGAATAATAATATCATTACAATTACATAGAATCTAACTTTTAAAATGTTAAAATATTTTCTCACCCTGAACATTCTTTAACGCTGAGATCTCATACATCATTTCAGACCGGCGATACCTTAAATGAGAAAAACACAGTTTCACGATACAATACTTGTACGTATAATAGAATTAGTAGCAAAATTTGTGAAACACACCGACACTCATCAATTTGACGGCGGAGTTCGTCCCTATTGCTATAGAAATCGCCGGGCAACCTGGGACGTTCACGTTTTGTAACGTTAGCAAGAATATATTCCTCAAGCTTTTCAGATTTACATCGTCCTCCCACACGAATAATTGGAGCACGACCTTTGGCCCCAGGAATTTTTGTGTAAGTCTCAAGAATTCCTTCGAGAAACTGATCCAACGCGTGATTTGTGTAGCAGACGACTACAATGGGACCCGCCGTCTGGGTCACTTCCTCATTCATAAGGAGGGTCTCAGCAATTTTAAGCCCTAAATCGTAATAAAATATACAAAATATAGTAGTTCCATTAATGATTGCGATAAATTCAGTATTTATCTACATGCCTACCTAGAAATGTCTTCCCCGTGCCCGGCGGTCCCTGGATGATAGCAAATTCTCTCGTAATTGCTGCTTTGTATGCCACAAATTGATTATTATCCAATCCCAACTCTTCTGGAGTGGGCCACTCGTGGTCTATCAGGGGAGAAAAATTTCTTTCATCATTATTACGCAATCGGATCTTCATGGTGTGTTCCGCTTCCTCCAAGTATTTCGGCGGTGAAACACTTGACGAGGCCTCAACAATAAATTTGTGCATGGGGAAGTCTTGTAGATCCAATTCTTTCAAGGTTTGTAACGTGTATCTAGGAAGCAGGGCAAATTTATAACAGTTAAATACCGAAATATGCGATAATATAGATTTTTTAGACTCCATAGTTTTTTAGTTTTTTTACCGGAATGACTCGAAATACACTTCACACTCAACCATGAGATACTCTACAGCAGTATCCCACGCAGGACTGGTATCGCCTTCCCAGACGAATGAAACGACTCCTTTCTTCAATTCCTCAACGTCTCGATTTGCCACAGTTGCGAAATAGGCTGTCCGGAAGAAATCTTTCGTACCGGTAAAGACGAGCATAGATCCAGGCAGGAGTCGTTTCGATTTGTCCCATCGAACCCGTTTGTAACCGTCGGGAGAAAGTTGGGCGTTGTAAACTACTGCGTCACGGCCTAACTTGTCTGAAACGATGTGCACGCCAGTATAAATACGGATCGATCCGAGAGGAGGTTTCTTCCGTTTGGATAAATAGTCAACTCTAAAGAGACAAATATTTAGAGGATTTTTGAAATTAATTTCTAGTCAAATTTAATAAAAACGATTTTTTATATCATAACAAAATTTTTGATTTCTGAAAAGATTGCAAAATTTTGCTGCCATGATTTTGAGACATTATCATTTTCATATTTACCTGTGTGTCATAAAATCTTGGATTCCATCTTTTAAAGGTCGAACGAAATCCTCTCTCAAAAGACGGAACTGGACATCCAAATAGTGCGCGGCATCTTGATAAGCGCCCTTGGTCTTGTTCGGGCGGAGAAATACTTCCTCTTTTGACAACAGTTCCTGCGCAGTCGGAATAATATCCATATCCTTATAGTTTTGTGGGGCTTCCATTGCGTGAAGTTCGGCTTCCTCCTCCTCTGAAAATTCTTGTCGATATCTTGAATTGAATTTATGCATGATGATTTTCTTTGTTTTCAATTTTTGTGACCAGGATTTTACTTCATCAATTAAGGCTTTAAACGTATCCCGAATTGGACCAAATGTCTCAGAATCGGAGATAGAACGCGACATGGCGGCACCATAAGCAATACTTATTACCGCTTGCAAAAAATCGAGTACAATGGATGGCATCTTCTTCATAAGGAAACGACAATAGGTAGCAAGATTGATGAGAAACTTAGCCGGAGATTTATCAACATAGATGAAATTGCTGAAATTAAAAGATATTTAAAAGTCAATGCTTTTCAGTAAATTAATTATAAACAGACACTAATTAGTAATTATAAATAATTTATTTTGGATACCTGGTTTTATTTTCCGTACTTGTACTGTCGCCAAGTCCAATACAAATTTGTGTGCAAAGGCTGCTAATTCTCTCTCGGAACTGTTCCTCCGTCGTAGCGAGACAAATCTCGACCTGTTGGCTGCGTAGGATACTTTCTGGAATAACTTTCTCCACGAGGACTTGCATTACGAGATGTAAATAGTTTCTGGAATTGGATGGATTCACCTCATCCGATTTTAAGAGCGCGACCCAGTCCGACTTATTCTTGGAGATGGCTAAGATGACATTGTCCGTGCTGACGGTGTCAGCCAGGAAGCCGTGGAGACGTTTAAATCCGAAGACGGGTCCGGGTCTAACGTTTAGAAATATTTTAGTTTGTTAATATGATTTATAATTAATGGGCGTACTCACGCCAACGTCTTATTTAGCATAGCATTGCAAGTTGCAATTTGCAACTCATTCAGCAAATTTGCAAAGTTATGTCATGTCATGAGGGGATTCACAAAATATAACTTAGCAAATCTGTTTCTAGAACACCTCTAATTTTTGTAATTTCTCCCTCTGGTGGTAATGGTGAGGATGAGTCTGCGACATAAATTTTTGCCAAACAAAAACATCCTAATTTGCGAAAAAAAAATCAATAGTTTTCCAGTAAAAGTTATGCGAAATCTCGCTAGTTTCTCAAAACTGCATGCTCAATTTGCGAAAATGTGAAGTTCGACGTGAGTACGCTTAATTTATTTTTTTAATTTGTCGATACCTTTCAAAGCGTTTGTGTACTGGTTGATCCACTTCCATCTGGTTGTTGCCATGGTTACCGAAAGCGACACCACCGCCGCGTCTTCCATCTCCAGGTCTGGCTCGTTTACTGCGATGATCTCCTCCCCCTCGTTGATTGGTAGTGATTGGGCCCATTATTTCCCGATTACTGTCACCCCTCCAGTCTCTGTCGCCATGGTTGTGATACAGTCTTTGACTTCCGCCGCCCCCACCACGGTTCCCCCGCCATTTATTACTTTCCGCCCCACGACCACGTCCCCCTCTGCCATTGTCCATTCTCCTTACTCCTTCCCCCTTGACGAGGAAAGTTGCTTAATCAAACCTATTAAAAACAAACCATAATTAAATTAAGATTATCATCTTCAATTTGCAATGCATGTGTGGGTTCAATTATTTGACAAGATTTGCTGAGATATTTTAGAAATTAAAAAAACAAAACCTAAATTTTCAGAAACACGATACGCATGATATCATATAAAACAGGACTTGGTTAAAATACTTAACAATAAAATGAGAAATTTTACAATAAAAAGCAATGCTCAGAAACAATCCAAAATGATTTTACTATTTCAATGATGTCTTATAGGGGAACGAGTTTTCCGAATAGCAAATTATGCACATACACGTACATAAGTTAATGAATTTACAAGAAATTAAACTCCTAAATGACAATCTAATTTATAATTAGTATGACACATAACAAACGTTCCTGGCGGCTGCGTCACGTCAATATTGAACTTTGTCCTTCTTTGTTCCCCACATAAGTTTTCTCTCATCCCGAATAAATGGATTTACAAAGTTGAGACTTGATCTATTATGGAAATCTTACCTCTTCACTAGTTCAAAATAAGTGGCACGATAAAAACAAGTATTTATTATCAGACAGCAATTAATTTCAAAAAATTAAAAATTATTAGGAACGATTTATGACAGCAAAATAATTGCCATACTCGACAGCAACTGGAGAGAAGTAAAGCACGACCCGGCTTTCCTCTGTTCAATTCTCACTGTGCATGCAAATCACACACAACAAATCTGCAGTCCCTATCCTACACACAATGTGCAATTTTACGGGCGGACGTTTTCACTCAAATTCACGGGTTGGTTGTATTGTCCTGAGCTGATCACAATCTTGGTTTTACTTTGTTCTGCATGCAAAAGTGTGACACGGTGCAATGCGGTGGTGGTCATGTTGTGGTAGGTAAATACATACATGCATGTTGAGTAGATGTTTTATTGCACAATTATTTACGACACTAAATGATACATATGTACGTATGGTGGGCGTTGGGAGTTTGAAGTCATGCATATACACCATGATGATAGAAATTGTTGTATTTCTCATTTAAATATGAGTGGATATGGGTAGATGCAATTATGTAATATAAAATTAAATAATAAATATTAAATAAAATAAAAATTAACGAATTTTTAACCATTCACTCGAGGTAATCCAACAACAATTTATTGCCATAATTTATAGGAAAAATTAGGTTTGAATTAGAATTACAGGTCGTGTTTTAAACATTATTCTCCAACTTGACTTAAATTTGGGCATAGATTCGTAGTTACCAAATCCGTTACGCAAATGGTAAAATCTACGTTGTGTTACACAGGTTAAAAATTGTGATGGATGTCTCGATTAAGTAACTAATTTTCTAATTTATGTATTCTTTAATATGGTATTGTGCGAGGAAAAATTACTTTAGATTTTAATTACAGTTTTAATATTATTGAATGTGTGGAAGGACAAGGTAACATTCAGAAGCGTTTTATTTAGTGCCTAATGATCATAATTTCAAAAGTTGATTTCCCATGATAAACTCGATGGTGGTTGGTCGATTACATTTAATTATTTGTCGTCATTATCCGAATCCACGAGATCATCATAATGCGGTGGGACTGAAAATAGTCAGGTTTTAAGAAATAATTGCACATTATTTATAACACATGTGCATAATTAACCAAATGGACTTACGCGTCTCCAGCGAAATAAGTGACTCTGATCTCGACGGGAGTTGAGAATACGAGGGCGGAAGTAGGGAAAGCATCGACGAAGCGACCAGCCCCCAGGATGCAAAACTTCTCCGTGGCGCTGACGGGACTGGAGTTTGATTATCGTCATCATCGCCCAATGGCGGCGCTGAAGGGCCGTCGACGCTTTCTTCCGGCGCCGTCGGCGTCAGTGACCCTTCCCTCGTTCCTACCACAATTTCGATCTGGTTGGCCAAAATTTCTCCCGTTGTTGTCGTCACTTTAATCTGCAAGTTGTAAATTGATGTAGCAAAAACTCAGCAAAATTTATGTCCAATATTTGCATACCTCCACTCTATACGAAATCCCCACCAGGTTAATCCCCCCACCAAACCGGCCAGCATAACTCGCCGTCGGGATAGAGTCCCATTTGAACTTTCCACTCCGTAAAGTTTCCCCCCTTTTCAGAAATCTCTTGAAAGTGACGACATCCAGAATTGCATCCTCCTTGCGATCCCTGTGACCTCTGACCTCTACCAGGACACTCCTCAATAAGAATACCCTGATCAACTTGACCCCTCCAGACTTGTCGGGATCACTCAATTTAATATTGAAAAGGATATCTTCACCCGACAAGAAATCTCGTTTGGGAAGTTGCATGGAAATATTAGCGTTGCCATGAGCAACGGAACAATTTGTCAGTTGTTCACCAGGATGCGAAGGTGCGATGACCAAATGTTTCAAAACTGCTGAAACATCCGACGGAGAAATTTTCTTTTCGCCAAAATAGTAAATTTCCTGCTCCTCGAGGAGAACAAGTTTCTGGTTGACGCGCATAGACACGACGATTTTGTACGAGACGGATCCCAGCGGGCAGGAGAAGGTGGGTGGAAGGGGGAGGTCTTCGGGAAAGTTGAGGACAAACGGAAACTTTTGGTATGCTTTCGTCGTGACATGACTATTTTCAGAATTTTGGGGACCCGTGAGTGGAAATGAGGCCAGAGATTGGGATGAGGTGGAGGCATTTTGAGACGCTAACGTGAGTTGCAGGGTTGCGTGTCCTTTGAGTTGCAAAGTTCCATACAGCTCGATGATGAGGCCTTGTAATACATAAAGAAAGAAAAGAAAGTGCTGTCAGAGTGAATTTGTTAGCCAAGTGAAAACAGTAAATTTATGGCATGATGACAAATAGAGGCTTTCAAGAAAGCTGAACTTTTAGTTTACTTGGCATGAAAAAAAAGGAGCGACATAATGATGAGAAAGTGGTTCGGGTGAGTGAAAGCGGAGGAAGTGTGATGGATGGCGAGTTTTACAAGCAGTACATACACAGTTTACTGGAAGGATTAGTGGATCGATATTTATACTTGTGCAGAAAAGGGTGCCTATTCTGTCAAGTTGAAGCAGAAGTTATTTTGCAATCGTCCCGGGGTTGTGCATTTAGCATGCAGATCAAAATAATTACATGTACATACATTTACTGGTTTTCGCAATTAAACGAACTAAAGTAATTCGCAAAAATTGCAATGACAGGTGGTTGCGCGACAGGTGGATGGTCTTTAATCTGTTCATGCAGCGTGAGATTATTAAGGAATGAAGAGAAAGTGGAATCCGGGGAGAAAGTTTGGGTTTAAAAGTGACATCGAGTCAGCACAAACTTTCCTCGGGAGGAAATCGATCCGTGTAATAAGAGCATGTTTTCTTTGATTGAATTTGTAAAGAATTTTGCAATCAGAGTTTTTCACTCACCATGATGCGCCTTGTCCTTAAAGAGCTGCTGAACTTTGCCCCTTATTTCGTTATATTTTCTATCCCGAGATGATTTGAAGGTAATTTTCACAGGTGATGTCACCGTCGTGCTGGTCTTATCTTTACTCTTGCCAGACACGGGCTGTCCCGTCGAGGCAAAGACGAAACCTCCAAATGTCGTGTTACCACCGCCACCGCCATGAATACCGCCATAAATGTGCATGTGCGCCATTATGCAAAACTATTGGCGAATGATTAACTTGGATATTTATAATAACTTGTGGTGATGAGGAAAGCAGGTGGTTGCTTAAATTTGTATGTAGGAGATGATGAAAGCTCTGCTGTACGCAACTCGTCTGTCCCACGAGAGAACGGAGAGTGAAAAGTGAAAGTGAGTGATCAGAGAAAGTTTTTGGGTTGGAGAAAGTAAACTCGTGGAGATAATTTCCTGAGTGTGCGTATCTCCTGTGCGTGCACATCAATCTGTGCAGTGCAATGTCATGTATTGATTTGGATGAGACATTTACATGTATGTATCTACCTTCTCATGCTCAGATTTAGTTAACTTTGATGCGTTTCTTTTTGCGAAATTCTTTTTACAAATTAAGACACTGTGTTTATTGTGAGTGCCTAAAATTTGTGCGAAATATGACGGGTTGATTAATAAGGATTTGTGTCATCACAGAGCTCATGTATGTATATGTATAAACGGTGTTAAACAGCTTAACATATTTACATTTTTCTCGTATGCATGCACATGAATGTTTCCCGTATCAAGCTATTTGATGTCATAATGCAACTATGTAGGTAGACAGCCTTGCCGTGAAAAACCCTGCTTTTTATGTAAGTTTGAGGTAACGATACGTATGGTACAAAATGCTTATAAGTTTCACAGGTAAATTTGACCCATATTCATATGCACCCATCAATTTGGGTCACGGATCCTAAGAATAGCATAATTCGGGTCTGACTACGATTTGGGGAGCCATCCCTTAAGACCATTCATAAATTAACGTTCCGCAAAAATCGCAATGTTCTTAACCCTATGTCCCCTTTAAAATGTGTCGCATAGGCACGATATCATTGGAACCTGAGACCCCCCCCCTCGTTACATAATTTATGAGCGTCCATTGGAGAGCTAAATTTATCCCGTACATATTTCTAAAAAAAATGTAGAAAGTGCTGAGCCCTTCAACCCAACCCTGCAGGGTGACACTAATTTATAAATATCTGACCTACATACATATTATTTAAATACTCCTGCCCATGTCAATTCTGTCCCATTTAGATTACAGCTTCAGTTTGAAAAAGTAGTCCACTTTCCGTCAAAAATTTTGGTACAAACAAAATAAATTACTTTCACCAATTTTCGTGAGTTTTAATAATTTCATCAAGATCAAAGTTGGCTCGTGCAATTACATTTTTGCCATAAGCTCGACACACCAAATTCTTATTCGAAACCTAATTATTAGAAAATAAAGAAAATGGACCTCCGCCTTGTCAATTTGGCCGTGTTTTGCATCGTTGTATTTGTTGGACTAGGTATTTATTTAGTATATGAAATAAATATGTATTCATTTAAAAACTTCCAGAAAAATGTTCTGAAACGAAATTTCCTTCTGTATTTAGCACAAACTGATCCTGAAATTGAAACTGGAACGTTGAATTACGTTGAATTGGACGGTTTATCATCGGATTACGAAGATGAGGAATACGTCGATCCGTCGTGTGAAGACTATGCGCCGCCAGACGCGAAGTACCTCTATGATGACGACGATGTCACCAATCATACGAGTTTTTGTTGCGAAAATAAATACGTACACAAATTTAGAAGCTACGGGTTATACTGTTATCCATGTTCTCCATCGACTACAAATAATGAGATTGAGCAGGAGCAATTTTTGTTATTGTGATTGAAGATGGATCACCTTATAATATTTACATGTACAATCAAAATCTTAAAAATTCTTCCTAATAAGCAGCAAATTTATTTACTTGCTTCGAAAATTCATTTTGTACGAAATTTACCCAAGAAATTTATAGAATTTTAGTCGTTCTGGGAAATAAATAAATTGCTTGTCTTATATTTATTTACATACTTGTCTTTAATAAATTAAAATTGTATTGTTACAATTTTTAAACTATACGTAATTGTCCTCCGTATTCATTCAATCAATGACGACACATTCAAATGGGTTGAATCCTTGATTCAAGAGAATAAAATCCCAGTTACGATTTAATGTTAAAAATATCTTTGCCATTCATAGGAAACATTTTTATAAAACTCAAACTTTCACTCAGAATTAATCATCTTAATAAATTGAGTACTTATAAATTATAAGTTATAATGATTAGCATATGTCACATATGAACCTCTTTACGAAATTTGTGCTCGTACACCAGTTTGATTTTTATTTATATGCATAATATATATTAACTTTCTCAAATTTTTACGTTGTGTGGGATTTTCGGAGGATTGCATACGCGTTGAGAGCAAAAATAAGAAGGAAGAGTAGTACGAGGAATCGAACCTCGTGTCTTTCTCATGCCGGGAGAACACCTTACCACTAGGCTAACCGCCCTGCTTCCTATCCTTGCTCTCTTTTGCAACCACCAAATTCCACTATTCTCTCCTACAGTTGGCATTCCGGCGTCATGGCATTACATGAAGCTTCCTTGTAAATGTTACAATTTCACCTCTTTTAAAACATAGAATATGCCAGTTATCAACTAACAACAAGTGATTATCTAAATTATTGAAAGATATTTAAAATTAGAGGTTTTGGGTGTGTAAGTATATTCGTATATACACATCAATACAAATTGTTACGCGAATATATGGAGTTAGCCTGATTAACCTAAGACCAATTTGCTCCCTTTACATTTCCACAATGTTCACACTTGCAAGCCATCAATTGCATAGCAACAAGTCAGTGATTGAACGAGTAGCAATATATAAACATACTTATCTAAGCAATCAATAAGAATAATAATTAACCATTTTTCCTCAATAACTAACAAAATTGATTAATAATTGCACACCATCTGACAAATATGCTGTGCATAAACATGCATTCATCTCTTCCCCCACAATGGGACGAGTCAATTGTTGCCTACAGATCTACATATTTTATTCATGTCGCAATATTTTTACATATTCCAACTGTATACATGTACGTGGGTGTTTTATTATTGATTTTCAAAAGGTATGTTCCGCACTGTTTCTGACCAAAATTTTGATGAAATAACAAACTTCAAAAACATTTTGGAAGTCGTGATTTTTTTCAGCTCAATCGGTTAAAAGAAACACCCGCAACAAATCATCCAAATTTACCTCGAAAATATGCAAAAATTTACGACTTGATTCCATTATCATCCTAAAATCGTTTCCCCCTGATGTTTTTCTTCAACGTTTGAAACGGATAATAATCACTAAGGGTCCTGTCTGGACTGCACGGGGGGTGGTCTGTGCAGGTAAAGCGATTTTCGTCTGCATCAGCTCTCTAAAACAGTGAGGTATTTGGTGGCGCGTTGTCGTCTAAAAAAAGGCCAACTCTTTATTTTGACCCCGCGTTTCTTTTCAACCGCAGAACGCAGCTCCTTTTGGGTTCCTGCATACGCGACCCCATTTATCGTAGTATTTCTAGCAATAAATTTTATAAGGAGGAGACCTTTGGTATCCTTCAAACTGATGATCATCAATTTTTTGGCAGATTTTTGCACTTTTCCATGTGTGGTGGAAATCCCCCGTGCTTCCAATGCATGAATTATTGTGTGGTCGTCGGGTCATAATAGTAAACCCAAGTATCATATTCAACTACTAAAATATGATACAGGTTCCAGTTTTCATTTAAAAGCTCAAAATTTGCATTGCAAAAGCAACTCGATCTTGTTTTTGAGATGCCAAAAGCAATTTTGATACCCAACAGAAGGAATCCATTTTCATACCTAAGTCTTCAGTTAACATGGAACAAATTATTGGTTTTGGAACACCCATCTCATCTGCTAAATAGGACAGTTTCAATCGTGGATCTCTAATAATTGGGTCTTTAAGTTTCTGGAGGTTTTCTGCGGTGGAAACCGATTTTGGGTATCCTGGCGACTTTTTTGTTTGGGACATCTTCTCGCCTTTATTTGAACTTATCGACCCAATTGTATTTGTGCTTTGTGTTGAGCAGTTTCCATCGTAAACTTTAAGCATTCGATCATAAATCTGCGACACATATTGCCCCTCCAGCAATAAAATTTAAATCACACTACGATGTTTAATTTGCAAATGTGACATTTTTTCCGTCGAGGTAAAGTTTGCTGATTTATTGCTAGTGTTAATGTTAACCTAAAGGGCTGAAAAAAATCACAGCATCCTAGATGTATCTAAAGTTTGTTATTTCATCAAAATTTTGGTCAGAAACAGTGCGGAACATACCTTTTGAAAATCAATAATAAAACACCTACGTATGTACATAAGAGGTAATTTAATTAGAATGACAATACAATCTGGAGAAATTAGGTACCAATATTATGTCTGCGTCTGGCAATTATTAGCCTCATTCTCACTTTGGACATCATTTTGGCTGCATGCAATAGGATTGCTGCAATTGCATTGATAAATAAGAATATTCGATAAAATGGGAGATTTGAGGTGAAATGAATTTCATTTTTAACCACTTAAATAAATATGTACATATGATTTCGTTTCAAATTTGTATCCAAATTTTATCTAGATCGGATCCAAGCGTGGCGGTCCGTTTTAAAATAAACGACCAAGATTTCACGGGTATGTAGGAGGAAAAGTCTTCTTTAATTTATGCATATATTTTAGAGGTTCAAATTTCTGGTTTGAATTTATTTTAAGTTTCTGAATCTGATGGGGTTTCCTCCTCGACAAGGTTGGTTTCATACATCAGGGACACAGCTTTGTTAAAGGGGACGAAGATAATGTGTCACGAAGGGGGCTGTGGGGCCTGCTTGGTTACGGCTTACCTGCCAAATGGTGACATTAAAGCGGTCAACTCGGTAAGTTTGTGAAATACTTGTCCGGTTAGGTTAAATTAACCTCACATAATAATTTCAGTGCTTAACTCCTGTCCTGAGTTGCGACGGGTGGAAAATTTATACAGTTGAATTTCTGGGGAATAGTAGAGAAGGGTATGATAAGATTCAGAAGAAAGTTGTGTACCACTCGGGCACCCAGTGCGGATTCTGCACACCAGGAATGGTCATGAATATGTACAGGTGGGTATATTATGTAATACATAATATGTATACATTAACAAAAATTTGACTAGATTTGACTGGAAGTACACAGATGCACACTGCACATCATTATACAATTAAGAATGCAATCATTTTGACAAAATTTGCATAAAAATAATTAGTAAATCATTACAAAATACAGAATCATATGTAATGTTTAAATTTAATTTCTTTGGTAACATTCGCCATTCATAAATTATAACATTGGCGCAAAATTGGCAAAACGAGTGAAGAATATATGTATAGCCTTAATAGCAAAACATTGTATGTACATTCTTTTGAAAGTCTTAAAATATCAAAAAGGAATTTCCAGTGGAATAAAAATCCGTCGGTGCGTTACATAATTTGTAGACAGCCTGACTCGGGCTATATTTAAATATTATATCTCAATCATCTAATTTCAGCTTGATGGCAGCAAAACCTGCCGGAGTCACCATGGACGATGTTGAGAACGGGTTTGACGGGAATATCTGCCGCTGCACGGGCTATCGCTCGATCCTTGACGCCATGAAGTCTCTGGCTACAGATGCCCCTGACACGCTAAAAGTTGAAGATGGTAGTCTTTCCCGCATCCCGATGAAAGGGTTAGGTCAACAAAACGGTTGTTGCGGTGCGGTAGAAAACTGTTGTCGGGCAAGCACGGTTATGCGAAATTTTGGCAAGGGTGCAAAAATCCATTTAAGATTTGGCGACAATGACGAATGGGTCCAGCCAAAAGATATGGATCAACTATTTGACGTAATGAAGGGGTGCATCCAGGCAGGGGAAGAGTACCGTTTCATAGCGGGAAACACGGGGTCAGGTGAGATTTGTATAGGTCTAGTTTTATGAATTACGACAAAGTTTAAAATTATCTCCTTCCAGGAGTCTACGCACCACCACCCGCCCAAGTTAAGATTGATATAACGGCCCTTCCATTGGATGAATGTTCGATAGGATCAAACTCTTTAATGGTCGGAGCGTGCACACCGCTCGTGAAATTGATTGAAACACTGAACTCGGTTGATCCCGCACAATTCGCATATGCAAAACTCATGGCGCAACATATTTCCAGAGTGGCGTCCACACCGGTCAGAAATGTAAGAAAATGAAATGTGACGTGGAAATTTAAAATTATGGGAACTTAAAATTTTTAGCGTTTCCTCAAATTCTTGTCGTGTATTATTTTGAACATAACTTTAAGGGTTCCATATTTACCCGGTTATGTAAACTTAATACCTTTTAACACTATTTAGAGGGCCACCGTCGCAGGAAACTTGACATTGAAACGTCTCCATCCCGAATTTCAATCCGACATTTTCACAATCTTGGAAACTGTGGGAACTTCGATTGAAATCACCTCAGTCGATAAGATCACTAGCATCTGTCCTCTTCGGGACATCTTAGCGCCAGGTTTTGACATGAAGGGTAAAATTATAACGGCATTATCACTCCCAAAGCGGGCAGTGAGCGAGTATCAATACCGGAGTTATAAGGTTCATATTACACATATGTAGTTTCGAACAGATCAGATAATGTCGTGTCTGATCTGACATGAAATTTCCAGTAATGCAAAATCTTCAGATTTCCGATCTGAATTATCTGATCTGTTTGGAATTAAATATAAATAGTTCATAATTTGAATTTTAAATAATTGTGATGAAATTTTAATTTTCATAACAAGAATTTTTACACAGATTTCTAAACGATTTCAAAACGCACATGCGTACGTCAACGCCGGATTTCTTTTCAAGATTGACGCTAAGTTTATCGTTACGGAAAAGCCGAGCATTTGCTATGCTGGGATCACGGGACAATTTGTAAGATTCAGCAATATCTAATTGCAAAATCCGATAAGAAAGATATGTACTTCAATTTAGGTGCACGCCACAAAATGTGAAGAATATCTTAACGGAAAGCCTCTAAACTTGCAACAAACTTTAGATGAGGCGTTGGACTTGTTAGACGAGGAAGTAGTCCCTGACCCAGTGGCGGGTGAAGCGGACCCGAAATACAGAAAAACTCTGGCAAAAGCACTATTATACAAGGTGAAATTAACACTAGTTTATAAATGGCGAAAAATTAAAGATATTCATGGACAATAATTCATGTTTCCTATTACAGGCAATCCTCTCTATTCTTGGAGAAGCAGCAACTCCGAGTATGCGGTCAGGCGGGACCAACTTGGAACGCGTGAATAACAAAGGAACGCAAAAATTTCCAGATCATTCTGGCGATGAACCGCTGTACAAACCGGTCAGAAAAATAGAAGCAATCCATCAAACGTCGGGTGAGAATGACGTTAAAGCCTTTTAATAAAAACAATAAATAAAGTTATTACTTTGAGTAGATGCACTTTAGCTCGTTATTCGAATAATTGAACCAGTATTTCCATAATTTAATGTCAGGCGAAGCCGAATATATCGCAGACCTGCCCCACGATCCGAACGAGCTGGTCGGCGTGTTTCTCCTCAGCAAGGAGGCGAACGCTACTTTAGAGAGTATCGACGCCACGGAGGCGCTAGTGAGATAATTCTGCCCAAATTTATTACAAAATATATATAAAAGTTGCTCAATTTAGTGCTATTTAATTACTCTAGAAAGTGCCAGGTGTGGTGGCCTTCTATCAGGCCAAGGATATCCCAGGGGTTAACAATTATATGAAATTTGGGATTTATGGAGGACCATCAGTAACCGAGGTATATATTAAAATTTGGGCTTAAATTGAAAATCTCAATTTAAACAGAAAATATTTTATTCAGGACACGGGAGTCTGTCCAGTCAGCTATTCTGCAACTTCTGGAGGACAACTTTCTGTTGGATCAATTCGAAAAAAGAAGCCGGTTGAGAGATACGGACTGTGCAGATCTGTTGGTGGAGCTGGGGTGCGGATTTAAACTTTTAATGCAATTAAAAAAAATGCTTCCATATTGTTAGATAATTTGAAGGTTAGCAATTTTTTGACCAAGTTATCACAACATGTTCCTTAATTTGCAGGGATCCGCAGTATTTCGGAGATTAAATCAAATGGCAAAAGCACAATTAGCACAGGCTGGAACCTCGGTAACGTTACATTGCTTAAAGTCTTAAAGTTTCAAAAAATTTCTATGTAATTCTTCGAAATTTTAGCTTGCCTATTCGGCAACAGCAGCAGATTCCGGAGCCGGAGACACTTACACCCTAACGCAGGAAGGTCCCGATGTCGACACAGTCTTCGCCAGTGACAAAGTTTCCTACTTTGGACAGGCTCTTGGCCTCATAGTCGCCACTTCGAGAGGGGCGGCCTCCCAAGGACTGGCCTTGATCAAAGTGAACTACGTGAAGAAAAATGTGCCGAAATTGGACTTGAAAAAATTATACAATGAGGCAAAGCAGGACGGGACACTTGACGAGCACAATGCCATGCCCAACCTGAAATTTGAAGCTGAACGGAAAGGGAATGATGTTCCATTTATGGTATGCAGCCAGTAATTTCAATTCTATACGCATGGGCACATAAACTACATCATGCAATTTACATGCATAAAATATGTACATCGACAAAAATACTTACTCCAAAATTATTGTTGCGTATGTTGTTAAGTATGTTTAGTGATTTATCAACACGTGAAAATGAAGTGACAAGCGGGAAAAATTTTAAGAGTAAATTCATCACAGGTCACCGACTTTGCCAATAGTCTGCTGAAATTTTGCCAATTTTTGCTTAGGCGAACCTGCAAACTTTTCCTTCGTGTTTACAAAGCAAGTTTACTAGTGCATGCAAAATTTAAATATCTCTCTTCCCCAATCATGTAAATGTATTTAGATGTTTCGAACTAATATTTAACTAAAATGGTTACAGACAATTGACGGAAATTTCAAAAACGGGGGTCAATACCACTACCACATGGAGACGCAGTCGTGCTTCTGTATCCCTAAAGAGGACTCGATCGATGTTTATGCAGGCACACAGTGGATGGAACACACCCAATATGTTGTTGCCTCGCTTCTTGACATCCCTCATCACAAGTATGTACACACGTAGAAATTTTTTTAATCGGATCGAAAATGTACTTAATAACTAAATAATTGACTTTGGCAATTCTTGAAACCTTTGAATTTAGGGTAAACGTCGAAGTTCGCCGATTGGGTGGAGGATTCGGGGCAAAACTGACGCGTAACTCGGCCGTAGCCGCGGCCTGCGCACTTGCCGCGTATAAACTTGGAAAACCCGTCCGCGTCTCGTTGGACATGTCGGGAAATATGGACATGATTGGAAAACGGACGGAATATTTTACAGATTACAAAGTATTAATGATTAGTTTTAGGGAAAAATTTTGGAGAATTTCATATTATTTGATATTTCAAATTATAGGTCCAAGTTAACAAAGATGGCAAGATCTTATCGTTGAATGCCGACATTTCATGTGGGACGGGATTTACTCCCGTGGAATCAGATAATGTCGGATTTTGCATCCCATTCGTGCAAAATGCGTATGCTTGCGATGGGTGGAAATTAACGCCGTATAATTTCGTGTCAAACACGGCGTCGAACACGAGCACGCGAGGACCAGGTGAGAATAACTAACTTAAGCGCGGTAATTTTGAACCTGCTGATTTCATCCTCCATGTTCCAGGAAGTGTAAATGGCGTCTCGATAATTGAGTATATCATGGATCACATCGCATTCATGTTGAAGAAGGACCCCTTGGACGTTCGCAGCGCAAATTATGCCACGCCCGGTGACGTGTACCTCTCCACCAAGGCGAAAATGTCGGAAGACAATAAAATTCCCGAAATGATGGCGCAAATTCTGCAGGATTCTTCCTACAATGAGAGAAAGGTCGCAGTTGCGGAATGGAATAAGGTAATTACTTTTAAAATTAGTGCGGATTTAGATCTAACAAAGTTCTGTTCTAGAATAACCGATGGAAGAAACGAGGCCTGTCCGCTCTCCCGGTGAAATTCTTGATAGAATATTTAACCGCGAAATTTACCGTGTTCGTCGCCATCTACCACTTTGACGGGACGGTGTCAGTGACGCATCCGGGTATCGAGATGGGTCAGGGTGTCAACACGAAAGTTGCACAAACGGTCGCATACGCGCTGGGGATTGATTTGCACCTCGTGAACGTGAAGCCTAGCAATAATATGACTGGGGCAAACTCATTCTTGTCCGGGGCTTCTTTTACGTCGGAGCTTTGTTGTTATGTAAATATTTAAAAAGATGCATTTTTTTGTGACTATTTACATAGTTTATTTCCGGTGTGGATTTGTTTTACTCAGGCTGCGTTAAAAGCGTGTGAAATTTTGAACGAGCGAATGGCCACGACGAGGGAGCAATGCAGGACTGCCCCTTGGATTGAGTTGGTCAAAAAATGTTTCGCCAATGACGTGGACCTTGCAGCATCTTATATGTATGTATTTTATTAAATTTCAGGTCGTAACTTTATATATTAATTTATAATTTGCGTGAAGGATTTGGCTAAGGAAATTATAAAATTACTCGGAATTTTTTCCGGGTAACATGATTTACAAATTTTGGCAAAAGTTTATCTAAATTACACTCACTAACAGCCTTAACATATGTATGTATGTAAATATGAAGTAAATATGTTGAAAATTTAGCACATCAACTTGCCAAATTCGCGAGATATCGAACATCAGAAAATTATGCGAGTTTTATTCTAAAATTTACCAAACAAATTTGAATGCTTTTATTCCCAACATTATCTCGTAAAATTGATGCAAAGAAATGATCCAAATATAATGTCGACGTGAGTAACCCCAAAGACTGATAAGGAAAATACATATCTACTTCTAGATACTTTGAAGTTACATAGAGCAATTGTTTTTTTTTACTTCGTAAGAGTTTAAAGGCACAGATAGATATAACGAATGCATGATTTACTTGGTTTAGAACCAGCTGAAAATTATCCAAACATGTCTGATTATAATAACTTAGGCAAAAACCAGGAGACCTTAAGCGATGGGATGGTGACGAAATTGTATACCCCGTTTGGATCGTGGCAGTGACCGAAGTGGAATTGGATATTTTAACAGGAGAAAATAGGGTGGGTTGTTACAATAGTCCTACATATTTACTTATGTATTGCCAAGACAGGGTCAATAACTTGATAAACTGGACAGATTATCAGAGTCGACATTTTACAAGACGTCGGGAAAAGTTTAAGCCCAGAGATAGACATTGGTCAAATGGAGGGAGGGTTCGTCATGGGGCTGGGATTCTTCACGACGGAGCAGCTTATCTGGGATGACAAGGGAAAGCTCCTCACGACTCGAAGCTGGGTACATATATTTCATTTTCATTTGTTAATTACATAGAACTTTTTTGAACTAACGAGGTAAACTGAATCAACCTATTCGGTTTGGCTAATTAACGAAATAGTTTTCCCAATTTTCAACAGTTACTAAACATTTATTTCCATTTTAACTACAGACATTTCAGACAAGCGAATTTAGATAAGTCTAGTGTCAGGGCCATGTATTTTTACTTTTATGCATGTGTTAAAAAGTTACCTTGATAAAACGGTATCGACAACAAAGAAAAACCGTTAAAATTTATTAATTGGAAAATTTGCAGAATTATAAGCCACCTCAGACGAGATGTATCCCACAAGATTTCCGCATAACGATTTTGGCCAATACTGAAAATCCGAATGGAGTTCTTGGATCAAAAAGTAAAATATCTAGTTTAAAAACTCGGATTTTGAATGCAATTTTTGTAAATATTCCCGATTTTTAGCAACCGGAGAACCAACTTTGGTGGCAAGTTTCGGCGTCGTGCTCGCAATTAAGGATGCCATCCATGCAGCTAGAAAAGACGCGGGAAATACGGATTGGTTCCAACTGGACACTCCCGTCACACCGGAGGATATTGTCCGATATGCGCAAGTTAAAGGGACAGAGTATCTGGTTTAGGTGTGTGTAAATATGTGCTTGTCATAGGAAAGAAAGAAATAATTTTAAAATTATGGAATAAGTTTAAATAAATATTTGTTTCTGAAAAAAATGCATTTCCAGGTTGCGTCTTTATATATGTAATTATAGTGATACAAATCAACTAACACTTTAAATACCCTAAACAAATAAAATAATCTGTCTGTTACCATTGTTTACAAATGATGTCCAAAATCATCTTAAATTTTATTATTTCTCTAAATATTGTGAAAATTATGCCGCATTTCCATTCATGCAAAACAATGTACATGCAGATATTTTTAATCACATACATACACACCGTTAGGTCAGGTACATAATATGTTAATTATGTACATAGATGTGTGTTCTATTGAACAGTTAGGCTTTTTCCCCTCGCCACTCCACTTCATAGTTTATTGTGCAATTCCAGATAAGCGTCGTCCACTTAATTGTGCAAGATATGAGCAACATGTTACAAGTAAGTCTCTGATAAGTCTCTGATAAGCCTCAATCAATCAATCAACAATCAACTCTTACTTTATTTAAAACCTGTCCAACCTTCGTCGCAATTTCCAATCATAGTCCATCCCTAGAAAAAGTACAATTAAGTAAAATTGCGTAAAAGTTTCTCAATTTCGACAAAATGAAGTTCTCGCATTTATTAACGTTTACATTCGCAGTTATTTTCGCCCTCGGTGTCATCCCCTCCACCGAAGGTAGACGCATAAACATACAACTAGTTACCTCATACTATTCAAAATTTTTTACAATTTTAACCTTTCTAGCCGTCAAGTGTTACAACTGCGTTTATCTGCAGGGAAGTTATGGTACGGCGCCACAATGCGAATCCGACACGAAAAACGTAACCTCCCAGAATTGTGGGACAAGGGGCTCCGATGAACTTTTCAGTAATACGAAAAAATTACAAACAAAAATGTAGCTTAATTATAACCTCTTAATATTTTAGCCGTAACTGCTGCTCCCAGCTATCTGTATTCCCAGAATTCTATACTCGCTATGAAAACTTTGTGCGGATCTGGGAAGGGAACTATCAACGGTAAGAAGGTCGTTATAAGAGGGTGCGTCTTCCCAGCGGAAAGTAGCCATGATGGGAAATGCAATAAATACTACGATTGGTGGGTCGATTTCTATAACGGTACCGTCCTTCGTTTTCCGGCAAATGGTACCAACGCTTTGGAGACTTGCTTATGCTCCAAGGACGACTGTAACGGGCAAAATAATGTGAACGGGTTATATTCTGGGGTAACGGTGACGGTTTTGGGAACATTCCTCGCCGTATTGAGGAAATTATATTAAGTCTTTTTGTAAATTTAATTGAACGCAGTTATTTTACATATTAAAAGTAATATGTACTTATCTATGCACATGGTTGCATGTATTTAAGCGGCATGTGTCATGAAATAAATCAGTCAAAATGAACATGCGCCTGCAAGTTTTTTAATTGCACACGTGCCAAAAGTTTTTTCTCATTGAATCTTTGTTTGAATGCACTAGGGTGGTTTGTACCATGCATAATTGGTACAAATCACCGGTATGGAACATAAAAGAAAATATATATTTGCCATTGCTGTGAAGTGGTTAATAAATATCCTTATCTCTGCTGGAACGTGACCTTTGTATTTGTACGAATCCGGCAACGGAGAACAGCTAAACAAACTTATTTATTTCGTGCAAATCACAACGAGTAATGGAAGTTTTCATTACTCGTGTCAGTTAAACTGCTTAAGAGACACGAGATTTACATATTTATCGCATAAATATATTTGTAGATAATCTCGTAGTCGTTGCAAATTAATAAACTGTTCCCATGCATATCTAGGACATATATAAATACATGCATATGTAGGCAGTGGCCGTGGAAGCCGTGGGGACATCTGGGGAAAGTAACATTGTAGGATAGGGGAGGGTGGGCTTCATATAACATTGGTACTTTACAATATTTTCATTATCGTTACAAAGGTTGCAGCTGACATCGAGTAATAGTTGGGGCGTTGTCCCTCTGTCCCCACGCTTCCGGAACCACTTACCATGCCATGCTGGTGGCTATAAAGTTGTGCCTACATGCATATGTACGGCGTGCATATACATATACAAGCTTGCGACATCTTTATTGATGGTGTCGTATGAATAAAATAATGCAATAAAAGGATTTTTGAATTTCACTAGATCTTGGGACACTTTTATCCCGATTTCAAGTGTATTGGTAACCAAATCTGGAATAAGTTTTTTTTGCATATCGTTTGGTTAAAAAATGAGTACTATGTAAAAATTCATAAACACTTGTCCACTCATACCATAGAATAGAAAGAACAAGAAGAAGTACTCTGCTCTTTGTTAAGCAAGTAAGGGGGATGACTCTCCACGTCACATACGAGAGGTCGCCAGATGCCCTCAATGTTAAACTAAATGGCAAACTCGCAGAGTTAACTCCTACTCCATCTGTTATGTGAGGTGGAGCATTTCTTTCTGTATCTTCATATCGTGGTGGTTAATTATTCGTCGCTAGAGCCCTCATTAACACTATCTCTTACGCATTTTGTATTTACCAATGCTAAGATCCTATCCATCGACTCATACATACGAAAATGTGTTCGTTTGTGAAGGACCGGATAACACCTGCTCGTTCATGCACTAACTTATTTTCTTGTATTTATTTTTTCTCTTATATACTACATAAACTATTTAGTGTAGTGCTAAATATTTTAAGCGACCATGTTGCTTAATAATGCTGAATAATTAGTAAATTTAATGGTACAAATGCCACCAGAACGTTCAATCTTTTAAATGTAATGTACATATTTCTTTAAGTATATTAAAAGTAGACTCGCGTATGACCATCATCCATATGACAAAGTCTGATAAGCCCTCCATTCGAAAGTAATACTTTCGCTTGCCCAACACTATGCTTGCTTTTTAAATTTTTATGGTCGCCTAGAAACTAAGCAGATCTTGCAGACTGTCCAGAAATGTTTTTTTCGGACAGAAAGGTTCGCTAGTTTTCTCTAGTGGAGGGTCCTTCTTTGCAAAACGTGCATTCCTTGCCCACATCACAGCGCGGGGTCCTTGTAAAGTTTTTTCAGTGTGTATCAATTCTTCCGGGGAAAGAGAGTCCTTCGCGGAAATCTGAGCAGAGTCAATAAAATTCTTTGAAATTTCAACCCAACAATCGTGTTTCTTAGACTTAAATTAAATTATGGAGGTCAATATCCTTACCGGTTTTGGTATCTGTCTTCGATGCACCTGATACATGAAAATGGCGTGCATAAAAGCAGAGAAACTAAGTTCTGGCCAAGTTTTCGGAGTGAGGTGGACATAAGCATGGCTCGCCTCCCACAACATGAAGTCGGAGAGGCGCAGATCTCCACCGGTCCGAATTAACATGTCGACAGGTCTCATGTTGGCCATGTTTTGGGCTTGTTCGACCAAATACTCGTTCCATTTTGGCTGCTGGGTTTGTCCCTTGTCCGAATTATGATTGACCTCTGTTACTGATTCGTCGGATTTGAGACCTTCAAATGCTTTCAAACTACGCAGCATGCCTTCCCGACCTGAGGAAAAAATGGAGTGAATGAAGCTTAGGATTAACTAATGGTGTGTAATTTACTTATGCGTAAATGCGCATAAGTTTGCACATTCTTAGGAAATCTAATGTTATCATGACTCAATTTGGTACATCATGTGCACTTCATTTGGAATAGGTAACAAACAGCCACCCCTTCTTGCGACTAATTGTTTAAAGTGAATGGTATGAAATCTTTATGCCTCATAATTTCCCGTACCTGTGTACGCCACAGCGACATTGAGCTTGTAGGGTTTAAAGTTTTTCGTCTTCTCCACCAAATTGGCCATCCGACATTTCAATTTATGTGGAACCTTGTCCCAATCTCCGATCACATTGAAACTCACGTCTGTAATTTTTCCGGTCTCACTAAAATAAAAAAAAATGTGGGTAAAAGCAAGAGAAATTGTACATATGTATGCACATACATAAATAGTTCTATGCTTTTACCCGTCAATACGTGCGTATGCACAGATGCATCTAATTGCATATTTTAAGTAGAAGGTTGACAGAAAATGCATTTTGGTCGTATTTATTACTACTCAATGGTTGCAATGCAGCGACTAAATTTAAATTTTTAGCGGGAAAATAGAGATCTTTAAAAACGATTCGAATTGAACCGAGTTTCCTACATATTTCTGAATTTCTTTTAGGGAAAAAAATTAATTGTTGTTTCTTACACATCTTGCAATATGGTTTCAGCCTTCCAGCACATGAGCTCCATCAAATCGTCGACCTCTTCCTTGGTACGTTTAAAGTTTTCGGATGAGAAGGCATAAACGGTAACTTCTTTACATCCGATCGCCTTGCCCCATTTCTCCACTCGGCTGGACACTGCGGCTCTGAAAGTGACATTTCAGCAATGCAAATGCAATTCTTTTTGCATGTCTAAAGAGTAGATTCAGATTTTCTGATCCCTCAGATAATTAATTTACCCCGCTTGATGCCCTTGAATAGCTTTCAACCCTTTACTCTTTGCGTAACGACGATTTCTATAAAAATTGCTGAGTTTAAATTACTGAAGTTTTTACAAAAAGTTCGAAATCCTACTAGCTAACCCGTCCATGATGACGGCAATGTGTTCCGGAATTGGGCCCATTCTTGCAACAGCCGTTGCCAAAATTTCCAGCAAGGATAACGAGTAATCTTCCATTATTTGGTATTTTAAGGGATTATTTTTCTTGTAGTGCTACCCGCGTTGTTAATTTTGAGCGAATGGTCGAAGTCGAAGTGTAGGTCAAATTTATATCGGAAAATAAAAGATTGATCTAATTTTATTCTGTTACATAAGGTACACAATTTTGCCATCGGGTACTCATGTGTACCTTATACTGCGCCTCATCTAATCCTGGCAATTGATGACTAATTGCGTGCAAACATCAGTGGCCGCGGACTCGTGGGAACAGAAGGACATTGTCCCACGGTTATTCGATATCCCCATGATCTCTGCATTGTACGCAGACCCATACATCCCATATCGTACAACGTTAATGTCCCACACGTCCCCGCGGCTTCCGCGGCCACTGACAAGCAGAACAATGTATTTACATAATTGTTGCTAAGAAAAGGTTATTAAAAACAAACATGTAGGAAAAGGAGGTGTAAACTTGTTTCTCAAATATTTCTCACCAGGAAGCAACCTGCATTGGATGCATATGTATTTGTGGAAATGCCGGTCACGAGGTGCAGGGAATTGAAGCACCCCCAAAAATATAGACCTATCTCAACAATAGTTTATCAGTGTTTGTGGGAAATAAATGTATGATTTAAAAATTCAAGAAAAGAAGTTTCGCAACATTGTTTCGGTTTTAAAGACTTACAAGTTGAAATCTATATCAGTGAATGATTTCATTGTGTCCAAGGCGAAATACTTACAAATTATAAGGTATTAATTCCCACTGTTGCGAAATTTAGGGGTAGATGGTGGGAATTTTGAGAGGTACTTTTGATATAGCAGTGCAGATAAGTATGTGGAACCTGTATGGAACAGCGCAGATTTAAGCATAAGGGGCTGGCTTATCTACCTGTCAAGTTGTTCCTGATGCCTTGTTTCCATTCCAATTAATGTGTTTCCCTATTCATTCATATGTAACTTAATTGAGTACGTAGTACAACACTATAGGTTACATATTGGAGCCTTTTCGCCATAACTTTTCAAATAACAGAGAACGATGCATTCTGCGCAGTCACATGTCATTTCAGTGTCTCTCCAAAAGTGGAAGTTTTCCACATTTGATTGTTTGTTTTATTGTTATTCAAGACCTTCACTCCGGAAAGAACCTGGCCAATGCGATTTATCGCATTTGCCTAGGTTTAAGAGAAAAGGTAGCTCAACTACATGTGCACCTTACTTTAATTAACTTGAACATATTTGGAAATTATTGAATTTTCAGTTGCTGGCTTTTGTTGCGGACAATCCCAGAAACAATTATATGTACCAGGTGCCAGGAACTAGAAAAAATAATTGGAGCTTTCTGCTCGGAAAACGGAGTAATAAGATGCCCATTCACTACACCACTATGCTCAATTGAATCTCTGATGTTACTCAAAGCTGGATTGGGAAATGTAGCGGAGTTTGAAAGTGGACCAAATGAAACCACTGAGCAAAGTAATGCAACGATATTATTTGGAAAATTTGCAGAATTTTAAGCCACCTCAGATGAGATGTATCCCACAAGATTTACAAATCACTGTTTTGGCCTATACTGAACATTCGTATAGAGTTATGGGAGTAAAAAGTACAAGAGTCGAAAGCACTTAAATTGTGCATAAATATGCGATTCTTTAAAATATTTCTTAATTTTTAGTAACCGGAGAACCAACTCGGCGTCGTGCTGGCGATTTAAGATATGCACCATCCATGCAGCTAGAAAGGAGGCGGAAAATACGGATTGGTTTCAAATGGACACTCCTGTCACGTCGGAGGACATTTTTCGACACGCGCAAGTTAAAGGGACACAGTATCTTTTTTAGTTGTTGAGCAAATACTTATGTAAATATGTATTTGTCGTAGAAAAGTTAATTAAATTCATTTTTAAAAAACACCCATGTCTTCCGACATAGCATCTTTAGATTTTAAATAAATAATTTTAAAATTTTGAAATATCTAGGAGCAATGAGGAAATGTTTATGCTTCTGAAAGATACATTTGCAAGTCAAACCTTGATTGATACATATATTATGAAAGTGCAACAATTCTATAAAAAAATGCTTTGGTAAAGCCATGCATTCTAATTTTAAGTAGATACACTATTTAGTAATGTGCTATGTAAATATGTAAATATTCATTATCTATGCCATACACAAATACATATTCTGATTTTTCTATCCTGTTCACACTTTTTCGGACCCGTTTAATTATTAATTAACGAGATGTAACTAAATTAAAAATTAAAACTATTTTAGGGACATATATTTTTATATATTTATTTTTTCGTTTACATAAAATTCCACTATATTATTTAACCAGAATGGTACAGATGCCACCAGAAAGCTCAACCTTTTAAATGTAATGTATTTCTGTATATGAAAAGTAAGGTCGTGCATGACCATTTTATACACGACAAAGTTTAATAATCAAACCTTGATTCAAAAGTAATACTTTTGCAGTTTTTCCACAATGATATGGTTACTATGTACGCATCGCCTAAAAACTAAGCAGATCTTGCAGAGAGTCCAGATATGTTTTCGAGGGATAGAAAGGCTTCCTATTTTTCTCAACCTGGGCGTCTTTCTTTGCAAAACGTGCATTCTTTGCCCACATCACAGCACGGGGTCCTTGTAAAGTTTTTTCAGTGTATCTCAATTCTTCCAGGGAAAGAGAATCCTTCGCGGAAATCTTAGTAGATTGAATAAAATTCTTTGAAATTTCAACCCAATACGTACAATAATATCTAACCACAACCAGTAACGTTTTACGGCACTGGAACTGTCATGAAACAGCGCTGTTTATTTAATCCATATCAGCGCAATTCCATGTTTTGTTACTGTGCTAGACTTACATAAATTAAATTATGGAGGTCAATATCCTTACCGGTTTTGGTATCTGTCTTCGATGCACTTGATACATGAAAATGGCGTGCATAAAAGCAGAGAAACTAAGTTCTGGCCAAGTTTTCGGAGTGAAGTGGACATAAGCATGGCTCGCCTCCCACAACATGAAGTCGGAGAGTCGCAGATCTCCCCCGGTCCGAATTAACATATCGACGGGTCTCATGTTGGCCATGTTTTGGGCCTGTTCGACCAAATACTCGTTCCATTTTGGCTGCTGGGTTTGTCCCTTGTCCGAATTATGATTGACCTCTGTCGCTGTTTCGTCGCATTTGAGACCTTCAAATGCTTTCAAACTACGCAGCATGCCTTCCCGACCTGAGGAAAAAATGGAGTGAATGAAGCTTAGGATTAACTAATGGTGTGTAATTTACTTATGCGTAAATGCGCATAAGTTTGCACATTCTTAGGAAATCTAATGTTATCATGACTCAATTTGGTACATCATGTGCACTTCATTTGGAATAGGTAACAAACAGCCACCCCTTCTTGCGACTAATTGTTTAAAGTGAATGGTATGAAATCTTTATGCCTCATAATTTCCCGTACCTGTGTACGCCACAGCGACATTGAGCTTGTAGGGTTTAAAGTTTTTCGTCTTCTCCACCAAATTGGCCATGCGACATTTCAATTTATGCGGAACCTTGTCCCAATCTCCGATCACATTGAAACTCACGTCTGTAATTTTTCCGGTCTCACTAAAATAAAAAAATAGTAGGTTAAGGCAAGCTAAATTATATGATTATGCCTGCATATTTCACTTGGAAGATTTGTCCGAAAATGTATTTTTTGTCGTATTTATTATTATTTTTTAAACAGTGTCACTGCATATTCAGTTGTCATGCATTAAATAAATTTACAGTTTTAACGGGAACATTTTGAAATGATTCGAATTGAACCTATATATATACTTTCCCATTTATGAAATTTTCTTAAGATTTCTTACACATCTTGCAACATGGTATCGGTCTTCCAGCACATGAGCTCCATCAAATCGTCGACTTCTTCCTTGGTACGCTTAAAGTTTTCGGATGAAAAGGCATAAACGGTGACCTCTTTACATCCTACCGCCCTGCCCCACTTGTCCACACGGCTGGACACTGCGGCTCTGAAAGTGACATTACAGCAATGCATATGCAATTTTTTTTGCATGTCTAAAGCGTAGGTTCAGATTTTCTGATCCTTCAAATAATTAATTTACCCCGCTTGATGTCCTTGAATAGTTTTCAATCCTTTGCTCCTTGCGTAGCGACGATTGCTAAATATTAAAAATGTTGAGAATCTCACACATCAAGTTTTTATGTACATCAAATTCGAAATCCTATTACTAACCCGTCCATGATGACGGCAATGTGTTCCGGAATTAGGCCCATTCTTGCCACAGCCGTTGCCAAAATTTCCAACAAGGATAACGAGTAATCTTCCATGTTTTTGGTATTTTTGTATTATTATGTGTATTATTTTTGTATTTTTTGTAGATATTTGGTATTTTTTAAGGAATTATGTTTCTTGAAATGTTACATCTACTGGTAATTTTGAGCGAATGGTCGAAGTCCAAGTGTGGGTCAGACTTATATGGGAAAATAAATGAGTGATCGTATTTTATTTCGTTACATAAGGTTACATAATTTTGACATCGGGTATCATTTATATTTTATCTTGCTAAAGATCCCAGTGTGTAAGTAACTTGCTGATTAATTAGGTACAAGCATAATCATGTATTTAATGATTGCTAAGAAAATGGTATTGTTACATACAAACATGTAGGAAAAGCATGTAGGTGTAAACTTGCTTAGCAAATATTTCTCACCAGGAAGCACCTCACCATGAATATGGAATAGATACATATTTGTGGAAAAGCCGGTGAAAAAGTGACGTGCGTCCCAAAAAATTAAGATGAATCTTAAGAATTGATTAAGTGTTTTTGTGGGAAATCAAAATCTGAGTTAAAAAACGCAGGAAAAAAATTTCGCAACATTCACTTGGTTTTAAACGATTAAAATTAAGAATTTACTTCAGTGTAGGATTTCGTTAGTGGTAAAAGGGAAATACTTAGGTGGCATAAGGATTAATTCCCAGTGTTGCGAAATTGAAGGGATTGTGGGAATTTTGGAGTTACTTTTAATATTGGCAGTGCAGATTTATGTATGTGCAACTTGTTTGCAAAGTGGAACAGCCCAGATTTGATTGCAAGGGGCTGGCGTTGCTACATACCTGTCAACTTGACTTGTTTTCAAGTAATGTGTTTCCCTATTTATGTATTTAGAATCGTTTAGAATCGTCTTCCAATGACTTGCTCATCAGAGACATGTTTTCACTGATCCATATCTGCCTCATTACGGACCTTGAACACAACCCTGAACCTGCATGATACTTACGTACCTAAGCCAATGAATTGTACATTTTGTATGTAAAAGTGTATATTGCAACATTGAACGGAATGAAAAGTTTAACTTGAGGCACGTACACACCGATATATACTTACGAGGTTGATTAATGTGGTACAAATTAAAAAGGCATTTCCCACGCGACGCAATCTATTCACCAGGGTTTCTAAAACCTCAGTTTTGCTTAATGCATTTCATTTTGGTCTTTATTATGTAAGTGTGTGTTCTTTTTTTACTTTAAAAAGTGGGAATAAGCACAAGCTGCTTATACGTGTTTTTTAATCGGCGACAATTATTTGCTTCAAAATATGTAAGGAACATCAATTTGCTAATTACATAAATTGTGAGTAAATAATGTGTCAAAATATGGGTCAATTTTATACCATCCAACAAAAATTTAGTTTATTCCAACCAAAATTAATAGTTTGGCCAATAATGCAATGGGCAACGGGTTTAATTTTTGTGTCCAACGAAAATGTAAAAGCATCCAACCAAATTTTACATATCATATTATTGACAGCATGCATAAATGGATAGATATGGGTATGGATTTTCATCATTCACAATTACCATCACTAACTCTCATTCCTTTCCCATTCACATTCCAGTTTTGTCAGACCATTCCTTGTTATTAAGATAGATATATACAATGAAATAGTGTTTTTTCGCGCTCTAACGATTTTCAAGTAGATACCTTAAAAGTTGCGTAAAATTGAGTAGATCAAAAATCCGTAATACTATTGGGGTGGCGCATAGTCAGTTTTCGCGATACGAGCAAAAATGTACTTTTTTGTTGATTTTGGATGTTGACTCAAACTCGCCCAAATTTTGGTCAAATATCACTGGAAATAATTTAAAAAATTATTTTGCATCAGAATTTGGACGCTGCCTTGATTTCTGACCCCAATTTTCCAGCAATCTATTCGAACGGATAAAATTGACAGAATCCTTGGGTTAATCAAAAGAATGCCTTGGAAAAAGTTTGAGTCGTACGCTTGAAGTAAATCGGCGTTCTGGATTATCAATTTTAAATTGCATCACTGGATTTCTTCCACTTGTTCTTGCCCTATATTCAAACAAGAATATATATGCAAGCATATTGTTGGAATTTGCCTAATTAGAAAGATAATTGCTGTACCGGACAATCTTAAAACCGATGTCATTGAAGCAAACCTAAGCACGGTCGAAAAAAGTTAGTTAGAAAGGCTTTGATTGTTGACTAACTATTTATACCTTCCTATTTATTGTAAAATTTGAAGTACTTAAGGATTTGGTTTATTTCTTATTTGGAAATTTAATTATTTTGTTGTACATTTTAATGAAAGTTGTTGCAAAATAAATCAATTCGTTGCCCATTTCATAATTGGCAAAATTATTAATTTTGGTTGAATAAAGTTATATTTTTGTTGGACTGTTAAATTGGAACAAATCTTAATTATGCATACATATATATTTTACTTCGGGTGGCATACTGCTATGCCTACTCTCCTGTAATGCTGTACAACAAATTAAAAAGGCAAAAGAACAAAATGCATAAAGTGTCAGGAACCCTGCATTTGTAGAATGTGATGAAAATGTAGGGGTAAAAGTGAGGATTTTTACCTTATGTAAATAATTCCCAGCGTTAAATGACATCATTTGAGTACCACTTACATAACTCGTAGTCTGATGACGTGGTAAAACTTTTTTTCATACCGACAATTAAGTCGAATGAATTAATTACTGATTTTAGTAGGTTTTAACATATCGCCAAGGAAGGGATTAATTTGTGACTTGCAACAATGTCTCCCACTGATTTGGACCTTTGTCGCGTCAAGTTTTCCGTAAAGTTAGACCAGATTTCGGAAAAGTTGAGCACAAAGGTGCAAGATGCAATTAGATCGATTGAATTGACCAAGCTGGACAAAGAGTTTGACTTTTTTGTCCCACAAATTTACAGGTAAGATGAAGACACTTGTATTTTTTTAGAAATTCGAAAAAAATATTTAAAATTCAAAAATTAATAAATTTTATAGAATCAATGTAAAATCTTTTACCAAACAATTTCTCCACGAGATTAAAAAAAATTGCATTGAAAATTCTCAATTAAAATTATCTGACCAATTTGAGGTTTGTCTACGAGTGACGGATATGCTTAAATCTTGTTAGAAGATTTGTCTAAGTCTTTGCAGTGACTTTTGCAAATTTATGAATTTATGAATTCGTAAATTAGTTTTTGTCTAAGGATAGGAAAACCTACACAAATTTTATTGGAAATTGAAACATTAATCAATATATATGTACCTACTTTATATTTCCTAAAATTCTAGTACTTCTCTTTAACAAATGTCTTACAAAAATTGCGATCTGGACCGACGAGTAAAAAACTGTTGAGCCATTTGAGAGAGTTACGTACATATGTAACTCAAACCTAATATGTACACATATGTATGTATGTACATATATACATACCTTAGTTGCAAAAGTGTCCCATAACCCTGCAAAAATTTACGTATTTACATACTCATTAATTTGCCTGCAGTGCTGCCAACCTGGGAAATATTTTGAAAATCACGCCGGAAATCATTGCCGTCACGGAAGAGCTTGAAGAATGGATTTCCGACAATTATTCATCCTTCGTCAACCCCAAATATGGTGCACGATTGGCGAATCACGCCGTTTCGTACATATTGCGAATCTGCCCTAGTTATTCTGTAAAGGAGGCAAAATTTCGTATTTTGTGCTACTACTTCATCATAGGATTTATCATGGACGATTGGTACGATGATAACACGAAGGGCGAAGACGATGGATATTGTTCTTTGGAGTTGAAGAAGATACAATATTTCGACCTGGTGAGCAAAGAAATTGGCGAAATGTTCGAGGTGAAAGGATTTGGAGGGGGAACGGACGAAATAGGTAATTCTGCACCTTTTACGACAAACGAACAAATTGCAAACTTTACGTGTTGTTGTGATAGTAATCTTTACAACTAATCTTCACGAGGCAAGCAAAATGAGGCAGATGGTCCAGGTGGTGACACAATTACCAAATTTGCCAAAAATTTGCAACCGGGTTTCAAAATCCATTATTTATTTGAGGTTAAAAATTCCATGAATTTGGGCATTAACAATTCTTTGAAGACCATCAAGTTTTTCTTTACCTCACATGCATCTAATCAAAGCTAGATATTTATATGAACAAAATGTGATGACATTCGCCCAAAAACTAGCGAAATTGGTTTTCAAAATGTTACAACAAACTTGGTATCGAATTTTATATATCGAAGCTTTGCCAGTTTTCTAACATATTATTTATTTACACATTTTTTAACTATGTTTAACAAGTAATTTTTTCCTGACTTATTCCATCCAGACCTCAACCAACTAGCCACAAAGGCCATGAACACGGACATGATTAAGGAACAACCATTCTTGGTAGCGATTGCGAATTCTTTCGAAGACATATACGCTCAGTCCCTAGAAATTAATGATAGCATGACGCTAGGCACGTTTTGGGCACCTTTCAAAATTGATTTCCTTTTAACTTCGGAATCTGTCCGATGGTCCTTCACAAATGCGAGGATGGGAAAGCTGGACTCGTTTTGTGTGGATACGTACCGCTATTTTAAAACTAAGGTGAGTTACGAACGATAAAGGGGTCGCAAATTTTCTAAACGAATTGATATGCTAACTTAGCATTAGTAAGACGCCGTGAGTGCAAATATTTGCGTTTCTTGTCTAATTATATATTTATTTTTTTAATATCTGTCGCCAGGAAGCTGGATTCGGAAACTTTATCAATATCATTACGATCCTTGAGAGTATCAATTTGCCTCAAATAATTAAGTGCAATCCCGTCTTCGTTAGATGGTTGGACATGGCGGAAAAATTCGTCGGGACCATGAACGATCTCCTCGGGCTGCAGAAAGACTTGTTATACGGGGAGGAAGATGGCATCATTATGTTCAAGCTGAGGAAGGGGACATCTCTCAACGATGCGGTGGATGAAGAGTTGAAACTGATTGGGTGCGTGTCTTTATAGTTTTCTGAGTTACAGAAATTCTAGATGCCAAAAAAATTACTCAATAAAGACTTCATGTAGCCCGAGTGGGTCGTAGTATCGTCACATAAGCCATCCAACAATTAAGTAACTCCGCAGTTAATAAAAGTCCAAAATTAAATGAGTGTACATAGCATGACGGATATACCGGAACAGCTTTTTCATAAGCCCTGACTCACTAAGGAGGGGAGCTTGCGAGGTTGATAATAACAGATCTTGGTGCCCTTTGGATATGTGGTAGGGACCCATGAGTGTACTAAAACCCTGAAGTAGTTTGACTCCATGGCCACATTTGCGCCCGCCACACCCACTCAAAAATGCCCAAACAACGCTTTCACTCGAGTTTTCACTCACTCAAATCCACGTCAAAAATCCAATTTTACTCGGATTTTGAAATTTCTTTCACCATTACACTCCCAGATAGTTGCTTTCTTCAATCCAATATCAAACTCAATTTTATTGATGATTATTTCGCAAACATAATTTGTTTTGTTGATGACTACAACAATGCTCATTCAGAATTTTAAATTTTAAAAATACTAAAAATTTCGAAAAAATTGAGTTTGATATTGGATTGAAGAAAGCAACTATCTGGGAGTATAATGGTGAAAGAAATTTCAAAATCCGAGTAAAATTGGATTTTTGGCGTGGACTTGAGTGAGTGAAAACTGAGGTGAAAGCGTTTTTTGGACATTTTTGAGTGGGTGTGGCGGGCGCAAATGTGGCCATGGAGTCAAACTACTTCAGGGTTTTAGTACACTCATAGGACCCTACCACATATCCAAAGGGCATCAGGATCTGTTATTATCAACCTCGCAAGCTCCCCTCCTAAGCTAAAAATTGGACTGGTTGGGTATTTATCATTGATTATGTGTAAAGTGTAATACAATCGGGTAGTTCATTGTGAAGTTTTATATGTAGCCATACAAATCAATAATTTTTGAAATGCAGGGACTACGTGAAGGATTACGGAGAACTGAGAACATTCATACTCACAGAATTTGGCGAGAAATACGTCCAGGTCGAGACGTTCGTGGATTTTGTGGATTCAGCGTTGCACGGGTCACTGTATACTTTCAGGGATTCGATAAAATACGGAATGAAGGACCAAATTCGAGTGGACTACAATTAATCCAACATGAAGTTAAATTTCAATTCAGAATGAAATATTTATCAATTAGAATGGCAATAATTTTTACTTTAATTTGTATTCAAAATGATGTAAGTAAATAAACGTGTTTCATGAGATTTGTTATGTATGTATAACGAATGTATGAATCAGTGCAAAAAATGATAATAAATTTAATTGATTAATCGTTTGAGAATTATTAATGTATGTAATTCGTTTTCGTAGAATCGTTTTCAATATCTACAAATCCATCTATAATAAAAGCCATAAATGGAATGTTCCTGAATAATAATTTCAAAACTGCAGTATTTTCTCCCACATTTTGTCCCATTCTTATTTAAGGATGTGTACTTAAAAAGTAACAAAAGCAGTGCATTAATGGTGAGATGCATAAATACTTGCATGAGATACATTGATACATAAATGAGGTTTCATATCCAAGCTGTCTGATGAATGTATGTATACGTGACTAATTATCGACTTGTATTTGCGACTACTTAACGTGAGAAACAATTTGTTTCCAGTAAGCACTACATATTTTTTAGTTAAGTTTTTACGCAGCCTACGGCACACATACATATGTACATAGACGAATAAGTGCGTCACGACTGTTTATCTGATTTATGTATGTATGTACGTATATGCTTAAGCACGTACGCAAGATGATTTTAATCTAGTTGTGTATGTAATATGTTGCAGAAATTCAGGAAAACCAATTCTCACACATTCAGCTTATTTATGAGGTTTTTTAAAAGAAATTCCACTGTATGTCAAGTTCTTGTTGCCTTAAATATGCGCTTTAGTGTTACACGTTGGAATCATTAGATTCTGATTTATTATAAATATTTTATAATCATCAACATTTATTTATTGCAAGCTCCGTTTAATGCAAATAATCATTTAAAAAACATGCATTTGTATGTATGTAGAAAAATAGGGAATAAAGCATTTACATAAATACATAAATATTTAGCGGCTTAAAGCTATCGTAATTTAACACCCTTAAGTTATCTTAAAGTTCGTTCAATGGGATTTGACAATTCTTATCGTCAGTATGTTCCCCCTCTTGATGTCCAGTATTGCCCAAAACGGGGACACTTTTCTTTCGGAGAAAGGCTCTGACCTTTAAAACCATGGGATGCAAGTACCTGTCCAGATCTTTGGGACCATCAAGTTGGGCTTTGTCCTTGACCAAATGGCGTGCCATCACACTGATCAAAGTTCCCGTGCAGCAGGTAATCGTGGCAGCGATGACGGGGTACAAAACGATAGAGATTGTGTACAACTTTTCCGGATATCCTGAAATTAAAAAAATACTACTATGAGAAATGAATTCACTGCCATCTGAGAATTCAGATTGTGTAATCACATTGGGCATATTCACGGTAACGTTTTACTTCACATTATTAGAACTTATTTAGCAAATACTTTGTGAAATAATTTTTCAAAATAAAAACATGAACATTTTTCGGGGTAAATTTGAGAACTAAAGTTGCATGGTTTCAAACAAAAAGTTTTGCTAAATTTTGCAACTTTTTCAAACTTCTCATTCTATGTTGATACGCGTACTTTTTGAGATTTGTCGTGAGGGCCAATATTACGTAAAATATTTGCACCTTACCAATAATTGCAATTGCTGAAAAGTACGTGACCAACATTGACACCGAAACTGACAGTGGTTTCATCTTTCCATCTCCGATGAGGAGACGATTGCTTTGATCGCCCTGAATTTTGATAGATTTGGAGTGACGCTGCCACCAAAAGTATAACCCGATCAGCATAGAAATTCCCAGCGTTGTGATCACAATTGCCCAGTCCCACCCTGTGAAGGGTGGTTCAGTTGGAGCGCTCATTGTTGTCGGATTGTCAAGAATTTCAAAATTTCAAAATTATCCGATTCGCAATTTAAAAATCAAATGTCGACAGATAAATGCGAGAGATAAATATACGACTGGATGTCAACGTTTCGCGAATGGGGACGGAATGAGACGCCCACAACAATTCATATCCCTTTTCTACGTAATCTGTCCACGGCAAACTATTGTTAAAAGTACAGTTAAACATTGATAAGTACATAAGTGAGTATGTAGACAAACGAATTGGCTCCGGAACGACGGATCACGCTGGAATGCAGTAGTGACACATTTCTCATGACAAATAGAACCCAGATTAGCTTTTTTGTTAGCTTTTTTTATTTTTATGATGGTTTCTCATGAGAAAAGATTAAGAAATCTCATGAAGTTGGCGTTGTCTTTAGATTACTATACAATGAGTCAGAAGAGTTTGTCTGCCTTTTGTAATGTGAGACGTTAAACTCATAAAACTAATTGCAAGAAGAGCAAATCGGAAATGGGAATTGAAAGATTTTCATGAAAATCTAAATATTTTTTTGTGTTGGGTACATGATGTTAAATATACATACAAATGCAATTATTTTAATTTTAGCATTATGTAATCTCTTGTTCCTTTAAGTTCTTGACTGTTACTCAATGTGAATGCATACATCAAATGCCTTAAATAAATTCAGTCATTTACTAAAATCGTCTTGAAGTTGAAAGCATTCTATTTTATTTATATTTCGAATTAGTCACAAATATTTATTCTATGAATTATGATGGCTTAATTTGCTAAAAAAGTTTTATAAATTTATCAACAAATTGGGGAAAAGCTGATGAGTAGATTTCTAATTAAGTTCACTTATCATAATTTACATAAAAGATAATTTAAATGCTATTATAAAATTTATTTATTCATTTGTGTATATACGAGAGAAAGTTTTAGTTGGTTGCAGTTAGCATATCTTAAGTTTATTTCTACGTTCATAAAACTGCATATGCAAATTACTCGATTTGGCATACAAAAATTTGGTCATATTTACACACATTTCACCACGTAAGAGAAAATAGCATTGGACTGCTAATTTACATATCTGCAATTCCCATGGATTGATTTACAATTTGATATTGAAATTATAGCATTGTTTTAGTACATATTTAATCAGGTATGTACAAATAGCATAAGCATAAAGTTAAAAAATTACATAACCTATTACAAATGAGATTGCCCACATCAATAAATATTTAATATTTAAAACCATGCAAATTTAGGAAAAACAAACAACTTAACCAAATAAGATATTTAATTAGCATGAAAAAATTGTTGGCTCCATTTTACTTGAGAAGTTTAGTAAACTCTTCCCTCGTAATGAAATTTCTTTCCGAAAGGTTCGAAATATCTCGAATTTGCACACTGCATCTCACCCTATCAAAATTCTCCACAATTCCACTCTCCTTCGAAAACCAGTCCGGCATGGAAGTTTCATGCACAGCCTCAACCCCATGCTCAACTTGGGAGAAATCCGCAATAAAAACGTCCCCAGAATGCAGCAAGATTTTTTCCCCACCAAAAACGAAGGTGGTCGATGCCCCCAAATTGACACTAATTCCCCACGAGACATGCTCATCCTTATGCAACTTCATCGACCCTCCGACCCCATACAATTGTGCATAGAGCGAATTAAATCCCTTGATTTCAGGGCCAGAAAATGAAACCAGTTTTTTATCGGATTCCAACAGTTGCCACAAATTTGCTGCCCATTCGTACCACGCCGTTGGAGGAGGACAATTACTTTCTCCCGTGTAAACCAAGTTATGATAAGCAAAAGGGTAAACCTTATCCGATGGAATTTTCCAAATCTCATCGTGTTCTTTAGAATTTTTGGACAATTCGAAAATATTCTGATACAAGGAAATTTGCTCCTCACGGGAAATAAAGTCTCGCAGCAGCCACCCGTCCTGACTCCCGGTGGTACTTTCACCTCGATAATAGTGACATTTTTGCCCATTTTTTAGCACAATGACGTTTGCAAGGTCACCCTTATTTTGTGGGGATGAAGAACTCTCCTCTACCAAAACTTTCAGACTGGCTTGCACCTTCCTCTCAGCAAAGGCGGAGGGGGAAAAGTAATCAATTTTTGAAATGGAACCTTTTTCTAATTCGAACTCGAAATTTAGCAAAATTAATCCCAATGCCATTTTGATTTCATAAATAGAAAACATTTTCCCAGGACAGAGATGAACACCGGCGCCCCACGTCATGACGCTTAACGGTGCCATGGATTCCTTCGCAGGGCCAAGAAAGCGGTCAGGATTGTAGATTTTAGGATTCGAAAAAATTTCTTGTGCGGAAGCATGCACCATCAACATGGGCTCACACATCGCAATGGTTTCCGCATGACCGACATGATACCCACCGATGGATGCCAGCTTATCTAACGGTTTTCTATTGAGGGCGAAAATATGCGAGTTGAGACGAGCGCTTTCCATGACGCAAGCATTTATCAAGGGGCTGGCGAAGAGACCTTTGATATCGGTACTATCCCCACCTAAATAGAGACCCGCTTCCCGCTTACATTTTTCCCAGTAGGTCGTATTGCAGGCTAAATCTGTCACCGTGTTGGTCAACCCTAGCGCCGTATTTTCCGAGCTAACATACAAAAGACAGACGACGATGTCGCCAATCTCTTGATTTGTGAGGTTCGCCCCACTCTCCTCGTCAATGTAATCGACAGCCGCTCGTAAAATGAGGGAATCGGATTTATCTAAATTTTCCCTGTATTTTTCAATTTCCGGGGATAACACGGAAGTTATCTGTTTACGGAGACGAGCCAAGAATGGGTTGACGAGGAGACGGAGCAACCATTTTGGAAGGAAATAGGTCAGCACGACGACGGAATTGAGAAGATGGGTAAATTTCAGTAAAACTGCGAATAGTTGGTCCGTTAACTCCACAGAAATGAAGCAGGATGCACTAGTTGTCGCTACAAAACGGGTCATTTCCTTAATCAGGTCAATTTTCTTACCCGAGGAAACCTCCGTTCTCAATCTGGCTATCATTTTTCTAGCTTCGTGCTCGATTTTGGGGGCGAAAGTGTCGTACCGGACGGCAATGGATTTTTTTACGACGTTGATAATTCTTGGGAGGGAGGTGGGCTCGTCGGAGAAAGCGTCGGCGAAGTAGAGGCGGGTGAGGACATCGTAAAGCGACATTTTGTCCTCGGTGGCCTTGAAAAATTCGTTGTTCATCGTCCTATCGCAAATTACGACCATGTCGACGCGGAAAATTTTGATGCGGAAAATCTTGCCGTATTTTTCATAGCAGTTGGAAATGAATCCGACAATGTCCTTGGAGAAGGCGATGCCGTGTCCGACAAATGGGAGGGCGCCGGAGACGATGGGAACGGTTTTGAGGTTGGGGGGAATGGCGGAGTGGGTGGTGGGCCAGATTTTCTTCCAGATGAAGGTGACCGATAAGGCGAATAGGATTAGGAGCTTGAGCCTGAAATTTAAAATAAATAGGGTTTAACATGTTTAAAATTACACTTTTTACGTAAAAACGAAGTGAATATGTAAATATTTTATTTTTGTAGTTTGGTTTTAGCCTAACTGTAGTTTTTCATAAAAATTTAATCTGTATTTTTTTAAATACTGAGTACAAAAAGCCTGTTCACAGATGAGCTAAGGCACGTAATTAATTTCAGTAAGTTGGTCTGTAAGCTTTGGAGACTCTATAATCTAAATTTTGAGCAAGTACTTGAGACGCTTTTCAAAAATGACAAAAATTGAGGGGAAGAAGGTGATTAATAAAATTTAAAAAAAGTACCACTGTTCTTCGAATAAACTCTGCATTTTGTATCCTAATCTATGAATGATGATTCAGAGGAGAAAGGAATTGTTTAGTTTGCGTTCTGTTTTTTTAACACCTGTCGTAACTGTCGCAAGCCTTTAAAAAATTGAAATAAGCATTTTTGCACTGCTCCATTTCTTTTTATACTTGCTATTTGTAGCAAGTATTTAGGTAACTCATCCGCGATAAGTACATTTGCACGAAAATCATACACAAATATGAATAGGCACATATGTATGTATAAATCTATTCGACTATGTATCTCTATAACTCCAGTTCTTAATACTTAAACTGACATTGATTTCTTATAAACTTTTAATTTGCACAGTGATATGCATCTCGTAATTCATTAAGAATTTTATGGAAGGAAACCCGTCTCATTTACGTTGTGATGTTTTTAACAAAGTTGTCATTGTCAACTCGTTAAAAAGTTGGCGTAATGATAAGCACGTAAAAGAAAATCATTATCATAGAAATGAAGTGGTTATATGGTCTAGCGAACCCGTCACACTTGATCACCTTCAATCACTTAAGTTTTGATTAACGAACGACCCAGTTTAAAATTCGGAGTGGTTAAATTTGGATTGCAAAACCTATTTAAACAAATTAAAATGTGATGAATCAATTTTCATTAAAAAATAAAATATAGCATCCGCATCAGAACTGAGGTTTTGAGGTTTCGTTCATGATCACCCTTCATGAAAAAATGTTATGTATGTAGGCGCTCATGAAGATGATTTAATTACTGTGAAACGAAATACCAAATGAATTATACAGTTCCATGAAAGACATTAAGAAATTTGATGATTTTGGTATTTATCTAGATTATTATGCGGTTAGTCAGCAAAGTTTATGATTATTTTGCAATACGAGAGGTTTATGTATGTAGCTTGCTAAAAATAATTGCAGTGAGAGGAAATATGAAATGGGAATTGAAAGATGTTCATGAAAGTCTATTTTTCTCCGTTTTCGTCTCAACACGGATGGAATGCATGAACCTGAAGTTTAATAATAATTAGGGACATTGATTTTATAGCTTTCTCTTGTTTGTCTGAATTTTTTCGTTTTTGTCAGTTTTTTTTTGTTTTTGGTATTTTCCTGTAATTATCTATGTAGGTTGTAACCCGTACCACTGGTGCTGATCACACCAGTGATACGGGTCTCAATCCGACCCACCCGGGGAGAAATCTATCCCATCTGCCATCTGGCAATAGCCGGAAGATCTTTCTCCCACTCGGGAAGAACGAGGCAACCTTGCTCTCGTCTCAGTTTTTTTTCCTCCTTCTTTTTCTCTTTTTGGGAATTCATTCAGTCTAATACCTCCTTATGAGCAACATCTTTATTTTAGGGTTCTTCTTCTTTAAATATTTTTATAGCGTGTAAAATTATTCATATTCCAGCTTTAAAATAAATATTAGTTATTTAAGAGAAACCCCCCTTTGTGTTGCCGTTATCATTTAACTGCTCTTCACCGAAAAGTCGGGATAACTTTCATCCAGGAAGTTAGAATTAGGTCGCGAATAGGGACATAAGTACATATAAGAGGGAACATATCAATTTCACATCATCCTCCCTTCCCATTACAATTTAACCTTTCGCATTACAAGGTACAACTTGGATAACCGGATTTATTGTGGATTAATTGAATAATTTTTTATGTACGGGAAAATAATCAGTGCAGCAATGCATGTCCCTCTTCGTATGTAAGATGTGTAACCACATAACGAACATTTCTTAGGTAATTTTTGTTTATGAACTTATTTGCGAAGATAAAATGCAGGTTTTTCATTTATAAGGTGCCCTTCGTCAATTTTTTGGCTGATAATTTTTTTACGAAATAAATTCACGAGTCAACTGATTAAAACACCTGACTAACTAGACATTTGTAATTACAAATTTCATATGTACATATTTATGTATGTACAGCCTGCGATATACGTAAAAGTCAGGGTTACAAGTGATATATATCACCGAGTGAGATTTAGTGAGATTTAATGATTTATATCATTTATCTCAGGAGGAGAGCTTCACCACCTGCCCTTCACAGATCTCGATGCCCTTTAGATATGTGGTAGGGTCCCATGAGTGTACTAAAACCCTGAAGTGGTTTGACTCCATGGCCACATTTGCGCCCGCCACACCCACTCAAAGGGATGAAAACCACAAAAGTTACCAACTTCAAAAATCCACCAAAAATCCAATTTTAGTCGGATTTTGATAAAATTTACATTTTTGTTATCCCAGATACTTGTTTGATCATATCCAGTAGCAATCTCAACTTTTTTGAAATTTTTGAAATTTTCGGGCATTTTTGGGCTTATGAATTATTCGAAAAAATTCAAAATTTCAAAAAAGTTGAGATTGCTACTGGATATGATCAAGCAAGTATCTGGGATTACAAAAATGTAAATTTTACCAAAATCCGAGCAAAATTGGAATTTTGGCGAGGGTTTGAACAAGTGAAAACAGGGCTTTTTTCGTGTTTTCGGCGCCTTTGAGTGGGTGTGGCGGGCGTAACTGTGGCCATGGAGTCAAACCACTTCAGGGGTTTAGTACACTCATGGGACCCTACCACATATCCAAAGGGCATCGAGATGTGAGAGGGGCAGGTGGTGAAGCTCCCCTCCTCAGTTGGGGCTGAGTGAGAAATATGAGAAATGATGAGATAAACCTGTAGTTCATGACCCCGTCCGCTAGGTGGCGCTAGTGCATGGCTCACAAATCTCACTAAATCTCATATTTCTCATGTCTCACTATTTCTCATTATATCTCACAATGGAACCTTTTTTCAAGCTACACGAGATAAGCTTAGTGACCTATGCTAAAAAATCAAGCTAAAAATTAGAAACAACGTGGTACTTATCTTTCCGTTGAATGGGCACTTGGAGGTCAGATATTTGAGGGCAAAGTTCAGAGTAGTGGCCTGTTTTTTCTCAAGCTTGCGAGCGGAGGAGTCAAAATTTTCTCCTTCGAGGTCACTCCGCTCCCTTCACTCTCACACGCTCGCACTTCATTCAATGCGTATTATTTTTGACAAAATTCCAAAATCTCGTAAGTTGGTACATGCATTCATATAATTTTATATTTACTATAAATATATATGCTAAATTATAAGTTATAATTTATTGAACCCATCGTCACTTTTTTACTACGGATTGGTGGATAAGAGGACTTTAAAAAGCAAAAATATTCGTAAATATGTAAAAACTTACATATATGAAGATTTACGAGATTGTGAAATTTTGTCAAAAATAATATGCATTGAATGAAGTGCGAGCGTGTGAGAGTGAAGGGAGAGGAGTGACCTTGAAGGAGAAAATTTTGACTCCTCCGCTCGCCCGCTTGAGAAAAAAACAGGCCACTACTCTGAACTTTGCCCTCAAATATCTGACCTCCAAGTGCCCATTCAACGGAAAGATAAGTACCACGTGATTTCTAATTTTTAGCTTGATTTTTTAGCATAGGTCACTAAGCTTATCTCGTGTAGCTTGAAAAAAGGTTCCATTGTCAGTGAGATGAGATTTACGAAGGTGAGATGAGATTTCTGCAACCCTGGTAAAAGTATGCTCAATGCACTTAATAAAATTTTTTGCAATAACTGAGCACAAAATGATTCCTAATTCACAACCTTGCCTAAAATGAACGAAACGAATTTTTGAAAGGAGTGAAAATTTAAAAAAATGAAATAAAAATTACCATTGCTCCTCCACTGCACTCAATATCTTCTGCTCCATACTCTGGAATTAATTTTCTTACGTCAAATTCAGACGAGTCAGCTACTGTAGAAAAAATCGTTTTTGTTTTCTTTTTCGAGTGTACCAAAGTATTCAAGAAATTACTTTAAGTATTTTTTCATCCCATGCCATTTCTTTTTATAGTATTTAGCACGTAGGTACTTAGTTCATCAGTGATAAATAAGTGAGTACATTTATACGTATAAATTTGTACGAGTATGTACACATTTAGTGCATTTGAACTGGACGTCTCGCCTACCGAATGGTCAATCCAGTTCATTTGCACTCATCGATCGAGTCCTGATCTGCACAATGGTCAACAAGTGCATCCCTCCTTTGTCAATGTTGAGACTATTATGAGTTCTGGTTTGACCAGTGTCGAGAGTGCAGATGTACTAATGTTCCGTGAAGTGCGAATTATGTCAATCCGTGTCAGGATGTTTGATATTGAAATGCGAGTATTATGTGTTTTTGAGGGAAATGCACACCTTGATGGAAATGGTGCGGAATTAAACGGTTAAATAGATACTAAAATGTACGATTATTTTGTACATATGTATTTAATCTTGTTATGCACAGCAACTGATAGTTTACTGCGAGGCGTGAGAGTAATGATGGCATTATTCTACCCACAAAATAATGAAGTAGCCGAACATATGTGTGAGAAAAATCGAGATGCATTGGTTGCTACGAAACCTGAAAATTAACCATTTTCGACGTTTGACCTTCTAAAGAAAGGGCGCCGGGTCATCTTTTATGAAAATGATGGTGATTTCTGTCATAAATAACGTCTAAATCCGAAATTTCCACATTTTTTACTGTCGAGGCGGTCACTGGGTCATCGCAGATCAAAATTACCTATCCTGATGGATAAACCAGTATAACTTCTCATGACCTTGTTGTCATTCATAGGGGAAGGAAGGAAAGGACGGACAGACATGCGGGCATGGACGGACAAACCGATCGAACCCAACTTCGTATGTAATCGATATACTTATTTACAAATGTACATACATATGTACATAATCTCACCGTTTAACAACAAACATAAGCATACCGGAAAAAATTGGTTCTACGAATTGGTGCTTTGAATACAGAGTCTGAGTCTGAGTGCAGATGAACTCATCACAAACATTACGACATGGAAAACATTTGATTCTGTTTAAAACACGAACCAAATACGAAAATGGGTTGGCTACCGAGAATGTCACCTTCTGAACTAGGAAGCTGAATGGCGAAAATTCTCATTAAGTCAACAAACTCTCATTTAACTGAATTTGTCAATCTCCGTAAACATTGTACATAATAACGTTCTCATCATTCCTACATAGCTCACGATTAGCTGGAAATTGATACACAAATAATGTCGAGTAATAAAAATGTATTACCAAGAAATCGAACCAATTAAAAAAATGTGGGACGTATGAGGCTTTCCCTAAACATTATGCATGAGTAAGACTCGAGGTGGATCATCGATTAAGGGGAAAAAATGAATTTATGCGAATTTATTGAATGAATAATTTGGGTTATCTGAACACGTTCGTATTAAGGATCATAAATTAAAGTAAACTTCGATTACTCAGAATTTAACACAATCAATAGAGACTCTGAAACTATGTATGTGAATGAAATGATGCACAAATGAAACAATGTATATGTACAATTAGCATGAAATTAAGTATTAGCTTGGCTTGTTACAAAAAGCATATAGATTTAATGAACTATTGTTTATTTAATCCCTCTTTCACGAAAATTATAAAATCAGGAAATCATGTCACGCACATATTTACATATACATACGTATGTATATTTTTGTTAAACTTATCCTCGTTTTTCGTTTTGTTATTTAGTAATCTACAAAAATTTACAAAATCCACATTTTCTTCATGACTTCGAAATGAGAAATTATCCGTGACCAGTTAACGGTTTACTATGGTCTACGCTGTAAAATTTAACACATTTCTGCATAAAAAATGAAAAAAATGTCGTTAATTTTAATGGCTCGACTATAATAAAATATGTATATATTTAAGAAGTATATAGTGTTTTTTGTTATTCAATAAATAAAGCAATACATTCAACTACAAAAATACACTTGAAAAGATGCATAATTTGAAAAATAAAAGCCACATCTAAATTACCAAAGTACAATTTAGAAATTTGCATACAATTTACATATGTATGTACGTATGTTCATGTATTGAATTTGCAGATATGTGCATATATATGCAAATATATTTTCACGATTACGAAAATATTTTTAATAATTCTGAACAGTTTTTCATATAAAAATTTTGTAAACTACACCTTTCAATTAAAAATGTTAGCTTGCAGTCGCAAGTTGCGACTGCAAGCTATTGCGTATTGATACAACCGTTACTTACTTTGTTTAAACAAAAACAACTCGTAAAGGTAAATTTGCATGCTAAGCGAGCGAAAAAGATTAAAATAGCATAGTGGACTGTGTTATGGATAAGTACTTAACAATAATAATATTAATCTCCAGGCATACAGTGCTCCCAATACATGCAACGCTATCCTCAATACGGATCTGATGATTCAATAAAAACATCCTTTAAACTGCATACATAAATGCGTAGGCTAAATTGAATTGATTGATTATTTATTTAACCACGAGGTTCATGATAAAGCTAAAATTTGCATGCACATCAGTAAGTGAATGCAGATTGCAGTGCACAGTAAATAATATATTGCAAAAATAATACAAAAATTAAAAAAAAAATGGATTCCACAAAAACAATTTTAGTGAGAAATCCATTTTCCAAGGCTTCCTACATTTCCAAATTATTTTTCTGGTGGTTGTTCCCACTTTTAAAACAAGGAAAACATAGTGATTTAAAAACGGAAGACATATACGAAACTTTGCGAGAGGATGAATCCAACAATTTGGGAGATTTGGTAGAATCGTGAGCAAATTATGAATAAATATCTGACGGTGATTTCATTAATACCATTTTTTTTAATTTTCTTTTAACAGCGCATGGAGTCATGAAAAATATACGTGTGCAAAAAAAGGAAAAAAACCTAACCTGCTAAGACCATTACTTGCACTGTTTGGGCGTAAATTTTTAATCATTTGCGGCTTCTACTGTTTGGATGGATGGATTGTGGTGTACGTTAATTGCACATACATTTTGTTAGGAAAATTAGAGCACGTAAAATAATTGTCAATTATTTTCAGGGTATCGCAACCCATTTTTCTTCGCCTTCTTATCAAATCTTTTGGAGAATCTGATGCCGTAAAGGAAAGTTGGGAGCCGTACGTTTACACAGCAGGAATTTGCATCTCTACTTTCCTCCATGTCATAATTTTGCATCCTTGTGATTTCGTGATATCTCACATTGGCATGAAATGTAGGGTCGGGCTGTCAGCCTTAATTTATCGAAAGGTTAGTTTAGTTTAAATTCATGAATTTTTTTGCAGTAAATAATATAATTAGTGTTGGTAATCCGATTCGACCGGATAATCCAGCCGTTACAAAGTTGACCAAGCGATGGCTCCGATCCGGACCGATCCTGTCCGATGTTCGGATCGGATCGGATTAAAAAATCCCATCCGATCATAAGGATCGGATATTGCCGGTTCGGAACTATACCCACACTAATGCTGATGAATTTTATTTGAACAGGCGTTGCGGCTTCACTCCAAATCGGAGAGTTCGGTCGGATACATTATAAACATTTTATCCAATGATGTCTCCAGATTTGACACGAGTTTGAATTTTATCCCGTTCATTGTCGTGGGTCCAATTCAGTTCGTAATTTTTATGGTGTTATTATGGCAAGAAATTGCGATTTCTAGTTTGAGTGGAGTTGTTTTGATCATTCTATTGATTCCGTTGAATTGTAAGTGTTGGAATTCTTGTTTTTAGACTTGGAAAGTTGTTGTTTATTCATAATTTTTATCTTTCTAAGATTTCCTTGGAAAAATATTGGTCAAATTTCGGCAAGCTATAGTGTTAAAGACGGATAGACGATGCAATTTAATGAATGATATTATTCTTGGGATTCGTATCATCAAGATGTACGCGTGGGAACAGCCATTTTCTGCAATGGTGGATTTAATTAGAAAGTATGAACATTCTAAAAATAGATAATTGACAGTATTTTTTATATAATGTGCTTTTTCTGTTTTTCATGTGGTTTTTAGTTTTAGTTTTAAAAAATGTTCAATTAAATATTTATGTGATTATGATTACAGGAATGAAGTCAAAGATCTCAGAAAGCGTGGCGTAATTCGTGGCCTTCACCATGCTGCGGTCAGTTTTGCGCCAAAATTAGTCCCATTCGGTGAAATATTGACATACTATTTGCTCGGAAATGAGTTATCTGCTGATAAAGTGTTCTTCATATTGACCGTACTTTACACAATAATCCAAGTGTCTGTATACTGCATTCCTCAAGCAGTTTCCGGTATTGGAGAATTAATCGTGTCAATTAAACGTATCGAAGAATTTCTATTGTTCCGTGAAAATCAAAAGTTGTCAATTGGCGATCGGAATTATAACAGCAGCGACCCCAGAAATAGTTATGGTGTCAAACTTGTAACTGCAACCACGTGGTAAGTGAATTAGCTAAATATATAAGTTAGCAAAAAAGATACGAATAGATATGCAAATCAGAAAAACTCGCGCAATTCTGAGAATAATTTTTCCCCATTCTTAATTACACTCTAAGAAATACAATATTAAAATAATACCAAGCGGTATTCATACTAAATTTTTACCAGTTCGATAGCAAATAATAATTTTAATACCAAGCGGTAGCAACTTTAATACCGAGAAATAAATATCGGCATGAAATTTGCAACACTGTATTTATTTAGTTGGTCAAATGGAACTGTGGCATTAAACAGGATGTCAGTTGACCTTGCGGGTGACAAGGTCGTAATGATTGTTGGTTCCGTAGGTTCTGGAAAAGTGAGACGTTCATAAAAATCTACCTGATTGAATTACTACTCAACTTATTTCTTAAAAAATTTACACAATACTTTTAGACCGCCTTTCTCCAAAGTCTACTCTCAGAGTTAACACTACGTTCTGGATCGATATCTGCAAACGGGGTGATATCCTATGCTTCCCAGGAAGCCTGGATTTTCTCGGGTGACATTCGTCAGAATATCACATTTGGGACAAAATTTGACGACAAGCGGTACGATGAGACTATATCTGCATGCTCGCTAGGCCAAGATTTCACCCAACTGCCGTACGGCGATAGAACTTTGGTGGGAGAGAGTGGCGTCGGGCTTTCAGGTAGGCCACAGATCACGGTATCTATGTATGTATCCATAATTATTTATACGTATGCATTCCAGGTGGGCAAAAAGTAAGGGTAAACCTGGCCCGAGCAGTTTACAGGAAGGCGGACATTTACCTTTTCGATGATCCTTTGAGCGCCGTGGATAGCTCCGTGTCCCGACATATTTTCGAAAATTGTATCAAATCGTATTTGAAAGGATCGCTGAGAATTTTGGTGACGCATCAGTTACACTATTTACCGCTGGCAGACCATATCATAGTTTTGAAAGAGGTGAAAATATGTATGTAAATTACTAGATTTTTAAGAATTCTTGTGTACGATGTTTCGGGGACAAGTTTCTTGTAGTTATTTTGCCCTGCAAGAAATATAAGACACAAAAAGCTACCTCCCGCCGCTATAGTTCATAAATAGGGCGCACATTTCGCTAGGTGGCGCATATTTCTTGTGGTTTCTTGCAGTTTCTTGCACCTCGGGTTTCTTGCTTTGCAGTACAAGAAATGTAGCAAACCCGCAAGAAACAATTCTTGTACACAGTATAGTCCACATCTAAATTTTTAAAATAATTTTTGTTGCTAGGGCAGCATTACCGCTTCTGGAACATATCAGGAACTAATGGAGGAAGGGATAGCCTTTATGTCTCATCATGCGAGTAGCGCCGATGAGCAAAATAGACAGCAAAGCTTAACAAATGAAATCAGAGAGGTTAATTTTAAAGTATAGAATTTAAGGGGTACATATTTTCTAATGGATTTTGTGAGTAGCAGTATGAGGACAACGCACGTTTAGGAAAACCTTTGGAGTGCCATGAGGAACAAAACATTGGTTCTGTCACATACAAAAATTATTTGGGATACTTCACATCCGCCAAGTCACCCATTCTGCTGTCATTACTAGCGCTGAGCTTCGTTTTATCTCAATTTCTGCTGAATGGTACTGATTATTGGCTCGGATTTTGGTAATTTCATCCACAAGAATAAGTTACCACTTCGTCAAATCACTAAATACTTTGTTACAGGACTAATGAGACGAGAGCTAAAAATCCTCAAGTTTTGAATGAGGAGAAATCCTTCCATGAAAATACGTATATTTTCATCTATTCAGGACTTGTCGCTCTCGGAATTATATTCTGCGTCGCAAGAGCTTTATTATTTTATGAGATTTGCGCTCGAATAAGCAGCCATCTTCATGACGACATGTTTACAAATTTAGTTCGTGCTCCGACTAAATTTTTTGATGATAATCCATCCGGTAAAATTGCTCGCAAATTTATTATTTGTGATGTGCGATTTAAATTACATTTAAAAAATTTTCAGGTCGTGTCATGAACCGATTTACCCGAGATATCGGAGCGATTGATGACATGCTTCCAACCGCGTTTGCTGATACTGTTGCCATATTTTTGAGCATGTTCGGTGTCTCTGTAATTGTCATTCTTTCCAATTATTTTCTCACTATTCCAACAGTCATCTTATTTGTGTCGTTATTCTTTATTCGACAATATTTCGTCACAACATCGCGATCTTTGAAGCGGATCGAGTCGATTAGTAAGGAAATAAAAATAATAATTTGAAGTGACTAATTTTAGAAATATGTAAATATATATCCATAAATAGCCCGCAGTCCGATATTGAGCCACTTAAGTGTAACGATGCAAGGACTTGATACAATTCGGGCATTTAAGTCTCAATCCACTTTGATGAAACAGTTTGACAGTCATCATGTAAATTACATGCATTGATTAAATGTTTTTTTAATTTTTTTTTATGATTTATAAGTGATTACAAAAATGAATTTTTATACAGGATCTGCACTCCGCTGCATGGTTCTTGTTTATTGCTGTGAATCGTTGGTTTGGAATTTGGCTAGAATTAGCTTCAGTAATGTTCCTGGTTTTTGTCACGATAGGATTTTTATTCGTTGAAAGTAGTAAGTGGACTAAAATTTCTGATATGTAGCTAAATGTGTACTGTATTTGTTACATGAGTCAATTATAAGTATCAACATTAATGTACCTATTTCAAAATCGAGTCTAAGTTTTTTTTAATTTTCAGCCGGATCTAATGTTGGCATCGCAATCGCTTCTACACTCACCTTAACTGGATCGTTCCAATGGGGAATGAGACAATCGGCAGAAACAGAAAATTTTATGACCTGCGTGCAAAGAATTTTGGATTACATTAAAATTAAACCAGAGGCCTCATTGAAATCGACTCAAGGTAAAATTAATATGCACCTATTTTCATGTTCACATTTTTATAATGATTTTGTCTTTATAATGGGCGTACTCACTTCAAATACATAAATGGCTTATTTAGAATTCGTGTAGCAAATAGTTATGTAGTTTATAAAATGAAAGCATGCCAATTTTCTGGGTATATTTGTGTACAAAAATCTCATAATTTTATAGCAAATTTTTTTCGGAAATTTTACATGTGCAACATAACTTAGAAAATTTTAATTTGCAAACTACCTGAAAGTTGTCAGAGCACCCAATAATAATGCAAATTTTTAATCCAACTACAGAAAACCAACCCCCAAAACATTGGCCAAATCAGGGACAAATAAATTTTCAAAATGTCTCCTTATCTTACACCGAGGAGAAGCAATCCTTAAAAAATCTCACATTTGAAATTAAAAGTCAAGAAAAAATTGGAATCGTGGGAAGAACAGGGGCTGGAAAAAGCTCGATAATAACCTCATTCCTTCGCCTTGTTGAGCCAAATGGGACGATACTAATTGACGGCGTGGACATCAAAAAAATTGGATTGCACGATCTCCGCAAAAATATATCCATAATTCCGCAAGATCCGCACTTCTTCACGGTCTCATTACGATTCAATTTGGACCCCTTTAACGAATTTAGTGACAACGAGTTATGGAGTGTGCTTGGCGATGTATGCAAATAAATATGGCATTTCTATGAAATCAAAGTTTTGCATAAAATGTTGCGAAAAATTTATCATTAGGTCGATCTCGCGAATTCCATTACCGATCTGGATATGGACATTTTAAACGGTGGGTCAAACTTTAGTATAGGTCAGCGTCAACTTGTTTGCCTGGCTAGAACCATTCTCCGACGTAATAGGATTATTTTGATCGATGAAGCTACCGCTAATGTGGACGAAACGTGAGTATTTAATTTGGTTCATTTTAGATGGTGGAATTACTAAGTATTGGTCAAAAAAGTGTGAAATTATCTTTGTAAATTTTTAGGACGGACAAATTCATTCAGAACACGTTACGGTCAAAATTTAAGCACTGTACAATTATTACGGTAGCGCATCGGTTAAATACGGTGATTGATTGTGATAAAATTCTAGTTTTGGATGATGGGTTAATCAAGGTACGATATTTAATAGTTTTCCTACCCAATGCTTATTTATTGTCTATCTTCCATTCATGATTTTTTTAGCCAACATTGCACACATTTCTAATATGTATTTAAGTACGTATGTACATATTTATATTTATATGTATTCCTGTTATAGGAATATGATCATCCTCACGCATTGTTGATGAATAAAGATGGATTATTCACAGCAATGGTAGCCAAAAATGGGGAAAGTGAACTAGCAAATATGAGACGAATAGCTGCTGAGGTATTAATTTAATAGATATTCCATAAAAAATATGCATGAGCAATTGTTTCCTTGTTGTTTTGATTTTTCAGTCATTCGAGCGTAACGAAATTCCAGACGAGATGGTGGTAACTCGTTTATAAGATATTAAGTAAATACGTAACGTTTGTGATACGAATAGCATAGTATTTCCTATTGGTATGTGTTTGACCTATTCATGCTGTAACGACATAATATGAATCTTGGGAATTAATAAATCGCTATTATACGTATCCATTTGTTTAATCCGAATTTTACAATTTTACAATCCGAATGATACAATTATAAATCATCTCTAAATATTTGATTCTCAACTACAAGTCATCACATTTTTAACTTAAGCTAATCTGTCCTTAAAAATTACATTGAACCGTTTAGGCTTCAGTAGAAAGGACAATTCGCACTCGAAACCATTTTCTGGTCCATTCTTATCAAAAGTAATGTCGAATCTTTGCGCCATGTTGGTCGAAAATAGGAAAATGCTGTCTCTCGCCAAAGTTTCTCCGAGACATTGCCTCCTCCCCGTGGAGAATGGAATCAGGGCGTCATGTTTCTTAAATATTTTTCCATCCGGACTCAAAAATCGGTCCGGTCTGAAGTTCTCAGGATCAGTCCAGACTTTCGGGTCAAAATGGATGTGGTATAAATTTGCCGTGATTACGGTGTCCTTCGGAATAAGATAACCTTTATACATTTCATCCTTCAAGGCTCTGTGTTGCACTCCTATCGGTGCAATGGATGAGAAACGTAACGTTTCTGCAATCAGAGCTTCCGTGTATGGCATGCTGAAAAAATATGGCAAAATTTGAAGTTATTCAAGGTTTTGGATATATTTGCAAAAATATTAAGGAAATTTAGTTTTCGCGTAAAATACGCACATCTTAAAAATATGTGATTACACATATATTTATCAGAAATTAAAAAAAAACTTTTTAGCGTCGAATCGATACAGGGGAAATGCACCACTAGTTTTGTACAAAAGCCTTGGAAAATGCATACGATTTTTGTTTAAGGTGCACGAAATGAAGCTACATATTCACGTCAACTTAGTAAACTGTGGAAATTTTTAAAATTATTTTTCAAACTCAGAAACCCCGACCCCTGAAAATTTGTAACTCACTTTGGTCTGTCTGACACTGAAATTGGTCTGGTATTGCCCGTAACGGATTCAATTTCTTGTTGAAATTTTTTCTGAATTTCTGGAAATTTGCTGAGGTACAGAATCATCCACGAGAGCGTGGTTGCAGTTGTGTCGGTTCCGGCAAGGTATAAATCGCCCAGCGTTGTGACAAGGTTGTCCTCTAATTAATTAAGGTCAATCAAATTCCCAACTATTGATGGTAAGCCTTTAACCACGCAATACCTCCTAATTTCCCCATAAATGCTGAATTCGGATCTGTCGTTTTCGCAATCTCTTTTAAAAACGCGTCCGTAAAATCTCTGCAAATTGTTTGCAAAAAACATTAAATTTCTTATATCAAATTAATTACATAGTTTTTGCAAATTAATTTTTGCATTGCTTACCTATCAAAGTCATCCTGTCTCGTTTTCTTATGATCAATTATTGGTTTTCGCATGTAATCGGCCAAGTCAACTAGTGCTACTTTTATCTTATCGTATCCAGTCCACTTTGGGAAGGCATAGATTAGCCATCTCACAAACAGAATAACACTCCCACCCTCTACCACGCCATCAAATGCTCTTCAAGTGTAAAAAAACAATTAAATTAAAGGTAAAAATTCAATTCATCAAATTTGCCACATATTTAAATGTTGCGTCAGAGTTCGTAAAATTTTCAGCAGCGATGAAATTTAAATGATGCAATTCACACAGTTCTTGATAAGACTGCAAAATCTTTAAACTTTCAATTTCCAAACGTTTCCAAAATTTTACAAATATTTTTGAATTAAATTAGTTTATACATTTTTGTCCGCTTACTCAGACCGAGGGTATCCTTTATTTTGTAAAAGTTTGTAAAATTATTTTCCAAAACTTGCAAATTTTACGAGTTTCCAATGACTTCTTAGATTGCCTCACCAATTTTGTTGCAACTAAAATCAATAGTTCTCCGTGAAAATTTCAAATTTCACTCACTTATTTGCCTTCTCGCTCATGCCCAAAAGTTGTTTATCGTTCTGTTTGTGCCTGATTCCCGTGCAAATTGCCCACAACGAATTTACGACGGCCAGCAGAAGGCGCTGCTTGATGTTATCAACAGGTTTTTCGCCGTTTTCTTTAATGAGGTCGATAAGCTCGTTGACTTCCAACATTATGGAATCCTGCATCGAGCCCTTGCCAAAACCAAAATCGCGCAATTGTCGCAGCGTGAATCGCCGAAGTTCTTCCCAATGTTCGCCCTCAGTGTTGATGATTCCATGCAATTTTCCATCCAGGATTAAATCGAAGGGTGTAAAATCCATCCTGCCAGAAAATGAGGAGTGGGAAAACATCTCCTTGGCCATTTTGTAGTCCGAGACGACAATCATGCTGAAATAAATGTGTTTGTTAATAAAAGTAATCTATTTAAATATGTACACAAATTTTGGAGATGGTATCTTTTTTGTTAAAAAAACATGAAGCATGAAGTATGAAAACAATAATTTTTTATAGAAAAACTTGGATTTTTCGGTATCGATGCACTTTCGTTTACTCACTTTAATGAAGCAAATTTTACTCTAATCAACGGTCCGAACTCCTTCGCCCACTTGCAAAATGTTACATGTTGGAATTTGTCCTATAGAAATAATTAAGAGAAATTCTATAAGATTCACTTCAACTTTGTGTACGCTCTTTTGTAGATTTAATGAAAATGTTATATTCATTACTACGTATGTACCATTTGGAAAATATTTCCAAGTAACGGTAATCCACGAGGTCCTAGATATGAAAATGTTAGAATTTATGTCATGGAAAGTTGCTTGGATAAATAAATATTTACATTGTCAGACCTGGGGGAGCATTTTTCCATTTGGGCTTCCTCAAAAAGGTAAAGTAAACCAGTCCTGCGAGGACTCCAGCGAGAGCTACGACCGTTCCGGAAACCATGTTCCGATAACCTAAATGTTTTCTGACTTTTCAATAAAATAAATCCCTTCAGTAAAACTTCACACTCTGTCGGATCTTCTGTAATTGAGCTATAACATCGCAATTATTGTCCAGTGTTGTTTGTATCACATGCTGATTGCATCACATGCTTATTTTTGATGTCGGATTCACTACGGTTTTAAATACTTGATAACAATACACAATAACACAATGGATAAATATGTAGCAACCTTTAAAATACCATTGGGTTCTTCTGGCAGATGGAAAATGGCAATTATCAGAGACTGGCTCGAGTGTTCATAAATAGGTAGGCACCTGATAAGTACAATTCCCAGATATATGTACATAAATATGTGCAATACATACATTGTATGAATCTTCGTTGCATGCATTTTTGTTCATCATTTAGCAGACACATATGTATGTATGTGGTGAATTCATTTCAGTGTACATGCACTTACTCAAAATTGTCATACATACATAATTATTTAATGTCTGAGGTATTGTAATGTCATGCAATTATTTGCATGCTTCCGTTGGTTAATAATAGGGGTATATAGTCAAGGTTTATAGTCAAGCGATTGTGTGGATCATTCCGGGCCAAAATTCTTCATTGGATTATTTTTGCAAAAAAATATCGTCCAAGTACACCATTAATTAGGATTACAGTATAACCGATCTCTTGCTTTCTAAGAAACTTTTGAAGCGAAAGGATAGCTCCATGACTACAATTGACTTGGGTATTTTCATTATTGGAAGAAAATCAAAACTAACATTGCGCTTAAGCTGCTTGCATAACTATTTATGCAGTTTAGATAATGAAGAGTTAGGCTATAGGCAATATATGAGTAGGTACAATACGTTTGCATGCATGAATCAGTGCAAACTCGATGCGCATTCTTTAATTATTTAAATGAATGATACTTCCGATCATGATTGAAAGCTTAAATACCAAGATTTTCAACGTAGCCATATACCCAACCTGAAAATATTTATCTACATATCTACTTGTGTAGTTGGAATCGGCATCGGAGGATATATCCAGTAAATATTTATTATCTTGCAAGCTTTCAAATTAACATCTGTAGTAATTTATTCTTCATCAAGCAAAATCATCAAACCGAGCGTTTTCGCAGTATTATTAATACATATATGCGTTTTGTTATAAATATTTATTTTTTATTTTTTACTATTTAATCTTAGCAGCTGTATTTTAAATTTATGAATTTCCATGAAAGATAAGTCCTACATAGGCAATAAAATTAGTGTACTAGAGGACAATTTTTTTAAAGTTGCCCCAACCGTCGCTATAGCCGTTCTTGTGTGACCCAAAGAAGTAGGGTTCGTAGTACGGCAAACAAATATATTTTTTTATAATAGATAATTATGTCACTATTGCGCTTTAACCTTGCAAGCTTTGCCAACTTATTTTCCTAGCACGAAGCTCAATGCTCTCTCTCTCTCTTTCTTTGAAATCATGTATACATGTATCATGTCCACGAAAAGTTTGCAAATTGCTGGATATCAAGTATGAACTTACTTAATTGGTCTTTAATAATGGAGTGTCTGCAATGTCTGCAATTGTGTATCCTGACAGGAATGAGGTTAAAAGTTGTCAATATTCCTTTCGTGTAATGGTTATTAGGTAGATAAAGTGTATTCTATATGCACATATTTTAAGCTACACGAATGAACGTTCTCATTAGTTAACGGCCTAACCCCATAAGACCTGATTCGGGTCTTATGGGGTAAATTGTTAATTCCCTCGCAAATGAAGCACGTCTTCCCACACCGAATATGCAATTAGATTGCGTCATGTGGTATGGCAATTATACTTTGTGTATATTTAGGCGGTGCTGGTAATGGCTTGGACTCCGTGCTTCGCTTAGGACACCATCGTCTTTAATAATTGAAGGTGACAAAAGGATTCTAGGTCCGAAACTCGATGTTCGCGATATACAACTCGCAATCGGAATAGAAAGAAAAGTATGTAAACCTTGTGCCTCAATAAAGACAGGCATTGTATATGATTCGGAGTTCGGACAGAATAATAAAAGAATAAACCATTACAACGAATGTAACCAAGGAGTGAAATTTGTGTGTTAAAATCTGAAAATCTGTTGAAATTGACACGTCTGATATGTTTTTAACATTTATGACCTTTGACCTCTTCCACACTGTAACCTAGCGCTGTGACCTACAATTACATACAGTGCACATCTTTGAATTTGCCATGCCCCTTGGCATAAGGAGCTTACGTTCAAAATTTCGAGTTTCTATACCTTTTCGTTCACGCGTTATTATTTGACCAACAACGGGCCGACGGACGGACGGACATAGCGGTCTTATACATAAAGGGCTTTCACCCCTTAATCAACGAAAGTCGTACTAAATTTAGCTTGGGAGAGCTGTTAGATAATGCACAGTGAACCAAAAAATCGGGGAAAATGCTACCTGGAACGAAGTAATTTACGCCATTTTCTTACATAAGCGTTGCGTGGATGGGTCAACTAAATTTTTCTGTACGCCCGTAAAAACCCCAACGACACAATATTATGGGTGAAATGTTTTGAAAATTGAATGATTTACGCGATCATCTATTCCATTCACATTTTACACCGTTTATCGATCATACCAGGTATGCCTTAGGCTGATTTTGTCTGCACATTACACTAATTCACTTTTGTTCACTTTACAAACTTCACTTCTTGAAATAAAGACACATTTGCTCATAAAAATGCTGACTTTTCTATTGACTTTATTTCTATTACCTAGTCGTATACACACAAGTGTCAATAGCTGATTGTTAAAAAACTGCGCCGCAGAATTAAAATCTGATAAGTGCATTAGATTCGCCATGCGATTTACACTATGATTCACTATGGACTTTGTAATTTTTGAACATCTAGATAAATATATACGAAATTGAAGAGAAGCGGGCGGCGATGGTTTTTCACAAAAAAAAATCAATGAAAAATAGTGAATTTGACATGTGTTGAAAAAGTCAAAGGTGTACTTTAATTTAGCCCAACGGACTATAAAAACGTTCATGGGGGCTCAATAGACTAAGAACAGTCGAATAAGAATTTTTTGAAAACCTCCAAAGACCACACCCATCGGGAAGCCTGTCAAGCCTGGAATCCAAAGAAATTCACGAAATTCCAACGGAAACCGGGCTCACTGCTGACAATGTCGATGGAAATTATCCAATAAGTGCTCAAATTTAAGCTTGGGCTTAAGGCTTTAAAATGTGGTACTTGCCACAGCCTGATCGTACCCCAAAGGAAAACCAGATTAAATTAATGCACGAGTCAGCAGGACTTTTTTTACAAATGAGGAGATTTTCACATCGGTACTTGCATCAAGTTCCTTAAAATTTCCTACCAGTCCGATTTTCCAACAAGAAATAACTATTTTCTTAAAGAAGTCGATTTTCACGCATTTGTCTCACTGCGACCTTGTGTGGACGCATTACAAGAATAATGAAAGGACAAACCAAGACTTGAGTCAGGAATCCGACGAGATTCTCGTCCAACGGCAAATTGACCTAAACAGCGCAACGACTCGACTCCACAGTGGGGCAGAAAACGTACCCAAGTTAAGAACTGCAATCTGCTCCGTGGTCATCATTATTAGTACGACCTCTGCTTACGATAGCAACAATCCAGGCCTTCAGTTATTCCAAACTTTAACCCCACATTTTCTCCCCCTAACTCGAAAGGATGAAGATTACTACATCTTCTTTGGACAAAATGAACTCATGGCCTCGCCAGAATTTGGGTTAAAAATAAAATATAAAATTGGCTTTTATTTGGACGAGAGATCAATTCTCGTAAAAACAATGCATCCTGATCAAAACGGAGGAAAACCTCAACTCATCACTTTGCTTAATTTGGACGAAAATACATCCCACCATTTGTCCCAAATCTTTCCCGACCTTACCAAAAATCATTTTGGGCGGTGCATAAAAATGTCAATTCCAAAAGCGCCGTTTAGAATTCAAATCCATAAAGTGGAATCAAATGGTGATGAGAAATATCATCCTAAGCGTGGCTACTACGTAACCTGGTTGGAGGGGGCGATGAAAAAGCTCAACTTTACTTACGACATGTCCCTCTCGTCATTTGACGGGGGGACGGGGGTCCAGTTAAAAAATGGGACTTGGGCCGGAGCAGTGGGCGACGTGTATAATGAAGTCGCAGAAATAGCCTTCGTCATTGCGCACATTTACAGTCGAAACCAATACGTGGAATGGTCAGCTCCATTGTCGTACGAGTGGATAATCTTCGTTTGTCACTCTCCGGAAGTGATCTATTCGGCAGAAGCTATTGTGTGGCCGTTACGATTCGATTCGTGGATTTTATTTGGGTCATGCACCTTGTTTTCGGGAATTGTGGTCAAACTGCTTTTCCTCGTGCCGGTATTGGATTCGAGGAACGGTGGCCAACTGGCTAGTAAACGGGCGTCGTCGTGGTCAGTGTCTAAAATAGTGTGGTACATTTGTAAATCTGTTTTGGAACAAGATGCTCCCCAGCCGGATAAAGAGTTTAGTTGGATTCGTGCATTTTGTGGATTTTGGTTGTTATTTGTTGCAGTGGGAACAACGGCATATAGAGCAAAGTTAGTCTCGGTTTTGGCATTTCCTATACATTCCTGGGTTCCTGAGACTTTCGAGGAATTAGCTGAGTCGAATTTTATGACGGGATTGAACGTCGTGGGAAGAGGTATATCCACCGTATGATATGCATATTGAGCGTACTCATGACAACGTCTTATATCGCATCGCAACTTATTGAGCAAACTTGTAATCTTCACAAGTTGTGAAGATTAAAAAATTTGTGTCGTGAGGGGATTCGCAAATCGCTCAAATCCATTAATTAAAAACACGTATTTTAATATTGTTTCCACGCATTTCTGTAATTTCTCTTGTTTGTGCTGCTGAGGCCGAGTTCGCGAAATAAGAACATACCCATGTAGATTTGCAAAAAAAAATCTCAAATGATTGTCCAGTAAAGGTTTTGCGAAATCTCTCAAATTCTCGCAAAGTTATGCAACATAACTTAAGTTACGCAGATGCGAAGGTTGGCGTGAGTACGCTCATTTGTCTACATACAGATTATGTATTTGCATATATATGATGTCATGACACCTACATCGATGAAAACCGGGCTAAAAATTATGTTTTCAGGGGGTGCTGCTTATGACCTCTTTCGCTCATCTACAAGTCCTACATTTGTAACCATTATGAAGAAATTGTCCTTGCACCCTAACTCACTAGAATGCATCACAAAGGCTGCGAAAGAAGATTTTTGTTGCTGCATTTGAAAGGGAGTAGCAGTGTTTGAAATCAACAAGAATGCAAGCGATCGTTTTGGAAGGACTGGGCTCAAATTATAGCAATCTACTGCTTTTTTCATTGACGACGGACTGGTATATGTCTATTTTTTGCCAATATTGATTCACGTTTTTGCACTTGAGATGGTGATTGGAGGATTAATTTGATGTTATACGTTAGGTTGAATCAGTTTATTAAAGTTTTTAAAATGTGTTGAAAATCCAGATTTTCTCCATATTTTAAAAACTTGAATAAACTGAGACAACCTGGAGTAACATCAAATAAGATAATTTCCCAATGACCCCTCAAGCGCAAAAACCTTTGTACCTTTGCTATGAATTCAGACATTTGCATGTGTTTGTAATTTTCAAGATTTATCAAAAACGGGCAATTTTTCGTCATCATTTCGATTACACAATGTGGAACGCCATAGAAATGGGACTGATCCATAAATGGATTGATACAGACGTGTACAATATTCGAAAGGCGAGACAAGATTTAAAGCAGGATGGTGATGGTTCGAGCAACTTCAACGATGCAGATGGTCCACAAAAGTTAAAAGTGCAACAATTCGTGGGGGGAATTGTTATTTTAATTATTGGCAGTGGGGCAGGATTTGTGGGTATTTTGAGTGAAATTTTAGTCCCGTGGGGGTCATGGAGAAAGCAAAAGAGATCATTAATGGTCACATAAGTAAATTATAAAAGTGCTTCAGTTATTAATTTTGGCAAAATCGGTTAATGAATAGCAATTAAAATTAAAAAGTGTAAATTAGAAACAAATAATTGCTCATGGGAACAAGCTAATTTGTCAGGATTTCTTATTTTAGCTGACACTTTCTCTTGTGGTAGTTTCTTCAAGAAACTAATAATACCTACTACTGCAATAAGTTCTGTCTCACGCATTCCGCGCATCAAAAACATCAGTAGCAGTTAAGTTAGCCAGTTGTACTATTTTTTATTGAATTCCCCATGCAATTGTCTGTCAGAAACCATGTTCCGAAATTTTTTGTGATACAAGGTGCTGAAATGGCAGAGGGAACGGTCAAAAAGGTCACCAAAAATCACGAAGGCGCGCAAAACCTGAATTCGGCCGAATTCATGCCGGACCCGAAGAAAAATTTCCCTACAAATGAACGGGCGAAGTAAAACTACGTCCCAGGTCCCTAAACTCGACCCTGGACTTATGTCTTCAAGATGTGAAGAGAAACACTTGTTAACTTCACTCCAAGTAAAAATAGAACCTTCAAAAGCCGGGCACTGATCATACGGTACGCGCTTGAAATATGGAAATGAGTATTTTTAAAAGATAGATAAACATTCACAATTGAGGTAATATAAAATTATGAAGAGGACCGTATTATTACCCCACCAGTCCATATTATTCATAAAAATTTTAAAAATTGTAATCGGACCAACTATCCAGATTCTGCGATTTTTTTATTGGGCATAAATTGGATTTGGTCAAAAAAGTGAATTTTCTTCCTCTGGGGGTGAAATTTCTTGTCAAAAAGTATTTTTTGAAGTTATCGAGCGAATGGGAGAACCACTGGACCACACCCTATTAAAAAATATCGACTAGACATTCAAGCAGGGCTCAGGTTCTGCTCATGAGACCAAAATCCTAAATGGGTGGTGGAAATCCAAAATTCCTGACCCTATTTCGGACAGAGAATAAAATTCCCTGCCGCCGAACCTCGACCTTCTGGAATATGATATGCGGTCCAAACTGAAGCTAGATACATGTGATAAACCATGTACAAGTTTGAAATCCGAGAAAAAATCTGTCGCTGAGAAATGAGACTAATATTCCTTGGTATGAGTGCGTACCGCGAGTGGGATGTGGATACCTAAACTTTGGGTACTTGAAGCTTCGAAAAGAGGAAATTTTGAAAAGTGCTCAGGGATTTTGTAGGGAATTTAATGGGCTTTCTCGTGATCTTGTTCGTTTTTTAAAATTCACTAAACTGAGTCCACTACATTAATTTTTATAGTGGACAGAACTTATTGCAGTAGTAGGTACAAGAAACTTTCTTGTATTATTAATAATGATGTCATGTAAAAGTCCTTTAAATATAGAGCTTCAAAAGTTTTATTGCATAGTAATAATTTATTGATCAGTACAAATCAAGGAAAGTTTACAAATCTAATTGTAAGTATTATTGAAGTTGTGTAAAGCTTATAAATCAGCAGTGCACTAATACTTATTGTTGGAATCATGTGATAATATAGATGATTTCTAATCACTTACAAATTATAATGAGTCCTAACGTTATTTTTTATATACTGTAATGTCATATTTTTATATTAAGGCGTACTCAAGAATCCATAAATAGGGTGTCTATTGCAATAAATAAATCAATTAATCAATCTGAACGTCACTAATAAAGTTGCAATCTCAAACGGTTTCCGTTCAACAATTGGCAGAAATATCTATTTTCCCGGACTACTAGCTACCACGCAGGCAATATCTAGTATTTAATATATGTAGGTGTTAAATAACTCAAAAATCTACTGAAACCTGAATACATAATCCAATGAAAATGCGATAAAATTTGTTTAGACGCTATGCTTTAATTCGTCAAAATGTGACATCTGAGATTGCCAACTGGCATTTTTATTTGACACCTCAAGAGAGACGCTACATACATTTGTGTGTTCCAAAATTTATAATGTTCTAAAAATCAATCGACAAAAGTAACGTTATCGTATGATCCATTATAATAAATGGTACCATGGACTTGGTCCCTTTACTGACATCGTACAGCTTGAAATTTCCGAGCCCTACTTCGACCCATTTTACCTGCAGAGATTTCGCGACTCTAACCCCCCACGCCTTCTCCCCTCCTGACCAGCTCCCCACCACGAATTTCACCCTGCTCAACCACTCCTCCGGAAGGGTTGCAGATTCCACAAAAATCGGAATTGCCACATCCCCAATGGCAAACGTCATCCAGGAGAAGATCGGGAATGCAAGGTAAATTTGCCACGGAATCTTGTCACGCAGTTTAACCGTGCAAAATGATAAAATAATCCCTAACAGGACTAAAGCCTGGAAAAAAAGACCAAAAAAATTCATTCTCATTACTCGATCATGTTTCAAATTGATTCTCAGTCTGTCATAAAACTTGAAGCAAATTCGTAGTTGGTGAAAACTTGTCGAGTTTCTGATAATTCCCCAGAGCTCGGTATAATACGAGGAAACCATGGTGAGCTTCAAGAATCCGGAAATGATCAAAACCGCGAGTAGTCTGGGGCTTTCCAAGGCAATTGGTACCGTGAGGAGAAGTCTAATCGTAAAAATTAAACACTTTATCGGACCAGAGACAATTTTAATTTTCAAGAATAAGGTCATGATAAGGCTCAGGCCGTCGATATTGAGGTAGAGAATGAGCGGGGTCATCACAAGGGGACTGCACGCATAGAGAATCATTATACTTTGCAGTACTCGTGTTACTATCAACTTTGAGCGTTTAGGAGTGGTCAGATCAAATTCTAAAGAAAAATTGTATAATTTAGATATGAAAATCTTATGGTCGCCAAAGTATGGCCGGTGTTTGTGCAATGGTAAAAAACATTGCAAAACCTAAGGAGTTGTCCGATAAAGAACGCGGCAAAAACTTCTTGATGGTGATCTACATAATGATCACGTCAGCAATATGGATTCAAATAGACATGGATAAGTAGGTGAACATGTTAACAAGGAAAGAGTTGGTGTTCGTAAAAGAAAAACTGGCAGAAATTTGTAGGAATCTTTGGATGAAGTTATTCTTATCCTAAGACGATCTTATTGCACGAAATGTGAAAATATCTTGCACAAAAATAACGATTTTTACACAATCTCCCCCCAAGATAACTCCCCCCACTTACGTTGCACGAGGTCATTGTAGTCGTCCGTCAGCTCATTGGTCATCTTTACATACACTTTTCGCCACAAGGCAACCCCAATAAAACCCGATCCAAGCGTTATCAAGCAAACGACACCACAACAAATGACGACGATCTGGTGGATCCTCAGCGAATGAGCCGAATTAGTCTGATTTATCCAAATTAGGGTTGATACCCATGTGAGTAGATAGAAGGGGATGACACACCCATAAATTTTCCATGCACTGTACGAATAACTGCGAATTGGTAGTAATTCAACTCGCTTCTTTTTGCTTCTTACACGATACGTGATAGGAAATTGCCATAAGTAGGAGAAGACCTTCGTGTAGGTTTCAATTACTTGCCAAATGCTTTCCACGTCCATTCTTAAGGGGCTGACGGAGGCGAATGTCATCTTGTTTGGAACAATTTTTTTTACATAAGCAAGATTAATGTAAAAACTTAATTTCCGCTCAGGGATGGCAAGAGGGATACCAAGAAGCTTAATTGTACTATTGCCCAGAGGATGATACAGAATGGCATTCAATTTCGGCATATTTCATAAACTACTCTCCTCATTTAAATTCCAATTCCAGACAGCATAAAATGATTAAACGTTCGGTATAACGTTATATTTGTATAATAATCAATCAATAAATCATTCAATAAATCAATTTGAATTGAATCCTTTAACGATCAGCCCACATCGGCTACTCATGCATACTCATACAAATAACGAGAGTACGACAGGAGAACCCTAAATATCATGAATATGTACATACATACATACATACTTTAACCAAACCTAGGAAAGAAAAGCTTAGATAAGACAAAAACTGTGAAGAAAAGTATTTAACAAGCCAAGTGAACAGTGCGAAGTAAGTCACTATTCGAATCGAATATTTGCAGAATTTGACTCGGTGAATTTCGATTTGTAATTTTCAAATTAAGAATCGAATTAGCTCCAAATTGCTGTCAATAAATATGCTGGAATCCTTTTCTCAAAGGATCTTTAAGTATGGTTTGATCCTCGTCGTTCCTCCCTCGACCGAATACGGCGACGAATCGATTACAAATTTAATTAGTATGAAATTTGAAAATGGAACTATCTGCCAATGCGCAGGTTTGGCGGAGATATTTGCATCCAAAGCGGGAAAAATGCGCAGCAAATTTGGAAAATGAAAAATTTGCCAGCCTTTGGGGTGCATTTTCTCCTCTTTTTATGCAAATATATCCGCTGAAATTGAGCATTGGCAAATAGTTCCAGTTGCAAATTTCATACTAATTAAATTTGTGATCGATTGACGCTAGTGTGGTCCAAATCTGTGAGCATACGTTGGGAGACCTCCATTGTAAGTCATAACTATGTCACCCGTGGTTATATCTAAGTGTTGCAATTTCTACATACTGTTATGCACTTTTCGTGCCAAGGTCTTTCTGAAGCTTGGTTTTACATCGAAATATTTATAAGAAACTTTCATTAGTGGTCTTATCTAAGAAAAATAATGAGAAAAAAGTTTGTAGTTTACCGTCCTGACAGGGTTAAATTAAATTGTGAATGCTTAATCTTTCGAAAGAAAGCCGCGGAATATTATCTTCAAAATTAAATTACTAAATCGCAAAAAAACATAGGTTTTAGGCAAATATCGGGTTGGTTGGTAATATGTACATACATACATAATATGTTACGAACATTTCTGTATTTAAGCTGGTGGTGAGTTTGTCCTCATACAAATAACAAATAAGTCCATTTATTTGCATATAAATACATAAATAGTCATTTCTTCATATTCTTCATTATTCTTGATAGTAAATATTAGATACTTCCATAATAATTCGTATAATGGATAATTTGATTATTTAATTTGAATCTTATAGCGAAGTGTACATATACTAAATAGACATAGCTAAAAATTAACTTACGTGGACACAAACATAATTTAATGACTGAAGGGCAACGGTATATGTAACCTTGGAGGAGTTGAAGGAATATGTAGGTGTTTTATTATTAATTTTCAAAAGGTATGTTCCGCACTGTTTCTCACCAAAATTTTGATGAAAGAACAAACTTCAAATACATTTAGGAGGCTGTGATTTTTTTCAGCTCTGTGGGTTAGCATAAACACTAGCAATAAATCGGCAAACTTTACCTCGACGGAAAAAATGCTAGATTTGCAAATTAAATATCGTAGTGTGATTTAATTTTTAATGCTGGATGGGCAATACGTGTCGCAGATTTATGATTGAATGCTTAAAATTTACGATGAAAACTGCCCAACACAAAACACAAATTCAATTGATTTAATAATTTTAAATGATGGCGAAACGAGGTCTCGGGCAAAAAGTCGCCAGGACGCTCAAAATCCGTTTCTTCCACAGAAAGGCTCTGGAAACTAGAAGAACCAATAATGAGAGATCCGCGATTGAAACTGTCCTATTTAGCAGATGAGATGGGTGTTCCAAAACCAGCAATTTGTTCCATGTTAACTGAAGACTTAGGTATGAAAATGGATTCCGTCCGTTGGGTACGAAAATTGCTTTCGGCATCTCAAAAACATGATCGAGTCGACTTTTGCAATGCCAATTTTAACCTATTAAATGAAGACTTGAACCTGCTCAATATTTTATTAGCTAAATATGGTACCTGAGTTTACTATTATGACCCGGTGACCAAATAATAATTCCCTCAATGGAAGCAGGAGGGGTTGCCACCGCCCGAGAATTGAAAAGTGCAAAAATCTGACAAAAAATTGATGATGACCATTTTCAAGGATATCAAAGGTCCCCTCCTTATAAAATTTATTGCTGGAAATACTACAATAAATGGGGCCGCGTATGCAGGTACCCAGAAGGAGCTGCGTCCTCCGGTTGAAAAGAAACGTGGGGTCAAAATATAGAGTTGGCCTTTTTTTAGACGACAACGCTCCTCCTCATACCTGGCTTTTTGCGAGGGATAGTGCAGACGAAAATCGCTTTGCCTGCACAAACCACACCCCGTGCAGTTCAGACTTGACCCTTAGTGATTATTATTCGTTTCGAAACTTAAAGAAAGACATCAGGGGAAAACGGTTTTCGGATGATAGTGATATGAAGTCGTAAATTTTGGCATATTTTCGAGGTAAATTTTAATGGGTTATTGCTAGTGTTAATGTTAACCTACAGAACTGAAAAAAATCACAGCCTCCTAAATGTATTCGAAGTTTGTTCTTTCATCAAAATTTTGGCGAGAAACAGTGCGGAACATACCTTTTGAAAATTAATAATAAAACACCCACGTATAAGTCTCATATCATATTATCTCATATATAAGTCTCATTTCATATATTTTCTTGTTTACGTAAATATGTATATAGAATGGAGTAACAAGAAACTGATTCGACAGATACATCCGTTATTTATGAATTTTATAATTTCAAATTAGTAATTTTAACCTGATAAATATACTATACTTCTCTGATCAACCTCTGGTATATTGCAATCTAAATATGAAAATGAATAAGGTTATCGACAACACTAATAATTAATGTGTATGAATGAATCCAGATAAATATTGGATAATTTCGCTTTCCTTAGTTTTTAAAGAACATTCCTATCTCGTAGAAATTGGGTCTTTTTGTCGGATCCATTTCCCAGCATTGTTTCATCAGAGCATAACTAGAATTGAACTTGTAGTTAGCAAAATATATATTCTATGATAATTGCAGGGAAATGCGAAAATATTGTTTATACGTTTCATCGTCGCAAGATGACGGACATGGGAGTCTTTGTCCGCTATTAAGGAATCTGATAAGGTCCACCATTTCGCCCATATCCGGATACGGCTCTTCACCAAAGCTAAATATTTCCCAAATGGTCACCCCGTAAGACCAGATATCAGATTCTTTGGAGAATTTCAGCCCCATCAGGGACTCGAAGCTACTCCACTTCATGGGAATCCAAATCTGGGAATTTTAAGCAATTTTAGAACCCGTCAAATTTGTGTTAAATTATTCTTCTAAGACAACTCACATGACCTCCATGAACTTTTTTGTAATACAAGGCGTCATATAGCTTCTTGGACAATCCAAAATCACTGATTTTAGCCGTTAGATTCGTCGAAAGCAGTACATTGCGAGTTGCAAGGTCAACATGTAGCAACTAAATAATTAAAACAAAAATAAATCTCTTCGTTTGGCAGAAAATATTTACATATAGTACATGAAAATCATTGTTATGATACATTTTTCATCGTCAAATAATCCATCCCATTTGCAATTTCGGCTGACCATTTTCGAATCTCTTTCTCCGTAATTGTGACGGGCGGTACGTCCAGCTGAGGAAGAGAGTGTGGATCTGAACTTCTAAGTAAATCGAAAATACTTACATATGTGATTTAATGTTATAATTGCATTAAGTTATTTCATAAATCTTCAGAATCAAGGATTTTAAGCATGTATAGATCTCTAAGGAAACCCCAGAAAACCATTTACATTCTGAATTATTCGGATTCATGACATGGCCACTAATATGTATCTAAGTTTTTACTAACAGTGCTTCAATTGATGAGGTGTCTTCGTAAAAAACATATCCCTCTTTTTTCAATTGAGTATTAATTGAGTAATTCGAAGTCTTTTGGTAATTCCGAGCCTGAAGAAGATAGCTGTGCAAATTTCCCTCGCAAAGCTCCATCAGGCAGAGAAATTCCCCTGCATCACAATTTTCCAAATACGATAAGTAAATTTGAATAAAGATAGGGCGATTTATAAATAAATTTTACATACATTTTTTGGGATGGAAATTACAATAAAATCCCAAAAACTCGACCACATTTTCGTGTCGACCGACACACGACATTATTCTAATTTCGTTCATGAGTAATTTTAAATCATCAATTCTGGCAGTTAATTCATCCACAGTTTTTATGGCGCAGTGCACCTTCTGCTGATCTGATTCCGAAGTAATGATGCCTTTGTAGATGACGCCATAGTTTCCGCGTCCAAGTAAAATATCTTTGAAAACTGAAATCATTTGAATATTATTAATTTAGGGTCAATTTGGTCAATTTAGGGTCAATTTGACAAACTTATCTAATTAACTTTTTCGCGTAATAATATCGTGTTGACGATACATAACAAAATAACTGTAAATACGCCGAAATGAATAACCATCAGAGAATAGGCAATTTATAACCTTCAATGTTCTGCTTCTTAACAGAATATTCCTCATTTAGTCCATTGTTGTTAGTACTGATGGTGATTGAGTTTACTAAATCCACTTCCGGTCCTGCTTGTGCACAAGTCGTTACCTCCCCTCCTCCATTAAATAGTTCATTCCTAAGTTGCTCAGTCTCTTCCACCGTGAAGCTGACCTTGTATTTCCTTCCCTTCACGAAATAAGTCAATCCTACCGCTGCAGCGACCAGTGCAATTAAGCCGACCACAATTCCAGTGATAGTCCCCCCTTAAAAGTCACAATTTGCATATTCATGTATGAAGGAAGATGGTGCACATATTTGCATATTTACTTGCGTACCAGAAAACGAAACCCCGCCATCAATAGTCTTGGGTCCGCAGATGCAGTCGAAAGTGTTAAATTGCAAGTACACCTCGTCATTCGTTATGTTTCGGACAAAAAACTAATCACAATTTGGTACAATAATTAAGTATAACTAGTACGTAAATATTCGGCGATTTATACTGGCAAATGCTTACTTCTGACACGATTGACGTCGTCTCAGTAAACTCGATAAAATCTTGGGCAGCCGATGCACGCACGCTGCAACCAGAATTGACACGAAGAGATCGAATTACGGCGAAATTACTCGGCTTAAAGGACGGACGTTTATCGGTAAGACGAATGGCGTCAAAATGACAGGATTGGCAACCGTTTTCCTGATAAAGTACGGCACACGTGTCAGTATCCAAATTTTGCGGTTGACACGACACATCATTTTGTAGGATATCTCCCGGTTTTGTGCAGCCATTATTATTAAGTGGTCCATTCTGTGACAAATCACACTATTAACGTTGATCATTAATAGTAACAATTTTTTTACTTGATTGCCACTCATTACCATGCAGCCGCAACTTATCGAAACTGTGGAGAAATTTCTATCCTAAAAATGTTCGGAAAAACGTAATGTTAGTTTTATTTAATTAGCAAATAAGTTAATTGTCACCGTCGTGTAATTATTTCGTCCATCTTGGGTAAAGTGGAGACACTCCCCGGAAAATGCGCTTTCCCCGATGTGACAAATGGTCACGAGACAGTTGGGATTCATCACGTTAATGAACTTTGTGCCTTCTTTCATGGCGTAAGACAGTGACTCAAATAGGGGAATTTCCCAAATCGTTTGTTCCATGATGTGTGCCAAGGTGTAATTCCCGCCGAAAAAGTGGTTTGTCGTGATGTTTCCGCAAAATGATGGATCTATACTTTATATAAAATTGTCATGCTGTCAAAAGCACCGCAGTACAGATACTCATATGTACTTGAAAGTCGTGATAAGTGAAGATTGTGAAACTAGATATGTATTGCGAATTTGAGCGAAATGCAAAGCTATGTACCTATGTAGAGTATGTACTTATGTTCAATAGAACCTTTTTGCCACACCGGGATCTTCTAGCGAGTTATATAAAAAATCAAGCCAAAAAGGAGGAATCAGAAAGCTTTCGTTGAATGGCAGCTTCGAAGAAAAATATTGGGGGCGAAGTTCACACGTACGGCTTGACTATCGCCCCCTGGAAAAAAATGGAAAGTTACTCAAAAATTGAACCTTGCAGCTGCAGCCAGTATTTTCTTCAAAAGGGCCATTTTGCGGAAAGATCGCTGCCACGTGATTCCTAATTTTTGGGTTTATTTTTTTCAGAGCTGGGTGATTATTGGTTTTTGAGGGGTGATTAAGGATTATGGATTAACCACAAAATAATGTTGATTGTGATTAAATTATTTTCGTGAAATTAATGCATGTCCGGATTAATCTGGATTAATCCATAAATTCTGGAATTTTCCGGATTATGGATTAATAATCCGGATTAATTTTGTAATTAATGATTTTGTAAACTATACATATCTAGTGTGACAAACTGCAAATATGTATTTGCACATAAAAATATTTATTTAAAACACCAGTTTCAACTGATAAAGCACGAGCCAGCGAGTACTTGTTGACTCCTCAAATAGTAGCTGGCAAGACACAATTGTGAGAACTTGAGACCTCAAGTTACACCGTTGACCGTGTGATGAAATAGAACTACAGGAATTAAACCGAGTAATCCAGACTGAGGATTAATCATGAATAAGTAATCATGATTGGGATTAATCTGGATTAGTAATCCGTAATCACGACTATGGATTAATAACATCTAATGGGATTATTCCCGGATTAATTCTAATTCCAGAAAAATCGGGATTATGGATTAGGAAACTCTGATTGCTGGATTAGGGATTAATAAGGATTATCCCAGCTCTGATTTTTTTAACTCACTGGACATCCTCAGTGCAGCTTATTGTTAGTAGGAGTTCCAGAAGTGCTAAATTTTATATTACGCATTTTACATAAGCATTTCGGACCTGTCAGATTAGCCGATTGTGGTGGACGAGTAGGTCTGTTTCCTGGCACAGTGGGGGCATCACTGTAAAACGAATTTAGGTAACTATATTGCATATAAATATTCAGTAGAATTTTTAAACATTTAACTCACCGTGAGCAACAGTAGCATTGCCCCTTCGGTATCGTGCAGTTAAAATCCGATAGAGATTTTATACACGTGTAACTAAATCGATTGGCATGCAAATTTTGTGTCTCGCAAAATGCATCTCGACTGTCATAATCGTTCAGGAAACAATGCGATTTGGGGTGCTCTTCCGAACAGCAGCCATAGTAAACGTAACCTGGTGGGAAATTCTTGTTGCAATACGTATTCACATATGGCTGAAGAAGGGAACGCGATGATGTGGGGGATATTTTTGGCACAAGGGATAAGGTATCGACTCCATTGTCGTCTGCATGGCAGATTAAGAAGTAACAGCTTAGCTGGGCAATTAAAAATATAAATCGCAACATTTCACCACAATTGAGTAGTAGACCAAAACTAAATGTCATTTTGTGGAAATGTTATGAAATATACGGATAAAACCTGACCTACTTGGAGAATTACATGATTGTCTGCTTTGATTGTGAGTTCCTTCTTTTGTCATTTGTTTGCGATATGGGTTGAGTGATGAAAGGATTTTTAGCTGATAAGGACGCACTGTGACTTTACTGAACACAGTGAGTATAAATAGATATGTAGATACATGCGTTAAATGCATAATTATATAAATAGATTACGTATGTACGTCAGTTTAATTTTTTTCATAATCGCATGCGAGTGCATTGAGGTGTCTGCAATAGGTCCAAATGGTGACCTGCGCGGCCGGACTCCTGCCCCTATGGGCACGAATCCTCCCCATATAATACATACATGTACGTCGGTTTAAATTCGTTGGAATTAATTGATTTTTTTTACTGAAGACGAATCGGCCTTACGTAGGTAACAGGTGGCCCACTGAAACTGTACGCTAAATAAGACGCTATAGCTTTAACAGTTTTTGCGTTACAGAATTCTAGTAAATTTTAGTCGAAGGCCAGTTAATTTCTGATTAGAAAACAATTTTTAGTTTCGAAATTTCCTCCCCCCGCAATAATGCAGCTCTCAAGACGCCGCCTGCAGTCCTTTTCCGAAGCACGCACTGAATTCGTGGACATAGTGTTCCATTTCGTGATCAAAAAATTTTTTCAGACCTCTAAACTTCTACGAGACTTAGAACACACCTTTGCCCCTAACTTTGACCATTTTTCATATTCCGGTGATTCAAATCCAGCAAACATGATGACCATTTCTAATTGGAGATAAAGACCGGAATTTGGTTTTTTAGCTACGCTTGGGTCATTTTTTGCACTATAAGTTCGTGCTGAGTCCTGCTGAGAGGTCCCATCGATTCCATTGAATTGGATCTCACTTAGGGGATGTACCACGGACTCAAAAACATATTTTAAGAAATTTAATTCCCCCATCTCCCCCCAATTTTCAGCAAAATGTAGAGAAATTACCCCAATTAGCTCCCACCCGCCAAAATCATCAAAAAACCTGGATAATGTGACTTTCTGACCTTTTGTCTATATTGGGGGATGTCTCTGACCGATTTTGCGTAGATTAGGCCAACTCGCTTGTTAAAAGATTTTTCCGATGTGAAAATCTCCTCATTTGTAAAAATAATCCTGCTCACTTTTTTGGAGCGTACCGTTTGAGGTGACTGCTGCATTTCTTTAATCTAGCTTTCCTTTGGGGTTCGATCAGGCTGTGGCAAGTACCACATTTAAAAGTCCTAAGTCTATGGTTCAATTTGAGCACTCATTGGATAATTTACATCGACACTGTCAGCAGTGAGCCCGGTTTCCGTTGGAATTTCGTGAATTTCTTCGGATTCCAGGCTTGAGAGGCTTCCCGATGGGTGTGGTCCTTGGAGGTTTTCAAAAACGTTTTTATAGTCCGTTGGACTAAATTAAAGTTCACGTTAGATTCCTGTCACACTTTTCAAATTCTCTATTTCTCGTCCCATTTTTTTGGTGAAAAATTATCGCCGCCCGCGTCTCTTCAATATTTTCCCTGCTGGTATACTTTGCAAGATTTTACAAATTGATCAATGTTATTTATGCAAAATCGGATGAGGAATCTAATGCAAATATCAGATTTTCATTATTTCCAGCGGTTTTAATGATAAGCGCTAGGTACAGCTACAGTGGGCCCAGTAAGTATGTATCTTAATAGCAATACAAAAATTTAATATTACTGGAGCCAAATTAAAATGTTTTCAGTTTCTGGTAAATGCATGTACATAATTATAATTAAAAATTCGAGTATTCTACTTACAATGCGATGACGCCAGCGGTCTCGCTCCGATTTTGACGAAACGACGATAATTATGTACCCTTAGATCAATAATTAGACACGTGTTTCAAGATTTTTCATAATGCTCAGTTTAAACGAAATTATGACGAAATCCGTGAACAAGAATTCCCATTTTCACCGTGACATTTTTCTGGCAAGGGAGAAAAATACAGATTCTCCATTACGGAGTCCATCATAATTTCGTCTAAGCTTAAAATGTGTGAGCATGAAGTGTTTTTTCCGATTTTATGTTGATTGTACAAATTTTGAAATTTTGAAAATTTCCAAAAATTTCCAAAAATTTTTGAAAATTTCTGCAATTTTTGAAAATTTTTTCAAAAAGGCAACAAACCAAAATCGTAGAAAATCACTTCGTGTCCACCAATTTTAAGTTTAAACAAAATTATGATGGACTCCGTACTGGAGAATCTGTATTTTTCTCCCTTGAGAGAAAAATGTCACGATGAAAATGGGAATTTTCGCTCACGGATTTCATCATAATTTTGTTTAAACCGAGCATTATGAAAAATCCTGAAACACGTATCTAATTATTTATCTAAGGCTACATAATTATCATCGTTTCGTCAAAATCGGAGCGAGACCGCTGGCGTCATCGCATTGTTAGAAATGTACTTGTTGTAGGTAAGTATTAACCACTTCGCCCCTATAACGACTATGTGGCGTATTTGACCTTTACGCCGAATACGACTATGTGGCGTAAGTTCCCTTGGCTCCGAAATACGACGATGTGTCGTATTGACCCTTGACAACGGAAACGACTATGTGGCGTATTTTCCGTTCCCACCGGCATACGACTATGTGTCGTATCCAGAAAAAAAATTAGGTCATTGCTCTTCCAAGTATAGTTTTGAGTCAACAATCCGCCATTTGGGCGGGAAAATGAATTGCCTCTTCGGAACCAATGTTATACAGGGAGGTAAAAACAATTTATAGCCAACTGGCTATTTCTAGCTAACACGCCCAGTTTTGAAAACTGCTGTGAAATTGTTTTTCTCGGATTTAGAACGCCCCAACGACATTTTTGGCGGGAAAACTAACCACTGGAGCCGATGAAATCTTGTTGGGCGGGAAAATTAAGAGATTGTCTGGAAAGTAGCATATAATTTTCCCGTTAAAATTGAGTTATATTCAAAATGCGCTAAAGTATGGTTTCGAACAGTTGATGCTATAATTATTCATTACCACTGCTATCAATTTAAAGTCACTGTAAGAAAACGTTTGTTTTCCTGCCCTAAGTATGCGTAAATTCTATGCATGTTAACTGTACAAGGAGCAATTTTTACACATTTTAGTCTAATTACAAAATTATTTATAGCCAATGTCATGAATTGAAAGCCATATAATTTTCCCGCCCAAATCCGCTTCTGGGGCCCTTGAGGGGTGATAATCGATTTTTGCGAATATATGTACTATTATGCACGTATTAATCAGTGTTTGTGCAACTTTGCATGCAATTACAATCATTTTTAAATTCGGCGTGTTGGCTATTTTCGGCTATAAAAATTAGTGGTTCGCAACAATGCACAAAGGCAAATTACAACTCAAAATCCGTTCCCAAATGGTTATTCGCATCAACTTTCATAAAAAAGTGTCCAGAATAATTCCGGTGGGAACACCATTTTTCAATTCATCTCCCAGTAATTAACGTCATGCAGTAGGTGAAAATTTCGGGGTCAAGGGAAGAAAAAATTCGCCGTTACTAGGGGTGAAAGGTATGAAAATATTCGCCTCTCAGGGGTGAAGTGGTTAAGCTTACATGAAGGGAAAGCGTATGTAATACCTATATTATTATGTAACTAGTGTAGAAGCCCGTCAATCGACGTGCAAAATAGGCCCGTCGATAAGCCCGTTTACCCCAACATTAGTGAAGTTAGCCTCTCCTGTACTCTCTGCAGAGTGGAGAGCGAAAAGGAGAAGCTAATTTCTCAACTAAGCCACCGACCCAGCCAGCAGCGATACACTCGCCTGCTTTATATAGTTTAGATAAATTGCTGTATGTATGTAGCTGTATATGAAAAAGCAACGTAAAATTCCATTCCAAATCCGTTCATTTATTCACATTATAAGTAATTTAACGTAGATATTTACATATGAATGAATCAAGACAAACAGATTGCACTTATTCTTCACTAAAATGAACTAATATTCCCCAGTAAACCGGAACATAATTGTTGACATTACTACAGTACTAATTGAAGTTGCGAGCCTAGTTAAGGTCAACATGGGTTGGTTATGCTGAACTACTACATATAAATACACGTTATTGATTAATACCAAGAATGTATTGCATAACATTGCTCACATATGTAAATAAATAGTTGACAATAAATAGATACAAACAAAGAAGAAATAAAATTCGGACATATCTAATATATTTGTAGGAGTATTTAGGTTGTATGTTGCATTTAAATGTTTTACCCTGGTAACGATCTCTTAATAAATATTCTGAAATATTTTTTTTCCTCTGGACCAAGCAAACGCCAACCTATCTTATCTTGCCCCCTTTGGTCTGGTTAAAGTATGGCCCTCAACTAAGCACTTAAGACTGGACCAACTCTCGGTTATGCTTATCGGAAATTTTAGAAGTGTACGTTTGGTGGATTTTGACTGAATTTCTAAGCTAGATTTTCATCCATTTTCATGTTTTTGTTTGCCCCTTGTTACATACAATGTATTTATATTTATACATATTTTATCTTTAATATCTAGGCTATTCGCGAATTGTGTCTCCAGATTAGGTATTGATGATTATTAATCCGGATTAGAATTAACTAATTCACAATTCAATCCTTGTCCAACTAATCTTAATCCCGAAAAAAAGTAATCCAAAACTAATCACGATTGTGAATTATTATTTTTTCACAAAATACATATTGCCCGCTCTCCGTCTCTCGTTCGATTTTCATAAGCATTCCAATTTCTCCTGCTGTAACTTTTCTATTTTTGTTCTAACCGAAACAAAAAACGAAGTGTTTTCCCCATGTTTGTTATATTACGTTTCCAAGGTCGAATAAGTTAAAACTAATCCTTAATCCGGATTATTTAATCTTAATTCTTAATCCAAATGGTTCTCGAAAAATAACTAATCCCTGAAAAAGTGATTAACGCAGGAACTAATAACTAATCCAACTCCAACAATGGATCCTACTCGGAGCAGAAAACAATTTAGTCACCGAACTCTGATACCAGAGCCCAATTTAGGATGGGCAAAATTAAAATATCCATAAGGATAGGTGTGACATCTAATATTGTTGATTCATAATTATCGTATACAAAAATATAAACCTTTATTGAAAACGGTACGCAATTAAACTATAACTTGCGAAAGGTGTTAGATAAATTTTTAGAACTTTTTAATGCTGGCAGCAGTTTTTATGTTACTTAGAATTTTTTTTCGGTGCAAAACTTTTTTAATACTAACTTTATTACAGGTTAAGTTAGGACTCTAGAATTGTGAATAAATTTCTTCTCGGTAAGAAATTCAGGATTTTGTGAGAAATTGTAATTTTCGAGCCCACAAAAAAATTATGTATAGGTGCCTGGTGGCAGACTAAATGATTGAATTGCAATATCAAGTTCAACTGAGCAAAATCATCCGCCGAAAGGGGTATATCTAGTCTCATTGGATGGATCATTACAGAAACCACCTTTATTTTCGTTTTTATTTAAATTTACTTAATTTATATCGATCATGAACAATTCACGATTATTATCCGGACCACGTAAGAGCAGGACAGAGAGCAGACAAATGTGCAGTAGAAACCGCTTACCGCCCGTAAGAAATACATGGGAGGAGGTTGGCGGTGGTGCACCACAGGCCTCCAATGCATTTCTTACGGGCGGTAAGCGGTTTCTACTGCACATTTGTCAGATTTTGTGCTGGTCTTATGAGGACCGAATAATATTTTATCCTACGGCGCCCGTGCAAGTGCCTGGGTTCTCCAACCCTCGTTGGCCCCTGGACTCTGTTCATTTACTTGCATGCATAAACTTTGGATATGCACTTTAAAGATAATTTGAAAGATGCCCCTCAGCTAATGACTTTCTACCAATTTTCGTACTTTTTGAGACGTTCGTTAAAGCAGGAAATCACAATAGGTTTAAGGTGTAAATTAATTACTATCATGTCTTATGCTATACTTTCACTTCCATATTTTACTAAAAGTTCACTAATTTGTTCTCAGTATTATCACTCTTATGAAATATATATTTGGTAAAAAACGATATTTTATCAAGGGAGTTCATAATATAAAATTTTAATTTATCGTTTGGTAGGTATTAAATGCGTTATATTGCATTTTACAAGTGCGCTTCCTCATGGTTCTGGACATAATATTCTTAACCTATGTATTACTTATTTAATCGTGCAAAGTGTGTAAATTCATGATAACACAAACATGCTGAATAACTTATATAGTGAACTATAAATATGTACGCATGCAAGACTATTACAGTATTAAAATGATTTAACAAATAAGTTAAAAAGTTTTATAAACTATGGGGCAAAGTCTTAAAATCACAAAAAGTATATGCATTCTACGGATGGACTAATATTGGAGTTTCAGGAAACGCAAACTCTTCAAGTGTAAATCGTGCCATTCTCTGTAATAAGCAATCAAAATCCACCAAACTTATCATGCCGTAAAAATATTTTCCTACTCAACATTCAAATTCCTCCTCGACAGTTTGCGTCGCAACGTCTGCAAAATACCAATATTCGTCTTCTGAACCATCCAGAATATCCTCCGGATTTATGACTACAAGATTATCCTCATAATACTCTTCTTCTTCCTCAACTGGTGGGACTACGATTTCCTGTTGACCGTTAACCCCCTCTTCGCCTTCATCGTCGTCATCATCTTCCATAAATATCGGCGCAGGATTGTCCATGTCAATCATTTCTTCCTCGTTTTCAGGGAGATGACCGTTTTCAATGATTTGATTATCATCAGGGATGTTCTCATCCTCAAGGGGATTGCCTTGTTCCATAACGTTATCGTCCTCGGGAACATTATCGTCTTCAGCAATAAAAAATTCTTCTTCGGGAATATAAACTTCCTCCTCGTCAATGATGGGATCCTCTTCTGGAGGTTGGGGAGACGCACGGGGCGTGGGTGCTTGTGCGTCCACTTGGACTTGTCCATTTTGTTCTATATCATCAGCCACTTGTTCTTCGTTTGGTGGCGGAGTTTCTGGGGGAGCTTGGCGTTTCTGAATATTTGGAGAATCACATCTCTCCAAAATTATGATGGGCTGACGTATTGTTAGGAGTTTCATGAGTGGAATCGGGGATTTACTTCGGGGTAAATTGTTCTTTACACTTCTAGTCTTTCGACGTTTCCCGAACAAAAGATGTCTGGGTCGGTGACGATTAGATTTTGATGGGGAGGACGCAGACTTTGTTGGTGATACGAGAAGTTTAGTCTCCTCACTGTATGAGGAATGGTCCATAACTTTTAAGCTCGTTCTCGTCAAACGAGTCGGACTTGTAATCCTTTCTCTGGGTTGTCTTCGTAATTTATTTGGCAATTTTAGCTTGAGGAGTAATTTTGGTACTTTATCTGGCGTTGGTTTGACATCATCATGCTGAGTCACGGTGTCGGTATCAACGTCTTTGTCCTCGTCTGATGTTTCATCCAAATTTCTATGCGACCATATCCTCTTCTTCGCTCCGTTATTGTTCTGTCGATCAGCCACGTGTTTGGCAATTGGGTCATCTCGTCCACCAGAGGCTTGGAGCATGGCCACTATTTCGATTAAACTCATCTTGCTAGAATTTCGCTTGATATCATCCGGGAGTAGAGTAGGTAGTGGGTTTGGTGGTGCTTGAACCTCATCTTGTACCTGGAATAATGAATGTTTAAATTTACAGGATATATACAATCTTTGTACAATTTAAAGTCTAATATGCTCACATTTTCTAAAACTTCTTTGGGTGGATGAAATTGGTCGACATGCTCTCTTAATCCTCTCTTCGGGTTAATCTGTAGGCCACACATGTCACAAAATTTCACACGTACGGGAAAGTGTTTCATGGCCTCGTGCGACTTTAAGAGGAGGTCTGTGTCGAATTTTAGAGAACATATTTCACACGGGTGCTTACTAACCGGTTTATTTGTTCTGCCTCGTGAGGACGAAGACGGGATTGTCTGAAAAGTAAACAGGGAAATGAATAAACCAGTTCAAGGACATTCCAAAAATCAATATTGATTGTGCAACTGAACGAATGCATGCGACACTTTCTTCAACTTGGTTATAAGCTGCTCATAATAACTTCTTACAACTTGTAAGAAATTCAGACTGTTTAAATACTAAAAGTTAAACCACCTCCCTCAACCAGTTTATCTCAATAGGGGTATTCAAGAGATATTGTAAGCTGATCCCAAACGTAAACAACGTAAAATTGTGCGATCGACTTCAAATTCAAAACTTTAGCTTCTAGTGTCCTTAAAATTTATTTCTACTATATTTTGATTGTCGTGACCTCTCTTCGACACAGTATGACCTGACTGGCTAAGGGTTTAGTGACCCTAAAAATTTATTTACACTCGCCATGACCTATTTTCAATACGATATAACCTGATTGGCTAAAATTGGGTGATCTGTTTACAGATTTAGTGCATGGATTAAGTCGAGCAAGGGTCATGACGATAAAAATAAAGTAGAAATAAGTTTTTAAGGTCACCAAACCCGTAAGTTTTGAATTTCAAGTCGATGGCACAATTTTAGCCAGTTAGGTCATATGGTGTCGAAAAAAAGGTCATGGAGATGAAAATATAGTAGAAATAGATTTTTAAGGTCACTAGAAGCTAAAGTTTTGAATTTCAAGTCGATCGCGAAAGTTTACGCTGTTTACGTTTGGGATCAGCAGCCCTTGAATAACCCTATTGAGATAAACTGGTTGAGGTAGGTGATTTAAGTGGCAGTATTTAAACAGTCGGCTTACAAGGTTTATATTTTGTAAGTATTTTATTAGATAAACTTTATGAAAATCATATAAACCCACCTTGACCTCACTCTCAACAATTTTCAAACCGTGGTGCGCCTTTTTTACATGCCTCCTTAAGAGTCCCATCCTCGGCATTGACTTTTCGCATAGGGGACATGCATACCTTACTAGGTCAGAGGAATGCATTTCATAGTTATGACTGCGTAACAATGCCACAGACTCAAAGTTTATGTTACAGATTTTGCATAATCCATAATTTACAACATCCTCTTTTTTATGATCTGTGTCAATGTGGGTGTGAAGAAAGTCTTTAGTTTGATAACTTTTCTGACAGAGTTCACAAGTATAAAGGGTAGCAGATTGACCACATTTTGCTTCAACGGTAGTTATCGAGGTAATGGCGGCATAGTTTCCTGAGTCAGGAATTGTGCACGAGTTAGATTGCACTGAAAAAGTCTTCCCCATTGGATCGAGTAAATCCTACGAGAGAAAAATTTACTTTTAGCCCATGTAAAAATATATTTTAAATGCTTTTCAATATTTTAATGGGTTAATAAAGGTATTCAGTGAATACTATTCAGTGAATACTATTCACTACGAGTTCGCATCGTTAGCAAAAAAAATGGCTTGAAAATTAATTTGGGAACTTTCGCATCTCCAAGTATAGTATTTAAGCGTAGTACTCACTCAGGACGATTTTTTACGTGAAAAAGTTTAGCCAAAACGAGAAAAAGAAACTTAAGTAACATTTTGCAATTGATTTAAAGAAATATTCCCATTTGGAACATTTTGTAGTGAAGTTCAAGTAATTCCAGCGAAGGATGTGCTGTTTCTCGTGAAAGTCTGTCCTGAGTACTAGGCTTTAGTTTGCAATTTTTTTGCGATGCAAACTCATGAATCTTCCCAATTATTTACATACTTTTGACTTTAAATACTTGTCCAACTCGTGGCTGTCGAGGAAATGCATGCGTAACTGGCTCAGTTGAGGGTACGATTGCCGACATAGTTCACACTTGTAAGGTTCCCTTGATAACGAGGGGTGTTTATGGTTACCGGCGCAGACTGGTTCTTCATCAGGGTGAACTTTTTCGACATGGGAAATAACGGCATCTTCCGTATCAAACTGTGCCTTACAAAAGAAGCATTCATAGGCGAGGTCTTTACACGATCTGGTGTGGTTGATCATGTTAGCCTTGAAAGTGAACTTTTTGTCGCAAGTTGGACAAGGATAGAGTTCGGTTGACTGCCTCTTCTGGCGGGGAGATCGACTCTGCAGGAGCGTGTGCCCTTCCATCTTGTGGAGGGAGAGGCACATCTGGGTGGAAAAGTCAGAGTGACAATCATCACATTGAAAAAACCTGGTGGGTACTAATCGAGAGGGTGGTGTGGTAGTGGCCATCTGGAAGGAGAATGAAATCAGTATGTCATAACCAAAGGCAAATTTGTAAATATTCTCATGCTAAAGTGGTGTTTATGCTTCACGTCACCGTTACGTTCTCCTCCAAATCCGATTTTTTGATTGGTTACAATATTTAATTGTCGTAGTGATAATTTCGCTCAAGCCAATCAAAAAATCGGATTTGGAGGACGTGACGATAACGTGAAGCATAAACGCACCTTAACATGGTAACCGGAAATGTGTGCTTTGTAATCCAAAAGTATTATCTAGTAACATTTAAAAGGCAAGTCGTATTGGCAAGTCAGGCTTGCAATCTTGGTCGAACCGGGGTATGCTGGGTAACATAAGTATTATGGCATCTAGCTCGAACCCAGCATACCAAAGCACCCCAATACAAGCTAAATTCATACAATGCTCTTTGCATAGTTGCGTTACATTAAGGTTTTGAGTATCTGACACAGTTGAAAATCGCTTTTAAAGACATGCTATTGAAAAACTCCTTCAACAAATCATAGTGCCTATAATATCATCCTTTCGAAACACTTCTTTTCACACCACTGGACTGAAGCTACATAAATTTCTTCTTTGAGAAGCACATCGACAACCCCCAAACTGTAGGCTTCAGTTGACAACTAACATCCCGAATAACGTCAACCAAATAAAAGTGTAAACCTAAATCAAGGCCTAGGTTGTAGAAAAACCGTTCTACTTGCGTAATATCTACGTAGAGTGGACGGAGAATGAGTACGATTCTCGAGACTATTGTTGAATCAAAGAAAACCCTACCATTTTTGCCTGGTAATCTTGGCGACTGGCGAGACAAGTACTGGGTTGGGACCATAGAATAGGAATAACAAGATGAATTACAGTACGTCTTTGTAAAGCAAGTAAGATGGATGATTCTACCAGTCAACTCTGAGATGTCGCTTAAACCGCTTAGGTAATTAGGCAAACTCACAGATACCTCGTACTCCATCTATACGTTGACTATTTAGGATCTGCTCATTCAGGCCTAAATTGTATCTTTATTTATGGTGGTTAATTACTCGTCGCTAGAGCTCTCACTAACACCATCTCTTACTCATTTTGTATTTACCAGTGCTACTGTATTGGCTAAATAGTGCTTGTATTGGCTACTGTATTGGCTAAATAGGAAATTGTATAAAAGTGAAAGTTCTCTACCGGGAAAAATAGTAGCCACTACAGGGTGTGCACAATTTTAGGTTGGATGGAATATATAGCCCAACGATTTATGGACGTATAAGTTCACTTCCATTGGGTAAAGAGGTGAATACTTGAAACGGCATAATAGGTACACTCTTAGGCAACTGGTATTGAATTATTACGAATCATTACTAGACGGAGTATGGACTGTCCCCTTATTGAGCAATTGAAAAATGACGAATTTTTTTGTTTACCAAAATGCTGCTCAAATATTGCTTTTGCCGAGCTATCATTTTGCCACATTAGGTTACAAAAAAAATTCGAAACATGGTTTCTGATGGATAATTTTATGGGGATTTCAATAAAAAATAGTACAACTCTCTAAAGGCACTCCAACTAACTTTATCTTGCATTGTACATAACATATGGCACTACTAGGTATGTCAAGATATTGCCGTTAAAAAGGAACTCAGTTTATCACAATGTCACTTTATAAATATTTGTGTACCTCTATGGGCAATTATACCTGAAAGGGGTTTGATGAATCAATCAATCAATCAACAGAGAACAATGAATAAATGTCGCAAATTAAACTTCGAAAATTAATCTAGGAAGAGTAATCAACAAAACCTAGTTTAAGCATACCAGTATGATTAGTATTACAATTAAGTGCCTACCTAACCAATACAAGAACTAATTAACCTATGAATCGTTAAGTTTGGCATCATCTTCGTTTGTTAATATAGCAATTAGTCGGGCTGTCGAGCTGCATACAAGGTCTATGGTCGGGCCACCCAGAAGGATGTACATAAAGCAAGAACAGAGTAGATTTAACTAGATAGTGAATAAGTTATACTCTGGTTGAGGAGGATAGATGCTTTGCGGGTGGAGTTTATTTCCTGAGAAAGCTGTGCTTGGCCTCAGTTCTCCCTGTTAAGAAGAGGCCCAACACTGCTTTTTCACGAAATAAACTCCACCCGCTCAGCATCTACTCATCTCGCTATAACTATAGTTGTGCTGTACAGAAGAAGCTAAATAGCGAGAAACCAATCGCCCCTTATGACGTTCTTTCCGGAGGCCAGGGTCTCTCGCCATTTAGCCCTTCCCGCACAGCACACAACTAACTCACTTCAAGTATAGTTAGGCACACAAGCCGTGTTTAAGGGACAATAATTACATATTATGAGAATTGTCGTAAATTATGTTTGTAAATGTGGCTAATTTATTTATTGGGCGTGCGATTACGTAACTATTTGCAAAAGAATAAACTACGCATAAAATGATTTTCAGTGGTTGTGGACTTGGTGATATTTATTTCTCTCGAGAGAGGATGAAACTCATGTGAAAAAGTGGTGGACATTTGTGTCCCAATAAAGAGGCAGCTTGAGACGCAGTATTTGGTGGTCTGACTACATATACGTTTATTCCCTCCTTCCACTTTGCTGTCCAAAAACCCAATAATCTACTTTACAATGTCAACCTTTTCATATCGTTTTCTCTCTCCCCCACTACTTAAGGATCTATGTACATACGTGTATCTTACAATCTAACATAATGCTGCCTTTGCACTCTCTCACGCTTCTGCATGGGTCAAGAGTCAAGCATAATAAATTTTAATGGTTGGCTGGAACTTTGTTGCTGGCTGGTCGAAACTGGACACTTTTCACCAGATCTTGGTCTCTGGTTGAGATGAGATGCTGACAATATTATGTAAGCACTTGTTAATAATTATAATTATTGCAACTGCAAAAATATTTAATTGTAAGGTTGACTTTTTTGTCAAAAATTCCCATGACAGTTGACAACTTTTTAATAATAGTCAAATTATCCGGCAATGAAAAAATGTGAGGGGGCAACCTGAGATTCGCATACATATTGAACAACTACAAAAACAGCGAGAATGACCACTAACAATCGACGACAACGATAAGTAGAACCATAAATATATACATATATGACTACCAGTTTATTCTCGGAGTAACTCCTTATACCAAAATATTCAGCTATGTGGTTAGGCATATTTTTGGGCAGCCAAGTGTAATCTTAACCATCAAGATGTTTAAATCATCAAAGATTTAGGTAAAATAGAATACGTTCCTAATACTGGCTGCAGAAAATTAAATCAAAAATAGGTAAGTAAGCATATATTTTGTGGGATTTCTTTGCAGTTCTAGCTTCGAAACACTTCAAAGATTTTCAAGACTGCACTGGACCGATGTGAATCTGAAAAATTTACCAATTCCAACAGGTCAAAAACTATCTGGGTAAAGAGATTCGATTGATAACGAGCTAATTTTGTGCATTCTTTGTCAAATGGCTTTTGTAAAGAATGTTTTTCTTCATGGGCTGAAGGAACTTATGCATTGAGCTACATGTTGCTTTGAAATTACCAAAAAAATCAATTGGAACAAAGAGCTTTCATTGTTGAGATAAATTAACATTCATATTACTTATTGGACTTTCCTCATAGAGGGCGGCACACAAAATATTTATATTATTTAAGAACCCCTGTTAAAGCATCGGAATAAGTTCTCTTATGTATGTATGGCATATCTAATTCTATGATTGTCTTGGAAGCATCGAATAATTAGCAATATTTTGCGTAGTGAACAAAACTCTCATATGTAAGCGCTTTCTGAACCAAGACTTGTTACAAAATACGAGAAAGTAAAAAATACAAAGTTTTAGATGAAATTTATGATTACACTAGGTATGAACTTTAATATTCAAAAATACCAACCTCTGGATGCATCAAGGCAATATGGTCTCTCCAATGACTTTCTCGTTTTAAGTAGATTCCACAATGGGGGCAGCAATACCTTTGGTTGTCATGCACTTCGACAAAATGCTTATCAAGCTCTGGGAATGTTGAGCATACTTCGGTACAACGATTACAGTAAAATGTCGTCTTGTTTTCAATCTCCTTCCGAGTGTGAGCCCCCATGAACCACTACATACAAATTTAGAAAAAATTACAAACATGAACCTAAGAATTTATTATTACAATAAACCTGGGTAAAACCGGAATATAAAAAGGTGGCGAAACCACATATGCTTCTTAATGTAATCCGTCATTGAATACTAAAACCCCTTTCGATCAACGCCTCTCTGAAATAACTTTCGTTTGAATGACATGCCATAACATTTAAGGTCACGGCGGTCACTACGGAGGTCAAACTTGGGAAATGTTGACGGTGCTGACTTCGTCTCATACATACCTAAATACTGTTCATGTTAATGCCCCATATGAGATATTTGAATTTAAAAAAACCTCGTGACCTTTTCTTTGACCCTAAAGGGTCAAAAAAATAAGCGTGCATCTAGTTTGACATTGTGTTATCGAATGAAAAAAAATCCTTCTAGCATGTCCCGAACATATTACAACATATACAGATGGACAGACGGACGGACACAGCATTATAATATAGTGGTTTCGCCACTCAAGAACCACGTTCAAAATTAATCCTTACTTACCGATATCCCATCCTCTTCTGGATGAGTTTCATGCAAGTGTTTTCTAAAGTTGTCACAGTCAAAGGTTCCTCTTACACACCCCAAACGACTACTTCCTCTCACCTCGGGGGCTAAAGGATGACCAAAGGGGCAGGAAATCTGTAAAGGTTCGCCTTGGTCAAAGTGGGCACCAAAGAGATGTTGGAGCAGGTCGTTCCGCTTATGAAATAAGAGTGAGGGACAATTTTGGCACGTGAACGTCTTGGCGGATCTCATCCTCTTGGTGGAAATTCTAGTTAGATCTGCAAGATTGGCGGGAGTGACTTTGAGACTTGTTTGACGAGTTCTGAATTTCTTATTGGCATTGGCTTTTTTGGCAGATTCCTTAATTTGCTTATGTGTAGATATAAACTTTTGTTTAATTTCCTCTGGCGTATCTAAATTTGACCGGAGGGGTTTTTTGGGTTTCGACTTGTTCTTGGCGCCAGGAGGCCGGCCAGGGGGCCGACCTGATGACCTTTTTTTGTGGGGGCTGACAGGAAGCTGAACGATAACCTCCATATCTTCGTCAAGGGTTATCTTATTCCCCTTAGGAAGCTTGCCTGCTGGGGGTATTTGCGGGTCAAGAGTGGGCATTGGAACATCTTTGATGGCGTGGGTGTTACTTGAAGGGGATGCTTTCGGGGAATGGACCTGGAACAAGGGAAAGTATAGAATTAAACGGATTTATATTATTGCACTCTAAATAATTTTGTAGAAATTTATTAACGGTGAGTGAATCTAAAAAACCGCATGAGATTTGATACAGCGTTTCTAAACTTACTGAAGTCGTTTGTGAAGATCGCCGAGATGAAATTCTTTTCACATGGTCATCATCTTCCAACTTTTTTGGAGAATCCATAACAACATGTTCAGGATCAGTCGCTTGGTCAGCATCACTTTGTTCATCTTGTTCTAGACGTAATTTATCTTGAGTAGCCTGAAATTGTAGTTACATTATTAGTTATTACCCCATAAAATAAAAATTAGCATGTTATTTAATGAAAATTCGTATGTACTTCTGTTGTAGTGTCCAAATCACTGAACGCATCATTTCCAAATTGCATTTCATCTCCATCTTCATTACTTGTATCGACTTCTTGATCAAGTTTGGGTGGACCATCTTCAAGTCCGCTCTTGTTCTTCCTCCTTGAACGTCTTTTCAACTCTTTTCCCTTATCGTCAAGATTTTTACCAAAGATTGCGTCCAATTTTTTATGTCTTTTTCTCTCCCTGCGACGTTCCTTCTTTCTCCTCGACCTCTCTTCTCTGCTCTCCCTCCGAACTCCCTTTCGATCATCGCGCCCTCTACTGTAAAATTTCTTGTGTGTCAAATAACTCATGAGAAAGGTCCCATTTTTTGTCACAAAATCCTGAAACCGACCAATATCCTGAAGGGTTATCGTCTCAGAGGGCATTATCATATCGAGTGCAGTTTTCAATTCGTCTCCTTCTTCAAAGTCTCCTACTCCCGAGTTGCGCCTCGTGGCGACAAAATCGGCCAACATTTTTCTATATGTGCTAATTTCAACTTGTGTGACCTTTCGAATTTTGACGTTCGCCCAGTGATCTATACATGCAATGTTGTCCTCGGTGCATAAAACAGTTTCAAAATGCGAGATTGAAATGGGCCCGGAAACGACGGGATTTATTTCAGAAGTTTCAGACACTAGTTTTTCGCCTGTCGACCTGGATGGAAAGCCGGTAGCGGCTAAAAGCTGAAGATATAATTCGTACTCGGCCCTTTCCATTTTGTTTCGTACTCTTGAATAGGCTGCCACTCTGGCTTTCGTTTCTTCCGGGGTTAACCCTTTTACACAGAGAGGGCCGTCTTTTTTCCGACTACTGGTTTGCGATTGGTCATCTTTATCGCGTCGTACGGTAACAGATTTATAATACGCGGCAATTCTTATGTCTCTATGCAGTTGTGATTCCCTAGAGAAGGAATCTCGCTTTTGGATAAGTTCTTTGATAAGGGCATCAAGTGCGGCACGTTTCTCCGTGGTTATCCGATCTGTTAAAAAACCTCGTTCGGTATCGACTTTTAAGCGTTTTTCAGTCTCGCTGGGTTTTGAGCAGATCCACTTTTGTCGCGCAGATAGGAACCCGACATGAAGGGTTAACCCTTTAGTATGGACTTTGGTTGCGGACGAGATCGGAAGGGTTGGTTCGTCAGGTTCGCTGTCTCTGCTGCTAGTAGAAGCGGATGACCTGCGGTCAGAAATTTGGTCAAGAGGAAGTACCATCTCCTTACTTGGAGATGGTACACCGTTATTAAGTAGCTGGTCAATGTACGCACTGGTGGAATGCAAATTTTCGTCTTCAAGATGGTCGTCATCTTCAAAGGTGTCTACTTCGACCTTGATTTGTTTCAAGGGATTGCGAAGGGTCAACGCAATTTCAGCTTCGCTGTAACCCTCTAGATTTATAACATTTTTCCAACGGTTGCGTATTTCTTCAATGGCAGGATCCGGTGTAGATGCATTGTTTCCTGTAACGTCATGAAATACGTTGATTAAACATTTGAAAGGCAGAAGAATTCAATTTCAATTTAAAATCAAGTTGATCAACGTTAGATTTGTACGCGCAGTCGATTCTTTAACTTGCCCTGACGTATACTTGATAAGCAGGCATATAAATGAGCGATTTGTCAAGTTTTACTAGTTGAAGATACATACAACATTCACTGATTTTAAGGCTATTCGTACATAGGAGAAAAATTGCCACGCTAATTACAAAGATAAACATAATCTCAGATTAACAAATATTTGCATCAATACCAGAGTTCCGTGTTTGTGCATATAATAAATTCACATCTCAATATGTAATATGACACTATAGATGTTCTATGTACACGCATTCCATATGAGATGACAACCTTTCTCCTGGCCTATACACGATATGTACGCTGTGACGCAAGATTACGAGATACATAGAGATGTAAATATTTATGCATTACAGGTCTACATAATTTGAACATGGAATGGATTGGTGAAGAAGAGAATCCGTATCGTCGCACTTGTTGGATTGTACAAAGTACATGCACTTTGTACGCATGGAATAGAACCTTCCAGAGAAATCAGTTTTCCATTACATATTTCTCCTCTACGAGAGGGAGACCCTTGCATAAAAAATGGTTGGGTTATGCACGTCAAAGCGGAAATTGTATGACAAGCCTAAACCAATAATAAAAAAACGGAAAAAAACTTGTATAACAAAAATACACATATACGTGTATTGAAACCGTATATGTAGATATGCAAACTTATCAAAGCAACGTACAAAAGTAATTTCGCAAATTGTTTTACCAAACATGTATTCCCTTGACTAATTCAGTTATCCTGTTATGAGAGGTTTAAGACGATGCCTTCAAATTGTTGAAAACTGAATTAACTGAAATTCCTGAATTGAATTACTGAAATGGGGTTGTCTCTTGGATGATCAAAGTTCTAGACCTTAACATGCTTGCCAATTCTTAAGAGCTAATAATTTAATGAAAAAAAAACAGGCATATTAGTAGATGAATAATTAAATAATTTTTATACCTAATCGTGATGATGTTCTCAATTTTATAAGGGCCAGTAAGAGCGGCGATTTCCCTACGGGGACATTCGGCCCAAGTTCAATTTCAAGCGCTTCCTCGCACAAGATATTCCTCTCGCGGAGGTACTCGAGGTTTAATTTGTACAAGAAATATTCCACCCATGCCATCTCATCCGCGACTTCATTTGTAACGTCCATCGTAATTTCTTCCTTTTTAGCTTTGGCAACCTGTTTTTTAAACGCTTTTAACTTGTCTTTCAATTTCTGCTCTGTGGCAGCAATGATTTTCCTATCGAGCCTGTTCACCAGGCTGCGTTGACCTTTCTTCTGTGCGGCAAGATCAACATCGACCGAACGGCGACTTTTCGATGTGCTAGTACTGTTGGCATCACTTTTCTGGAAAGTAAAGCAAAAATTTATATTAATTTTATATTGTTCACTTGTAAAATTTTGAAACTTGGCATCCCAACTTTGAAAATACATTTAAAATTTTCAAAATTGAAGAAAAAATCCAGGAAAATTCAGTAATAAATTTTAAAATGTTCATTATTTGTAAAAACAAAGTGCTCGCAATTTTAAAAGTTTTTTCCTTGATTTTACAAAGTTTCAAAGTTATACCCCCTGCCTCTCCAATACATCACGTCATACCTTGTCACCATGGTAACCAATTTTAATGGGCCTTCTCTTAAGGTTCTTTGCCTCATCTTTTGACAAGAGAGACCTTAATCTGTAATGTTCTTCAAGGGCGGCTTTTCTCTTTCTAAATTGTTTAAGGGATTCCCCTGTCTTTCTTTTGACCTTCCAGGGTGTCCAAACCTCCTCGTCGCCAGCCCAACTGTCCTCATCAGAGTCTTCCGATAAGGACTCGTCGCGATCAAAGTCATAGTCCCCATTGACATATTCGTAGTCTTCCATCACTGGAAACTGAACAGGGGGCATGGCTGGGGGGAGGTCCTCCTCCTCAATTTTTCCTCGGTGCGACATGTTTAATATCGTCGTAAATAAGGTGACAAATATTAGAAAAACTTAATAATTAAGACTTTGGGCTTGTAACATATAGTTTGCATTTTTCTGCGCTTCATGCGCAACCGCGGGAAATTTAAAAGTTTGGTTTTCCAACGTGCGCACACGTTCATAAGTCCAGATTTTAAAGCGTTGAAAACTCGTACGTTTGTAAAAACGAAAATTTCCTAATTGACATTAGACGCACTAAGGTCATCCACCTTAATCATGTTGCCCCAGGAAATTTTTTTTAATTATGTTCAAATATATAAAAACATGGTTTTTTCTTTGCGTAAAAGTCTTAATATAATAAACACTATTTTTTTAATACGTAAAACAAATTATCCTAATTTTGTAAAAATGTTGCACACGATAAAATCATACAAACGCTCACTTAAATCGTTCTTAACGGACTTCAGTTTTTTTCGGCGCAATCCCGGGAAATTTATAATTTTAATATTTTTTAACTTTCTTCCCTGCGCAAGCCTTAATAAATACTATATTTTAACTGGTACAAATTATCCTAATTTTTTAAAAAGGTAAAACTAACTAATATTCACGATATTGAAAAATTCACGATATACGAGGATGCAAAGTGTTTACTCAGCCATCCTGCAGACTAAGTTCTTCTTTGCTCGTATGGCTATGGCGATTTGGGCATGTGTGCATATAGTTTTTACTGCTACTACGCACGGCAGAGAGCGGCGCAGATGGTGGTAAAAGGGTAAAAACAGCCGGAGAGGCATGGTTCATGAAACATGAGACAGTCTCAGCGTTGCGTCAGGGGTCCCAATTTCGCTTGTGGAGTTGGGTTAAAGACGAGGTCGCTCGGCGTTGGTATGGAGACGACAAGTTAGTTGGCCAACAAGTGGTGTAGGAATTACTTTGGGGAAACTCCAGCAAGTAATTTCATGCATGATGGATGAATAATTGGTGGAATTGAGTCATGTGTGCATGTTTGCCAGGTAGGAAATTCGTTTAGTTGAAGGTACAAAATTTATGTAACATAAACCGTTTAAGGTCTTTGAGCATAAACGAATAAATTATGAGAAGGGGTCAAGTGAGATATTATTTTTGCAGAAAATGTTAACCGTACTGAATTACAGATATGATGCTCAGAATTACATTTTGAGAGGGGGGTCAAATGAGATATTATTATTTTTTGCAGAAATTGTTAACTGCGATGGTATCTACGATGTTCAGAATTAGATTAAACCTTCAAGAGGATGGATACGTTTTTTTATTATGTAAAGCAGTGCGCAAAGTACTTTGTCATATCATGTATAATCAGCAAATTATGCAGATATGTTTGTATGTATCCTTCTGTTGAAATATGCATTAATTGGTGGTCAAAAATTTGACAGTGAGTGATCCATGATAACCTGTGTGTCGTAATAAACATGTGCAAATAATAAGAAGCCATTTATGCAGTCATTTGAATGATTAATGATTATAACACTTTGTATGTATGTAAATTGAATTGGTTTATCATGCATTTATTTTCGCATAGATAAATTAATACGAATTAATAACTTTAGGTACACTTTGGTTCTCCTTTAGCCAAACAGAAATTGTTAAAGTAGACGAATTCATCTCGCAAGTTGCCCCGGTCATTGAGACTTCTGTAAATGCCCCACTTCGGTCGGAGGAAGGTATTTCCGGATCGCCACATGTCTAGATTATTGTTCGTCATGGACATCAATTGTTCTTCGGTGATCTTGTTCTTAATTCGGAGGCTGAACGTGCCGCCTAGTCGGCAAGTATATTCGGTCACTATGTGGATCCATTTTCCCGCGAATTTTGCAAGGTCTTCCTCCCAAATCTTTTAATTAAAGATTTAATTCAAAATAAAACTTTACATAGAAGTACATTTATTTATTTAATTTTTTACCGCGGTTTGGACAGAGTCCTGACCAGCGTACATAATTTGAAGGACCTAAAATGATAAAAATTAGCGCAATTAGACGAATTTTGCGGAGTGGATAAAAAAATAGAAAAAAATACGTACCTTAGCCCCACTTGACTTAAGTCTCGGCGAAATCGTTATGAACGGCATGGATTCATCCCCACCAACGGCCTTGACTTGGAAAATATGCGTAAATGCCGTACTCGGTTGGAAGGCCGAGTTAAGCCTCAAGTCCCACGAGTACGAGACGCTCTCTCCGCTCGAACATTTAAATTGCGCGGGAGAAGGGTTATAAGTCTTGATCTCGGTTCGCTGTCTGTCAAAGTTTTGGCAACGGTCGTTATCACTGGCGACATGGGCGGCAAAGTTGAAAATTGGCACGCCCAGTTCCGTATCCGTCTGTTGAGTGATGTGCGGCTGCGAGTGTGCACAGTCGGGCACTTCGTACGCCGTTCCGCCAAGGAAGCTGTCCAACAAGTTGTACGTGTTGCCCGAGTTTCCGTCGGCGCGAAGGTATGAGCGTTGCGCCCAAGTGGGCGTGGCTACGAGGAGCGTGGCAAAAACCACACAATTTTTAATGCTAGGAATCATCATGAGTTTGTGAGGATGATCAATTGATTGATCCAGCTTGTGTACGCAGGGCTTTTATATGTATGCAAAAGTTTCAAGAGATATGAATTGTAACGAATGATCAATCAAGATCAAGGTGTGATGATATAACAATAAATGCATTTGGACAAATTGAAATTAATTATAATGATGACCAATTTTATTATTTGGTTTGATTAATGCCTGGATTTATGGTAGAGATACTAAATAAATATCCATAAGTATGTGGTTAACCACTTCGCCCCTATAACGACTATGTGGCGTATTTGATCTTTACGCCGGATACGACCATGTGGCGTAAGTTCCCTTGGCTCCGGAATACGACGATGTGTCGTATTGACCCTTGACAACGGATACGACTATGTGGCGTATTTTCCGTTCACACCGGCCTACGACTATGTGTCGTATTCGAAAAAAAATTAGCTAATTGCCCTTCCAAGTATAGTTTTGAGTAAATAACCCGCCCTTAGGGCGGTAAGATGAATTTCCTCTTCGGAATCAACGTTATAAACGAATGTAAAAACAATTTATAGCCATGAGGCTATTTCTAGCCAACACGCCCAGTTTTGAAAACTGCTGCTGGATGGGATATTTGTCGCCTATTTCAACAGTGCTATCAGATAAGATTAGGGAAATTGTTTTTCTCGAATTTAGAATGCAGCAACGGGCATTTTTGGCGGGAAAACTAAACATTGGATGAATTGTATGAAATTAATATTATAGGCTACAAATAATATTGCCAGTACGACAAAATTCGTCAAAATTAATTATTACACATCTGGAGCTGGTGAAATCTCTTTGGGTGGGAAAATTAAGAGACTGTCTAATAGCATTTAATTTTCCTACTTAAAATTGAGTTCTAATCACTAAATTTTATGCATGCTAGATGTACAAGAAACAATTGTTGCATATTTTAGTGTAATCATTAAATTAATTGTAGCCTACGTCATGAATTGAAAGCAATATTTGCGAAGTTTAATTTTCCCGCCCAAATTGGCTTCTGGGGAGCTTGAGGCGCGATAATTGATTTTTTGCGAATTTATGTACTATTATGCATGTATTACTTAATGTTTCTTTAACTATCCATGCAATTACAATCACTTTTAAAATTCGGCGTGTTGGCTATTTTCGGCTATAAACATTAGCGGTTCGCAAAAATGCAAATCACAACTCCAAATCCGTGCCCAAATTGTTATTCGCATCAACTTTCATAAAAAAGTGTCCAGAATAATTCCGGTGGGAACATCATTTTGTAATCCATATCCCAGAAATTAACGTCATGCAGTAGGTGAGAATTCCGGGGTCAAGGGAAGTTAAAATTCCACGTTGCTAGGGGTGAAAGGTATGAAAATATGCATCTCTCAGGAGTGAAGTGGTTAATGGAAAATATGTGTATGATGAAACCATTCAAAGGTATAAGGTTACACCCGTTGCATTGTTCGAGGAATTTGACTATTTGTAAAAAGTGATGGGTCGTGTGCACTTCGTTAAAAATAGTGGGTCGCTTGCAACAACTTCGTATGAACTTGTGTTGTATTTATGTAAGTGTATCACGAGATTTGGTTGAAAATATGCATGTTAGTGGTACACCTGAACCTGATTTTGTTAATATTAGTTACATATGTATGTACATAGTTGCACACGGCGTGTACATGTACTTATTTATGTATTGTTATTCAAATACGAGTATTTTCCTATGTTAATGCCAAAAATAGTATGGAAGCAAGCATGCAAAGTTGGTTTTTCAGAGAATGTGCAACAGTGCAGTGTATCACGTTGATTGTTGATGCATCCATGTACATGTGTACATCTTAATTACTTCAGCATTTTTTACTTGCACTTTTAAAAACGCTTTATAAAAATAATGGATTTATAATAAGGGTACGTGGTAGTCCGACGAAGATTAATGACGATGCATTATCATGCATAGTGTCGTTGAAGGTGCTAACATATGTATATATATATATATATCTCGTTGTGCTAACTTCAATCTATTTATAGACGATTTTACTTGTTGGTCATTGTATTTTGTATTTTCTATATCTTAAATAAATATTTATGATCGTAAGCCGGAAACGTGAAAAAGGACATATGTAACTTCATAATGAACAGGTACATTGTACACTATCTGTAAAAATAGCCTTTGTACATATTTGTGGCTAATGTGTGTGTACTTATGTGAAAGGCTTCAAAAGTCCATCAATACAAGATGCTTAACCCTTTTGGTTGCCACTATATGTAAATAAATATGAACTTATAGTACATATATGATATATATGTATGTACGTCAGAATCGCCTACATATATGTACATACATATAAGTATGCTTGTATATCGTTGGAAGTTATATATAAATTCCAACGAACCAAAAAAAACGAAATTTATAATTTTGGGACCAGCTTGTCTTCAACTCATTTACGGCTGATTTCTCTCAGTTACGGCTCATTATTACCATAGCCAGCTAACCTAGGGGAGAGCAGGGAACAAATTTACGGTCAGTGGTTTTTATTCGCGTAAGATGAGACATGATGAATACATGTAAGTCCTTCCCGCTGGCCGCACGTCACTTCGACATGTCACATCTTACGAGAAATAAAAACCACTGAGCGTAAATTTGTTCTCTGCTCTCCCCTAGGTTAGCTGGCTATGGCACGCTGGTCCGGAATATTGAATTTCTTCGCCAAATCCTATTCCCACCGATTCGAAAACAAACTACCCTCTTCAGCACCTCTGGGATAGATGTTCAATTGTGCAAAGTTTTATATGAATTGTTCGAGTGGTTATGGCGTGGCACATGCCTAAACTTATAACATTGGGCTAAATGGGAAAAACTTGAAGTTGAAAATCCTGTCTAGTCCTGTGGTATTTCGAGAACCCGTGAATGTATTATTAAACCCTTATATCTCATCTATAAAAACCAGAGTGTTCAAGGACAAAAGGCATGCGGTGCCTAAAATGTCTTTTTTGCCTATTAGGCACGTGAATTTTGGCAATGCCTGATTACCCGAAATGCCTTTTTGCCTTTTTGGTAAAATCGGGGCAATGTGATAATACGCTCCCATGATTTGTTAGTTGTAATCTTTCACAGTTCACAGGATTTGTCAACACGTGAATAATTAAGTTATGGTTATTAAACCGCTTTGGATGATCGTCGACGCCACTAAAAAATTTATGCACATCTTGAGGTGCACAAATATTCACAAATAGTTTAAATTGTCACGAGTTCGTAAGGAAATAATGTTATTATGTAGTTATGCAGAAGTGCAAGGTTGGTAACGTTTTAGAAAAAACGAAATTTAAAGCCAATTACACTGTTGTCACTCTTTCTTGTCCATAGTAAAATTTGTAAAATGGTCCAGGCAATGGCCAATGGAAACATACGGAAAAAGGCAAAAAGGCACCAAACGGGCAAAAGGGCACTCGAAAAGGCAAGTCGGCATTGAAACGGGCAAAACGGGAAAAAGGCATGAATTTTTCCCCAATAAGGCGCCTCTTTGCAAATCTGATAAAAACTGCTGCCCAGCTGCACGCATCACATATATCAAAATAAATTTGAATTTATTCAAAGGCAAATTGCATAAGCAAAGCATCTGGAGTGCTTCAATCATTGACAAGTATGAAATTTTTGAGTGTTCTAAATAACACAATCGCTTCGAAATATCTTGCCAATTCCTTGGGGAAGGGTACATGGTAAAACAAACCTCCTAAAAATTGTTTACGAAGGGGGGATTTTATGAAGTGATGCCCCCCTGAGGAGGTATGACGAACTTTTTAATTTTTGCCCTATTTTGTTTGTTATTTAAGTCAGAGGGCAAAAATACTTAATACAACTATAGAATATTGTCATTTGATAAAAATACATCCTCAAATGTATCGAAACAAAACTTTCAACTTTACATTTTGACCACACCGCCTGACGGTGGGTGTGCCAATAATGTCCCAATGCTGGTCGGAATTGTATAGAGCTTAATTAGACTTTTCAAATGATACCCACTTGATGGGGTAAAGCGAGAAAATAATTATTTGCCTTTGACCACACCCCCAACGGGGCGTGGCTTTCAATTAAAGTTTCATAACTTACCTCTTGGAACTTTATATCTCGATTCCCGAAGGCAGAATTCGAAGAAATTGAATTGTTCGAGATTTATAGGTTTTGGCAAACAAATAAAGAAATCCGGACCAGTGTGTATGGTAATAACTTAGGTTTAAAAATATAAAAAAGTCAAAATTTTTGTATTTATTTCAATATTGTGTATTACATTATCGGTCATACATCTTACCAAGACGACATGGCTAAATTTCACTTGGGACGCCTTTTGAGGCCCAGCTGAAGATAGATATTGGGCCCCCTCAGGCATGTCTCAAAAATTTCATTTCTGTAAGCGAAGGTGCACCACCACCATCATCCAAACAACCCATCAGAGCCCACCATTCTAAGCGAGCGAAAGATTTAGTGTCGCTAATTTGTTAGCTTCCCGTCTGGTGTTGAGAATTTTGAAATTCGCGCACAATCTTACTTTACCTCTTGCAGCAAATTCAGGGACGAATTGTTAAGCGAAAATCCTTCAGTCAGAGTTGCATCGCTTGTTCGCTTAATCAACCGGAATTTGTAACAAGCGAAATTTTTGAGGTGTGTCTGAGTTGTCCCATTAAATTTTGTTGATCTACGTTGCGTTGAATTTCCCCCCTTTTGGACAATTTCGCCAAGATATTTTTTTCTATCTTGCCAGCCTTACATATATCTTGGAACGGGACAGATATTGAAACTCAATTCTTCTTGGAGTTTGATGATCTCCCTACGGGATTATCCTTTACATAGATTTTTTTGATTATCTTTACTTTTACTCATAACTGAAGTTTTCTTCAAGCTACATCGGGATTTTCTAGCGACTATGACAAAAATCAAGCCAAAAATTAGGAATCACATGACACCAATATTTCCGTTGAATGGTCCCTTGAAGAAAAGTATTGAGGGCAAACTCAACTCCTCCGTCTTGGTTTTCTCCTCTTGGAGGAAAACGCGAGAGAAAATTAACTCGAAAATTGAACTTTGCCGCCAATATGTCTCCAAAGGGGCCATTCAACGAAAAGTAAAGTGTGGTGAGATTCCTAATCTTTGCCTTGGTTGTTCGAACGCCGGAAGTGGCGCACCTTCGCGAACGCTTGCGAAATTTGAAATTTCGCAAGGGTTCGCGAAAATCTCCCTTGATTGGTTTGAAATTTCAAATTTCTAACCAAGCAAGCGAGGTTCTTCAGACTCGACTTATGTAGGTCCCCCAATATATGTCCATAAAGTCATAAACCTAACTGCTAAATCCCGACATAAAATAAGTCTAGAGATACGACCTGTTAGGCTCAAAAGCGTAGGTTAAATCTGAAATGTGTTACATACTCCGAATTAAAATTACGTCAGGAAATCATTGTTATAAGTACGTAAACAATTTATGTATATACGTATGTATGTGTACGTTGCAAGTCTAAATCAGCGTGACTCAAGTGGTGTGATAATTGTAACAAATTAATGGAATTGATTCCAGGTGACGCAAGGCAGAAATTTGTCAATAATTGTTATTTCCTCGAAACTTTAATGGATAAGTTTAGTAGTGCGTCAATTTTAATTATCTACGTACTAATCCCTGTTTAAGATAACATTCTCGTACAAAGTCACAGAGTTCGCCTACTATTTAATCCTGATGTAGTTCTCATTTACACATATGAACATATTGCAGTGCAGGAATTTTACCCAGTATCAATTGCAGTAAAATCTTCGTCGTTAATTACTTAATTTTCGCAAATTTTAAGCAATGACTTTCATGAATAAATTTTCAATATTTCTTTACTGCGCTGCAGCTTCAGCCTCAATTTCAAGTGAGTCACCAATCTATAATCTTGATGAGTTGCCACTTTCAGAAGTAGAAGTAGAAGTTGCAAAGAACGCTCAAGAAAATGGAATGGAATTCATTGTCGAAATCGGTAACAAGATGTTCTTTCGGAACAATCAATCCATGGTAATTAGTAATTAGACAAATAAATAACTCCTTGTCAACTATGCATTTATACGTTAGATAAATTAATTTTAGATCAATAACACAAACTGGATGCAATTTAACCAAACTTGTGCCTTGGGTGGATTGACGCCAGGGTTTTTCGACTCCGATGCAGAGTATAGGGCTGTTAGGTCTGGAATAAACGTGCCTGGTGTCGGTATGGGCTTTTTGATTTGCAAAGGAAAATTTGAACTTGTAATATGCAAATTTTTATTGTAGATTTGTGGCTGAATGCCCGAATTAGTGGTCAATTTGAGCATGTCCCTAGCGCCATGGTAACCGGACGGAATGGGGCGCCATGGCCGGCCGGAGTTCGATTCATGTTCTCTGACGCATTCTGGTTGCCCACTTCTGGAAAGACGCTGATAATATTTACATGGACCGATGTGCTTGGGAGGACAAGGGATTTTTGTGCGAAAAGATTTTGGACTAATAGGCACGGGCTTTGTCGGTAACACTAATCCTAAGAAAAACATAAAATTGAATCATTAAAGACTCGCAGGTTTACTAAGTTAAAATCATAAGGGTTTAAATTCATTACTGGCAGGTGTGATTTTTTTGTCACCGGTAGGTTAAAGTGAAAATCAGGAAAGATGCAATGTATCAGCTTTTGATAAAAAATGACCATATAGCAATTCTTCTACATTACATATTTTGATTATGTAGAAAAATTTAAAAAAAATTAGTGGGAGTGAGTCGAATAGGATGTTAACCTCCTAGTTACCAGTTATTTCTCGGGAACATTCCGTTGTGTACCAATTACACACATTTGTGTAACGATTTTTTATCACTTGACTACCAATCCATTTTTTTCAATATTACTTTGCCTACCAATTACACATATTTGTGTAGCACAATTATTTCCATTGGCTACCAATTACACACGAGCTCGTTTTCTATTGCGTACCAGTTACACAAATATGTGTAATTATATCGGGGATTTAAAAAATTCTGGTAGTCAACGGAAATCTATCAAGTTGTGTAATGCCGGACAACGTAAAATTTCCAAAAAATATTTTGGTAGCTAAGAAAAATAATTTTGCTACACAAATGTGTGTAATTGGTAGGCAAAGTAATATTGCGAAAAATGGACTGGTGATCAAGTGATAAAAAATCATTACACAAATGTGTGTAATTGGTAGCCAAGAGGTTAACTATTAAAACATGGCACGTGTTTATAAATAAACTAGCGTTCAAGTTCAAGTATATTAAGTTAAGTATATTAAGTTATTAAGTTCAAGTATATTATAACTCGTTGATCACTCAATTAATTAAAAATGTAATGTTAGATCCGAGATATTGTGGCACCATAGAGACGGACTATTTTAGTAACCGAAATCAAACAATTCTTACCATCACAGAAGAAACTGAACTAGAGATGGAACACTTCGAAGCAGTGTCTTTAACGTTAATGAGTGGAAACAAATATATCAATGTGTCCAATCCAAACTGCAAAGTAACAATTTGCCACCAAGTTCCGGAAGAAAGTGCAGAATGCATGCACTTTTACCATGAAGGATTCAACAATAGCTACGTGACGGTGAGTTATCATGAAGGGTCAAGTTTAAATTTTTTTTAAACTTTGCAAATTGTTACCATTAGGATCATACCTACGTGATAACGTCGATTAGTTGCGGATGCCTGGTAACCGTGCATACTAAATTTACCAGATATGTAAATATGTACATTTTTGCAATACTAATTTTAGAACCTGACGTCACCAAGCAGGGCGTGCTCGTTGCCGACGCCCACCAAGGAAGTCAGCTCATGGCCAACACGTGACACAAAATTAGCGGAGGAATGTCCTCCTCGCCAGATGGCTGGCGACACTTGCGCCATCCTGTTTCAAGAATATGGCTGTGAATCGTGTTTATACGACGGGATCCATCTAACGGCAACTGGACCTGAATCCACGTTTAAAACTAGGAACCATGCTGTAATTAGATCCATCGTTGTGGCCGACAGATGCAGTGTGAGAGGAGCGACGTCTAATCACCATGTCGATTTCGACAAGACGACGGCAAATGTTCCAGAAGTAGGTTGGACATCGAACATCGGAATTTTAAATTAACATAGCTTCAGTAGCCGCGGATGCAGTGGGGAAATTAACATCGTAGGATAGAGGAGGGAAGGGTTTATATAAACATGGCAAGATGATTGGAACATCTAATAACCGTGGGAACATTATCCCTCTGTCCCCACGCTTCCGCGGTCACTGCATATCTTCTAAATACATTCACTTTGTAAATGAAATTTTCTATTTAGTTTGTGTACAAAGAGGACGATGACAATTATCCAACAGCTTTGACATTCATCTCTTTCGATTGCACTTGTAAACCTAAACCTGATGATGGGTTGTCAGGTATGTCGTATTTTTGATGTTGGAAATTCGCATAAATATTTCAAGTATTTTTTATCGTATTAATGTAGTTGGGACGATCTCCGGAATCTCAGTTGCATCTGTCGTTTTGCTATTGGGCTCCCTAATTGCTGGATATTTATTGAAGAGAAAGAATCGAAAGGTTAAATTTACCGAGGCAGAAACTGAAGAGCTCAAATTGGAACTTTTCGGGGAACCTGACGCTATTCCAGTGATATCCGTTGGAGAAAATGACCCGTCAAGTGGTGGAAACTTGATGAATGGAGATTATTCCGTGAAGAGGCAGAATATTGAAGGTACATAACCATGATAAAATAAGTATATTATTGCATATTAGCTCTGTGGTCAGCGATCAAAATTTGAAATTTGGCCACTAGATTCGTTGATATATTTTATTTAGATAGCTACTGCTTCTTTCGTATCTCTGTGCATTTATTCAAGTTTGTATTAAATATTTTCTCTATAAAACCGCAAATAAACTTTTGTAATCAATTTTTTTTTAGTTTTGAAGGACTGCCTGTTAGGAAAAGGAAATTACGGTGTCGTCCTTAAAGGAAATCTTATCTCTGAAGTTGATAACAGTCGAGTTGTCTGCGCTATAAAAACCGTAGATGAGAGAACTGCTCGCATTGACGATTTAAAACTCCTCGTAAACGAAATACGGATTATGTCAGCAGTTGGTCACCATCCCAATGCCGTTTCTTTTCTTGGATTCCATTGCAATTTTCATCCCTCAAAATGTAACTAATTTATTTTAAATTTTAAGCTAATATCCTAAATATGAAGTATTATAACTGCGATAAATGAATTTAGGGGAATTTTTATGCTTGATGGAAATCTGTGTTGGCAATTTGCACGATCATCTATGTCGAGGGAAGCAGAACGCGGGAAGATCCACTATTGATGTCACTCTGCAGAAGGCTGGTTATGTCCTTTATGCAGATAACAGTGATGTCGGGGATCAAAGGTAATGCAAGTTTCTTTGTAGCTTACAAAACTCCTGTTTATTATTATGACTCACAGCGCTGAGAAAAGTCCAAGTGAGACAATGTGCGTAACGCTGGCGGACATGAAAAAGTGGTCGGCGCACATTGCGGATGGAATGGAATATTTGACAACGAAAAAAGTAATGTTTGATTTGATTCATTGTTTTTCTTGCGGTTATCATTTTGTTGTTAAATATTGTAGCTCCTTCACGTCGACCTGGCGACTCGAAATGTTTTACTATCGGAAGATCTGACGGCAAAAATTAGTGATTTTGGCTTATCCAAAAAATTGTATGATTCCCTCTACTATAAAAAAGCACATGGCGCAAATGTTAGTGAAGTAGTATTTTTAAAATTTTATATGTATCTAAAACGTGGTATTGTATTTCATAATGTTTATATTTTGACCTAGATTTGGGTGCCTGTAAGTTGTTGTATTTACATATTTAGAAAAATTGACAAAAACGTAACGTTTTTTAAAATGATTAAATATGTCCTTGTTAGATGAAATGGAGTGCGTTTGAGTCATTGATGAGTCTAAAATTCTCAACCGAGTCTGACATCTGGTCGTACGGTGTGACAATTTGGGAAATTTTTAGCTTAGGAGATGAACCATATCCGGACCTGGAAGATATGCTCGACATGATTCGTTTCCTTAATAGCGGACAAAGACTTCCGTGTCCGAAATCGTGTGACGCTGAGACGTAAGACTTTAAATCATTAATTGTGGTAGTGAAGTAAAAAAAAATAACAAGTTGAGGTTTGCATTTTTTATTAATTTCAGGTGCAATTTAATGCAACAGTGCTGGGAGATTGACATAACGAAGCGTCCTACTTTCAATGACTTGAGTAAATTCTTTACACTGTGATTCCAACTTGAAAGGCTACAGCAATTGTCTGAGAAATTAAGCATACCATAGATTTTTAATGAATAAGAAATATTTTGGAAGAACAATGAATGTGTATTATATTATATTTATAAATATAGATACGTATTGCTCTAAATTTCTCTACAGGCTCGAAAACGTTATATACTGTTATAAAAAATATAGAATGCAATACAGGAAGAACAATCAGTAAAGAAGGCGATTACCATTTTACAATCATATCGGGCAATGGTACATACAAAATCTCGTTGTTTCTAAAATGCCTTTGATGACATTACAAGTGTACAATTTCATTAGAAAAAGTATTTATAAATGATATCACCACCAATATTTCACAAAAGTTCACTTTATGAAGAAATATTTTAAAGGATTTTTCGCTTAATACTATATCAAAGTACTTAAGTATGTATGTGTAAGTTATAACCAACGTGTACACTTTAAGTTTTAGGATTGAATGAACCTACATACATATGTATGTAGTTCACCATTGATTGATACATAAATAAGTACGTAACTTGTAAATACTAAATAACTGATAATCAGTAATATGTAAATGTATGAATGTAAATGTATGAAAATATAACTATTTTGTACGTGTGATCGTATCTTTGGCAATTATTTCAAATTTAATTGGAATCTTATTATCCCGAATGAAGGGTTTCAAATTTAATTGGAATCTTATTATCCCGAATGAAGGGATCCATCCATTTCCATGTTTCTTCTTTAAACTAGAAATTCCAGAAAGAAAATTGACCTTGAAAACAACTTTGAAACTTTGATTGGATTTCAATAAAACTTACCTTCATGCACTTAATAGTTGCAGATACATTCTTCACTTTTTTCATTAGCAAAAGACACTGTTTCATGCGTTCAATATGAAGCACAAGGAGATCTACCTCTATTCCCATTGGGACAATTTCCATGGTACAATTCTTCAGACCACCTGAGGAAATTAAACAAAAAGATTATATGTAAAAATATGCATATATGTGCAAAATTAGTCACAAAACTCATTATTGTACCCTCTTCGCATATTTCGCAAATTAAGTATAATTTGCGTTATTCTTATAGCTTATAGCGAATTCCCTCAAGACATAATTTTTTTGTACTTCGCAAATTTTTTAAATATTTAATGCTAAATAATGCTAAATAAGACGTTGTAATGTTGTAATGTTACTTATAAATACATACATACGTGCAAACAATTCCTCGCAAAGCCCGACCCATTCGACAGCAGTTCCTAATCTGTCTTCCATTCCATTGTTTAAAAGCCGAATTGATAAAGTCTCCAAATTTGTGAACACTTGGCCTAAACCAATGATTGATTTAGGGTCCCGTACATCCGTTAGATGGAGATTTTTCACCCCAGTAAATAAATTCTTCGACCTCATCGCATTTTGTAACAAGTCGTCCATATTGGTAGAAGATAAATATGCGCTAGAAAGCTTCAAAGTCTCCAATGCGGGGAGTCTCGCTGTGCAAATATCTTGCAATGCATCACCACAAGTAAAACCATCCACCAAATGGTTTTCAAACATTTTAAGACTCTTCATTTTTGGGATCTTGAAAGCAATCCGTTCTATATCGTAATCCTCATCGTCTTCATCGGAAAGTTCGATCCCGACATCGTCGTCCCAGTTGTCGTCTTCAAAGTCGAGTTCGTGATTGTTCGCTACGTTGTCTTCGTGATCACTGTCGTCATTCCAGTCGTCGTCGTCGCCCCAGTTAATGTTGTCTTGAACGTCATGCAGATCAAAATTATTCGCAATGACTAAAACTCGTAGATGATTTTTCACATGGTCCAACATTTCGTTAAGGCCGTTGGTACTTCCGCAATTTGAGATATCTTTCAATTTCATGCGACTCATGTCCACTTGAATCCATTTAACTGTTCCACGCCGACTTAGATTTGGATATCTTTTGCCATGATAAAAGAAACGTGTCAAGTTGGGAGCTGAATTAATAATCATTTGTGTCATCTTCAAGAATTGTGCTGTCGGGTCAACGATTCTTATTGAGGTCAACTTCGGCTTGACCCGAAGTGGTATCATACTTTGGGAAGGCATGTATTCATCATGCAATCCCCGCGGACGGAAATAAAGTTCAACCTTTTTCAAATTTGGGCAGCAGTTTTGCAATATTTCGTACAAAGTTGGGACGAAGTCTGCCTCGACGAAGGTGATTGTTACTTCTTCGATAATCTGAGAAAATTTGTCGCAAACGTGAAGTAATCGAGATGCAGCGGTAGAACTTCTTTGCGAAGGTGAATGTAAAGCTGGCTTTTGACACCCATAGTCTATTATACATTTTGCAAGTTTGGGTTCCATTTTGACGCAAAAGGTTTGAAATGGGACAGCATCACAGCAATTTGACGGCTTCTTTGATTCAGATCGCTTTGTCAATCGAAGACTTAATTTTGGTTGGGGGAGAGACAGTATTATTTCATTCCATAAATTACAAACTAGGCGCAAATTTTTTGTAGAAAGAGATTCGTTTTGAAATATTGTTTGGAGAATCTAGCAAAACACAAATAGTGGGATTACTTATTTCTTGTTAAATTAAGTTCTAAATTTTATGCGACTACTTACAATGGGATTTTGCAAAGCTTGCTGTTCCGGAGACGGTGTTTCCATGCTTGATTTTTATTCGAGATTCTGAAAAATTCGAGATTAAAAGATTTTAAAAGTTTTCAAATAGCTTCTTTATTGCATTCTTAACATCATTCGTGATATTTGTTAAAGAGGTAGTTATGTAAAATTATTTATGTGGGTGTTATATCAGTCTCTCAGCCAAAATAAAGATTATCAACAATTTATTTTATGGAAAAAAGTGTAAAACTTACCAATTGGATCGAATGGGACACAGAATTTCTATCAAACAAAGTTGCAATGAGTAGCGATTTATTGCTATTTATTAATTTCTTCAGATGAGCTCAGAAATTAAATAGGTGGCACGTGTTTAATAATATAAAATTCACGCGATTTACAATTTTACACGTGATTTATTATGTGAAAAAATGTGATATTTCATGTCTTTAGATTTAGATTTAGTGAGTGTGATGTGACAGTGGATCGCGGTGATTGTTATGTAAATTGAATGATGGAATCATTACCCCCGGTCTTTGTTCTCATCAGTCATCCGTAGGTTTCCATACACGTTCAGAAATGAATCATGCAAAATTTATTGTATTTAATTTTAGTAACAGAGGACATTACTAAATATGGTTGAATTAAATGCTGTAATGAAATGGATTCACACATCCACAGAGCCCGACGTTCTGAATAAGTAGATAATATAATTTCAACGATACGATTTACATTACACAAAAATAATAAATATGTCTTGCATGCAATATACATATTTCTCTACGAATATGTACATATATACATGGTTTTGCAAGTACCAAAACAACGATCTGACCGTTTTATTGTTTTCAATGCATGATACATATTATCTAGACGAAGATTTGTAATTGAATTGTACCTGGTATATGTTTCAATAGCATGGTCTCCCTCTATTATTTATTAAAATACCTGTATTGTCTCCCTTCTGGAATTTATTAATGCTGGGTTAATATTTAAGATTAATGACTGGTGTACACATACAGAGGTACATACAGGTACATCCACATCCATAATGAGGTAGGTAATTCCATTGGTGTTGCAAAACACACAAAAGTTTTGATGCAACTTGCAAGAAATACATAATATAAGTAAAGAAACATTTATTTAATTAATAACAAACTACGCTGAGAAATTTTCAATCTGGGTAGCATCGTCATATTTTTTTTGCATATGAATATGAACAATACCCGACATTCTAGAATGATTTTTTTGTTCCGTGATTTCAGATCTGAAAGATTTACCAGGGTTTAAAAAATTATCAGTTTAGTATTGAACACATTCCCAATAATTATTTATTGTACTGTACATATGGATGGCAAACCTAAAATTGTCCATAATTATGACTTAGCTAGCAGTAAGCTAAGCTTAATATTTATCTCTGTTGCTGCCAACTCCATAAACGCCACCTTCAAATTCGTTAAAGCGTATTTATTAAACTCTTTAAATTATAGATTAGATTATAAAAATTGCAATAAATCCAGAGCTCTTTTATATTAAAAATATAATAATATTTACAACATAATTGAGACGCCGCATAGTTTTATTTCTGGAAAACTTTGCTGGACATTAAAGTAACATGAAATTTGGGTATATTAGAAAAATATTGGTTAATAATGAGCTTATAACGTCATTATAACGTACGTCTTTATTACACAATTTTAATTTCTAGTTGCCACACTGATTTTAGTCGATTATTTTTAAAAGGAAACATACGTCGCTTATACATATAATCCTCAAGACTACTAGCTAAACATGGTATATTTATTTTCATCTTTTATCCATCTCAAACCTCATGAAACCCTTTGTCCTTGTATTTACCTAAAAACCCAGTAGCAATTAGAAACCCTGTATATTATGGCCAGCATGCAACCTCGACCAAAATTTGACTCCCGCGTTCGTATCCCTACCATACTAATAGTATGGGAAGGATACGAGCACGTGATGGTCGAGGTTATATGCTCACAGTATTAACACGAAAAATCCTGAAATGTTTCCAGCGTCTTATCTTTATGGCTTTCACCAGGAAATAAATTGCATGCTTGATAATTGATAATTACACAAAAAACACTCGTGTTATTATTCTACTTAGGTATACACATCCATAACTAGAGGCATATCTATACATGTGTACATAGCAATAAAATATATTTGGTTAAAAATGGCTACAGTATTTGACTAGCATAATAATTACATGTACAGTACATGGACGTATGTACATATGTACGTTGTAATACATATGTACAAACATAATTACCGATACTAAAACCTGCTAAGCATCCTATTACTTAATTCAGCACGACCGATTTGTGTCGGCATGAACTCCTCCGTCATCTGACCACTTACAGTAGCGTATGATAGCGCATTCGAAAGCTTGGTCAAAGAGGGTGGGAGCCGTCATAGTTTGAATAATGTAGGTCACGTCATTCAAGGTCAACGGTCATAGGTCACCAAAATTTCAATCCATAACCCCGCACAAATCGGGTATCATTCGAAAGGTTTTTTATATACCTACCAGAATATATAAGACACTTGGGGGCTGTGACCTCACCGTGACCTAGAATAACGGTCAAAAGCTAACTCAGGCGCCAGACGACATACAACAACATATGGTACCGCATTCGAAAGGTTAGTTTTAGGCGGTGAGAGTGGTCATAGTTTGAGTAGTGTAGGTCACGCCATTCAAACATTCAAGGTCAAAGGTCACAGGTCACCAAAATTTCAACCGATGTCACCCATCAAATGGGGTGTTATTCGAAAGGTTTTATAAAGACCTTCTAGAATATATAAGACACTTGGGGTCTGTGACCTCACCGTGACCAGTAGACCCTGGGAAGTATTTAATATATGACGGATTTTTTGCTTTTCCACGCCCCGTACTGGGAGGCACAGGCCCCGTCCTTGGACGGGCTTTTACTCTAGTATGTACGTAAATTACACGAGGAGTTTTGTTGTTGTTGAAATTTGAGAAAACATGGAAGCATCCGCGTAAAATTTCACGCAATAAAAGCTAATGATGAAGATACATCCGATAGAAACTTGCGGCGGGGCAAAAAGGTTAATGTGAGAACATTGAATGAACCAGTATCATTACCGCAGTCATAATAATTACATAAGTAGCTTTACATTACTCTTAAATATAAAGTATCGTTAATTACATACATACGTCTGTTTGTCTGTACATAGTTTAAGTACAATGTCTTATTTTTTGATGGGGGCGTGTATAACAACATCAATTCTAAATTTCCTGTACCAAAAAATCAAAATAATCCAGGAATCATTGCCCTTCGAGTGGAAGGATAACTATGCCCAAATGTTGACTTGTACCAATTATGGGTAAAATTAGCCCTTAAGCCAAGAAAGATTGTGCAGTAGATGGCAAACATGACCTATATTTATCATTTAAGGAGGAACATTAGATATTTTTGTATTGAAATATTGTGCGATTTATTTACCTGGACAGAACCAAACGAGGTCATCAACGCAGTACCCCACCATTTTAGCAGCTCTCCTAAATAATTTGGACACGAAACAATCTCAAATAGCCCCCCACGCGGAATCTGGTACCCTTTTCCTTCATTGCGAAGTTGTGTTAGGGCAAAATCGTGGCGCCAATTAATCCATCCTCCCAACAGCCCGATGGGAATTCCTGCGACAAATTGGCAAAATTAGGCACATTAAAAATTACTTGAGATGAATTCAGTCTCTATTACTCACCTATGACAGCTGTCATGGAGAACGATTCCAACTGTAAAATGTTGACCATGTGATGCGTCTCAACAAAAATGTGAATTACGGTCATGCCAAAAATACTGCAAAGGAACCAAACCGGTGTGGGAGTGGCATTTCTGGAGATTTGAATCGGATATAAAACCGTCCTAAAATTGCATATATAAATTTTAGTAATCAACAGGTTAACATTTTTCGTGATAATATTTATTACCGGTAGAAGCAATGCACATAGAACAGAATAAATACGGACAAATTCGCAAAATTGTACATATACTTGGCCGGACTATATAGTATGACGACCCAAGGAATCACTATGGTGGGCAAGTGGCCAAACTGTTAATTTAAAAATTTTCATTAAAAACCCGTAAATTTCCAGTATTTCGTTAAATTAAAAAAAATTCACCATCCAAGTGAATCTCGCGTTGATCGGGTAGCACCAAATTAAGGATAACGGCTTCGTCACCTCCCACGCACTCTTGCCGTAAGGTGCACTCCCTACTAATCCGTGCCATCCGATTATGGCAAAAATAACGACGACTATTCCAACGTTGAAGACGCCAACCAGTTGGGCGTCAGTTTCGCACAAGGGGATCGTGTAAATTAGCGAGAGTGGAGTTTCATCGAGTGATCGGCTCATACTTACGGAGGATAAGTTCTCATGTAGAAATCTGAATTTGGAATAAGCTTCTTTCCCTGTGAGAGTGTCGGTTTATCTAAACACAGATTGGGCCAGGGTTCGCAACACGATGCTTTTTGTGTGATAAGGTTTATTTCTGCTATAGAATTGAGAGCATATGTACCTTTTTACATAGCTCGAATGTTATCGTTCTCCGGAGCACATGCGTACATACATATTTGTATTTATTGTCAGTACCTCTAGTGATCCCATCCATATTATTGTCCATGCCCATTTCGCCGCCAAAAAGGTCGACCATCGACTTTTTTTCAGACCATCTACCAATCATCGACCAAAATCAATGAATGGTCGAGCGACCACGCCGACCATTGCCACCACGACAAAAGGTCTCCGATCAATGATTGAACTGGGGGAAATCATTTTAGAATTCGAATTTTTGACGGTTTGCATCTTCTAGCCAGTGTGTTTCTAGGCAAAGGTGTCTAAAAGTGTTAAAACAGGGACAAGTTACTACATATGTCTTAAGTTGTCCCACTGTTGTCCCATTTACCACTTTTGGACACTGCTCATTTCTACTACTTTTAGATTTGCACACCTTCGGACGGCAAAGGCGAAACACTGCTTTTAACCTAAAAGCTTATAAAACTGTAAAACGTAGTTTCTTAATAGCTAACGTCCTTTAGAAACCCTGAATTACATATTGTAGTAAGTAAATGGTTATTTATTACGAAGTTGCAATTGGTGGGAATTCCCGCATGAAATTGTGTTCATTCAGAAAATAGCAAGACGAGCAGTAACGATGCACAATCTTTACCAGAAATCGTAAAGCCATGCAATCTTATTGCTTGTACAGTCTTTTTACTTTGGGTTGCGACAGAGTACGTATATTTACATACAAATATGTACGCACTTCAAAATATGCCATAATAAAACTTACATAATATTTATTTGGGTGCCTAAATATTTCAGCAACCTTGAGAATCTTGTGCTAATAAGCAGTTATAGGAAAGTGGACTCTATGACCTAAGTATCATATCAAAATTGTCAAACAAGGAAAAGTGTTTTTATTACATAATTGCATAATTAGTTCGAAATAATCGCGCATAATTAAACCAAGTACATAAGTTGATCTACACGAATACTGCATGCATATATGAAAATATAGTTGTAAAAGAATTTGTGGGATTTCGCTTATGATCACTTTGCATAGTTTTTTAAGTTAGTTTTATATAATGCTAAATTGTAGCGCGAGTTATTTTATAAAACACACACATTGCATAATTTAGTAATTTAAGAACTATAACATTTAAGAACATATGCAAATATATCTAATTGAGTATTCCCTCATAAGCATTGAATACCTTCTTTGGGAGCGTTACTGAATCTATATTTTTGATTATCCTGCAAGTTCAAGGCCCTCTCGCCACCCACCTTCCACTATAAAGTTTGTAGCGAGCCTTACTGCATCCCATAATTTTCATGATAATAATTCATACTATGAATACATAAAGAACGTCCGGGAATGAATGGGAATGGTCTGAAAATGTGGTCATAAAATCACAATGAGTTATCGGAATTTTAAACTTTTTGCATATGTATAATACCAAATACGTACCTACATAATTTAATTAATAGCTAAGGCCGCCACACCCCCGTTGGCGACTAGTTCGATTTTCTTGCGAAGATTTTTCATTAAATTTTTTCCCGAAGTTTTTGCCACTTCCGAGGTGATTTTCTTCCATCGTCCTTTGAATTTTCGAAAGGTGTCAGGCACATCTTGAAGCCGGGAGTATACTGACTTAGAACGTGCCCAGAATTTTTCGATTGGGCGGAGTTGGGGTACATTAGGTGGGTTGATATCTTTTGGTACGAAATCAATATTTTTCTTTCTGAGGTACTCGGTCACTTTCTTTGCATAGTGACAAGTGGCGAGGTCAGGCCAAAACAAAACTTTATCATTTTTGTGAAACCTATTAATAAATGCTTCCAATCCAGCCTTGACGCAATTTTTCAGATAAATATCTTGATTGATATTCCCTTCGAGAACTACCGGGTCTGATACATGTCCGTGACTGGAGATGCATTGCCAAATGCAATATTTCTTTGGAAATTTGTCTTTTTTTCGTACTTTTTCTTCATAAGCCACTTCAGAGGGATCCGAGCTATGAAAAAAATGACGCCCTGGAAGATTTGAAGGGTCAACCGGAACATACGTTTCGTCATCCAGGATCACTACTTTTCCACGCATTTTCTTCAACAATTTTTGACAGCAATCCTTGATCCGACTTTCTTGTACGGGCTTGTAATTTGGTGCAGGTTTTTTGGTCCTTGCTTTGATTCCTAATTTATGGACCTTAATTTCCCCCAGGTAGCTTTTGGAAATTTTGACTTTCCTGGCAGCTACAGCTACTGACGTTGATGGCTTGGTTTTGAAAATTTTTTCAATTCTATTTTTCACTCGAGTGGTCGCTAGCTTCGCCGGACGACCAGCTGGCTTCTTGAATTGCACATTTTCGGAATCCTTGAACTTTTTTATGTAGGAATACACATTTGAACTTGGAATTCCTTCCTGCTTAAAAAAGTTCCAGGTCACCTTGGAGTCTCGGTTGGCTGTCGTGTTGTAGAACTCCATCACTCGTTTTGCTAACAGCTCCCTTTCAAACAAGCTTCTTCTACCCTTATCCATTTTTGAAATTTAAGAGTGATATACCAAATTGACCCTAATGAAGTGGGCTTTCAGAAATTTAAATTATTATAGTTCGCGGGTTTATTGATTTGTCAATATACTCGCTAGAGCGCGCATTCCCATTCATTCCCGGACGTTCTTTACTATAGTGTATTCACTTATATGTATATATACATATAAGTATATGCAGCCGGATAGGTTATATAAAGTCCAGCATTTCACTCCGGAAACTTGTCGGATTTCAATGAATATTCCCATATTATTGCAAATAGTATTTACAAACATTATCTACTTAATTGATCAGTTAAAATTAACTTCAGCTAATTTATAATGATTAATTTCTCCCAGTATTTCTGACAACGCATTTTTATTAGCCGCCCAAGAGTCCCAACTATCTGAAAGACCGTCTCCGGGGTCGATTGCCAGCGAGACAAATGTCCATCTCGTATTCGGCCGCATTATCATGTTCATAACACCATCCAAACTTTGAGGCTGAAATTTCATACAAAACCTTAATAAGAAACTGTGTAAACCATACAGAAATTAATTAAACTTTTTAAAAGCACAACTATTTATGTACCTCTGCATGCCCCAGATTAAACACTTGCGTAAGAACGCCGGATTGTGTGGGTGTTTTTTTAATCGCATTTAACGGATTAAACAAGTTAAGACCTCCCAAGTTCAACTGCATGCCTGCGGAATAATTAACAAAGTAATTCTGTGAGCAATTTCATGATGCAATTGATTGAATCTAAAGATACAATACTTCAATATTGATTAAATTAATTGTGTATACAAAACCATGTAAATTTATATATTGAAGGTTTTCACGACCTTCGTAACTGTGAATTCGTAAAAAAATATGCGTAAATTTACGTCATTTACGACGGGTTGACGTGAAAGACCCTTCGTAAAAAATATTTCGTAAAAATTATTTTAAATTTTTCCTTGCCTAATATCATCGGTAACTATGGTGTTCGAAATATCATGATTTTTTATGCTTGCAAAAGTTTTTTACGAACGAAAAAGATGCCTCAACCTTGCGTATATTTACGAAGCTTAGTAAGCATGGAATTTTCGTAGATGTCGTAAATTTACGCTATTTACGACGACAGTTACGAAGGTGACGTGAAAACCCTCATTGATTTTACTCGGTAAACGTATGGAAGTCTGGATAGTGTAGTGTACCCAGAGCATAGCTTTTATCAACTATCTACTTTGATATAGTAAACTTACTTTCAATGTGCTGCTTCGCTTTCTCTAAATTCTCTTCATTTTTGGGAACGCTGGATTCGAACAACTTCTCAAAAGTTGACCCATATCCGATTATGTTGAAAGTGCTATTAGGTGGCAAATGTGACAAAACTTCCTTTAAAATGAATATGAATAATAATATTTATTTACGTATGTAGATGGATTTCCATGCTTTTACTTGTAGAGAAAAATTACCTTCAAAATTTCCTTGCTTAAATTAAATGTCTGCCGAGTTGTACATCCTGCGCGTTGGTGGATGAATATGAATTCAAACTTGCACTCATTTTTAAGGTCTAGAAATTGTTTAATTTCAGTGGATGATTTCATTTTAATATACGATGCAGAAATTTTTGTACCGTGCAGTATTTCTCTTTTCGTGTATGCAAACAAATACGTTAAGCTTCTCTGGTTATGGATATTGTATTGCGAACGTTTAGTTAAAAGATGAGTCATATCATATGCAAAGTACAGTGTGAGATTGTCTTTGTTATCATCAACTTCATTTCAGCATGGAAGTACAGTATACAGTACAATGCTATTTGTAAGGCATATAAATTGCCATCCGCTCTTCTCCAGATATGTACAGATGATTCAATAGATGTGTAAGTCTACCACATTGAATAAGTTACAAGTATTATTCGGATTCGGAGTATACTCATACATATGTACATAAGTGGTTTCATATTGACATAATATTTAACATGTATGTATGTATGTAAGCATCTAATAAATGTACGCAAGGTTGCAATTGATGTACATATGTACATACTTATCAGAATAAGTGCATAACATTTAACTGTGGGCACACCCTTGTGTGCCCACGTGTGTAGGGTGTATGAAAATGTCAATTACGAAGCATCACCATACGCACGTTCGTATGCATGGTGAAAATTTATGTAAGATATAATAAAAAGAATAATGTTTTGTGTAGAATCATCAGTGTTAGGCTGCGAAATAATTTAAACTCATCAAACCCAAATTTTATGGACTGAATATGTATTTATGGACTGACGTCAAATATTTTCAGAATAATCATTTAGTATTTAGAGTCATACAGCTTAATTCAAGAAAATCTAAGATGCTTGACCCAAGAATCATATGAAAAATAATCTTCAAACTGCAAAATACTCTAAATATTATTGGAAAACTCTTCAAATTATATTTTGTGACTTTCTCCCATATGGGAGAAAGTCATCCGGGTTTGACTAGCAAGTCAAACCCGGGACCTTATGCTTCATAAAAGTAGGGTGGTAGCAAGGCCCCTTAATGTATTCTGGTGAGGCAATGAATTTCTTGATTTGAGGAATCTCCTCAAAATTCGCCTTCAATTTCAGCAGACCGGGATATGGCTTAAGGAACTCAGGATCGTATAGAGAATACCCGTGCAGAACCTCATACAGCATGAAATCAACGTAGGAAATCTAGAGAAATTATTTACCGTTTTATTAAATATTTACACAAAATCATGAATTATTTTGCATTACATAACAATAATTTTTGTCATTAAATTACCTGGTCGCCAAGAATCCACTTCTTATTTCCCAAGAATGTATGGACCAGGTCTAATTTTGCGGGGGCCCGTGCCTTCAACAGGTCAATGAAGGTGTCCTAAAATGAAACAATAAAAAATTTCCATATTTGCATATGCGAAATTAATTTTTGCAACGTGCACTTGGCAAATGTTTATTCTCACGTTGTCGAACTTGCATCGCCAAATCAAATAGTACCAGACATCCCAAAGTACACCTTCCACCATCTCAGCGTTGGCCAAAGTGACCTCATCCTTCGGCATAAGGGCTCCGCCTCCCTGCTTTCTCGCGATGTACTTTAACACTGCTCGGGACTCGGTGAGCTTAACGGTGCCATCTTTCCAGTACGGGAGCTAAAACATGACACAATAGTAGCATTATTAGCAAAATTTGCACACAAAAATGTGCAAATAATGAAATTTGACGTAAATTACGTTGGGAAAGTCCAATCCCAAATTGCCTTTTTCTCCGCCATACTCCGTCAACCCTTCTGGCGTGAGAGGGTACCGCTTGTCGACATAATCAACGCCAAGATAAGCAAGGGCGAACTTTATGGGGTGGGCGATCTAGGCAAAAATAATTAATGTAGAATTGGTTGGGGACGAATATTTGCAAAAATTATGATGTCCCGAACATGTAATTTGTAGCAGCTTACCCCTCTGAGGTCGTGATAGCCAAAAACCGGTTTCGACATGGTGTCACGGGAATATTGAATTTGACAAGTTGATTCAACGGTGGAAATTTCCTAGTACAGATAAAAACAGCCGGTTGAAGCCGAAGTGGAAATGGGAATGAAACGAGAGAACGCGAACTTGAGAACAAACACTCGAAAGTCAAAAGCAAAAACACCGAGTGGCCTGGATACGACATTGACAAGGTTGTCAATGGGTTCGTTTCGTGCGTGTGTGAATCGCATTTGAGTTTGAACTTATGCATAAGCAAGTAGAATATGAATTGATTTTGTAACGAGGGGTGTGTGTGTGTGATAATGATAATGGCGTTCATTTGCTAATACATGGAACCAATTCATTATCATGAATTGCTGTAGATAGCTCAACAGCTTATAGATATGTAGATATGTTGTGTGCATGTTTATAATATTTGTATGTGCACGACCAATGTAATAATTTGGATTGTCATTACAAATGTTTAATAGTGCATGTATTGTACATAGACAATTAGGAATAGGCATGTGCATACTGTGGTGCAACTCATTTCCATACTTTGACTCATTGGCGAGAGACTTTTCTCGACATGGAAAGCCCATATCTCCGAAAATGGGCAGAGATTTATGCAATTGAGGTGATCCGGAACAAAAATTTCAATATAGTTTCTCAGTGTATTAAACTTGCTACCATTGGTATTCAAATTATACCGGATCGTAAAAATTTGCTGTCGATATGGTAAAACTTTAATCCGAACTATTTTAACATTAACGCCCACTTTCAAACTCCCTACCAGAATACCCTCGTATGAGACTAATGCATGCATGAAATACTAATATCTATACTAGAGGTGAAATGGATTACCAAAACGAAAAATCCATCTAATCCAAAATCCATTTGGATTTATCCAATCCATCCAATCCGTTTTTAGTTTTGTCCTAAAAAATCCATCCAATCCATAATCCATTTGGATTTATCCAATCCATCCAATCCATTCGAAATTTTGTATAAAAAATATCCAATCCAATCCATAACTTTCAAACCATTAAAAATCCAATCCAATTCAACCCAAAAACAAAAGATCTATATTATCCAGCACTAGTTTTAAATTAAACCAATAGAATCCAGTGTAAAAACATGGATATAATATTTGCAAAATCAGTAAAACTATATTTTTAAAAAAACTACCATGATATACACACCTATTGTTAAATTTCGTTATATTTTTAATATAACAAAACTAGTTTATACGACCGCCAATCGACAGGCAAAAACTAGATGCCAACATTAGTGAATTTGGCTCTCCTTTCAAATGCCAATATGTTACCGACCAAACCAGCAATACACCCGCCTGCTTTAAGTTAAAAATATACGTAGATAAATACACAGATTTTAGAATATTTAGAATGACATAACGTCCTGGTTATGATTTCTATACAGAAAGTCAGTGAAAATTCATAATTTTTCCACAAACGAAAATCAATCCAATCCAGATTTCGGATTATCCAATCCAATCCAATCCATAGTTTTTCCAGAACCAAAAATCCATCCAATCCAATCCAGATCTCTGATTATCCAATCCAATCCATATCCATGGATTGGATTGGATTTCAAATGGATTGGATAAAATGGATATCCATTTCACCTCTAATCTATACTTATGCACAGCGTAGCTGCATATTACTTTCTATGTGATGCATGCATTCATATATACCCCTCAATTTAAAAGAAAGATACAGTGATGGTCACGAAACTTTACCCCGTCCAGTCTCGAATTCCCGCACGCACAACGACAGGCTGAATCCCGCAAAATCTGTTAAAAAAGAAGGGGTCCGTTTTGGCAATCTGGTGACCGCAGTTTGTGATCTTTGACCTCAAACTTGGCAAACACATTGCTAAGGCCCACACACATTTTGACCTAGGTCAAAATGTCCAAAATGTAGGTCAAAATGGTTAAAAACCGTCCTGGGGAATGTGATTACCAAGTTTGGGATCACAAACTGAGGTCACCAGATTGCCAAAGCGGACCCCTTTTTTAACGGATTGTGCGGGATTCATCCTGTCGTTGTGCGTACTGGAATTTGAGACTGGACGGGGTAAAGTTTCGTGACCATCACTGTACACAAATTTTTTTATTGTACCAATCACTGTGCGTACATAGATTCCAAAAAACATGTTTTTAAAATTTCAAATTTTTAATGTAGCAATGCGACACAACTTTATTAATAGGCATGCATTGGGTTTACTGTATGTACATATGTAAGTAATCGCATATCTGTATTCACGTATTTTGTGTATTTACCATAATTCTTTGGACGTCGCAGTTAGATTTCTTCTGCCGAATCACTCTAATGACTTTGTCAGCCTTCTTGTTCCACCAAAAAGTGATCACCTCCATCATAAAAACAAGCAGGGTGAGCCCCAAACAACCAGCAAGAACGTAAAAAGCTCCAGAGATATGTTTCAGCGTTAGGTCATCGTTTCCTTCCGTTTTTGATGTCGGTGTCAACTTTTCAGTATGATTCGTTTCCAGCCACCAAGCTCGCTTTGGCAGATACACGTTGTCATGCAGGTCGAAGATTTTCCACACTTCGGCAAAATGAAATGATCTCGTCAATGCTACCATTCGATCGAAGCCCTCCCTGAAAATTGATCCCCCTGGGAGAACCAAACCTACAAAAATCTGTAGAACAAAAAAATGTTAGGTTTCTATAAAATTGTGCCGTTTGACATTATGAGGGATTTCATGTCAAATTTGTAACCACGTAACTGCGTTAGGTTTTCAAAGTTACATAGTTTTAACATGAGTTACATAACTTTGTAAGCATATTTTTTAAATGTCTCGTATGCGTAACTCTGATTTTAACTGAACATGTAAATATTAAACTGTCGAATTACTTAGGAACTTCTGTCTCGAACTAAAAACATGCTTTTGAAGTGCGTCTATAAGTTTCGTAAAAGTTCGTAAGTCAATTTTCCTTATAGAAACGGGCGTAAAAGTTCGGAAGCTTACAAAACTTACGCAATTACGAGGGTTACAAATGAGTTATGCATAATTACGTCATAAGTACTCTCTCTGGCCCGGATTAACTTTCTTGCTTCCGATGAAGTGAAGTTTTTCATTTTTATGTACTCCATTGAATTCGTGTAAGCTATGCAAGCATATCTTGTCTGGCTGAGGATACGCTCCACACATTGCAACGTATCACGAGGAATGATGTCCATTTTCTTGGTTATTTTTACATAAACGTGATGTTTGGATCCTTTGAACATGTCGAGGGCAGAATCGCCGTCCTTGACGAAACCAATGCTAAAGTTGGAATACGCTAAGTCATGATACGTTTGTGGAAGTGACTCGTACAGTGGGAACGCGAGAAATCCGACCATTTTGGACCTTTTTAAGTAAAAAGAGTTAGTTTGGTTTTTTCCTTATTATTTATTTACATATATCTTCACCGTCTCTAACCCATAGAGTTGGATATTTAGGTAGAAGGATTGACTCGAAAAAAACATGGCCAAATTTGAAGGAGGAAGTATGGATAATCCATAAGGCGTTAAAACTTTTCCGTTGTGGAAATTTAATAAAAATTTCGAAGCTTGAAGTTAATAACAATCTTTAGTTTGTTTTTACTTTGTTTTAATTGTTTTAGAGAAAACAAAGGTTGTTTTAAAAGGTTAAAAAATATAGAAACAATTCACCACGGGGTTTGAACGTTCCTGACTTTCAAATTCTTCTTTTTAAAGTTGAGGTTGGCACAGTTAAATTCCGTCTCAATGTACCTCAAACTGTGTCCGGCTTTACAAGTAAATCCGTCCACCTAAATATCCAACTCTGTGCTCTAACCTGTAGATTGTAGTGACTATCAGTGTAAAAAAGAGCCAAAATGCTACAAAAATTTGAAATGCTCCAAATTTTGGTATGGTGGAGCCTTGATCCAGGTAGCTCGTAAGGACGAAAAATGTATGGTTAGTCGAAGCTACATTTTCCTGTTCTTTAGCGATGCCACGATCACCAGGCTCTTTCACGTCAAAATGATAAATGTAAAACCATGAAATAAAGCTAAAAGTCAGAATCACGATGACAGTAGCGAACCCAATACAAATCCAGGACAAGGTGTCAAACGACCTAGATCAGAAAGGGGGGAATAAATATTACTTACATGAAAATATGCATAACAGTAAGTACATAAAATTTCACTGTATTTTTCTAAGAAATGACCAATTTTAACTTACCACAACAGCGCAAGTGGACTAAAGATTCTAACTCCAAACGTTGTGAGAATGGTGAGATCATTCTTATCAAAGAAAGAACTAGTGAAAGCGATGAGATGAACTATGGAAAGACACATCATCAGTAAATTGTTTTAACATTGTCCAGATTTTTTGTCTATTTTTTGTCCGTATTTTGGCATCGATATATTGGTTTGTCCTCATTAAGCCCTGAACCCGTCGCTGTTCGTGTAAAAATTTGCCGGTTGAGAAACCAATCAGAAACATATTTACATACAGGGAAAAATGTGATACCATGTTATATGCAGTTATGGAAAAAATGCATCCAACAATTTATATTTTCAATCGGTTGGAAGGCTACAGTCAACCGACAACTTTTACAAGAACAGTGGCGATATGTATTACGTATGAATATCCTAGAATTATGTATGTCCTCCTCAGTATTTATTCCATGACATATATGTAAAATTACTTCTTTCGGGTGCAACCGCCGTGGCGAATCCAACATCCGCCCTGTCGTACAAAAGATCACCAACAACTCCTACAAAACACGTTAAAAATACATGTATTCACAAATTATACTTAAAGTATCACATTTAAATTTATGCATAAGCATATAAATTAGACAAAAGTAAAGTATATGTACCGTTCCAAGTTCCATTTGGTAATTGTTGCCCAGTCCCCTTCCCAGTGGCGATAAACCAATAATACGTAAAATTAAATCTTTTCGCAAGAAAATCATTAAATAAAGGCTTCCAAAGCCCACGCTTCGCATTGTTGACGGATAACGATGGGTCAATCTCGGCTAGCCACTGCACCGCTGGATATGCTACCCGCAACAATTTCCCATTCAAATTGCGAGTATAATCGGGAAAGAAGTCATGATTTGGTTCGGCGAGAGGATGGTCTACCAATTGAGGATTTCCATTGTTACAAAAGTAACAAACGGATTTGACATACAGCTCGCCACTGGTTTTGGAGGACAATCCCAATTTGTATTTTGTTCTACCCGGAAGTGCGTCAGTCATTAGGAGTTGGTCAAGTAAGCTCGGGCTGCGTGTGACCCATACCCATCGGTCAGAATGAATAGTAACAAACGGCATGTATGTGGGCGAAAAGGTTCTAAGAATGTCAGGAATATAATAATCATATAATTTTACGATAACTTGACTACGCCGATGATATGTACAGGGTGGTTTACTTAAATGTCTCGCTACATGGAAAATTCTTCAATGGGAAAAATTCATAAATTTCCACCAGTTACGGAAATTTTGTCTCTGAGATTTTTATTGATTATTCAACTCTAATATGACAAAACTCTTAAAATGTTGAATTTCAGAGGTAAAATTTCTGCAACTGGTGGAAATTTACGAATTTTTCCAATTGAAAAATTTCCGAGACATTTAAACCACCCTGTATGTACATTGTATATATATAAATATTAATGCTCACGTTTTAATCTGCTCCAGAAACCCTGTTTGTATACCATCATTCAGGACGATGGCCATCTTACACATAGCAGCCTTTTGGTTCTGAGTAATCTTTGCAACGCTAAAATTGGTCTTGTAACTCTGGTCAGGAAGATTATAAAATACGGCGTTGTAATACGGAATCTGGCGTAGATTTGACATCACACCAGTGACCAGGTCGTCCCAATTTTCCCCATTTTGTCGAATAAAGACAATGGAACAGTGGGGTGACCGAGTACGGGCAAGGTCAACTAGAAATCCACTCATTTCTTGGGAAGAAGAACATGCCCCAAATTTTGCAAAAAGTAGGAGAAAGATCAAGCCGAATAGATTGCGATACTTTTCCCCCATTATTTTTTTAGACAATTTTATATAAAGAAATATACGGAAAATTGGGGGTGAACCGTTAATGAAACGTTGTATGCATCACAGGATGTCAACTTGAGCACTGGATTAAATTCATGCACAAAGGGAAATGCGTGGACTGCTTTTGCAGACAGGACAGAACTGCATTTTTCAATTAGCATAGTATTCCACATGTTGTAGGCAATTGTTTATGACTGGAATGTAGTTCAATTTAATGTCAACTTTGTGCAGTGTCAACAAGGTCGTACAGGGAGGCAATTAGCGATTTGGAATTTGGAAATTTTATTGCTTTCACCACTTTTTGTTCTCTACTCCAACTCCTTGGCATGGCTCATGTATTTCCTGCTTTGTAAGTACGAACCCAATAAGTCGCTTTTGCAGGAAATGGTGAATGCTTAGGATGGTGAAAGCACTTTCGATTTCATTTCCTAATGATGAATATTACTGTTTCTACCATGTACCTTTGCTTCAGTAGGCATGAGCCAATTGATGTTGCACAATTTACCAGTGGCTCATTAAGTATATCTACAGTGTGTAACAAAATTGTAGATCCAATGACAAATTTTGTATTTCGATGCTATACTTTTTTAGATTTGAACACTTCAAGTCAGAAGTATCTACGGATAGTTTCCGTGTTGGCGATATTTAATGTCACAGACAGGTCAAAGGTCACAACTTTAATACTTGTGTGTATTGCAATAGTTCGCCGCGGTCACGATTTTAGGCTTTAAAACCTATATTTTCGAAAAATTCCTGTGGGCATTAAAAAAAACATACGCGGTCATACGATGCTTATTTTTCTTATGAGGCCTCGTAAAAAATATTAGAAAGTACCTAAACAAAAATTATCCATGGAGCTTTTTTTTACTGCTCATCTTAAATGTCAAAAAAGGTTTTGACCTTTGACCTGTCTGTGACATAAATTGCCAAAGCTGAAATAATCCGTAGATACTTTGACATTTCCATACGTTTTAAAGCTAAAAGCTATGGGATCATATCGAAATAAAAAATTTCTCATTGCATCTACAATTTTGTCACATATTGTATGTACATATATCTACATACATATGTACCAAGGGCAAGGGTATATTTGTCAGACGATGTCAATGTCAAACACACTGCTGGATTTCGTCATAATGATGCTTTCTAATTACATTCCTTGCTTTATGATGCAAGGAAGCAGCGTTTAGCAGCAGTTTGTTGAATCTTAAATGAGTAACTCATTTTGACATTTTTAATACCTGAAGCAACTAAGCAAAGTTTTTTTGCTAATAAACTGGAGACGTCAGACTTAATAGCTTATGGACTTACATACCTACCTACATATCGCAATTTTAAATCAATAATCAGGTTTTCGGGGGTAGGAATTATTTGGTAATTATATTCAGTAACGGTATTGTAATGACAACTAATTGTAAACCGATGCAGTAAAACTGCATTGTTGAGTTTCTTTTCCAAGTGCAATTCCAATTTGTCCTCTGTCCATAAGTGCAAATTATCTATATTTTTATCCCTTCAGTGCATTCGTCAGTAATAAATTAAGTATTCATTAATTTGTCAGAACAAATTTGAACAACTACGTGTCGAGTTATTTTCAAATACAATTTTAAGTCCGTTTTGCATACATATGTGAAGTAAATAGTCAGTTACATATTTAGTTATATTTTTAAGAAATATGTCAAATTTTACTCCACTGGGTTCGCAATGCTTGATTAGGTAGACCCAAATTAATTTGTAAATACTATGTACATGGCTGTATCATACGTATATATAAAGCGTCAAGAAAAATGCCCACCGCATCTCTGACAATCGTCCGCGCCGGATTTTTGTTAAATTGCTTTCCATTAAATCTATGGTAAATTACTCGTGTCACAATTTGCTGTAGGTGATGTAAATAGCTTTTGTAAGATTGGGACAACGTAAAAATATTGGCATATTTGCATATTTTATTCCCTTTCTTTCGTCATCAGGGAAGGGAGTTTTTAATATATCTGAGACTGCATAACCTAACCTAACGAACTTTTCAGCGACGTCTGAGAGCAGTTTGACAGACTGTCAGCGTCAGGAAACTGGGTGCCACTTTAGAAAATTTAATCAATTAAGTAAATGGCAGCATTTACATTAAAAAATTTAAACAAGTATAAATAATGATAGTGGTTGGGAGTTATCATGATGGAAATTAAATAGCATTTAGCACCCAACCTTTCTCTTTAAGAAAGGTCGTCAACAGAAAAATATTTGAAGCGAACACTATTACACTCGTACATATTTACATGGCTGGGTGTCCTAATACTTAAACTCCAGGAATTTGACGCAACGTGTTCTAAATAAAGAAATTTTCTAGTTGTTTCTATTTTTCCGTGTAACCTCTCCGCCCACGGTGGAACGTACATATGTAGTTGCCCAACATTGGGAAATTATTGCGAAAGGACAATCAAGATTTCATAGTCATGGGCTGGGCAATGTTTTAAATCCTCATAATCCCTAATCGTAATTTGTATAATTATGTATGTACCTCCTGGTCGTGAGCAATTACCGTTAATTTGCACACGTAAACGGATTGGGGTGTAACTATAGTTTTGATGGACACCAACAAAACAATACTAGCCCTAGACTTCAATCCCCATTTTCACAATAACAGGGAATACATCTTTCGAATATGTGCCTCACAAGGGTTGTCCTTGTTTACATGGCACACACTTCAGAATTTAGTTGCGTACATAAGTCCACTCCCACACGAATTAACTCAACCCGAATTTTTTCATGCGTAGTTTCCTGTCATGCTTGACACTTATTTACATAAATATTTATCTACTTTGTTTAAGCTACGCTTTGTCTCAAATGTAAGAGATGAAAATTGAAAATGCTCTTATTTTGTGACGTACGTGTCCTCAGTCTTGAGGGTTGGGTATATTATAGATAATTTATTGCCACATGTCTCCACAAAGTTTCATTCAAATTCGGCTTCAACTTTCTGTGATTTTAATATTTTTCCAAAATTAGTCAAATTTTACTGTCTCAAAACTAAGAGATAGGGCGTTTTTTAATTAATTTAATATTAATTCCTAATTGAATCCTGACCAATAAGCTGTTTTTAATATTTGGTGAAACCTCCCTGGATTAAAATTAACTCAAATATCCGTCGTTTCATTGAATCATTCAAATTCTGCAGAGTTTCCAATGGAATGTTTGCCCATTCTTCGTGAATTTGGCGTTCCAGTTCTTGTTTGGTCCGATACTGACGTCCGTGTGAATATACTCCACGCGAAAGTTCGGCCCACAGATTCTCCATTGGATTGAGATCGGGACTTCTTGCTAGCCAGGGCAAAGTCCGAACGTTTTTCCTCGCTAGAAAGTCCATTGTGGAGCGAGAAGCGTGAATTGAAGCATTGTCTTGCTGGAAAATCCACCCTCTCCCTCCAATTTTTGGACCTTCTCGAATGAGATTTGCCTTGAGGACTTCTTGGTAGCCTAGGGAATCTGTTCTTGGTGGAATGGACGCAAGTTCAGTCTTTCCATTGTACCCAAATCCTCCCCAAAGCATTACAGACCCACCCCCTATTAATAAGCCAATCAAAGATTTTTATACTTAATGATGAAGTAGTTTATTGTAAAAATAACTGGTCTAAAATGGTTTCTGACATACCTGCTTGTCGTTTGGAAAAGATTTCTGGTTCCTTCTTGAGATGGTGCCAGTAATACGAGTAACCATCCGGTCCGTCCAGATTAAACTTTTTTTCGTCCGTGAAAATGACCTTTTGCCACTCTTTGTCCCATGACATGTGTTTCCTGGCGAATTCCAGCCTTGCGCCCTTGTGGCGTTGGGTCAGGGGAGGCTGCGTAAGCTTTTTCCTCCACTCCAAGTCGGTATTATTGGTCAGGGATCTATGCACGGTGTCTTTTGAGACGGTAAACGGCAGTTCCCTTTGAATTTCTCTGATAGAGTACTGCCCTGTTGCGGCAAGTTTGCTAATTTGTCGCTCGTCCCGAGGTGTCAAAATCTTAGGGCGACCATAGGAAGTGGTTTCAAGGCCTTGGTGGGTCTTTGAATTAAGATAATTCGAGATTGCACTTTGCGAACACCCGAGAAATTGAGAAATTCTCGATTGAGACGCCCCTTGCTCATGCAGAAGGTCGATCTGCCCCAACTGGTAGTCGGAAAGAGGTTTCCCGGTTGGCATCTTGACCAATACTGACATTTCAAGTCGAGAACTGGCCAGGTGGCTAAGTGATTAATTGATTAAATTTCCCAAAAACGCCCTATCTCTTACTTTTGAGACAGTCCAATTTGACTAATTTTGGGAAAATGTTAAAATCTCGGAAAGTTGTAGCCTAGTTTGAATGAAACTTTGTGGAGCCATGTGGCACTAAATTACCTATAATATTACAAAATATCATGACCCACGAGTAACATATCACAGAATGAGAGCATTTCCAATTTCTATCTCTTACATTTGAGACAGAGTATAATGTGCTATTAACGCGTCAATATTGACTCGTGCGTGAAAACTCGTCAATTGTACCTATTGACGAGTTTTCTGAGCTTTGGCGACCTTTTCGCCCCCTTTTCTCTAAACAGAAGTAATCTGAATCTTTTTCAGAATGGGAAAAATGGTTCGCTTTCAAACTGCATAGATTCCTGAAGGTTTTAAGAATTTAATCTACATTGGTTCTATGTATGCAACCATTTCTTCGCGTATGTACATATGTATCTACGTATATGCATGTATGTATTTTTGTATACATATGTATACATATATACATGCTCGGCACCCGTTACCCATACATAGCACAACAAATGAATTGGAATGAACTGCGAAGACTATTATAATTAGTTTGCATTTGTACTTACATACGTATTTATCTACTTTCACGTTTACGTACGTATGTACATATATACTTCTGTAGATACTTTTAATAATTTTATGCATGCCCATTCATAACTAACTATAAGTAACTCGCCTACCAATTTATGTTGCTTGGCTTTATGTACTTATTAGCTCACCCTGCGTAGCATGAGAGCTATTGAATTCCTCTTGTCCGTCTGTCTGTCTGTGTGTTAAAGACCTTTTTGCATCAATTGATGCTAATTAAATAGGACCATGTCCATTTTTTGGGCAATTAGTAGCACCATTATTGTGAAACAAACAGTACCGCAAAATGGTGCGAAATAATTGGGGGAATCGATGTATTCCGCACCAATGGTTAAGATTATCTGAAAGTTCTTGTTAGTCGTGGCAGACATATCTTAACCTCGAAATCATGTCAAAATTGTATCTCAATTTTACGCATTTCGGCCGCACCAATGGTGCAAAATTTTATCAAATTTTTGTTATTCCCCGCTTATTCTGTACCATTGGTGCAAAATTATATGAAAATTATGAATCTTTTTTGTCGGCTAATTCTGCACCTTTGGCGCAAAGTTACATATACAACTCATTATAATAGGGTCAGCTACTTCTAACGTTACAACGGTTTATTTATTTGCGACTTAATTTTTAGTTCACAAAATTTATACCCATATTTTTATCATGTTCATAAAATAGTCCATTCTCTTACTTATCGCATTTCTTTGAATGGACGATAAGTGAGCATAATAAGTATGCTTAAACAATGCTACATAAAACTTATTCTCTGGCTTCTCGTTCTACACCATTTTCATTTTCACATTTACAGATCCTGGCAAATGGCTTGGATATTCAATCCCAATGTTCATACCTAAAGCAAGATGAAAGTAACCTGGTTGGTGTGTTGGATTGTGTCGGTTTTAATGCGTCCATATTTCTTGGTGAGTTCAATTTGGAGTATTTAGAAATACAGATAATTTGCAATAATGGGTATAATTTAAAGTCTTTATATAAAAAATAGGATGCTGCCCCACGTGAGCGTAATTTCAACGACTGGCAGGAAACGCATAGTCCATGGGGCCGGTTAGTAAACAGGAAATAAATATTCTAGATTTCATAGTAAGGCATTTCATGTAAAAGTCCGTAACCACCTAAGTTTATGACGATAAGCTTACTTACGAACCAAAAACATGCCCTTTATCTTCGCATATTTTTGTAAATTCGTAAGCCAAAATTACCTCATTGATGTCCGTAAATTTCGTAAATTTACGTGGTTACACAGGCTATAGCGTGGAATGCCTCAGTAAAAGTAGAAATACATATGTTGACCTTAAAAAGCAGACCTTATTATTGAATTTATTATACAAATTTGTAGAAAAGCAGATTAAATTTAACCCATTTTATTTCCTATTTACAGAATGCTAGCGATGATGAGTGAAGTCCGAAGTATTCAGTGTCAACGTGGTTTTTACAACATCTCGGATGCCGTAATCGACTCTGCCTTCCATTGTGCAAATCTTAAGCATCCTAAGAAGTCTCGGATGCATTTCCGAGATGAATTGGTAGATTGGGAGGGAGAATCGCCAATGCTTTGTTTCAAAACGTGCGTAATGAGGGAGTCTGGTGCTATGAATGACGATAACACGGGAATCGATAAGGAGAGGGCACATCGCATGTTTTTTGCAGGGATGAGGAAGCCTGGTGGTCACATGTCAGTGGACGTAATGACTGAGGAGTTGGTAGAATGTGACCAAAAATGTGAGTACTTGAATCTAATCGTCAGTGTTTCGTTTTTTTGCCGGGTTTCTAGATACATTTCTTGCACTGGAAGGCAAGAAATGCAAGAAAGCGCAAAAATATCTAAACCTGGCCGCGGGAAGTATTTTTAGTTTCTTGCGCCTTGCATTTTTTGCAAGACAAAATAATAGCTGCGCAAAAACCCACTTTCTTCCCGTTATTTCTTGAAAGTGGTTACTTGCCCCCGAAACGAAGCACTGATGCTAATCGTAATTTGACCCGTAATACGTACTTTTTGTTGCTTTTTAGAAAATATCTATTTTATGGTTTAGATCCAACCGAATTTCCCAGGCATTACAGAAATTGTACAAACACGGAAAATATCTTCCGATGCTATGGAGAAGTGCTGCATGAATGTGACAGAATGGGAGAAATGAATGTCAGTGGTGATGTCAATGATAATATTTCAAATGACTACGAATAACTTGACTATAAAATCGGATTCCTTGGTCTGAGATACAGTTTCAGTTGCTCAAAGTGTAAACTAAAGCACACTGACAGATTTATGTACGTATGTACATATGTACATAGTTATATATATGTGAATAAACTTCAGTACTAAAACCATGTAACACCAATCGAGAGCTATCGTTCTGATTGCATTTTAATGAGGTTGTTTTGCACGAAAATTCGGTGATGGAGTTGCATGGTAATCATTATCTGGCATTGTACATTTATATGTACGTGGATTGTCGTGGATACACTTACATGTGCAAAGTTCATTAGAAATTTTCACGGTTTCTTTACGTGATGATTAACACAAAAGTCTAAATAGTCGAAATAATTTATAATTTAAGGACTTGCATATTTTACTTGATAAAAAATATTATGCATTAAGAAAAATGGAAGTCAAAATGTTTGCATTATATGCAATAAGCGTAATAGTTATTTCTCTGTGTGAAGTTAACAGTATATCGGATCGCAGTCGTCAATTCGAGTTAAATGGTAATCCGTAACAATAATAATGTACCTAAAAATGAGATTTTGACATAATGAATTCCAGATGTTCACTGTGTCGATTTCAACGACTCTTGTCCCCTGTGGGCAAGAGGTGACTGCAATTCTCCGCTGATGGAATTCTACTGTGCAAAGTCATGCGGAAAATGTGGTTCGAAAATGCATTATTTTGAATCGCTTAAAGAGTTCATGTTATATACTTAAGATATGAGCATCATTGGTTTATCTGATTTCAGATAAGTGCCAAGAAGAACCTGGCGTGGACAAAAAATGTGATGTTTGGGCAAAGCGAGGAGAATGTGAGAGAAGGCCAGAATACATGCAGACTCGATGCCGAATTAGTTGTGGACTTTGTCGTCCAAGTTAACCAAATACAATTAGTGTTTTATGAATGCAATTATTTACATATATGTAATTAATGGAAAAGTTAAAATTGATTGTAAGGATAGGTTGCAAATAAAGTACATAGTCTGACTGAAACCGTCAGAAATTGATTATGTTGTGAACTCCCAAATGTTTCTCTCATAATTACCCAACGGTATGTACATACGTTGAAATGTAGAATTCCAAATTTTTTGTTCTACCAAATTCCAGAACAGGAATCATTGAAGGATAAGTTTCTCCAACATTTGTGCCAAGAGGAAAGCAGGATAGATACATAAACCGAAACATTCTGATCCGATATTAATGTGCATAGTTTCTAAATTTTATTTTAATGTACGGACAAATTAATTTCCTTCCCGTTCATCGTCGGAAGGTTGCTAAACATTACTTTGCACGCTTTATGTAATTGACAAATGCATACCACTCGCTACATATGCATATATTTGCTAATATCAGGCTTCCGGGAGGAAGGTTTACATGGATAGTGTACATGTACATACAGGTATCTACATATATGTATGAATATTTCACTATTTTGAAGTGATATACACATAAATGAGGGGTGGTAATGTAATACATAATGGTGGATGTAAAGTTATGATGCTTAATTGATCAGTTTAGAAATAAAACGTGATGAGGCAAAATGACACGACAGAATTTTGCAGAGTACAATGGCTTTGTAGATGATCGTCCTTTAACCACTGCTCGCTGTCGCTCGTTAACCCTGATGGTGTATTTTTGTTTTGATGACGATTCTTAATTGTCCAACCCACTATTAACTATGTAACTATAGTAGCATAGCATAAAGCATTCTGTATGCAGTAGGATTAGTATGCCGCATACATAAACAGTAGTATGGATGAGTTATGTATGTTTGTATGATTGTACAGGATTATGGGAGAATTGGAATTTTCAGAATATCTCCAATTTCAGGGGAAATATTTTAAGTATATTTATATAAGTCTTATTTGCAGAATGGCTTTCGTATGTATCTATGCATGTATGTACAAACACCAGTGTCGCCAAGTTGTACGAATATGATGATAATATGTAATAATAATCATAGTTTATGTATATAGTTTATCCACTTCGAATTTTCATAGAAATACATTTTAAAGCAGATCGTTCATACCCTGGAATTCAGGAAATACATATGTATATAAATAAATGTCTTACAATATCAATGATAGTCACATTATATGAAATTCAGTTTCTTACGTAATTCATTTCAATGATTTGAATATCAATTTAGCCAGTAAAAATAAAGCCTTGCTTGTTTAAAATTACGTCACGCTGGGTAGTTTTCCAGCTGCCAATAGATCTAGAATTTTGAATTGAAAATAATATTCAAAGTCTGAAACAAATCAATTTTTTTGAATATTTACCAAGCAATGTAAGAAAAGTGTTATTTGCACGTGTAAAATTTTCCATTATCCATTATTTAAGGACAAATATTTATATATTGGACTATGTACATACATACGAGATACGGTCGTCGCGTCAATCGTTCTAAATCTGCACGTACTACAGTGCAAATCTCGCTTTATGCATCATCATTTTAAATTGAACGTGTCACATTTTTCATCATTATCCGCATAAAGGTTAATCTTCTGCCCTGTCTGACTGACCAATTAATTTGCACTGGTTAATTTTTTGTCCTTGACCATGACTGGTTTACTGGAGAGCAAACGGGTTTGGCGTCAGTTCAAGGCTGGTTTCCGTTTAAACAACTGCGCTTTTAGAAATATTTCCAGGGCATTATAAATAATTCTGGTGTAGTCATTATTTCGGAATTTAATTTGGTTGAAGTTCTAGTGTCATGACCCCTACTAATATATGGATTTTGGGTGGTTTAATACTTGTGGGAGGTGCTACCTCCAACAAAATTTCTCAGGTATTTATGTATGTAGTAACTAATTTGCATAAGGGGTTCAACGGAAATTTCAATATTTATTATACGAAAAATTAGGATGATAGAATACGCAGTTTAGAGAAGGATGCGGAGCAAATTAACATAAATTTTAACGAGCTGTCCAGTGCTGTAAAATCCTTGCAGGAAAAAAATGCCGAGCTGGAAATGACAAGTATTTGAATATCAATTTTTTGCATAACAGTTTATGCAAATATGTCTCACAAATTGAACCTGTCGTTTTGATTGCAGTTGTTACGACCAGAAAAATTATGGAAAATCGTACCCTACTGGATACATTTGACATCGTAGGAATAATTGGGTCGAAAATATATTTCTTGGAGAAGGACGCGATAAACGCAGCTTCGAGGGTTCGTAATTTTATTCGCCTTTATTTAAAATTAAAAATTCAATTGTATTTCGAAATGTCATCATTGTCAAATTTTCCATAAAATTGCTCATATTCAACTTAATTATTGTTCTCTTATAAAAATTATTAAAATACAAATTTCTCAGGGACCCATGCCATCTAGAAGTTTCACGGATTCACGTAAATTCTGTAATGAATATGGTCTTAGACTTGCAACGCTAAAGACGGACGGAGAGATGAAAGTTGTAAACGATTTTGTAAAGTTAAATGATTGTAAGAAAACAAAAACAATATTTGAACTCTTGTGTGAATTTATTTTAGTGGTTTTATCATTATTTTTCTATCCCGCAGGGCTTTGGCCAATCTGGGTGGGTGGGAAAAGGGTTCCTTGGAAAAGTTCAAATCGGCCGTCATATCGTTGGCAATCGGACAGGGCTGGACAAGAGTTGCAAGTAGATTTCAGTGAGTTACTTATCAATCCCTCGGGTTAAAGATGAGGAGATATCAAAAACTAACATTTTTAATAAAATTAGCCCATGATCCCATAACAATAACGGACGATGCGTATCAAAACTTGCGGAATGGGACATCCTACGAAGATTGCGTTATGATGTATTTCTCGGGTTTTGCTGGAAATGGGAAATTTAGGGATGAAAATTGCACCAAAATTCATACCCCTCTTTGTCATAAGCACCTTTTTAGTACATTTTCTGATCGAAGAAAAATTAGAAGAGTTTAAAATTAAATTGTCAGTCTTGAAGTGTGACCTTTTGTTAATCTGGTCGAATTTCCGTTTTAAGTCGAGTTAGGTAAACTGCAGTCCTAAGTATTACCTATAACTATATGACATATGTAGGTATAACTTAGTTTCCATGGATTATTTTCAATTTATAAAGCACTTGACAAAAATTTGTGCACGAAGAAATAATGCATACCCTCATGGTTTATTCTTTTGTCTTAAATGAAAATAAATTATTTGAGATGAGTCAACATATTATATAAATTTTATCAATTTATCGTTAGTCAAAGATGTTACGTACTTTATTTGAAAACCCACAGAACCCAAAATATATATGTACATACATGAAAAGTTCAACTTAATGCAAGTCATGCAGATTAAATGTCAAATTGTTTCTTATCCATGAGAGCGAGTTGTTGAATATCTTCCGGCGTGAGTGGCCCATCTGCGACACGGACAAAAATCGTAAATCAATAATTAACATTGCATAATTCCGCTCGTCGATTTTGTCTACAGATGACAGAAAAAGTAGCACATTTCTGAGGGGGAAAAATACTAAAATGACTACTCACTGATCTGATACCAATCTGTATTTCCAGCATCTTTCCTTGCAGAATCGATCGCATTCTGCGTTTAGAATCAAGATGATACACATACACATAATTTATTATATTTATGTCTTGAATATATGTATAAATATATATGTACCTTGAGGGCCCAGAGAACGCTAACACTGAGGCACAAAGGAGGTTCTCCAGTTGCTGCAAAATAATCAGTAGTTTCAAAAATATGCAATAGTTTCAAACAATATTATTTCTATTGCTATACCCAACCAACTTCTACATACATAAGGACAGAGACAAATAACCCGTATCATATAAAGCGTATGAGTTGTATTTAAAACAGCGTGGTACGTAAGGAAAATATTTACCCTTGGATCTTAAGACTCCTAAAGGGTTTGGCCTGTTTTTGATCATTGTAATCCTGAAATCCTCTGGTATATCTTTGACGAATGGTGGTTTGTATCCCTATGCAAAAGATAGAAGAAAGACATTCAACATGCGTACAAGTTGACTGATTCAATTGGCATCAGTTCATTACTAGAAAGCATGTAAAAATTGATTGGTAAATTTGTTACAGGTTGTGTAGGAGAACGTCCATAAATTATGGCACGCAAAAATGCCGATTTCTCATACCCTTCCTTCCTCCTTGTCAAGTATTAAACACCCTTTTAACATATGGCGCAAATGGACGCAAAACCTTTTCGTTCCCACCCCCTTCTTACGCCGTGACATAATTTATGGACATCCCATAGCTGCAAATGCAATCCACTTTCAATACACAAACATGCTTCAACTTTCCTTCTTCCAGCAAAAAGCATTCAAATGAGAGAGGAAACAGTACGGTTGTGGTATGAAGATGGTATGAAAACGACAAAATGACACCAATTACCTAAGTATTCTTGGTGAGAATTTCTCCAGTATTCTTGTCATAGATGAGTTTCTCCGTCGTCCAAAGTCCCAAACCTAAAAATTAATTATGAACCGTACGAGAAGAATGTGAGTATAATTTTAAAATGAGACTGGTCGTGATAATGAATACCCATGACGAAGGCACCCTCTATTTGGCCAATGCCCACTTCAGGAGAAAGACTCATACCAGCATCTTCAGCCAGATCCACTCGAACGATCTGTGCCCCACAAAAACATACTTATTCGATAAATATACATTGTTTTTCCTGCTTTCATTTTTTATTTGTTATAGCATGAAACAATGCATATTTTTGGGCTAATTCTTGGTACTCCTGAACATGAATACCTTGTATTCACCGGTGAGCACATCGAGTTCAACTTCAGTTAGACAAACGGCCCAGATATCGTAACCTTTCAGCTCACCGGGTATGTCTCTGAGAAGAATGAATATACATCATTGCAATTTCTGAAATTGTACATGCATAGATTGATTCAAAAACCTCATGCAAAAACTTACTGATATTGAGCCGTCAGAAGGATATGTTTATTGTAACACGCTGTCACCACCTTCTCCCAAGTTGGATCTTTTATTTCCTGTCGGATTGGTTCCATTTTTTTCAACAGGATTTCGCACGCTTTCATCGCAGCCTGATGAACAGTAAATCACAGTTTCAATTTCTATGAAAGTACTCCAGTTTTTAAGTCCTTAAACATAATTATGTATTTTATTAAGCTTACATGACACACCAGCTCGCTACCCATAGCTGTTCCAGTCATGGAAGCATTCGGCTATACCAAACTACTTGTCGGCTTTATGCGAACTTTCTCCAGTGGAACGTTCAGAAACTTTGCAACGGTTTGGGCACACTACAGTAATATATTTGTATGTATAGTGAATTAGAATATCATAGAATTTCTGTGATTTGCAGCAGTTGGCACCTTTGTATTGATCCCTTGTCCCATTTCAATTCCTGCGATGAAAATAATTATTTTACACATATGTACAAACCCTGAAAGTTAACGTTCCTTAGTCTCAATTAGCATAGATTTTCAACTAACCTCCGTGACTCACAGCCACCGAACCATCCATCTAAGGAGAGGAGAGAGGTTTCTTAATTTGACTTATCCTCTCGATAAGTCAAATTAAGCAACCGTAAGATTAGTTCTACCCGATTTGTAAAATTTTGGCCTTACACGATACACGGAAATAAAGACTGGAAACTGAGAATCAAATTCGGCATAGTGTTGCGGATATCGCATGGGCATTAAATGCATCCCACGTTTCCGGAACCTGTTTGTCTACATACAACAATACCATAATCGATAATTAGGAAAAATCCAAGCTAAGATAAGTGAGATTAAAAAGGCACATTGTTAAAATTCTCGACAAACTTTTTCCTGTCATCATAATCTGCCGAGGTTTTAAGATCATCGATGATTTTACTGAGGGGATTTTCACCTTGGAAAGTTTGTCCAGGAAGGCCTACGAGTGGGTCACCGGCTTTGATGAAATTTGTGGCTCTTACTTCCGCTGGGTCCTGAGGTCAAGGGTCAGGAAGGTCAATTTTATGTGAAATCAGATTCAATGTGGTAAGTGTATAGTTATTCGTACATATTTACCTTCTTTAAAACATGAGCTATATGTTCCATAATCGCCTCTATAGATGCAATTCCTTGTGGGGTTCCTACAACACAAGAGAATTTTTTTTAATACGATACTTTTCTACGTATGCATTTTTTACAATGAGCGTCCTCAAGAGTCCTGAGTACGCTAAATGCAATGCGATAATTTGGCGAAATCTCGCAAGTTGTGTTGCTACGTATGTTCAATTTGCGAGATTGCGAAGGTTGACGAGGTAGAGATGTGCCAATTTAGGTACCTGGGGCTCTGCAAAATGTGTTGGATGGTTTATCCGTCAAGGCTCGTCCAGGAGTCATTTCCCACCCTTTGGCACGATAACAGCTAAAGTATGTACATAAATCGTTTAATTTTTCAAATCCGTATTTCCGAGAAATTAAAAAAGTGAATAATTTTACTTTTGCATGAAGATCGATGCCAAGAATGAAGTCGTCTCGTTCGGAGTATACCCCGGATCACAGAATATGGAGCCTTTCAAACTAACGATATTTCCAGAATCATCGACGCTTGCCTGTTTCAAAATTTACATATATAATACATAAATGTATAAATAGATTCGAAATTAAAATATTGCTATTTTGTTCACTACGCACTTCATACGTGGTCAAGTACGGAAGTCGCTTTCCAATCATTTTCATATTGGTCTCCAAATCCAGAATTAGGCGAACGGGTCGATTTGTCACGTGCGCCGCAACCGCACAGGCTCCAGCAATGAGGCATGATTTTGATATTTTTCCACCGTACGACCCTCCCAGTCGTCTTACAATAAGGTTAATGCTGCAAATAAAGGTGAACCATTAGAATAAACTTAGTCCTCAAATTGTGTAAGATTTCGTGACCAACTTATGATTCGGCATTTGGATGGCGGAAGATACAACGGCTTGGACCATGTCTGAATACTGGGTAGAACAAAATACGTCCATCCCATCCTCTCTCGGGACGCAGATACATCTAAATATTATAGATATCATTATTATTTAAGGAACATATTGACGTCGAAATTCGCATTCGCATCTTGAGCATAGAAATATAACTTGTAAAATTTTTGCGAAGTTTGCGAGATTTCGCAAAATTTTTCATGGAAAACCATGGAGTTTTTTTTCGCAAATTTACCCAGCAAATGGGTGTGTTCTTATTTCGCAGACTCATCCTCGCCATCAACAGTTAGAGAAATTAGAGAAATCCATAAAAGCAACATCAAAATAGATGCTTTTAGAACAAGATTTGGGACATTTGCGTAGGCATATTTTGCTAATCCCCTGTTCAGTTTGTCAAGTTTGCCAAATGAGTTGCGATTCGAAATAAAACGCTTCTAAATATTTTTTAAATAGTTCAAAATGGGAAATTACGTTTGCGTCTCCATGTACATGTGATACTGCGGTCCAACACGGAATTCGCCTTTGATGGTTTGTGTCGCATTAGCAAATGCATTTTTGTCTGAAGGAGTCTTCCGAATTTCGAAGATACAATTTTCACCCTTCTTCTCAGCCAGCTTGAGTGAATCCTTCATATCGAGGACCGGTTTCTTCACGTCGCTGTACACAATCTTGACCTTCTTGGCGGCTTCTAATGCAATGGTGCGACTCTCGGCTAAAATTAGGCCTACCGATTGCCCCGCGTGGTGAACCTTGTCTTTCACAAAGATCTAAGGAAAATATCATAAACATAATATTTGGAAATGTGTAGAATTTCCAGAATTTCAAGTGTACCAAAATACATATGATATGCATATGTATGTATTTATGTATATACCTCTTCAGCAATTGGGTAAAATATAGTATAGTTATTGGGCCCTGGAATATCTTTAGCTTGGAGGAAGTTTACCACACCTGGAGTCATCTAATCGTAAGAAAAATTTTATGTTTTGTTTTGAAATTAACCCACTTTCAAATCGTCTCATGACTAATGAACCATACTTAAATTTACTTAAATACGTATTAAATACCAGCGCTTCTGACGCGTCTATACTGGAAATGGTGGCATTGGCGACCGTTGTGACGACAAAAGCTCCAAAGAGATCTCCAAACTCAGGGCGAATGTCATTTATATATTCAGCCTCGCCTGTTCGTTTAATAAAATTTACAATACAAAAGTTCAGGGTACTGGGAGAAAGTTTTGCATAAATAAATATGAATATGAAATATTTATGAAACCCACCGGAAGCTTGGACATCCGCTTCGAGTTTGGGAATTGGTTGGTAAAGTGGCCATTCTTTTTGGTCCGACTCGAAAGTCTGCTTCCCACTCATTGGACCATGTTCCAAATCCTGTCCACCAGATTTTACGGATGATTTTACCGACTCTCCAAGAATGGAGAGGATTGCCTAAAAAAAGTTTTGGATGTAATTTCCCTAATCGGAATTTAACGATGTCATGTATCGTGCCGCACCTTGTAAAGTAAGGATTGCGCCAGAGTTTTTCTATAAATTTGGGATCCATCCGTCGGAGTTTCGTCTGGTTTTAGTTCAGCTTCCAAAGTATCCATCGTGCTCGTAAGGGTTCCCTTATTTAAATCTTTACCAACGAGAAAGTTTTCCGTTTGTGAGGCATGTACCTGCAAAAATATGAAAATTGGGGACATTGCTATCATCAATTGTTATTGGTAAATAATTAAATTTGATGCTTGATGCTTGGTTTGTATTAGTTAGAAAATCGGCCGAAATTCCGCCAAATACAATGCGAGGTTTTTCCAAAACATTGAAATTCTTCTTGGTGTCGACTTTAATAAGAATTCCAGCATTCACGTAGACATGCGAATTTTGATATCGCCGCGTAATCTGGGAAAATATTATCATTATAATTGAACCAAAATAGATATATAAATTGTACATCAAAGTGTAAACCTTGTAGGTCTTGAGATAGTAATTTCCTCCTTTGTAAGCCGGAAGAATTATGGAAAGTATCAACTTTCCCCGCATGTCTAACTCTCTAAATTCTATCATGCTGTACTCCTTCGATACCGTGGGAGACGCTCCTGTTTCAGAAACGCAAAACATTCTATTTGTTTAGTTTACATTTTGATGTAGAGGAAATTGCAACAATTAAAATTCATGGATTCTTCTTAGAAATCATGTTAATGGACACTCGTAAACAAGAATAAATTTGCCAAGAACAAATCTCTTTGAATACAAGTAAGACACAAATTGTGTCTTACATTGTGTCACACAATGCAAATAATAACGGCATAGTGGAAGTAGATATATTTATATTTACCTATGAGAAGTTTAGCCCCCACTGACTCCAGTAGCATAAATATGTCGGAAGGGAAGTCTCGATGAGTGTGTTTCATCATCAAATTTCCGCTTAACGTTCCTGTCTAGAATTTTAAAAAAAGTAGGGAAAATTCTAACGTATTTATTTATTGATAGATTGTGGGTCGTGTTATTAATGGGGGCGGCTGCTAATTAAAAAAATAGTAAAAAATTCTTCTGAATGAATAAAAATTAAAAATCTAAAATAGATATGTTCACATTCATTTGAATAATTGGATAGCGTCATAGATCGGATATTTTGCGTACTCCGGCCTCCGCGTACTCCGGCCTCCGGCCGGCCATGCGTACTCCGGCCTCCGCGTACTCCGGCCTCCGGCTGGCCACGCGTACTCCGGCCTCCGCGTACTCCGGCCTCCGCGTACTCCGGCCTCCGCGTACTCCGGCCTCCAGAAAAAGTCGCGTACTCCGGCCTCCGGAGGCCGGAGTACGTACTCCAAGCCCGGAATTCTCCTATCTATGCGATCGGAAATTTTGCGTACTCTGGCCTCCGGCCGGCCATGCGTACTCCGGCCTCCGCGTATTCCGGCCTCCGGCTGGCCACGTGTACTCCGGCCTCCGGCTGGCCACGTGTACTCCGGCCTCCGCGTACTCCGGCCTCCAGAAAAAGCTGCGTACTCCGGCCTCCGGAGGCCGGAGTACGTACTCCAAGCCCGGAGTACTCCGATCTATGGATAGCGTGCGAAACATGCATCAAACGAACAAAAGTAACTGACATGGCATGACTTTAATGGTATTTCGTTCAGTACGATAAACCCAATAACATGCATGGATAATAAGTATTACTGCTCACTTACATTTCTAATTGGCACATTAGCAACCCGCTTCAGGTGCTTACTCATCTGTGCACAAAACGCATACCCGTCAATTTCAGACGCCTTTTGTAGCTGGTCTATGGCATAACAAAGAGTGACATTTGCTCCAATCTTCACACCGGAAGTTTCGATCATGCTCCGCTTTAACTCGGGGACTGAATTAATATCGATGAAGGCAGAGAATGGGCCGTCATCCTTAAAAACGCCTGAAAAATATGGCCCCAAAAACAATTAAAGCAATGTCGTCAACATTTTCTGTTAACATTTTCCTTCCCACCTGTCCCCGTGTTTCCAGCCACGATCCGATACTTCATGCCTCCCTCGGTAAATCGCTGCAAAGCCGTGTAAACGTCATCCAACGAGGTGGCAGTAATCCATTCTTCGCCAGATTTGAGTTTGACGTAAATCTGTGAAAGACCAGTGCAACATTCGATGTCCTCAATATCCTTGTCCTTGTTCTGACAACAGTTTATTTTCATGGGGCAGCCGTTACATGCCTGGGAAACGGGGGTGAATAAATGACATGTATATTAAATATTTCGGCCTTATAAATAGTTGAAATAGATGAAAAGTTGTTTAAGCACCCACCGAATTTCCATCGGCCGCTTTTCTTTTTAATTCCTCAGATGCGTCACTAGCAAGAGCTTTAAAGGCATCCATAATAGGACGGTATCCAGTACAACGACACATATTCCCGTCAAAAGAATCTTCAACATCTTGCGTTTTAAAAATTGGGTTTGACTGCTGCAAACTGCAGGGATACGCGTGATCAGTTGATATTTTGTAGTATAAAAGCATGAAATTAAGGTTATCTTTTACACATATCGCCATATACACAAGTACTTTATACGAACCTGTACATATTCATTACCATGCCGGGAGTACAGAACCCGCATTGGGTAGCCGAAAACTTGACGATCTGTTGCTGGATTGGGTGATATCTTCGATAAAGAATTACACACTTATTAAATAAACCAAGATACATTACTCTGAAGAGTAATACCCATCTTTCTTGTTGCCGAGCCCCTCAACGGTTGTAATTTCCCAGCCGTCACAGGACAGGACCGGAGTCATGCACTATATTTGTACATTAAAATGGATCATTTACAGTGATCGTCATTAATAAAAGGAGAAACAAAAGAAAATGCGAAAAATATTTACAGAATTCACGGCACGGATCTCGGTGCGATCTCGAGATTTTACAGACACCACGCAAGCCCCACATCCACCTGAAAATAAAAATATGCGGTGTTTATAAAGTTTTGTAAATTAATAAACCCATTTCTCTATGCATTTAAATTTTGAAATAGTGACCTTCTCTGCACATGTATTTTGTCCCGGTGAGTCCAGCCTTGTCTCGAATGAAGTCCACGAGTAGGGAATTTGGACCAATTTTGTCAGCATCCGTTTTAACTGGGGAGAAAAGTATACCCTTTGAAATAAGTTCCTCTTCCACATTTTAAATATTTGATGGTTTATTTACCATTGTATTCTTTGCCATTGATAAAAAATGCAACGCTGTTCTGTTTCACGTTGTCATTTCTGAAATTTAAAAACAACATGAACAGAACATTTACACCACTCGTGATCGTAAAGTATTCACAAATTTCATATAAAGGTATTTGTATATCCGTGCAATTGGTGAGATAACAATTTGAAATTTCATGGCCAACAACATTTGTGGTAAGATGGGGCTTCAATTTTGAAAAAGTTCTGACAAGGTCTAAGGCTATGATTTTTAACTTCTAACTCCTAAGAATGACCCTTGTAAAGTTTTTCCTGTCTGTTTTTAATTTTGTATAGTTGGGACAACTCATCGTGAGAATTTTGATGTGCCGAACACCTCTGTACGATTTCGTTAACCCCGTTGTCATTTTTTTGAAAAATGCAGTTTCAAAATTTTGCTCCATAAGCGTAATGCTATATCTTGAAAAAATCCATGTGGGCATAAAAAATCGCAGGTATATACATACATATATGAAGCTCACAAAATATTTCATATATATTGAACTTATGACCTTAAAATAGTCAGATTAAAAAAATGCGAATCGTCTCTGTTGCTACTCGTGCCATCCGGATTAAGATATCCGTACAAAAAACTGAAACAATCAAATCAAATTGGAGTTCATATTAAGAACTCGATTGTGTTCAGTTTCATTTAGATTCAGTTGCCATCCGTGCCACCCGAAAAACGCCATCCGTGCAAAAAACTGGACACAATGAAATCGAGTTCATATTATGAACTTGATTGTGCTCACAATGCGATGGTGTGAAGTGTAACCCTCCGATTTGGCTGAAATTTTAAAATTAGGTGGTCCAAGCCAATACAACTAACGTTTCTTCAGGCAGTTTGTGCGATGGTGAGAGTTACTCAAAATATTTGAGGTCAAAGTTCAAAAAACGGCCGACTTTTTTCAGGCGAAGTGAGAAAACTCCACTTCCATTCTCTTCCCCTCGCTTTGATTTTATTCAGGCGTCTCGCTCATGCATACGCCTTCATGCTCAAGCACAAGCTTTGATGCAAAATAATAAAAAATAAACATTATTAATTATAGCTTAAAGAGCAATTAATACGCATTATACATACTTAATTTAATTTATAATTAAATAAGTGAGATTTTTACTTATGTCTAGTACAAATTTACATAAAAGTTAATTTATAAATTCGCCAACGGCAAATAAACATGGAAAAACTTAACTTGCTTTCCATTTCGAAAGCGTTGGTTATTCTAATATCCAATTATATATTAATATTTTAAATGCTCCTGTGATTCGATATTGTTGGTACTCAAGCGGATCATGGGGTGATGACGAAAAGCCCGAATTTAAAAATGTAAGCGAAGTTTGTTTTAGAGAAAAAAATATTAGTTGCGACCTGAATTGTGGCAATCCCACATTCATCAAATTCAGCTGGTGCAGTTTATCTAATTAATCAATCTGGCCAGATCTAATGGTTAAATTTAGACAAAAATTGCTAGACTGAGCTCATGACAATCTACCTCATGTATGGGTTTTCGAGAACAATTGAAAAAAAAACAATAAACCTTTGCATGACTATTTTCGCATTTCGCTGGACACACCCCTCAAAGGTGTGAAAAACATGATGAATCCATGTTCTCATGTGCTTCAACCATCACCAAAAATTAGATTTTGCTCAATTTTTTTTTTAATTTTCAATTTTCAGAACATCTGCTCATGAATTATTCGAAAAATTCTAAATTAAAAAAAAATTGAGATTTCTACTTGATGTGATCGCACAAGATGACCATATCACAGAAATGTAAAAATTTTCAAAATTTGAGCAAAATTAGACCTTTGGGGAAAGTTGGAGCACATGAAAACATTTCGTGATTTTCATCCCTTTGAGTGGGTGTGGTAGGCCCAAATTTGGCCATGGAGTTAAACAACTCAAGGGATCGCTCGCCTTGGAACTCCAAATATGCAAGGGGTACCAAGAGGGCATGTGCAAATAGAGGGCCTTCCCTCCCAAGTATTTCATATCAATAGATACAAAATTGTATTTGACTACTTACAGGGAAAGTTGGCTCTGATCTGCTCCCATGGTTCACCAATAAAATTATTCACACGACTTGTGAAAATTTTTAATAGCCAGAAGTCACCTTGTAGCCCCTGTCATTAACTGACGAAGATCAAACAATGAACTAAGCATGGTCGCTGAGCAGGATTTTCTTAAAAGGCACAGAGAATGCAAAATAGATATCGTCGCTGAATATGAATTTGGTCACAAATCCAAAAGTTTTGCATTGCATTACGTCCTATCTCTAAAACATGTGCATTTTTTTTATTAAAACCTTAACTTATGGTTCGTTCGTTATTACAAGATAACGTATGCATGATGCTTTAATTCATTCGAAATGCATTGTGGAAAAATTCAATGATGGAACGATTTACAAAAGTCTGTAGATATGAGATACACTCACTGTTAAGTTTTATATTGCTGTCAATAATTGTGTATATGTACACGTGCGGGTTAATTAGAAAAAGTTATGCAGTTAAAAGTTACTTAGAAAAAACCACTTCTCCAAAATTGACAATATTAACGTAACAAAGGAAGATGATAGAGAACAATTGATTTTTTTGAGGTGTTAAAACCTACCTGTTTCCAAATACTTCGTACAGATACAAATACAGTTTAACAGTCGCGTGACTCTGTAGAGTTTATGTACATATGTATTGTAGCTACTGGGGGAGTTTGTAATTATGATATTATTTATCAATTAACTTTGCAATGGGTTACTTACATGTACACTTAAAATTTATTTATAATCCAAAATATATCCAGTATATTATAACTTTTTACAGTTTTTACTACAATTATTATTTTGGTTAAGATTACACAAATTAATTCTGAAAAGTTACTACTTATCCATCTCCATAAATAAGCGATCATTAATTTTGTGTGATTCGGAGAATTGAAACAACATGCACGCTGTTGTTTTATCAAATTAAACAATGCAATTACGATTTCCGCAAAATTTCACACTCGTGACATTTACCCGCATCCATGCAGTTCATTATGTGCTCAGAAATAGGGTCATTCTAATTTCATGACTTATGACCAACCTTGTCCCTTGTCCCCATGTTGAATTAAGTCATTTAGAATTTAATGATATCGAGTTGTACTGTATGTACATCATAGATTTGCATAGAAGTCTATATGTATAAGTCTATCATGTACATACCTAAAGCATGCATGATATGTATGATCTGGAGTTCAAACGACACAAATACAACAACTACCCATATTTCACGTATCAGAATATCACGTGTCAAGTCCATAAATGTATGGAAAGTTCCAAGAGATGCCCAAACCATTGAAAACATGGAGGATTAGGAGGATGATTTGGGTCAGTGACCACGCTCAAATAAAAATTCAGTTTGCGAACCCTACAATGTAACTCCTTAAACTTGTAATAGTCGGGTATGCCATCGGTAATGATAGGTAATAAGACAAGTCGGTTGGAATCTAAATGATAAGGAAGAGATAAGTTTATTTACATATATATCTTTCACGCGAATTTTGCAGTATATCGAATGTACGTACCTGCATATGTACATAGAAATGCCGACAGATTAACACTCACGGAAGTGAGCAGTGTGAGTATATCAGTAAAGGTAACCAGATAAAAAATGTCCGTATGCCAATTTTTTTCTGCTTAATAGTACTTAATACACAATTTATAAATAATACAGCGCTTCTTATATAACAATTAGTTGTATAGTTGCAAAAAATTCATTCATTTGTTTCCTCTTTCTATCATAAGTTTGAATAAGTATGATTAGTTAAATATTCTCCTAAGGTTAAATGATACTTATAAGTTTAAATTATAAATTTTATTTGCGCCAATTTATGTCAGACACACAATTTTCTCCTTGACGTGAATAGCCTGTTATCCTTAATTTGAAATGGCAATGTCGGAACATCCCCGAAAAGTTTCTTGATTACCACAGCCTACTGCATACGATCCGTCTTCGCATTCGCCCCATGAGTTACCTGAGTAAATAATTAACAACATATTTATGTGCATAGATTGAATGCGAATTGTGTGTGCAGTGTTCATTGAAGCAAAAACTAGCATTTTTGCTTAATTGTTTTTGCTTGATTTAAAACTTATTTTAAATATTTAAATCACTACTCAATTGCTTCTATGCATATCGTAATATACTAGATTTATTGTATGCTGATGGGTGGTGAAAGGGTAAAAACAAAGACAAAAAAACAGATCAATGCCAAAAAAGCAAAGTAACATTGCAGAACTTTTACTTTAGTTATTTGCTTTTTACCGAACACTGTCCTCACGATTTTTTAACATTTATCTGTATAAAGCAATTCATAGTTTTTGGCCACTAATAAGTCCCCAAGTTTTGTGAAATAATTTTACAAACTTTTACAAAGTAAAAAGACACCCTTGATCTGAGAAAGTTACAAAAATTTGTGAGCAAATTTTCGCTGGAAATATTTGTAAAAGTTTGCAAGTTTGCGGGTTTAGCGGATTTTACAAAGATACCGCGTGAATTTCCTCATTGTAGATATTTTCAATTTATTGAGCACAATAACAAAAATAGTTACCCGTATGGTAGTGCCACTGGAGGACACAGTGTGTGCAAACGAGTCCACTTGGCAGTCTCGCTTTTACATGGTGCCACCCCAGCCCATTTGTCGGAATCGGGTAACGCGTCGGAATATTTGGAATTCCATTGCTCAATTCGAGCAAATTTTGGTTGAGACAAGCTTCATTTTCCGGACCATGGTTTCGGTCCATGTTACAAATTCGGAATTCAAAATAGCCCATGTGAGTGGCCGTTATTTCAACAGAGATTGTGATTTCCTAAAAAACAGTAGGAAATAGATATTGCGAACAGTTTTTAAAATTATTTGAATATTACAATTTTGAATTTTTCAGAAAAACAGGTACTATTTTTTAATTAAGCATAGTTATTAACGATACCTGTCCCTTTCTATACGTCTTTGTGATAATTCCTTGTCCATAGAGCCCCCCATGCTCGTTATCTCTTGGCCTCGTAGAATTATAGGGGTCTCCACATTCGCCACATTTTCCTCCGTTGTGTTGATATTGGAGCTGAAATTTCGATAAAGTTGTGTTCTAAAATTCTAAAATCCTATACCCTTTGGAAACACTTGGGAAAAATATTACAACAAATCCTCCACAAAATAGTTGATTGTCATCGTAATTTATTGGTGGGTTGTAGCTTTCATACTCGGCCAGTCTCCACAGCGAGGATCGGTTTGGTGGGTCCATCATTCTGCCATGACCGGACACTTGACCGTGTTGAAGTTGGAGAAGATACAAAGTTACGAGTAAAAGTGCCCGAGAAATTCCCATATTTTTTTAGATGCAATTTACGCAGTCAAAATGCAGGGAAATTTGGAAAAAAGCTGAAATTGGATGATGATGTGTAACCACAAGTCAGAGTATCGATTGGTAATTGACTCATTATTAGATTTGGAGTTTCCTTTATTGCAGTTGAACTTGACAGGTTAACGGATGGGGTGAGAGATTAAATAATTGGTGGGGTAGCTGATCAATCAAAATTGGAATGATGGTATTATGAAATGAACTTTTTCTGCGATATTTGATAATAGATTGTGATTGATTAGACAGTGTGAACAGGTTAATCGTAGAAAAAAGTGTTGAGTAATAAATCAAGTACATAATCCGATCTATTTATTTGTGTAATAAAAGTAATTAATTATAATTAGTCATCAAGCTGGATAAGCTTAAATAGATAATTCATATAGCATGTATACAAGATCCTATTAATTAAGTTATTAATACGAAAAAATTAGTTGAATCAGTAAATGTAAGTCGGCTGGAAGATGGTAAGTGTTCTCTGAAGCAAAAAACTGCATGACGTTCTGATTTGAAATCGTTGCTTTACTGTAACAGTAAGTAAAATTGGAGCGTATATTGTACGCGTCTAGGTGGCGAAAACGTGGACAAATGTATACATGCTTAAAGAAAAAGCATTTTAAAAACCAGATACAAAGGTAATTATTACATAACTTTTCATTGAACACTACTTGACCGGGGTAAACGGAGATGGAATTCAAGACTTACAACTCGTGTGATAAGGTTGTCCGTTTTGATATCGCAATTTGGAATTTGTGATTAATGCAGAGTGATGGATGGAGTTATTAAAGTGGTTGAATTCGTCGAAAATTGTCAGGAAATAGATAGTTACATGAATAAATCTATAAGTCGAAAAAATGTGCTTATGAGAATTACATGTGTAAATGTACATAAATATGCACATACTTACAGTCCGTTTATTTACCATACGACCCTCGACGTCACGACTGCAATGCTATTAGTAATGAGAGTGATGACGTCGAGGATCGTATGGCTAAAAAAACAGGAGTATCTATGTACATGCATATCTATATATGTATGTAAGTATGCACATAGTATTTAACACGAATGCATGAAATTTCGGAATTGTGGATTGCCCACTAAAACATCGAATGTATTTTGATGAAGTATGCAAAACTTTCTTGATCATAGAAATGCAAAAAAACTAAGTTACTTATTTAGCATGAACAAAATTAAGTATGTATGGCTTTTAAAAGCATGGCAAATATTTTTATGACAATTTCACCTTTATCAAGTCAATCACTTGAAAGCACTTGTATGTGCATTGGACTGATATGGCAATTGATTTTATAAAATCAATCACATTATCAAATCCATGAAATCCATCATCAATTTGCTATCATACATACAAATTTACTTATTTGCAACATTGGACCCAATTATATTTATTTATCAATCACGTTCATGCAATCAACATTCGAAATAATCACAATTTCTGGTTTTACCAAATTGGCTAATCTTACCCAGATTATGTACAAAACTATAGTTACAGTTATTGCGTTCATCCCCCCAAGGGACCATGCCCATTAGGAGTTAAAGTAGAAGTGAGAAAAATCTGTCAAATAGTTGACTACTGTGGGTAATATAGATCTGATCTCATTGGGTCATTGCGCAGAATATTGTATGTAAATACGTTAATATTAACGCGCTGCACAATGATCCCATGAAATTTGGTATATGGGTTGGACTAAATTTCGAAAATGGGAGTTGTGGGGGGCCATACAGTCACGGGGCCACGGTGATGACTGTGATGACGTCAACGGTCACAAAAGCCAAATTTTTTTATTTCGACCGTTTCAAACGTAGCTTGGGCGTGGACTTCTAAAATCGCCCTCATTTAGACGCGTGATGACCTCGTGGACGGGGCCATAGTTGGGAAAATGGCGGTGTGCCGAAAGGACAATTCCGTGTTTTGATGGCTTATTTCTTGTCCCTTATATGAAACATGTTTCGTTTTATGATAATCGCAAATTTAGAAAATTCTGTAAATTATCATCTGTATACTGACAATCAATTGAGTCCAGAAATCAAACTGAATTCTATTCCTAATAACGAAATTTGAAAGAAATTTCATTAACAATCAGTAATTAAGCAAACAAGCCTTATGACGCCATTTACATAAATGCATGCATGCAAGTTAGTTATCATATGTACACAATTAATACTTGCACGACAATTGGAAGTAATAATTATGCGTTGCTAATACTAATACTTCTTAGGACCGGGTGCATATTTTTTCGGTTTCTGTAGTCAGTTTTCGTACAATTATGTCGATATTTTTCTCTTCCTTATGCATACACATACACATAAACAATTGTGTATTTATTTCTTCGATAATTCCTTATCTATTTGTTTATGCATGCGGACAGATGTAACCTTCCTAACCAATCTAAGCTTCAAATATATGGCAGGATACCAGACAATAACATCATAACCTTATAAGTACAATATTGTCCTAGGTTTTATTCATGAAGGTGCAAGGTGCAAACATACCTACACAAGCGTAATTTCATAAAAGACAAATGGTTTTTTGGGGTAGAAACCAGTATAAAACAGAGGCACACGTACGTAGATTTCATTTCATTATTCGATCGACGTCTGAAGTCTGAAGATTCTAAAATCGGTAAGTATAATTCCAACTGAATAAACTAATCAAATTTACAAAATCTATCGATTTAAGATTAAAGGTCATATTTAGATAAAGTAAGGGCTGGGTTTCTGAAGAATTTTGACCAATATTTATAAATAAATACCCCATGTTAAGTATAAATAACTAACCATATTGGCCCTCTTGACCCCTTTACTCAATCACATGCTTTATGTTTGACCTCTTTTTTATCACATTATAAATTCGTATGCACTTCAACAGATTGCATCTCACGATGGCGTCATACCTCGTCCCGAGTATCCTCGCCGTCTTCACCGTCCTAACTTCCGGGTCATTCTCTTTTCCTGACGTGGCGCATCTTCGTGCCGACACGACCTTGTACACATTTCACCCTCACGGACGGGGCTCCTGTCTTAGCAAAGGCCCTGAACCGGGAACCCTTCTCATCTTCCCCTGCACGCCACAAGCCGGGTTGAAATTTATCGTAAATGACGATAAGACCTTGCAGGTCAACAACTCCAGTCCCGCCCTTTGTTTGGAAGAAGGATCGAACAATGCTGTCTCCTTGGCGACGTGTGATGGCAAAAAGGAGTCGCAACATTGGACCAGAGATTGTGGTGTGTCGAACTTTATATGTTTTATAAGAACGGCGTCGGACAAGTGTTTGAAGGTGGATGAGGAAAATTACTCCGATGTGAAAGTGGGTTCCTGCACGAGGGATGATTTCTGGTCAATTAGAAGTTCGGATGGCTTCTTGGCCGGTATTAGTGCAGTAATTCCGCAATAATTTTGGTGGGTTTGAGGTATTGAGTGGTAATTTTAATTAAATGATGGCAAACAATTTTGTAAGTATTTTTGTCAAAGTGAAAACAAATTTTGCATTTATTTAAATTCATTTAAATTCATAAAAAAACTAAAGCGCTAATTATAATAATTATGAAGCTTATTAGTTCTGAAACTAGCTAATAATTTATTTAATGAAGTATGTAATGCAATTTTGTATGAATTACGAAATGATTAACATTGAATGGGTAAATAAAAGATCTTAAAAGCACCCAAAACCAAAATTGATGGCAAGTGTAGAATAAAAAGTGAAAGAAATTAGTGCAATAATTTACGACACAATGAGTACTCGATCTGAAAGATTTTAATTTCAGGAAAGAAGGCAGTGCATGTAAGAAATACGCACAAACTTACGGCTCCGAAAGAATTATTGATCAGCAGCATCTCGTTACGACCAGTGAAAATTAAAATACTCAGAAATATTAGGAATATTTAGAAATATTAATTATTTATTTAACATGCAGATGCACGAAAGATATTGTTTCATCATACATATGTATGTTTATGTAAATATCTAAATATGCACTTGCATTCATGTATGGAAAATCAGATTCACTCAACAATTATAGCAAATTAAATACAAAATGTGCATACTAATTGGGTGAAATGTAGTCACATTATCAATATACAAAACATATGTATGTACATTTAATAATTAAACCAAATCAAATATTCAGACGATTTTATTCATCTCTACTTGTGGATCGCAAACTTGCTGCATTTTTGGAGTTCCGACAGTTAATAAAGGTCAATGGCGTTAAGTAGAATTTTTTTAAATTTCGAAATTTACAATTTTATAATATAAACGTAACATTGCCAACATTAACCTGAACTTGCCCATGATCTTGCCCAAACTTGACCACCATTTATCCCGACAGAGCTAAAGCTGGAACCTGATCCAGCATAATTAAAAACATTGCCTGCGAAGTCTGCGTGTCCGCTAGTCCTGTAGTTGTTATTTCCGCTGTAACTTCTGTAATTAATATCATTCTGACTCCCAAATGAATTTGCGGTCGTGACAATCCACTCATGAAACTTGGCAATGTTCATGAATTTGGTTGGCACATTAGTAGCCTTGCATTCAGTGCTGTCCACCATGCTGACAGTCCCATATAAAACACCGTTGCAAATTAGAGGCCCTAAGATATAAGAAGAATTTGATTTGAGTTAACAAGTGGTTTATATATAAATACGGGGTGATTTAAATGTCACGCTACCATGGAAAATTTTCCACTGTGAAAAATTCGTAAATTTCCATTACGTAGTTTCAAAAAATTTTCCTCTGAAATTCAATATTTTGAGAATTTTGTCATCAATTTTGATATTAGAGTTGAATAACCATCACAAATCCTCTTAAATAATGGAGATTTATGGACCTTTCCCGCTGCAAAATTTTCCATTGTAGCGTGACATTTAAACCACCCTGTATATACCTAAAACTAGTCTGTCTGTACAAAAAAGACTATTTACAAATGAATAATTAAAATAAATCTTACCACCAGAATCTCCAATGCAAGCATTTGTCCCAAGATCACCAGCACAAACCATGGTTAAAGAATCAAATGAATTATATTCATTTTCGCACACGGAAGGATCGCGGATATTGACAATGACTTCTTTTAAATTAGTCGCACCAGAATTTGCCCTGAAATTTATCAAATTACACTAGTTTGTACTCCCATAGTCTGTTTTGAGGTAATTACATACGTAGAATATATATATATGAATTTAGCTATTCAAATCGCAAAAAACCATGTACATTGTAGTTCTTCGGACGATTCTATAATTTAAACTACATTTTCCCTAAGGATGAATATTGTCTACTTTTAGCTAGAGCTCAAATTAATTTTAAACTATTTTTTTCCAAACGGCTTATTTGTACAACTAGCAAACAATAGTTTAATAAGTGTAGCCTTACGAGGTATAGCCAAATCCAGATAAAAAACATGTTCCTGCAATTCACAATTAATTTGCTAAGGCATTTACATTTTTAGCAAATTTTTACTAAGAAAATATGTAAAAATTATAAGTTTGTTAGAAATGTTATAATTTTTCTTAAACATTCATCCGCACATACATATGTACACATATAAATATGTATACACAGTGGAATTATTGGTGCATGTTACCTCATTTGCATATTTTGACGCAGAGACATAACCTTTATTTAACGTGGAAAGTCTATCTGTATCGCCGAAAATGAGATTTATGCAAATGAGGTGACAAATAAGTCCACAGTATATTGTGCAAATGTATGTATGTGTACATACACACTGTTAGAAATTTGGTATACTTACTAAAATATGTAAGTAGGTATTGATTTCTGTTTTAAATATGTTACCGGTTCATATTAAAATTATACCGGTAGATGAAAATTTGCTATGCATGTGAGAAAATGAGTAATTAACACGCCGTGTTAATTATTATAAATACCTGTCGAAAAATATAGTCCACTCGGAGCCAATTTAACTGATCCAATTTTGTCGTTAAACCTAAACGGTGTTGATAATCGAATAAGTGCAATGTCATTTCGACCGTATTTGACATAATTCGGAGCGAGCTTGTAACCCGATGCTGATCTTGCTTCGCCTTGAAAGGGGACCACGGACCCAGCCCAGACACGAATGCCGTTCACCGGCCGGTCCTTGACGCTAAATTTAAGAAATTATTGAAATATATTACCCTGTTTATTAAGGGGTGAAAGCCCTTTATAAGATCGTTATGTCCGTCTGTCTGTCCGTCCGTCCGTCCGTCCGTCTGTCTGTCCGTAGCTCCCATAACTTTTGAACGAAAAGACATAGACACTTGAAATTTTGAACGTAAACTCCTAACGTCAATAGAGAGGACGAGTTCGAAGATGGGCACTGTAGGTCACACCCATCAAGGTCAAAAGGTCATGAAATGTCATTTAAAGGTCAAATTGCATACATGCATCAATTTGAATTGAAATACGGATAACACACTTCTTTCACCCCTTGGTTACATTCGTTGTGACGGTTTATTTAAGTTTTAAATATATTGAAGAATGTACCAATGCGCCGCTGTAATTATAGTGTACTCATCGTAGATTACTCCTCCACAGTAATAGTCGTCAGCATGTTTTAAAATAACTTGAAAAGGGATGTGCCCAGATTGTACGTAAAGTCCGGCACCGGTGGCACCTGAAATTGTACACTAACTTATATTTACTTGTTCCTGATAAATCCATAATTTAAGAATTACATTGAATCTTTTCTAAATGGGGTAGGACAATTAGAAGGAAAGGTAAAATCTGGAAGTCTAGAAACTTCAACATTTTCGATATATGATGGTATGCTCTTTTAGAAAACCTTGCGAGCAGTAATAAGTCCTAACTGGTCCAATTTATACATTCGTTACAAATATGTAGATCTTCATAAAATAACTTACGTGCTAATCGCAATAATTATCAAACCGCGATGATTATAAATTTACATGACTAAATCATATTTCATGAGGAGTCCAGTACTGAGTATGCATGCAATTTTCCGGAATTAAGAAGTGATTAATATGGAATGAATAAATAAAGCGAAAATACATTGAAGTGTGGACGTAAAATGATCGCATAACAAGTACAAATATGCATATTTACATGTGAAGAATTGTACGTATTTATTTAGAAGAGTAAATAAGTATAAGTGAAAGATAGTGGTGCAATAAGTAAGTCAATTAGCGTCCCCCCTGTAACTACTGATTTGTGTAAGAAATATACAATTTGGAGGGTCATACTGTTTAGCGGCACCGAACAATGACAATTCTCAGAAATATTTGTTCTTTAACGATTGATAAAATTCATTCAAACCTAAACGCCGAGGCACAAAAAATAATGATTTGCTTGCATATGTACATAAATCCTAATTTGAGACAGGAAAAATAAAAATTAGACCCAAGTAAAGAAGAATATGGATGCATACTTATGTACGGCGAACTAATCCTCATGACAAAAGATGCGTTAACTATTTACCTAATTGAACCCGATTAAATACTTATTAGGAATTTTACTCGTTGAGAGAAAATTCGGATCAGTTTAACTAAATTTTACTTTAGTGTACTTGTTTAATTACTCAAATATCATAATGCGTACTATTATGTACGTACATATGTATTTATCTAGTCATGATTGAAATTGAGTTTTTAAAGCTATAATTCTTTTCAACCTTATTTATTCTCACAAATTTTAATTTTACAAAATTTAAAAAAATGTAATACCTCTGTTGTACATAGGGCTTCCCACAAGACGGGACAAGACAAGATTATACGTCTTGTCTCGTCTTGTTACAATCTGCGGGACGAAATATCAAGACAAGACGGGACGACAAGCCGTCCCGTCTTGTCTTGCGTCCCGTCTTGCCCGTCGCGTACAAGACGGGACAACACGGGACGCACACGTTTTAAATGGGTTGAATTTTAAATCCTTTCGCAAAATTTAAATTCGATACAGGAAGCATGATGCAAATTGTTTATACTAACTACAGAATTATTTAACCAAGGTTTCGGCTGGTAAAAATCACATTACACTGGGAAATTGAAAAAGCCCTTTGCCATCCCTAAAACGGAAAACTTCAGTCTTAATTTGATCGGAAACTGCTTGTTTGGAAATTTATTTTCTCTAAACTTGACTTCATGTTCGCATTGTACATAAAATTCTAAGTTCAAAATTCTATTTCATGATAACGAATTAGATAAAAGCTATCCGAAAAATATTCCATGATTCGTTTCGATCGAATTTCCAGTATAAGGGAATTACAATTTCCCTCAAGTTATAGTTTATTGAACACATATTGCCGTAACATCAGCTTTTAAATTCAATTTTGACAAATTCCGAGACGAAAGTATCATATTTAAATCATCGCAAGACGTCCCGTCTTGCCGAGACAAGACGGGACAAGACATTGTTTGTCCCGTCCCGTGTCCCGTCTTGCTTGCCAACACGCGGGACGTAAATTTCCATCTTGTCCCGTCTTGTTATCCCGTCTTGTGGGAAGCCCTAGTTGTACATATATAGCTCCTTTAGTATGGACATACATTGTACATGAACATGTCAATGTACATACGTACATAAATATATCATGGTGCAATAGGTTGCTCCATATGTGTATATGTACATAAATACACACTTGCATGGTTCTAAATCTATCAATTGCTCAGGAAGTGAATTTATTAATTATGTACATATGTTGAAATTAATTCTGTCCATAAATTTGAATAAATGATAATTTATGAAAACATGACACATTTTAAAATTTTATTGCCAATTAATTCATGGACCAACTGTCCCTATACAAATGTTTGAAAATTAATTAGATCCACACTTTTCTACGAATTATGTAAACTAATAAATCCTTCTGTGCTTATGCCATAGCCTTGGCCACGTTGATCCTGCCATAACCATATGCATTATTCGGGTACTTTTGGTTCGTACTGCCACTGCATTTCAAGTCCCCACTGGCCACTGTAGGTTTGTCGGTCGTGCTGGTCAACTTTTGGTAAATCTGCTTATAGGTGATACTTGGATTTGCCGCTTTCATCAAAGCCACTGCGCCAGCGACCTATCAGAGCATTTTGGTTAGTTAATTATTTATTTGGACATATTTTAAATTCAGGTAGTAAAGCTTTTTACATGAGGCGTTGCCATGGATGTTCCGCTCAAGCTTTGATAAGAACCGTCCGGCCAGGCGGACAAGACATTCTGTCCAGGTGCGGCTACTTCCGGTTTAATCGTTTTGGTTCCTTTCAATGGACCACGACTGCTAAATTTCGCCATGATATCGTTGCTTTGTTGTGTGGCGCCGACACTGATCAAGTTTGGCTGATCTCCTGGAGAGTTGGCAGTTCCGCAATTTGGTCCAGAATTTCCGATCGCGAAAACTGGAACGATACCGGCCTGTTGCCAAGCAGTGATTTCGTCATTATACCATTTGCCGGCCTGGCCACCGCCCCAGGAATTGGAAACCACGACGGGTTTCTCTTCGAGGTCAAGGATCCATTGGGCACACTCGGATAACATGACTTCTGTCCCGCCATCGTTTCCGAGACCTTTGCAAGCAACCCATCTCGCGTCGGGGGCAACACCTGAAAATAATATGCGAATTTGAGGTAGATATTTTTCTTAAATTGAAACATGAGCTGAGTACCAATGCCATTAGTTTGTCCGCAAATTGTCCCCATCGTGTGGGTCCCGTGACCTCCATCATCATAAGGTTCGTCCTCAGTGTGACCGCCATAACTGGACGAAAACGAATACCATAAATTTCAAACCTGAATAATCCCTTCTGAAATTTTAAACGATTCCTCTTACGCATCATGAAACTTTCCAGCATAATTTCCTGACAGCGCTTCATGGTCGGCTGCTACTCCAGTGTCGATATTGGCGACCAGGACGCCATCGCCTTTCGTCCTGTCCCACACGGAGCAAGCCCCGATTCTCTGAACGCCCCATTGAGCGTCGCCCGATCTGCGGGAGAAGCTTGAATTGTCACCTCGTTCCACGGGGTTGACTAGATTGACGCGGAAGGGTTCGCGAATCTCGAACACGCCAGGAAGCGCGGAAAGCGCGTTGATAACAGGAGCACCGACGCCCTTCATGGAAATCTTGTTGGCGACCCAGAAAGGTTGCGTGTCCTTGACGCCAAGGCTTTGGAGGGCGTTGAGAAACGGGGCTTGGGATGCCGAGGTCATCTGCTTCATCAGACCGGTCATGAAGTTGGTCTTATCGTTGCCCGAGAGTAGCGACATCATTGGATTGGACAGGACGGAGGACATGATGGATGGCATGGAGAGCACGGCGTCGGCCTTGCCGTTCGCTTTGAGCTTCTCCATAAGGCCGGAAGTTACATCGCCGGCGTGGATATTGGTAGTGACCGCGAGGGTCAGGAGGACCGTTATAGGAAAGTACGACATGGTTAGGGTGCGCGGATAGAATGAGAATAGGATGGAGAGGGTGGGATCATTTTATTGGGATGGGAGATGCAATTAAAATTTTGGAGACAGATGGGATTCTGAAAAATGGGACGATGTTGCGGTTTTCAAAGTGGCAATTGTTTCATGAGTAATTAGAGAAATGTATTATGCTGGGATGGCAGAAATTGACGACGTGCGGAAAAGTAGTAGTTTCAAACGTACATAAATAGGTAACCCAATTAAGAAATTTATTGCTGACGCAGGCGGGGCTAATCGTGTGGTAAGCAAAGATGTCCATTTACGTATTTATTTATGTACATACATATCTAAACACATACGGACTTATTAAATATTTGTGTAAATTTACGTACCGACAATCTACTTATGCAGGTTGAAAAAAAGTTTGTTACATTTTCCTGGAATCTAAATAGAATGCGGTTACATATTTAAAAGATAGCGTACATAACCATATAAGTATGTACCTAAATATATACCAATGTATGTATATGGTACATGCACTACCAACGGCGTCCTCAGACGTGTATTGTTGGGTATATAGTAATCATACATTGACATACGAAAGTATTTACACACCTAATTCTAATTAACTACATCATTACCACTGTTACTCTGTGAATGGAATATAATAGCAAATTGTTCATTACAAGTTTTAATTTCAATACTGTCAGTTAATACGATTATACAAAAATATTTTTAGAAAACCCGTCTGTATTAATAAACACTCATCACATTAGTCTAATGAATAGATTGGACAATGAATTTTACATACATTCACACATGCCAAAATGATTTCCAAAACTCAAACGATTTAAGATACATACTTATAACGTTTAAAATTATCCCTTGACTAATTTTTAATCTCCTCACTCCCATGAACCTTGCTCACATGAGTTTTGAGCACGTGTCCTTGAGTGTAAGCCTTATCGCACAATTTACACTTAAATGGTCTCTCTCCCGTATGGGTGATTTGATGATCCTTTAAACCCTTCAGGCATGAAAAACCCCTCCCACAAACGTCACATATTAAATCTTTTACCCCATTATGAATCTTCATGTGATTCTTGTAAGACGCCATGGTAGACAATTCTTTTCCACAAACTTCGCACGTTTTGGCCCCTCTCCGCTTATGTCGCATGCGCACATGACTGCCTAACGCCAGCCTCGTTGGGAACTCTTTATCACAAGATTCCCACTGACAGGGAAACGATTCGATACCCTGATCCTTGTGTGCTTGCTTTTCATGCATGATTCTCGCCTGGTATTTGGTAAACCTTTCCTCACAATAATTGCACTTAAAGACGGGTTCCTTATGCTCCGAGCCCAAATGGTGTAATTTGTCGTTTAGGCTGGAGAAGCGTTTCGGGCATCCGTCGACCCCACAAGGCACGATTTCTTCGCCTGAATGTTTCCCCGATAAGTGCAGATTTAGCTCGACTTTCGTCTTGAAAACGGCTTTCTTACAAACCAGGCAAGAATACGAACCCAACCCCTCTTTATGAAGTAGAGAATGTGTGGCAAGATGAGTCTCATCCAAATGGGCGGAGTTACACCTCCCACAAATCCACGTTAAGAGGGTGGGATGTTCTGCCCTTTGATGGGTCGAGAGCTTGCCTTGACTCGAAAATGTGGCCTCGCAAAGAGAACACGAATACTTTATTGGTTTCCGGTTGATCCCGTTGACTGCGTGGGCTTTCTCGGTGTGCTGATCTAATTGGTCTTGTCGTTGGAATCTGGTGTCACAAATTTGGCAAAAAAATGGTAGAGTGCCATCCAGCTTGGTATGGTTTTCCACGTGGCGTTCGTACAGTTCAGAAATTGCAAACTTTTTTTCGCAGAAGGTACAACACAAGGATTTTTCATTTTGTAGCCTCTCGTGCTTCTTTAAGAGGTGATTGAGCCAGTGACCATTGGTGGAGAAAGTGCCAGTGCAGTAGCGACAGGTAAACTTTTCAATGTTTCCGTGGACACGATCAATGTGGTCCTGGCGTCGACGGCGACCATGACCTCCGCGAAATAGTTTATTGCAAATTGGGCAGGGTAGTGGTGCACGTGGAGTCTTTGGGGGCTGCATGGTGTTAATGGAACCTATAAATAAATGAGTACGATAAATAATTAAGTTTTAGCAGTACATATTTATTAAGAGGATGATGAATTATCTACTTCTCATCCGTTTCATTGGAGGAGGGTCAAAAGTATGCAGAACAAATGAGTCCCCCTCCTCGTCATCTTTGGGGTCAGGTTCCACTTCAATTTTGCAAAAGAATTCTTCAGCCTCGGATTCGCACTCCTCCTCCTCCTTGATTTGAGTGATTTGAGCGAGATTTCGTATCGACTTGGCTTCTAAATAAAAATAGGAATAAATGATTGTTCTTTACTAACAATATTAAGCAATCTTGCTTAATTTTGCACTTGTGAAAAAAAAATTGGCATGTCATGTCATTTCGCATCTTGCGTAATGATTTGAATATGTACCAGCTATAGAATTAATTAGTCTGACCCATTACATACATAATCCTCACCTTTCTCAATTTTGTTCTTAATCTGATCAACAATTTTGCCTTGTTTGTTTATTAAGCGATTTAATTCAGAAATTAATTCACAACAGTGGTAACAATTATTCCAAGTTTGTATTTGGTCAGTTTGTTGGGGTGAATTTTTTAGAAAAACGTTGTTTTTTCTTAGCAGTTGACAAATCGTTTGAGAATATTCAACTTTTAGTGGGACAATTAACTTGTCTGACACACCGCAAATGTAACAACTGAGATTTAGGGAATTATCCATTTTTATTTACTTTTTAAGAATGATGATTCCAAAAACAGGTGACTTGTGACTTGAGAATGGGGTTTATTTGTCTGCCGCTCGCTTGGAATCTCGCACAAAGTCTTTGTCTCTGCGTTTAAAAGTATGTAAACTATGTTTCTTACACTGTAATTTTTGTTTTTAAATGAAGGTACGTTTTTTATATCCTATATATTTTTTAGAATGGTATGCAATACATAAAAGATGTGATATCTTATCTTGATAAGTTAATGCGTTATATGAAAGTAATGCATGCATTTAATTAAATCAGGAAAGACTGAGCGAATTGAGGCCCGATTTCTGGCCACGAATTTTTATTTACGGGTACAATGTGACAATCGTAAATTAATTAGTAAATACGCACAAGAAATTAAATTTTATATTATCTTATCAGCCAGATTAATTAAATCTTAATTGAGTTGTATGATTTTGGTAGCCAATCTGTCATACATACATACGTAAATATTTACATTATGTAAGTATTTATCGTTCATCACTCATTTAAATAACAAAGACGAAAGTAAATTTTTATTTTCAAGATTAGATTGCGCTAGTCAATTGGATTTCATTTAATCGTTTTAACCATCGGTTTGTCCAGCTCAAAACAAAAAGTTCATTTATATAGCAGTCTGAATACTCCAATGGAATCCTGCATCACAATCCTCCACGACGGCCCTGACTCCAATTTTCTTATCCTCTTGAAGACATTGCTTCGTTGAACTCTTCACAAAGCAGACGGCTTTATCCAGGTTGCAACTATGGAACCATTTTTGTCTTTCGATGCTGGAGTCGCAAGTTTTCAGATGTGCTGTATTTGCCCCTTCCTTTAGCTCTAGACAGGTCGAGGTTCCAAAGGCTTGGAGGGTATTGTCCGTATTCAGCTGCCATTTTTGAGTTGACCGCCCATCACACTGCCACACACCAACTGGTTCTGCTTGTGTTAGACAACCTTTGATCAAGCTAGAAGTTCCACCACTTTTTATAGTGACCAAGGAATCAGAATTGTATTTTTGACTTCGAGATGCTAGAGGGGAGACGAGGACGATGATGAGACAAAGTATCTTGCTGGCTGCCATGGTCACGGTTTTACTATAGTTTGCATTATTTAAATTTGCTTTGAATAGAAATGTAGCTATTCTAAAATGATTATGCATAACTAGTAATTAACTTGGAATAACTTACCGTTAGATTTCTGGCAGTACTGGGGACAAGAATTCTGAAATCTAAAATAGTGGGCACTATAATTTTTGTACGTGATCACGTGCAAATTGCATGGTGCAATTATTTATACGCGAATCGAATTTGGAGATAATTTATTTAATTACGGCATTGTTCATTGATAAGTGCCATGTAAGTAAATTCTGACAGCTATTATACTATGTACATATACAAATTAGCATAAATATAATATAAATCTTATAAACTTACATGCATACATAACTTAATGGATAACTATATGTGTAAGTATTATTAGACCATATGGTACCTGAAATTGAATATTTCGTTTATGTACAGACACATATTTATGATATGAATATATTGCTATAAATGAGTCAGTACACATAATTTCGAAAAACCCTGATTTTTGCTAAAAATTTATTCAGAAATTCCGGCACAGGGAAAAAACGCGCATTCAAGAAAATGCAAAAATATGGATCCACGTACATTTCTGTGCGTTAACAATTTAAAATTAGTCGGGTCAAAATTAGAGTAAACTACTTCAAACCTACGCATTGTAGGTAGTAAATATGCAATTATGCATGCAATTATAAAAATAGGTACCAACTTCTTAACAGGAAATAAAATTTTATCATAGGTCTGTATCTGATCAAACAAGTAAGAGACAAGGAAGACCTTAGTATGCTAAAGTCCATATGTATGTGAAAACTACATAATCCAATTAAGACAGAAATATCACTTCTACACTCTAACAAATTGGATTTGGGAAAATTGATATGATACATTCCATGATTAAACCCTTCCCTTTTGGTGGGAGGTTGCTTATCGTAATAGACTAATCTATGTATGTATGTAGCTACTGAGCTTAATAAAATGGAATAATCCATCATCTTGTAAACAATCATTAAACGGAAAGGTCTCAATTTCCTTAATTGATCCGAAATTGATTAACAAACATGTCTCTTCTCTAATAACCAGTAATATCTGCTCTCCACGCAATTTCCGCAAGTCATCAGTATTGCATATTTCTTTCAGTAAGGAAGGAAGAGCACACTATTGCACATACCTGCAGTTTTTAATTACTTACATAATTCTCATACAAAATTTCCATTCAATATGCCCCAAAGAATTCGTACTAACGACTTGAAGCCCACTGAAATGGCATTTTTTCGGAAATATCCAACCGTGATTTGGCCAAATCCCCGAATAACCAGATCGGAAAGGGTCCCACAATTTGCACAATGGCCGACAGACCCTGACCGCTGTCTCTGTTGGTGCATAAAACCCATATTTACCCTGTGTCAGATAATTGGCATCGTTCCGGCACAATTTGTCCACACCAAAGAACAAGTGTTTCAGGCATCGTCATCTCCGCCATTGATGTTAAGCGAGCAAATTGCATACGTTGCGGTCAATATTGGGACTTTGGAGGCAAGAAATGACGGATCAACTCATATCTATCATATGGAACCTGACGACTCGAAATCCTTGGAGAATAGCACACCGCCAGAAACGGCACATCCCTGTCAATGCGCATTGTCCGTAAAATTTCTGAGCGTCCCATCGCTAATCAACGTGATCGTGATGGCGCATTTCATCACGATCACAATTTGGTTCTTTATAAATGCAACTACCATACTGAAAATATATTTTAATGGGACGGATCTCTACACATTTGGACTTCAAGTAGAGCTGCTTTACCTTCAAGCGAGTGGCATACTCATGAATGCGCTATTAAGCAGGAGAAAGTTGCAAAGGGTTTGGGCCCTTATCCAGCGTGTCTATCAAGACAGGATTTATATGAGTAAGCCATTTTTTTAAGTTTTTTAAGCTAGATATTTGAAAAATATATTTTCTTGCAGCCCCGTTAAAGTCTCGGATTTATGAAAATTTTGGTATTTTGAGAAGAGTCAACTTTCTCCTTGTCGGAGTAACATGTTCATCGGGGATTCTTTATGCCACCTATTTTTTGTACTTCGTCTTCCGCTGGTGTTTTCTTGGTGATGGGTCAGCAATTTCGGAAATGAGGAAAGGCGGTGGGACCGGAAGTGACCAGGATTTGTTGAAAACGAAGCCACCATGCCCTTTTTCTGATGGTTTTCTAGTTTTTCAGAAAGTTTCGTATGCCTCCTTAACATTGTACAATATGGGATTTGCTTCACTCTTTTCTGGATTTTGTACAATAGTTTGGTTACTTCATAAACATATTGGAGCAGATTTAAGGGACCTGATGGCCCCGAGCAGTACGAAGGACATGACCCGGTACCAAATTCAAGACTAAAATTGCTTGTGACTCGGACAGGTGATTAATTTTCGTGTAATTTCAGATTGACAGTGTCCAAACTGGCGACGACACGGGCAGATCAACTAGAACATTTAAGAATTTCTCATGAAACTCTGTGCAGAATTTCCCGCTTGATTGGGGATTGTTTCGGAATGTCTGTCCTTATCGTATGCCTATCCAGTCTGCTATCCATCACTTGTGCCATTTACACGGGAGCTCTTCGCATGGGAATTTTCAACGTCAAGCGAGAAAGCAAATTCAGCACGGTGACTGGATTCTATGCATTATCCACTATCCATGGCTTTATTGCCGTGTTTGTCTTAATGCTGATTCTAGTGTCGGGTCAAATTGTAGAAAATGCGGTGAGACTTGTGAAGATATTTGTAAATAGTTATTGAAAAAGTGCAATTTTGATTTAAGAATTTATGAAATTCAGGCGTACGAACCTGCCGAAATAATTGGAAAGGCTTCACATCTACATCTCACGGTCGAGGAGAAACATCAAGTACATTCCACATAAGTAATATCTGTCTTAGGGTCTTAAATAAGTTTTACGGTTGTTTTATTGTTTGGTTAGGTTTCAATTTTTCTGCAAAAAGTCGGGACTTTATCAACCGGTATAAGAGCTTGCGGTGTGACGAAGATAGGGCTGTCCTTTCTGGCTGCAGCTGTCACAAATGTGACAACCTATATCTTGGTCATCTTGCAGTTTCGTTTGGGTGTGGAACCGCAAGTGGAAGCTGAGGAGCAACATTAGCCATAAACATATAGGACATCCTTCCGTTTTGAAGTACTGCCACGTCTTGTTCGAGTTTCGTCAAGCGACGGTTTTGTAGTTTTGGAAAACTTGGAGACTTTCATCTTCATTTCTCTTGAATTCTGTAATTAAAAAAAAATGCTTTACGCTTGCTTATTTATATGCAGCCCTTGAAATTGCGTCTCAAAAAAAATAATCCAAGCAAAAAATACAGTATAGGCAGAAAGTCTTTCCACCCTCATACTTTTTGCACTTAAAGCGTTATATTGCTCGAGAGGCTTTATCGAATGAACTGCAATTTTGCACAATTACTTACCTCGATGTAAGGTTTTCGAAACCATACTTTGGATAATGGGGTGGCACAACGAACGACACGGTGTAATTATATCCAAAATCCCAACTGGAAAAAAGTCTTTCCACCCTATGACTTATTTACACTTCTAGTGTAATTCCTGACAAACATCGTCCAAAATCGTTCTGGACCCACTTCATAGTTCATAATTCTTTGAAAAAATACATTTGTATAACGCTGCACGAATTTTTTGTTATCAATATTAGCTCATGTGGCCTGAAAAACGTCTTAGCACAGGGTTGGGGCAAAAGGTCGTAACATTATATGATAATGGGGTTAGACATCGAAGAGTCTTTGATAAACTGCTTTTGAGGAAGTAAACGCTTACCGAAATAGTCCAGAAGTGCAAACAAATTGGGATAGTGGCGAACTAGCAAGCTTCTAGACGGCTAGGGACTTCGACCCCAAGACTCTATCACGCCATTCTCGCCACAATTCAGAGAAACCCTCTGCTACTGCAGTAAAAATCAACTGGAAATGAGGAAAGAATATTACCTTCAAATTGTTGTGCAAATTATAAAGAATAGGATCGAGGAACCTGGATTTGAATTCCCAGCGGCGCGGAAATAGCAGCATCTCTGCTAGGCCCATATGGCTAAGCATTTTAAATTGGCTAACAAGCATCATAATTGGTCCTTTCAAGACAGGAAACGCTCAATATGGAGAGACAAGGTCAATATCAACCTGTTTGGTTCAGATGGGATTACTTGGATCTGGACACGACAAGAAAATACACACAAATCTGAGTACTGTATTCAAACCATTAAGCATAGGGGTGGAAATCGAAAGGTTTGGGCGTGTAAGTCCTGGAAGGGCGTCGAATATTTTTATAAAATCAAAGGAATCATGGAGTCCAACTACTATTGCTACATTTTGATTCGAATTTGATGATGAGGAAAGGAAATTACGATCGGGGAATAATGTTATTTCCAAATAGAATTGTGATCTTAAGCGCACATCGAAATTATTTACGAGTTGTTTGATAACAGAGAAGATTTCATTGTTGGATTGATGTCCACAACTACCGGACATATATGTTAGTAAACATTTACGGTCATTTATCAAGCCCAAAATTGCTTAGCACAAACCATCAACCCAGAAAAAGCGGCATGACGCCGCCAAATTTGAATTGGATAATTTGTACACCCCTTTCACCAGCCCATTTGCTAAGTGGACACCAAGACGTGTCCTTGCCTTCCAAAAGGATCTAGGAGGACATTCCAAATACTAATTTGACTGCTATATTACAAACAAAAATTTCCAGCAAATGTTGCATTAAGCTTTAATCAGGGTGGAAAGACTTTTTTCCTGCAGGAATTTTCGATATAATTACACAGTGGCGTTCCTTGTGCCACCCTATTATCCAAAGTATGGTTTCGAAAACCTTACATCGTGGTAAGTAATTGTGCAAAATTGCAGTTCATTCGATAAAGCCTCTCGAGCAATATAACGCTTTAGGTGCAAAAAGTATGAGGGTGGAAAGACTTTCTGCCTATACTGTAATCTCCACTAATTAAAGTCGCACATTCCAACTAACCTAGGACATGCCTTACTTATGTACGTTTTAGTCGGTTTTAGTATAACCAGTTTACCATCCTTTCTCTTTCTTATATCATATGTATGCACTTAAATAAATATCCGTGCCTGTATATTAATTACATTACATTATCCATTAAACTTGACGTTTCGCCATCAGTGAAATTCAGCAACCTGCATGTAGGATTTTGGAAATTGTTCTTTTTAATAATGACCATAGCTCAATTGCTTGGAGAGTGTAACAACTTTTTCTGGGTAGTGGCGGACAACTTTTTATAAATGCTCGCCGGTTTTTACCACCTTATTTTGGAAAGGTAAGAGAAATAGAGTTCTCGGATTTTGGTTGATGGATGTACATATGTATTTGCTACACGGCTACGGTCATTTCGAATTTGGAGCAAACTGATATCCTTTGGATATATGCGTATGCAAAATTCCGGATACTGATTAAGCACCCCATATTTATGAGTATGTATACGTACAAGCTTTCCACCATTGACTAAGCTATCTAATAAAACAACTTTTGCCCAAATTTGTATTTAAAATGTTTTTTTGAAAAAGTGAAGTGAAATGTAATTATCTACCTGCATACTGTACATGCTATACATAAATAGATGAAGAAACCCACTCTCTAAAAATGAAATTAAACGTTAAAAATTTATTTCCACATATTCCGATTATCTATGTGCAGCTAATAAACCGCTTTTCCATGTAATAAAACGATAGACAAGTATATAGGAGTTTAGCCGAATTTAACAAGCAATGCACATTGTGTTATATATATTACGACCATTTAGTTAGAATATATTAATCACCACAACTTAATACATGGAAAAAAGTAATTTCAGCATAAAAATATATTTAACATTTAGTTCAATTCATAGTCATTCTGTCAACAATAACAAATTCGTTTAACACTTTAATATCCTCCAAGCAACGTTTTGATTTCGTTGTCAAGTCGTGACTCAAGCCCAATAATTGTTCACAAAGGGAAATGAACTCTTCCCAAACGCGTAGTTTTTCCTCAAAATTGTCCAATTTTCCCACTGTTGCTCTAATTAACCAATATCTCGTTTCCAAGGTTCGTATGTGACGACTCCCCAAATTTTTAGAGTTAACTTGAACCGCATAATCCAAGTCTGGAAACGCTTCTTGAAATTTATTTTCTTCCACTAGACAAATTGCCCTGTTTATTCGTATCTCCCGCAATAATGATACGCTAGATTCGTCAGGACTGCCATGTTTTAGTTTGTCAATTAGTTCGTCATAATGTTGGATGGCATCTTTGTAATGTTTTAATCTCATAAAACCTTCCGTAATTTTCGCACAAAAATTAACAGCTTTGAAATTGAGTTCAGAGCCCAGGACGAATTGAAACATGTGACTTATTAAGTCTATCGCTTGAATGGATAACCCCTTATCAATTAACAAATTTAAGATAACGGTTACGGTTTTCTGCAGCCCGTAGATCTGATCTGCAGTAATGGGTGTAAAAAAATCTTTAAAATTTTGTGCCGCAATTTCCCCCTCATTCTGATGAATATCGGAGATAACCGAATTTAGCATCATTACATCCATGATATAATTATCGGTAGTGAAATACTCCCTGAACAATTTGATACTCGAATTCGCGAGATCAGAAGCGTCAGAAAACATTGAAAGTTGAATCAACTTGTTGAACAAAAAGTGCGGAAATTCTGAATATGTTGTGACCAAGGATGCCCTGGATTTGCATTCCTGCCAAAGTTTCAGCCCTAAATTAACACACCCCTTAGATGAAATTATAGAAAAGTCTAAGGCACGAAGCAAATTTGAGTAAAGTTTATCTTCTTTTGAAATTTCGGTATTTTTATTAAATTCATGTCTCAGCCTGTATCGCATTACCCCGGGAAGTAGGGGGTGTCCTATAATTTGCCCGTTATGCAGTTTGATGAATGAATACCGTTCCAAAAGCTGTAAAGCCTGTTGAAACATATATGACCCCAAACAATCGTCAGACATTATTACCTTGACAAAGGGAATGATGTCGGACTCATCATCCACCCGGGTAATTTTAAGTAATCCGAAAATCTGCAAAATTGCATAGCCTATTTTCCCATGAAGACCGTAGTTTGTTTCAATATTTTGCAATGCGTTATCCCACATGGTTAGTGTGGTCTTTTGATAGCTTTCCAATTCCAATGGATCACTTAACAGTGAAACATTTCTGTTTTTCAAGTACTCCTCGAGAAAATGGGATAATCCGTAACTTTTGCCTTGCAGTGAGGACACTTGTTCGTTTAAAATGTAGCAAACGGCTTGTTGGATGGTGAGGGGATGTCCGCCGAAGGCATCGCGGACTTGCTTAATTTCCTCGGGGGATTGGGGGGCACGGAGCGTTAGATTTAGATAGGTTTCCGTCTCTGGTAAATTCCACCCGGACAAATGGATGGAGCCATTGGATTTATTACTTGGGACTAAGTTTCTTAACTGCGTGGTAATAATTGTGAAACAATTTAAGCGGTCGGATAGCGTTTTGGTAAAATTGATAAGCCAGGAAGGCATTTCGCTGATATCATCGATAACAAGAACCGGATTTGTATGGTTATTGTTAGTAATCAATTCATTCGAATTTTGAATATCGGGAAAATCTTTAGACTTGTTTTGGGTAAATTTCGCATAAATTTTGTCCATAATTTTTTGCTTGGATTCTTCATTTTCAAATTCTTGTTGGGATGGGTAAAGCCAGCAAATGTTGGAAACAACGGTATAAGTTGCCACGAATTTTTTTACCAGCTCTGTCTTGCCTACACCCCCAAGGCCGGAGATGAGCACAGTCTGAATTTCTGTCCGAGGTTTGAACAAGTTGTTTAATTGGTTTAGTTCTTTCTCTCTTCCGACAAAGAATGGCGTTGGTCCAAGGTGGGGCAAATTGGGAAATTGTGGTTGGAGTTCCATGGACTTGATAGAGATTTCTTAAATATTGACCTGGAACAATGGGCACAATTATATAGGTTAAATAATTTTAGTAATTTGCTTACACACTTACAATTCCACTTCAAAAATCTGACGATTTTGATATTCAATGAATTATGTAGATGTATAAACTATGCAGGCTCAAAGTTGATTGTGGTGATGAAATAGGGAGGAAATGGTTTAGCGTGGGAGCAACAAATATTTGCAATATGTTTTTACTTAATGTTTGCATATCGTTTGATAACCCCATTTCATTTCTGCGCAATAAGCGGTTTCCGTTAGTATAAAACAGGTTGGAGGTTAGTGCCTCCAGAAAATACAACATGCGTTTAACTAACAAGGGACACTCACGACCTGTCGTTTGAGTCCAGGGTACCCACTATGTTTTTTAGAATCTACTAGGACCCCAGCTGAAGGATTCATTTTTATTTCCGTGTAAAACTCATATTTGGCGCCATGGCGTGGCGCCAAATTCGCCAAATTTGATGGTTTTTCATTTTAAAACCGCCATAACTTTTGAAATCCTGGACGGATTTTCAAAATTTTTGGCAAAAATCATGACAAGGAGTTCAACTTTGGTATTCTATGAAATTTTTTCCAAAATTATCACTTTTAACTTTTCACAAAATTTCGAAATTTCGGGTTCGTCGAAAAAATGCTAAAATTATCTCAAAAATTAGAAATTTTGTATTTTTATTTTTTTCTCAAAAATTTCGACTTTTCTGATCATTTTAAGCTTAAAACTTGAAAATCCGACATAAACTGCAAAAGTTATGGGGGTTTGAAATTGGTCGAAAATGCAAATTTTTAAGTTTGGCGCCACGCCATTGGGCCAAATATGAGTTTTACACGGAAATAAGAATGAATCCTTCATCAGGGGTCCCAGTAGATTCTAAAAAACATAGTGGGTACCCTGGACTCAAACGACAGGTCGTGAGTGTCCCTTGTAAGCCAAATTTCTCAAACAATACGAACTACAGTACATATGCATGTCATTGCATAATTTTGTTACAACGTAGATAAGATGATCGCACTGAGGGGAGGACGTTGCTCGGGATTAATTCGATGCTAATACATCTTCTCTTTTTATTCGATTTTCTAAATTTAAAAAATCCGGACTTGGAGAAATCCAGAAATTTACGCTCGATTTTTAATTTGAAACTCCTGATAACGAAAAAAATGGGGTGCAAATTTTTGGATTGTGTCAAAATCCGGTTTTTTCAAATTCAAAAATCGAATAAACTGAGACAACATGTATTAGAGCATAAAATTAATATCCCCAAGCAAAGTCCCCCCGCTACGAAACTTGGTACCATTTCTAACCAATACACAATGGCGTAATCGACAAATACCCAAAACTGTCAATTTATATAAATGAATAAAGTTATAACTAAAGCAATACATACAACAAATATTCTATGGTGCCTGCTTTTGCAATGCACATAAGTTTTGCCGTTAACAAGTGTCACTTCAACTGACAAAAGTCTTAACCACTAAAAGTTTGATGTTTTTCATGGATGTGCCAGATTTGTTTTTTATGTGTACCTTAGAAAATGCTTTTCCACTATACATGTTTTTGTCTACATGTCCGATAAGGTAAAGGAGTAGGTCAGTCAGCTTTATGGATGTAAATAATCATAACGGAAATTCCAACATGTCCTCTTAAACGATAAGGTGCCCCTATTTGTTTATAGGCTAAATATAAAGCTCAAAATGGGTGCTCACATCTCATAAAATCCCATCTAAATAAGGAACACAATTTTGAGACACTTCCTGGAAGTCAACTGGCAAGAATTTGCACAACGCAGAAATCTGTAGTATATTTATGTATCAAATATCATTTGTATACCACTGTTTTCGCTTCATTGCGTAAAATACAAGTTGACCGTTGTACTATTTTCGTTATCTCAAAGCGATAAAGCCCCAGAGGTGGTCCACCAAAACCTTCGGATTTTGTAATGATCGGTTTATAAATATCTGGACAGGTAGGCGTCTCTCCTGACCAGGAATTCTTAAAAAATCTAACCAATTAGTGAAAACAAACCAATAATGATGACAACTTTATTTGCATGGTTGGCCGGCATCTTAGCCGTTGCAACACTTTTATGGACACATTCTACACGAAAATATCTTACACGTAAGGTGTCCCAGTTATAAATATTGATTAAATATTGAAATGTGGATTCTAAGGTTTCTGAATTCAAATTTTAGGCTGGTTATGGCTGAACAATTCGATAAAGAAGGCCTGCCCACCCATTCATTTCGCGTTGACGGAGTTAGCGTCCAAAGTCGGAGACGTCATTGGAGTCAACATTTATGGCCGTTACACAAGTAAGTACTTTAGGTTTTCAAAGTAGCGAATTACAATCGTCGAGCCGATTAGAATTGTTTGGATTATAAATAATGGCACTGTTCGTTAAAAAAATAGAGATACAATTGCCCTTACATAAATCTATCTAAATTTAAAATATTTGTTTACCATGTAAACAAACTCTTTCAGATAACCTGTCAGATTTTTATCCCTATTCTTTTGAACGAAAACAAGTGGGACTGATGTATGTATAGCACGCGTTGTGTAAAGAATGTCCAAAAAATGGTGTGACAGGCCAATTTCCAAGATTTCTTTCAAAATAAGGCGAATATAATCATAAACTTTGTAACCCCCAAATATCCCTGACTCGCTTAAGACGTTAGTTTATCTGAACTTTTCTTTAGTTGTGCTGTCCTCCTTTCAAGTTATGAAAGCAATCTTGGGGAACAATCGATTTGCTAAAGATCGTCAGAATCATTGTCATGATAACGGTATGAAAAAAGAACAAATATTTTGATTTAATTTACGAATTTTCAAAATAATGTACTATTCTTTGAATCGAAGGAATTACATGGGGTTCTGGCTGTCATTGGAAGCACTTGAAATCACATGTTTCCCAATTAATTCGTAAAGTACTTTCTAACGACGACATGATCCAAAATCTTGTCCAGAACGAGATAACCACAATATTTAAGACGAACGAAATGCTCCTGACACTGCAAGACATCGACCTTTACACCAGTTGTCACAACATACTTTTCGGCATTTTATTCGGACCAGCGGTACATGAGAGTTCAGAAGTTCAGGACATTATACGCCGCCATAAATTAAAAACTAAGCCATCCTGCGACCCTGCAGAATGGTACACATGCTCATCCTGGTTGTTGTTCCAAGGATCAACTAACACACTTGATCCAAGTTATAGTGAAGATATCAAGAAAATCATCCAGGTACATATTTGCATATATTATGTATCTGTACATAAAGTGTTATGGCCAACGACTGGTCTAATAAATGTGGGTCAACGTCTTTTTAGGGACGCGCGTGTTTACTCCGATCGGCAAAGAATGACATGAATCCAAATAATGAATCCGGTCTCGTGGATCTATTTATTGCGAGTTGGTTGGACAAAGACAAAAGTACCAACACTATTGAAACTGCAGGTGATTATAAGTAATTTATTATTTACTTCAAGTTAATATATATGATGCTAACTAATTTAATCCTTAATTAATTAACAAAGTTGACACCTTGGCGAGCATAGTGTCCGATATGTGCGCATCTGGGACGCAACCAATGGCCTTCGCGATTCAATGGATGATTTATCTGCTTGCGCGCAATCCGAAAGTTCAGGACAAAATTTATGATGAAATTATGAATGAAGAACTAAGCAACTCAGGGGCAAAGTATGTACTTATGCATTTCTTCTTGTTTAGTTATTATCCCTCGTAAAATGAGCCTGCATTAATGTTGTACATATATTATTTATTAATTAGGGCGTACAGAATGGCAACGTTATACGAAATTTTTCGAGTTGGGAACATTTTGCCCATCCCAATTCCAAGATGTGCGACTGAAGCGTTTAGCATAAGTGACCTTCCAGTGCGAAAGGTTGGACTAACAATGGAGGCGCAAACCATGTTCAGCGCAGATAATTTTTTGACCATATTAGTTTGGAAGAGCAAGTCTTTAGAAACAACATTTGGCTTGCTCAGATGCGCAAATTTCAGCACGTTATGGGCGCAGCAAGTTCGCAAAAACGCACAAAGTTGAGCTCGGCACTTGGGCATTGCCCGAAAAACCGTGCGTTTTTGCGAACTTGCGGCGCCCATAACGTGCTGAAATTTGCGCATCTGCCCAAGTGCCGAGCCAAATGTTGTTTGTAAAGACTTGCTCTTTCAAACTAATAGGGTCAAAAAATTATCTGGGCTGAATATGGTTTGCGCCTCCATTGTAAGTAATTATTGTCAGAATTATGAAATGAAACATGTAATCACGTGTTAATATTGTTTGAATCATAAGGGGTGCCCCATAATTTACAATTTGGACCCAATCTTTAAAGATGTCTCATATTGGGGAGAATCTGTCGACAAATTTGTACCCGAAAGGTTTTTAGATGAAAGAAAACTGATCAGGACTGAAAGGATGGTAATGTTTGGGTTTGGTAAGGATGAATTTGTTAAATTATGTAAGTTAATAGTTTTCACGGACAATTTAAAATGTTAGGGAAACGAAGATGTCTTGGCGAATCGATCGTCTGGAATACTCTGATGCTCTATTTAACCGAGATTTGTACAAAATTTGAAGTTTCGGCTGGACGTCAAAACCCTACAGATTACGGAATTGGCAAAAAAGCTTCGTTTATATTTTCTGCGAGGAGAAGGCATAATATGCATAGCTAAAACATACAACTCTACTTTTTACAAAATTCTCAATGCATAATATACATATTATGTATTATTTTTTTATCTCTAATGTATATCAGTAAATATTTTGCACCTGTAAATACTATTGTCAACGAATTTCAGTACATATTTGAATTTGTCGAAACAAAACGTTATAATAATTGTATGTACATATTATTAATAGAACAATTTATAATCAGTACAGATACACATATACATGCATACAAATATGTACATTGCGTACATAGGTATGTACATATGTAAATACATATGCAGGAACATATGTAAGTATGCACATGCATATCTGCATACGTTCTGACTTCCTAGCATAAATGGAAATGAGTAGTCAGATGATCTCATATCAATTATCATAGGTTACCTGACACGTTTATCCAATAAAACGTTAACTCAATTCAAACAAAGTAAACAAATATCTGTATAATCAGAGGAATATGAATGTGAATCATATTATTTCCGTTACCTTATCAAATTCTCAGTTTGGTCAATCCTTAATGTGACTGACGAGACGTGGAAAAGTAAGTGACCCCATGATCATCATTAATTTGCCATGCATTGGTTGAATATTATCTCATAATGGCTCCCTTTTTCTCTGACTCTCGTGTTCAACGTTTATGCCCATTCTGACACTGACCAGTAAGGAGTTAGCCAATTGTTACTACTGCCATTAAAGTAAGAAACCACATATTGTAGTGATTATCTATAATATAAATGTGTTGATTATTTATGTGTTATAATTTTCTTTCCATTTTGATCCTAAGTAGGTTTTCGGTCCAATTTGGCCAGAGAGGGTTGGTTAATATGGCGACAGTTGGAAATTCAGAGGTTGAGTTTAAAGAAGTAGAAGTCCTCGAAATTATGCTCGGCGATGAGAAATTATTCGAGGAAAAACGGGAATTCTCTCTTGCTATTGGAATCAAAAAGGCTGATGTCATACTGAAGTTGCATCGGTTGACAAATAACCAAATCACGATGAAAAACTACTACACAGAAGACTTGGAAAAGTTACGGAGTGGAAGTGAATCGCCTTCAGAGATGTATGCAAAATTGATTAAGATTTTGGAAAATCTGAAATTGTTATGTTCCGCCAGTAAGTAAACTTAAACAACTATTTACATATGTAAAGTTATTTACAAGCGACACCTTTGTGCATTATAAAAGTAGTTGAAGCATTTTTTATCTGTTAGACTTAAGGTCAAGCTAGGCATTTAATTTATACCTCCGCCACGAGGCTATGATATAGAATCAAGCCTCTAGAATAGTTTATGCTGATTGTATGCATATATATTTTTATGACTCATGTACATAAGTATGTATGTACATACCGCTATAAATGTTTGGAAGTAGTGGCGAGACAGTGCATGGAGATGAATCATCCCCAAAGTGACAAATTACGTACGTCTGTTAATGGCAGTGTCGAGTATCGATGAACTAGATACAAATTATATTGACCATATACATACGTACAAATTCATATTCAATGTCATGTATAGATAGTCTAGCGTTTTATCAGTAGCCATATGTCCAGCCATTTGCACATCCTCATATCTCTTTGTTAAACAGAGTTATCATGATAACCATTAGTCACACATGCACCCATATTTTGCATGAACGTAATTCATCATTCACAAATTAGTTGCATGATCAATAAATTATATATCATCACATGATTAATATATTTATGCATTCAAAAATAAATATGCACACATAAATAATTATCTTATTCCACTTATTTAGAGAAAGTGGAAAAACTCTCTGGAAGATCAGAAGTGGAGAAAGAAAAATCGCAAATTTTTCATGGCGTTCCTCCTCAAGATGCTGGTCTGGTGGGTCGTGACGCTGAGCATGCAGAACTCGATAACTTTCGCACTAAAAAGCCTTACAAGGTGGTCTACATTTCTGGCCTCCCTGGGCAAGGGAAGACTCAATTTATCATTCAATATGTCACCTCTATCCGTGATGACTTCAACATTTGCTGGCTTTCTGCCCACAACGTGACAACCTTGACTCATTCCTTGACCAAATTCGCGTCTGACGAGCTTCCCCTTAAGACTGATACTTTGGACAAGTTGGACAAGATGACTTTCCCAGAACTGATGTCAACCGTGCTGAGTGGGATGAATAAGTTAGGTCAACAATGGATCACAGTACTCGACAATGTGGACACAAAGTTCGATGAATTTGTGGAACTAGTTAAAAATCGTGCAAACGCTACTGATTCCTTCACCCTTGTGACCTCGAGGATAAACAATCTTCTAAACATGACTCCTAATATTGGTCATATGATACTGGGCGGGCTGAAGTTGGAGGATGCGAAGACACTCATAACCAACCAGATTGATGGTGCCACGGCAGAGGAGGCGAATAAGCTATGGGAAATAGTTGGTGGACATCCTTTCTCTTTACAACAATGCAGCTCGTCCATTCGTCAAGAAAAGATCAATTACCAATGTTCAGTTTCCGATTTTTTGAACGAGTTAGAACACGACATAAGTCTGGGAATGTCTTGCAAAGCGTTCGAGTACGAGATGGAAATTCAAGAACCGACAGCAATAATTCTGGGCAAGACATTAGCAAAACTGGACCCTGCTGCGCTCGAGTGTCTCTACGTTTTGAGTTACATGCACTCAAAAAATGTCCCGTTAGACTTGGCAAGTTATATTTTTCATGTTGTATTTAATACGGAGAAAGCACACCATGAAATCAGCCTCAGGAAACTTAAAGAGTATAACTTGGTAAGCGTGGAGGATAATACGACTCGGACACATGGACTGGTCCAATGGGCAGCAAAACGTGCATTAAATAGTAGTGATAATGTTGCCAAAAAATCTGAAATTGAGCAAAAATTACTAAACTCGATCGGGAGTAAGGAAATTGGCAAGGTACTCAATACGCAGAATGCTTTTCATTTGGTCACCATTTACGACCAGATACAATTAAGTACCGGAAGTGTGGTGAAAGTCGTGTGTCCCGATGTGAACATTGTCCAGTCTATCTTTGAAAAATTGCGGGACGTTTCCGCACTTAGGGAAGCATTCGATTTCATAAATAAAGCACTGCTCAAATTTCGTACCGCTTTAGGTGCTGATAATAAACACACGTTGCAAGTGGAGGGTCTGTTGTACCAGGCAATGATAAAGCTAGGCAGGTACGATGACGCCGTGGCAGGACTGAAATCACTCTACTCCAAACTTATTGCCTCCCAAGGATTAAATCATGAGTTGACTTTATACGTTGGAAATGACTTGGCGAGAGCGTTGCATTTTTCAGGACATGTAGACCAAGCCATGGTTGAGGGCGAAAAGGTGTTTCTCGCACGCAAAGAATTGCTAGGTGAAAGACACGTGGACACGCTGATTTCATGGCATAACTTGGCAATTTGTATGTCAGATTGGAAACGTGGGAAGAAACAGTTTGAGGAGGCGGGTGCCATACATGAGGAAATTTTTAAGATTAGATTAATGGACTTGGGTGAAAATCATCAATCAACACTCAATTCACGACATCAAGTAGCTTACTGCAAATTGCAGCACGCCTTGCAACGTGTTAGAAAGAGTGAAGAGGAGGAAGAACTTTGGGTAGGAGAGATCACAGAGGTGAAAAAAGAATTGGAGAAAATTTCCGAAATCAGAGGTTCCGTGTTGGGTGAGGATAATACGGAAACGCTTCGCACTCAATATTGGTTGTGTGTGGCAATGATAAATTTAAATGATAGCGAGGAGAGAGACAAGGCTGTTGTGATTCTGAATAAAGTCCTTGAAAAGAGGATTGAAGTCTTGAGGGAGGAGCACGTAGAGGCGATTGATACGAAAAAATTGGTTGATAAAATTGAAGGAGAAAAACGTGATGGAATAGATTTTGGTTTTGAAATATACTCGTAAGGATTTATGTATTCTTGCGGAACCAATAATGATATTGTGGGACACTGAAATTGTAAGATTGGAGGGGGAGGGATTTAATGGGATTGTAAGGATAGGAAATTTTTGTTGGGACATTGATTGCACCCCATGTAAAGTGAAAGCAGTCCGTGTTCGAGAGAAACAAATTTCTAAGTGTGGGCAACAAAGTGAGGATGAGAAAGTTATATTTCTATCCATTTAGAAAAATTTGTAAACGTTTATTGTTTTAGAAATTGCTTGTTTATAGACTGTAATCTAAAGTCTGGAGTTTTACTAAATATTTACAATTCTGAAAAATGCGCTTGCAGTATTTAATTTGTATTATATTATTTTGGATTCGCAAATGTACATATTTATCTATTAATATGTGAATAAAATCTGTCTTAATTAATTGCGAATGTGCATGTTTATTCTCAAGTTTTGATATTTTGAATGAACAATTTGGGGTATTCACGTCGGATGTGCTAATGTTAGCAATGGAATATATGCAAATGTGCAAATGTGCACATATACAAATGTCAGCATCACTTCAATCAAGTGAACACAAAATAAATCCATAGTATGAATTTCATACATCCACGAAGAGAACACGACGAAGGAAAAATCGCTTCTATTCAATCAGAACTTCTGATTAAATAGAAGATAATTTCTTCTGAATCAGAAAAAATTATCATGGACAGATACTAGACTTCTGGGGACCGTGCAAAAATGTCATCGATGGAAGAAAAGATCACGGCATTACATACATTTTCGAATAAATTATAACATGTGCCATATGCAAAATCTCGCAGGATGTTGGGGTCAAAATTCTCTGAAAATGAATCACATTCCTTTCGTCTGGTCTCCAATGAGAAATGAGAACAAAGGGCTTTCATACATATAAAGGTGCATCCCCATCATAGCCGGCATGTTGCGAGCTCATCCGATTTTCCGAATTAATGCATTACTGATATATATACAGAGAAATACATCCTTCCTTACCTAACGTTGTGACTATATGTAAGTAACGAACCCAATTTGGAAGCGTGGTTTTGCCTGTCTGTTTCCAACCATCGACATTCGACATGAGTAGAGATTTTTAAAATAAGGACAACCGTTGATTTGACCGAGACCATGGTCAGATTCAGACGTGGCCTGGGACAAATATAGTAAGTCAAAGTTCATTTAATTTCAGAATTTTTTGGTGGTAGAAAGGGTTGTTAATTTGTGTAGCAATAAATCGTTTCTCTTTAATTAGATATTTAAATTAAGTAATTTAATATTTGATAAAGATTGTTATCATAGTAAATGGGATTGATTGATAAGGTGGCCTCTACCACATAATATTTAAACGGGGAGAATACTAACATGAGCAGGTTCCCACAGTTCCCAAGATTACAATTCCCTAACATTAAGTTAGTGCACATTTTCTTCGAAAATTTGGGATGTGAATTTATCTTACTTGAAACGCAAATGTTGAACAAGACAATCTTTAAGCATTGCATAGGTCTATTGTGTGAAATTCAAATAGCCTCGGATATTAATTATCTTGTGTACATTGCAGGTTACCATCTTCACATACATGCATAAGGAAGAAGCCGATTACATAATTTATGATTTCTAAAATGGTAAGAAATACATTTATTCTCAGTAACATGCAGTAAATTATTTTGAAATGGATCATAGTTCATTGTCAAATTTTTTAAAAATTATTTAGGCGAATTCCGTCCCCGTATCTTGACATCACGACGCAATATTTCGACACCGTGGGGTCGACGACGACACAACCGGAAGACGTTAGAAGTTTATAATAATGTCAAATTACAAAATAATTATTTATTGGTCTTCACAACTAGATATTTCCTAGTGAATAAGTTGTGTAATTTTTTCCCAGCTATAAATACGTAGAGAAAGTTGTTATATATTTTAGCACTAAATTTGATCTGATGCCTCTGTGCAATTGTATTAGCACACGTGACACCTGACAACTTAGTTATGCTTTGTAAACAGAAAATGATTGTAATTTGATCGTAAATTTAAAATGATTCAGATAGGTTTGTAGCGAGGCTGATTCGGTAAAATTACTTGATAGCCCGAGAACCACATGGACACCCCGTGTAATTTATAAGCTAATGAAACGCTCAACTACAGAAAACTGCTTAAACTCACGAAACTTTTCTCATTGTATTAGAAAAAGTTGCACAATTGTTGGGTTAATTATTTTGTCAAATTCGATAAACTTTGTGCAATGGATACGGTATTAGTCCATACACTCGTACAGATTTAAGCGTGAAATTAATCACCTTATACATACATTCATATGTTTAGGCTCTCAATTGAATCTTGGAAACTAACGGATAAAAGTCGAGGAAACGATGCAGCATTGTTTTAAATATGTCCTATACGTAACTGGAACCGGTGTTGACCTGAAATCTATAATGCAGAATGCAATGGCATTATTGACCTCAGACGGTACAGATGTATTTGTTTCTACACTTTTTCATGCTAAACAAAGGTTTTTACTTGTAAGATGAGAAAGAAGTAATTTTATATAAATTTAGGGTTTACTTGATGTTATGAAGGTGAAGTAAAGATGTCATTCAAAAATTATAGCGGTACATAAATTTAATAAGTATTGACTGACGCCGTAAATATACCTGTATCGTATTTTACATTACGTGAACGATTATTTATGGTACTCGGTACGTTATCTGGTAAGATCGTTGTTAAGTACTAATAAATATATCCTCAGGTTTTATAATAAAAAGTATTCGAAATTAAATTATATAAGTTTAAATCCCCTAATGCATACGTAAATATGCACTTCTGAATTTGCATGCGTCACTATATTTTCATACTTGATATACTATATATACACATACATACGTACGCATATATATAATGGGCACAATTGGACATCACTGATAACTTTTGCATACACACATCTTACAATTAAAGAAAAAATAAAGCTAAGTTCAATAAATTCTTAATTTTTTAAATATTAAATTTGATAACGGTCTACGTTTTAGATATAAATAAATTGCATTTAAAATTCATTCTACTCACTTTGTAAAGTAATGTCAGTTATATCCAGAAGTACGAGGAAAACTCGCATCTCGACTGGATTGTTCAGCTCTTGTAGAAGATAAAGCTTGCGCTGCAACTCGGGTCAAACACACTGGCGTAGGGGACATCGGCTTGGCTTGACTGCAAGTATTCCAGGTTCAAACCCCAGCACGGTACAGATAAATTTACTTTTTGCAACCTAGTTTTGACCACAATGTTATACCGTTGTATAGGGGCTAGAGTTCTACTAGCAACATAGCCGGACCACCCCCGGGAAGATATTGGGGAGTGGTCAATATCATCATTTTTTCATACTGACCACACCCCCACACGCTGTCGGTGCGGTTTGAATATCCTACTAGTAGAACTTGACCTCTTATGCAAAGTTAAAAGCATTTTAGTCAAAACTGGCTTGCAAAAATGTAAACTAGCCTCTACTGAGATTTGAACCCGCGTGCTTATGCTACAGACTGAGCCGATGTCCCTTATGCCAGCAATTTGACTCGGGTTGCAGCGCTAGCTTTATCTTCTACAAGAGCTGAAAAATCCAGTCGAGATGCGAGTTTCCCTCGTACTTCTGGATATAACTGACATTATTTGTTAAATTGGACAAGTTTAATGATTTTTATAGTATGCAGCCTAATAGTAAACCTTTGTATGCAAAACAATTGAGTAAAGTTTGTTTTTATGTTCTATTTCATTGTCAGAGGGAAAGTTATTTACGCATTGATGTATAACCGTTTCATGAAGTATTTTAAGTTTTTAATAATTTCACGCAAAGAAATGACCTGTGTAAATAACTTCTTTTTATGGTAGTTTACTGATTTTCTTTCTATCTTTACTGGAGAAAGGACAACGTATGAAATTGCGTTCGTTTATTTAAGTGTTCAGATATGCATCCACATACCATAAACAAAGCCAAATCCACGATTATTTCTAGCCATAGTAAGAAATCAATATCGCCCACTCACATACATATGTACACGTGTCGGAGGGAGAAAACCGAATCGGATATGTATCCGCCATGGAGAAAGTGAAAGTACACTCGGATGCAACAACTGGTCGTGGTCATATTTAAACTTTAAACTCAAATACTGAATTAATTAATTTTGATTTAATTAATTTATCTCAATGTTTCTTGGTCAAAATTTCACAAAGGAAGGTATGCAAATACATAGCTTCATAAAGAAATATCTCATAATTAAACAGTTGTTAACCTTAAATCTATCAATATTTTAAGGAAAACTCATTTAACTTGACGCAAATTTCATCAATTAACAGATTTTCTTCCCAAAAAGCCACCATGTAAAAAGGTTGTAAAGAAAAAGAAGAAACAGGGCGATCAAATGGTGTTTTTACCTCCAGAGGTAGGTAAAATGTGCGTAACTTTCGTAAAATTTTGCAGACATTGCAAATCTTCCATTTTTCTAGATCATCGCGAAAATCTGGGATTATCTCTCCCTCGCCGACTTAAAGATAGCTCGTAGAGTAAACTCCACCTGGAAAAGTTGGAGTTGGGAGAAATTTACAACGCTTGCTATGCGATCTTTAACCTACGACAGCGCAGTCACTTATCACTACTACGTGACTTATCCTTCCGATCTAGATGCTATATCCGCGTTCAAAATCGACATATCCAAAAGGGTCCAACTTGTCGCAAGTGCTTCCTCGCCCGGGCAAATCATCACTTTTCCACCCGAATTCACCTACCGAATTATGCCCATCTTATCACAAGCTCTCAGTGTTAAACGACTCGATATGAAGATCGGGTCTGACATCAGTACAAAATTTATCTCTCCATCCGATGTCGACGAGTGGACAAAGTTGTGTCGCAAAGTTTTCGACGTGTCGCCCAGTCTGGAAGAACTTTGCCTTGAAGTTCCCGTGCTGCCTAGTTTTTCCTGGTTTCCGGTCGAAGAGAGGTTGACATGCTTAAAGATATTGCGACTTGACATACTTCCGGCCACGTCGGAATGGGGGAATGACGCCATGGCGAAAATAATCATGGAGGAGACCCCCAACCTGGTGACGTTTACTTCATCATATTTTGGAACCGGACTGCACACCAGTATTTTAAAGTTGTTAACTGGAAGTGACGAATTTTGGCCAAAATTGACAAATATTGGGTGTCCCCGGAAACAGAGGAGGGAAGGGTATTGGGGATGGCGAAATACGACAGATCTTGACCTTTTGGCACAAGTTCAGCGAAAATGGAAGCAAATTTATTTTGGGAGGATATCAACGAACCAGTTGGAGCAGGTAAAAGCTGTGTTGGAAAAGCACTGTGAAACTGTTGAGCTTATCGAGCTGAATCCTGTGTTATCGCTACGACTCGTACCGATGGAATTGCCGAGGATGCCAAATCTGAAAAAGTTGGCGATTTGGGAGTACGATGTGTCCGAGTATGAGTTGTATAGTTTGTTCAGTCAGATTTACAAGATGCCGAGGGGTGTGGTGGGTGAGTCGGGATTAGTGTAGTGATTGGGGAATAAATGTATTTTTAATTTTGATTTCATTTACAATTTTAGAACAAAACGTGGCCCCGTGCAATGACTGGTCGAGGGAGAAGTTGGACTTTTTCAACTTGTTCGACTTGTTCGGGGTAAGTAATGAAAATTTGAAGATTTTTAAAGGATGACGATTTTTGTGAATTTGTGTACAAATGTATGCAATGAATCATTTGCAAATATGGAAAGCCCAAAAATATTTGACAAATGATGTCACTCTAATACATGCTACACTTTAATCACATTTTATGCAATTCGTTTTTCTGGTAATTTTATGCGAAAACAGTATCGTCAAAATATTTACCTAGGTCCTTCTTCTATAAAGACTTTTACTCAATTTACAGTTAAAATAATTGATAATCCTTAGTCTAAAAATTATAATTTTTGAATTATTACAGGACAGTGAAAAATTTAAGGATCGATTCCCATCCCTGCACACTTTAATATTCACTGTGCCATCCGGTCGGTACAAGAGTTACGTGTACAATGCAATCTTTCCAAAAAAGAAAATAGCAAGTTTAAAGCAGATTTGTTACCTGAATGTCACTTACCCGGACCCATTTGGCAGCACTAATGCGAACAAAAGGGCTCAGCGACTCCTGAAAATGTTCCCCAATGTTCATAATAAGGAAATGAACCGATTGAGGAAGGAGTTGTACAATTCGTGATGAATATTGTTGGGTGATGAATATTATTAAGTGTTTATTCTAATTATAAGAAAGTATGTAATCCGCATTAATGGTATGGTTATTTTATTAGTGTCCAATAGTGGAGTATTGGACTTCCTTGATCGAAGATAGAATAAAGAATTACATTATTTTCTTTATCGTCATTGTGCAATGTAAAGATGTCATATTTTCCTGTTCCTAAGTACGTATGTATTTGCATAAAATGTCGAATGTGCGCTTAAGATTAAATATTACACCGTAGAAAAAAGAGGGTCTGGGGATTTTGACGTCTTCGGTTGAGCTTAAAATATCTAAGAAATTTGTTTCTTCATTTGACCAATTTTATCCTTTTGTAGCTGTGATACCTTAGATGCCTCATTTTAAGCTCATATGTATGTATGCAAGTACATACATAAAATGCACATGTACACGTTAGCAAGAGCATTGCTCTTAGAGCACTTGACCTACTTGATAATATTTAAAATCAGAGATTTTATACCACGAAATTCTATTCGTTGTGATTTATTACACATGCATTGCACAAAATTTAAAATCAAAATAACAAATTCACTCAATATTTATCAAAGCGATTATATTTTAATAGCGCTATGCATCCCAAAACAAGGTCCTTCAACATAACCTGGTGATTTTATGAAGGCCGCAATGGCTGGAATTGCCTCGAAATTTGTCATGTAATCCACCAGATTAGCGTGATCGCTGATCAGACTTTCTCGATACGCCTTCAACATGTAAAATGTCGAGTAGACGAGAAAGTCAAGGTAGCAAATCTATTCATAAAAATATTTAGAATCAGTCTTAAGATTTCAGACATTTTTCAATAATAAAAAAAACTCACCTCATCTCCCAACAAGAACTTCTTGCCTCCCAACATTTTCGAAAGGACGCTCATTTTTGAGGGCACCGTATTTTCAAACATCGCCTTCGTTTGTTCCTGTCATATTTAAATACATACACATGCTATTTCAAAATTTGATTGAGATATTTCTAAATATTTGCATACCTACATACCTGATCAGTGTAAATGAACATTGCAAAATTTTGAATGATGTCGCCCAGCATTCCTTCCATCATTTCTGCCCTGGCAAGATCACCAATATTGGACGGGATCAAACTCGGTTTATACTTTCGGATCACGTACATCAAAACTGCTCGAGATTCGGAGAGCTTGATCGAGTCATCAATCCAATATGGGAGCTAATGTGGGGAGAAAGAAGCACATTTAAATCTGCATGCTTCTTACTCTTAAAAAATATTAAGCTACATTAGGAGAATCGAGTCCAATCCGAGTTTTCTGATGCTTCCAGGTCGACTCCCCACCGTCGCCTTCTTTCCCTTGCGTGTACACAAAGTAGTCGTAATCAACCCCCATATATTCCAGGGCAAAACGGATGGGATAACCTCGCTATGAAAGCAAAATTATGAAAATTTTATATAAAACGTAAGTATATTTTGATATGAAATATATAGAAATATGTATGCATACTCCACGACAGTCCCAATATGCAAGTTGAGGTTTGCTCATTTTTGCGAATGTTGCAAATTTAGGGAGGAAAAGGATACGATCTGGGCAACGTTGTTGCGCTTACTGAAGTGATGGAAATAAAATATTTTCCATGGAGTCACTCCTCGTCACTCAAGGACAAATTGGAGTGGACTGGACCATGTAATCAAATTAGACGGTAAGAATCGTTATGAATCATTGTTGCCTATTATAGTTTGACTAATGGTGTACGTCACGAAACACTAATGTATTTATGTATGTATAATAATTATGGCTCCTTGGAAGCAATCTGTATGTTTATTGCTGCACACGACACCGAGAAAATATGACTTGCCATTTATGAATTGCGTTTGCTTGGCGAGTCAATTTTTTATCGTGTTGATGTTTCGCTTAATGGATATAATTTTTTTTACAGCCAGACGAGAAAAAGTCATTGGGGTATTTTGTCTTGTATCCGAATTGCTTATTTCAGTTGTGGTATGTTAATTGTATGTATACTGCTGGTTAAGAGGGTACAATAAAAAGCAAGGACACGAACGGAGTATTACTCATCCTTCAATGCAAGTTAATAGTGAAAATACACAAAATTGTATTGGAATATTAAATGCAAGGTAAAGCTGGAAATTCTGCACAGTCACAAGCTGACATTTCCGATATTTGCTAGTTTTTATGCAAAGAATTAGGTATATGTATGTCGTGAAAAGTACTTTTAATCAAATTTCATATTTATTCAATTGTGAAATCTCACCAATTTTATAAATCGCAGTACTTTCACACCAAATAATACATAAACATGGCTAAATTTTAGCCGGACAATGCCTGCTAAACCAGGGCCCTTTAATGAACTGGGGCGACTTCATGTATGCCTCAATAGCCGGAAGCTTCTCAAAGCTGATCATGTAAGCTGTCAAGTTTTCATGCGCCTGGACAACGCTTGGACGGAATTTGGTCAACATGTAGAGGATTTCGTACGTAGGAAAATCAATGTAGGAGGGCTGTAAAATGAATACAAAATCTGTACTATTTTTCAGAAATTATGATAAACTTTTATCCATGCATAATTTCCTAACCTCATTTCCCATCAGGAATTTCTTGTCGCCCAAAATTTTCGATAGAATCACCAACTTTGTCGGCACCACGGACCCGAACGTGTACGAATGTTCTTCTTTTTTGTCTTCGCCGGAATACGCGGCGGTGGCGGAGTACGTCATAATATCCGCTAAAATGCCTTCAATCATGTCCATCTCAGCCAACTTGGCAAGATTCGACGGGATCATGGACGGATTATATTTTCGGACGACATACTTGAGGATGGCGTTCGACTCGGTGATTTTGACGTCGTCGTCAATCCAGTATGGGAGCTGAAAAAGAGTGAGTTTCGGCTTAATTGGTGTAAATAAGTATTTGGTGTCGATAATATTTAATGATAACTGACTCACATTTGGAGCAATAAGGCCCAGCTTGGTTTTATCGGATGCCCAAGTATTGTCCCCACCGGTTTGTTCATTGTCTTCCTTGTACGTTAAGTCGTCGTAGTCAACCCCCATGTACGCGAGGGCAAAGCGGATCTTCTGTGCCAACTGTAAAAAAAAATGTGCCATGAAAAAGTGATTTATAAAATTCATGAAATGCATATTCTTTGTATAATTGTGCGAGCAGGATAAAATTGATAAGTGGAAATAAATTGTTGCATGATTTTAAAATTTAAATTAGACGCAAAACGTTTTTTGCCCAATGAATTGGAACAAATATTAGCATCAATAATTAAACAATTGACAAAATTTCTGGTTGTTAACCGGACTCGTTTTTACATTCTCTTCAGCTCTATATGGTTTGAACTAATTATTTTATGGTTAGTTTAACGAATTCCAACAAAAGCAAAATATCATGCACAATATTTCCCTCTTTCCTGAAGTAAAATAACTTCATAGTTGCAAAAGCAGTATTAAATTTTATGGTAAAATATGCATGTGAATCATGCATTTTACTTACACCACGAATGTCCCAATACGCCAATTTCGGCTTTCCCATTTTAATTTAACTTAAGTTTAAATTAAACAGAATATTTAACCAAAAAAATATGGTCTGAATCCGACAACTATTAGGACAAAGCTAATACTAAAGTGCACGTGCAAGATCCTCTTATACATATGTATAACATTACTAACGTTTTTCCTCCGAGTCGATAAGTACGAATTTATGTAGGTGCATATGTACATACACACACATAAGTAAGCATGACAAAGACAAATATCATGAACCGGTATAATGAACCAAAGCTGTGCAGGACGGAATGCTACTTATCTATTCCGAAAACGTTAAAATCTCATATTTATTGGTACATAAATACATGCACGAATACATATAAAGATCTAGTCATCCAGCTCAACTACCTAATTCATATAAGAGCCACACACCATCAGTTATAGCAAGTAATCTTCAATTGAACAAATAACAATAATTGACGCCAACAGCATCTACTAGTATATCGTACTATGAAATGTATGCCTGCATACATATTTATTTATATGCATCTAAATACTCAACGTTTCGTATATAGTGAAATGCACATCGTGGTGCCACGACCAACCTTTTGCATGACCTTGTAGTGAATTGAGTTTGTTTATCTCTCTTTACTGAAGAGACCTTGGCATTGACAGACACCGCACCGCTTGATGAGTTTGACTTGCATTATTCATCGTGTTTATTCCTTTTTTGCCGGTTTTGGTCTCATTGTTAGAAGTCCAATGTCAAGGACAATGTCAACTGTGCATTTGTATTTGAAATTAATGAAATATTGATCAAACATGACTCATATTTCGCAATAATGGATGATTTTATTTTCCAATAAAATATTTATTTTGATTTTATAATCTCTTCAAGAAAATATTGCATGATTTTTTTAAAATCTGCCAATCTACACTTGGGCAAGAGACGTCCTCCCAAAAAACGGTGAACTGATGAAGGTCGGGGAGCTGATGTATGTCGCGATTTCTGGAATTTTCTCAAGGTTGGAGACAAATGCTTGCAAATTTTTTGGGACAAGGTCAGGACGATACTTGGTCAACATGGAGAATTGTTCGAAGAGAACAAAGTCCAAGTAGCACATCTATAAAAGTTGAAGTTGTTTATAAATATGAGAAAATATTTTGTAAATATTTTATTTGCAAAAATTTATGTAAATACATACCTCATTTCCCAACAAGAATTTCTTGTCTCCTAAACATTTCGAGAGAATTTCCACCTTTTTGGGAGTCTCAGATTCAAATCGTTCCTTCTCCTTGTCCTGTGGCAAAATATTTGCATGGATTAATTTGCACAGTAAATAAATATTAACAAATTGTACCCACCGTTCCTGAATACGCCGCAGCGAAAATGTACGAATACGTGTCCGCAATGACGCCCTCGGTCTGCTCAACTTTCGACAATTGGACCAAGTCCGTCGGCATAAGGGCTGGCTTATACTTGCGGACGACATACTTCAAAATGGCCAAGGACTCGGTCAGCTTGACCTTATCGTCGAACCAGTAGGGCAGCTAGAAAAGAATGAAATCATAATTTTATTGCAAAAAATTTGCAAAATTATGCGAACTTTTAAAAACTCACATTGGGAGCATCCATTCCCAACTTGGGTTTCTGATGAGCCCAAGTCTTCTCGCCACCGGCTTCCTCGTTATTTTCGATGTAGACGACGTGCTCGTAATCCACACCCATGTAGGCGAGGGCGAAACGGGTGGCGTGACCCAACTGGGGATGATAATGACAAAATTATGCACATGCAAAAAAAGACGCTAATTTTTTGCAGATTGAAAGACTCACCCCTCTCAAGTCCCAGTAACCGAATTGTGGCTTTCCCATTTTCGCAAAGTTGTTTTATTTGGTTTGGAAGAAAACAGAGCAGCTGCCGGTTTGGAGTGGAAATCAATACTGACCAGGTTTTGGTGCACTCTCCGAGTTTTATGGAGCAGAGCTCGGCACATCATTTAGTGAGGAAGCATGCTTGTTAAGTATGTAAGCATGGTCTAGAAAATTCTGCACATGCTTTTGCTTGACAACAGGGGCGACAGACTGACAACATAACACTCGAAATGATAATTACATAATTGACGTCACGGATAACCAACTATGTAATAATTATGAGGTTAAAAGAAACGTTTTGCAGGGATGTTAACCTTTTTTAAGTGCATTTTGTTGCAGACGGGACGCAAATTTATGCAACAAAGTTATTCATGTGTCTGTGTGGTCTAGAAATTGAGGTGTCGGCTTGAATTTGGGGGTGCTGGCATGATAAAGTAAATTGAATAGCGATAATATAATAATTGACTCGTGATGATTGAATTTGATATTTATGTAACTGAAAACGTTTAACATTTGTCAGTTTTTTACAAGGCATTTTATTTCATGAAAAATTTGTATTTTATTATTTTGTTTTATTTAGGGATTTTTTTATTTAGTTTAATAATAATCTGAACATGAAGCCAAAATTTCTGCTGCGGATGTCCCCACGATGCTTCTGCTTGTCGAAAATGCTGCAAATTTGGAAACTGATTTCTGAGATGGGTCTTCATTTCTACCCTGCTAATGTTAATCTCGTAACGGCTGGATTAATAATAAATAGTAAATACATAGGTATCATTGGCACCTCTGTTGAGCATAAAGAAGCCGAAACTTTCACCCACCAACTTTCCCAATTGTAAAGATTTCAGTTGTTTCATCCTATGTTGAGAAAAGTCGGAAAAACGTACCTGAAAAATTATCGTCTGGACTATGAAATTTATTCTTATCCTCAGAGCACTTGGAAATTTATAAAAACTTGGAAACCAAGACTTCCTTACTTTGGCATGCGGACTAGATTTGGCATTAAAAATTATCACAAAATTTTTCTCGTAAATACAAAGTTTATTAAGAATGCATCGACAAAGCTGTATTTACAGATAGGTATGATTCAAGTGTTTATCTCTCAGGTTTCTATTCGAGTGTGGTCGTCAAATTTTGCATATGTATGCAGTGTATCGAATTTTTAAAACAATTTGGTATGCATTTCTCACAGGAAGTAAAATAAGATAGTCCATCCAGTCCATACATTAACGTTGACTTAGGTGACTCATCCCCTGTGACGTCACAGGTCTAAAAATCTGCACATTTTTACTCATTTCTCGGCTCTGGGAATGTATTTTTAAATTCGATCTGGTCATTTTGTGGACCAGATTGAGATCAGTACCAATTTATTAAAAATATGCACTCTAGATTTTGAAAAGTTTTGAAGGAGGAGACCCAATTTTTCTGAAGGCATTCACTCCTTTTGGGTCTCTTTCTACAAAACTTTTCAAAATCTAGAGTGCATATTTTTAATAAATTGGTACTGATCTGATCTACAAAATGACCAGATCGAATTTTAAAATATGTACATTCCCAGAGCCGAGATATGAGTAAAAATGTACAAATTTTTAGACCTGTGACGTCACAGGCGATGAGTCACCTAAGTCAACGTTAAATACGCTAATAATTCTGACTTTCCATGCCAAGGTTTCCCATTTATATTCATACCTACTCTTGTCATTCATTTATAATAGACATGAATACGACATCATTTTAGGTTAAGTTATAATTTATGTAACGTTGAACGTGGAGATTCTATGCTACATAAATTATGGACTTCCTCAGAACAAATAAAAAATATGTGCCAAAACCGCAACAACTTCAGGACACGGTACATAAATAAATACATATCTCGGTTATTTACTTACTAAGCATATCAGCAAAATGACGATAACGGAGTAATCCAGCTTCCTTGATAACCCTTCTGGACCATTGATTTTATTCAGTCATCTGGTTACATTATGTGTTTACGAGTCTACAATTTTATAATTTTCGAATATGGTTCGAATTTGTAGGAGATTAACAAGACCATTGTCCGTCCTTATTATAGCATCAATTGTGATCGCACTCTATTCGCAAATTCCAAAAGTAAAAATAGAAGTTTCGACTAAATTGCCCTCACGTGATTACTTCTCGGCCTGGAAAACCATTGCAAGTCGTAAGCACAACTTGACATTGGATGATGTAAAAATTCAGCCCGTAATTCGTAAGCGTTTTAAAAAATTCTGTCAATTTTTTAAATGTTTTCTTTGACTTACAAAAATTTTCTTTTAGAAAAAATTGCTAAAAATACGCATTCCACAAAAACGCGACCACCACTTATTCTAATCTGGACCAAGTATTTTGGTGGAGAACCATTAACAAACTTGGAAGGATTTTCCAATCGCATTTCTAGTTGCGAATATCTTTGCGAATATACTGGAAACAGAGATGAACACTTTCAATCCGCGGAAGCTGTCCTATTTCATAGCGGATCTATGGACAAGTATCTATAATCAATAATTTTTTAATCTTTCCACCATTAATTGTGGAAATTTGCAAAAAAAAATTATTGTGCAATAAATCTTTGCAGAAATGATACCACAATTCTTATCAGTCTGACCCGGCCTCAGGGCCAGGTGTGGATTTACAACAATCAAGAATCTCCCGCAAATATGGAAACCTTCACGAAATTAGAAATCCTTCCCCATTTCCGGAACTTGTTCAACTGGACGATGACGATGCGCAAAGATTCCGATATTTATCATCCATATGGAAAAATTGTGAAAACAGAACCCATGGCAACTTCAATTTGGAATGAAAATCTTGCCAAAAGACGTGACATCATAAGGAACAAGTCCAAGTTCGCGGTATGGGTGACTTCCCACTGTATAACTAACAGCCGCCGAGAAAAGCTCGTTAGAGAACTGGCTCGTTATATTCCCATCGATATCGTTGGCGCCTGTGGAACCTGGATGCGAAACTATTGCATTAGAAAAGGAACAGATTATGACACATGTTTCACCAAGTTTGCCGCAAACTACAAGTTTTATCTGAGTTTCGAAAATTCACTTTGTCAAGATTATGTCACAGAAAAGTTTTACAATGCGGTGAAGCATGACATTGTTCCGGTAGTTTATTCGGGCGGGGATATGAAATCATTGGCGCCAAGGGGATCATATATTGATGTCCGTGACTTTAACGGGTCCCGCCATCTTGCCGAGTATTTAATCGAGTTGGACAAGAAGGAGGAAGAATATGAAAAATATTTTGAATTCAAGAGAAATCACGAGATAATCGATAAGGATGAAGAATCTTGGTGTCGTCTTTGTGAGAAAGTGTGGCTTCAAAGGGGTCAAAGTGTGGTGCAGTGGTATCCTGATATGGCTCAGTGGTATGAAAATGAGTTTGAAAATGGGGAAAGAACTGGTGCTAAGAGTTGTGTGGATAAGAGCGAAATTGTTTTTAAGACTGCTATGGAACTAGCGTGGGAAAGGTTTTGGGACTCGATTGGTTTATAAGTAGTTTATGGAAATTCGTTTAATGAGAAAATTCATTCACATGGACATAGGTGGCCGAGTTAGCGTCTAACTCGCAATGTCAGTTAATTAATCAAAATGTGTTAAAAACTGTACAAATTGTTACAAACTCGTTTTGTTGATTATTAGCTCACCCTGCGTAGCATGAGAGCTATTGAATTCCTCTTGTCCGTCCGTCTGTCTGTCTGTCCGTCTGTTAACGAGTTTTTTGCATCAATTGATGCTATTTAAAAATCCCCTTGACCATTATTAAGTTAGGCGCACCATTGGTATTGAACAAACCGAATCGAATTTTTTAATAAATTAATAGCACCGTTGATATCTAACAATCGGTAACACAAAATGATGCGAAATAATTGGGAGAAGGGATTCAAAACGCACCAATAGTGCAAAATATCCGGGAGAAATGGTCATACAATTTTGACAAAGTTTTCAAAATTATGTATCCAGGATGGTCGCTAATGCTGCAGTAATGGTGCAACGGCTAGCCGTTTTTGTTGCACCATGGGTGCAAGAATATATACGAGTTATGATCTATTTTGCCGGCTTATTCCGCACGTTCGGTGCAAAGTTCTGTCTAATCATCATGACAGGGTGAGCTACTTCTAACGTTACTACGGTTTATTTTGTCCGTGTTTCGTGCATTCTCAATAATTGTTACAGGAAAAATCATTCTCAGGTTGAAAAGGTAGCTAACGTGTTCGAATGACAGGTTGAGTATACGAATCATAAACCACAACTACATAGGTATGTACATCAAAAACACGCATGGTCATATTGATATTTACATATTTTATTTACAAAACATGTTCTAAACTAAAATCACGAAATGTATGTATGCGGGTTTTCACGTCACCTTCGTAACTGTCGCAAATAGCGTAAATTTACGATATCTAAATACGAAAATTCCATGCTTACGAAGCTTCGTAAATATACGCAAGGTTGATGCATCTTTTTCGTTCGTAAAAAATTTTGTAACAATAAAAAATCAAGACGTTTCGAACACCATAGTTACCGATGATATTAGGCAAGGAAAAATTAAAGGCAATTTTTACGAAATATTATTTACGACGGGTCTTTCACGCCAACCCGTCGTAAATGACGCAAATTTACTAAACATTTTTTACGAATCCACAGTTACGAAGGTCGTGAAGACCCTCTATATATTTTAATATACCAATATGAGCAAAATGTTTATAAATTTTAGAGGTATAAGTGTTTTCTTAGAGAAATTCTATCTATTTATGCAAATACTATTTAACTACCAATATTTTAAAATATTCCATTAATTTTTCTACATTAATTTTCGAAAATTGCTCGTTTAATCGGGTTTAACTATCGACAGATTACGAAATTTGTGCATCATACAACTACCAAACAATGAAACGATCGATATTTATATTTATTTATGATATCTATTTACAAATAAAATTTCAAAAACGGCATTACATTTGCACATCCTTCTACATAAAACTACATACACATATACATACTAATAAATATGCAAATATACCAGACAAGTACTGATGTTTATTATTATTCGCTATAAAGAATTTTGTATTCGCAATGTACATATGTGTATACATTATCTGTATTACATCTACAAAAGCTATTTAAAATAATAAAATAGCTTGTTAAAAAATAAAATAACTTGTTTTACGACCGCGTTCTAAATATTCAAAATACAGAGACAGGAAAGTATGAACAAACTCAACCTCAAATTGCAGCGGAACGGCTTGGGGTTTTGTTCCAAATTAGATAGGTATGTAAATATAGCAGGTGGCCTTTGATGCCATGTTTTCCGAATTTCAGGTATGAACTATAAAAAACAATTTTTCCAGTATTTATAGAGTAAGAGGGTGATATTTTCTAAACTTAATAATTCAGATAATATAATTAGGAATTCCAATCCCGGACGATTTTTTAAATCCCGGGAATCGGGAATCCCGGTTTTAGCCGTGACAAATCCCGGGAAATCCCGGGATTTTTTCCCGAAATTCAAATCTTACCATATAACTTGAAATTAGTCAATTTTGGTGGAAAAAAAGGTACATGGCTATAAAAAGTACCTGGCCTGAGCATATTTGAGTAAGAATTATAGGACTCGACAAAGACATCCAACGAGTATTTCAAAAGTGAAATTAAACTATTTTATTATGTTCACCTTATAAAAAGAAAAAAAATTGTGACGCAAAAAGTATGGCGAAATGTTCGTCGATTGGATTTACCCCAATTTTTGATATGTTGCAGATCTTTGGTAGTAGATTAATAGTTCAATTACTCTAAACGTCGAAATCGACATGCGTGACCTTTTTCCGGGGGTCGAAAGGTCGCGATGTCAAAGGTCGCCGACCTCAATAAATGGGATATCGTTGGAAAGGTCTTGACGAGAGGATTATATATACTTTGTGGGGTCTGGGATGACCCTATGCAAGTCTAGAGGGCAAAGAACGAAAATATGCAGTTGTCCAGAATTTAACATAGCAGTGGATAGGGAGCTAACATGGAAGCCCGAATGGGAAAAACTCAAAAATATTCTCCTGGCTCTAGCTTTGCAGGGGGTGGTCCCAGACCCCACAAAGTATAAATTTTCGGAATCCTCTCGTCAAGACCTTTCCAACGATATCCCATTTATTAAGGTCGGCGACCTTTGACATCGCGACCTTTCGACCCCCGGAAAAAGGTCACGCATGTCGATTTCGACGTTTAGGGTAATTGAACTATTAATCTCCTACCAAAGATCTGCAACATATCAAAAATTGGGGTAAATCCAATCGACGAACATTTCGCCATACTTTTTGCGTCACAACTAAAAACCAATTTTTCGAAATTAAAATTTTTGGCTTTAAAGTTGGAATTTCGACTCAATTCGAAGAACGCACCAAGGTATTGATCCAAAGAGTGTAGGAGAAAAATTTTGTGCAATTCCATCAACCCGTTCCTGAAATAAGTTGTTCCCTATGCCATCACTTTAAAATCCCAAAAGTCTCATAACTCCCCCAGGGAAAATTTTGGCGCCTAAAATATTTTGCGATTTTTTTTCTTTTTATAAGGTGAACATAATAAAATAGTTTAATTTCACTTTTGAAATACTCGTTGGATGTCTTTGTCGAGTCCTATAATTCTTACTCATTTATAATACTTATTTACATACCTAATGATGTGTTTTAGAGATTTGTGCATGCATAAGTATTATAAAGTATGCTACTTTCTGGCCTATACAAAATGCATATAGGATAGCAATACAAATTAGCGATTATAGTGTTTTGCCTGCCATAGTAAATGTACAATTTCGATGTATTGTGATAGCTCAAAGAAAAAGTTTGATAATTTCATTCCAGAAAACATAAATAATTAATCAAGGATTCGCTAGCATGTTAACCAGAAATGCACAAACTTACGTTCGTCAGTATTATTTGGCCTAAATTGTGAACCATTATTCACAAACTACAATTGGACATGGGATTTGGCAATTTAAAAATTTCAAGCTCAAATATACGAACTACCTTCAAAAAGCCTTTCATTCAGCCTTAAATTCATCGACTAAAATTCGAAATCACTTCTAACGTGTTAGTATTTTTTGGCATAACTGATTTCAGATTCCATAATTATACCGAAAATAAAGTGTTCTTGTTGCCTCAAGTTAAAATCTGACATCGAAGTTAGAAAATTTTAAGTTCCATCTTGTATTAAAAATTTTGCTTACGAATTAAATACAAAATTTAGATCAATGTGCGAAAAATATGGCTATCAATATTGTTTCAAATTTAAATTTTCGAGTTCAGGATCAATTTTGACTGGTTATGCTCATCGAAACTTTTTCTTACCAATCATATAACCGAAAATTATATAAAACTACTATTAAAATTGTAAATTATAAGCAATTTCACTTCTGATTGACAAATTGAAAAATCCCGAAATCCCGGGATTTCAGTTCTTCAAATCCCGGGATTTCGGGATCCCGTTTCCCGGGAATTCCCGGGAATAAAATCCCGAAAAATCCCGGGACTGGAACCCCTAAATATAATAACTGAAAGGGTCGAGGACAATACGATATAATGTTTGATTAGTTGTGTATGCAATAAAATAATTTATAAATCACCTAAAACCGTGTGCATCGGCATACGGAGGTCAGCCATCTCTCATAAACCACTTAGGGAATACGCAACTTTAAAAAAAGCTCTCTTATCATCATCATTAAAATCTACATGTATGTACACTCGGCAGAAAAAGAAATACAAAATTAATTACTTTAAATGAATAAATTTAAAAAAAAAGTATGTAAAGGACGGGGCTTAAAATATTAAAACAAGAATCATTCAAAGATGTCATGATATCGGTTAATATTTACCAACCTTTGCTTAACCTTGGGCCCAACTATTATATAGAAAAAAACAAGGTGACAAGGTTCGTAAAATTCGTAGGCCTTATAACGTGATTTTTGATGACAAAATCTTACGACGCTTACAATCTCATATCCGTCGTACATAATTTATCTTACGATACAACTAATTGTAAGGATATGAAGGAACAATGAACCCTGGATATGATTTTTTTATTTTAAAAAATTTATTGACAAAGAATGTCTTAAAAATCAAAATCTTAGAAATAAAGTTCGATATTGAATGGCAAAAATATCTGAATGTATGAAAGTGTAACAAGTATCAAAATCCAATCTAAAATTGAATTTTTGGTGAAGGTTTCATCATGTAAAATCAGGCATAGTTCGATATTGAATGTGTTCATTTTTTTAAAGCTCAGCCTCAGTAGTTTCCACGAATGCTGCACATTCGCTATGCTAAACCTATGTATGCTCATCTAAGCACTACTCTCACCTATTTGCATAAAAATAGTAAGTTAACAATAAATCAGTGGAGAAGCAGAATTTCGACTAAATTCTAAAATAAGTAACTATATACCCACAGTGATTGGGTCAGTATATTTAAAAAATACGTAATTTGAAACATAATGACGTGTAAATCTAGACGATCAAGGGTTTTTATCGGCGTAGTCATTCTTGTCACATTTTACTATACCTTCGCATATTTTGGATACTATGGAAAACGCCACTGTCTAACTTTTTGGAATGAAGAGGTCACACCCCACATGTTTTCCCCGTGGCGTTTGACTTGTAACCAGGCTGAGGAAAAGTCCAGGTCAATATACCGTTTCACACACTTTTCTACAATCTTCATTTGTAATTTCACAAATTGCGAAAATTTTCAGATTGGAATCCTTTCTACTCCGGTACAGAAATGAATCGCGAGTTATGTATCACACGAAAAAGGATGTTAACAATGTACCAATATTATCAACAAGTTTGACAGAAAAAATCGACGCAATTCAGCGGATGGGGTGCGACCAGCCCAATTTTATGTGTGGACATAAAGATCGTAATTACCAATAATTTAATGGATAATTAAATGAAAAACTCAAAGCGAAATTAGTCATCACTTTGTACAGGCTGCGGATTGGCTTGTCAAATTCATCACAGAATTGGCTGTCTTCTTATTTCTTATGTGACAAATATGCCGTTAATTCACACCGTTGACCGTGACGAATGGTCGTACTCTAACAAATGGAGTGACGCATTTCTTCCAATGGGGTCAAATTGTACGCCAGGAAAAAATACGTACACGTGGGACTGGCTTCCAGATCCAAATTCTGGTAAAACATATTGATTAAATTGTTAATTTTTCATGAACGCATAATATCTTAAATCTCTGTGCATATGTATTTAGCGTCAAAATGTCACAACGTACTTCTGGACAATTTCGGAACAGAAATTCCTTACCCTCTCTCATGGGGAATACCCGTCACTCAAGAATTTCATAATTCAATTAACAGTCTCAAGCCAAAAATTCCCGATCCATTCGTCTGGATGATCGGACAGTTTGCTAAATACGCGATGAGATTAAACCAAACTATGGAACAGAAAATACAACTGTGGAAAAAAGAGGTTGGGTTTAACCCAGAAAATGCTACAATTATTGGGTAACATCCTCTCACGTTTGCTTTATGATGATATCTTAACTACGTATATACAAATTCTTTCACATTTTTCTAGTATGCAAATCAGACGGACCGACAAGACTGACGAAGGTTTAGATACATTTCACGAGCTAGACGAGTATTTTATTGAAGCAGAAGCATATTTTAAGAAAATTGAACTCTCTCAAAGTTCAGGGAGGGAATCGCTTCCAAGAATTGTGTACCTTTCCTCGGATAACACTACCGTTTTAGAGGATGCGAAGACTAGGTGAATTTCATACTATAAATATTCATCCAATTTGTCTAGCGATATTGCACAAAGTAAGATAAATTATTGGTTTTGTGCAAAAAAAATCATTTTCTTATAAAACTGTGTGTCTCAAGGTATCCCTCCTGGAAAATTATCGGTTTCCATTCTACTCTTTCGGAATCATTGACCAGTCGCAAACATGGTCTTTTCGAAATTGTGAGAGATATCGTGCTTCTTTCCGAATGTGATTACATAATTTGTGGACTATCGTCAAATGTAAGACATTTTTATTTTAATATGAACAACTTAGGAAAGTATCACGTGCGTTATTTATGATAAATTGTTTATCCATACAGGTTTGTCGACTCCTTTACGAAATTCAAACTTATAAAGATTTTATGTATGATTCTCCACACCTTAAATCTTTGGATGGTGATTACGACTATGCACTAAAAGGCTTACATACAATGTCCCGTGAAAATATGAAGATTTGGACAATTAGTGACAAATTTGCACAAAATTGTGTCTAAACTTTTATCAAGCAAGCTGGATTTTGGTACGTTTTTGATATTACTGTCATCTTTACAATTATTATTTAGTTTTATTTATTTATTAGTGTGCGTAACTTAATAAAAAGTACACAGTCCAGACCTGAGTCATAAATGAATAATTCCTGAACCATAAATATAGGTGAACCGAGGAGCTTCGACAGAAATTAATTATTCTCTTGAGTTACATAAATCTGCATTAAGTCCTTAAATCATTTCTCACACTTAAGTAATATAATGACCACAGGTCAGTCATGAATCATCTCAAAAATACAAATACATATCTTATTCACACTTCCAAAAAAATGGCATCAGTCATCCAGAAATTTTTTTAACCATAAAGCTTCACCAAAATTGAGATAGGTACAGGACAACAATAGTCACTTGCTATATATTCATTAAACCGCATTGATAAGATAATTCCCACTAGTGGAAATAAATGGCAATAACTCGTATAACACGTAACCATGATAAGATAAGGTTATTCGGTGTCGCTCGTCATACAACAGCGGTACAAATAAATATTTTCTACAAATGAAGCACATTTCGTATACTAAACCGTCAATCACTATTCCTTCCACATAATTAAATATTCAGTTTTAGCTAAAAACACACCAAGTTCATTCCAAAATTTGTCTAATCGACGCAATCATAATTTTCATTAAGAACTGGTAAATATTTTACCTACTTAAACCGCAAGTAAAGTGGTGTCAAGTATTACATATGTACATATGTACATACGTATGTAAATATAACGTGGTATTCAATAATAATCGAGTTTGTTTAACTATCCACCACGACTGAAATAAATTAATAGTAAAGATGGTACTGTTAACCGACATGCAGTTAAAAATCCTCTTTTTGTGTGCCTTTATCGTGACAATATGTTATATTTCTTCACACATTGGTCAGTACGGAGAGACGCGATTGTGTCGAAGTTTCTGGATTGAAGACGCCACACCCCACACGATTCGCCAGTGGAGTGAAAATTGCAACATTACTGAGGAAATGTTGAGGTATGCACACTTATTTATAGTAATTAAATGTTTCTTTTATTGTTCTACCCTTAAAATGTGCATTCGTAGATTACAAGCGTTCCTACAAAGGTCACAAGTTAAAATGGAATCTCAATTTGATACGAGTTTTATCCATGATCCGGAAAACGAGGTTGGCATGGAAAACATGCTATCGACACTTTTAGCCGATCAAATCGAAGCGATTCAACGGAAGGGATGTGAACAGCCCAATTTTACGTGCGGACATCAAAACGGTTGGAATTATACAGCTAAAACGTGCAGACATGAACAAGTCATCACAGTTTAATACATTTGCATATTTAGATTGTGGATTAGGTTGCCAACTGCATCATAGAATTGCATGCCTTTTAATTTCATACGTAACAAAAATGCCCTTAATTCACACCGTGGACCGTGACGATTGGGCCTACAGCAATAAATGGAGTGAAGTTTTTCTCCCTTTGGGGTCAAATTGTACCCCCAGCACAAATACGTTCACTTGGAGATGGGATCGACGCAAGAAATATGAAGGTTAATACTTATTCTATCTAGAAAACTAAACCAATCAATAATATTTAATGAGGAATAAATTACTTAATTTATTGGTTTCACTCATAAAATTTCCTAAAATTTATGCTCACATGATTTTATGTACATATTTCAGTGTCCAAATGCCACAATGTTCTGTTCGACCATTTCCACACAGAAATTCCATATCCTCTCTCATTTGGAATCCCTGTGGATCCATCGCTTTACGGCTTATTTCAAAACATCACAAGTCGTATTCAGGACCCATTTTTATGGATGATGGGTCAGTTCACAAAAAATGCTATGAAATTGAATCACACTTTCGAGAATCAAATTAAACAATGGAAGAAAGAAATTGGATTCGATACCGAGACTGGAACAATAGTTGGGTATAGCTCAATTTTGTTTCATTATGTTATGATCACTATCGGGGGTTGTGGAATGCGCCGTTATTTCGTCTGTAGCAACGTGTTAGATGACGCCATGTCCTGCAGCCCCTGTCACCTGTCCCTTCATCATTTGAAATGAGTATAAAATTTGTACACATACATATGTACATATTTAGAATGCAGATAAGACGAACCGATAAAATCAACGAAGCACCGGAATCTGTCCACGAGGTTGCCGAATATATGGCCCAAGCAGAAGAATATTTTCAAAAAATTGAGTCAAACAACGCTTTTGAACAACCTTCAATTCCACGAATAGTTTACATTTCATCCGATAATACATCGGCGATAGATAAGGCGAGATCTTTGTAAGTTTCACAAATTTTCGGTCGGATTTAAATCCGGGGAGGGTTCGGTCCGGATTCATATAAGCGTAATCCGGGGACTGGGCCGGACCAAAATTTCGGTCTCTGTCAGGATTACTAATCCAACCAACCCGAACCGACACCCGGCGGAACACTGGCGATCCGGTCTAAATCTGTGGACCGTTGCGATCACCATGTACTCGTATCAGTCGTATCTATTCTGTAATAAAGTCTTGCATCCTCAGATATCCCAACTGGAAAGTGCTTGGATTTCACTCCTCCTTCTCAGAGTCAATTGACAACAGGAAGTTTGGCCTTTTCGAAATTGCCAGAGATATTTTGCTCCTTGCTGAATGCGAGTATGTTGTATGTGGATTATCTTCAAATGTAAGTAACCCTGGGGAAATTTGTAGGCAAATCAATTGGCAAAAATAATAAACTTATCGCGTTTTTATACAGCTTTGCCGACTAATTTATGAGATGCAAACGTACAAAAAATTTCATAAGAATCCACCCCACCTAAAATCGTTGGACGGAGAATATAGCTATCAATTACTTGGCGACCATTCAATAGCTCGAAAGTTTAGAACTCTTTGGGAAATTGGTGACGACGAAGCTCTGTCTTGTAATTTACTTTAGTAAACATATGGAATTATTTATACGAATAAAATTATGTCCTATTATTGTAATCTCTTATGGAAGATTGTTCTTCTTTAAACACATTAGACTTTAAGCTCCCAAAACCCATGATCGATTTTCCAGTTTTTTATTATTATTAAAGCCGTGTTCTTTGCTCTTGTAGGAGTGGTTTGCTTATGTAGGAGAGAATAGTGGAATTTGGTGGTTGCAAAAGAGAGCAAGGATAGGAAGCAGGGCGGTTAGCCTAGTGGTAAGGTGTTCTCCCGGCATGAGAAAGACACGAGGTTCGATTCCTCGTACCACACTTCCTTCTTATTGTTGCTCTCAACGCGTATGCAATCCTCCGAAAATCCCACACTTGAAAGACCAGATTTACTATGGTTGTATTTTAAAGATTTTTGATAAGTGCATTCAGTAAACGTAATATTTAATTATACATATACATTATGTATATGTATAATACATATTCTATTTTTTACGTTAAACAAATATGACAATTTTTTGTTACTTCGTCTTAAGAGTTTGTGCATATTTATGCTATTTATGTATATATGTACATATAATATATGTATGTATGTTGCGTGGAACCAAGGCTGTTAAATTTCCGGATATTACATTGAGCATGTACAAATTACTTTATACCTATAATAATTTACCTTGATATTGTGCATTACATATTCAGAAGGTACTTAACGACATACTCAGTAACCTCATACAAATATGTCCCATATTGTTGTGTGCTACAGAAGCACATAACTTCTCAATTTTTACCGATAAGTTGTACCTGTAATATTCCCACAGTGTAGCTGCTGGATTTCTGCCCTACCCTCTAAACAGTATGGCTTACTATTAATAAGCTGATTATCTTGATTAAAATAATCAATGACATGTGATATGAAGCTCTCTGTTAACTATCACATTTTTAAATTCGAGTGGACTTTTCCAATTGCAAGTTCATTGTGAAGGAAATATTCAATTTGCATACATACATATACATATGTAAAAGTAAGTAAAAAATAATTAATCTGATATGTTAACATATGTGTATTCGTCTATGTATACATATGCTGTACTGATGCATATATTTATTTATTTATCTACATATGTATGTATAATCTCTGTGCGTACATGGATTTTATGAAATTTCCCCTGAAATTTTATGTGCATTATCCTCCTCCACGTGCCTATGCAAATAGAAAACTTTTCCCTAATAAGGGAGTTACTTATCGCAATTCATTCTAGCTTTGGTACTATCAAAATAAATGCACAAATTTAGCATAAATTTACTCAAATTGTGTAAAAAAATAAAAACTGCATTAATATCTAACCTATCTGAAATTTGTCATGGATTTTTCTTCCATTATTACAACACTAACGATATTATTAGCATCTTATAACCAAAATTCAGATATGAAAATAAATAATATAGGATTAATTGACAAATCGAGCTACGACTTTATAATAGGTAACGGAGAAAATAATATCTTGCTAAAAAATATTAAACCATTATAAAAAGTAGATTTAATCATTTTTTACGAAGTGGGGGCAGGCTAAGCAGGATCAGTTCTTGCGAATCGTTTATCAGCAAATGAAGCCCTAAATGGTGAAATTTAAGTCAATTTATAACTTGTGGTTTAGTTACATATGTAACTCTGCGTCTTACATATTCATTCAGTCCTTCTCCTCGAGGCCGGAGGTGATCCCACATTTCTGCACGATATCCCTCTCCTGACAACGTATAATTTACAACACCCCGAAACAAACTGGATATTTAATTCCGTGCGGTCGAAACATTTCTGCCTGTCATGCGTCAATAATGTAAAAATATGTACACGGTTTAAAAAATTTCATAAAAACATTAGTCCCACGTTTTGTTTGAAATTACAGTCTGTAACGATTCCCCGTGGGAAATTATTGGGCGGTTCGAGCAGCTTAAATCTCATGATATACGTGCGAGGAAACCATAACGATTTCGACAACTGGGCCTCTATGATGGACGATGTGGGATGGTCGTATGAAAACGTGTTGCCATACTTTACAAAATCAGAGGATTATGAAGGAATTGAGCATGCGACCAAATTTCACGGTACGAGTGGTCCGCTCACGGTAGCGGCGCAAACGTATCATCCAACCCTGAAGGAGTGGCTAGCCGCCGGGAAAGAAATGGGTTATCATAATTCTGACCCGAATATTAACCAAACTTCAAGTACATAAATAAATTTTTTTAAATTGTATTTTTTTTGTAGAAAATTTGTTAATTATTTCAACTATTAATTGAGTAGCCTTTTATCCAGCGGATGTGAACGTAAAGAATGGGCAGAGATGGAGTACTTACCACGCATTTATTAGGCCAATATTAACCCGCCAAAATTTAAAAATAATTCGTTACGCGCATGTAGAAAAGGTTTTATATTTTTGCAATCAGTTGGAAAATAGGTCTTTAATCAAATACATTTTCAGGTGAACTTTGACTCGACGAGGAAGGCTGTAGGTGTAACGTATTTCTGGAATGGGCGAACCTACACAGCTTCAGCAAGAAAAGAGGTCATTTTGTCGGCCGGTGCAATCGGTAGTCCGCAAATATTAATGCTGTCCGGTATCGGACGTTCCAAACACTTGAAGTCACTCGGGGTAAGTGATATCCGATCATTCAGGACTTGGGAGCATTGAATTTGTTAATAATTTTCAACATTTGTGATGCAGATTACTAGATTAATTTCAGATCTAGCGGTTGGTGACAATCTTCAAGACCACGTAATGTCGTATGCAGGACCGTTCATTTTCAATGAATCCGTGTCCTTCATGGTCGATCGGGATTTAGGCGTTGGGGCTGCTTTGGAATATTTCTTGTTGAAAACGGGTAAGTTAGTTTACATGAAAACTGAATAATGTTGGTCCCCCTACTTTTGAGTTGTGGGTTATCTTTGAGAATAAAATTTCATGACACTCGATTAAATAGGACCTTTTTCATTCAATAATGGCGCCGGAATGGGGCTATTTAGCACATCTGATCCACTAAGGGTCGACTGGCCAAATATTGGCGCTTTTCATGTACCTTGCGGAGTTTATAATGCTTATGCAGATGACCACGACGCCCTTTTCAGCATTAAGAAAGGAACAATGGCGAAATACATGGAAGGGTTTGTCGGCAGAGATGCAAACTTTGTAGGATTCAATTTAGCCCGTCCCCGAAGCACGGGAACTGTTCGTCTCGCTACCAAAAATCCATTTGATAAGCCAGTCATTGATTTGAACTATTACGAACACCATGACGATATTCGTGAAATGGTGAAAGGTGCATTTTTTGTCTGAGACAACCAAGAAAATAGCTCATTTAGGATAGATTTAATATTTCCTTAAGGGCTCAAGACCATTGTCAAGCTATATGAAGAAACAGATTCATTCAAGAAATTCAATGCTTCCCTGATACCAAATCATTTTCCGGGATGTGAAAATTTCACATTGAGGACGGACGAGTACTATGAATGTTTCGTGCGACACTTTACAGGTAAATAATTAGGTATGTTATGCTTGCGTTCCATTTAACGTGCGAAATATTTATAAAATTGGACATTTTCTACAAACCAACTTGTCCCTTACATATGTAAGTTGTGTTTGGTTAAAATAATCAATTGCATGCACATATTTCTAGTCACTAGCTGGCACCAATGCTGTACCGCCAAAATGGGCAGACAAAACGACCCTACGGCCGTACTTGATTCTCGGTTAAGGTATTGGAAATTGATTGATGTACATAATTTTTATTTTGTATTATATTTGTTGCCTGAGCCATGAATTGAAGAATAATCTTGTCATTTGTCGTTCTATATAATAACCTTCTTTAAATTTTCACCGCCGATAGTTTCAACTATGACGTTGATACAGTGTATTGCGTCAAGTTAAGCAATACGCTGCATAGAATGATAAAAATTGATCTTCAGAGGACAAATATTCAGGCAGACGGGGCTCCTTAAGCAATTAAAAAAAACTTGCATGTAAACATATAATAAGAACGAATTTATAGGACGTCACGATTGGTCGAACAAAATTTATCTACCAATACTTATGTATGATTGTATGGCTCGGACAAAATCGCATTATACGCTTATGGTCCATAAGAGTACAATCCATAAGTTGTGGACTTCATTTAACACCGAGGTCATGTATTTATGTATGTATAATAATTATGTATCTAGGGTTCGTGGTGTTCATGGATTGAGAGTTGTGGATGCTTCCGTCATGCCAAAAATCACTAATGCCAACCTGAACGCACCTGTAATTATGATTGGCGAAAAGGCTGCAGACATGATATTGGAAGACTGGAAATTAATAAATTGATTAATCGGTTTATGTGTATTTACAATAGTTCTTGCAAGTATGTGCAGCATAAAATCAGACATAATCCTTTAACTATAGTTGATACATATTTGCACCAATTTGATGATCATACTTTACTGGGAAATTTTAGTGCACAGTTTTTAAACTGAAACTAACATACTTAAATTCGCATATTTACATTCTCTTCTGGTGTGGATTATGTATGCCTACACTTAACGATTAATTAATTTGTGTAAAATTTTTTCATTGGAAAGTTCAAGTCACTGTCAGGAAATGTGGTCCAATTTTTGACGGGGAACATATAAACATAATGCATTTTTTTTACATATGCATATTCTTAAAATCAGTTTAAAATCATTTTAATCATTTTAATAAAATAATATATCAAACTTTATTCGTATCTATCTTAACTATGTATACAAAGCTGTTTCGCTCATAAAAAAGATATACATTAAAAATATAAATAACGTAGATAATGATTATGTAAAAGCCTTAGCGGAAATTCTAAGTACAAATCTGACAGAAATATAATTTAGCGATAATTTCGACTCTCCTCCAAAACATCGATCTCTCCCTCCAACAGTATTTTTTGGACTTTTGCTTGAAGTCTGGTTCCTTTTAATCTGTCCAGACCAGAGATGTAGCGTAACTTGTGGGCCACAAGTTTTCCAAATGTATCAAATTCGTCCTCTGCTTCCTTATCCAGGTCTAGCTTCCGTTTCTAGAAATTTTTCAAAACAAAATTATTTAAATTATGAATACATTCGCCAACTTCTCATAAGCCTGCAAATTTAACTTGCAAAAATTTAGCAATTTACGAAATTTCGTAGCACTTTTTGCCGAAAACCCATGGAATTTGTGTTTGAAAATTAATTCGGCTAATAGGCATTTTTTATTACGGAAATTGTAGCAAATGGGCAAAATACGATGTTGTAAAATTATTTCTGAATAAATATACCTTTGCCAAGAATTGCGAAGTATCTCTTCGACCACCGTTCAAGGATCCAAGTCCTTAAGGAAAATAAAACGTACAAATTAAGCCCCTAAAATTTATTTCAAATTGGAGGAGAGAAAATTATTGCATGCAAACCTGGCCCACCATCCATGGGATCTGTCAATTGGGAATCTGAAATCCCACTCCCCAAAATTATAGCACCTCCATGTAACAGCATTCTTTCGAATTCCACATCCGACGTGGTTATGGTGAGATTTTCTCTCCGACTATGGCTCAGAGGTTCTCCGCCGGCTTGCAGGAACAGGTCGTACGTAAACTCTGGTTCAGGTTGAATGTCTCCGTCCCCCTTGAAGTAGATCTGCAGGAAACATGCAAATTTGCAATTTCGCCAAATTTTAGAATTTGTAGTTTGTAGTTACCTTAATTTTCACGATGAATCCGGCATATCCAACGTCTCTGATGCGAAACGGGGGTGACACCACAGCTAAATACATATGCATAAATTTTAGGAAAAGTCACTTAATTAATAAGTCAAATATAAATAAGTAATTAATAAATTATTAATGCACCCACTTCTCAACGGATTTTCATAATTGTCATGCAACTTGAATGATACACGGTCAATATATTCTCCCAAATTTGCGTCGGATCCAGACCCCACATATATTTCCCAATCATGCGTGGACCCGTTGGGGGTCGGGGTTTCAAGGACGGTGGCCTTATGACCGAGAACAAGATTGACGAGGAGTCGCTGTGAATATTTTTATTGACATAAAACAAACTAAATGTTGAACTTTTTTAATTTTAAAATTGTATGCATATAGATTTTGTGTCAGTATTTCTTACCATTTTAAAAGAGAAATATATGTTATGCTTAAAAGTTATGTGGGTTTTATTAAATTTTGTATCTGCACAAGTAGATTATTTAAAAACAGGTGGATTGGATCACTCTATTCATTCCTTACGTACTGGTTTAAGTAGTAGACTGGAATGAAGTAAGAGAAAATATGAACGTATGTATAGATGTTAATGCTTACGATGAATAACGTATTACAGAAGAACAGCATTGTCAGGTTGGAACTTGACGTTGTTTTTTTTTTGTCTCGACATGAATCATCATCTTTTACAATGTAATGTGGCCTTTGTAATGGTTCAGATGGTGCAAACGAATCTATTGGTGTCGTTTTTTCCTTTGCGACAAGAGTTATGAACTTATTCATCACATTCTCTGAATGAGCTGCATCATATGTACGTGCATAGGTTAAATTTGCAGTCATATCGGGATTTAGGTGCAAATCGACGCCTTGTCTTTATAATTTCTATTGCAGATTTAAGCCACCAATATGCACATTTAATTAAAGATTCTGCGTCACATCAGCAAATTTTTAAGGAGGGCATCATATCCAAATGTGCATACATACATAATGTATGTACATATTATGTACATATGTACTGATATGTATGTAAGTGTTTCCCATATACTTGCATATGTACATATTTTCATATCAGTATGTATTTATATGTATGTATAAGCATATGGAAAACACTGTCACAATGTCATCAGCTATACAGCTTGTGACGAATATTCATGACATTGTTCGTATATCAAATTCTAAAAATTACAATGTTAATTTGGAGTTCTGATGGCTACAACGCAGGATGAAAGGCACCTATGCCGGTGAATTCGGGTGGTGGATGTAGGTATGTATGTATGTACAATATATGCACATGACATACATAAGTATGTACATATTATTTTTTATTAATCAGAACCCTGTAATTACAATTAATAACAAATTTAAACTCACCATCTAAATACGTCAAATGAATATGACGTTTATTTAAAGTTTTTTAAAAAAGAAATATTGCTAAATAAATACATATGTAAATATGTATGCACATTATGTACAGATGTACAATAAGTACTTTGTTCATAAAGAAGAACCAAATTCAGAACGATAACAGTAAGGACATAGTATAATCCAGCATTTTAGCTAGCAGGGTCCTTCGTACCCTCTTACTCATATAACCGAACGCACCAATCTCAATCTTCAAGGTCTGACAACTGCTCAATTTTCGCCCCCAATATCTCGAACACACCGCAACTTTCCACAATCGTATAAATTTCTCCGACTTTGAATTCACCTTGACCCAAACTGGAAACAAGAAGACGACCAATCCAATCAATACCAAGGCAATCATGGCGCACACTACAGTGAATAAAATTGGCAGTTCTGGCCCAAATTTTACCACAATGCATACCATTTCAACCACCGTTGCACACGCTAATCCTACCGCGATCGGGAGATAGTAGTAATAAAATTGGTTAATTCCTGTAGTCACGATGCACAATTGACGATATTTTGACAAATATTTTTCCAACTGGGCTTGGTTCTTGGCCAGTTGAGAAAACGTGAACGAAACAGCTCCCCAAGTTGTTCGAGTCGTCATTGGGTTTAAAACTCGTATGAGGATGATGAAGACATACGAGGAGATGATTATCGAGCCGAAATTCATCAGAAATGTGTGTATGCATAATAACGACAATAGTACAGATCGGAATAGACGTTTCAAAATTGGATGAAAAAGGGTCACATTTCTAAACCAAAAATATGTCGGGTCCAACTTGTTGATGAGCATTGGGGTTAAAAATATGATGAAAGAGCTTGTCGTCGCAGCAGCAATTAAACCGTGTAAATGGAGCCCGACAGGGTGTAGTTTGTTTCCTACAATAATATGTAAATAATATGGGAGAGAATTAATTCAACAATTAATTTTTTTCGATTTTGATGAAGATAAAATCAATGGGGATATTCATTACAAGTTCGCATGTTCGCATCAAACAGAATTTTGAGCAACAAATTGCAGAAAAACTACTTATGCAGTACATACATAAGTACTAGCCTTGGAGATGCACAAGTTCGAAATTTTTTGCAAACTTTTAAACGTCGTTTTTTTGCTAACGTAGTTAACGATGCTTCGCAATGAGTACCCCCAATAACTTTTAAAGTTTATCGCACTAGTTTGCTCACGATTCTTATCATTGATAACGACATCCATCTTGGTCATGCTGCGCAGGACGAAACAAAGTTGGCCTGAATTAAAGATATAAGTGACACTCATGATGACCGCGACCGTGAAACACAAGATGCTCGCATTCATGACTAGTGCGGCAGGGATTTTGAGATCGGGATCTTTGACGGGTGACATTAATTGTATTAAAAAGAAGGCGAATATGTCCAAATTTGCCAGGGCGAGGAGGAGCGTCAGTGTGTACGACTTGACCAAATATTTCCTGGGGGTCACTGTCGCTATGGAGCTCACCCGATTCCACGTTATGAATTGAGGATACAACCGTTCTGAAATTGTGGCGAAACGTTGCAATGCGTCGAATGGGGTGTGCGATGGGATAGAAATTTGTGGAAGAAATTTCAATAGTCTTTCCATCAAAACTGTCTTGGAATTATGTATGCAATTATGTGTGTATGCAGTCACATATTTAGTTCAGCTTACTGTTCCCCTTAGCACTAATTTAAAACCCTTGACCCAAATAAATGGTGGACTAATTAGTATATATATATGTGCTCAATTTTTGCACTGGGTAAAACTCTATTGTGTACCTAGGTATCTATGTACATATGTAGCAAACAGGAGAATACGCTGATTAATATTGACATTTTTTAGGGCCGTTATAATGCAGAATCATTACACATATACCCGTTTTTTGCCACAAATGGTATACATAAATACATATAAATAACTTCGTTCTCTCCAATTTAATGTGTAATAGTAAGTGATAGGATTTTTTTCTGCCCTATGACACTACATTTGCGTACGCCAAATAAGTAGATATTTATAGTAGTTTGGAGTTATAAAAGTAATTATCTACATACGTATAGTGTCCACTTTATTTTATTTCCTATTTAATACAAATGTATGGTTAAGTATGTTTAGATTTTTATGAACGACACATTGCATGAGTTGTGTCTAATAGGCTAAAAATGTATACCTCATTTTTAACTGGATTAACGATACATAAATAATCTCTAAAGAAAATGGTTGGTTTCGCTAATATGGCTTTGATATATTTACATAAGCATGTGGTAGCTAAGGAGAAGGACGGTACAATTAATTCATATATTGCAATATACTTTTTCTGTGACTAGTCAGACTAACAAAGTTTAATTATGGGTTAAGTTCTCCCCAATTTATGTCTCTTTTCGATAATCCAAGTCCTGATGGTTTTTGACTGTTCGTCCGCATCAAAACTTTCATCCTCTTTCTCATCCAACAGGTCCAGTCCGTTCTTGTTATTTTGAACGGCGCGAGAACAATCGCGCCATGAAAATGCGCCCTTCACGGCCATAACGCCAGTCCCAAGTATGACAAGAACACAGGCAACCTTCCAATGGTCTTGGGTAGCATCGGCCCAAACATAATTTGACTCCCCCCACAATTGCGGCGACAAAATTGAGGGGAATAATTTTGTATTGTAGCCATAGATGCGCGTTTGAGCTAGACACTGACACTTTGTCCACTGACACTCGGACAAAATCAGTGGCACTGACACTGTGTCCACCGACACTCGTCCACAGTGGCTGACACTGACACTGTGTCCACCGACACTCGGCCACAATAGGTGACACTGACACTTTATCCACCGACACTCAGCCACAGTGGCTGACACTGACACTGTGGACGACACCCAGTGTCTGACACCCATGTTATATGGACACTGTGTCCTATGACACTCGGACACAATCAGTGGCACTGACACTGTGTCCACCGACACTCGGCCACAGCGAGTGGCACTGACACTGTGTCCACCGACACTCTGCCACAGTGGCTGACACTGACACTGTGTCCACTGACACTCTGCCACAGTGGCTGACACTGACACTTGTCCACCGACACTCGGCCATAATGAGTGACACTGACACTGTGGACGGCACCGAGTGTCCGCCACTGAGTGTCCGCGCATCTATGATTGTAGCGCGCTTCTGTCATTCTCCAAGGTGGTAATATTTTGCTCAATTTGATTTCGCGATACACCTGTAAAATTGAATTGTGAAAGTCATAGGGAAAAGAATTCGCATATTTTATGTAGGCAGACCCAGGCATTTTTTAATTTTTTGTACATATAAGCCCTCTGCCCCCAATTTTGTAAAATTAGAAGCACGAATTTGCGCAAAGTTCATATACAACAATTTTTACAAAATTTCAGTATTTTTCGGCCAATTACAAAAACGATTTAGATGGGTAAAGTTTTACGAAGTTGAACATAATATATTTAGAAAAACAGAATTTGCATGCGCATGTCGGTTTCGAAAAGTTTTTGGTTTTCCAAAGATTAAATGTTGAAGTAATTAAGTACTTAGAATATACCGTAGATACTCTATTTATAGCCGGGGCTAAAATCCAAAACGGAGGGTCCCGGACCCGGCTAAAATTAGAGACCGGCTATAATTAGAGACCCGGCTAAATTTTGTTCAGCCCAAAATTGTAGATGTTACAATATCGCATATAATTCATGTTGACTCAATTTGAGTTTTCTTATTTAGCAAGATATGACATCAGTAGCCCATTTCTTTAAATCTAATTTTTTCACGAGGTTTAGCAGGTTTTGTTTTTTAATTTTCTGTCATGATTATATCCATTATTAACTTGAAATTAACAGGTAAAAATTAGTAGTTCAAATTATTCATTGATTAGCATAATGTGCAACATTTTTTCTTAAATGGGCTATCCACCGGGACACAGCAGACAAAACCGGTCATAATTAGAGACCCGGTCATAATTAGAGACCCGGCTATAATTTTGAAATCTTGGTCTCTAGACCCGGCTATATTTGGAGACCGGCTATAATTAGAATAGGGCTATAAATAGAGGTTTTACGGTATGTACATACACATATTCGGTTATCAATTCCTTTAAAAAATATTTATAAAGACTTTACCCATATCTTTCTGCGTTTTGTTCAACAGTCTTGCCAAATCCATTAACTCTTGTGCCAACACTTTCAGCATATCGTCAGCCTGAGTATTACTCAAGTTTGTGGCAGTGTTAAAATCTTCCTGAAGTCGGACCAGTTTTTCTATCGAGGCCTGTACCAGAGTAAAGTTATGCAGGGTATTTTCTCGAGTTTTGTTCAAAATTGCATCTGAAGAGTTAAGATTTTCCCAGATTTCGGAAAGTTGAAAAAACATTTCAATTAATTTTAGCAAAAGATCTGTCGTCGTGTTTTTAACGTCTTCGTTGGCCTTTTGTTCCTTCATTTTCTGAATTTCTTCCAATAACTCGCGACGAATTTGTTCATTGTCGGTTATGCTGTTCTTTTTTTCTGAAATTTTTAATTAACTTGTAATATTTTTTAGGAACTAGAAAAAGCTTAATTATTTACTTTTCCAAATTTTCTTCCAAGTTTCACTCCAAGCATCGCCGTTTTCTCTAAGAAATTTTGAAACTTTGTGCCCAATAAGTTTGGGGTGTATGTCTGGATTATTTATAATCACGGTGATCTTGTCGATTCGATCCTGATCGGAAATTTCTCTCCCTGTCGAAGTTGGAGACACAATTTCTTTGTAAAGGTTGGTAAATGTTGCGTTTCCGGTGTCCTCGCTGTCACCCTGTCAATTAAATAAGTGAGCCTCTGACTTACAGTTTATTGAAAAGGATTAAGGAATGGGACTACTAGAATTAATAAGTATGTAATTGGGAGTACCCCATCTTGCATAAATCGTTCCCAAAAGTCCATCTTTCTGCTCCCAAAGCCTGCCGACATTCAGTTTACGACCTTATAACATAAGATTTACATGTTATTTTCTCAAATATGTACGATCACAATCAATTCAAAATTTAAGTACTCGAAAGCATAAAACAATCAAGAAGAAACTTGTACAGATTTCTGTAAGAATCCGAAAATTCAAAGATGAATTGAGGGAAACTAAATTCGCTACGAAATTATTGTTGTTTTAGGCCTTTTAAGATGGCCTTATAGATTTACCAAGATGTCTGTCTGTCCGTCCGTCTGTGCGTCCGTCTGTGCGCACGATAACTCTCTTTAAACAAAAGCTATCGACTTGAAATTTTGCACACTTCATCTTCGGGTCAAAAGTAAGGATGAGTTCGGAGATGGGCATGATCGGCCAAGTAGTTGGCCGGTGGGGGTCATTACTATCCAAATGCGTTGCCCTTAACTACCAAGAACCTTTAGAGCAGGTTAAATTATTTAAGTGCAAGTAAAATATTTGTAGCTTGAAAAATATCTATAGTAATAATTTTCAGTAATTTTAGTATGAAGATTGCGACTGACCTCAAAGCGTTTAAATTGGAATGGAGTTTCAGAAATTTTAAACCTGGGAGACCCGATAGGGTGACCCGACGGATTTCTAAAATTTGTAGTACGTAGTTGAAATTTGGAACAAAGGTTGCTAGTGGATTGTAACAGAAAAAACTGAATTTAGGTTGGAACAATTTTAATCTTGATGGACCCTATGGGGTGACCCATACTGATTTTTCAAAATCGTCATATCGAAGTGAAATTTGGGAGAGAGGTGATCCATATCTATTTTTAGAAATTGCGTTAAAAACATGAAATCCGGCACGGTAATACTTACAATTAGTGGCTTCTCATCAAAGAACTTGAAATTAAAAGTTAGCTAACAAGGGATACTTTCGAGGTGATAATCGTGTCCAGGGTACCACTCATTGGTCTAAATGTTTTTTGATCGAGTGTTTCTCACGGGTTCGGGTTCTTACTTCGGGTTTCGGGTTCGGATCGGGTTTGGGTCCTGCTTCGGATACGAAATTTCAGAACCCGAAACTTTCGGGTTCGGGTTCGGGTCCGAGAAATGTGAGCCCAAAATTTCGGGTTCGGGTCGGGTTCGGGTTCCGACTAAGAACCCGAAACCCGAACCAACAAGAACTTTTTGCCACAACGAATACGAAAACATTAAAAAAGAAAATAAAGTGTTAGCCACACTTGCTACGACGGTTATGCTGCAGTAATTCATTAAATAATTCAAATTTTTAATTGTCGTAACTTCTTTTCACAAGTGTCTTCAATTAGTGTTATGGTTTGAATATTGAAATAAAATATATTTTTTTATCAAAAATTTGCTAAATAGTTAGCTTGAGCTTACTTTAATATTGGAAACTTGAAACTGAAAATCATTTTCAGTTTTCAACTGATTTAAAAATTTCTGAATGTCACGGAAAGCCATTATCCATGGTCGATTTTTTGAGATTGCATTATTATGGTCGAGGAATTAAGATTCACATTTTAAAATGCGTTATGTACTTATGCAGAAATGTGCTTAATTATAATTCCTCGGTCATATTTACAGAAGTATTGTTTGTTTGAAACCTTTAGGCTAAAAAGCTAGTCACCCCTTAAAGTTAAAATATATTCGGTTTTTCGGGTTCGGGTTTCGGATTTGATCCGCCAGTTCGGGTTCGGATCCTTGCAAACGGGTTTCGGGTTCTTCGGGTTCGGGTTGCCCTCAAGTTTCGGATCAGTAGTATCGGGTTCGGGTTTCGGATTTGCAAGAACCCGACCCGTGAGAAACACTAATACCCATCTTCGAACTCGGTCGTTGCCCAGATGCATGTCTGTATCAAATTTGGTAAAAATCAGCCTACTCCTTCGAGAGTTATGGAAAGACAGACAGACGGACAGGTCGATTACATAAGCCCTAGTTCGGGCTAAAAATTATATGCCAATCGTTCATTAGAGTCTGGCTTTTATGTAATAATGCCGTCTTAAAAGGCCCCGCGAAGTTGCTTGGAGTAGGTTTTTAATCTTGCCTTTGGCAGCATACGCAATGGAAAATTTACCTGGATCCGGACTGTGAGCTGCCCAGTGCTAAACTAAAATCCGAAAACTTTCATAAAGCTTTTATTGGATTGGTTTGATGGATTTGAGTGGATCTCATGAAACCTCATATTGCATTCGGTAGTGAATTTACTGGCGATCGTTGCATTTGTCAAAATCTCATGTTTGTTCTGAACGATAAATACGTATGATTTTTATTCCTTTCCACGGTCACTCCCATAAAGGACAATTGGTGACAAGCATATGTGATTCTTAAAAATTTTGTATTGTGTAAATAATTATCTAACAATGGAGGTCTCCCAACGTATGCTCACAGACTTGGACCAAACTAGCATCAATCGATGACAAATATAAGTAGTTTGAAATTTGCAAATGGAACTATCTGCCAATTCTCAAGTTTAGCGGAGATATTTGCATAAAAAGAGGAGAAAACGCACCCCCAAGACTGGCAAATTTTTCATTTTCCAAATTTGCTGTGCATTTTTTCTGCTTTGAATGCAAATATCTTCGACAAACCTGCTCATTGGCAGATAGTTCCATTTGCAAATTTCATGCTAATTATATTTGTGATCGATTGACGTTAGTTTGGTCCAAATTTGTGAGCATACGTTGGGAGACCTCCATTGTAAGTGTATGGTTAAGGTTGGTTCTCAACGATATACGATATACGATATGTATGTATATATACATACGTACTGACACACGAACGCAATACAATTTTGCATTAAAAGTTGGGTAAGCTCATGAGGAGATACATATTTATGTGTGTACATATGTATGACAAGCCTTTATTTATCCAATTTATTAAATGTTTAAACACTTAGACATTTACTCATGAAATGAGTTTTTGAGAGAGTTTCAAAACAATATAAATGCATGCATAGATTTTATATTATTCTTGTTGCAATGTAATGAAGATCAAAACATATAATGTACGAGTGTAGATTATACAAATATGCTGAAAGGAGAGTATAAGATCTAGATAGGTATGTATTGTTATATAATTACTAAATATATACACTACACATACTTATATAGTAACGTATGTATGTACATATACGCAATGCATAGTTGAACCCATTAAAGGCAAATTGTGGTCGTTAATTAGCAAAATTTGTCTGGATGGAATTGATGTACTTGGACGGGTTGCATGAGCTTATCTCTATGCACACATTTTACACTTTCCCAACACTCGATTTTCGTCCGTTATTGAAGTGAGATTTAGTATAATACATTCCCTGTCACTCTGGGATATATAAATATCGCCTAGTTTATGAGTTTGGGTTGCTTTCATGAACACGCAAGATGAAATTTCTAACGTTTATTTATACTTCTGAGTTTGCAAATTAGCAAAACTTACGGATTTTGGATTCAACTTGACTTGCTTTATATATTGTGCAACAATATTTTATTATTCATTACGAAACAAATCTCAACTTGTATTATATACATATGTTATCGAATTGATAAGAATACAAAATCTGAAATCTGTCTCGAAACCTTGTTTATTTATTTACAAATCATCCTTCCACTTTTTGGCGAAAATGAACTCCTTCAGCAAGTCCCTGACTGCTTCCCATAGTTTGAAGGCGTGTTGATGACCTGTGTCCCCACCGCCGTGGCGACTCATTTCCCCTTCCCGCCATTGACACACTTTCTTTGCCAAGTGGAAGAGGCGGGCGATGTCGACCTCTTCCAACTTGTCGGCGCTGGCCATGAGGGCGTTGCACACCCAGGAAATCGTGGCAGAGTACCCTTGACCTTTCACCCCGGGCATGGACTTATGCAACTCGGTCCAGTTAACCTGACCTAGGAATTTAATGAGGTCAGAAAAGCATAATTATGGAGTAAACAAAATTTGGGGGTATTCACGTCAGATTTTTGAAACCGGAACAAAAAAGGGTTTTTGTTCTGGTTTAAATTGCATAATTACAAATGTAGAATTAGGACGTCAAAACCGGAAAAAATTCATAAAATCACTGAAATTTTTAAAATTTTTACGTTGTCCCGATTTCCTGGCGGCGTCAATAGCCTTCTTAAACTGGGCATGTAAATCCGTCCCATTAATTTTGTCATAGACTTGGAAAAGTTCGTACAAAAATTCTGTTTCGTCCGTCTCCTTTCCGTCCCTTTTCAAATTGGCGAGAGCATCGACAAGCCCGACAAAAGCCGTTGGAATTATCAACACCGCGTTCGTAATTGTGTGGGCAGGCCGAAGTTGGCGACTCTCTGTGCTTCCCATGCTTTTAAAAGACAAAGAGGCAGGATTAATCGAAATATTAAGTATATAGTTTATGCAGAGAATGAAAGTAAATATTAGTATGATAAGGCGACATATTTTAATTTGTTACAAAATAATTCTTACTTTGTCGTTGCAGATGATAAGAATAGCTATGTTTAATGCTTTATTTGACTTAATTGTGCTTATCGTGATTGTGTATTTAGCAAATACAAGGATGAGATTGACCGAGAAGTGCGAAGCGACTTGAGTTTTATGTCATTTGCTCATGGTGATTCATGAAAATCTGAAATTTTCTCATGAGCAAGAACAGACTTGAGCAAAGTAGGAATAAAGAACTTGTGTATCTAGCAAACAAACCCGTCCTCAGGATCAGTTTCATAAGTTCTCATTCTGAATGTTTCTGTATGTAGAAGCCAACAAGATACATAATATGTACACTTGTAAGCAAGCATCTCGATATTACTTATTTTAATTGGTCTATTCATAGTCAATAGCCATTAACCTCATCTCCTTTTTTACACATGGTCTCAAGTAATAACGCCGAAATAAGTACTTGATTTCATGTAACAAATATCTATGTATGTAGTCAATCACTTGGCCAATTACCAATTATATGCATGGTATCAGGTACATAACCATGGGTAATACGAAAACCCACCCCTGGATAGATATCAAATAAGTACTTCATATAAAGCAGTTTGAAAATATTCTTCCCACAGCTTATTGTTATGGCTTTCAGACTTTATCCAGTCTTTGAATGAAATTTTGATTTTCGATTGCCATTGAAATAAATAATAATAAAAATTTGTAGCAAATGCATACATACATAGGAATAAAAAAACTTACAGTGTGCAGTGTTTATTCAGCCTTAGTCAGACTAAAATTAGCAATTAACTATTAATGCTACATTTCCCTAGTAATGCCTATTTATTAACAAATTAAACTTGATCCAAAATTAGCATGCTGCTTTAAATATTTATGTACATATGTATTTAACACGTAAATTCTCAAATTATTATTTTTTCAAAATATTCAACTGAAAACGTCTGAATGTTGATTCTAAATTAATCTATTTTTTTAAAAATGTTTTAATAATTACGAAATGCATTAAAAGTGTATACAAGTTGAAGAAAAATGCAACATTACGTCATTTTCATGTATAAAACATTCCACACTAAATACATTTTATAAATAAGCGACAAAGTGAATTATTTTAAATGTGCTAAACCGTGGAGATGGTACAATTACAATTACATCTTAAATAAATGGTTTAGTTATGTAGTTACATATTTATGCACTTATTAAATGCAAAAGGAAAAATAATTAATACAATCCACTCGATCCATAATAGAGTGGGTAAGTCGCTGGATGTGAGAATTGTGGATTGACTGGACTAACGTCCAGTCGACTATCATGTCCGTGGTATCGATAATCGGTACTAGATGAAGCAGGAGAGGTCTTCTTCCGCTTATGTCGAATTTCACTGCCTGGTTCTCTCGGCCTTCTCTTCTCTCCTTGATGTACCATTTTGATATGCTGTTCACAAAATAATTTTCAAGTTAAAATCCAACAAATTTGCCGTAAAAATAGTGTTTCGAATTGTAACCCTTCTTTTTCTACCTGTCTCAAGTTATGATTCTGCTTGAATTCATGGCCACACTGTTCACACTTGAACTGCTTCCCTATCTTGGTATGAACCAGGTCGACATGTTGTCGTAAACTCTTCTCCGTCCTGACCTGTTTTCCACAGATTTGACAAGTGAAAGGTTTCGCATCGCCGAGCTCGTGCAGTTTCATATGCGCTCGCAAATCTCTGTTACGCTTAAAACTTTTTCCGCAGTTCGAGCAGAGCAGAGGGGTCACCGGTTTGTGGCGAAACTGGACATGACCCAGCAGTCCGGACCTGGATTGGAGGAGTAAAAATTGCATTCATTACATTACAAACGGCTGTTAAAATATTATGGTAACAAAAAATAAAAAAAATAACTACCGGGATGAAAAGTCCTGACCACATAATTCACACAAGTGTCTTATCCGTGGAGAGATGTGCGTGGCCAGATGAGTGGCTAGGTTGACGACGATTTTTCCACAAGTGGGACAAGGTTGATTAGGGTCGCGTTTAGTCCTGACCTTATTTACCTCCGGTTTCGCCATATTTTTGCGAAATATAGCCTCCCTCAATCCCTTTATGTCGTCTTCTATACCAATCTCCTCTTCCATCTTGCATAAGTCGGCAAGATTAAGCTTGACTTGGGAGGAGGGGTGTCTGTCCAAATGGTGCTGGACAAGGTTTTCCTTACTGGCGAAAATTTGCCCACATTCGTTTTCCCAACAGCAGTACAATTTTTGTCCCGCAGTGGTATGAAGTGTCAGGTGGCGGCGCATGGAGCGCTTATAGGCGAAAATTTTACCACAAAATGGACAACTACATTTTTCTTGGGAGGAGTGCGAACGAACATGTTCTTTGAGTTGTTTTTCCGTAGGATATACTTTGCTGCACGTGTCGCAACAGAATTGAGCGTCTGTTGTGTCCGATCGAACCATGTGGATACGTTCTTGGTGGCGTCGCATGTGCCACGAAGATCGGAAAGTGCTAGAACAGACGGTACATTTCGTGCGAAGTCTGAGTTTGTAGTGGGCATTGGTTCTGTGTTTTTGGAGGAGAGACAAGGTCGGAAATTTTTCAGGACAATCCGTCTCCAAGCAGGAATATGGGTTTTCGACACCGTGGGAAATGACGTGGTCATGGAGGAGAAGTTTTGCAAAGGGCTGGGAACATATGGGACATTTGTGAAGCTTCATTGAAGTCGAGTTAGGCTTATGTGACTCCTTGTGGATGCGGAAGAGATCTTTGTGGGAAAAGGTGAGGTCACATTTCTTGCAGGTGTGGATCTTGACTTTGGAACGGCGGCGAGTGCCACGCAGATGGGCGGAGATGTAGTGGCGACGGTACGACTTCCTTTTAGTGTAGGTGCGAAGACAAGATGGAAACGGGCAGACCATTGTGCCTTCCACTGTGCCGGCAGTTGGGTCAGGGACCGGGTCTTCTTTTTTCACTTTGGGGGAAGAATTTGATGGTGCATTGGGATTATCTGAGGGTAGGCAGATATGTAAAGGTTAAGAAATTCAACTTATAAATTAAATAACAAACATAAATTACGTAACGCAAAAGTCCCGATTTTCTAGACCCCCTCCCCCCTTTAACATATGTAACATAGGCACGATATCATTGGAGCCTTAGACCCCCCTCCCCCCTCTCGTGTTACGTAAATTTATGGACGGTCCTTTGTAGTAAACTATTAATTTAATTACCTCCATCGCCATCGCCACCGCCTTCGCCTTCGCCATCACTGAGTTCAGAAATGGATTGGACTTCTTCCCAATCGCTAGACTGTTCATCCTCACAGTCAAAGTCTTCCTCAGAATCGAAAGTGACGAGATTTGTGGACTCACGCTCGCGAGATTTTGATCGCCGTGGTCGTAATTTGTAGTCACGCTGGTCACTCAAGTCTAAAATAGTTTATTAAAATTTCATTGTAGAGAGATAATTGATAAGTGCGCCCAAATATTACACATTTTACCCTCGTCATCAGTGTCCTCATCATCAGATATCGATTCGATATCTGAAATTAAAATAATAAAACACTTATGATTTACACAAAATTTAAGATCCTTATCCAACAATGTACCATCGTTATCCATCCCGGTATCCGAGTCACCATCATTTCCACACACGAAGGGGTCATCTTCCCCTCCCGAGTCTGCCTCTTCTTTGATAAGCACGTCCAAAATTGATGCCCCGTCATAATTAAGTGTTGTCGCTTCCTTCCCTTGCGACACGTCTAGTTTAACTCTGGGTCCAAGTGCGCTAAACAATTTTCCGGTGTCATTTAAAAGACCGACAAATTGGGTGAAAGATAAGTGCAACTTTTGCAACGAGTCTGCACAATCGTGACACAATTGGGGGTCAAAATATGACCCAACTTGGAATACAAACAGTTCTCGTAGAACGGATTGAATGGAAACTTTGACCCCTTGGTCGGGATGGATTTCAATTTCGCCTAACAAGTCGTCGTGATGTTTTGCTGAAATGATGGTTATTTCCGTAATGCGAGATTCCTCTGGGGAGAATGGGGCACAACATGACGAACACGAACTGATGATTTCTGCCATGTTTTAAATTGGGGTGTAATTGTTTTTTGAAATTAGCAAATTACAAATTAAATTAAATAATTTTCACATTTTTGTTAAATTCAGCTGAATTTTAAGCTCGTGCTCAACCCTTTGTGATGACGCTTTCCTGGGGTAAAGTAACATTGGGTGAGACTTTGCTTTGTTCTCGTTTCAAATTTTGCATGGATTTTTGACGCTTATGCATATGCTTGTGCTTATGAAAAAATATAATTCAGTCTGATTTCAAATTAACATGGGTAGAAGTTTCATATGCATTATTTTTTATGAAAATAGTATAAAAATGCATGCAATAGTTAGCCGTGTACTTACATGCTTACATTAAATATGTGTGATGTGGATATATGTCATTGGTTAAACATGCTTAAATTTTACATGACTTACATACATATGTACAGATCTGTAAATGATTGAAATAAAAAAATACTTGCACTATATTGATTGACATTTATAATTCAGTGTGGATTGAGACATTTTTTGAAGGCTTTCTTGAAAGAAATGCATTTGGGGAGGTTACAGCAAGGATGACGTGAATAAGCCTTTTGTTATTTTCACTTGAAATGTACATATTTATGTACATATGTACATATGCTATTTATGCCAATGATTTTATAAAACTGCATAAATAGTGACCCACTGGGCTAGATCGCAAATTTATACCGTAGTAAATACACAGTAAATATAAACTAGGTTTGATTTTTTACAATCGGAAATTTCTGGAAATCATGTACTTGAGACACTGCATCTAACTGTACTTTAATTTAATTACATGCATAGCGTCGTTTCTTGACATTTTCTTTACGCATTTATGAATTAAAATGAATACCAATTTTGATAAACACGTCTCGTCAGACCTATTGTTAGACAAACTGACAAAAATTAATGCATAATCACGAATAACTTCATTTGCCAATAATTTAAACGGTGTCCGGGCACTGCATACCCCACACATCGTTCCCCCATATTACATTTCCCACGTCGCATTCCCCCACAATTAATATCCTCACATGTCATACCAAGCACACCTCATTCCCCCACGCATAATTCCCTCACTTATCATACCCAGCACATTTCATTCTCCTCAGTTCATGCCTCCAGTTCATGTTGACAAATACCCTCACAGCTCATATGCTACCCAATTCATATGTCCATTCTCACTACCATCTGTAATACTTTTTATAGTGAGCTTTGAAATCAAGAAAAAATTTTGCAATTGGCATTAAAATTTTTAAACAAATTTTGGAATATATAGGGTTCCTCATATTTTAAAACCTATCCATATCCTAGCTTTGCTCAGCCCCAACCAGGATTGATTAGACCCATGTTTGTCAGAATGTTATACTATTTTTCACTAATTCTTGCAATAACTAACGTCACTTTGTAGTATTACGTGGCACCAAATACCGCGAGCAGTGGACGCTGTTCGTATAAAAATTTCGAAATTCTACCCTCCTAAGTCATTTTTCGACTCCACACGGAATTTTAGCTGAATTTATAAAATCTTAGAAATCGGTATGGGTACCCCTCTGGTTACTTTTTGTTCATCTCTGACTTCATATAATTCATGAGAAGCCATTAAGTATCACCGTTCTTAATTTCAGCTTTTTGAGACAAGCTATGAAAATCGGTATGGGTAACCCCAACGAATATGCAAATTTTACCAATTTCACTTCATATTCCTTATAGCTTTGAAATGAAGAAAAAATTGTACAACTGGCATTATAATTTATAAATTTTTAAATTTACAAATTTGGGAGTAAGGTTGCTCATATTTTTAAAAAATTGTTGATAAATGAGGACCACATTTGACTGACTATACTATGTTGTTAAATACAGATTTCATTAATGTTGAGAAGTAAAATAGCACACCTATTTATCCATTTCATTTCCCATTTACCTATGTATATACATGACCTGGAGGCATGAACTGAGGAGAATGAAATGTGCTGGGTATGATAAGTGAGGGAACGATGCGTGGGGGAATGCGGGAGGTGTGCCTGGTATGACATGTGAAGATATTAATTGTGGGGGAATGCGATGTGGGAAATGTAATGTGGGGGAACGATGTGTGGGGTATGTAGTGCCCTACAACCATTTAAACCCCAGTGTTCTCCCCAATTTCATTAATCTCATCCGTCATCACTAAAATGGATCTCCATTCAACTTTCCTCCTCTCCGTAATTTTAACGCTCTTAATTTTGAAAACTTCGCAAGAAAATGTCCCCCAATTCTTCCCCCACCACCAGCACCACCACTATCACGTCAACAACTATATCCTCACCAAGACGTGGAATGGCGTCGAAAACTTACCCGACGGCGAAGAAATCTACGTCTCCTTCTGGATCGAAAAACAGTGTGACGAAAATAGTTTTCTCCGCATAGTTACGAACGCTCCGTTCTACAACGACCCCCCAATCCCAACCAATTCGACGCTGTCCCCTCTCTGGGGGCTTTGGGAGTACGAAGTCGTCGAACTCTACTTTTACGGGAGGGATGAAAACTACATGGAAATCCAACTAGGGCCAGGCGGACACTACTTAATTTTAAAATTACACGGTTATCGAAACATAACTGAGACCCACTTACCTCTGGAAGAAGACAATTTCCAGGTGGAATTTATGACGACGCCGGAAAATCAAAATCTTACCAGATGGATTGGGAACGTTGCAATTCCGGGGGAATATATCCCTTGCGACGTTTATCGTCATAATGCATTTGCCATTCATAAATCTGGATCAGAAAGGAGATACGTTGCCCTATATCCGGTGAAAGAGGGGGAGATTGAAGAGCCGGATTTCCACTATTTGCGACCCTTTAAAGGCTTTCGGTTTGACGAGGAAATAAATACGAGGTGTAAATCTGGGCGAAAAGTTAGGTCTGGAAGTGGTGTAAATAAGGCGAATTGTATGGTGTTGTTGTTTATGTTTTTTGTACTTATTTGAACGTGGCGTTGTCATTATTTCTGATTGATGGAACATTTTTTGTTGCGTAGATGCATGTTAAGGATCTACGCAATGATCAATGCATAATTAAATTAATGTGTAGTAATTATTTTGGTAATACCTTACATAGGTAAATACACATACACATCTATGTAAATAAGTACATATTTCGAGTATATTTATATATAGAGAATTATGATTAGGTTTTGTTATTTAGTAAATATGAATTAATTTTACTTACAGACGTACGAACGTACGAACAATCAATCGAAGATGTCAATAAAACATTCTGTTAATTTATTTACATGTTAATTTATTCAGTAGTTGATGATATCGATTTATTCTACCTTCTCATAAAATAAACAAGACGTTGAAAATAAGTTCCCACACTAACAATAAGCTGCCACGCTAAGATACTCTCCAAATTTGTGCACATGACATGATAATTTCATGAGGCGATGATGACCCTTGAGGGTTTTTGCGCCATAGGCAAATTTCGAATTTTTGCCACTTGTTGCAAATAATTTTTCACGGCAAAAGCAAATATCAATAACTTCGTTAGGCTTTATATGCAGATGAAGATGTATGTACCCGCAGGTGGCAGTAACGGACACTATTTTCAATTGAGTGTATGTATGTATGTACATATGATTTCGATGCAAAGCGATTAAAGAAATCATTAAGGTCATTTTACACAACCTTGCTATTACTACTTATTTAGTAAGATTGGCCCAGTTTAATAAATTAAATTCAGTGTCCCTAAAAAACACAAGCCAGATATCAAGTCAGATATCAAGATATCAAGTCAACAAAAATTTCTCGATAACAACATGTTTTTTTTGTAAATGTACACTGCGCAATTTTTATTATGAGTCACAATTCTTAATATTTGCACAAATTTTCACACATTAACAGTCATCAAACCATCATCTTTGTGTTGGTCGGAATATTGCTTGTGTTAATATACATATCTCCGTTACATGCTAATTATTAGATAGCTATACAACGTTAAGATTTACACTGTAATGCATGACGGACATGATGATGTACATAGTTTGTATGACTTATACCCTTTTCTTGCAACTAATCTGTGTCACCGGTCTTGAGCAAGATCAAGGTGAATCTCATATAAATAAACTCCGAAGGCATTCTGATCAGACTAAAATCTCAACTCAAGTGAAGATCAAGTGTGTAAAAAAGAGATACATTTATATATCATTTATAAATAATGAACAAACTAAAATCACCCCGAGTAAAGTTAGCCATCCAGTTGGTAACGTTACTGCATTTTCACTGTGAAGTTTTCGCTATAAGATCAAATGTTTCTGAGCTTACGGTGGAAAAATCTGACAGAAAACCTGAGACTGATTTCATATCGCAAGGAAACGAGTTAGGTCAAGTTACGAAAGAAAGCACAGTCAACAAAATCTTTAACGTGGGCAAGTTATCCGTAAATAGCTTAAAAACTTTACAAACTAGTGGAAATTATGAAACTTTACGTACATCGGACATCCACAGTGAAGTGACAAAAGGTACGTACGCCTGAAAATTGTTTTCTCGCATTTTTAGGCTAGTTTAAATAAAATTGTTATTCTTATTTTACCCAAAAATAGAAAATTCAACAAACCAGTTGAATTTCAAAGCTAGAATAAGGACTGGGAAATTTTTTCCGTTTTTCTTCAACTTAAATCCATTCTTTCCTCGGTATTATCAAGACAATTATCGGCCTATACGTTATCAGCCGTGTCCGTACAAATGGGTAAGGCAGGAGAGATATTGGGCATCTGGAAGCTGGCATCCAGCCAAGTGGGTGTGGCGTCAAGGAAACTGTGCTCAGAATCAATACCTCGGATTCGATGCAGACAGAAAGAGCACTTCACAAAATAAGAACGAGAAGAAAATAGTCAACGGGGATAAAAAAGAAAAGAAGAAGAAATTTAGAGGGGGTTATCACCGCAGGGGACATTTTGGGCCAGGGTAACATGATTAGTTAAGATTTGTATGATTATTTAACAACAGATTGTGTATATTTTTTTTTTTACATATTTATGTATGTATGTAAGATTTTGTGTACGCAGGACGTGACCGGTGTTTTTTTATTTTGTGTATATTTATTTTTATCAGTAAAGAGTTAATAAAAAAATGTGATTCATTTTTAGCCATTTATTGGGTTAAAATAATGAAACCGAGAGTCAATGCTTTCTATGCTTATTTATATACTGTTAACAGTTGTCGTATCGCAATTATTTTGCGAACTTAATAAATATGTATACAGAAAATGCATGCAATTGCACAACTAACCATGCAGCATATGTACACAATATAACATACATACATACGTTTTTTTACGAATCGGATAGAAATACATTCATAAATATTTGTACATGTAAGAAATAATGTAAAAATTTAATACGATTTATCCGCATTCAACATTGGCATTTATACTTACTTATTCTACTCAATTTTTAATGCCCCAAAGATAATATTGTAAGTACTGCTAGGTTGTAAAATTCCTAATATTTCCCACTTGCAGCAATCTCTCCCAAAAAGAGTACCAACCCGAGAGCCAATCCCACCCCGAAAGTTACGAAAAGTCCAGTCAAGTGCTTCAGTCTCAAGACCTTAACACCCTTCTTTCCATCCAGGGAACTTGTCCCCTTATCAAAGTCAAGACTCTCTTCTATTGTTGCTTTCAGAGCTGGTGACCAAATCAAATTGACAAACGCCTTTGTCCACGTTTCGTACAATATTTTCCTTGACCTGGTTAAAATTCCGGAGGAATATAATTGACTAAACGTATACCTCGCCTCTGATGCACCCGGGCGGTCGTGTAAAATCCAAACTTTATTCCCCGCTAGGACATCTAGCGACTTGACGATACTATTCTCGCTAGAAGCGAAAAGGCGGGAAAAGTATTCTTCATACAGTTGGATGTACTCTATCGACGCGACAAACGCGGATTCTTTTGTAGTTAGTGTTTTAAATAAATTTAGATAACCTTCCCTTTTCAGAATTTGAACAGTGTTTAGTGGGTTGTGATTTTTCTCGAATTTTTTCCTCGTTTCCATAAAAATGGCGGCGTATTCAGATTCTGGGGAGAGGATTGACCTTTAATGTAAACAATAAAGTAAGGTTTAAAGTACATATATTTTAAAGTAGTGGAGACTTAACCTGTGTGTTTTTTCGTGCGTCAGGCTGCGATACGTGGGAGAGTTGATAAGTTGAAAGAAATTGATTGGTGGGGAGGTGTACGAAGGGGCGAAGAGATGCTGGTAGACATTCCCACGATAAAGTTCGGTTAGCAAGAGGCAGTATGAGATCCACCCGAAGAACACTAAATTAAGAGGGGTTTTGTGGCGTTGACTAATTTTTGGGAGGATAACATGTTGCCCGAGAAGTGGTCGAGTAACTACAAAGATCCAGGTACACACAGAGATTCGCGGTTTTGTTTCGAACGATACGAAAAGATAGGAAAACATGCAAATTCCTAACATTATAAAAATGGTGATCAAATAGCACTTGTAACCGATCGGATTAACTAAAAGATTTTTGAAACTGTCTGGTTTCAGATGATTGTAAGTTATGAAGGTGATTTCAAATCGGTCGTTGGTATAGAATCGTTGTCTATACTGATGTTTGGGGTAACTCGATACTTCTGAGAAGTGATAGTCACTCGTGGAAAAGTGAAAATCAAGGTTAGCTTGCGTGGGGTGACAAGGACAGCTAACAAATGTTGCATTCACTTTGTCCGAGAAGTGAAGCATGGCCAAGATGTGGGGGAAGATGAAACGTTTATAAGCTCGGTGACCATACTGTGATTTAACTCTCACGTGCGTGTTTGGCTGATTAACCTGCTCGACGTTCCAAGCGTTTAACTGGTAGCCATGGAAGTTGGTTATCCGATCTCGTTCGAAACTCTTGAATTTTCTGAAACGTTTCCAGACACCGGTGTAAAATTCGGGTGAGCAGATTCGACACAGAAATAATGATATTTTCTGTCGCAAATGAACTTCTATGACGAACCGGAGGTTTCCGTAGGTAGATGGATCAGATGGAAATCCTGCGGCGGCATTTGACTTGGTGGGGTTTACGTTGATCGAGATGATGATATCCTCCATCACGTTTATTGTAATCTGCGTAGTCAGGTTCGCAATAGTTTCAGCTAGCCATGTCAAAGACGAGTACACGATAAAATGTGGTTGCCGTTTCTGGGGAAGATAAAATTTTATGGAAGCTACGAATTTTCGCCTAGAGGGAAAATGGGGATAAATGGGGACATGATTGCGAGAAAGGTAAAATAGCACTTCTTCAACATGGGCACCCTGCTCCCAAGAGATTTTGTAGGCCTCGATATCGATGATTTCGCTTAAGAAACTTGAATGCTCGGCATTATCAGGAAAAACCGAGTGTAAAATCTCACTGATGACAACCTCACTTTGGAGAATGATCAATATGACTGTGAACATTTCGGGTTTGACGTATGCAAATACAACGGAGGATTATATGTATGTTTCAATTGAGAGAGAGAATAGTGTTCTGTATAATACAAACCCTCGTCTGATTACTACATGCATTTACTAAATAAACATGATGATAATTGTTTGAACTCTTTGTAACCTTTGCAAATTTTGTTTTTGAATGAAATGTACGCATATATACTTATCTCCATATCTGTGTATTTGTATGTGGTTACAATCTCAAAAATATGCGTTTGTTTGAGTGCAAATTCTGAGTAAGTAATAATAGTTTTCTTTATACATTTCCTACATATAAAAGTTTACATGTAATTTAATTTTATGCATGGCAGATAGTAATGTTCGAAATTGTACAATTTTTTAGGTGAAGAACTTTGAGGAATTTTTGTTTAAAAATTTTGTTAATATACATACGAATACGATTGCATTTTATGATACACATGTAACAAAATTTTACATTTGCATGTTTGTTTCCTACGAGTAAATAATTGGAGTGAAATTAATGAAATTATCTAATCAAGGGAAGGTAGAAAATTAAAAGTTGAAAACAGGAGAATCAGCTCCCTAACAAGTATATTACTAATTGGGAAAATATATCCAATTATTAAAAAAAACATAATTACATCAATTCTAAGTTTTTGTATATTTGAACAATTACTTAAGTAATAATTTAGTCCAATTCTTCCAATTCTTCTCGAACAAAATGGAAACTAAACTTCTGATCTTGATTGCATTTCCGATACACCGGTTTGAACTTTTCTTCGTGCATCGCCATACAATTATTCGACCTCGGGTCCTTCAGTTGATAAAGGTTGTTATCAAATGGCTCAAAAATCCAGGTTTCACAATCCTGCGAACTGCACGACGCGAGGCCAATCACGGTATTCGTTTGTCCCCGAGAAAGACATTTGTCATCCCGTTTCAGGGAACGAATGACCTTTCCGCCGTCGGGGACATCTTCAATGTTCCAGATTTCGCGACGACTTTCGCTACAAGGCTGAAATTCCAGTTTTGCATGATGACCGTCTGCTAAGCAATCGTTGCTGGGGTGGCTTTTAATTTGATACAGACCTTCGGGCAGGGTTGAGTTTGTGGTGCTGACTTGTTGCACAAATTGTGCGGTCGAAAGAATGAGGGAGATGATTGAGATGGAATAACAATATTTTCTTATCATTGAAGTGAAATTCAGAAAATAATAAATTATTGAATTTGGGTTGGAAAATTTATAAACTGTGCTTCTTTGTAGACTTCAGTCTTTTATTCTCTTTGTGCGAATTGGTAGGAAATTGTGTCCAATTGTAAGATGCAGATTTATTTAGACGCGTAGCAAGTTCCATTAAATATCTGGAACCTTTATTGCCCTCCCTTTTTGTCTAAAGTATAGAAATGAATTGTTCTACAGTACAATGGCGGTTTTATGGCGTCCGGCTATTAACATCAAATGAAAGAATAATTTTTCTAGTTTGGGTTGTACTTACTTAATTCGTGACTATGGAAGTATTGCAAGTTAATAATGTATTGATTTTTTAAGTAGACATGATAAAAATTATACTACTACAAATGGGAAAAATTGTCACTATGCAGAAAATTATGACCCATAAATTAAGTTATTTCCATTCATATATACGCAAATATATATGCTTCACGTGAAGGTTACTTGTTTGCAAGAATCTACAAATTTTCAGAATAACATTAGAAATAATTCATGGATTTACTTTTCTGGCACTCTTTATTTCAATACTTTTATCTTTAACACGATAATGCATATCTAATTTACTCTTTTCGTCGTAATAAACAATTGTTGACAGCAATCTTTACTCAATCAAAATAATCTAATTCACTGCAATGCATCAACCTCACCCTCAACGCACCCAATAAGCTCGCCAATCCCCCAAACACCTTAATCAGCAACATAATCACGAAGCAAATCAACGCAACTAAAGCCCTCAGTAGACCAACCCCGCATTCAAAAATTCCCACCAAAAATGCTACACTCAACCCACCCGCCAAGACACAAAGTAATGTCTTAACATCCCCCAAATTCAGCGACCTAAGTAAATCCGGTTCATCCGACTTTCCTTCTAAATAACGCGTCGCCGCGATGGGAGCGACAAATTTGAAGTAATTTTCCTGCAGCTGTTTCCATCTGATGTAAACCCCACATTCGAAGTTTTGTCGAATCGCGTCGACCAAAAAGTGCAATTTCGTCGCGCCTGGGGTCACCGATAGATATCGCATCTCTTGCAAGACGACTTCGTTGTCCGTATGCAAATTACGGACATACTTGGCCGTGTGGTACAGCTCGTGGCGGGATGAGATGTAAAAATTTTTCTTGTCGGAATACATCAGCATGGCGTATCTGAAAAAAAATTGCGAAAATTTGCATATTAAAATAATTTAGCAACATTTATTTTAGTTTGTACCTGTTCCACTCATCGCTCTCCGCTAATTTGAAAAAACCGCCAGGATTCTCAATTATCATGTCTCCCACGCCATTATTCAGCCAGAGTTTTACACCGTTAAGCACGTATCCATTAACGAGTAGATCCTTATTAACCGCCGTGTCTCGCGCAATTGCAGCATAAAACTTTGTCGTCGAGTTCAATTCGGCAAACGTTTTTGGCGTCCAGGAATAAATCGGATGCAGATATCCAGCCAAAATCATGCCGGAATACGCCGAAAGTAGCAAAAACATGAACACTCGAACATAAACGAGCCATACCTTTTGCGTGGTGGATTCATGCCTCCAAATGTTGTTCATCTTAAACAAGTTATCGACCAAGGATCCCGCATTTATCGTCTGTGCTAAGATCAAAATGTGATTAAACAGCGGGATGACAACCCCACAGAAAGCGACACCTATCCAAATCCTGACTTCGAACGGTCTCGCAATATTCCCCCAGACTAGTGGCGCCTCTTTTAAAATGATGAAAGTTATCCCGGGTGACTCGTAAAACAGCGCGTTAGGATCCGAAGGGAACGATGAGATCAAATCGTCCCTAATCAGGAATGGGCGAACGTAAAGAAATTCGCCAAAATTATAATACGGGATAAAAGTGAGATTGTAGTATTTAAAGACGTCGCAAAACATCATGTCGAACGCGTTGTAGGTTAAGGTTAACTCGTACAGCTGTTCGTCAAAGGTGTAAAAGTTGCAGCGCGAGCCACCCCACCCACTCAGCGTGGAGTAGAAAAGGACCGCGAATTCGTGAATGGATGGTGGGTGATTGGTCTCCTTTTGCAGAGAGGTGGGCAGTTGGTCGTATTGCATTAAAGATTCAAAAATTAGGTATTGACTTGAGGAGGATTTGATGACGAATTTGTCCTGATTCCACTGGGATCGCCAGTAGTCTTCGAGTAGGATGGTGGGGTTGTAGTGTGGGTATTTCGTGTAGAAATCGGTGGAATAGGTGAAAAAGTCCAGTTTGTACTGGGTGAGGGTTAAGCGACCATAGATTTCTTTCCATGGGTGGATTTCGTAAGCGTGGTGGATATTGTGGAAAATGTGGGTGAACCGTTGTGCACCGTGGCGGATGTGTTGACGGGGTTGGTCGGGGGGATCTGAAAGTAGTTATAATTTGAAACTTTCTAATGCAGGTCAAATTGACGAGTAACTAAATCTAGCTCCACAAAAAATTCGTATGGAGCTAGATTTAGTCACTACTAATCTTAATTTTTCCCAGGTGGCAACGTATATGTATACCATTATCATTCTTTGCGTCCATTTAATAATTACGGCAAATTTCCGGATTTATTTAAAGTAAACTTACTCATTGACACGTAATAGTTACTGCGGCAACGAATTATTATTTTAGGGAACGGAGTGATAAGCTCGGGAATCGACATGTCACTATTATCATGGCACCCTGCGACGATCACGTAATTTTCAAATTGATTTAGCAGCGTGTCACAGTTATGGGCAAGATATGCAAGCAGAAAGAATTGCACAGATATGCATTTTGGAGTCATTTCAATTCCAATATTGAAATGGGAGGATTTTTAGCGAGGCCTTTTGATTATATAAACTTTTCCAATACGCAAAAATTACAATAAAAATGCAGATATTTTACATACATACTTAAACGTACTGTGTAATATTATATTGTTAAATGCTACATAAAAAACACAAGGAAAAGTATGATTACAAATCAATATAGTCGATAGATAAATGTTTCCCGTTTTCAAGGCGTACTCGGTGAATACAAAGAAATTCGAGGAAGACGAGTGCTCTCAACTAGATCTAAATGAGACGAATATTTTATTAGAAACCAAGTTGTTATTACGCAACATGTGCGATTTCATACAAACTGTGAAAGTAACCTTTGCAAATTGTACCAAAAGAAAGTGCATGTGACATTTACACATTATCGAATTGTATCATGCATATCATACAAATTACTTAAGTTAGCACAAAAGAATTATTAGTGACTTTATGTAAATACGTAGTAAGTCTGGAGAGAGCTGCTAAAGCCAATGAGGATATAATCTGTATGTACCATAATTTCAATGTGAAAATTGCATACAAAGTTAGTAATGAGCTTTTTTAACATACAAATATTCCTGCAATTTTTTTGCAAAAGTCTAATTTATAAAGTCGATTACGATCAGGGGTATCTTACTCCTGGAGATTGGCCTTCTAAAAGGAACAACTCTTCCCGGTCGAATTCTAGTACTGGTCACCTTCTCAAGTACAAACACCACGAAACTTATTCCTGCTCCAATTCCAAGCAGGATAAAAAATCCGTGCACGTGTTCCATTCGAAGAACTTGAATCTTCTCATGACTATTACCATTCTGATGATTTTTACCCGCCACAAACTTCTGCAACGTTTCCGACGCGTTAACAATAATTTTCAGAAACGCTTTTGCCCAGGATCCACTCAACTGATCTTTTGCTCTGGTCAACAACCCTGATACCAACAGACGATTAAACACTTCCCTCGATTCTTCAACGCCCGGCTGGTCATACAAGATCCACACCTTTTTCCCTCTTATTACGTCGGACGACATTGTAAATTCGTTCAACCCTTTGCCCGCCAGATTGAAAAACTCTTGACAGATTTGAATATATTCTTTCGCGGCGATAAAAGCAGTTGGCGTCGTTGTCATGTTTTTCAACAAGGAAATCAAACCTTCCCCAAGACCGAGCGAGACAGGTTGAAGGGATCCGTACGAAAACTTGTTGTGGGTCCGGTTAAATAGTGAGGAGTACTCTGATTTCGAAAAAAGTATAGATTTAAAGTCGTCAGATGCTGTAACACTACTGTATTCGGGGGATTCCACTAATCGTGCAAAATTTGCTGGAGGTACTACAAACGTTGGGGAAAAGAGAAACTTGTACACATTTCCTCGATACGTTTCCGTTAGTATGAAACTATACAGAATCCAAGAGGTTAGAATGAAATTTCGGTCAAATTTGTACCTCTTGTAAACGGCGTGATCCTGCTGGGCGAACAGTGTTTGTAAAAATATTAGGGGAAAGTGAGACAGCGGGAGAGAATTGTGGTTAGGAGGGTAAACGAAATGGCAGAATATCGACAAAATTAAGATTAAAAGGACCGTTATAAGAACACACTTGATCCCAATAGGATTCACAAGAAGGGCTAAAGCGTGCTGGGTTGGTTGTAGAAAATTGTAGGTGAGGAAACCAATCTCAAATTGGTCATCTGTGTAGAATCGTTGCGAAACGTGATGCCTCAGAAGGGTTGACGAGCCTTGAACTGTGTCCGGATACAGATAGTCATTCGTACCGAAGAAGAAACTCGTTGTTTTGTCTGTAACGGAAGAATCGCATTCTTTCTTGTTAGGCGAATTGATCGAGGTGAACAAGGGTTGACCAGGACAACTGATAAATGTAGCGTTCAAATTTTCCGCGAGATGGAACAAAGCTAGCAGCTGGGGTGACATGAAACGACGGAGGGAGCGATCTTGAAACAGCTTCTGCACAGTGGGAAACGTGTTTGGGATTGAGATTGTCTGTTCAGAATTCCAAGCAAGGAGGAGATGTTTCTTGAAGTCGGTGAAATGCCGATTTTGTCGAAATCGTCGTTCCCACGTGGCTTTATAAAACGTGGGAGTACATGAACGACAGAGAAAGAAAGCGGTTTTTTGGAGGAAATTGATTTCAGTGACGTATCTGATGTCCGAGTAGATTGTTGGATCAGTTGGAGACTTGGAACTGTTGAGGTTAAGATTAACGGCGAGAAGTTTAGCGATTTTGAAGAGGGGATTGCTCGATGAAATGTTTCGAATTGTATCTCGTAGCCATTCTTTTGTGGAGAAAAGTATAATATTTTGGTTCCTCAAAAGCTGGCTGTATTTATTACAGATTGGGGCCGAGGAGAAATTCTGAAATTTTCCAAGGTTTGAATAAGTGTAGAGAGTCACAGGTTTGTAGACTTTGTTGATAATGTTGATTATGAGGAGTTCCTTGTCGTGGGAAAAGTGAGAATTTTCCAATGTTATTAGAAATGAGCTAGAATCAAGATGTCTTGCAAGGAATGAGTGTGAATTTTGATTCCACAATGTCGATGATATCGGTGTAATGTTGGAAAATGCTGAGGATATTGGTGAGACAAATGATAGCAAAATGGTCACAGTGAGCAAAAATGATTGCTGAAGAGATTTATTGATTAGGGTCAGGTTTTTAGCCTCTGTGGGTGCCAATTGAAACCACATTTTTTAACGGAAAGTGATTTTACTTCTTTATATGTAATGTACTTATGGAACAATTTAATTTAGCAAGTGCATGTGTATGTTATTCAAATTTCGAATTACCGAAATATTAGTTTTTCCTAAAAAAAATGGAAATAAGGAAACGGTTTATTTTATGTATTGATAATATTCCAAGCCACTGGTAATTGGTTCCTTTCTGTACATTCTTATCTTTATTGTGCATGTCATGCAATTATCGGGTGATGAACATTTCGGTGTTTTTATAACGGGTAAAGGTTTATTCTTTGCTATGCTAGTAAAAGCTCAGCGAAAAGTTGCTAATAGTCCAATTACGAAGTATCTGCAGGGAAGATTATCTACATTTTGGCAGTAGCAGTTCACGATTAATAACATACCAGAGTTTTCACACAACATGTCTCGTTTTACACAATAATTGCACTGCAAAATTAGTAATCGCAATAATGAGAGCTTGTGAATTATTATGAATTATCCCATTTCTAACTTTTGCGATATCCAAGTGAACACGGAACTCCATGAACTAACCAGGTAGTAGTTTTAAGATAATTAAACTAATTATCTGTATTGAAGGCAAAATTTGGTAAAACTTCTTATTCTTTTTTATACTTTACTTCCTCCTTTTCTACCTTTTTCAACGTATGCATGTATGTATGTATGTGTGCATGTTTAACTTTGAACTTTCAAAAATTCTTTCAAAAACGTTGGTAGCTTCAAATTTTCAATATGTATGTGTGCCTGGAGAGGCAAAATGGGAAGTTTCTCTACATGAAAAGGTTATACATTATCCGTAATTTATATGAAATTCAAGAACCCATAATAAGAAACGAAATAATTCATAAACAGCGGAAACGATTTTCCAGACAAGTCTACATGCTTTAATTCTCTTAATTCCCTTCTCATATGAATTTTATTCTATAAATATGCATGTAAATGTTATAGAAAAATGCGATATACACGTAGGTAAGTACGTTCACCTTATACTTGGGCAAGAAATGGGAGATGGACCTTCCAAGAAATGGGCATGGAGAGTTGTTATTTTTATCAAGGTATGACAAGCTAAAGACATTCATTTGTACAAAAAATGTATTTACTTCATATTTCTTTAAAGAAATGTACCATCACCACAAATCCTGTCTAACAAGGAATGTGTATCCCACTGGTCACAGTCGTTTCCAAGTTCCTCAAGTCCACACATGTTAGCAGCAGTACAAATTTCGTAATTTTTTAACACAGGTTTTTATCAAAAACTGATTTGACACTAAACAAATAAGCATGTCGATTAAATTCATTTTCGCCACTATTCTCATGATCTCCGTGTTAATGATAAGTGCTACCAATGCTTATACGGCTTATGCCGCACCGAAGACACTCCAGCTCGACGCTAACTGTAGGAATTCCATTTCGGATTTCTTCTATGATTCTGATATGTATCCAACGGAGGCAAATTTCACGACAACGCACGTGTCAGTATTTGTCAGCGTTAAGGTTGAGAAAGGTTGGGATATCAGTGTAATGGATACACTTCCGGTCCAAGTTACTTACTCGTTATCATGGAATGATCCGAGACTTGCCTACGGAAGCTCGCAAGGTTTGTCATATGTATAACTTGAAAAATTAATAATTTGTGCGACAAAATTGTAAACATAGCTGGACTTTCGAATTGAATTTTGTATATTTAAAATCAGAGTTTAATCAAACCAAATATCTAAATGCAAGCCTTACAGTTAAAAAATTGAATCAAAAATGGTTAAATAATCTTAAAAATAAATTACAAAACTGTGACGAAAATAACTAAAATTTTGAATTTCAATCCGTCACTTTTTTATGCTTTCAGGTTGTAAGCAACGCTACGTGAAACTCGATCGCATTACGCCATACTTGTCGATTTGGTACCCCGCAATGGATCACGAACCTGCAGCGACGGATTATATCGGTGGGCAACTCTGTCGGAGGAAACTGATCGGGGAAAATGGAGACGTAAGGTCAATCTTGGATAATTAAATACTCAATTGTTCAGTAAATCACAATTTTTCTCAGGTTTTCAAGAAATGCAGACTTGGTCACAATTTAGAGCTGGAAAAGCGGGGGGAGAAAAGGCTCGTGGCCAGTTTCGACATCCGAGGGTCTGAGTTTGCTAATGAGGTGAGCTACGACTGGGCAGGAGTACCCGAGGTCACGATGGAGGAGGACGTCGTCAACGGGTACAGAATTACCGGGGTGGGTAGTAAGTGTGAGACCTTGGAAAATCACGGACCCTTTGGCCCCATAGCGAGGAGTTGTCTCCGAGTAAAGTTAGACTTTAAGGCTGTCGTGTAAATTAATAATTTATTTTGCTCGAAATATTGTTGCTGGTTAAATATAAATGTGAATACGTTTTTAAATGTGAAGTTATCATGATCGATGACATGCAGCTAAAAATTTATTGGTTGCAAATAAACAAGTTTTTGTTATAAAAACAATTTTAGAAAAAAAAACATTTGGTATGAACTTGTTATTTTCAAAAATTTGGGTCACAATGTTTTTCCTTATACTGTACCATGTGCATGAAATGCCATATTCAAAATTGAAAATTAGTACACAATGACGAACTAACATGATTACAATTAGGGTGACCATCCGTCCCGGTTTAGCCTGGACATGTCCCGCTTTTCAAACCCTGTCCCGGCGTCCCGAAAATGTCCCGGTTTTGATAAAGTGTCCCGGTTTTTTAAATCGTCGGGAAAAATTTAATTATTTCACTTTTTCGCCAAAATATTGATGAAAAAGTATATTTTAGTACATAAATACTAGTAACAGGCATTTAATATTTACTTAATTTCCTTTCCTGGCTCATTCTCAAAATTCTGGATCGCCAAGCACTAGATATTATGGAAAATTTTTTCGCCAAGCACTAGATATTATGGAAAAATTTTTTCGCCAAGCACTAGATATTATGGAAAATTTTTTTGGCCAAAAATGTCCCGGTTTTAGTCAGGACAAATATGGTCACCCTAATTACAATTTTTCAAAAAATTGAGAAATGAATTCTTTATCATAAGAATTTTAACTTACAATTTCTACAATTATATTTATCTATGTAATGGTCGATCGTTGTTCGCTTAGTAATTCGTGGTTCGTGGCAGATAATTGCCCTCAAAACTTATCATACTCAAAGCCTTTAAGCTTTAATTAGCGTGTTCCTCAGGGAGGTCAAAGTTATAACGATTGATTAAACCGAACCACCCTATTTCTCCCCTTCCCCCATAAAATCTCACCTATAAACACTCCCAAACTGAACCCTACCCCAATCAATAAAATGATAAAGAATCCTTGCACATTCCTGAACCTTAACACCTTCACGTGCACATCCCGCCTATCTCCACGCTCGCTTCCCCTTCCGGACCCAAACATTTCAGAAAAACGTTGCATCGTGGCCGACCAGTGAAACGACATTCTCACATAAATCTCGGCCCACGTCCCGTACAAACGCTTCCTCGACCTCTCCAAAATTCCGGAGACAACCAAACCCTTAAAGACATCGGATGCTTCGACCAGCCCCGGTCGATCGTACAAGATCCAAACCTTGTTCCCCATGACGACGTCCGACGATGTGCTGGAACTCCCCGGACCAACGACTTGGCGGAAAAGAACTTCCAATATTTGGACGTACTCCGTCGCCCCGACAAACGCGACGGGTTTTGTGGTCAGGTTTACGAATAAGTCGAGAATGTCCGACGTACGCCCAGGGCAGCACATGATAAAGGATTTCGGCTCAAACTTTTCCAGCATGCTGGCAAAAATTGCGGCGTGCTCAGAGCCCGGAGAAGTGATGGATTTGAACTTGGCAGGCGTCGTGGTTACCGAATAGTCCAAGGAATTAATCAGCTGGTCGAAATTTTGTGGGGGTGCGGTGTACGAGGGGAGGAATAAATATTTGTACACGTTACCCCGGTAAATTTCTGTGACAATTAGGCAATACACGAGCCAAGTTGTGAAAACGAACTTTAGTGCGAAACCCTTAAGACTGGCGGGAGTATTTAGAGCAGAGTTCATTTTTACTTCCTGGCTGAGAAGTGGACTTGCAAAAAGGAGGACGAAATTTGGGTGGGATAGCTTCTCATGTGCAAATAAGAGGTGGCACAATGTCGAAATTCCAAGTAGAAGGGCGATCGTGACTAGTAAAGGTTCAAACCCGATGGGCCCTATTAACGCGGTAAATACAAAACTTCCCGGGTGCAAATAGTTGTACGTAAGGAAGGAAATTTCAAATCTACCATCGGTGTAAAATCGGTGATGGTTATTTCTAAACGATTCATCATAATCGCTCGTACTAAAGAAGAAATTCATCTTCCCCGCCAAACAGTTTGGTGTTGGTTTAACTGTGGGTGATAAAGGATGTCCTGGACAGGAGTGAAATGTCCCGTTAACTTTCTCCGAGAAGTGGAATAGCGCTAGCAACTGGGGGAATATGAAACGATTAGCGTCCCTTTGGGCGAATTGATATTTGACCAGGTAGAAAGTGTTGGGTTGCCCGGTTAATTCAATGTCCCACGTGAGGAATTCCTGGCCTTGAAAATTGTCGAGATTTTTATAAAAATGTTGCGAATTTTGATAAGGTTTCCAAAGTGGGGTATAAAATTTGGAGAGGTGACAATTTCGACAAAGATAATTTAAAGTAAAGTGCTGTTCGTTGTTCCAATTTAATTCGAGGACAAAGCGAAGATCGCCATAGATGGATACGTCAGATGGAGAATTTCGAGACAGATTTATGGATAAGAGAGTGTCCAATGTTACGATGAGTGTTGAGTATCGGGTCATATGAGATAGGAACTTTTTGAGCCATAATTGAGACGAGAAAATCACTATGTGATGCACTGCAGATTTTTTGGTAAATTTCCTTGGAATTTTGAAATCTGCTTGGTGTGAAGTAAGTGTGATGTATTTTTGGTTGAGGGATACCAAAATATGGGCAAGACATGGTGACGATGAGTCTTCCCAGGTAACTGTTGATGAATAAAATGAGACCTTTTGGGCTAGGAATGAAACTGAACTTATCCAGGAGACTTTTTCGATACGACATATTGGTGAGCTTATTGAAGCAGGTGTTAATATGGAAATGATTGAGTAAATATAAATTTTCCGATGCATTATAAGTGTGAGCTTCTATTTTCGGATGGGATTAACTTGTTTTGCAGATGTAAACTGACATTTATGTTTGTGGTTAACTTTAAAATTAATTAATTATTAAACAGTTTTATGTAATGGTTTGATTTCATTTGTGAATTAAGAAATAAACAAATATCGCTCTGACAAAGGTTGTCACCAGATTGGCGTCAGATTGCTACGTGGGGTTTCATAAACTAATTGATCGAAATGGCAGAACTGGATACACAGATATAATTTGTATAATTATCTGTATTTTGTACATAACGTTAGATTATTCCACGTAATCCTACTCTTCTACAAATTTCGCAATTGGGCAAAAGTTCAAGAAGAATAAATAATTATCATAATTGTACAACGGATTTCTTATGAACTGGGGAAAGTAAATATGTACATGTGTGTACATATGTATGCATGAACATAATTTGGGGTACACAATGCAAAATATCTGTATATTATGCACGCAAATTTTACAAGGTGGGAGGGATAGTCAATAAAGTCCTTGGTTTTAAGATGAGACCTTATGTTATGATGAATACTTTTATAATCAATTCATATATATGAATTCACGGTCTTTCTCATAATTTCATATTTCTGCTAAGATGTTAGCATTTATGTTGACACAAAGCCGTGGTATTTATGCGAGTGTGAATCAAAAAGACGGAATCATTAAACATATATGTGACCGATTTTGACAGTTTCTGTATCCACCTAATCAAGATATTCTCTCACTCTCATACAGCTTCTTATATTTACAAACAATGCATGCATGTCATTCGTACCCATCCAATTATATTTACTAATAAAAAAATATGAGAATGTTCGTATTTAGCACTTTACTGGCATATGTAACTAAATACATGCATTTGCATTTCTGTAAGTATCTTATGTACATTTGTGCATATGTGTTAATTTCCTCTTTCTCTCTCTCTGAAGCCAGATATATTAAATTCAGATTGGATTTCTACCCATATGTACATTCATACATAGCTATGTATGTACATACAGCACATCTATGTAGTACATAGCTGTATGCATATATGTGCAAATACATAAGTATTTATTTAGAAATACTTTTACCAATAGTATGCTTGCGTTATGTCCAACTTGGAATTTGCAAAAGCATATCAATCATTAATGACAGGATCTGTGTCAGGATTTGCTGTCTAATTATGTGCATCTTATACACACAAAAGTCCATACATACCTCGCTCAAGGCAATGGTTCAAGTTTACAAATGATAAGGCAAGATTAGTTTGGAAAGACTAGACAATCGTAAAATTGTTGACGGCCGTGGAAGTGACAATGTATTTAATGCAACTTCAAAATTTTCCGTGCCTGAATAATCAATTCTACCAACTGGCTGTACATAATAAAATTTTTATCTCGCAAGATCTCCCAATTAAATGTTTTAGAATATTTAGCAAAAATACAAGGTAATAAAAAACAAGATAAGATAATAAGATAATGTGAATACAAGCTTTGTGTCTCTCGTTTGTGCTGAATTTTTAAAATTGATTCAGGGATTCTTGAGCTATGAACTGGTGCCGGTAATCTTGCCGGCGGAATCCTGTTACGTTTTTTTTGTGTGCTTAAGTACCGAAATAAGTGGATTTGTCACTCAAGATCTCAAAACAACTCAATTATATCTATCATTTTGTTTACCAAGTTAGCCCTACATGAATAATTCAGTAACTTTTTTTTACTAAATTTTGTAAGAATGAATATATGTACCCATGTGCAGTTCGCCTTCACCATTTTTACGAATTCAATTGGTGCACGTACACAGAAAGTAACCTTCTTAAATAAGTTAAAAGTGATCACTTAATTGTCTAAGTGCCAATATCTATGTAAGTACTGGTCAATGCTGGAGATGAAGACAGGATATCTTGGCGTCGAGGTAAGGATAAAAAGTGCTCTAAAAAGAAACTGGTTTCTTAACGATGTAACCAGGGACACTTTTTCACGATTTACAGATTACAATATAAAAATGACAATATAAGAATGTATAAACATTAATTGTGGTATTAAGAATGTTATTACTACAGCATGCATAACTTGCCCATGCCGGTCACACACCGAACCCGCATTGAGTTCATAAACAATATATACATACATACATACATACATACATAAGTAGATTATCTACAGGAGATATGTATGTATGTGTATTTACGTATAAGTATGTATATACGTAAATATGCACATATACATATGTACATATGTAGTGGTACATACATACGTTGTTCTGTGGACGCTTATGTATACCTACATGCATATCTACAACATATACATACATATTTATACTTATTTACAAACGACTTGGTCTCAACTTATCCACATAAATGGTCAAGAATATTTATGCATGTACATATAAAACACGGTGTAGATTTTAAGTAAAGTGTATAAGTATAAAAATAACACATTAGCTGAATAAATATTTTATCCATTTGTCCCTTTGACAGTGTTCTCTGAAGTATTAGACCCCCACTTCAAAGATATTCGAGTTCAGTCTCGTCTTGATTTAGCCACGTACCACACTCTGCCAAACGGATAAATCCGACTACTTATCCATCCAACTGCACTGTATGAAATGTAAGAACAATTTTAATGCAAGTTGTATAGAAAAAGAGGGATCTTAATTAATTTGTGTATCAAAGTAATGTATAGTGCGAAAAATTACCAAAAATATCAATAAAAATGAAACTCTAGTCACAATTATCACAAGTTCGAGGCATTTTCATATTCTGGGATTTTAGCTTAGGTTTCAACACCTTTCTTGAACATCCTAGAAAAAATCGATATCTCAAAAATTATGATCACAACTATTTATGTTTTTTACAGAATATTTTTATCAAACCGTGTAACGATGGTGCCACTTCCGGTTTTGGACAGCGTAATCATTGGCGCAGGGTTTGCCGGTCTGCACACACTATGGAAACTGAAGGAGCTCGGTTTTTCCACGAAAATCTTAGAAATGGGTCCCGACGTGGGGGGAACGTGGTATTGGAACCGCTATCCGGGAGCCAGAGTGGACAGCGACATGCCAATGTATCAACTTCCCGTCGAAAAAGTCTGGTCAAGTTTCGAGTGGAGTGAACGCTTCCCAAAAAGAGACGAAATTTTATCGTATTTCCATCATTTTGTGGAAACCCTTGATTTGAAGAAGGACATCGAGTTCAACTCCCACGTCGTTTCGGCCACCTTTGACGAATCTCGCCATCTCTGGGAAGTTAAAACATCTACCGGAAATACAACTCTGGCAACCCATTTGATTTTATGTATAGGATTTTCCGCTCGAAAGTATACTCCGAATTTTCCCGGGCTGGACAAATTTAAAGGACAAATCTACCACTCAGCCGACTGGCCTGAAAACCCCGTTGATTTCAAGGGAAAACATGTCTCCGTCGTGGGGACGGGTGCCTCTGGGGTACAAATTATTCAAGAGGTCGGACCCATCGTTGATCATCTCACCGTATATCAGCGCACCCCAAACCTCGCATTGCCAATGCAACAGACTAAATCCCGCGATGCTCTCTTCGCACAAAGGTCCCAGTATGGCGACTTGCTTAAAAGGATGCGCACAACGTTTAGCGGGATGCACATTGACTTTATCCCAAAAAGTTTGACTACACGACCCCCGAAGAAAGAAGGGAATTGTACGAGAATCGCTTTCAACTTGGTGGATTCAACTTCTGGTTGGCGAATTTTGTCGAAATATTCTTCGACCAGAAAGCCAACGACGAAGTCTATGCGTTCTGGGCTGAAAAAGTGAGAGGAAGAATAACAAGCGAGACAAAACGAGACTTACTCGCTCCCCTCGTGCAACCACACCCATTCGGAACGAAACGGCCTTCTCTGGAGCAATCTTACTACGAAGTTTGCAATCAAGACAACGTCGACATCATCAACGTTAAGGAGTCGCCCATCGTTGAAATTACCCCGACCGGAATAAAAACTGAGGACGGGGGGCACATTGAAGCGGACGTTATCGTGCTCGCGACAGGATTTGATGCTCACACGGGAGGAATGTTGGACATCTCGATTAAAAATGGGGTGGGACTTTCCCTCAATGAAAAGTGGGCTGAGGGGACGTCCACTTTTTTTGGACTGGCCCTCCACGGATTTCCAAACATGTATTTTATGTATGGACCTCAAGCTCCGACAGCATTTTCGAACGGGCCGAGTTGCATTGAGGTTCAGATGGGGTGGATAACTGAATTGATGGTGAGCATGAGGGCGGATGGGAGGACGAGGGTGGAAGCAGATAAGGACGCTGAGGACGCTTGGGTCGGGCAAGTTAAGCAGATTTGGGACATTAGCCTATTTTGCAAAGCAGATTCGTGGTATCAAGGGGCCAATATTCCGGGGAAGAAGAAGGAACCGCTGAATTTTGCGGGGGGTATTCCCGTCTACTTAAAAGCGTTAGAGGACTGCAAGGCGGAGGGGTACAAGGGGTTTAAGTTTGCTTGAAGAGAATTTTTTTGGGATGCAAATTATTTGTAACTGCAAAGTTTAAACGAATACTGAAATAAATATATAAAATTTTTGCACATTTATTATAGTAATTTTGGTAAATATTTCAAACTGTTAGAAAAATGTATGTTTATATGAAATTAAAGGAGGGTTTCATGAGTTTGTAAATACAACTAAATACGCTCATATATATGTAAGTACATGTTTAGTGACCAAATTACGAAAATAAAATAGGAAAAAATTGGTTAATTAATTTTCAGAAAATTTGTCCGTAGATTTTATTTTATTACAAAATAATTACTGGTGGATTGACAACAAGAAGTCAGTCTTAATTTGCAAGGCAGAAGCTGATGATTATGTATATAATTTTATAACATTTAACATGACGAGGGAAATACATTGTTGATATTGATCTACATACAATTAAATATTTTCCAGAAATGATAAGTTTGATTAATTAATGTACATACATATTTATGCACCTCAAATTTGCCATTGGCCTGGTATGTACGTACATATGTATGTATGCATAGAAATGTCCGGAATTACATAAAATTTGGAATCCATTCAACCAATAGATTAATTATGTACTAATTTCCCATTCAATACTCCATGTGAACAATGTTGTGTCTGGGTTTTTCCAACTTTTCACACCCATTCATCATAGTCATCTGTATCATTGTTGCCGTACATATCATCATTTTCATCCGACGCATCGACGCGATCATTTTCCTCCGTGATAAAGTCTTCCTCATCATCATTTGCATCGCTGTCGCCATCAGAAAGGACACTAATATCCGTGTCATTATTTACCTCTCCACCACTCTGGTCATCATCACTCTGATCTGATTCTTCCCCTTCGAAATGATTGATATTATCCTGGTCGTAAGTAACTCTGTCGTCGTCGTCATAGTTATTTTCATCGTTGTTATCAAGTTCTTGGTCGGAATTAGAATTCGTATTTGCAGCATCGTCGTGGTCCTGTTCTTCTTCTTGGGCTCCGTCGTCGTCGTCGTCACTATCGTCTGGAATAGGTCGAGCCCTACGATTTACATAGGTTATAGGGCAATCATCACTATCGTCATCACTGGGGCCCAGGTCCTGGCTAACATTCCTGAAAAATATCATTGGTTGATTAATGCATGGGATAAATACACACAATTAATTAATTACTGCCAACTACCAAGGTCCAACGTCCCAATAGGCATCAGTCGTGTCCGACCCATCATCGTTTTGGTTGTCATGCACGGAACTGGGATTCCTCTGACCAACGTTACTGTCTGGACTAAAGTTATTAGCAAAGTCTGGGCCTGGTTAATTAATTGCAGAATAATTTAATGAAACCTAATACGGAAATTACTAATTAGTACTGTTATTCACCATAATCAGCGTCATTGCTATCATCACTAGAATCCGCTTGGAGCATCCGGTTTGTGTCGACGGTACCATCGTCGGAGACATAGACGTCTGAATCGTCTCCACTATCGAAATCTGCAATCTGAGAATAGTAGTCGATTTCGTCTTCGCTGTATTGCAACGTATTTTGGTTTGTATATTCGTGGTTTCGGAGGGATGCCAAGATTAAGTCGGGATCCACAGGGGGGTCTTGATTGGTAGGGGTCAGTTTTCGTTTCTTGTTCTTCTGCTCCACCAACTTCTCTGCCAATCGGTTCCTTCCCGTTCCTGAAAAGTACGAGGTTCGACACGTCGGACAAGAAAGGAGTCGGGGGACGTGCGATGCGCAAATATTGTGGCCATTTACACATTGAAGGATCGGTACTGAGCACATATCAAGGCAGATGCAACATTCTAAAATGTTTGAAACCTCTGAAGTTGACGACGTGGAGGACGAGGAGGAATGGCGACGTCGCCGGGATGTCGATTTTGAAGACATGTCGATTATAGTCTTCTTAGTCTAAATCATTAAATGAAGGACACACAATTTAATTTACAATGGATTAATTGATTCAAATGTATTAGGTTTATCAAAAACTTACTCGCTTGATTAGTCCTTATCAATTTAATGATAACTTATTATTGTGCATTGTTGTTTTATAGAAACAATTTTGTCTAAATAAATTTGTAAAATGTAAACAATTATTTATAATCCATGTAAGAATTCGGTGTTTTTTAATTATTCATAATTTACTAAATTAAATTTAGTACACTATATAAAGAATACCTTTGATTCTCCAACTTAATTATGGGTAACTGGTCAATCATCCGGTAGAATTAAGGGTTCAACCGGATAATTAAAATTAGAAACACAAATTAATAAACTTTGAAGATACAACGGCATTTATTTTATTTTTATTTTGAATGACTCACAAAACAGATGAGAGAAATTGCCTGCATGCTCAAAGTTGTTTAAACTTTGAATGAAAATATGCGGCATATGTCAGGGGCTGTTCATTAATAAAGTTAAGAATTTTGGTCTGTCGGTTTTAGGTTTGGACCACACCCTTCATGGAATAACTTTGCCATAGATTTTTTTTTATCTTACTCTACCATTATTCAATGCCTTTAAATGCAAATTTCTAAAGTGAGATCAATTTCTTGCATTTTCAGAATGCTAGTTTGATACTGCTAAAGTTAATTTTTAACCTGCAAAACTGTCGATATGAATGAATTACATTGCCAATTCAAGTCATTTGTCATATTTTCACAAGGAATTTTCTCGAAAATTAAGTAGCAATTTTTTTTAATCGGTGGTTTTGTAGTGCCCAAATTCAGAGGCAGCGGAAAAATTAATTTTACATTAAAGTATCGAAAATTACATGTTGCATGAAGTCGTGAAATTGATGCTATTTTAGAAATTTTTATGTAAAAACATTGAATAAGGGCAGAGTCAGATTAAAAATCTATGCTACATACATACATAAATACATCAAATCGTCATCCTATTTAACGCATCAATGTAACAAAAATTGATTTTTTAAAGAAATGCATAATGTATATTTTATGATAGCGTAGATACAGAACAGCCCTTACAAGCTTGAAAACGTTTTTCCTCCTTCATTTTGCTAAGGGTTGTTCCAATATTATGGAAGGAATTAGTATGAAATCGGTTTCAGAAATTTGCCCTCCTTTCCCTTGAAGGACATAAAGTGCCAAGTAAATTGTGCACAGTTACAGCACCGTCATATCTGGATGACCCATGCGTTAAGTTTTTCATGCAACAAACAAATACTTTGTTGCTATGGGATCATGGGATTGACCGACGTATGTATTTAAAATGCTTCTCCAAATGTATTATAAATACGTTGTCTGTCATACTGATAAATTGCAGATGTTGGATATTAATCGTTAGCCACTTTGTTCTCAAATTTTCTTTCCAGAAACGTGTAACTATGATTGAGTATTAAAATTTAAATGTATTGCCCTTTGTAGTTGGCATCATAATTACAAAATCCAGTGATAATTATTTGGCCCATGCATGATTATATTTTTTCTTAAATTTTCAATGGCCCAAACTAGTAACTAGAGTAAAATTTACCCCAGAAACTGAGTTTGGATGGATATTGTAGAATTAAGAGTGAATGAATTTTACAAATCCCGATAAAGAACATATTTGCGTGCCTACATAGTATGACATACTAAGTATGTCCACATATTTAATTTTAATTATTTAGTTTATATTAAAAACTAAAATACGTCAACAATCGTGCACCATTTGCAGACTGATAGAAAGCTTTCCGTCCTTTCCTTATTGCAGAATAAGTACATTAAATATTAACGGCACAGACTTGCGGTAATCTAGGATCATAAATATAATTCCTGTGGATAAAATTTTACAAAAAATGGCTTCATTATCCTGCGTCAATTATATTACTTATATCATACTTCTGAATGTACATGTACATATTTCACGTGTAATTCTTTCCTGTCGATTTAATAAACCTGAGTGGGTCACCAATTGTCTTCTAATAACAATATTTAGGTTTTAAAAAATAGCATTGAAACAAAAATGTTATGTCATTTTAGATATAAATATATATGTATGTACATACCTAAATAAATGCATACATATGTATATTTGATGCACGACTGCACCGCAAGTTTTAAAAAGCTATAAATTCAAGTTGATGCACATGTGCAAATTTGAAACATGTATGTAATCTACAGATGTATATAAACCTTATTCTTAAAAATATTTTATGTTTGTCAGGAGCCGCAGAAGCTTGGGTACAATTCCCACAGAAATCTCGGATTTTCCTAGCACCTTCACAATTAACAATGTTACTTACTTATTAACCTATTTCTCAAAATGTTTGCCCCCACGTTGCCCCACCAGCTCCACGGTTCCGCATGTATATATCTATGTATGTAGGTTTACAATTGTTAAAATAATATAAATATTTACGCACATATTTATACATACCTCATACATACATATGTAAAACAATAAAAATTTGGTACATACATATAAAATCAGAAATATACAATCATAACAAAGTAATCCAATTGCATCGCATCATTCTTTCAATGTCATCACGCTCTAAGCATTACAATTGTAACCTGTCCAGCGTAATTATTTATTGCTATCCAATCCCCTTGCACTTGGAGATCAGTGATCTGAGATCACTAAACTTTAACTTGAATGATACGGAAATTGCACCACGGCAGAAATTAATCAATCATTTTAATAAAACTGCATAACCATAGTTTTACATATTTACTTACATAAATTATTTAAATTCTGATTTCACTGCTCAGCTAATTATGGGCAAGTCTGATATGCAAAGTATAAAAGTGTGGACAATGACTTCTTCATGCAAAATATTTCTGCAGCTCAATTTTTGAGACAAATTGTTGCAAAGTGTACAAAAGAGGAGTTGTTTTTCTTCCCTCGATATTATGCATGCACCGACTGGATTTTAATAATGCTGAGCTTTCCCATAATCTGGTCAGACCACGGAAAAGACTGCATTCAACTTAAAAAGATTAGTAACTCTTCTTCTTCACGTTAAGGTCCGTGCATAAAGTATTTGATAGAATTTCGTGATGGACACGAATATGATAGAATTTTCACCCTTCAATTCGTATCATGTTACAATCAGCATTAAAAGGATGAGATGCTGCTCTTCAAATCAGTCACATACTTAACGAAAGGTCCTTAGGTAAATAAGTAAGATTGTAAATGTACATATTTTGCAGAATCGTCACTTTATCATGATATGTACATACATACTTCTTAGATATCGTTCCTTTCCAATAAATTTGGTCTACATGTGCTTTTGCTTATCGAAGATTTCCAATTAATTGCAATTTGCCTCATGAATACAATTATTGTCGCGATGCCAAACCAAGTCGGAACTGGATGCAGGCATGTGAGTTTTAATTATTTTTGAAACTAAGCAAAATTTGTAATAAATAAATAAAATGTATTTATTAAAGTTCAATCACTCCAAGATGCACAATTCTTCCTTGGCAGTGGTATAAAAAGAAGGACGCTAGGCGCAATTGAAACATTGAAGCTGAGACTTTTAATCAAGTCGAACTTAATTTTTTTTAAATAATAATTTCGAAATAAATTCCTGGACTCTTAGGTAATTTTTTTTACTTATTTAAATGGACGATTTAACCTTCCTAAACCGTTTTAATTCTCAATCCGTATTTTATTCTTTTCTTTACAGGAATCAATTTTGAAAACTGCATGATGCACGGTTTTCTAGACGCATTTCTGGTCCCGGCCATCTTGGCCATTTTGCGAGGGGCTCAGCCTCCCTATCGTGATGGCGGGGGGCGTGGTCCAACTCCAGGTCTACACGGTCCCACACAACTCGAGTAAGTTCCAAATCAGAATAAAATTATGCTTAATTGAACCATGTCTAATACCACGAATAAGTGATTTTTAGCTAATTTTGACCTATTATTTTGCAGTTGTTTCGAGCAGTATGGAGGAATGAGAGGTATGTGCACATTTCATAAACACATCTACTATTCTCTAAAATTAAAAATAACTGTTTCAAATTTTTCGAAAATCCCTTTACATTTTTATCTTCAAAATTTGACCCCAGTATCCAAAGCTATAAGTATGACAAAAATTATTCTGAATTTCCAAAAACTAATTTTTCCAAAAATCTTTATGACAAATTTTTCGCATTTTTCTATCCATGTATTGATAATGAATGGAAGATAGCATTCGAAATATTGCCAAATAAAGTCAACTTTTCTTCATTTTTCCACTAAAATTCCATTTAAGCTAATTACAAATTCTAGATTGAAAAGTATTATTATAAATAAAATATTAAATATTTGTCTCTTGAAATTTTGCAGGACAAATTATGGCGGACATCACGAACATAAACCGAGAGCGATATTACCATCTCTTCACCCAGAAGCCGTACAGACCCACGCCCGTGTTGGTAATCAACCCGCTCTACAAATGCTGGAATGATCAGTACCAAACCGTGTTTGACAGCATCACGTCGAAAATCGGACCCACTCAAATGTTCGCCTCCTTCCATGGACCTCACGCCAAAGCGGTGGGCGAAATGGCGGACATCCTGATTGAAAATATCGACACGACCGACCCCTCCAACAGTAAAGCGATCGAATTTTTCTACTACATCAAGCAACGTGGGGACATCCATCCCCAACTTTTTGTGAACGCGCTGCCCTCGGCGCTTGTGGCTACGGGGTCCAGCTTGATCGGGGAACCGACGCCACCCCTCGTGGAAATGTTCCCCTCGAGATTTATGCCTAATTTGGTTCAAGTGCCAGGAATTAGACCAGCAGAACAGTCATTGCGAGGATCTAATAAAGTACGTGCATAATTTGGCAACTTATCTTTTAATAAAATTTTAGAGAATTTCAAACTTCCTGTTAAAATTTGCTTAGTTTTTGATCAAAATGTTATCAACAAATTGCATATTTAGTAACAATTATAGATATTCATTTTAAAAGGCTGTTTTAATTTTGAAAGTCAATCAGGCAAGTTCTTGGTAATTTTGTAAAATCCGCGAAATTCGCAAATTTTAATTTTTTTAAATTTACTTACGACATCATTTTCTTTTATAAAAGTTTGTAAAATGATTTTGCACAATTTATGGAATTTACAAAGTTACCAAAGACTGAGCGAATTGTCTCAATATTATTTTTTGGCGTGAGTCTTCTAATTTTATGTTTAACCCGATATGTCCAACTCTTAATGTTACACCATTGCATGACTTATTTCGTTTTACGATATTTTATTTCATGCCTAATTTCCTCATTTTTTTTTATTTCCGCAGACCTGCGTCAAGGTGAACGAGCGATGGGGATCGACCAAAACGAATGGGATTGAAAATCGGCTTTGGTACTTCAGAGAAGATCTCCAACTCAATTCGCACCATTGGAATTGGCATCAATTTCACCCCACCCACTCCCCAGCCCGATCCCCCGACGGGGAGAACTCTTCTACTTTTTCCACCACGACCTCATGGCGCGTTACGCCTCGGAACGGATGGCCAACGGATTCAAGGACTACTTCGTCGAGGGGATCAAGCCCATCGTGAATTACGAGTTAAAGCAGGGCTTTGACTCCAACCTGAGGGATGGAGTGTCCAATTTAAACTGGGTCAATCGGGTTAATTCAACATTCCTGAATAAAACCTCTCTTCCGGCAGATTTGTATAAAAAGCTGGAAAAGCACATTATTCTATGGCGTCGCGTCAACGAAATCACGCAAACGGACAAAGTTCTCGATGTAAATGATTCATAATTTGATAACTTTGCTAATTCTAAAAAAATACTTTTTATAATTTTTAGGGTAACAACGACACGGTTCCCCTCATGCCAAAACCGGACGGAATTAACACGATCGGGGAATTATTCGAAGCGTCGGAGTGGTCAATTAACAGCTATTTCTACGGAGATGAGGGCTGGCACAACACCGCACATGACATTTTGGGCAGCGTCTTAATGGAGAAGGATCAGGAGAAGAGAGATGTAAGTTCAGTAGTTCGATTTTCTGGTGATTTATTTTATTTGAAATTTTTAAAATAATAGATTTTTTTTATTTTGTACAGGAATGGGGAGTTTTATCCGACGTTGCCACCGCGGTTCGTGACATTTACTTCTATCGGATTCATAACGAAGTGAACAATATGTTTATGCGGTACAAGGACAAGATTCTGAAGCCGTACGAATTAACCCAGGTAAAATAAATAAAAATACTTTTTCGTAAATTTTAATCTAAATTTCATGTAAAATTTGAATGAATTTCAGGGCGATTATCCCTTCGTCGTTCCGGGCATCGTGACCAAATCCATCCAAGTTCAAGGCGACACTTATCATCACGTGAATAACTTGACAACTCTGTGGCGCAATAAAGACATGGTGCTCAACGGAGGGCTGGACATTAAGCCAAATAAACCCGGTCATGAACTTCATCTCTCGGTCTGCCTAAAGCATTTAGACCATGAAGAGTTCACCTATACTATTGAATTGGTAAGAAATTTTAAATAATTTCGAAAAAAATATGTTACAATTATTATTTGTATTTGTTATAATCTTCAGGAAAACCAAGGTACGAAAGATCGCCGCGTTTTTGTCCGGCTTTACATGGCTCCGAGATACAACCTGGACCGGAAAAGGTTCAATTTGACCGAACAATACCGGCTCTTCTTTACCATGGATGCCTTCCCGATCATGCGTACGTGAAATTTTAGAAATTTCATATTTTAAACTCCTATAGTTTCCTAAAAAATTGTTTTATTGCCTTTTAGTGACCCCCGGAGTCAACACAATTCACCGAAAGTCGCAGGACTCAACCGTTACCAATCCCTGGTTTACATTGACGTCTGAACTTCCACCCAGGTCTTCACTGGAAAATATAGGAAAGACGTGTCCATGCGGGTATCCCCACCATCTTCTTCTTCCCAAGGGCTCCGATGACAATTTGGGCGTGTACGACCTCGTCGCCTTGGTGACGGATGGGGCCGACTACAATGGACAGCCAACCGACCTCTGCGCCTCATCTTACATGCACTGCTCCCGGCTGGATGGTAATCGCGAGTATCCGGACGTTCGACCGATGGGTTGGCCATTCGACAGACGACCAAGTGACGATCTGAGCCAGGCTGATTTGGACAAGTTGGTTCAACAGGTGCCGAACATGGCGAAGACAACGGTGACGATTGTGCATGACGATGTAGTACCAAAAGAACATGTCATCTAGATGCGCTGGAAGGAAAGTGTGTTAATAATTGGCTTTATTTATTATTATTATTTAATCAATTGGCAAAATTATAAAAAATATTTATTGGTTGAAAACTGTGCATTATAAAGCGGCGTGATTTTTGGAGACGAATAAAATCATTTTTAATCTGGTCATCATTTAAAAAATTGTTGTTGTAAGGAGTTAATTTCAAAAATCAGTCTTAATCACGGCTATTTCATGATGCGACTTCGAACACATATTTTCATGCAAGATAAGTAAATTGTAGAAATATGCATATATATTTATTTTATAAATATTTTTCTTTCAATTCAACAATTTATCCCTTATTAGTCTGTAATACGATGGCACAATTAATGAGGAAATTGGTTACATCGTAAAATCCATAAATTCTGCAAACTTAGAAACTTGTACAAAATTTTATAAACCTTTAGAAGGAAAATTAGCTTATAAATTTTTGTCAAATTGCTCAGATCAAAGACGTCTTTTTAGTTTGTAAAAGTTTGTAAATTTATTTTACAAAACTTGCGCATTTTACAAGTCATGCAATTGCCTCAATTTAAAGTTAATTTAATACCTTCATTATTAAAATTGTGATGGGATCAAAAGTATTGCCATCAATACGTATGTGTACCTATATATGCACATCTTGGTTTCATTGTCATATGAAAATGGCGTCATAATGCATATAACGGAAAAATTGTACATACGACAATTTTCATCATTATTGGATTTTACATTTCCTTTGTAAGTATGTAAATACAAATTTCCATACGTACGTACGTATTACTTATAAATAATGCCATCCGATTAATAAATATGCATGCATTTAAATACACTCATAGATATGTACTTATTAAATACAACGGGACGGAGTAAATTCTGATTTAAGTAAAAAACAAAGTTGGACACAATTTGTTTGGTTTTACAGTTTTCATATTTTTGCAAATCCCCTCATGACACAAAGTTTTTTAGCTTTGCAAATTTGCTACATGAGTTTCGATAGGGCATAAGATTTTGACGTGAGTGCGCCCAGGATATGTACAAATTTACATACATTTATGCAATACAGATACAGATGACAGAGTAGAAATTTAAACACGCAAACGAAGTAAATGATGATGCTTATTTATTAGTATTTAATAAAAATAATATGCACAAAAATATATTTACATAAATGTGTCTACCAACCATGTTACATGGTCCATGTATGAAATGAATAAGCATGCAAGTGGAATAATTCGTTTAGATATATGTAAATATGTACATAGAAAGATAATAACTCGAAAAATATGAACTACAGTACAGCACATTCTTAAGATGATCATTTCAGTAATTTATGTAATGAATGAAATTTTTGTTTTCAGACTTCAATTTAGATCTATGTACAAGTACAAATACATAAGTTCCTAGTTTCCAAATTATTATTTATGTAGATCAAACTTACTAAATAAATACGCATTTATACAATGGATCTTAGGATTAGTTTTCAAGCTGAACAAATTCTAGCGTTTCCACTAATATTAATTTTATTAAACCTTCACACATTCTGCTACATAATCTGGCTTACATTGCAAACAAAACTAGGTCTGTGTGGATAATGTATTTACATATGTATGCAAATATACGTATGAGAAAGAGAATGAAGGATAATTCGTGGAGTTTATACTATCTGCCCTCTTCAAATTATATACTTCTGCAAAGCTTAAATTCCAATGTATTTTATATTAAATGATCATCACCTACGCGAAATGTGAAATTTGAATGTAAATATTATTAAATCTCAACTAAATATTTGCCCTTTTTCTAAAAACTTCTGCATCTGGTCCAACAACTGACCCCACTTTCTTGCTACCTCGATATCCTCAGAAATTGGGGCGGATGCCCAAAGCTGGGCAGCCATGTGATACACTTGCATTCCAGGATCCGGCGAGGCCTGCGTAAATACAAATTAATAAACTCCAAATAAAAACGAAAAATTAAATAGTCAATTAATCTTAATATCATCACCATGTCATCTCCCGCAGCATACATTCCTTGTTCCAATTCCTCCACCAAGTTTGTCATCACGGTCGGGAAGTCGATCAAGATTCGCTCATCTAAGTCGTGGTAGTAGTCAATTTGATCCATAATCTCATTCCAGCGGACGGTCAATTTTACATCAACGACGCGAACCTTGTCCCTCAGTCCGAGCGGAATGATCACCTTTTCAGCAAGTTCTCGCTGTCGGAATCCTTCACAAACATGACATTTCCGACAAATAAAAAATTTCAAGTAAAAAAAAATTAAATAGAAATTTCAACTCACCACCAACTTCGGGGAAGAAGTAATACAACAGGTGCATGAAAACTACCGGGATTACGGTGTAGATGAAGACCGTGTCCCGGAAATGGTGCCATGACGCCCGAACGAAGTAGCTCGACTCGGGATCGATGTAAAAGTAGCGAATTGATAAGATGAAAGTTATGATGAACGCTCCCCAACATGTGGACAGCAATTTTTGATAATTCGACCGGTTTATGATGTGAGAAAGCCGTCTCTTTTTTCGCTTGGGGATGATACATTTTGTACGGGGTGGCATTTGTGCTTTATTTGTAGTTGGGGTCACTGGTAAGCCTGACATTGTTAGTAATTACTTATCCTTACTTACAATTAATTGTGAGGGAGGATTTAAGGCTGGTCGGGTGGGAGAAAGCTACTAATCAAATATCGAGCTTGGCTTGAGTTAGTTGGTGTAAGACGACGTGGCATTTTTAAGGGGACTAAATCCTAAGGGAGAGAACGTCTCTACCTGTCCAGCTCAGATTGTGATGCCATTTGCATATGCCATTGTGTTGTAATGGGTGAGCATAAATATGTAGGAGAGGTAAAGGAGGATTTGATGCTATGGCCCGATTTGCGCCCACCGCACCCCCTCAAAAGGATAAAGACACAAACAAAATCCTTCTTTTCCCACTTGAAACCTTCACTAAAAATTCAATTTTGATTGTATTCCGATAATCGTTGTACTTTTGTACTCCCAGATAGTTTTTGTGTCATTCAATATTAAATTCAATATATTTAAAGAATTTGATTTTTTTCCAAGACAGTCAGAAAATTTAAAAAAAATATTAAAAAATACAACATCGTGTCTTATGTGATAAAGCAACCATTAATCTAGGATCAGGGAAACGGTTTGATGCCAAAATCTCATCAAACTTGAATTCTGACGAGCGTTGAATATTGTGGTTTTAATCTTTTTGAGTGGGTGTGGTAGGCGCAAAATGGCGCTATTGGATCTAATCCTTCTTCACATTTCCTAAATACACTCACTTCGTACATACATCCAAGGGGCATCAGAGTCTGAGGAGGGGAGCTTGCGAGGTTGATAATAACAGATCTTGATGCCCTTTGGATATGTGGTAGGGACCCATGAGTGTACTATAACCCTGAAGTGGTTTGACTCCATGGCCCCATCTGCGCCCGCCACACCCACTCAAAAATGCCCAAAAAACGCTTTCACTCCAGTTTTCACTCACTCAAATCCACGCCAAAAATCCAATTTTACTCGGATTTTGAAATTTCTTTCACCATTACACTCCCAGATAGTTGCTTTCTTCAATCCAATATCAAACTCAATTTTGCTGATGACTATTTCGCAGGCATAATTTGCGTTGTTGATTACAACAACAATCCTCATTCCGAATTGCAATTTTTAAAAATACTAAAAATTTCGAAAAAATTGAGTTTGATATTGGATTGCAGAAAGCAACTATCTGGGAGTGTAATGGTGAAAGAAATTTCAAAATCCAAGTAAAATTGGATTTTTGGCGTGGATTTGAATGAGTGAAAACTGGAGTGAAAGCGCTTTTTGGACATTTTTGAGTGGGTGTGGCGGGCGCAAATGGGGCCATGGAGTCAAACCACTTCAGGGTTTTAGTTCACTCATGGGACCCTACCACATATCCAAAGGGCATCAAGATCTGTTATTATCAACCTCGCAAGCTCCCCTCCTGAGTTGGACAGGTGGAGACTTTCTCCTCCGACAATTAAGCAATGACGCAAATGAGGCTTGCACCTGGTAACGGTATGTATGCATATTAGTTGAGAGGGGAAAACAAAGACGTATGGAACGGAACAATAAAGAAAAGGATGAATCACCTTTGGTCGTGTGCCTTGTCACGAGTGTGGGTCATATAAGCGTGTGACCAGCAGCACATTGTCTTTAGGAGTTAAAAATTGGGGTTCATATGTACCTTCATATGTACATAAGTGAATATTTATTACTAATAGGAAGCGCAGCTAACATGCAAAAGCGGTGTGAATGCAATAGGGATTTTACATATTTATTTATTACTTGATTGAGGGGCACGAATTTTATAATTTTTTAAGGTCAAAATATAGCACGGGTTTTTCTTTTGTGTTAAATTATTTCAATTACTTCGCTATTATAACTGTTTTGCTTAAATATGTATGATTACATATTTAATTTTTTAACCATTGGACGGATTCTAGTATGTCAGAAATATGTCAGAAATATAAATATGTATGTTTATTATTATTGTATGTTAGTTTTAAATAAGCATAGATACATTCAACGTTTCCAAATATTTAACTTTACCAAGAAATATTATAAAATCGAGTAATTCTAACCTATGAAAAATAGCAATGCAAAGTAATAATTATTGCTCATATATATTCAGTATTTACGTTGATTATAACAGAAAATGTGAATCTTTACTGTACAGGAATATCTTAGGGTAACTTTTTCGATAGAACTTTTTCTGTACGACCATGGGAAATTCCTGAAATTATATTTTGCGAGTCTCCTCTCGACAACAATTGTTCAACCTTCGCAAATTTTCAAAATGAGTTAGGATTTTACATAAATAAAACTTTGTCGTGAGTACGCCCATTGTATTTTTACAGATTGAAGTTCTCAAATCTCAGGAAGCCGGAGTATGCAAAACATCCGATTTATTATTTTATCCACTTATGACAATGTCAATTTTTTGTTAGTTCAGTTCCATAATACATAATAATATGTAATAGAGTTGGTCTTATCTGCGTAAATTTTGAAGTGTTTATCAAAAGAGATGCATTTACTCTACAAATCAGGAAATGTGAATGCCTTAATTAAGGATTTCTTAAGTCGTACAAGTCGTACTATCAGTTCATTAAGTTGCATATTACGGTCGTTCGCTATGCCGGAAGGGACGCTACTGAACTAAATCAAATTTAAATGAACTACAGAAATGACAGTAAAGATAAAGATGGAAGGAAAACACGTGGTAATTTTATTCTGGAAGAATCTTCAGCTCCTTTGTTCTCACTATTTTTCCATAGTGGTTCGTCTCTTACTTCGGATTAGGATTAGTGCCCAGTGCAATCCGAAGACCTGATCAAGCACATTTGTAAGTCTTACGTGACAATAAACATACTTACACACATATCTATACTTCAAACATTAAAGTTGTTTTCTTGTAAAAATATTTATTCAGCAGACTTTGGTCTGTGAAGTCACGTGAAACAAGCATAACGGGAGTTTCTTGATACAATGGCACGTCGACGGAGCATGATATGCTTGATTCCACAATGTATTTGTTATCCAAATTGTAAGATGTATTGTCTTATGGTTCACATTTTAAGCTTTTTTTGCCGTCTCAGATCTTATCGGGTTGCATCGAGTCAGCTCTAAATTTGGGAAAAATAATACATTCCAGTTCATCGCCTGTCTCATACATACATACAGTATGCAAAAATAGAGGTTATACATAAGCATAAAAGCTGGAATGTCCCGTTATAGCAATCTAACTTATGTGGATGGATTTAATAGATTATCAGATATCGGGTCTATTTACATAGTTTTGATCAATCTCCATGATATTTTCTTTAAGCGGGGCAAATATATTATTATTGCCTTATTTATTCATAAATATATACGTAAATGTACATAACACAAGTTGATTATGACTGCTGTCCCCTTGTCACAAATAACTTATATATACATGATATAAGCCATAGTTATCCATGCACAAAACGAGTTACACGTGAGCTATGTATGTGAAATTTTTGGATTCGACAAAGATGCCCACTAAATATTTTTATTTTACAGCTTCAGTGCCTAAACACGTTATGTGCAAGTCAAAATAAGTAGTTGGAGTATTACCAACGGGTCTTCTCATAATTTAATGAATAGTTAGATTTTCAAAATATAGATTTGTAAACTTTTAAAGAAGTTATACATTTCTACGTATTTACGTACTTGTCATAGGCCTAGTTTATCCAAATTTTGTACATTTTGAAACTTTCCACTAGCTTTACGCTGACAAATTTAATTCCTGCCATATATACAAAATTGGCTTTCATATATAATCAGAGGTATCGGATCAATTTTTACATACTCTACTACACACACAGGGTATAATTCATACCCTGTCTGTCACTCCAGTTCATACGGCGTATGAACTTGAGTGGAATTATTTATCCTAAATGTTGAACTGACTCATCCAAGTAAAGAGTGGAATCCGTGCTGGAGCCTTATCGCTTTGAACTACTTACAATGTTCTTAACAGCATATTTTACAAAACACTAACATGACTCACTGTCTACGCATCAGGAAACTGCCGTCCTCATGATTTTTATGGCTTTTTTGTGTGATAAATTTAAAACCAGTTTTTGTAAAATGATATTTACTTAATTTAGAATGGTAAAGGATCACGTAACTTTCTTCTCTCCTTGACTCAGCATATCCATTATGATTATGTCACTGAATAAACATTTCACCTTGATAAAAACTAAAGTGAACTAAATATATTCCATCAGTCACCCTGAATACAAGAATCAGTCTCTCACTTCAAGTGCCACCAGAAACAAGTACAAGTTACAGCTCGGAATTCTTTTAGTCGTGACAAAATGGGACAATTATCTCCAAAGTATTTCTTGATTTTGTGCATCATTCACACATCTCTTGCAGCTTCACGTTTCCGAGTAGAGAAATATACAGGTGGCCAAAACTACGAATTTGTTTATACCTATTCATTCTTTTTAATCGTGATTTTTTTAAAGCTATGTAAGAGTTTTCTGAAAAATATTAAACTAAAAAAATTTCACACTTTTTTGACCAGTCACATTCGATGAAGACTTGGATTCAGACAAGCAGGAACAATCAGAAGGTGATGCGAATAATGCTGTTGGGAAAATAAATTTTATCGTACCTCAATTTACAGGTTAACTAGACGGTACAAGTTAGTGCAATGTTATTAGTTTTAGGAAAAAAATATCCTGCGTTTTTTATACTATGCTAAAACCGATAGCTTAATTTATTTGTCGGTATTGCATTTAGAATAACGGATAATTACAATTTTGTCTCACAAGATTGTGAATTTTTTGAATTTTTAGGCCGCATCACATCCTTGAAATCTCGTCTCAACCCGTTTAATGATCAACTCTTCCAAGTATTTCAACCAATTACTGATGCAGTTCCCTTTCCCAGAAGAAACTTACGCCTAAATCCACAATGGGTCCGAGGGTCTCACGGCGAAATTGCAACGTTCGCTTACCATGCAGGATATTTGCACAAGGACAATTTCGTTGCTCGTGCCGTCTACAACAACTCCTTAATTCCTGGAAAAATAATTAGTGGACAAGAGCAAGCGTACATTGGGGTAGGAACAAAGGAGATTGGTGTGTCCAGTTATGAGGTAATTTGACACACTTATTTTACCACACATCGGAACTTCTTTGAAATCATTACTGAGATATTTCCGTTGGGATAATTATTGAAGTCAGGGTCGAAATTTGCAAAAACTAAATTGACCAAGGCAGTAGGGTAAAGTGAGGAAAGGGTCCTTTCTAGCTTTCCACCACTCACTAAAATGAGGTGGAAATGAGAAAAATTCAAAACTCTGTATATCTGAAATAACTTTTTTAACTTGATATTTTGAAACTTCATACTTTTGTTCTCCACTAATTTCTGAGAGAATTTGTTGTAAATATATAATTTTTAGAATTACCATGTGCTCAAATTACGGGAAAATGAGGAAAAACTGATCGCATTATGAATTAAAATCATGACAATTTCATTGAGAATTTGAAGTTAAACTCTAAAAATATTTATTAGGGACCGTCCATAAATTGCCTAACTCAAAAATCGCAATTTTCTGATTCCCGGAAATTTGGGTATGGAAATTTGGGTCTCGGAAATTTGGGTATAAGGAAATATGGGTATCGGTAGTTTCGGTCTGCAGAAATTTTGGTCTCGGAAATTTGGGTAGCGGCATATTTGGGTATGCAGAATTTTAGGTATGAAAAATTTGGGTATGACAAAAAATAAAACAACTTTTCAAAAATTGCTCTTCGGAAAATGTGGTGGCCCTTAAAAGGACCGATTATCAAGGGGTGAAAACCCTTTTATGGAAATGTCTTGCCCGTCCGTCCGTCTGTATCCACTATAACTTTAGAACGGATTCGTATTTCGACATGCGGTTTTCGCCAACGTGTTTCTAATTTTAGTGGACGGGATGAGTTCGAAGATGGGCGTTGTAGGTCGTAAGGTCATGGCGCCACTGTGATGAACCCAACGGTCAAAGGTGTAGAATTTTTTGTTTTGGCCGTTTTAGACGAATTTTTTGACGGAATTTCAGAAATCGCTATCATTTTGACCTGCGACTACCAAGTAACCGTGTAGACGACGCCAAAATAGAAAATTGTTCAATAAGGAATTTTCCGTTTCGAACGACGTATTTTTGGACGGGGATTTCAGAAATCGCTACGACCCCGTGACCGTGTGGGCGGTGTCGAATGTCGAAAAATGACTTTTGTCATGTGGGGTGTGTATTGAAACGTACGGTCGTGTGAGTTCGAATTACGCAGGTGGGGTGTAAAACCAGGACAACACGAGACATGGGGTGCTGTGAGACAATGACGGGAAAGTGCTGAAAGACGTTGTGGGCGTGCCACAGACAATTCCGTGTGTTTCACCCCTTTGCTACATTTCGTTTGCAACGGTTTACAACGGCAAAGTAATTACATGAGCTACATGCCGGAGGTTAATAACTCGCTTGAAATCAAAGATTCCCGTAAATTTGGGTCTCGGAAATTTGAGTATAGAAATTTCTGCTTCCTGCTAATTTTTTGTCATACCCAAATTTCCTATACCTAAAATTCTGCATACCCAAATATACCGCTACCCAAATTTCCGAGGCCAAAATTTCCATACCCAAATTTCCCAATTTTCTGGACCCCGTCTCCTCCCTTCCACAGGTGTAAGTAACAGAACAGAGGCACGATATTATTGGAGCCTTAGCCCCCCCCCCTGTCACGTTACGTAATTTTTGGACGGCCCCTTATGAGCAAAGTTAGGTTTCCACACCAATAATTAAATTTGCACATGCGCCTCTATGTTTTCCCGTTTTGTTGGGTATTACCCCCGGTTTTAGTGGAGTTTTGGGAGTTTGCAAATTTTATCAAAACCCATAAAGTTTCAAGGTTTTCATACGTATGCACTATGTATGTACATGTATCGTACATGCAAATCTAAATTTCAAAATTACAATCTAGTTTCGATATTTACAAAAAATTGCTTCCAATTCCAGACCTTGGGATCTTCTCCGAGCAATCTCTGCTGGACCACGACTGATTTCTTATCAACTGCCAAACCCGTTGAAGGCGGCCATGACGAGAACGGTAACCCAATCCATGTTGGACGCACGAGCGATCAAGAGGTAAGAAAACAACTGCAGAAATCTTGCAGAAACTCAAAAATATTAATGTTTTGCACAAAACTATTTATGCATAATTGTAATCAGCTGCAATTCACTACTTGCAATTTAAAATAGGTAGTTCGAAAACATTTTTCTGATATTGCTAATCAATTATGACTAAAATTAATTGCTGCTAAAAACATTTAATAAATATCCTTAATGCTCTTCCAGATTCTTGGAGCATTTTATCCATCTCGTGGAGAATTGGTGACCACTTCCAATGGTCGCGCGAACGTCGAAAAAAATTTGAAAAACATCGAAATTCTTGTGTGGAGTTGGTCTGCATATCCGAACTGCTGGTGGTGAATTGTCTAGTTTTTTCATACCAAAACTATGGCTCGCCTATGTTACCAATTTGTTCATAGATTTGTATGTAGGTTTATCCAATGTAGAAAAATTAACCAATTTAAATAAGCAATAAAATTTGTTATTTACAATTTAATTGTGAATTTATTTGTCTTCATTTCTTACATGACCGTACTTGCAAAAATTTTCGTTAACTTTGTTCACAAAAATGTCACCGTTTGTACAAGCAAATCGTATATCAGAATTTTCTGGCAAGGAAATAAAAAATTGCAATTTACTTTATATATTATGCGAAAGTATGACAATTTTAAAGCACCAATCTCGCAACCAAATAACCTAATTTATACATTTAAGGCCTTTTTAGGGCTAAAATTGCACCTTGTGTTTTCTATAGTACATCAACAATTTAGTAAATAGGACCTCTTCGTCATTAGTAAATAGTAAAGGGTTAAAAAAATCCCCACAAACCCTGGTATCGCGATTTATCGGCTTTCATGCAAAATGAGTCCAGGGGTATCAAAACAAGTTTACATAAATGCTGACAGTGGCTGCGGAAGTGTGAGGACAGCACATAGGGACAACATCAGCATGGATAGTTTGCAGTGGGGAAATTAAAAGCATTTATCCCCAAGGTCTGGTAAGACTGAAGTACAAAAACATAGACCTTATACGACTTACATTATTAGATACATGGGGCAGCCATGGACATATAACTTATTTATAACTAAAAATTATGACGTATAGCTTAACTTATAATTATAAATATACGTCGCCTTATGGTGTTTCTATGACTTATAACTTATAAAATAAGTCATACGTCATAATTTTAAGTTATAAGTTATATGTCCATGGCTGCCCTATGTATCTATTGTTTTATCATACCCAACATTAACTTTTTTAAAACGTAGGATTTTTTCGAAAAATATTTAGCTTGAAATAGCATAGGGAAAAGTTTCTTGAGGGGCGTAGGCACTAGCGGCTTACACATGTCCCCACGGCCCAAATTATCTTCCGCAGGGAGCGAATTCTGTACCAGAGGGTACCGTTACTGGAATGGCATTATTTTTCCTTAATGTAGAACTGGCTCATCCAAGTCAACACTTGAACAACAAATCGTAAAACCATCATGATTAAAGGTCTATGCGTCATGAAGCTGTCGTCCTCATAAATGTAATCGGTTATGTATTCTAGTCATGAATTCCAAACAAAATTTTGTAAACTGATATTTACTTGCACCAAAATACAGTACGACTCGCCTGACTTCTTTCCCATGACTCTTCGTCACTGAATAAACATTTGACCAGGCAAGAGCAACTTAAACTAAATATATTCCATCAGTCACCCTAAATACAAGAATCAGTCTCTCACTTCAATTGTGATCAGAAACAAGTACAAGTCATACATAGCTAGGGGTTCCAGTCCCGGGATTTTTCGGGATTTTATTCCCGGGAACTCCCGGGAAACGGGATCCCGAAATCCCGGGATTTGAAGAACTGAAATCCCGGGATTTCGGGATTTTTCAATTTGTCAATCAGAAGTGAAATTGCTTATAATTTACAATTTTAATAGTAGTTTTATATAATTTTCGGTTATATGATTGGTAAGAAAAAGTTTCGATGAGCATAACCAGTCAAAATTGATCCTGAACTCGAAAATTTAAATTTGAAACAATATTGATAGCCATATTTTTCGCACATTGATCTAAATTTTGTATTTAATTCGTAAGCAAAATTTTTAATACAAGATGGAACTTAAAATTTTCTAACTTCGATGTCAGATTTTAACTTGAGGCAACAAGAACACTTTATTTTCGGTATAATTATGGAATCTGAAATCAGTTATGCCAAAAAATACTAACACGTTAGAAGTGATTTCGAATTTTAGTCGATGAATTTAAGGCTGAATGAAAGGCTTTTTGAAGGTAGTTCGTATATTTGAGCTTGAAATTTTTAAATTGCCAAATCCCATGTCCAATTGTAGTTTGTGAATAATGGTTCACAATTTAGGCCAAATAATACTGACGAACGTAAGTTTGTGCATTTCTGGTTAACATGCTAGCGAATCCTTGATTAATTATTTATGTTTTCTGGAATGAAATTATCAAACTTTTTCTCTCAAAAAAAGACGAAAATTGAGCTATCACAATACATCGAAATTGTACATTTACTATGGCAGGCAAAACACTATAATCGCTAATTTGTATTGCTATCCTATATGCATTTTGTATAGGCCAGAAAGTAGCATACTTTATAATACTTATGCATGCACAAATCTCTAAAACACATCATTAGGTATGTAAATAAGTATTATAAATGAGTAAGAATTATAGGACTCGACAAAGACATCCAACGAGTATTTCAAAAGTGAAATTAAACTATTTTATTATGTTCACCTTATAAAAAGAAAAAAAATTGCAAAATATTTTAGGCGCCAAAATTTTCCCTGGGGGAGTTATGAGACTTTTGGGATTTTAAAGTGATGGCATAGGGAACAACTTATTTCAGGAACGGGTTGATGGAATTGCACAAAATTTTTCTCCTACACTCTTTGGATCAATACCTTGGTGCGTTCTTCGAATTGAGTCGAAATTCCAACTTTAAAGCCAAAAATTTTAATTTCGAAAAATTGGTTTTTAGTTGTGACGCAAAAAGTATGGCGAAATGTTCGTCGATTGGATTTACCCCAATTTTTGATATGTTGCAGATCTTTGGTAGTAGATTAATAGTTCAATTACCCTAAACGTCGAAATCGACATGCGTGACCTTTTTCCGGGGGTCGAAAGGTCGCGATGTAGAAGGTCGCCGACCTAAATAAATGGGATATCGTTGGAAAGGTCTTGACGAGAGGATTCCGAAAATTTATACTTTGTGGGGTCTGGGACCACCCCTGCAAAGCTAGAGCCAGGAGAATATTTTTGAGTTTTTCCCATTCGGGCTTCCGTGTTAGCTCCCTATCCACTGCTATGTTAAATTCTGGACAACTGCATATTTTCGTTCTTTGCCCTCTAGACTTGCATAGGGTCATCCCAGACCCCACAAAGTATATATAATCCTCTCGTCAAGACCTTTCCAACGATATCCCATTTATTAAGGTCGGCGACCTTTCGACCCCCGGAAAAAGGTCACGCATGTCGATTTCGACGTTTAGGGTAATTGAACTATTAATCTACTACCAAAGATCTGCAACATATCAAAAATTGGGGTAAATCCAATCGACGAACATTTCGCCATACTTTTTGCGTCACAACTAAAAACCAATTTTTCGAAATTAAAATTTTTGGCTTTAAAGTTGGAATTTCGACTCAATTCGAAGAACGCACCAAGGTATTGATCCAAAGAGTGTAGGAGAAAAATTTTGTGCAATTCCATCAACCCGTTCCTGAAATAAGTTGTTCCTATGCCATCACTTTAAAATCCCAAAAGTCTCATAACTCCCCAGGGAAAATTTTGGCGCCTAAAATATTTTGCAATTTTTTTCTTTTTATAAGGTGAACATAATATTTTATAGTTTAATTTCACTTTTGAAATACTCGTTGGATGTCTTTGTCGAGTCCTATAATTCTTACTGAAATATGCTCAGGCCAGGTACTTTTTATAGCCATGTACCTTTTTTTCCACCAAAATTGACAAATTTCAAGTTATATGGTAAGATTTGAATTTCGGGAAAAAATCCCGGGATTTGTCACGTCACGGCTAAAACCGGGATTTCCGATTCCCGGGATTTAAAAAATCGTCCGGGATTGGAATCCCTATACATAGCTCGTAGTCGTGACAAAATGGGTCAATTTTCTGCAACGTATTTCCTGATTTTGTGCATCGTTCACACATCTCTTGCAGCTTCACGTTTCCGAGCAGAGAAATATACAGGTGGCTAAAACTCCGAATTTGTTTATAGTATTCATTCTTTTTAAACTTGAATTTTTTAAATCTACACATATGTTTTGGTTGTTTCAAAAACATATATAAAGCTAAGATTTTTTTGCCAGTCACATTCGATGAAGACTTGGATGCAGAAATGGAGCAACAATCAGAAGGTGACGCGAATATTTACATATGCGGTTGGGAACTTAAATTTTGTCGTGCCTCAATTGACAGGTTACATGTCGTAATTAATATACATAAACAGTGCAAGTTATTTCAGAAAAGTTTGGTCAATATAAACCATATATTATGTTTAGGAAGCTAATATTTTTACCAGCATGGAAAAACGATCAATGAATTTATTTTTTCGATATTGTAAACTAATAAATAATCAAAATTTTGTCACACTGCTGAATTTTTAGGCAGCTTCACACCTTCGAAGTCTCATCTCAGCCCTGCTAATAACCAACTATTCGAAGCATTTCAACCAATTACCGATGCAATTCCCTTCCCCAAAAGAAAATTAGGCCAAAATCCAGAATGGGTCAAAGGGTCTGACGGTGAAATTGCCGATTTCGCTTACTCTGCGGGATATCTGCATAAGGACAATTTCGTTGCTCGTGCTGTCTACAACAACTCCTTAATTCCTGGAAAGATATCTAGTGGACAAAAGGCTGTGTACATTGGGGTAGGAACAAAGGAGGTTGCTGTGTCCAGTTATGAGGTAATATATGTAAATATTTTACAAAATCGCAAAATCGATAGTTTTTGAAGGAAAAAAACGAGACTGTGAACGAAAATAAAATTTACCTTGCATGAAGAGGTTGAAATTTTGAAATGTGCATTAACAGTAGTTTACATACACCCTTAGTACATGAGAATCTGAATTTTAAACTTATAATCTAGTTTCGATATTTGCAAAAAACGCTTAAATTTCCAGACGTTGGGATCTTCTCCGAGCTATCTCTGCTGGATCTGGCCTGAGTTCTTACCAGCTTCCACTCCTGTCGAAGGCGGCCATGACGAGAATGGTAACCCAATCCACGTTGGACGTACGGGCGATCAAGAGGTTAGAAAATAACTCATGCCAAACCAGTAAATCTTAATATATTAAGGATTTGCATGAATCGATTTATAATTGGATTTTGATGCAACCCACTATTTGCAATTTGAAATAGTTCGCAAATCTTTTTTATGATATTGCTAATCAATTATGACAAAAATTACTTTCTTTAGATGTGTTTGGACGGTACCATTTGAGGACAAAAATTCTGTTAAAAAACATTAAATAAATATCGCTACTCTTCTTCTAGATTCTTGGAGCATTTTATCCATCTCGTGGAGAATTGGTGACCACTTCCAACGGTCACACAAACGTTGAAAGAAACCCAAAAAACATCAACATCCTTGTGTGGAGCTGGTCTGTCTTTCCGAACTGCGGCTGGTAAATCATCTAGTTTTTTCATGGCTCGTTTCTGTCACATATTTTTTCATGGAATAAAAGTTTTGTCCAATATACACAATAAAATCACCTTGTTTCAATAAACAATGAAATATGAATTATTCACAATTTATTCAACAAAACCTGCATTATTCATCTAAGCTGCAACAATTAAAATCGCATTTCTATCACCAGATCATAATACATAATAAAACGTTTTGCTAGAAATTTTGCGTATAAGGAGTGCCTCACAAGTAGCTGAAATGATTTGTGTCTGGGTTTATTACGTAAAATGAATATAAATAAATTATTCCTGCCTTCACACAATTTATTAAGAACTTATGTAGATAGATGATCATACTGGGCGTACTCACGACAACGTCTTATTTCGCATCTCAACTCATTTAGCAAACTTGCGAAGATCAAAATATTTCTATCGTGAGGGGATTAACAAAATATTAGTTCGAAAATCTCTCCAATCTCGCAAATCAACTAAAAAAACCTATTTCGGTATTGTTTCCATGGATTTATTTAATTTCTCTAGCTGGCGATGGTGAGGATGAGTTTGCGAAATAATTTTGAGAGATACGAACATGCCCAATTGTTGGGTAAATCCGCTAAAAAAATTTCATGGTCTTCAAACAAAGTTGCTACATAGCTATAAGAAAATATTGTATTTATTTTAGATAAAGCTCAAGAAAAATGATGCGCCAAGTGAGAATTAATTATCAAATTTTCATAAACCTTGTTGTTTCCTAGTTTAAAACGTCACCGTTGCATAGGCAAATAAACCGTAGTAACGTTAGAAGTAGCTCGCCCTGGAATAATTAGTTCCACATAATTTTGCATCAAAGGTGCAAAATAAGTGGATAAAATAGATGCATAATTTTTATATAATTTTGCACCAATGGTACAAAATAAACGGGGAATATGTAAAAGAAATTTGATATAATATTGCACCAATGGTGCAGCCGAAATGGTTAAAATTGGGACTAAATTTTGACACGATTTCGAGGTTAAGTTATGTCAGCCAAGGATAACTAGAACTTTCAGTTAATCATAATCCTTGGTGCAGAATACATCGATTACTCCAATTATTTCGCACCATTTTGCGTTAACGATTTTTTGATACCAATTGTGCTACAAATTATGGTTAAAATGGTCTTGGGACTTATTAATTAGTATCAATTGATGCAAAAAACTCGTGAAAACACAGACAGACGGACGGACAAGAGGAATTCAATAGCTCTCATGCTACGCAGGGTGAGTTAATAATACAGATAATTTTCTCGAAGGAAAATCTGAAACTGCAATTTATGTACTTCATTCTGCGAAGGTTTTACAATTTTAGCCATCCTCTGAGAACTACATAAATAACTTAATTTATTTGCTTTCATGCAAAATATTTTAAGGGATATCAGAATTTTCAACATCCTGTACAGTAAATACTTTCATCGTGAATATAAACTGGAGTGGAATTATTTTTACTAAGTCTAGACCTAATGCATCTAATTCAAGCATACATAGTCGGAAACACTCAAGTGTCAATGACATATAGCCTTATTACTTTTGTAAGTCTCAACTTAGCAATTTTTGATTTATTTTACCGAAAAGCCAGATAAATTTCAATTCAAAAACAATTTGTAGTCTTAAAAATTTCCTCCTCCTGCGTCAATGCCACGCTAAAGACGAGACGACCACTCCTCGATGGAATTACGCACCGATTCCAGGGACATTTTGTGGCATTCCGGGGTCAGAAATTTTTTCCAAGCCTCCGCACTTCTACGGGGCTTAGAACACACCTTTGCCCCTAACTTTGACCATTTTTCATATTCCGGTGGTTCAAATCCATCAAGGATGATTACCAATTCTGATTGGAGATAAAGACCGGAATTTGTTCTTTTAGCTACGCTTGGGTCATTTTTTGCACTATAAATTCGTGCTGAGTCCTGCTGAGAGGTCCCATCGATTCCATTGAATTGGATCTCACTTAGGGGATGTACCACGGACGCAAAAACATATTTTAAGAAATTTGATTCCCCCACCTCCCCCCAATTTTCAGCAAAATGTAGAGAAATTACCCCAATTAGCTCCCACCTGCCAAAATCATCAAAAAACCTGGATAATGTGACTTTCTGACCTTTTATCTATATCGGGGGATGTCTCTGACCGATTTTGCGTAGATTAGGACAATTCGCTTGTTAAAAGATTTTTCCGACGTTAAAATCTCCTCATTTGTAAAAAGAATCCTGCTCACTTTTTTGGAGCGTACCACTTGAGGTGACTCCTGCACTTATTTAAACTGGTTTTCCTTTGGGGTACGATCAGGATGTGGCAAGTACCACATTTCAAAGCCTTAAGCCTAAGCTTCAATTTGAGCACTCATTGGATAATTTGCATCGACATTGTCAGCAGTGAGCCCGGTTTCCGTTGGAATTTCGTGAATTTCTTCGGATTCCAGGCTTGAGAGGCTTCATGATGGGTGTGGTCCTTGGAGGTTTTAAAAAAATTCTTCTTCGACTGTTCTTTGTCGATTCGGTCCCCATGTTTTTATAGTCGGTTGGGCTAAATTAAAGTACACCCTTGACTTTTTCAGCACATGAAAAATTCACCGTTTTTCTTCGATTTTTTTTTGTGAAAAACTATCGCCGCCCGCTTCTCTTCAATTTCCTGTATATTTATCCAGATGTTCAAAAATTACAAAGTCCATAGTGAATCATAATGTAAATCGCATGGCGAATCTAATGCACTTATCAGATTTTAATTCTGCGGCGTAGTTTTTTAGCAATCGGCTGTTGACACTTGAGTGTTCCCGACTATGTATGTAAAACTACCTATTTTTTTAATTTGACCAGTCACATTCGATGAAGACTTGGATTCGGAAAAGGAGCAACAATCAGGTGATAATGCTGTTGGAAACTTAAATTTGTCGAACCTCAATTCATAGCTTACATACATGTCATAATTATTTAACTCGGAAGTAGAAGTTATGTATTTTAAAAAATTGGTCGATTTAAGCTATATCCTGTATCGTTTGTTAGTCTGAAAAAATGATTAATTAATTAATTTTATTACATTGTGGGATAATAGATTAATAGAATATTGTCGTGCAATTCTGAATTTTCAGGCCACCTCACACCGTTGAAATCTCATTTCAATCCTGTTCCCTTCAAAGGATTTCAACCAATTAACGATGAAATTCCCTTCCCCAAAAGAGAATTAGGCCTAAATCCTGTATGGATCCCAGGGTCTGACGGAAAAATCGGCCCCTTCGCTTACACTGCGGGACGTTTGCATAGAGACACTTTTGTTGCTCGTGCTGTCTACAACAACTCTTTAATTCCTGGATGGATAGTTGGCGGACAAAAGAAGGCGTTCATTGGGGTCGGAACAAAGGAGATTGGTGTGTCCAGTTATGAGGTAATTTGAAACATTTACCTATTTTACCCGAATCGCAAGATATTTTTGGGCGAAAAAAAACGAGACCCTGAACGAAAATAAAATTTAACGTGCACAAAGACGTGGAAAATGTAAAATGTGCTTAAATCGTTTAGATCTGACATACATGAAAATCTGACTTTTTTCAACTTATGTATAATACAGTTTCAATATTTGCAAAAAATTGCCTCCCAGACCTTGAGTTCTTCTCCGATGCTGGAGCTGTGTTTTTTTGGAAGTCGGACAGTTTGGCGAAAACCCTTTTGGCGAAAAAAATTCGCCAAATAAAAATCCCGTTTGGCGAAAACAAAATTTCACCCACTTTACGGCATTTTTAGAACACGGGTTTCAAAGTACCTTTTGGCGAAAAAAATGTCACATTTGGCGAAAATTAAGATTTTATGAGTATGTTAAACCATAAAGATAATACTACAATAATTTACATATTTTCTTTATTTTCATATCTTAATGTATTTGAATGAGCACGTTATCGAACTCACTGAAAATGTGTACCGATGGTGTACCTAGGTATGCTCTTCTCCCCAGGAAAACAAAAGAGTGTTATCAAATTTTATTTGAGTTTATAAAAAACCATGTCAAAAACTATAATCCTTCTCAAATTATATTAGACTTTGAGGCAGCTGCAATTGATACTCTGTGTTCCTTGAAACTTTGATTTACGGATGTAAATAATAAGTTTGACATGAATAAATGCGAAATTTATATTTCGCCAAATGTGTTTTTATGAGTTTTTAATTTTCGCCATATGTGACAAAAATTTCGCCATTCGGGACTTACATCATAATTTTTTTTACCACTTTGGCGAAAATTTATTTTCGCCAAATCGGCTTTCGCCAAACTGTCTGTCAATCGTTTTTTTAGCTGGTCTAAATTTTAAAATGTGCAACAATTTTAGCTTACCTATACACCCTTAGTGCATTAAAATCTGAATTTTAAAATTATAACACAGTTGTGGTATTTGCAAAAAATGCTTCTATTTTTAGACCTTGGGATCGTCTTTGAGCTATCTCTGCTGGATTTACCCTGCGACCTTATCAACTGCTAAACCTGTCGAAGGAGGTCATGACGAGAATGGTAACCCAATCCACGTTGGACGTACGGGCGATCAAGAGGTTAGAAAATAACGCTAAAATTCATGCCAAACCAGCAAATATAAATATATTAAGGGTTTCCAGGAATCGATTTATACTTGGAATTAGCTGCAACTCACTATTTCCAGTTTGAAATAGTTCGCAACCCTTTTTTTATCACATTGCTAATCAATTATGACAAAAATTACTTTCTGTTAAAAAACATTTAATAAATATCGTTAATCTTCTTTCAGATTCTTGGAGCATTTTATCCATCCCGTGGAGAATTGGTGACCACTTCCAACGGTCACACAATCGTTGAAAGAAACCCAAAAAACATCAATATCCTTGTGTGGAGCTGGTCTGTCTTTCCGAACTGCGGCTGGTAAATCGTAGTTTTTTCATGGCTCGCCTAGGCCACATATTTTTCATAGAATAATAGTTTTATCCAATGTAGTAAAACCAGTTTCAATAAAAAATATATGTAAACGTCTTATTTACAATTTCACTAACACAGCCTGCATGATTTATCATTATCACGTCTGCAACAATCACCAGATAAATTGAATAAAACAGACAAAGTCCTTTTGCTAAGAATTTGCACACTGGATTTTCAAAATGTCTCGCAATTAACTAAATTGTTTTTTTTTACGAAAAATGATAAATTATTTTTGTTTTCATAAAATTAGCCCACGATTTTACGTTGCATTACGTTTATTAATCACAGCTCGGGCATTCAATTCTTATTTACTTTATTCTCAACATTTTCTTAAATACTGTCCTAAATTCTGGCATCCTTGCTGCATACACGATTGGATTAATGCATGAATTAGCCAGGCCGAAAATAGCCGAAAACATGTACAAATACGGGGACGGTTTGACCCCACCGAATGACAAGACGTCATAAAGAGAAAGTGCATTCCATGGTAGCCAACAAAATATGAACGCTCCAGAAATTATGACCACGGTTTGAGCAGTTCGCCTCTCTCGAGCGATCAAGTTTGCCTTCCCCGTGTCAGCAATAGGGTTAGTCTGATGTCCATTTTCGAAAGAAGTTGATACAGAAAACTGGCCCAATTTCGGATTTCCGATCGCTTAAAACATTCAATATTCGTTATGAAAATCATAATAAAAATTTCAATTTCTTGCTGGTGTCATCCTACTTATTTACATATTATTGCTCACCACCATCTGAAGAGGACTCTGTCACACCGGAAAATTCCTTCCCTGCCAACGTGTCCCTTTTATTTCTCAACTTTCCTTTAATCTCCGTGTACACTTGGTAGTAAATCCTTCCCATAAAAATAGCCGGAAACCAGAACGAGGCCCCACAATAATGCGCCACCCAGTATGGAATCTTCCTAGAGACGCAGTGCTTCTCTGCCGTGGGGTCTTTGGAGATGTGTTCCCAATCGAGAATCACTGGAATGGTCACCCACAAACCGATGGTCCAAATCAGCACCAACTTCTCCCTCACTGACCGCATCGACTTCCGCTGAATGTAGGTGATTCCCTCGGTCACGGTGCGATACCGGTCGATGGCAATGGCGACGAGGTGGAAGGCTGTTATGGAATACATGGCGAAACACAGGACGAGCCAGAAGCGACAGGTGGGCAGCCCCCAGATCCACATTTGGACGTAGGAGTAGTGAATCGTGGGGGGAAAGGCGAGCAGGCCGGTGAGCAGGTCGGCGGACGCGAGGGAGACGAGGTAGGCGTTGGACGGGGTGCGGAGGGGGGTGTGGAAAATGTAGCCCAAAATGACGAGCAGGTTTCCCACGATGGTGAGAGTGACGAGGGGGAGGGAGACGAGGAGGAGGAAAATCTTGAAAGCTACGTCACCCATGTGTTCGAGAGATTTTTGGTAATGTTGAGTAGTGTGTGTTTGACAGAAGTTGGAATTAAATTACATGAAAAGTCGATATGTTGCAAAATATGAATAAGATGATATTGGAATTGGCCAATGTAACAACAGGAAATTGATTTGGGGTTAGTTTGGTGGTGAGTAATTAATTAAATGTACATGATTCTGGAACTCAATGTGGGTGATATTTTTAATGTTCATGCATGTATTACATACACTCGGGTATGAAAAGATAATTTCCATATTTGCTATTTATAAAGTTGAGTATTATTTTCTGGTTTAGAATGACGCAAATTACATGAAACACTGGTGAGGATCATGTGCCATGTTCCGTTATAGATTTCGCATTTATTTTTCATGTATCTAACAGCAATATAAAAAGTGAGCAAGTGCCTATTTGTATTCATATTTTTAAATACATGTACATATCATGCAAAGCACTTAAAATATAAATATTTTATTTAAGTGGTGAGTTATTGTAGATAAGTAAATTTAATAGTTATTAAGCTAATGTGTAAGTAATTATCTATCTATATTGAAATAAACACTTGTTATTAAATACATAAATCTGATACATTATTAAATGTGAAGTATCATATGTAATTGCGGGTCTACATCATGGAAAGTTTGCTGTGATAATTATGCGGCATAATTGATGCATGCAAATAGAACAAACACTAACTAATATAAATTAAATGCATTTGTGCATTTTTAAATGAATTTGCTATTTTCGAACCACGCGAAAATCCAAGCCGTCCTTTTTGACGAAAACTTCTCTGCACTTGAAATCCTTGGTGACGATAATGTTCCCCAATCCATTTTCCCCATCCTTAAGTTTCTTTGCATTGGATATGGCTATATTTTTATAATAGACACTCGGCAGGATAACCCTGAGGGGTCGGAGTGATCTCAACCTCCTCAATTTTCCCCCATACCGAAACGTGCCAACTCTCAAATTGTACACATTCACTCGAACGGATGGAATCAGAATTTGCATCGCCAATTTCGCCATATCTAATCCTTCCTCCGACTCTGGCACGTTTCTCAGCAGGATATTATGCGCTCCAGGAAATTTTTTAGTCTTATTCGTTTTCACGGTTCGTCTCTTTTTCGTCGCCAAAGCCGCCACTCGGCGTTGGTGGCGTTTGCTCTTCCTATTATGCATCTTCAACTTCCAGACGCGATTGTACCACGTGGAGCAAATTTTGCACTCCCACTTTTTCTCGTCGACGTGATCCAAGGCGATGTGATCCTCCATGGCTCTCTTCCTCTTAAACCGCATCAGGCAGAATTTACATTGATGTGGTTTAAAAACTCCATCCGCCGGATGAATTTCCACCATGTGTCGATTAAGTGATTTCTGGCTGGCGAGAACTTTTCGACATATGTCACTCGACGGAGCGGTCTGTAAGTTTGTATTTATCCCATGCCGACATCTTTCCAAAGTGGGCCTTGTCCTGGTGTTGTTTAAGGGATGAGAATCTCTTAAAAGTGGGGTTTGGTTGGGGGCAGAGGTCACAGGAGAATGGGCGATCGTCCACGTGGACGATTTTGTGCAGATTTAAGGCTCGACGAGAACCTCGTTCCAATCCGCATTCATCGCATTTATAAGTTTTCCTGGATTTGGAATACTTTCCGCAGTCGGGTTCGTGAGCTTCGCAGGTTTCCAAGGTTCTGAATCCTTTGTCGCAGTAGGCACAAAAATATTTTTGGCGAGGTGAACATTTTTGCGGGGTGGGAGAGGGTGATAATGGTTCTGGCTTGATTTTGACGTCTTGTGATAAGCTAGTTACTTGTGTGATTTGAGGAACATTTTCCCAGTTATCATCTTGGAATTCAAGAATTTGGAGGAATGGTTCCTCCACTTTGATGGTGGACGTGCAGATCGTCACGTTGTCAGTGGTGGGTTCTGAGCTAGTATCATCTAACTCTTGACGTGGATGTGGTTCAAGTTGTGAATCAATCATAATAATATCGGTGGATTCTTCTACTGGTGTCGTCGTTGTTGTTTCGTATGTATTTTTTCTTCGCTTTTGTTGAGGACCAAGTTTCCATCTAGTGTGGTCATCATCTTTTTGAATCTCAGCAGTTTTTAATATTTGTTCCTTAGCTTTAGTTTTGCATTGGCGTTGTGGTCGTGTGCTTATCTCTGGGAGGGAATTTGACTGGTCAGGTGGGTCTGATTTAATCTCAGATTCTTCACTACTCTCCTCACTCTCCAGCACTTTCCTTTTTCTACCTCGATTGTCATTAGCTTTGATTGTTTTTTGCATGGGTGAGGACACATTTTTCTCCCCGCTTTCCTCCCTCATCTTGTGGGTCAATGACTTCCTGTGACGACAAAGGTGGCCTGACGTAGAGAACTTGACGTCGCAGAGGGTGCATTCAAACTTCCGAACTTTGTCGTGCACGCTGTTCACATGCATTTTTAACAGCCTTTCGCGACCAAATTCTTTTCCGCAGATGGGACACTTTCGTTTTGCATATTCTCGGTGGTTGGATAAGATGTGTTGCGTTAAAGTTGTTTTCACCTTGAATTTTCTTCCACACTCTTTGCAATCAAAGGTGGGGAGAGGTTTGGAGGAGTGTTTTTGTTCAAGATGCGCCTGTAAAAATTCGGTGTAAATTTGCATAAGTTAAAAACAATTTTCGTAAATTCTATGTCAAAATCTGCAGTGAAAAGTTGATTTAAAAGTAATTTTGTTAGTTGTTGTACAATTAGTTGTTATAATTGACCTACATACCTTTAGATTTTCTGGCCTCGTAAACTCAAATCCGCACTCGGCGCAGGGAAATTTTTTTGAACGATGGGTTTCCCGAATGTGTCGCCAAAAGGCTTTTTTGTCCTTGGAAATCCTTCCACATTTCACACATTTTAGGGGATCCGTTTCAGAGTGGTAGGATTTATTATGGTCATCGAAGGACGTCTGATTAGGAAAGCTCTGGAGACCGCAGAATTTGCAGATTAACTCTTTGCTTGTGTGCTTCTGAGAGTGGTGGACTTTAAAGTAAGCGATGGAAATGAAGGGTTCGCTGCAAAGGGGACATTGAATTTTTCCTTCTGCTGTCTTTGTCACGACAATTTTGTCCCCGAGGGTCAGCTCAACGGTCACTGTGGATTCCGAGTCGGCCATGGTCACTGAAAGCACAAAGGTCAAACGTGATGTGTGGAATATAAAAAAATTGCAAATATTTTTAGTTTTTGCCCTGTAAGAATTATTGAGTACTCATTATATAGGGTTATTTTTAAAATATAAGGGTATGGAATATATTAATATGACTTCGACTTCTGCAAAGTCAGTATAAAAATTAGCACATGAGAAAAATGCTAACGAAGTGCTATATTAGGTGGTTTAGATTATGTAAAAGTTGTGTGTCTAACTAATAACTGCATATGCACATATTGTCGAGGCAGTATAATTAAAACCATTTTTACATAAGAATGCATGTAAAAATGGTTTTAATTATAGTGCCTCGAGTCGAGGCCCTCGACTCATAATTGTGTATTTAAATATGTACTTAATAGATATATGTAGCTCATGCAAATATATTTGAAAATATCTTACTTAATTAAGAACTTTTTAATTAATCACGTACCTTTAACCTAGAAATTGTTTTTTAAAATGTATGTATGTATATGTATTTTCGTGGGCAGTAGTCGGTTGGGAAGGTGTGCAATTATCTAAAGGAGAGATGAGTCAATTAGATCACACTGAATTGGAAAACTTAATTGTACACACATATGTACGTATATTAAATATTCAGAAATGAATACACTGCACAATGTGCAGTGTACAATGTACGTATTGGACTCTGTACATTGGATATGTACTGTGCATATGTATGTATACATATGTGCATGTACTTGTATAATACAAGTTGTATTACTGATGTATGCACACTTTGTGATACATCTGGTCTATATGTGACATACAGTATGTGTCAAATCATCCTTGTGCAGATCTTAATAAGCCACATTGAACTTAATTATAAACCTATGAACAAACTTCGAAACACAATTTAGCTTTCTTAAACTTACCAAAAAATAATTTTAAATAAATAATTACTTATTTATTAACGAATGCAGTAATATAAATGTACATAGATACGCACATACGCAGAGTATGTATGTATGTACATCAATATTCGGAGCACGTGGTGGTTGCACATGAGTTTATAATTTTCAACCCGCTCTAACATGGATGGAGACAAACTCCTTTGTTCATTAAATTATTCATTCATCGACTTGCATTTAGTGCCATGTTTCATGCTTTTTGTCTCCTGCTGCATAATTGTCGTATTATGTAGCATGACGGAATATGAGCACGAAATTAGTGATCTCGGGATCAAACCATGCATACTTTTTAATATGAGTTGTAAAAACATTTGTCATAGGGTAGCATACTTCCTGAGTGTGTGCATAAAGAAGGTGGGATAAAGCTCCTCAAGTTGCAGTTAATCAATTTACTTTTTGAGCAAGATACATAACACATTTCCTAAATGCAGATACAGGTTTGCCGAAACTTGGAATATTTGTGTTAGGTCATTCTTGTTAGGAGAGGCTCAAGGTCTACTTGACCTTGAGCCTCAAGGTCAAGGTAAATACTAAGGTATTATAAATTTCACCAAGTGTACTGGTTGCTAAATATTCATTTTGAAGTTCCTTATTAGTATATATTATGTATCTAAAGATTCAATTATCTCATTAATGAAGTTACTATATGTATATGTACACTAATGTGTATGCTGTATACTGCATACATTTTTTAAATACAAGTATTTACATATATCCCACTCCTAAACATGTCGGCTAAGGTTGGTTGGAACCTCTAAATTTTGCACAGTTCAGGAGTAGGAATTATTGTGCGGGTCCCCTCATTTGCATAAATCTCATTATGCCCGCTTTCGACGGTATACTCTGTCACTCGTTAACCCTTAGCCGAGGAGAAATGGTAACTATGTTTGGCGTTGCTGCGGGGCGTTTCGATGACCACAATTGTGATCATTCGATAAGCCAAAAAATAATTAAAATCTGACAAGTTCTAAATCTGGAAACCTTTATTATATGAGTTGCTTAGATTCGGGACGATTTTATAAATGCTCAATTCGGGAGAACGGCAAAACACGTTAGGAGAAAATTAACTGCGGGACAACGTCAATAAATATAATATTTAAAATGATGAGTATTAAAATTTAAGTGTAACATTGTAAAGCAAAGCTGCATGATAATTTTAGAGTTATCAACTATGACTGTGGTGCAAAATTATGACTATGCAAAACTACTCAAGACATTTGTAAAATAGAGCTATTGGTCCCAAACCACACATGTTTGTGGATCTGCATAAGGGTTCTTTTAACTTGGATCAAGAGTTCTGACTAACTATGTGAATTCATTTTGTGTATTTTAATTTTTAAATGCAGCCAAGACCTCAATCTAGACGAGGAGATCAATTTGATAATTTATGAGTTTGATAGAAGGTGTATATAACCCTTTATTTCTTGGCGACGCTGGTTTTACCTCGCATTTTGTATCTTAAATAATCCCCTGTACCTTTATAAATTATCTGGGATAGTTGGTGTACTAACCTAAATATATGTCGAGCTTTTGGGAAAACCCGAAACTTATTTCTCCTACTAGTTTTTCATCAACGTTGAAATTTAGCAAAAATGAACATGTCCTGGCAAAACCAAGATTACATGAGACGGGTGTGGTTTGGCCTCAATAACTTTCCGTTATAAATTTCTTGAATAGTTTTAGCAGTTAGTAAACCAGAGTCAAAAATTTTACATGCAACCCATCCTATGCAAAGCAGTGGCGAAGTTGCATGAAAATGACCTAGTGTTACCACGGACGATTCTGATCCAAGGCCCTAATAATTTTAGTTTTTAGTGCCAACGTGTTTTGCCGTTTCCCGAATCAGCTAAATAATTTTTACCACGGAAATATCCGTTGTCCCGCACCTGACATGGAAACGTGAAAACGTGAAAAGCCGTTGACCCCGAAGGCAGAGACTTTTTTGTGAACGGCTTTTCACGGTCGCCCGAATTAAAGCAAAAACTCTAAAACGTTTTTAAACGGTCTCCCATGGCTAAGGGTTAATGTGTCGAAATATGTAAATGAGGCAATACGCCATATTAATTACAGAGTACTTGTGTATGTACAAATACACATGTACATAATTATCGGACGGACAGACAAAAAGTTAAGCTACATAAATGTATTTGTCATTGCATTAACCATTACCACAAACAAATTATTTTTGGGAAATGACTAAATTTGAAACACAAACATAAACTAAATTTCCACAATTTACAATCAATTAGTACTTAGCTATGCATTTATACCACTAATTGATTGCACATATTTAGATAAAAAATACATATCAAACAGAGGAAAAATGCGAAAACCCTGTTACCCAATATTGATTCAGTTGTCCAAAATTGTATCCTCATAGAGTTGTCTATTATTGAAATAGATTTGCGTATCTCTCAAATAAAAAAAAATACTTTGCACTATTTTTTTCACGTCTCCAATGTTTCATAAAATTCCGATAAAATATTTCTTTTGCATTTTAATCTCATTATTATTATTTATTAATAATGACAACCTCAACTTTTACTAGAATAATTTCCTGCCCTAAATTCGCCTTTACTATCGGATTCGTTCTAGCCATCACGATTATAATAATTTCCTGGTACAAAACATCTCAAAAAATTGCTGATAATACTCATCAATATTGTTCACAACCATTAAAATCTCCATCCTACTACCAATCCTACATCCAAGCTGAGATTGACTTCCGGTCCAGGTTTTTACAAAAGTTGAAGCCATTTTTACAAGGTGCAAGCAGCCCGTGGCGGAATAATTGGGGGATCTACTTTTGGGACGCGTTCATCCCGACGATGACCTGTCCCCACTTTCTGTCCCGTGTTGGTGGACCGGCCGGTGGCGGGAAATGGGTTTGTGGATTTGAATTGTATACCAGTTACGAACAAATATCTTTACAAGATGGTGGCTTTTTGGATGTTCCATGTGTCCTATATTCCTTCGGAGTTGGTCCAGATTCCAGTTTCGAAGCGGAATTCTTATCCAGGACGAACTGTTCCGTGCACATGTTTGATCACACGATAGGAGCTCCTGCGGAGGGGCCGGGATCTCGACTTCCTCCTGGAATGGAACATCGTTGGACTTTTGAAAATAAGGGGCTCGGAAATAAAGAAAGTCATGACGGGATTCAAACTTTGGGTCACGTCATGCGAACTTATGGTCACAAATGGATTGATTTTCTCAAAGTGGATATCGAATGGTCGGAGTACTCGGCGTTTAACCAGATAATGGAGGAATTTGAAATATTTCCGTTTGGACAACTCAACCTGGAAATACATTTACAAGCTCGAGGCGATTATTTTTTTTAGAACAAGTTATTAAAATAAATGTCATAAAATCGAAAAAAATGTACCATATTATGATTCTAGATTTTAATGATACCGCGGACATGGAAGAATTCCGCGAGTTTTCAAAATGGTGGAATGGACTAATTGACCACGGACTGAGGGCGTTCACGTGGGAAGTTAATCATCATCCGACAGTAATTGCTCTTGCAAGAAAACCTTTCGCTGTTGAATATAGTTTTATAAATGTTAAAAGAAATCCTAAGCTCTTATTGGTGGAATAAAGCACGCATAATTTGCAGAAAGTACGGGTTTAAGTGTTGTATTATTAAATTAAAATAAATATACTCACTTGATCAAATTATTTATCAGCCGGATTTATCCAATCTTATTAAATGAGTTGTGATAAAATGACAGAAATTGTTTCAATTATTACCCATTCTGACCGACACTTAATCAACTTTTTATTAGAAACATCATCAGAAATTCAGAAACACAACTTTTGTTAAACTCCATAACCTTTTATGCACATTTAAATGAGTATGGTTACATACATGGCTAACTACATTCTGCAACTAGTTTATCAATCACATTTCGGGCCTTTTTGTAAAGATTGTCCGCATAGAAGTGTGCCAAGTAGTCCAACGACTGCGGTATCTTATAGCAGGTGTGATTATCTTTGCAGTGATAGAATCTCCGATAATGGTGAACATATGCTATTTCCGGGTCTATTTCAAACTCTGTCCTGTCGTCAACCGCTTTGTCCAAGAAGTGAACACCTGGCTCAAGCACACGCCATGGCATTGTGATCAGTTTTGATCTAGATCAGTATACATAATTGAAGCATTAAGAGTGACTAATTCCAAAATATTTATTTCTAAGATTTATTATTAAGAATTGAGGTCTTACCTAATTTTGGACGGATACAGGTCGCGTTGTCGAATAACGTATTTATACACTATTAAGTCTTCCAGCTCGAAGGAATCTTTGTAAATATCTTTCTTTACGTCTGACAAGTTGCTAAAATCAAAGTCAAAAATTGCACTGCGAAATTTATACTGCGCAAGAGACCCATTTCTTGGTTGACTGGACCACTCATTGTCCATTAAAGTAACCAGATCAAAAAAATCACTGGCATAAACATAGTTGGGGATGATTAACTCGTCAAAATCGACCAGCACGAGATACTTTGTCACTCCCCTGTATCTCAGGAGGCAGTCGTTCTGTTGGGCAAGTTGACCATTTACATGGAGCTGTAAGTGATCCTTAATTGGGACGGTCCAGTTCAGGATGGTTATTCCTGTTTCTAAGAAAACAATAAGAAGAACGTCAGTATAATTAATACTTTCCTACGCCTTACATAAGGTGTAGGAGTGAGCGTGTACACTCTTAGAAATCCAGTATTACAATAATAGCAAAGTGGCATTGATAGGTAATACAGTGTAGTAGTACTTCAGTATTAAAGTGTTACCATACCGGTAGCACGTTTTTACGGATCGGTATAATTTTAATACCAACCGGTAGCAATTTTATTACCGGGAAATCAATGCCTCCATGACTATACCAGATTTATAATAGCGTATTTACATATGTACCTTGATTAACGGCAGCAGATTTCATCACGCACGAGACTCTTGGCCCGATTGACATATTGTAGAAAGTGAAATGAGTAACGCCCATGTTTTTATAGAACTCCATCCATTGGATAAATTCTGCCACGTTGTCATAATCGAACGTGGGTTGGACACAAACCGAAAAAGTGTGCGGTTCTTTCTCGCTCTTGGCTGGGGGGAGATTTATCGGTAAAAGGTTGGAGAAGCCATGAGAACTATTATGATGCGGAAATGGTGATATGGAAACGTATTTAAGAGTCCGGAACAGGTTGACTTCGGGTTTGCAAAGGATGTAAGCTGCACTAAATATAAATTCGGAAAACGTACTAACAATGCAGGCTCAAACTGCCGCAAACCATGTTCAACCCATACTGATTTCTAAACTTTGGCGTAGAGGGCTGAAATTTTGCATGCAGGTAGCCAATGATCTGAACGTACCTAAATTAGCATTTAATTCGAAAAAATTGTCAACCTGCTCTACCCGAGAGGGTAGCCCATAACCTACACCGATTTATAAAACTTGGAATGAAAGGCTGGAAGTTGACATGAAGATTGCGAATGAACTGAACCCAACTCAATTGGCGGTGATAGGACAAATATGTAACCGACATTTATGTAAAGATATTTATGTAAACGGCATTTATGCTACCCGACAAATATGTAACCCGACAAATATGTAACCCGACGAATATGTAAGCGACCAATATGCAAACGACAAATATGCAACAAATAGGATTTCGTCTATATATTTCGGATTAGTCAATCGTATTTTCAAAACGGTATATCCAAATTGAAACTCTCAGGAAAAATAAAATCCCAACAAAAATATAAATCTTAGTAAGAATACAAACTACTTGTCCGACAGCTTTGCGGTGCCAGATCTAGGGTGTCATACAATCTCGAGCTATTTTACCAACACATTCCCTTCACCCCGGTTGACAAATTTTTAACTTGATTTCATATCACTAGTTTGCACCTTGATTTGAACCATAAAAGAGAATTTCAACTAAGTTTATTAACTTGAATAATCAAAACATAATTTTCAAAATTAAATACACCCTTGCTTCCAAGTAATTAATTACCAAATTTTCAGCTATCAACGACAAGTTCAACGAAAATTTGACACAAAGTACAACAGTCTTGTCCAATACCCACCTATATGACCCCTGTCTGTCAACCGGTTAACCGATTTTAATCAAGTACATTAAACTTAATTCCTAATTTTAATTTATTTTTTATCACTCTTTGAATTTGTCTTTTGAAAATTCGCGAAATCCTATTTGTTGCATATCTGTCGTTTGCATATTAGTCGCTTACATATTCGTCGGGTTACATATCTGTCGGGTAGCATAAATGTCGTTTACATAAACGTCGATTACATATTTGGCTTTACATATTTGCCACCAGTCCAATTGGCTATTAATTTGTAAAATAAATTGTCAACCTGATCTACCCGATAGCCGATCAAGCTAAAAGATTTTTGCTTTAAAGTCATCCTGATGCCAGATTGCAGCTGCAATGAGATTTAAGAAATCGGTGTGGGTTAACCTATATGTAATGTGCCTCAGATTCAAAAATCTTGAAACACTATCCCAACTTAAATGCTTTGAGGTCATTGGCAATCTTCATGCCAAATTTCAGTTTCATAGGACAACCTTTGGAAATTGGTGTGGGTTACCCCATCGGGTCCTTCTGGTTGAAATTTTGTCACCTTTACTCCAAGTAAAATTTATTGAGGTCATTGGCAATCTTCATGCCAATTTTTGCCGATTTTCAAATTCGTACGGCCTAGGGATGCTTCTACATATGATATTTAATAATTTGTTTTACAGTCAACACTACTTAAATGAGCCCCACCGACCAACAACTTGACCAATCACACCCATCATCGAAATCCTCCTAACTTTAGATCAGAAGACGAAGTGTGCAAAATTCCAAGTCGATAGCCTGGGTTTGAACAGAGTTATCCTGCGCAATGACAGACAGACGAACGGACAGACAGTGACACACAACAAGTACTAGATTTAGAGGGCCTAAATCCAGTACCAAATTTGGGCCTTATATATTTGTCAGGATGTATTTCCCGATCGTCCGTATAAAGATAAAATTCGGTATGCAGATTGCGAATGATCTCGATGCAACTAAATTGGGGTTAAATTGAAAATATTGTCAACCTGCCCTACCCGATGAGGTAACCCATGACCCACACCGATTTCTTAAATTTAGCCTAGAATGCTGAAATTTGGCATGCAGATAGCCAATGATCTGAACGTAAGTAAATTAGCATTTAATTTGAAAAAAAATTTCACCCTACCCTATCCGAGAGGGTAGAACACAACCCATACTGATTTCTAGACTTTGGCGTAGAGGGCTGAAATTTTGAATGCAGAGAGCGAATGATCTGAACGCACCTATATTAGCATTTAATTTGAAAAGAATTGTAACCCTGCCCTGCCCGAGAGCGTAGCCCATAACCCACACCGATTTATAAAACAGAGTCTTTTTTATCATTTCAGTTTGAATGACCATCCCTTTGGAAACAACATTTATCTGTCTTGGGACATTTGTGCAAAATTCAAAATGTCATGTGCAAAAATGTGCAAAATTCATGGCGTTATGGGCGTCGCAAATCGCGAAAACGCTCGGTTGCTACCGCAAGGCATAGGCAGGTTTCGCTTGAAAGCCAAGCGTGTCACGAACTCACTCTAAATAACGCTCTGAATTTTGCGCATCTGCCAAGTGTCCCAAGACAGATAAATGTTATTTCTAAAAGGTTGGTCTTTCCAATTGAGATAGTCAAAAAAAATCTGGGTTGAACATTGTAGGTTTAGAATTTTCATTTCAAATACTTGTTAACAATCTGCTAACCTGTAGGGTAAATAGCTCTGTGGATTTTTCGTGGCACTAATAATACCTTCAAATACCCCGACAGGTTGTAGTTCACCATCGAAGATGTGACAGTGTAATTTCTGTTTAGAAAGCAATGGTGTGACAGCAATTATCCGTAAAACGTTCCTATGGATTGATTATACAATATTTATGTAATCCAAATTTTAGAAATTCATTGGAAATGTGCGAACTTGTAGATATCCAGGTGAGCCGAGTATACGAAATACTTTGGTTTGTAGGTGTCATTACTGAATTCGGCGAATTTGGTTTCTCTAATTTCCTGCCAGTCCGAATGGAGGGTTTCGATACGTATATTCGAACTATGCCAGACGAGACTGGGAATATCATCCCCTTGTCTGAATAAAATCGTGAAAATCGTAACAATTGTACTTGCACAGAGGAGAAAGGTAAATTTCATGAAACAGTTTACTGAATAGGTGGGAACACGAGGCATCAAGAAATTCCTCATCACAACATTTGACTGAAGTTAAGTCGCAGTCCATTGGAAATTTTATTATGCACTTATTTACAAAAACGAAATGATCTAATTTAACATTAAATTAATTTAATTAATTAATAAATTAATTAATTAATAATTATTAATTAATTAATAATTAATAATAATATTATTAATAATAATATTAATAATAATTAATAATTATTAATTAATAAATTAATTTAATTAATTTAACATTAATTATCACATGCTGAAAAGTTTATATTTATCAGCAAAATTGATGTACCTAGATGATATTGGCCAAAGTGTAACAATTAACCTAATTATTACAAATTATTAAGATGGCCCTTGCTTTAATTATCTATGTATGGCAGTATGTCTAATTGAACATTTGGGTGTATATGTGTGTATGTATTAGGTGGTCACATGGAATGAAGTTTTGAATACATGTATTTGCTCAGCTTTGTTTATACATACATACTTAAATATGCAAACCTAGTTTAGTTCATCATACGTACATTTACACATACATATGTGTATACGTTCAGGGTACAAAATTTAAAAAAAAACTTCAGTGCAGACTTCATTTAGCCCGAGTCAGGGACGGAGTCCCTGAATCGGGCAGTCAGACCCTGCGTCTTACTTTTCCTTCGAATTAACCGACATAATATTACAAACCTACGTCGTGTGGATGGTTATATGCTTGTTAGATATTTTGAATTATTTGGCACCAAATGTTTGAAGGATTTACGAGTCTTACCCCTTAACTACTATGATCAGTGGGCTTCTTTAACATCCTGAACTTCCAAGCTATGTGCTATCCAGAGGTGGTTTTTAGCCGCCATACCAAATTTTAGCTCGATATGAATATTTCGAAAAATCAGTCTGGATCACCCTCCACTGTCACTCTGGTCGCCCTTTATTCATATTTTACTTCACATTCTTTCATGGGAAGCCATTAAGTGCCATTCATCCCGGTAATGCGTTCGGATTGATTTATTTCGGTGAATTTATTTCTTGGTCATCAGTATGAATTGAGATATTTCTTTTACACTGCATTTTGCAATTATCTAGTAAGTATATACGATATAGTACTCTACAATTAATAACAAACAATGACAGTTCTGCATATAGCAATGCAACTTATTCGCCGTATTGGTCACGGACAGATTCATGGACATAAAAATGATCATGAACTTCTTTCTTGATAGTTGTGTATCCCTTTTCTCGAAGAAACTTTTCCAGATCTCTGCGCTCTTTGGGTGTGATGAACACCACTTCCACAACGATGACCTGTTGGAATATACCACTTTTCCGATTTACCAGGATATTTGATAGAATCGGATTATGTATGTACCTTGATTAGAATTTTATCAAATGGAAAATTTTTTAAGATCTGCATTTCCACTCCTTCTACGTCAAAGCTAAAGAAATCAATCTCCTTCAGCCCTGTAGCGGCAATTATAGTGTAAAGGGGAACACTTTCCACGTCGAAGTAAGTCCAATTTGTTGGGATTGAGATGTTCCACGCAGGACCAAGACGACCACTCCAGCTCCACTTTTCAGGGTTGGAGAAATTCACCTGTAATTTCGAAGATTGCTAAAGTTTACTGAACACTAATTAATAAGGGATGGCTGCCTACTGCTTCTCGTGTCCAACGTACCCATGTTTTTAGAATGTACTAGGGCCCTAGATGACAGATTTACTCATACATATTGTCCAACAAAACTCATGGCATGGAGCCAGATTCACATGCTTTGACTTTAAAAACCGCCATAGCTTTTGAAAGACCGGAAGGATTTTCAATATTTTTCAATTAATCAGAGTTGGATTTTCAGCTTGCAGTATAAAATTTATTTCTATTTTTTGAAAATTATTTTGCTGATCTTTGAAAAGGTTAGGCCCGTCCAGAGTAATGTAAAATCCAGCGCAAAATTCAAACCCTAACGCAACCAGAATCCACTGGCAGTGGTTACTCAGGATGCGACAAGCAGTTGGGAACCATCCCTTGCAGGAGTTGCTAGCAGTAAGGCATACAATTTTGGGGTATTGCGTCGTAGAAATACAAACTCCGGCAACCCACGCTTTCCTTTGTTTAGTTCGCAGATACGGTGTGATTCCTGGGTTGCATTCTATTAATAGTCCAGTCCATCCAAGGTCTGTCTCGAGGCGAAGGGTGTGCGAATAAAATTCACCTAAATATCATTTCATATTTTCATGATTCAACAGGGCAAGTTGCATAAGTTTGTCTAAAATGAATACAATAAAACTTACCGTCATTTGCTCCCGCCTCAATGAATACACCGTCCCTCTAATTTCAATTAATTAAAAAAAACTTCAATCAAAACACATAGCTATTTATTTGCAATGTGCATGTCTCTACACAATTTAGTAATGCTTCAAACCTGTCCCTTGAAATATTTTCTGGCCCAATCCCCATGATCGGTTACCCCTTTAACTGGATGATAGTCAAAATGATACGGAACATTGCTTTTCGGTGGTGGAGACAGATATCTGGCCCTCGTGTACCGAATTAATTTTGGGTCATTTTGATGCAAGAATTCAAAATTTTCTTGGACGTAACGGATTTCTATAGATGTCAGTAGATAATTAAATACGTAATATCCATTCTTGAAAATGAATGATGTGTACCTACCATCGTCTAAATTACTCGTCCAGCAGGGTCCTTGCAAACCCTCAAATGGCCGATAATCTGTCAATACATATATAGTGCAGATCTTTATATTAGTGCACTCTTAATAATCCGGTAAAGTCACGCAGGTAATGATTTCTCGGTAATAAATTTGGTAATAATATTTTACCAGGTAGTAAAAATTCGGTACCATTATGGTAAAACTTTATTAAAATACCAAGCCATTACCACGCGGTACAACTTATCATTACCACTTTGGTAGAGTCATATACTTGTGCTTTTCGGTAATGCTTATTACCAGATTATTTACAGTGTGTCTGCTTATGAATTTATAGGTCTTTCTCACCATTTCCCCACAGTAAGAGAAGTATTGTTGCCACCAATCCTGGAATTATGATTATAGTTAACAAACGACGAGAACGTTCCATAATTTTGGTAGGTTGAGAGTATTAGAAATATATTTAAACACGTTTCAGTGCATAATACGCAACACTCCTAACTTTGAAACATGTACACATTTATGATGACTTAAACCTGATTAATTGTCTAATCCCCCGCGTGATATAGTTTGGAAATAATTACACATTAATTAATATCCAATACAAATTGTAGAACATGCAAAATTATGTAGATATTGCTCGAAATGATAGAATAAAAAAATATATTGATGCATATTTTGTTAACTAGCGACGACTAAGGTGTTTTGTTTTCCATTATTTAACACCTGTGATAATATTTAATATTATACATTAATCGAACTAAATAATGATATACTAACTCCCTATAGTAAATTTGTAAATCAACGATTTGCACAAGTGGGAGTGAACCCGTTTTAAATATTGATGGTACATACATCCATTAGCTGCTAAGTAAATAATTTGTATAAAAGCTGGTCACGATGCACACGAATGGTGAAGAGGATATATTTAGAAACAAGTTCGTGTATTTACATTACCAGATTGTGTACTGATTTTAAAACGGGTATGTTTCCTATATTGAATTTTTGTATGAAAATGAAAACCGTAAATCATGAAACATTTAATTATCAAATTAAATGCATGCTCGCTGTGTTTATATTTCACGTTTGACGAAAATAAAATGCGGTGAAACTCTATTATGAAGTTTAAGGCTACGGTGGCCATGAGTTTTGAAATAAATTCAACTTTTGATATTCTAATTTGATTGATTGATTGATTTATTAGTATTCCTTTCTTTTAGCCTCTCGGGCTTATAAAGGAGCATAAATTTGTAAAAATATAAATATATTTTGATATTTTAATATAAAGCTAATTTTTGGTTCTACAAACAAATCGATTTGTAAAACATAGCCAATTCGTATGACATTTTTTTACAATAAATTTCCTGAAAAATGAATTCGCTAATTTTTTCAAATATACTTGTTTGTGCTACCAAATATTACCTTTAGATTAAAATATCACAAGGTGCATTTATCTCAAAACTCATTGACTTAATTTTAGAAATTGAATTACACGATTGATTCTGGGCATGCGCAGTAACTTTAGCGTGTCAACATAGATTCATATCTACTTTCATAAATTCCAGAACGCTTCGTGATAACCTATGACACTTTTGTTAGCAAATTCTCCCATGAAATTGATATGTTTTGTTTGAGTGCAAAAACACAATCATTACCAATATATCTGTTGAGATAGGTACAGTTGGTGTAAAGTCATAGAGTCATGGTATAAAGTTTATTCATTTTCACTGTTTCGTAAAATTATACATTTAGTAATATTACTTTATTATGGAACTGGGTAAATACCGTTCCACCCACTCGGATAATAAATGCGGTTGTATTGCCATAAGTAAAACGACTGAACATTAATATTAGCCTCACGGTAAAGCCATCTTACATGCTCCGTCGTCACATGTGCCGCATACACAATTTTGTCCGGATACTCGGAGAGATAAGCTACCCACCACCCGAAAGTGCTATTAGGAATGATAAAATTTTTACATTTCGAAGCAAGATAAAACTCTTCCAAACTTGTCAGTTTGGTCGGATCTGAAACTATGTGAACATTAATAGTTCCTTCCGTCCCGTTTAAAATTGTCAGAAATTCGTCTCTTACATAAGTTACATCGTCGGAAAATATAAATAAAGAAATTAGAACATGTTTATTATTTCGACGCATCAATTCCTGCCGCATCCTGGACATCGCGGTAACATAGAATGTTAATGGGGTTGCGAAGTTGACAAAATCCCCGCGTCTAATATGCACTGCAACAGTTTCCCTTATATTTCCCTCTTCGATGATAAATTTTTCCCAGGATTTAGCCGCCTCCGTTAAAACATCGTCCACTTTCAAAGTGAATAGATCCCACAATTCATATTGGTATGGGGCAAAGTAAGATGCAGACAGGCAGTAATCCTTCCCAGTGACGAGGGAATTTTGAAATCGGGTAGAATTGTAAATTCCAAGAAGTATGTCAGAGTCGGTAGCGTTCAAAGTTTTTGGTAGGATCCAAGTGTCGTCAATGGTGTTCCAGGAGAATAATGGGACATTAAATGCATCTAGGACAAAAGAACGATCATCAACGGCCAGGTTTCGTTTTCTCTTTTGGCCAAGTTGACTACGTTCGGAATTTGAAAGCTTGATATAGAGGGGTGCGTTATGCTTCCGAGCTAGCGCGTAGTGACATGCGTATTGATAGAGTTGGTTCCCAATACCGCCCTTTGCTCTGAGGAAGACACCTTTGAGGTTTAGAAATGTACGGTTGCCCGTGACCTTTGGGGTAGTCTCGAGAATAGTGTAATACGACTGGTTGGTTATTGAAGTTTCTCCTGTCTTCAAAAGAGGACCAATTTCCCTACAAATATAAGCATTAGCTATATAAAAGTAAACCACCGGAATGTGATACAATTGCAAGATTGAAACAGTTTTTGATTGAGTTAGAAGAAACAGCTTATGTTCCAAACTACCCCGGTTCTTTAGGGGTCTTGCGGTTTTCCGGATAGAAAATTGTGGTTTTTGGGTAGAAAATCTTAGCAACGACTACGGTTAGCCGGGATAGTTCTTTTTTAGTTGTAAGTTAATTAGTTACTGAAACAGAATTAATAGCAGCTTTTTTACGAAATTACTGAAAAAGCAGATTGTTTTCAGAACTTTGTACACGATGTAGTGACTCACTGCCTACCTCGACTACCCCGACTACCCTAAAAATCCAAGTAAAACCCGTGGGTATGGGTTTTCAATAGCGAACCCCCGGAGGGTTTCCTTACCTTGATGCTAGGTCAATATCCGAACTAGGCTGGGCATATCCGGCTGAATTAAACCACTCCGGTACCCCACCGGAAGCAATCCCGCAAAGGTTCCCCTTGGACAGATATGAGAGCAGCACAAGAAATTCTGAGAATACGAGGGAACTGAAATTTTGAAGCAAATTTAATTTTTACCAAAAATTTACAAACAATAATATGTGTATGTACGGATCATGCCGACTACGCCCAAAAGTAGAAGGACTGCATGAAATTTCATTTTGAGAAGGGAAGTGTCCATTGGATTAATTCGAACGCTGCTTTCTTAGTACGTTTTTACACTAATAACCGACCAGAATCCGTACATACATAGCTGGGGTAAATTACTAACCGATTTCATGGTAGTTTTTGATAGGTTCTGAAGAATTTAACCTACATACGAAATTTTATTTAAACAGGTGTGCAATAAAATATAATAACATGCTGGCAATCTAACTATATGTATTCATAGATTCCTGAGAACTGCACAATGTATACGTTCATAAGCTTACGGTGTACCCAAGCTAACTACTATCCTCCTACGTAGGCTTGACACCTCATAAATCTCACTTTGCCCGTTTTCGGCTATACGGACTTTCTATGTTGAATAAATTTTATGTCTTTAGCGAATGCGTCTAAATATGAAAATGAGGTGACCGGCTATAAAAATTCGACCGTATGCTCGATTACTCGCATCAATATCTTCTCACTTTGAGCTGATTTTTATAACATGGTTTCCGAAGAGTAACTTCTAATTTATTTTTTCTCGGGGATACTTCGGATGACTTCAGATTTTGGAAAACCTACATTAAAAATTATCCTGTTTGAATAAGAAATTAGGACGTTGAGGAATTTCTGTCTTTCACGACCTACTTTAAGTTTATTGGTTTAATTTTGTAATATTCCATGCTTATTAATCCCTTAGACCATTAAATTGGATGAGTTTGACATTTGTACGTTTTTGTCATCTTTTTCCGTAGGCTTATGAAATTATAAGGTTCTTATCTTATGCCGTCGTTGGAACTTTTACAGGGCCATCTCCCATCCACACAGCGTTTTATTGAAACTTAAACCACGATATTAAATATGTACGTAGAAAGATGTATATTTTATAAGAACTTGTGCTTATCAAGTACATCTTTTTGTTTACAAAGTTTTCTGCATATCATACAATTGAGCAGTATTTACTCATGTCCTGGCAAATATTGGTATAGCTGAAATATAAAAAGTTTTTATTATTATCAAATACTATATAAACACATGCATATGTACACTGCAAATCATTTTGTAAGTATTTAAATATGCATACAATATTCTAAGTTTTTCAGTAGTACAAACATGCACAACCACTTGAATAAATTAAGCCGTACTTGTTAAACATTCATGAAATAATGTACCAATGGTATTTTTGCCATTGAAAAACAAGTAATCGAAGTGTTCCGCCCTTGTGGAGTTAGACGAATAATAAATTCAGGGTGAATTTATTATTTAAATTGAAAGTTTATGTATGTAGATATTTTAGTATTATTTATGTATATATATGCATATCAGGGTTGGCCAACAAAAAATGAGTCCATCGAGAAGAGTGGGTTGAGAGTGTATTTAATTCCGACCCAAATGGCACTTTGTAAAATCCTCCGCCATACAAAAAAAACAATTCTGATTAACCAATGTTGAGCTGCTTTTGTTTTATTTTAGGTTCTTATTTTTAAGGATTTCTAAGGATTTTTTAAATATTTCAATTCAAATTAAATCAAATTTAACAACTTCGGTGAAAGCAAGGTTTATTGTATTTTCGATTATGAAAATCGTACGGTGATTAAATTTTGATTATACGATCTTATGATCAACAAACTTCACCTATCGTCTTCTTCTGAAACTAGAAGCATCTTTCGCATGTTTTAATTATGTGTTACTATTATTTCGAAACTTGTTTGAAATTCCGAAAGCTTAAATTTAAAAAAACTAAGATACTATACGGTAAGGCTATTCACGCTGTCTTCTTGTTTTTATAGTCTAGTTTTAGTTAAGAACTCGTAGTATACGTACATCGTAAATAGTATGCTACATAAATGAAATGAAGTGATTAAGTTGCTTAAATAATGACAAATATAAAAATAGATCTTTCTAACAAAGGTATTTTCAATTTATATATATGTAAATTCATTCTAATAATCATTATTATAAATCAAAGTGAACAGATACATATGATTTTATGTCGTGCTAGTTGGAAACTGGATGAGCTAAATACAAATACCGTAAATACTCTATTTATAGCCGTGTCTTGAGCCCAAGTTTGAAAAATTTAATAAACTTGTCTCTAATTATGGCATTCGTTTAATGCCTGTTCTTAGATGCTTCAAGTTATGCATAACCGAAAAATAATTTACCCGGGTTTCTAATTATACCCGGTTTTAAATTGTAGTCGGATGTGTGCCGTCTTGGGACCTACAAATATAGTATTTACGGTATGTATTGAGCGTGCTAGAACATTATAAATTACCATTGTCCAACATTTTCATATTTAAGAATGAATACTCAATCGCCACCACCTTAGCCTTCGCGATGCCGCCCAAATAATTCACCTCATTCATATACGCTCTTAATCCCGCCTTTTCCAATCTTAGCCACCAGTTCAGCAAATGTTTGAACTGTTTAATCTCTTCACTTATTTCAGTAACCGGGTGTAAATGCAGCTCCATATTCAAATGAGCGAAGGGAAGCCCATTCGGGAAATCTTGTATCATATCGTCCATCCCGTCATATTCAGCATGTTCGACATCAATTTTTAAGACGTCAATCCAGTGGTGCCCTAATTCCAACATGAATTGTTTAAGTCGCTTCACCGGAAAGGTGAATTTGGGCCCAGGAGTTCCCAGTCCTACCGATTGGAAGTGCAGTCTTCCCGGGTATTTTGATAAATCTAAATTAATACTTGAAACGGTTGGGTCGAAGGCGAACACAGTGCAATTTGTTGTCTCCAGTAACTCCTTTTCGAACGAAGTTTCTCCCGCCACGCCAAATGAGTACGCTATACATTCTGATTTCATTGCGATTTCCTTCAAACCACAGACCCATTTGCCACCATCGCCAAGTCTGCCGAGTCGACGAGTGGCAAAGGGGCATGATGAGGTGGGAACAAAGTAGTCCCAAAATGTCGGCCAGGATGTCCAAAGTTTTGTTTGTGTTAGAAATCGAAGGCAAGAAGTACGCTTGGAAACAAAGATGTCGTGATTTTTCTCGGATTCTGCAACAAAGGAGAGGTGGATACTTTACATACCTTTATTTTTAAATATGGACACTTAGGAAAGCTTCACTACTTTCCACTCTCTGATTTCGATGCCCTTTGGATTCGTTGTAGTATCCCATGAGTGAACAATGATCCACAAGTAGTTTATGTCATTGTCACACCTATGCCGCCACAACCACTCAAATACGCAAAAATTCATGCGCTCGCCAAAACTTGAAGTGCCAATTGTAATTGGATTTTGGAAATTTCTCCACGATTGTAGTCACAGATAAATAGTTGTTTTATCAAACGCAATATGAAATTCAAGTTTTTAAATTGTATGCCTTCGAAAAAATTTAGATTTCAAATAAGTTATACAAGTTACTACTGGATATGAGAAAGCGACCATCTGAGAGTATAATGGTGGAATAATTTTCAAAATCCCAGTAAGACTTATTTTTACTGAGGGCTTGAATGAGCTTTATCCGTGGTTTGGCAACGTTGAGTAAGTGTGGCAAGCGCAATTGTAGCTAGAGCATGAAAAACACTTTGAAATTTTTGTTCACTTATTGTATACTATCAAAATCTAAGAGGGGCAAATAGTGAAGCTCTCTTCCATAATTTTGTACAGCTTACACACCTACGATAAGATCCCTAACTCGGGATGAAATAGGATAAGTTGAGTTGGACAGAATGTCAATATTTGACCTAACAGACCATTTGTGAGATTGTCCCCAATTGAAGCCTTCAGGGTTATATGTGTACAAGATTAGTAGCAACAGAACAGCAAGTATGAATGTCGTCTTGTTGAAGTTGTACCAAGACCTCATTGTTCTAGTTTGGGTTTTATATAAATTAGAAATTTTTGTATGCAGTTTGGAACACAAACTTCGGATAACTAAGAGGAATAAATGCGCATTGCAAAAATGTTTTCGTCATATTTACTTATGCTACAACTGGCAGCCATTATACGGAAACTTTACCACATCGCATAGCTTTTTTTTATTTTGGAATGTTTTTGTGATAATTTGCGGTAAAATTTAACACTTATAATAAAATAAATAAAGGATATACACACAATTGTATTGTCTCTATGCACATGTATTTACTTTGTGCAAATACAATTTCGTAATAACCCGTAGCAAACGCACATAAAGAAGTAGCTTAATCACTGAAAGTCTAATTTAGCCCCAGACAACGCCCCTTGATACCCAAACTACGCCCAGGAGAACGCCGAGAACAGTTATTATCACTGTATATTCTTCATCCGCAGACTCAGTCGTCAGTATCTTTTACAGGCGTGTATTACAAATGACGTCCAGAGATGCTTTATACAAATTAATAATTTAATTGTGAGATGATTTTTTTGTGGAGATTTCTAACGTTTTTTATGCGAAAGCCCATGTCTCAAACCATAAGTCAACATATCGGGCTTCCGGTTTTGCAATTCAGGAAATGAGGCAAGGTCGAATTAATGGACGTGTCCTTTTTTAATTTTCCAAACTCCGTGATTCTCCATGGTCCAGTTACACTCACAGTTTCTCGTTATATTCAGTTGTGACTTGGCCTTCATACTAAATTCATATAAATATGCCCTTTACTTTCAAGGTACATATGATTCATTAAAAGTACAAAACACAAGGATTTAACATCATGGGACGGGTATCTTTACGAAAAAATAATACAAATGGTCATACACATTTTTACCTACATACATACTCTCCATTCGCACGTAGAACTTTTACAGAAATTGACATTTCTGAGAAACTACGGCACTGTCAATCTCAAATTCTCTCAAATTATGCTGACGGGGTACTTTGAGACTGACAGTGCCGTAGTTTCTCAGAAATCTCAATTTCTGTAGAAGTTCTACCGTGTGCGAATGGAGAGTATATAATAATCAATCTGGCTACCTTAGATTACTTGCGGTCTGTTGGTCTATGTATGCATGATTTTGGTTAATCATGACTTTTGTTGGATTATGTGAAATGGAGTAATGTAAAAAGATCATTCATGGTAGGTGGTGCTTATGCAATAAATATTATACCCAATACCCAATGGGTACAATACGTGTATTATGTAAAAGTATTTTATACAATTTCAAACGGAGCCGATTGGACATATTCCCCAAGTTATAATATCTTAATCCATTTCGAAGGTCTTGGGTCGACTGAAATATTCTAATTCAACAAGGAAGTATTCAGTTTACTTACGGTATTTTTGACACACTTTTCACGTCACCAAACCACAACCCGATCTACGTTTGCACAATTGGTCACACGCATATACATACAAAAATCCATGTTATGTATATTAAATACGGTCTGAATTAAGGAGGAAAATAATAAACCATTAACACGTATGCAGCAAGGTGTGAAACCAATATGCCGTATACTGCTGTAACACAATCTCTCGTCTATGACATGCATGGTGCAGATTTGCACCTGTGCTAACTTCGTTATTTGATTAGCTGGACAAATATTAAGCATACAGTTTTTTGTCTGTAGTTGATCGATTTTTAATTTTCATTATAGCTCAAATGCAGTTTTCAATTAAAGGCCTTGACTGGTCTAGTGGCTGACCGGTAGGGATCATTTCAGCGCCGGAAGTAAATACGTAATACCAAATTTATTAAATTGTCGTGAAAGGCTGACTATAAACGAGGGTATTTTAAGCGTAGAAAATTATTTTTACTAATGCCGCATTGTGACAGTGTTATTACTGGCCTCTGTTTCGCTCAAGTGATCTTCTGACATTTGTCCACCACATCTTGTGAAGTGTGCTACTTATAATAATAACAAACTTAATTCCTCACCTTGTACCAATATCCAAGCTATCCAATATCCAATTATCCTTGAATGATTCGCGCCCTCCAACCTCGAAATATCCGTTATCCGGGCCAACATCTCGTCCTCCAACCTCCAATATCCATGAAAAATTTTCGCCCTCCAACCTCCATGAAAAATTTTGGCCCTCCAACCTCCAATATCCATGATACCCGCCGAACTCTGCATCGTGGACGGTCACAAAATTGAGGCTTGCCAACCATACTAGTCTCCTTAACCATGCTGACTGGACGACGCGAGCGAAGTTTTCTGCCAATAATTCTGTCAATGGGAATTTTATTTGTGTTTGGATTCGTCTATGTGCTAAATTTTAGTGCATACTCTTCCTACCCGAGCAACATACTAGAGTACAGGTTTCATTACTTTTTTTTATCTTTATATGTATAAATGTATCTACAGTTAATCCATAAAGTATGGACAACCTCCACCCAAGCTAAATAAAATTGGTTATAACTTTGGAATTTGTAGATTGTCGAGTCTAACCGGGCTTGATGTCAATGACCGTAATGAAACTGATGCCCATGGGTCCATGACCGATGCCGGACCTCGTAGCGAAGTTTCTCGCAATTTATCTTACAACGAAATGTACAATGAAGAAGCACATCGCTTGTCCAAGAAGGGTATATTTATAAATACAAAGTAACCCTCTAGCAAACAAAATTTCTACCCAATCGATTAAAATTAAAATTTCAGTAAAAGTTCTATGTTGGATTATGACAAATCCAGTAAATCACGAGACAAAGGCGGTCCACGTGCAGCGAACCTGGGGAAAAAGATGTGACAAACTTCTATTTATGAGTTCTACAGCAGGTAACAATTATGATATCATTTAAGATTATAAAATCTGGTCAGAAAAGTTCAACAATTCTTTTGTTATATTCATATTTATCGTTGAGTTCGGTGTATTTGTGTATAATTTCAGGCTCAATCTATGAATTTCAATTTGCTTTCTAGATCCAAAACTACCAAGCATTGCACTTCCAAACGTCAAAGAAGGACGAGATTTTTTGTGGGCAAAAACGAAGGAAGCTTTCAAATATGTATATAAACATCATTTTGGTGACGCCGATTGGTTCATGAAGGCCGACGATGACACGTACGTCATTATGGAAAATCTTCGCTTCCTCTTGAGAGACATTGATCCTCAATATCCCATTTATTTTGGGTGCAAGTTTAAACCTCATGTTAAACAGGGTTATATGAGTGGTGGGGCAGGTAACCGGATCATCGAACATCACAGCATTACATTTTAAAAATTTCCATTAATTTTGTAGGGTATGTTCTTAGCAAGGAAGCTCTCAGAAGATTTGTTGAGGATGCTCTTCCAAATGGTGCTAAATGCAGAATGGATCACAAAGGCTCCGAGGATGTAGAAATGGGTGCAAAAACTAAATGTGTCAATAGCATATTTCAGAAAAAATAATAACGTGTGCATAAAATAATCTTCGACCTGATATAGGAAAATGTATGGTGAACGTGGGCGTGGAAGCTGGAGATTCCCGAGATCATTTAGGCCGCTATCGTTTCCTACCCTTTCTTCCAGAGCGTTATATTGGTCATACTCCTGCTAACGAATCTCATGGGCACTGGGAGTATATGTACTATCCTCAGGAAGAGGTAATACTTGTTGTTCTGCTTGATCTACAGAATTTTTACCCCGATTAACCCTTTAAACTGTAACGACGACAATAGTCGTTTTATAAGAAATGGTTTAATTCGGGAGCACGACAAAAGTCGTCCTGAAAAATCGTGGTCATGGCGCGGAAGGAAGACAACTGTCGTTTCTAGGAACTAGGAGGTCATTGATTTTCACCATTTTCTCTCCGCAACCTAAAAATTGTTGCAATTTTGAGGGATTTCTCCTATGCCAACACAATGCTAAATTTGAAGATTTTCTTCCCAAAAATTTGGATATTTCCCTATACAACTCAATGTTAAATTTTTGATTTTTCAGTTTTTCGAGTTTTATTAAAAACTCCTAAATTTCTCCTCCCGCGCCATGACCACAACATACTTATAGTGTCCCCGATTTAATGCATTTTCTTGTTGTAAATCATACACGTTAAAGGGTTAACATTGTTTGTATTTCAACTGGTAAACCGACTCCGTAGTCAAGTATTTTTGTCATTTTCCTTATCCTGTAGCGGTAAATTTACCATTGGATGGGGAACATGACGTGAAAATACGTAACTACGGAGCCAGCATAATGCAATAATAACCTTGCAGGGTCTGGGCTGCTGCAGTGATACTGCAATCTCATTCCATTACGTTAATCCGAATCAGATGTATGTATTCGGTGAGAATAAAGTCAAACAATTTTTATTGTCTAGTGTTTTACATGCAATTCGAAAGTGGATGCGGCTAAACTCAGATTTCGATGGGACCACGTTCTATTTTCTCTACGACAAGAAACAGACCTGCATTTTTGTAGTTTTGTTTTACCTTAACCTGTAGCGTAAGTTTGAAAACATTTTTAACCAATTGGTTTTCGAAGCCCTGTGTAAACAATCAGCCGTTTCAAAGTTTTTTAGTTTATAAAATTGTGTACTACGTTTTAAATTTTGGAACACAATTTCAAAAACACATTTAAAAATGTTTACAAAGGTTGACTGTTCGATTAAAAAAAACATATTTACAAATCTCTAGACGAGAATTTTTCCAGTTTGGCTGAAAAATATTTAAATATAAAAACATGCGAGTGACAATTATTTTGTAGCTGAGTAAATAAAATTTGGTCGGGTAGAAATCTGAACTACGCCGAAACACATTTGCATGGTTGTTACTGTTTTGAAATGCTAATTTTCGTTAAGTTATATTTTCAGAGTATTTAATTTATCATGTGAGGCCATTTGGGATCGCAACGCATTTCCATGATCCCACAGAAGATATCAATGAACCGGATAGTAGCACAACTTCCCTTCATGCAGTCAAATAATTGAAAGCTATCTAATCCATCAAACGAATGCAGCAGAATAATTGTCAAACCATAATTTATTATTTTCCATCCAGTAATAGTGAAATTACATATACTTACATGATAATGTTTAAGTCCTTTTACAATTTTCTAAATGATGATGATAATAATAATACTTACGAATACAATGTATGTTCCAATGAATAAACAAAATGTATGAGCAAATGCATGCCGGCGAATGTATATTCGGTGAATCACAATTATAAGAAACATATCTGTACATTATGATTATCCGTAAATTTACAGGTATTTAACCGTTGTCCGTTACAAGGATTGGAGGTCCAATTATTATTTTCGAACAACGGGGATATAAATATGTATATAGTTATTTAGATGTACTTTTGCCCATGTGATATCTATCCATCCGATAGGCAAATGGGGCTAATTTCATAATCGGGCGGATTATTACTTTTTGATGGGCGAATTATGTTTTCGTTGCGCTGGGGGGCAGGCTCCCCAAATCGGCTGACATTCAACCAGGAGAAAGTGTTGGCAAAAAAATGTTTCAAAACGATGTAGCGGACACGTTCGCGAAAGTTGCGGGTGTTTCTTTTATATAGAATTTCCAAATAACTAAAATGTACGAAGATTTATGCACATCAGGTGTCTGGCTAGAATGGGAAGACAGTACTTAAATGCTAGAATGAGTATAATACGCAAGTTAGTAGCTATTTTGAGCAGAGGGATTATCTGAGGATACAGCAGACCATACATATACATACATACATCGATTCGATTGTAGACATAAGAACATATTGCAAACACTAAGAAATTTGACCACCGGATTATGACTGACCGGTGACTATACATACATGACTCGATGGACATAATGTCACCGCTCGATTATAGTGGAGTCATTAGGTGGCAACAGCCCACAACTCGCTTGGTGGTACGGAGTGTAATACCGACTCTGGTGTAATCACCAGAGCCGGTAGAATCACATTTGTCACCGGATTTCTTTGAGTGTCATGCATACTATAGATTCACATGTATTTTCCCACTATAGTAGTGAAGGCGGATAAATAGCGTTCCACCCGCTCGGATAGTAAATGTGCTTGTATTGCCACAAATAAAACTGCTGTCTTTCAAGACTTTCTGTCACGTAGAGCCATTTAACATGTTCCGTCGTTAGATGCGCAGCATACACAATTTTGTTCGGATGCTTGGCCAAGTAAGCCGCCCACCATGCGAAAGTGCTGTTCGGAATGACAAAATTCTTACATTTCGTAGACATATATAATTCTTCTAAACTCGTAAACTTGCTAGGATCTGAAACTATATGAATATTATAAATTCCTTCAGTCTCGCGTAAAGCTTTTAGAAATACATTTCTAACATAAATTGCGTCATCAGAGAATATAAATAAAGAAATCGGGATATCTTTATTATTTCGGCTTATCAATTGCTCCCGGAGACTAGATATCGCGGTAGTAAAGAATGATAACGGGGTTGTGGTGTTGTACGAGACAAAGTCGCCACGTCGAATATGAATAGCTACTGTTTCCCCTATATTTCCCGCAGTTTTGATAAATTCTGCCCAAGACTTTGCCGCCTCAGTTAGGATACCGTCTTTCAGTGTGAAGAAAAGCCGTAATTCGTCTCGATATTGGGCAAAGTAGGCTTCAGACTGACAGAAATTGGTCACGTGTAGACTGACCAAAGAGTCTCGAAACGAGGTAGAATTATAGGAACCTGAAAGTAGGTCGGAGTCAGTGATGTCCACAATGTTGGGCAGCGGCCACGTCTCATCGATTGTGTTCCAGGGGAATAAGGGGACATTAAATGAGTCAAGTACAAAGGATCTATCTTCAACGGACATATTCCGTGTCTTGTGTTGGGCTCGTTGGTTGCGTTGATCGATGTACAAGGGGACGTTATGTTTTCTAGCGAGTGCGTAATGGCAGGCATATTGGTAGAGCTGGTTTCCAATCCCGCCCTTCGTTCTGAGAAATACCCCTTTCGGGTATAAGACTCTGAGTTTAGTTGATGTTTTTCCTAAACTTGCGGCAAGGATGTAGTAATTCTTGTCAGTGATAGAGTTATCTCCAGTCTTCAGCATGGGATGAGTTCGTCTGAAATTTAAGAAGATGCAGAGTTAACGTACTATTCGGAGATGTAGTTATCTCAAGGAATTAAATAGCTTTATCACGTTTTTACATGATAGGAATCGTTTTAAGCTTCGTCCACACTTCAATATGTACTTCGATTTTTTTATTAGCTTATCGAAATTGTAATACATATCAGTACGATCATTGTAAGTTTCAGCCAATTAGTGAAATCGAATTGGAGCAGCATGTTTATGACCCGAAGGATGGACGAAAGTTTGATTTCTACAAACATTATTAAGTTTTATAACTATTGTCTACGCCCTTGAAATAATTTTGAAATCAAAGAAATCGAAATTGAATCGAAAACGTTAAATCTCCGTAAAAATTGAAATATACATCACCCATTCGCAACAAAAACGCCAAAAAACTTACGTCGATCGCTCAACACGAGGTCTGTCGTTATCCATCATGTTAGATATACTTTTTTGAATATAGACTACATTGAAAATAGACACAAACAAATTGATCATCGTGCCGAAGAAAAGTACAGGATGCACTTTTCGTGTAATCTTCTTCAGGGCCATTGTATGGCCCTGAACTACTTCGCAGTTTATATCTGTTGTCTGTGAGAGTGATATATTCTCCCGTAATTCCCTAAGGTTACATAATAAAGGAAATTTATGTTTTCGTTATTAAAAACTTAACACGCTACAGACTTAGCGAGCAACTTCCCACCCACCGTAGTACATTCTAATATTTTAAATTCTGATTTAAAATTTAAAAGATTTTGGATTTAAAATCCATGCAGAAGTATTCGTCGAGGTAAACTAAATAGGTTAGAAAATTGTGCTTGTGAAAACAAGTCTGTAAATATTTGAGCAACTTTGTTTGAGTATGTCCCACAGAAATGTGTACAAGTGCTAAAGTATCGAGAAATGTTAACAAGGAGTTTTTTGAATTACCTATCAGCATTCTGTTGCATGGAAAATTGTGTAATATGTAAATAATTGCGTCAATAAATCAATTAACCTGTCTCATGTACGATCTGTTGCAAGTAGTTACAAGTCTTAGCATTTCTGACGTAGGAAATTATATTGCTTCAGACTAAATTGAGTTTCTGCTAAATATTCCTCGAACAAATATATTCCAATTCGAAACGTTCCATCTGCAGGAAAGCGTACATACATAATGGAACATCAAAAACTGGTGGGCAATTAATGAATTTAGTCACCATGGTAAGAACTTATATAGGTCACTTGATTTTTAGTTTTACAAAATTGTACATGTACAATTTTGTACTTCAATCATCTACTGTAGTAGATGACAGCAAGGTGAAGCGGCTTCACCTTGGCTTCACTGAAGCCTGGCGTATTAAGAGACTGAGCAGGGAAGCTTCCGTAATTGATAATAACAGATCTTGATGCCTTTTGTATATATGGTAGTATCCCATGAGTGGATTAAAACCCTAAAGTGGTTTGACCCCATGGCCACATTTACGCCCGACACATCCGCTTTAAGGCGACCAAAACACGAAAAAAGCCCTGTTTTCATTTGTTCAAACCCTCGCCAAGAATCCAATTACATTTACATTTTTGTGATCCCAGATACTTGTGTAATCCTATCCGATAGATATTTTTTTATTAAATTTCCGAAATTTTCGGGCATTCCATTACTGATGAATTTGTCGAACATCAACTGCATAGGATCACACAAGTACCTGGTATCATAAATATGTAATTTGATCAAAATCCCAGCAAAATTGAACTTTTAGTGGATTTTTGAAGTTGGTAACTTTTGTGGTTTTCATCCATTTGAGTGGGTGTGGCGGGCGTAAATCTGGCCATGGAGTCAACCCACTTCAGAGGTTTTGTTCACTCATCGAACACTACCGCATATACAAAGGACCAAAAGATCTGTTATTATCAAGTACGAAAGCTCCCCTTCTGAGACATACGCTCAGATATTTTTGTAACCGTCTCATCTATATACTTGTTGCCGCCTTGGACCTAACATGTACAAAAAACAAAATCGAAAACAGTCGACCCTTGGTTGGAACAAATCACGACTTATTTCACTAATAATTAACCGTAAGCAGAGGATGTGTGGTCTAAGATTTGGAATTCTTGCAAGTAAATATAGCAAAAAATGATTTGTAGTACAAAACAAAATTATTGTTAATTTAACACCAAGTCAATTGTCCAATTTGTAGGTGCCTTGCTGGTGTTTCTTACATATATGTATCTTTATTACACAAATATATACCCGCATGAATGGAGGCCAGAAATTAGAGAACTTGATCAAGAAAATAAACTACACGTGCGCTGCGACCCCCTTGATAAATCAAAACAATGCGTCACAATTGTCACTGCATTTTTCTCCGCTGGAAAATCAAAACATTCTCTAGACGAATATAAATCCTGGATGAAGAACTTTTTTGACCAGGTTGAGTCACCCGTCGTGGTATTTACACAGCCATCTATGAGAGAAACCATGGAAAAGATGCGAGTCGGAAAACCAATACATTTCTTGATATACGACGAAATTTGGGACCTTCCGTGGCTAAATGAACCTCATTTTTTGTATAAGGATTACCACGAAATAAATAAGCTAGATCCCGAACGGGCCTATCACTCTCCGGAGCTGTATGCAAATTGGAATTCAAAACCGTGGATGCTAAAAACCGTTACCGAAATAAATCCATTCAACTCTACCTACTTTTATTGGATGGATATTGGCTCTGTAAGAAATCCTAAGACCAAATTGAATAAATTTCTTAATGTTGACCGAGCAATTGAGGTGTTTGGCAGGAATGAGAGGTACTTATATGGTTTAATTAATAGTTATTAACTTTTCGTTTTCAGAATTCATTCATCCTATTTTGTTAATAATTTTAAATTTTAGATCGGAAAATTATCACAAACTCAATGTGTTTAGCGTTGCGAATTTGGATGACTTAAATTTATTCAGAGATGCAAAAACTTTGGAAGAAATGCCGAACACGAGCTTTCTTATTGGCGGATTTTTTGGAGGAACAATATACAGCATTTACTGGTTTAATGACACATTTTACAAATTACACAACGACTGGTTGAGCGACGGAATTTTCGTTGGAAAAGACCAAGTCCTTTATAACTGGATAGCCATTAGGAATCCTCAGCGTTACCGAGTAGTTTGTAGTTGTGAACAAGTGCCATGGACTTGTGACGACATTTGGTTTTACTTTCAAGCATGGTACTCAGGAAAGAGTTCGGCGTGCAGTACTGCAAGTGTCAAAAATATGGTAGAGTTTCTCTTTAGACTAAGATAAATAATTTTGCAGGATAAATTCTTAATTGAAATTAATTATTTATGATAATGATAAAAATAATATGAGACATGATAAAAAGAAGATTAAAAATCGTTAAAGAAAAAATTGTACAACCTCGGCAAACTGATGAAATACAAAAACGTGTAATTCTACCATGGGCAGGAAAACCAACCACCAAAATTGCTCAGTTTTTGCGCAGGAAACTATCATGGGAAATTGGATATTATCCTGGCCAAAAAGTATCAACATTTGTGTGCAACATGAAACAAAAACCAAAACCACTGAATGCAGGAATTTATGAATTTAATTGCGCGAACTGTCCCAAAAAATATATTGGTGAAAGTGGAAGATGCATAGAGAAACGCTTTTCAGAACATCAAAATGACGTAAGAAGATCGAACATCAAGTCACCCATTTTCCTCCACACAGCTGAAGACCAACATGAGATTGACACAATATCTTTGAAAATGATCATGAAGGAGCCAAGAAAATTTCAAAGGAAGTTCAAAGAGGCTCTACTAATCAGAAGCTCAACTAATATTATGAATTCATCTAAAGGAATGAATGTCAATAGTATATGGTGCTCAACACTTGTAAATTTTTTAAAATTTGGTCCCGTAACTTAGTTGCTAAAGGTATTCAAAAACAACGAAAATTGATGTACATGTTTATCAATTAATTTTTCGAATTTGTAACGACCTGATGAAGGATTAAGCATTCCGAAAGCTAGTGTCAAATTTTATAATAAATATGATGTCCTCAGAATCCATGCATTCTTCTTCAAATTAATTATTTATTTGGCAAATTTCGCTAAGTAACGAAAAACCATGTAGATAATAACTTTTATGAAAGACTAATATATGATAGTAAGTTAGTTTAGTAATAAAGTTAAATGTTTTTATTATCACTAATAATAAAAGTATTTAGTATGTACATGCATATAAAAGGTTTTGTGTATTAGGTTTGAAATGCAGTGTGATGACAACTCGGGCACCACTAACTGCCATATGTCACACTTACCAATTGCAAAGGAAATATTTCTAGAAATGGATATATTTATGTATATTAAAAGATAAATAAAATGTGGATCAGCTGGAGATTTTCCATTTACTCGCTATTTTAAGAAATTAGTCTTTAGATTTAGGCAGCCTTTTTGCATATTATATATATCATTTCTACTCCGAATACAAGTATGATACATATTTGTTCATACGTCAAAAGTAAATGTGATCATACATTTAATAGCGTGTCATGCGGTTTAGTAGTAAGTACCATATTAGCATAGTTCAAACATTGCAATAAAATTTTTCTCGAGTCAACCAATAAATGCTCATAATCCTAAATTGTAATTCGCTATACTTACTTAGTTCCTAACGATTCAAAATAGACCAGAAGTGTAATAATTTTACGTCATGCATACATACTTACATCACGTTGCATACAAAAAGGTATGAACTATATTAATCTGGAATCAGGCTTTTCTTCCCACGCAGGATACCTGTCGCGATTACAATTATAAAACCAGGGCAACACAACAAACTTCTCTGTTTCTGACTTTCCCAGACTTTCTAAAGAAATAGCTTCAAACATCTTATTCATGTTTGAGCTAAAATATGTTTGCAATTTTTCAGAATTCATGGTTCTCGTAAACTCGGGAAACTCTTGAAGGAATTCATAGCCACTTTCCGATGCGGCCACTCGTTTAATCACAAGGAACGGGAAATACCCATAGTGCTATTTTAACGACAATAAAATAAGATACCTCCATTGGTTTAACAATTTTTAATTGATTAGTTACTCACCGTCATATGCATCCCCCCTAATACGAAATCATCCGACATTCCTCTGTTTCTTGTCGGAAATCTAGACAATATTTATCCAAGAAAGGAAACATTAATAGAAATAAAACCATATTCTATTCAAATTTTGTAATTATTACTGCAAATTAAATCGTGGTATTGTTTTTAAGCTCATTGCACTCCTCAACGTCCAGAATGACGGATCCCCCAAGGTAAACGGATATCCTTTAACCGGAAAATTTGATTTCATTGTTGAATAAATTGTGCCAACGGGAAACCATATTCCAACGTCTATTGGGTCAGATTTAAGGGCACAATGCTTCAAATAATTCACAGCTTCCCGACTTGCAATTTCATCAGAATCGCCAAATCCTGACAAAAAAAACTTCGTAAGTTTCAGTTTCTAGAAGGTTTAGATATGTATTTTTTTTTAAAAACCTAGCAAATCGTCCGGGCTGAAAAAATTAGTAACATTGTTCCACTCCAGAAATTTTTCCCAACGCAGCTTCTCCTGCAAATTTTCTGACACAAAATTTGCATTAGTGTCGTTCAAGCTTGACTTAACTTCGCCGATTGCAGGAGCATCATCCACGACGAAGTGGACAATTTTAGAGGCGAATTTGGCAAATCTTGATTGATGCTTGACCGCTTCCCAGATTAATGGTTTTTTAAAGAATCGATTATGTGTGTGGGTGGACTCGACGATAAAAAATTTGTCCACCACATCGTTCAACTCGTTCAGGTGAACTTCCAACATATCTACATCGAAACCGAATTGGATAAGCATTCCTACTTTCCTTACGGAAGAATCCAACCCGGTGGTACAATTAATTTCAAGTCTGTGACGAAGTAGCGGTGGTCGACATGTCGAGTTTATTGGCACCAAAGGTTCCATAATAACGTAAGGAGTAAATTCTTGAATCAACTTTTCAACACAAAAATGAATAGTTTCAAGCTCTTTTGTAGCTATAGCCTGTGATAGTATATCCCATGGAAATTTTGTAAACATAGACATAAACTTTGATTCCGAAGTGCTAAAAGAGTTATTTCTTGAAAAAAACATTTTTTCTCTAATAAATTGTGCACGCGGATGAATTATACTTACAAATAGGATAATTGATAAAAGAGTTATTAGTAAAATTATTGCTTGAAATTTTCGCGTAACCATCTTGTATACGTGGGCACAAAGTAATTTGTTAAGACTTTGCCAAGTATTCTATGACTCTTGTTTGGGTAAACTTTGACAGTTCGTTTTTATGCGTTAAACTGTGGTAAATTGTAGATATGACGTGCCATTAAACCTGCATTTTTTAGGCAGACGGTGTAAATCTATAGTTTTGAATGTAATTTTAAGGTCAGTATATGACAAAAACATGTCGTCAGTAGGTAATCGTCACCATCAACCGAGAATTTGAAGTTCTTACTTAGGTACACATCGCGTGGTAATATACTGGAAATCTAGTACATATTTACAGCGAAGTACCCCCATTTCATTTATCACACCTGTAGGATATCTTCAGTAGGGAAACTAAAGAAGAATAAGACCAAGTAGTGAATCTAAAAAAGATTGTGGCATGCATATTTAGCGATGGATTAAATGTGAAGTCTTTTTTATATTTTAACCTTTTGATGCACAGGGAAATGCGCCAAGGGAAAGTCCAGTAAGAAAACCACTTATAAAATAAAAATGCAACAAAATCTAGATTTATGTATGTAAAGCCTCGTCTTAAGCCCCTCACAATTTCTTCTAACTTGAGAATTTAGTTTTAATTATGCGGCTACTTAATGCAAACTCATTTCGTGCGAAATAGGTACTGATTGATTTGGTACATATTTGAAATAACCTGCTCTCAATATTTGTCCTTAGTTGTGAATAAGATCAAACAGATCAAACCAGATTTACATATTTGGATTATACACACTTTCTCAAAACGGAATGGGATTTCAGAAAAAATGTCAATGGACAGATGTTCACCAGTTACACAGTACCCTAAACACCTACCCCGTACCGGTATTACAGATTGTAATATCTGTATATGACGCATCTAAATCACCTTGAGCAGTTTTACAAAACCGTTATACGTAAATGATGTCAGTCAATATGGAGTATTTGTATGTTCTGAGGTACTAACGAATATCATGTGGATAATAGTTACAGATTCAGGTATTAGTTTTTTTGACATTTTTATATAGGTTTGGTTCTAGTTATGTTCCCACAAGTGTAATATAAATCTGTACTTGACACTAAATCCGTATTAGAAGGGAAATAATAATTGACTCACTTGTGTATTAACTTCCAAATACAAACTTCAAACAAAAACTTTGTCATGCAATTCAACAGCTTTTCAAATAAAGGAACTGATATCAATTTAATATAAGGGATGTCTCATTAATAAAGTTAGTAAATTAGGATTTAAATTCATCGCGGAGGCAATCAAAACAAACTCTTTTGTGATATATTTTATTCACAGGTCAAAAATTAGATTTCGAAATTTAAGGACTTTTAGTAAAGTACTTATAAAATGACACAGTGAAAACGAGGCATTTTAATGGGGTGTCCAATACCGAAAATGTCGAGTTTTCGTAGAAAACAAGGCTGCTTTATAATTTTTGTCCAAGAGATGCCAAACCGTAGACTTAACTAGGATGCGGTCCAAAAGTAAAGAAACATTTGAAAAAGTATATTTATTTGTATGAAAGAAAAATTGTCACTGGGTTGGAACGCGGTAGTTTTGTAGTCCATGCGATTGACTATCCAAATCAGAAAACCGGAAGTCGATATCTCAATTAGTTCAAAAATGAGAACAAAAAATTCAGAGGAACTCGCAAAAAAATTTTGCCACTACTACGAAAAAGTGTGCGAGCGCGTTCGGATAATGGTTAATAGCCACTTTGAAAAAGAAAAAATTCATAATGGGGCAATTTGCAGAGTTTTAGATATGTATGAGGGGAGGAGTAATGCTGAATTCCAAAAAATTAAAAAATCGTCCTGCTCGCGTAGCGACCCCCAAAGTGATACGTAGACTTCAGAAGGAAAACAAAAATAACCTTGGGATATCAGATAGTAATTTGGGCTACAAATTGAAAATATCAAAATTAAGTTTACATGACATTAAACCTACGAAGTTGGGGGTCAAATCCTATAGGGCGACACCTGCACCAAAGTACAACCAAGGTCAGCAAAAAAGAGCAAAGCCCAACTCTCGGCAGATTGTTGAAAAACGAGTCAAGCAAAACATGCCCGTGATTCTGGTCATGAATGATGAGACCAAGTGCTCGAATGATCCAGATGAAGTCCCTGGGAGGAAGTACTACTCATGTACTAATAATAAAACGTTTAAAGATTCCTTCAAATACACACCGAAGTCAAAATTCCCCATAAAGCACATAATCGGGCAAGCATTGGACTCATTGGGGGACGTCTCAAAGCCGTTCGTGACCACAGCCACCATGACCTCGGAGAGATATCTGAACGATTGTGTAAAGTAGATCTTGATCCCCTTTATCAATAATCGTCATGTACTTTTCTGACCGGACACAGCAATATGTCATTCTTCAAAAGTTGTTCTGGACTTGTTGCGGTCGAAAAAAATCGATTTTTTGCAAAAAAGGAATATACTCCCTACGTCCCTCGGGCAAGACCAATTGAACGATTTTGGGTTTTATGTAAGAGAGAATATAGTCGTCGAACAAAACCACCCAAAAACTTGGTAAGATTCCGTCACATTTGGACACACACCTCAAAAGTGGTAGCGAGAAAGAGTGGCAAAGCACTTTTTAGGACCGCGAGGCAAATAATTCGCCAGATAGGAAGGATGGGGTTCTATGGACCATATGAAGCAAAAAATTGAACGATAAGGACCTTGTGCTTAACCCTTAAAAGTGTCATTGGAATTAATTAAGTTTTCCGGATTTTACAGGCATTTTTCAAATGTTTCTTTACTTTTGGATCGAACCCTATAATTAAATGGTGTACAGAACCCGAAAAAGTATGTCATTAAAATATTGCTGGATACAAATCTTCCAATGTAAACTTGAGGTGTCCGAAGAATATGGTTTCAAGTAAGCCCTAGACTTCGTTACGTGATTCTTGTGGACCACTAGATATATAGAAATCGATGGTAAATCGCATGAAGTTTGCAGACAATCCATTTATAATGTCCCCATTCTAGGCAACGAAGTGGCAGCATAATCTTGTAAAGCAGTGGTACCGATAGTTCAAGTGCTCCTAGGCGTCTTAATTTCTTTGCGAATTAGGTGCATTGTGATAGGTGATTTTAATGTGCTAACTTTACCAATGGGACAGGCCTTACTTATAAACCTGATTGTGGTATTTTTGTACATAACTGGGCTCCAGAAAGAACGTACCATTGTGTTTTTATGATGATTATTTAATTATTATGCGCCAACTCGTTCTTGTCAATACTAGTTTATCTTGTAAGTTGGAAATGAACTTCTAAATACTAATCTGCTCGACTGAACAATTTCCATTTGTTATAATACACAACTAAAAAGTGTGGTAGATACTTGTTTCGATCAGACCCAAAATATCAGAAAGCCATCAATTAATAAAATGTGAGCTAATAGTCACGTATATATTTTTTCTTTACTTATTTGGTTACTCATGAAGGAACAATGCATAATTTATAATAAAATAAATACATATAATGTGTGCATGTACAGTAGAATTATTTGTGCTAGTCACCGCATTTGCATATTCTGATCTGACGCATTCGCGAGACAGAGTTTATGCAACATGGAAAGCCTACATTGCCGAAAATGGGCATAGTGTTTATGTTTGCAGTATGTAATGTATGTAGTTCATACTACACTTCTATATAACCGGAAGATAATACAGAGGACATAGACTATTGTCAGTCCTCGTACAAATGTGAGTAATCTTGGTTAATCAGAAATTTTTACTACAGAAATTAATGTAAACAGAAACTGATATATTTTGTGTTTAACAATATTCATTGATCGATTACATCGGTATCAGAGAACATTTTAACATTTTAATTATAAAAATATTCACTAGCCTTCTTTGAGCCTCCAGAAAATCATGAATTTTCACGTTTTGGAATCATGTTTTCATATGGTAAGGATAGCCCTATATTTAAATGATTTCCTACGAAATAAAATTATGAGTATTAGCAATTTACTCAAATTTTGTACCAACAACCTATGATTTGTATACAAATCATAGGTTGGTACAAAATTTCGAATGGTAACAGTTTGCTATAGCAATCTGTTACCATTCATTCACAACGAGAATTAAATTTATAACCCCAATGGAAAGTTTGTGCGTATATGGGCATACGCATACACCATATGCATAAATGTATGTACTTGGTATGCAAACACCAGAAATATGCATGGAAAATTATCAATTAATGCTTATTGCAAACATAAATGCATTTTTATCAGCGCAATTCGTTTTATTATTCATATTGAGAATAGCTATGAACAATAAATGAGTTTAACCGTCCATCAAATTTAGTTGAATGGATCCACGATTCACTTGTCCATGATAACCTAAATCGTCCGTTTCACCCGTTGCCCAGACGATATATTGGACTGCGTTCTATATAAAAAATACAAGTAACCGTTAAATATATTGAAATATTATCAAAGTATTTCAAAAATTAAACACCTGGCCACATAAATGCTTACCTCTACTTTGAGATCTTGTTCAACATCTCCCGTATCAACAGCTCGAGAGAACTCAAGAATGGTATGGGTAGCGTTTTCAGAGGCAGAAATAAGCTCTACGTTTTGAATCGTGTCCAAAACTGGGATTCCTGGACCTGTTGAGTAGCGATCCTAGAGGAAAATATGTATAATTAATTTTATGTATGCAGGAGTAGATTTGGCCAATACAGATATCAGCTTACTTCAAACTATGCAATGCCCACTATTAACACACGTTTTATTCACTCACCCCAATGTAGGATTCTCCCGTGGCTTCATTAAATCCCCCGATGACCATGTCCGACCCTGACATCGCACCAGTTGGAGAAATTCCCCATCCAACCCAACCTTTCGATTCAACAGTTACTTTGACGGTAAGAATTCCAGTTAAAGTTACCCTCGTTTCCAGCAAGTATTTTCTGGAAGGAAATTTATTACAAATATTTATTATCTTTATTGTAAAGTTACACGATTATTTAGACGTTTAATTGTAAACTTTAGTGTATAGATGTACCCATCATTAATTGGGACTACAGCTCTGTGGGGGACAATCCCTCCGAGGGCGGAGACTAAAAGAGTAGCGAAAATGAAAAGTTTTGTGGACTCCATTTCAATTCAGGTTAGTATTAAGTATGTAAATGGAAAAAATTGTGGCTTCGATTGATGAAGACTCGGTGAAAGTTATGGCCTTTTTATACCCCTCATCAAACAAAACTGGGTGCAAAACTACTTCAAAAGGGGAATTATTATTCATCCATCAATCAAATTAAAATTCGGGTTAGTGTTTCCCTTAGGTTGTTGATAAATACATACACAGCAGATCAGAGGCATTGGGTGCATGACGCGTTACATTGATGATAACACGCCACAAATATTTAGGAGGAGAACCTCACTAGTTGCCACCCACATATTTCGATGCCCTTTGGCTATGTTGGAGCATTCCATGAGTGAACAACACCCCCAAGTGGTTTGATGCCATAGAAACATTTGCGCCCGCCACATCAACTTAAAGGCGCCAAAAACTCGAAAATCACCATCGTTATACTGTCAGCATACAACCTCGACCATCACGTGCTCGTATCCTTCCCATACTATTAGTATGGTAGGGATACGAACGCGGGAGTCAAATTTTGGTCGAGGTTGCATGCTGATCATATTAAAACGCTCACCAAAAATCCAAATTTGATCGAAATTTGAAAATTTTGCACCAGTATACTCCCAGATAGTTGATTTACACACCGACAATAAAATATTTTTTTTTAATTTTTTGAATATTTTCGAAAATTTCCTGAAATCTTCGAAAAAATTAAAATTTCAACAAATGAGTTTTATATTGGATATAATAATACAATTATCTGGGAGTATAATCAAAATACCATAGAACTTGGATTTTTGGCGAGGGTTTTATTGAGTGAAAACAGGGCTTTTTTCGTGATTTTGACGCTTTTAAGTGGGTGTGGCAGGCGTAAATGTGGCCATGGCATCAAATCACTTGGGGGTTGTTGTTCATTAATGGGATGCTCCAACATATCCAAAGGGCATCGGAATCTGTGGGTGGCAACTAGTGAAGTTCCCCTCCTTAGTTGCATGCTCATTGTGACTGAAACCGGTGTCAAGATTAAATACATATTGTGTAGGTTCTGAAGTGGACTTGCACGTGAATCACTAAATTGCAAGGGAAATATTAAATGGTACATGGATCTGTCTGGTGGTTCGACCATACGAATCATGCCTGCTCAACATGTACATATGTATGTACTTATGTATTATCGAAACAATGAAATGAAATCATGTGCAAATTTGCAAATATTTTATCCATGATTATTTTTAGGTCGGTGTAATATGTCAAGTATGACAAGTGAAAGAAGTGATATTTACAAATAAAAAGTTAGTGTGTAATTAATGGTTATTTAGGTTATGTGTATTGAAATTGATTGTGCGTATCGAATATTTGTAAAACATTGTTTACATATAGGGTTTTTTTCTTCAAAATCAGGTGAATTTCAAACCGTAGAACTCATAATTGAAGGCTAACCATTAAATTTAAATAATTTTTCGGTCCTAAATTATCCGCAATAGGTAGTAAGTTAATGAGTTATTCAGTTACCCATTGAATTATTACAATATTTACTTGCCCATTTCAATATTAATGAGCGTATTGCACAAAACCAACAGATAGTATAGATATTTAAATGACTTATACTTTTGGACCACGTAACTATTGCTATTATTTTGATTATCCCTGCATGCGAACTTTTGTGACAACCAGTTGACTAAAAATTTGTGGAACAAATCTAGAACTGTATATTTATGCACACGCATGCAGTGCACGCATGTAGTATTTTGTTGACAAACCATGGGATCTTTGTTTGCAAATTTATCCATCTAATTTGGCAATTATTTTCCAAGCTAAGCGAGTTGGGATACCGAAATAAGTAAGTCGTTGTGCTGAGTTCGCTTAATATTTCCATTTCAATTGGCTACTTACTTAATTTTTGAAAATACAATAATTTATAAGGTATGGCCGGTGCCGTACAGTTGAAACCCTAATGAATATGCAAATACGTAAAATCGGAATCATAACCAGGCTAGCTGGCCTCTTAAAATACATCATCACACTGCATTCTAAATAAATGCATATTCATTTCGTGAACAAATGACAAATATCTTAAGTTTAAATCTTAGACATCATTTTACAGTATATTTATGTATACAACTTTAAGTGCAAACAACGGTAAACCTGACTTAATTCTGACAAATCTTCATAAAATTCTATTCACACACCATTTGCAAATCTCAGTAAAACGAACTTTATCTACAATCTATTCACCCTAGAACCGAAGGCTGCGTATAACGGAAGCACTACGTTCACATCGCATTTTTCAAATAAAAATTTGTCAAATCCAAATTGTGAAACTATGTAATTTATGTACTTTACACATAAATATTAAGTGTATCTCCGCAGTTTATCACCGTATTCATATTGTTTCGTCAAAGTTTTTAACCAAGATTGATTCAGTACAAATTTTTAATAATGATGCTTACAAATAATTCCTATTTTATATTTTTCTTCTTGCACATCATCACATTTACGACATTATTTCTTGAGACTAATGGTGACAAAAATGTGGAAAATACCATCCCCGTTTTATACTCTACGCTCGGAATCGACCAACAATTTCAGTCAGAACTTCTCTCCGCGGTTTCGTCCTCACTAAATCGTTCGGGATCAAATATTACTCCGAAGTTTATACAAGTGAATAGTTCCTTATCAATTACGCAGGTTGCTAAAAACATCACAGAATCAGTTATGATCTCATTACTCAGTGAATCTCAACTTTTTGAATTTTCTACACTTTATGAAAATTTTCACGGAAAAGTTTCGAATTTGAATCGAAAAATGGTCGTTTTCACGCCACGCCTCATCGACAGGGGTCCCATCCCTCCGAGCATGACCGTCTACTCGCTTCAGATGAACAAACATGCCGCCGTTAATGTGTTGCTGGATAGGATGAAAATCGTTGGAGTTGACAAGCTTTTGCCAGTGATGGACATAACGACGAATCTCAGGAAAGGTGGCTCAGCTTATTTCGTGAGGATGGAAGAATGAAATTAATGGAACCAATTTTAATGGGCGATTCCCAGTCGGACGTGTGTTTGAGAAAAATTCTAAATACAAATTTCTCCCATCCTGAAGAAAAGCTAGGAGTTTTACTGTTGGCGAGAAATGATAGCAATCCTGCGATACGAATCGCAGAAGAAGAAGGGACAAAACTCTCGTGGTTTTCACCTGATTTGATCGAACATGAAGAATATGCTTTTGATTTGGGGAATAAAGAAAGGATGGCAAACCTTCAAATTTACACGAATTTGTTCGTTGGATCGACGGGTTGGGATAATGCAGAGAGGTTACTTGGCGAACTGGGGAAAAATTTCGGTAAATAAATTTTAATGAAAAGAATAAATACGATGAGAGTTTCTATTTTCTCGACAGCGGTCGACGCCGCCGATCGATAGCATTTAACACATTTCCGCAGTCAATAAATGTAATTTCAGACTTCTTCAAAATTGCTTATACACACGACGACACTAAAAAATCAGAGAAATTAGCGCCACCAAATTTGGCGGCGTCGATCTCTGTTTTATTCCCCACACAAAGTAATATTTTTGTCTGACCCTGTACAGGAGCCTCGCCTAGAATAATTAGCTCGATTCTAGCCTACGATGCAACAACTTTAGCAGTAAATCAAATCAATGGAATTTTCAACGCGAAAAAAATTTCTCACGGTCTCTCCGGCCTGATCGAATTTGACGAACGGACCGGCTCCAGAGTTGGAGAAGGAATATTTTTTGGGGTTACCGCCCTTGATAGGAACAAAAGTATAGAAAAAATTGTGACTTTACTCCAGCCATCCAACTGGGTTCTGGAGAACATCATTTCAATTAGTAAATCAAGCGAATCTGTCATCTCTCAGCCCGGGACGAGCACTACATTTACTCGAGCAGAATTAGTAAATCTTGCAAATCGCAGTAGACACGAGATGGGATGTGATAAGCACATTTTACACGTAACGACGTACGATCCGTTTAGCCAAGCCGCCTACGAGCATTCCTTCCTGGAAGATGACTTACCAGAATATATCGTGCTTCTAAACCAGCATGGATTTGGAATCAAGGTCACCTGCCGGCTTTCTGAAAAATTGCATAGGATAACCTCCGTGAAAATTGCTTGTACCCCGAAAAATGGAGATGTCCAGTGTTTTCAGTCGGCAATTAAGTCAAACAGGTCGAAACGTAGTTCGGTGAAAGAATCAGACGTAATTGAATCGTAAGTTTTTCCTAAATACAATTGTGTTTGTGTGCCTCAAATTTGTAAAAATAGCGGGTTACCCACTTGGTCAAAAATACTTATCTCGTCGCAAAATATTAGGAAACTTCTTAAATAAAGCACTGGGTATTCACGTCAATCAAAAATGTCGCTTCATAACACATTTTCATAACTTTGCGGTCTTTGCGAAATATGTGCCGTGAGCTACTTATTAAGTAGCTTCAGCTACTTTATGTGAAGACTTTGTCTGTCTGTCTGTCTGTCTGTCTGTCTGTCTGTCTGTCTGTCCGTCTGTCTGTCAGCAGGATATCAGGAGAACGGATCGAGATAATCGAAATCGGTTTTCGCCATCATACATAGGACCCCAGGGGGAGGATCCTATCAACTTTTGGGGGCAACCGGACCACACCCCCTTTGGCGACAGGGGGTGTGGTCGGGGCAAAATGAGATTTTTAGTGCAATTTAATCTATAGGTGAAATAGAGTAAAATTATGTGTTCCGGAGTTGTGCCACACCCCCTCGGCCCCAGGGGGTGTGGTTGGGGCAAAATGAGATTTTTAGTGCAATTTAATCTATGGGTAAAATTAGGTGAAATTGAGTGAAATTAAATGAAATTAAGTGAAATTAAGTGCTTCCCCGATTGTGCCACACCCCCTCGGCCCCAGCGGGTGTGGTTGGGGCAAAATGAGATTTTTAGTGCAATTTAATCTATAGGTGAAATAGAGTAAAATTATGTGTTCCGGAGTTGTGCAACGACTTTATAACGAGTTGCGCCCCCTAGGCGCCAGGGGTGTGGTTGGGACAAAATGAGATTTTTATAAAAAATTAATCTATAGATGAAATAGAGTGAAATTAAGTGTTCCCGAGTTGTTCCACACCCCCTCGTCGCCAGGGGGTGTGGTCGGGGCAAAATGAGATTTTTACAAAAAATTAATCTATAGGTGAAATAGAGTGAAATTAAGTGTTCCCGAGTTGTGGTGGGACCGTTTGGGGTGAAGTACGTCTGAAGCTACTTCCGTATGCGCGTTTGCGACGGTTTATTTTAAATGAAAATTAACAAAATGAAAATGAGAGGTGAAATGAAATTCACTTGACGACGAGTTTGCGAGAAATATTTTACGACAATAGATTCCTTTTTGTGTCGCTGTCGCATATTTCGTAACAAAGGATTCTGATTGTTTTTCGCATGCAAAGTTGGGAAGATATGTTATCGACATTTACGGCGTTTAACACGTTGACATGAAAACCCACAATGGTAACAGCGGGTATCTACGTGAATAATTTTTAAGCACCGTGAATAATTTATGTAAGTTATTTAATTTCGAATTCAGTGGGTGAGTTATGGGTGTGAAAAGTGAAAGTATGACAGATTTATATATGTATTACTATTTATAAATGTAGACGCCAAGGGGCTGCCGCCAAACCAGATGCTAAACCAGAATTCGACCTTCGTCTAATTCTCAAAGCTGCGAAACCCTTTGTCGGAACGTGTATTGGGGCATCGACAGGTTGCGCGATGTGTGTTCTTGTCCTCGGACGGCTTCCGCTGTCTGCAGTGCCCGCGATTTGTTCGGGACCATGCTTCGTAGGGACATTTGGTGGGTGTGGGGCGCTTCTTGCGAGGGCATCGGCAGAAACGACGGTCATCTGTACGGAACTTTTTAGACAGGGCTACCTCGAGGTGGACATGTTCGTTGCAGACGCTGAATTTGGAAAGGACATGATGAACAATAATCCAACGGCCATGCGTATAAGGAGTTTAATCAATTTCACGTTTTAATAATTTAATAGATATGGTTTTATAGATATAAAATTAATTTGAATCACACGAAATATTTATACCTAACTGGATTATCTAGGTGGTTATCTAACAAGGGATTTTGACGCACTTTTATATCAACTTTGATTTACAAAGTCAAAAGTTATCAACTTTGAGAAAATATGTACATGCGAAAAATTTGCCATGTTTTTAAACAGTGTGGGATTTCTACAAATCTCGCACGTTTCTTGTATAGCACTGATAATGTGACAAAACTGAAATCCAAACTTTTTTGAGAACAACTCTTTACGAATACCCCTTTGGTCATTAATGTTTTAATGTTTTTTAGGGTTATACCATTGTCGCCACTCCGGTTGTGAAACTGATGAAGAAATCTTCCCTTGTGACTAAAGTGGTTGCATATTTTGCCATTCCATGGGCCAAGCATGTCATGTTCTTGTCAGGACGGAATGAGACTGATGATAATTTTGGGTTGTTAGTTCATACGACTGGATTTCCAGTTTGCTTCGGGATGGGGCGTCTTGTGGAAACTTTTGAATTTTACGAGATAAGCTCATTTCTCAATTTCAACTTGGGAACAATTTTAACGGTTTTATTAAGTGCGCCGAGTGTACTTTTAACCTCTCGTTATTATTTATTTAAAGCAAAATGACCTAAAAAATATGTCAAATCGTTATTAGTATTTATGATTTTGTAAATAAAATAAGCCATATTTCGTGATTTTACTCATTAGTTCATGATTGCAACATATTAGTTCACCATGCAAAATATCAGTAATTATAAATTCAACAATTAGAAAATCTGATTAAAATTCATTGTTTGAAAGTTTTGGAGTATGGACGGATGTACGCATACCGTAACACGAAATCATAAACAAATCACGGACTATGTATCAAGATATAAGTAGTCAATAAATTTACACCGTTACAAAATAAATTTCACTTCTTGGTATAAAATAATGATTCCTTATCAATTCAGCATTCTTCTTAATTTAAGCTGATTATGTAATCAATAGTTACTCCATAATTTATACAGATGTATACGTATGTATGGAATATAACAACCTATCGGAGGTCCTGCACTGCTTAACGGCGATCACTTATTGCTTAATTAATGTCACTATTACCTCAGAGAAGGAAGTCATTAAATAAAATTTTATTCGGGAATTCCAGTAATTAAAAATATTAAATCCATGTAGGTATTATTAAACGTGAGTATCAGCCTTCATGGGCTGACCATGAATACGTTGCTTGCAATAAATACCAAAATTAGATTACAATGTATCGTCAAGCTATCACTTTGTTTCATTGAGCGGACTATGATTTACATACGTAATAGCTCATTATACAGATATGTGTGACTATTCCTCTTCTTTTGTTATCATGCTGCATAGAATGAACACTTGGTGCATAAAAATGCAGCATGAATTGTTGATGGTTGAGTCATATATTTATGTACATATGTACATATATACCTATGTATTTATGTACCGATGATAATAATTGGGGATCGTTTGAGGAGTCGATTGTGAGTCAGAACATTGTTAGACCCACCGTGATTATTGTATTTGATGTTTAGTTGTTTAGTCGCAGCTGCTGAAGAGATTGAATATTATTATTGACAACATTGTTAATGCTACCGTAATATTAAAAGAATAATGGATTTGTTTAATTCTAAATATTCAATTTTAGTGCTCAAATAATAGTAAATATGGTGCAAACAATAAGTCAAATAGAGAATTTTAATGAGGAAGTGGAAGGGTCAAAAAAGAAGGAAAAAAGTGGGTGTGCCGGTCTCGGGGTGGGGTACACGCTCATCTCCACTGCAGCATTCTCTCTTGCGTCTACATTATTAAAGAAAAGTGCCGCGAAATGGCACCCTTTCACCGTCGGAGTGGTCACATTTCCAGTCGCGACGATATTTTTTATACCATTTGTAATTTATGGGATGATAACTAACCCAAAGTCACTAAAAGTGGGACTGATTCCCTGGAAGGAGAATAAAACTTCCTTGTTTTTTGTCGGGGTGAGGTTTATTTTTCTGCATTAATATTAAATTTAAGAGGAATTATTGTACTGTATTTTACTGTATTTTACTGTAGCGTTGAAATTATTTTAGTAGAAAATTTAACAAAAATTTGAAGATATTCAGTCATAAAATTCTGGTTTTATTACAATGACAGGTACGGACTTTCTTGAGTAGCGTGATCCCATTCGTGTTAGTTTGGTCGCTGCAATATATTTCTGTTGGGGACATGCGCACAATTTTGGCAGCGTCGGTGATCTCGGTCCATTTCGTGGGGTGGGCGTGGCTGGGAGAAAAGTGTGGCGTGGTTCCAACTTTAGCAGCGATTCTAGCCCTAGTTGGAATCGGAGTTTTAACACGACCACCTATTCTCATTGGGAAAGAAGCCTTCGATCAAAACACATTGGTAATAGTAATAAGAAATACTGTAGCATTAAATTCTCTTACTATGGAATAAATACTTCAAACCTCTGTAAAAAATATTACATCTACGAAACCAAATTTGTTCATGTAAAAAAATAAAATGTTTGCACAAGATGCAAATTTAGAATAATTTAGCATTCTGCATAAAAACGTATTAGTAATTATGTCAAAACTTAGGTGGGTGTCTCGATCGCGGTCTTGGCGATGGCGATGGTCACCCTGATAATTGTGGTGGTTCGATGGCTGCAATATGTCCATCAGGGCGTCCTCAATCTGAGCTTGTATGCATGGGCGACACTGCAAAGTTTGGTGCTGGCACTGATATTCAATACCCTGGAAGAATTCAACACAAAGGGGACAACTTGGGAGGACATTGGGGCCATGGTCGCTATCGGCGTGTTGTGGGCGATAGGAAATTTGTGCTTGGTTCTTGCCCTCCAAATTGAGGAAGCGGGTATCGTAGGGTGAGGTTGTTATATGTATTGTAATTTTGGTTTTATATTTAAATTATAGTTTACTTGATAGTTGTCATTAATGTCTTAGCTTGATTCGGACTTCTGAAGTTGTGTTCACGTTCGGATGGCAGTGGATTTTGCTTGGTGTTCCGCCAGATTGGATTAGGTAATAATTTACGGATGTATGATACTAATATGAAGTGATTGGGTATTTAATTACATATTTTTTGTATTTGAAATTCAGCATGTTAGGTGCCCTGCTTGTCGTAAGTGGAGTGGTGGCAGTTATTGCAAGAAAATTGGTTCAGGCCCTGCCAAAGACGAATGAAGTGCGAAAGTCGTTCAATTTTTTGCTGAAATGATTGGTTATTTATTGGACGAAACGCATAGATGCAGCATAACCTGTACATGCTTACCCGCATATCTACATCTTTGCATGTGCATATGTACAGTTTACATATACAATGCTGCTCAATAATGTTATAAAGCAAATAATAAATATGTTTGTGTATCGAGATCTAAACTTTATTGTGCTGAAGTTCAAAACAGGAGAGCAAAATTTTTGTGATCATTTGGTGCTTGGTGGTATTTTTATAATTAAGAGGACGCCAAATATTGTAGTAACATCCACGAGCTGACCACCAAATTTTTCACGAGGCGCAGCCCGTAATTTCTTCACAAAAATTGATTTTTTATAGAGAGCTTCGTTTACTATGATCATATGCTTTCACCAGCCGGGTTACCTTCACACAGCTTTTGGCGTCAGGTACCAGGTCCCGTTTTTCCATATTCAAATTCCCTAACAAAATGTCCGTACACATGCTTAACTCCAATTGCTTATCCATGTCTCTTTGACTGCGGGGGTTTCCACCCGAGGTCATTGTATTGTCTTGCCAAATCATGCGTGGAAACCGTTTTAGATGAGGTGAGTTTTATTTGGTGGAGAAGTTGATTTTCATCTAGCACTTTTATTATGAATAACGTTACACAATGCACTTAATGGAATATTGTGACCTTTGACCTTACGGTCTTATAGTGAAACCGACACTTTAAGTGTTTAAGTTAGTCAGGAATCTCTGTGACTACTACTCATTGAGTAGTGCGTCATATGATAAGTAAAAGAATGTTATTCATGATTTAATTCTTGCCAAATAACACTATCTTTATTTTAATATGACTTCAATTTTATTGTGCAATTAGGCATGAATATTGAGCGATGGTATGTTTGGTAATGGTATGTTTATTTAGCTGATTATCTTAGTGCCAATTTTGGTGCTTAGTGCCATTTTTGGAATGCTCGGCAACTGTGAACTTGATAGACACATTAATCAATCAATCAAAAAATCAATCAATGTAAATAGGTTACAAGGAATATCAAAATTAGGTTAACCCTTTAAACTGTAACGACGACAATAGTCGTTTTATAAGAAATGGTTTTAGTCGGGAGTACGACAAAAGTCGTCCTGAAAAATCGTGGTCATGGCGCGGAAGGAAGACAATTGTCGTTTCTAGGAGGTCATTGATTTTCACAATTTTCTCTCCGCGAACTAAAATTTGTTGAAATTTTAAGGGACTTCTCCTATGCCAACGCAATGCTAAATTTGAAGATTTTCTTCCCAAAAATTTGGATATTTCCCTATACAACTCAATGTTAAATTTTTGATTTTTCAGTTTTTCGAGTTTTATTAAAAACTCCTGAATTTCTCCTCCCGTGCCATGACCACAACATACATATAGTGTCCCCGATTTAATGCATTTTCTTGTCGTCAATCATACACGTTAAAGGGTTAAAAACTAAAGCAACCGCTTTATTTCATTGCACAGTTATGTGTGTTAGGTTAGGTTAGGACTACGCATGATTAAATTATGTCACCATGCCTCTTGTTTTGTCATTTTACGCACGATACATATTGTAATTATGTGAGTTGCTTAAATACTTGGTACATACATATATAAAAACACTACATATGTAAATCGTAACATACATAGATGATGGGTAATATGTGTGCATGCATATATAAATATCTACATACATAATATGAACATGCACTGATAAAACGTACCGATAATAAATAATTGGAGATCGTTTGAAGAGTTGACTTCGATGAGATTTTTAGACCACCCACCTTGATTGTTGTCTCACTAGTTATTTTATGCCTTTATTTAATATTTAGTTGTTGAGTAATATCTGAAGATACGGAATATAAGAATACCTACACTTAATACCTACATTTTACTAAAGATACGTACATATATTATTTCGATCCATATCATCATAATAAGTGCATGATTCTGCTAATACTAAAACGACACAGAGACAAATACACGACTACAAAATGAACCCAGGTCGACACATCGCCAGTTAGTCTCATAATGAGACACTTTTCTACAAAGAATATGCAAATGCAACTTGCACTGCATACTAAAAAGAGATACAAGAATGGAATTAGATGCGGACCGGTAATAAATATTATTTTTACTTTCATATCACCCGATCCAAACTTACGCATGGTCAATAACTGCACACGATGTGCCACATTTTGAAACTTATGCAACCAATTGTTCTCCCAAACCTGCATAAATCCAAACTCATTCGCAATACTTTGTACCCGCACCATTTCTTTGAAGTATGGCACCTTAAATGCACCCACAAAATATGAAATTTCACCAACATTGATCGAGTAGCACCTCTCAATGGCAGAAGGCCCAGATATATTTTTTAATAAAATATCTGTCATCAAGTTAAATAAAAGAAGTTCAATTTGTTGTTTGGAATGTTCCAAGTCTTCCAAAATTCCAACTATGCTAGAATTTAGGCTGGTCAGGACAATATGTGTGCTTATGTAGTTTATGTACCATAGCCACGGATCTGGATTAGCGTCAACAATGTCCACGACTTTGTTGATTTTCCCAAGCACGCCAAACTTGTCAAAGTTGGATCTTATAAGGTGGCTCTGATTAACTAAATAATTACATCTGACTCTACCAAGACACCAAATTTTATACGAATCATTTACAAACTGACCCACATTTTCATACGTTGGAACAACTTCCGGTACAATTAGCTTGCTCGTAAATAGTGTTTCGTATAAAGTGTTTAACGTAAAGCACATAATTACGAAGGGGACGTTTCTTACATGAAATATTTTAAGAGGTTGTCTCAGTAAAATAGCTGTCACAAATACGATTTGTTTAATTAGAGAAGTAGATTCATGATGATTTAGGAATACAATTGTTACCATGGTTACGCACGACAATGCCAATAGAAACCATACACTTGGTTCGAAAGGACTTATCCAAACGGTCCATTGTTGAGGGAGGCGGTGTTCAATTCTGCAATATATTAAGGTCGGCCTCCATTCCAAAGATCTAGTTAGGTATGCCTCATAAGATTCCGTTCTGAAGTTTAAATGTATGATAGGTGAATTCCGGCGCGAGACACGTGAATCTTGAAATTGGGTTGTAAAATTTAGAGCATTCTGTAAAAACGTTATTCGAGACGATGATATGGGACATGCTTCAATCCCGCCAGAAATCCATTTTTCGCTGAGGAAGGGAAAATGGTAGCAGAATAGATTTGTATGATCTGGTGAGAAATAAATGGATAAATTAATAATACTTATATGTAAATATGTATCGTAAACATGTGTACAATGTACACTGTACTTTGTGAGTTATGTACATATGCAAATTGAAGTATTTTCAGACTAGTCAAAGAGAGCGAGCGACATGATAATTTTTTTCCCGAAAATTGCCATCAAATTTAGAACTTATCACTAGCCTTAACTGCAAATAGTAATATTATTGAAGTATGATTGCTTACGTAAATCTGGATCATTAAACCACATTGGAAGACGGCCAGACAAAAATAGGATTGACTTTTCCAGTCGAGGAAAGTCGTTAAAAAAAGTTACGAAAGAGAATTCGTCCCAAATGTTGACCATTTTTATACCAGTTTCATCTCTTCGTAGAAAATAATATGCTTTCGGTTGAATTGAGTAAATCTCTAACAAAACGGTGCAAGGAGCAGCTTCCAACTCGGGATGCACTCTATAATCCAGGTATCCTCGAATTATGACGAAAACGGTTTCTAGACGCCAAATTTGGTTGGAGAATGTGTCCCAGAACTCTGATTCAAATGTGGCTTGGAACTTGGTTTCGAAGTAAAAAACAATATTGCACCAAGATTGATGTTTCTGATGAAGATTTGACCGTATCCACAAATCAGGTCCATCCGGCCAGTTATTTTCTGGCCACCGAGTGTATACGAACCATGAAACCTTTAGTGATGCAAGGCGACGATGAATTCCCCCAATTTGATTTAACCCTCCAGGATGTGCTCCAATCTGATGGTAATGCATGGTACATGAAAGAGAAGTAATTTCATGATTCCGACGCCCCAGTTCGTACGCAAATTCCCACAAGTATGAAAAACTGCTAGGTAGCAGCATAGAAAAGATAAGATACTTATCCATGATTCTAATTGTAAGATTCCCAGGGGCTAAATATTGGGAACCAAAACGGTAAATTTGCCCGTCAAGAATATAAGACAACTAATTTTGATGAAAGGTGGTGGGTTTAGAACTACATACAACGATATTTCAATGTCACGAAAAATATCCTACTTATGTACATATGCATGGTTACATACACATCTAACATATATTTACTCGTATATCTACATATACACATACATAGATATGTATTTATGTAAATAGAATGTATGTATTTACATGTCAATGAAGTTACATATATCCACACGTACTAAATATGCATGATTTTGAAATGCTTCTAAACACCGGAAATAGGACTAAGTAAATCGGATATAGGTTATCAGGTATTTATACTTATAATGCACACACAGAGAGCTTAACCAATTCTACGGACAAGTAAATAGATACAAAAAAATACAATTAGTTGTAATGGGAAATACGTCCGTATAAATTGCTCATGCAAAATTGATTAGGAGTACATATTGTATAAAATATTGCATCGATATTTTGTCCTATTTGTATAATTGGATGAATGTCAAAAAGTACACCAACCAGTAAAATTTTCGAACCAAAGGAGGAGGCACTCTCCTTACGTGAAATGCCCCGCCTTGATATTTGCCCCAACTTTTGATATGTTGTACATCTCGACGTGCTGAACAAAAAATGTATTGGTCCCTAAGCCCCAAGTGACCTGGTTCGACCGGAAATAGAGGTCAAAGGTCAGTGCACTTTTTCGCTCGAAACCCCACAAACCATATATTTTTGGAAAGCTACGGACTTCGTGAGTCCGAATATACATCATAATAGGGTCTAAGGTAAACCCTTGACCTTTCGAGGTCAAACAATGACCTCACGAGGTCAAGGAATCCTATCAGAAATGTACTTTGCATACTTCTCTTGGGGCAAGGTGAGATTCCTGGGGAGAAGAAACCAAAGTACATTTCTGATAGGATTGCTTGACCTTGTGAGGTCATTGTTTGACCTCGAAAGGTCAAGGGTTGACCTTAGACCCTATTATGATGTATATTCGGACTCACGAAGTCCGTAGCTTTCCAAAAATATACGGTTTGTGGGGTTTCGAGCGAAAAAGTGCACTGACCTTTGACCTCTATTTCCGGTCGAACTTGGGGCTTAGGGACCAATACATTTTTTGTTCAGCACGTCGAGATGTACAACATATCAAAAGTTGGGGCAAATATCACGGCGGGGCATTTCACGTAAGGAGAGTGCCTCCTCCTTTTGAGACACGCATCAGAGATATAGATACATTCGATTTTTTTCGGTTTTGTATCTCATTATGAGATTCTCATACATATTTTGAGGTTCAATTCTGGGTATAGCTCGATACGGGAATTACGGGATTCATTAGTCCAAAGGATGTGACGCCTAGTTCTTGACCTTGTGTTTTTTTCACCAAAACGGCCACTTTTCTGAAGCATTTCTCCAAATTTTAGACGATCATTAATGCTCATTTGGGACAGTAATGTTTCTTGTGTTAGTTTATGAGCAGTGTGACTCAAATTCGTCGATTTTGTAAACTTCTGCTTTGTAGTAAGGTAAATTTACTTGTTCATAATTTTGAAGTGAATATTGAGTGGGGGTGGAATTATAAATGCCGGAATTTTTATACATTTTTAGGTAATTGCTGTGCAACAAGTTTTTATCTGATCTCTACGATGGTCACGATCGACCTTTCGTATTGGACTACCCATGGTAAAATTTTCAAAATTAAACATTCACAGGTTGAGGAATTGCAGCTGAATGTCACTCCGCGCTGACAGGAGAAACTTTTTCCCAACCCTTTATATCATATCACAATACGTAGTCGAATATCCAACTACTTAATTCAGCACGAACGATTTGTCCGTCGGCATCAACTCCTCCGTCATCTGACCACTTACAGAAACGTATGATAGTGCATTCGAAAGCTTAGTCCAAGGCGGTAGGAGCCGTCATAGCTTGAATAGTGTAGGTCACGCCATTCAAGGTCAACAGTCACAGGTCACCAAAATTTCACCTGATAACCCCCAACAAGTGGGGTATTATTCGAAAGGTCTCACAAATATCTACCTTCCAGAATATATAACACTTGGGGTCTGTGGCCTCACCAGTAGACCCTGAGAATTATATAATGTGTGGTACATATGACGGATTTATGGCTTTGGCACACCCCGTACTGGGGCCCGTCCTTGGACGGGCTTTTACTCCAGTGGCTAATAATTCAATGGGTAACTAAATAGCTCATTTACTACTACAGACAATTTAGGACCGAAAAATTACTTTTAGATTGCATACTTATCCTTCAACTACGTTTAAGCTCTACGGTTCGAAATTCAGTAGATCTTGAAGAACAAAATACACACATGTTACAAATACTATTTTATACTACAAATAATATTACATATCTATTTAATATGCACAATCAAATGTAATACCCCACTTCATACAAACATAACCTAAATAATCATCAATTTTCCCACTAACTTGTTATTTGTACCATTCTTTGACCTGTCATACTTGACATATTAAACCGACCTAAAAATAAACCTGGATAAAATAGTTGCAAACTTTTGCACACGACTTTATTGTTTCGATAATGCATATTTAAGTGCATATGTGCATGTTAACCAGGCATGATTCGTATGGTCGGACCAGCAGACAGATCCATGTACCATTTAATATTTCCCTTGCAATCCAGTGATTCACGTGCAAGTCCACTTCAGAACCTACACAACATTTAATCTTGACACCGGTTTCAGTTACACTGAACATGCAACTAAATATTCGTGGTATTGCCATCAGGGGTACGTGGCGTACACCCAATGCCTCTGGGCTGGGCTGTTACGTGTATTTATCAACAACCATAGGTACACACTAACCCGAATTTTAATTTGATTGATTGATTAATAATTCCTTTTCTGAAGTAGTTTTGCACCCAGTTTTGCTTGACGAGGGGTATAAAAAGACACAACTTTCACCGACTTTTCATCAGTCGCAGCCACAATTTTTCCTATTTACTTCATACCAACTTTAATTGAAATGGAGTCCGCAAAACTTTTCATTTTCGCCATTCTTGTAGTCTCCGCCCTCGGAGGGATTGTCCCCCACAGAGCTGTAGTCCCAATTAATGATGGGTACATAGATATACTAAAGTTTACAATGAAAAGTTTACATAAACTTATAACGTTTTAATGAATTTCCTTCCAGAAAGTACTTGTTGGAAACGAGGGTAACTTTGACTGGAATTCTTACCGTCAAAGTAACTGCTGAATCGACAGGTTGGCTTGGGTGGGGGATTTCTCCAACCGGTGAGATGGCTGGGTCGGACATGATCATCGGGGGATTTAATGCGGATACGGGCGAAGCCTATATTGGGGTGAGTGAATAAAAACCTTGTTAATACTATAGTAGGCATTGCATATTCTTAACCTCTTTCGGACTACTAATTTTTAAATACAATTTCCCTTCGGTACGATTTTTAAAAAAATACCTGATAGCAACCAATTAAAATTTCTTATCACTTTGCAAAACTCGAGTTTTTGACCAAAAACACGAAAACTCCACTTTTTAACATTGGTCGGTATAGGGAAAATTCCAAAATTTTGGGTGAAAAATATCGAAAAAAAATCCACTTTTCACCATCGAGTTTTCCAGAAAATATCGAAGAAATATTCTTTTTTAAAAGAAATTTTGGTGTCAAGGAAATTTCTGCAGTACACACATGACTTACGACCTAAGTCCAAAGTATTTCTCAAATCTACTCTTACGGATATGAAATTGGCTATGCACATTTTCTTCTAGGATCGCTTCTCATCAGGTCACGGACTTCCAGCTTTGGACACGATTCAAAACGTAGAGCTTATTTCTGCCTCTGAAAATGCTACCCACACCGTTCTTGAGTTCTCTCGAGCTGTTGATACGGGAGATGTTGAGCAAGATCTGAAAGTAGAGGTAAGCATTTATGTGGCCAGGTGTTTATTTTTGAATACTTAGAGTACATTTCAATATTTAACGGTTACTTGTACTTTTTATACAGAACGCAGTCCAATACATCGTCTGGGCAGCCGGAGAAACTGACGACTTGGCCTATCATGGACAAGTGAATCGTGGTGCAATTGAACTAAATTTGATGGACGGTTAAAAACATATATTGTTGACGGCTATTCTAAATGTGAATAATAAAACGACTTAAGCTAATCAAAACATGCACTTGTGTATGTGTATATATTAATTAAGTTGATAATGTTTCAGGCATGTATGTTTCCTGTCTTTGCACTCCATGCTACATCGTCCTAGTACATATATTTTCATAAGGGTATGCCCCTTCAATGCCCTTCATACTCAAATATTCACAAAGTTTTGGGAGGTTACCACAAATCATAAATAAATGGCATAACCAAGTTATATAAAAGCACCGAAATTTTTGAACAACATTTTAAATAATTTTACCCCGGTTTGCACTATAGAAATATATTTGCCATGAAATATTCCCTTCCCGGAGTTTCTGGCACGTTTTTAAGGACATGGGGTTCGTCGTCAGTGACCATTTTCAGCCCGAGTCAGGGCTTATGGAACCATCATGTCCGTCCGTCCGTCCGTCTGTCCGGCACGATAGAGCCAAAACGGCCGAACCGATTGACTTGAAATTTTTACCATATGCATATTGGACAAAGTTAGGAAACGAGTTCGAAGATGGGCGAAATCGGTCAAGTGGTTGACCAGTGGGGGTCATCGGAGTGGGTGGGGTATTATGCACCAAAATTTCAAAATTGTCGTAGAAGGCTGAAATTGGGCACAGAGGTTGCTAATGGCTCCTACTAGATAAAAATGACTTCAAGTTGGAAAAATTTTCATCTCGAGTGACCCTATGGGGTGACCCATACCGATTTTAAAAAATCGTCATAACAAGCTGACATTTGGTAGGGAGCATAGCTCGCAATGGACCATGGTCCACTGGACCAAAATGGTCCATCATGGACCATGGACCACAAAAAATTGGTCCATCGATGGACCATGGACCATTTTTTAGGTGGTCCATCGATGGACCATGGACCATGGACCAATTTTCAAGTGGTCCATCGATGGACCATGGACCATGGACCATTTTTCAAGTGGTCCATCGATGGACCATGGACCAATTTTCAAGTGGTCCATCGATGGACCATGGACCATGGACCATTTTTTCAAGTGGTCCATCGATGGACCATGGACCATGGACCATTTTTTCAAGTGGTCCATCGATGGACCATGGACCATGGACCATTTTTCAAGTGGTCCATCGATGGACCATGGACCATGGACCATTTTTCAGATGGTCCATCGATGGACCATGGACCATGGACCATTTGTGATGGACCATGGACCATGGACCAATTTATTGGGAGCTATGGTAGGGAGGTTGCTAATGGGTCTTAATAGAAGAATATGACATGAAATTGGTAAAATTCTTATCTGGAGCGACCTATGGGATGCCCCATACCGATTTTTAGAAATTACTTTAAAAACATTAAATCCGGCACGGTCATACCTAGTGGCTTCCCATGAAAGGATATGAAGCTAAAAGTGAGCAAATTTTAACCAGAGTGACCCTGGAGGGTGACCCATACAACTTTTATAGTTGTTATTTCCATCTGAAATTTGGTACGAAGGCTAAAAACCATTTCTTGGTAGCACATATAGCTTTAGAAGTTCAAAATGGAAATATTACGTCGGTCAATTCGGAGAAAAATTTAGAAACAGGTAGAACTCAAGGAGTCAGGGACTCTGTCCCTGACTCGGGCTATATGGAGTCTGCACTGTAGGTTTTTCTTATAAAATTTTGTTGTAAAGCTTGGGAGGTCTTGCGTTTACCATTTTTTGACCTCTTGGCCGCATCTGGCATGGACGTGGAGCAACATTTTACAAAAATAAATTCAATCTTTTTTTTTACTTTCAAGTGATCAATATGATGGTTTTTTTCTTATGGTACGTATTTGAGGTTGACATTTTCGGATTCTCCATACTATTTTATGTAAGTCTAAACAAATGTATATATGGACAATTCATACATCGGATCCATATTCATGGATCCGAGAAAACTAGAACAGAATATTATGTTGATATTCATAATTATTATTCCCGTATTTGATTCCCCTGTATGCATGTATGTGAGACATAATGTTAGAAATATTGTAAAAACTGACTGCATATCATTCATACATATGTACATACCAGCCATGCATTTAATTACATGAATTTAACAAACAATGCATTGGCATTTGAGTAATGATCAACTTTGTTGGTACAGCACATGTATGTATGTATACTGTAGCTTACTTGTCCTCATTAACTTTTAAGTTTCGATTTAGTGTGATAACTTGTGTTGGGTTCAAATACGTAAATAATTAGGACTAAAACAAAGATTTACTTAAAATTTTTAAGAATTGCATGGAAATTTGAAAATATTTAATTAAAACATCTCATCTATTAAGAATGAGATTTAATCCATGCATGGCAATCATCACAATTGTGTGAAATGGTGTTTTAACTTGTTAATGATGGGGTCGAAGCGGGTAGCGACGAATTTTTCATTAAAAATCAAAAGAATTGCATGTTTTCCTAATGATTACCCGCCCCCCAAATTATTACAAGGTTAGTTATGCTTTGTGTGATAATTCAATAAATACTGATACGCTGATGGAATAGGATAAACAATTATATGCAAATGAATGCGTAAGTTCTGCAGATGTGTCGGATGGGACACGAAGTAGAGATTGCGTATGAAAAAGTTTTTGGGACATGTAGATTCACATAACTATTCGGACACAAGAAATCAACACTGGTTCACACATTTTCAGAACAGGCCTAATGAGGTTTCAAGACAGAAGAACATTATGGTCGTTTTTTAGCAGTAAGATTACCAAATCAATGTAATTTGGACCGAGTCACGAGGACGCCTTTCCAGCATGATTTGCATTTCCTATTCATGATAATGTCATGTTCTGAATTTCTTAAAATCACGATATTACTATTTTCATGGAAAGCCCCATTATGCATTTAAAGAAAGAATCACGATAATTGTGTTGTATTCAGACCGAAATACATGTAATTATCATGAATTCAATACATCTTTGAGATTGGATGACAAATGATGGGACTTTCCATGCAATAAAGCGAGATTCATGACAATTTTGTTATATTTCGGTCTCAGTGCCAATAAAACATTGGATCACAAAACCGGTGGTCATTATGAACATGGATCTCAAGTCAAACTTTTATCTGATTCTACTTAAACTCTTCTTTGTGGAATCTGCAATAAATGGCTCAGTTTCGGATAATCCAAACGACGTCCATTTCTACCTGCATCCTTATCCAGAGTAGGTACATAGCATTCATTTCAATACCACTAAACCATTTTTCTAGGTCGAAATTAATCTGTTGCAGGAACCCTGAACAAACAATTGAACTCCTCCCATGGGACAAAAAAACCTTGAAAAGGTTTGAGTTTAGAAGCAGGAACAAAACGTTATTTTTAATTCATGGCTTCATCTCTAATTCCCAAACACATATGCCAGTCACACTTAGGAATGGTGAGACTTTCAATCTCATAATTTTATTTGTGGTGGTGAATACTAGTAAAATTTTTACATACACTTAACATGCCGCACAGAATATCTTTGCTCTGGACTAAACTACAACGTAATCACCGTAGATTGGGGGCTCCTATCGCTTCCAGCAGAATCTCCGCTAACAATACCCGTCATTTTAAAATCCTTCCCTGTCGTAGTTCAAAACATTCCAAGAGTTTCCAAACGCATCGCTAAGTTCATTGAGTTTTTAGTTGATCAAGATTTTTCCACCCTTCAGCAAATCCATCTTGTGGGGCATAGTCTCGGTTGCCATGTAGCAGGTCAGGTTGGTCACAGAATTCAAATAATTCGGCCAGGGCAGAAGTTGGGGCGCATTTCAGGATTGGATCCTTCCGGTCCAAGTTTTCAGCATCTTCCGCTTGACCTAATTTTGGATGAGAGTGATGCTTCCTTTGTGGATGTTTATCACACCAACACAGGAATACTTGGATACCTCGGAATAATGGGACATGTAGATTTTTACCGTGGGTATACAAAAAATTAACAATGATAAAGAACTCAATGCATTTGAGATCTCTTTTTAGCTAATGGTGGTCGACTACAGCCAGGCTGTTTTGGGGAATCCAGTAAGCATACCTGTTTAAAAGTTTAGTTTTCATTCACAATTCACTCATCACTATTTCTGACTCAAGATTTCATTCACATTCAGTCAGTTTCTTTCAAATTCATTTCGTTTCACTTCATCAGACTTCATTTCTTACTTCGTCCCATGTATTAAGCATAGGGTGAAAAATGAAATGAGTGAAGAATCCTTTCATTCACAGTCATTCATCTGAAATGACGGAATCCTTCACTCATTTTCATTCAAATCACAGGAAATTCATTTTCATTCACTATTATTCTCTATCATAATTAGTAGCATGAATGAAAGTGAACAGGCATGCCAGTAAGTATTTAAAAATAATTTACTTGAATCTATTAAAGTAGAAATTATTCAAAATTAAACAGTTTGCAGCCACAACATTGCTGTGGAAGTGTTTGCCGTCACAATAAACCAAGTTGTAAATGCCTGCAAGTGTAAGCACTTTAAGGATTGGGGGCTAAGGATTTATTGCCCTTGCGATGATGAAAATCTCGACATACGGGCAGGTGAATTAATTCCGACTAATGGGTATGATGATTGTAATCACTTTTGCTGGAATAGTTTGCCAGTTTGTATTTATGCAACTTTTAATTTTCAGAACTGAAGGACAATATTTCTTTACAACCTCGCCCAGCATCCGGCTTTGCGTACCCTTTGAATTCAATTGTTAATTGGAAGATTATGAAGGATATTAAAACACATTTGCGTGTATTACATATTCTCGGTGAATTTTATTAATTACGCAAAACAGTGTAGCTGCATAACAAAGTTACGTAAAAGTCATAATAATAAGATTAACCTAAACTTTGTGTTTTTGTTAAATTCATGTAATTAAATACATGGCTGGTATGTAATAATCCAATACAATCCATATCCATTGGATTGGATCTCAAATGGATTGGATAATTTGGATATCCATTTCACCTCTAACACTTTTATCCACGAATTATTAAATATTTATTTCATTTTAATCTTCACCTACTAATGACCCATAATGCGACATTAGTTATATTTAGAGATTTTCAGGGGTAATTTTTTGGCTTGAAAAATGGGGCAAACTGAATTTTCTAGTCGTTTACATGAATTGAATACGATTATCATGAAAATTTGATTTTGACAAAACTTTAACTTCCAAATAAAGAAAATATTTATATATTAAAAACCCCAAAACATGTATTAAAATATTTATATTTAGAAAAATGCTCAAATATGTATGAAAATAAGTATAGGTACGATAAGTTATCGTCGATAACCCTAAAATATGGAAAATATGGAAAACTATGTTTGAATTTTTGAGATCACGCTTCGATAGGATGTCAGTGTACGAAGTTTTAAGACGATCTGATTTGATATGAAAAAGTTAGAAATACATGCATATCCGCCCTCTGCTATGTTACATACGCACCTCAAATATGTATGAGGGAATCAAAATTAACTTACAATGCACATGTCAGACATGTTTCTCACGGATCTTCTTGAAACCGGCACCGGCACTAAAAATTCAAGTAACTAACAAACAAAAGTTGGTGTGGCACTTGAGCACTTCTGAATTCACGGCGCTACGAAGGTTTTAAGTTGGCAAAAACGCGCATTTTCACCATACGAAACTATACAGATTTCACCACTGCGATTTTTTCCTACACTTCCCTTCACTAGGTCATCGGTTTTCGCCTTCCAAGCAAAACTGAATTTATTAATTTCTCAACCAACTTCTAATCCGATTTTTTATCTTTGGCTTTTAAAAAGTTTTTTAACACTTTTTCATATTCAAAATATCCACCCATAAATTTAATTAACTATTTATCAGTGGAACTTTTAAAAAAATGGTTTATTTGATCCGATTTTTTATTTCTTTCACATTTCGTGCTTTTATTAGTACTTAAATTTCATACGTAGCTTTCCAGGGCGCATAAACTTTTTGTTGTCCGTAGTTTCTCTTAAGGGGGTGATGCAGGGATGAGCATTTTTTCAAAAAAAAATTTTAAAAAATTAAAAGTTCGGGAATTGCATGCAATTTTCCCATGAATTTGGTTGTCAACCACATATTAGAAATGAAATAAATAAATCTTATCTTGGTCTTCATCTCTGAAGATGAGGAATAAAGTTGGACGATTGACAAGATCCGTCAACTGGATGACCAGTGGGGGCCATATGGGTCGTGTGAAGCCCGTGGTGCAGAATATTATCATTTGTAAAATTTGGTTGACAACCAAATTCATGGGAAAATTGCATGCAATTCCCGAACTTTTAATTTTTTAATTTTTTTGAAAAAATGCTCATCCCTGCATCACCCCTTTAAGAGAAACCACGGACAACAAAAAGTTAATGCGCCCTGGTAGCTTTCAATTAAGTATAAGCTCTACGGTTCCAAATTCACTAGATTTTGAAGAGCGAAATACACTCATTTTACAAGTATTTACAACTATATACCTACATGCACCGTCAATTTACCTACTAACTTGTTATTTGTATCACTTCTTCCACTTGTCATAATTGACATACATATTATCCCGACCTAAAAATAAACCTGGATAAAATAGTTGCGAATTTGCACATGACTTCATTGTTTCGACAATACATAAGTACATACATATGTACATGTTGAGCAGGCATGATTCGTATTCTCGGACCACCAGACAGATCCATGTACCATTTAATATTTCCCTTGCAATTTAGTGGTTCACGTGAAAGTCCACTTCAGACCCTACACAATATTGAATGTTGACAAGGATTCCAGCCACAAATAAATATTTGTGGCGTGTTATAAATGGTACGTGCCATGCACCCCATGCCTATAAGTTCTGCTATGTTTATATTTATCAACAACCAAAGGGAAACACTAACCCGAATTTTAATTTGATTGATGGATGAATACTAATTCCCCTTTTGAAGTAGTTTTGCACCCAGTTTTGTTTGACGAGGGGTATAAAAAGGCCATAACTTTCACCGATTCTTCATCAGTCGCCGCCACACTTTTTCCCATTTACTTCATACCAACTTTAATTGAAATGGAGTCCACAAAACTTTTCGTTTTCGCCACTCTTTTAGTCTCCGCCCTCGGAGGGATTGTCCCCCGCAGAGCTGTTGTCCCAATTAACGACGGGTACACCAAAGTTTACAATTGAACGTTTAAATAACCTTGTAGTCATTAATTAAATTTCTTTCCAGAAAGTACTTGTTGGAAACGAGGGTAACTTTGACTGGAATTCTTACCGTCAAAGTAACTGTTGAATCGAAAGGGTGGGTTGGATGGGGAATTTCTCCAACTGGTGAGATGGCTGGGTCGGACATGGTCATCGGGGGATTTAATGCGGACACGGGCGAAGCCTATATCGGGGTGAGTAAATAAAAAGTTTGTTAATAGTAGGCATTGCACAGTCTTAAGATTTGGTCCAAGTAAGCCGAAATATATCATTCATTTTGAGTACATGCACGATTTCATGGTAGACTTAGAAAACACTAAATATTTCTTAAATCTACTCTTACGGATATGAAATTGGCTATGCACATTTTCTTCCAGGATCGCTTCGCATCAGGTCACGGCGTTCCAGCTTTGGACACGATTCAAAACGTAGAGCTTATTTCTGCCTCTGAAAATGCTACCCACACCATTCTTGAGTTCTCTCGAGCTGTTGATACGGGGGATGTTGACCAAGATCTTAGAGTAGAGGTGAGTATGTGAATATCACCAGGTGTTTAACTTTCGAATACTTTGAGTACATGTACATATTTGACTATAAATAATTTTTTATACAGAACGCAATTCAACATATCGTCTGGGCAGCGGGTGAAACTGACGATTTGGCCTATCATGGGCAAGTGGATCGTGGCCACATTCATATAAATTTGATGGACGGCTGAAAACAATTATTGTTCATGGCTATTCTAAATGCGAATAATAAAACGAATTACGCTAATCAAAATATGATTTGTGTATGGATATATTTTAGTTAAATTAGCATTGCTACGCAGTAGCATAGAAAATATAACAAACTTCTGGATTGGATAAAATTTGAAAATGTAAGTTAAATGGAACTAAAATATTAAAATGGACAGTCGAATGTGGGAGATAACTTATTTTGACGCTATTTAAGAAGATGTTTGAAGACTGTTTAAATGCGACGATATTTAAATGTCATGAAAAGTGTCCTGCTTATGCATGCATGCATGGGTTAATATATGTATCTACTTCTCACTAAATATGCATCTATCCCGGAAATAGGACTCCTCATAAGTAAATCGGATATACATATGTAGGTTATCAAGTATTTATACGCAATCAAAAAATCTAACTAGTGGCGCGGACAGGTATGCAAAATACAATTTGTACTCGGTAGGATATATTTATGTAATTATAAATTTATCATGAAGAACTGATTACAAATCACTGATATGGAAAGTATGTACATATTTACGTGTATTCAGTTTTTATTCGGTTGCTTGTTTACGTGAATAAACCATTTTTATTGTACATAAGTAAGTACATACCTCCATTTAACTATGCCCTAGATAATCTAATTTACTAACTTAATAGTTTAAAGTCCAATTTTGAACGAGGTAAGTATTAAAGTTCACATCACCATCATAATGAATCCGTCTACGAATTCTAACACGCACTAAGAAAAATATATAAGCATAAAACGAACCCAGGTCGACGTATTGTTAGATCGCCTAACAATTAGCCACTTTTCTACAGCAAATATGCAAATGCAACTTGCAATGCACACTAAAAAGGCATAAAACAATGTAATTAGATGCGATCCAACAATAAATTCCAACTCTGCCGGCATAATAGATCCAAACCTACGCATGGTGAGTAACTGTACGCGATGTGCCGCATTTTGAAACCTATGCAACCAATTGTTCTCCCAAACTTGCATAAATCCAAACTCATTCGCAATACTTTGTACCCGCACCATTTCTTTGAAGTATGGCACCTTAAATGCACCCACAAAATATGAAATTTCACCAACATTGATCGAGTAGCATCTCTCAATGGCAGAAGGCCCAGATATATTTTTTAATAAAATATCTGTCATCAAGTTAAATAAAAGAAGTTCAATTTGTTGCTTAGAATGTTCCAAGTCCTCCAAAATTCCAACTATGCTAGAATTTAGGCTGGTCAGGACAATATGTGTGCTTATGTAGTTTATGTACCATAGCCACGGATCTGGATTAGCGTCAACAATGTCCACGACCTTGTTGATTTTCCCAAGCACGCCAAACTTGTCAAAGTTGGATCGTATAAGGTGGCTCTGATTAACTAAATAATTACATCTGACTCTACCAAGACACCAAATTTTATACGAATCATTTACAAACTGCCCGACATTTTCGTACGTAGGAATAACCTCGGGTACAATGAGCTTGCTTGTGAATAGCGTTTCGTACATGGTGGTTACTATAAAATACATAATTACAAAGGGAACATTTTTTACATGAAGTATTTTATGGGTTTGTAGAAATAAAGTAGATGTTACAAAAAGGACTTGATTCAGTAGAGCAGCAGATCCATTGTCATTTAGGAATACAATTGTTACCATGGTTACGCACGACAATGCCAATAGAAACCATACACTTGGTTCGAAAGGACTTATCCAAACGGTCCATTGTTGAGGGAGGCGGTGTTCAATTCTGCAATATATTAAGGTCGGCCTCCATTCCAAAGATCTAGTTTGGTATGCCTCATAAGATTCCATTCTGAAGTTTAAATGTATTATAGGTGAATTCCGACGCGAGACACGTGAATCTTGAAATTGGGTCGTAAAATTTAGAGCACTCTGTAGGAACGTTATTCGAGACGATGTTATGGGACAAGCTATCTTCCCAGATGGATCTGGTGAGAAATAAATAGATACGTATATACAGAGGTATTTACACAATTATATGTAAATATGTTTGTGTGAGCTACATATGCAAATTTAAGTATTTTCAGACAAGTTAAAGTTAGCGAGCGACATGATAACTTTTTATCGAAAATGACCATCAAATTTAAAACTGATCATTAACCGTAACTGTAAATAGTATAGGGGTAGTAAAGGTTAACGATTATGTGGATTATAATCCATTATTTTTAAAATAATCCTCAAAACCATCGTCAAAATAATCGTCACAATCATTAATCATGGAATAGATTATAATCGGGTTTAATAGTTAGCCTTGACTACCCCTTATTATTAATGAAGTATGAGCACTTACGTACCTATGTCTGGATCATTAAACCAAATTGGAAGACGGCCAGACAAAAATTGGGTTAACATTCCCAGTCGAGGAAAATCGCTAAGAAAGGTTATTACAGAATAATCTTCCCAAATTTTGACCATTTTTGCACCAGTTTCATCTCTTCTGAGAAAATAATACGCTTTTGGTTGAATTGAGTAAATCTCTAATAAAACGGTGCAAGGAGCAGCCTCCAACTCGGGATGCACTCTATAATCCAAGTATCCTCGAATTATGATAAAAACAGTTTCCAGACGCCAAATTTGGTTGGAGAACGTATCCCAGAACTCTGATTCAAGTGTGGCTTGGAACTGGGTTTCGAAGTAAAAAATAATATTGCACCAAGATTGATGTTTCTGATGGAGATTTGACCTTTTCCACAAATCAGGTCCATCCGGCCAGTTATTTTCTGGCCACCGAGTGTATACGAACCATGAAACATTTAGCCATGCCAGGCGACGATGAATTCCCCCAATTTGATTTAACCCTCCAGGATGTGCTCCAATCTGATGGGAATGCATGGTGCACGACAGTGAAGTAATTTGATCACTCCGTCGCCCTAGTTCGTACGCCAATTCCCTCAAATATGGAACACTGTTAGGTAGCAGCATAGCAAAGATCAGAAACTTCTGCATCGCTCAAATTGTAATTGTTTGTCTGCCAATTACTATAAGACACGCAATTTTGATGAAAGATCGTCTGGATAGAACTTCATACGCCGGTATTTCGGTGTCATGAAAAGTACCCTTTCCCATCCAAGGTTACATACAAATACTTCTAACATACATGAGTATGTATATGTGTATACATACATACATAGATATGTGTACATGCACACATAAATATGTACATACCATATATCTAGATACATGTCATTAAAGTTGGACATGCACGCATCATACACGTCACACACTACATAAATATGCATGATTCTGGAATTCGCTTAAATACCAGAATTAGAGATCCTCATCAGCAAATTGGATATTAAGTTTTTCATCAAGTATTTATGTTTGCAATACATATTCGAAGGATATAACTAATGATACAGAAAACAAAAAATACAATGATGTAGTAATCAATAGGATATATGTATATATGTAATTATAAATTCCTGATTATACGTTTTGCGGCATATGCCATATGGTATGCATATGTGCTTATGCTGTGCATACATATTTAATAAGGGCTTATTTATTCGTTTAGTCTGTTCCAGGAATATTTGTTTAATTTTTAATTTATTTGTATATTTTTAATTTTTGTACGAAAATTTGAAAGAGTGGAATCGATTTTTAGGCATTTTTCTTAGTGAGGAAAATACCTAGCAACGAAAAAAATTACTTAGTATGCATTTACCCCACCCCAAAAAAGTGACCATCTGCGATATCTCAGTCATTTCTCAACCGATTTTGATGAAATTTTGCACAGATCATTGTTACGGAATTTAGAAGCGATCTGCAATTCGACTTAGCGAATTTTTGATTTTTACACGAGTTATGAGCAAAAATATACCCCTGGAAACGTATTTTCATTTATAGTTAATTAATGGCATATCAGAATGAAAAATGAATTGCACAAATTTTAGAGTAAATTTTTGTGCAAATTTTAAAGGTAGTATGATTAAAATCTGTTCATAAATGACAAAGTTTTTCCTATAAGAGGTGAAAAAATTGGTTAAAGCTTAAGAGGTGGTAAAAAATAAACGCCATTGACAACAACCAATGCATATATAAATATACAAATGCAGAAAAAATTTCCAATAAAAAAACTTCAACCGTTTAAATTTCGACTCTATATTCCAAAGTATGTCAGCTTATCAGACCTTGGTCCTTTGGACTTTAGTCCTGCAGGACATAAGAGGAACTTATTAGGGAGGCAAATACCTAGCATTTAAACAAAAATAAGTATGCATCCCCCTCCAATAATAATCGATTTATCAGCCATTTTTCACCAGATTTTGAAACAAATTTACACAGATCAGTCACATGTAATTAAAAAATAATGCGTAATTCTACTTACAAGTAGTCAATTTTTAGAGTTCTACATATTCGAGTTATGTGGCAAAATATTTCCAAACCAAACATCCAAAATTGAATTTCGGGCATGCGTGGTGTTTATAGTTATTATTTAAATAACTCAATTACAAGTATTAAATAAACAAGCCCCCAAAAAAGGGAAGTCTTAGTGAGGCTGGGTGAATCTATCAATATTAAATAAAATTTTCGGAACAGCATTTGCATCACCACTCTTTAAACTATCTATTTGCACATTAGTTTTTATAACATGGATCAGTGTATGGGCTCCTGTTGACTTCATTTGAAATCTTTAGTTCAATTAATTTAATTGTAATAATTTGTTAATAATTAATTAAGTCCGCCCTGATGACGATTACGAGATCGAAAGCTTAACACCATTAAAAAACAATAAAGTTTTTTTCTTATTTGTATATCTATAATGTCTGTAAACAATAATTCTAGCAGCAATTAATTCAGCTAGGATAAGATAGTTTGGAGAGTGATGATGCTAATGCTGATCCGAAAATTTTATTTAATATTGATAGAGGCACCCAGCCTCACTAAGACTTCCCTTTTTTGGGGGCTTGTTTATAACTTTTAAGTATACTTCAGATGCCTAAAAATATCACGGAAACATCTATCTATCCGTCAGTCCAATCATGACAGTAACTCTTATTAACTCCAGCTTTGCATTTAAGGCCCAAAAATGTTTCAAAATCCGGTTTGCACAAGGTAAATAGTTTTTTTTAACCCATATTGCATTCAGACTGTGAATATGTTTAGTCCGAGCTAATAAGGAAAATTCCCATGTGCTAACACAGGCGATTGCGATAAATTCGACTAAACATTCATAAATATGTATATGTACTTAACAAGGCATTTTTCATAATATATTCGTGTAGAAATATCGGATCAGCTAAATGTCTAAATAGATTATAATGAAAGTTCTTATCAAGCTCCGCTTAACTTTTAAAATATTAATTCTGTTTATCCACATAACTCAAATTAAGGATAAAAAATGTGTCTAGGTATGTAGGTATATGACATTTATAGTAAATAGGCTAATTCATCAGGGTTGAAGTTAAGTATGTAAGTAGATATAATGAATAATTTATCGGCAAAATCTTGCTCATTTGGTAATAATACGTCGACTTGGTGAACAAAATTATATTTATTTATTTAATATTTCCTACCAGTATGGATTAATGTCGTTCATTCTGTCAAGGACTTCTTAACCCACAATGTGAATATAATTCGTACATTTATTGATACCTGTTTTTTTAAACAATGATTTCCAAACTTGCGGAGGACTTGATCCAGAAGTTTTTCAAAGTATCCTCCCTAATCCATTGCGTTCCATGGGAGTACGAAGCCAAGAAAATGATCATAATTCGAAAGAAATCATTGAAGAAATTATACTTAAATGTGGCAAATATATTCGCATATACAATTTTTCTTATGGTTCGATTCCCAGCAACGCTGAGGGGAGTTGGTCCCCTCCAATTTATTCACGTTATCATTCACTTGATAGGGATTTTTTGCGCGATAATAGTTTCCGCTGTTTGTTGTACTGAATACGTGGTGGCGAAGGATGACATTATTGAGCAGATGAACATAGCTTCGTTGTACTATCGGAAATTTGTGGGTGAGTCGTTGTGCCGTGGAGTTTGCTGTTTCTTGGTGGTTTTAGTATAATTTATTTATTTACATACCTTAGACACGTACTACAAAAGTGACTTGATTGAGTTTGATAACATCTAGTTCGATATATGTTCTGAAAATTAGACTTTCATGATATACGAGTACATATCGAATTTATTATTAGTGCTCCGCACGAATCTGAGGAGTCATGATCCTGATCCTAATCCTGAGTCCGATTCGACTCCAGAATTCGAACCCTGAGTCCTTGTTTTTCAGGATTCACCCAATCTGAATCCGGAATTTTGGAATTCGACTTCGACCAAATCCGGGTTCATGCGGAGCACTATTTATAATTTTCGTACTAATTTGGACCAGATTATCCTTAAGCTATGTGTCAACTATGACTGCAAAACCCGTAAAGTAATTTAAATGGTGCAGCTAAAACTATACTGATGTGATTTATTTATTTATGTCCAGAAATGTTCGGAAAACCTGTACTTCAAAAGATGGGAGTTGTCCCTGCTGGGATAGACTTATGGATGGAAATGTTCATGTACGGCGTACCTCTCACTGCTGCTATCGTGTGCCCACTTTTCGCCTGTGCTGTCCCCCAATTAAATATATTTATCACATCGATATTTGTGGATTACATAAAGAGGAAGGGTTTTGGTCCGACGGTGCTTCTAATTGTGATAAGTATGATCCATTCCTGGGTATTCACTAGTGGTGTGGTTATGGCGATGAACATGTTGTTTTTCCTGGTCCCACAACTATACCCGATCTGCAACATACTGATGGAATTAAGGTGATGATTGATATATGTAAATACATATGTAAATACTTACTAAATTGCGTAGGGTCTAAATCGAAATCATATGAAAATCGTCCAAATTTTGAATTTCTAAAAGTTTTGCCAACTAACAAAATAGATATGTACCGAATGGGAATTAAACAAAATCGCGAATACCTTTATTATTCAAATGGATTATTGAAATACTTGACCTTAATAAATTTTATAAAACTTATCCTGTGTATTTAAAATGTTTTTGTACTGTAATCTGATTTTAGGCCGGATATGCACTTCTCCAAAATCACAAAGGCGAATACCCGACTTCCAGAAAATGCGATTCTAACACTTCGTATAATTAAAATAATTCAACAACGCTGTAACAAGATCACCAGCCGCAACATCGCTCCTACAGCGCTATTAATCCTCATGTCAATTTCTGTACTGTGCAATTATGCAGTATTTACATCCCGAATTATACCTGGTCTGGCAGTGGCTGTCATAGTTGGAAAAATTCTAGGATCACTGATGTCACCAGTGGCAGTCTTAATCATAATTATTGCTTGCAATATTGCTGCGAAGGTGGTGACATTGTACGCCAAGACAACGAGGGCATTTAAGAATGAAAAAACTTCAGCTTATTGGAAAAAAGTTTTGCGATCATTGAAACCCGAAGCGATGAAGATTGCATCGTTTACGAAGATAGAAAGAATGACGACGGTACACACGGCGTTAGCAATTATTCGATACACTGGCAGACTAATAATCTGGTTTAAGGGAAAGGGTCATTAGGGCGAAACCGCAAAGTACGATATGTGTATGTATGGAATTACACAGTTAACCTTAATGCGAGTAAGAACTATACGTATTTAAGGTCCTGATTCTGATTTATATATACACTAGTGTAGAAGCCCGTCAATCGACGTGCAAATAAGCCCGTCGATAAGCCCGTTACTCCAACAGTAGTGAAGTTAGCCTCTCCTGTTCTCTATGCAGAGTGGAGAGAGAAAAGGAGAGGCTAACTTCTCAACTAAGCCACCAACCCAGCAGCGATACACTCGCCTGCTTTATATAGTTTAGATATGTATGTACACATATTAGCTAAATATGTTCTTAAAAATATAATATGCATGTGTATAATTTTGAGTAAAATAATTTGCAAATTTGTACATATGCATGCATATCTACATATGTATATTTATAAATACTTGCATGTACAACTAGTAAATGTGTATGTATGTATTTATATACATACATCCTTCATCCTAGTATAATTTTTAGCTGTACTTGCAACTAATGCATTAATGACTTCCAGAATAATTAATACGCAACGGAAACTTGTGGTAAATAAGTAATTATGCTAATGTCAACTCCTTAGCCTAGTAAACCGTGTAGACTTTTTGAATTAAATTTTGTTAACTTTCGAATACGTCAATGGTCTTACTTAGTGTGAGTAAAATTAATAATTCTTGCAACCTTTGCACTTCATGTTTATGCACGTGGCAACAATTTTACAAACCTGTCAAATTTATGTGTAAGATTTACGTAATTCACAAGGCCTCCTGTGAATTGCTATGCTAATTAATTTTTACACTTCACGGATTGCGACATCTTTCATGATAAGCCTGACAAGGATGTGTACTAGGTACCTTCAGCTCTGATCAATTATCGATTCCATTATACGGAAAACACACTTTTGACATGTGTCAAAAGTCGAGTTGAGTGTTGACTCAGTTTATTTCATCATTTTATTTCAATTGGTTTCCAATTACTTGCGGATTACTCATACATATGCTTTATGCTCGAAGCAGAGATAATGTTCCAATCTGTATGTCCTTCTGTCACTATATGCACATTGTCAGTCGTCTTTGTTCAATTTAAAATTTTCAGGCCTGTCCGAAGCAGATAAGTAAAAAAGTATGGTCTGCTGCCCAAATTTTCAAAATGGGTATAAAAATCTGATCTACATAATCACAAATTTAATAAATTTGTACTCCAGACGAATTATCTACTTCGGGCTCATCGATGTTAAGTATAATCGCGCTTTCTCAATCAGCCTGACTCACTCACTTATCAGTCCAACGAACGTCACGTTATCTTCCACGGAGTCAGTATATATATGAACTTGATGTGATGCAATGCTCCATTGCTAAGATAACCCTTTCCTTGCACCTGCCTAACTTCAAGCCCTTCAAGATGAAGTTATTTTTGTCAAGCTTTGCTGTACTTGTGGCACTCGGGGTCGCTCAGGGCGCCAGCATTCCAAAGAATTCCATCCAACTAAAGAATATCGAAGTGTTAGACGGAGAAGGAAAATACATTTTGGGCTGGGAGATAAACGAAGCGGGAGATGAGATCGTATTTGAAGTTGAGGCTGAAACCTTGGGTTGGGTGGGGTTCGGCATTTCTCCACAGGGCGGGATGACCGGAGCGGACATCTTCATTGGTGGCGTGCTGTCGGATGGGAGCACTTATGCACAGGTGAGGTCACAGATGTGTAAATCTAGCCAAGAATTTGGTCCTGGGATCTCACATTGCCCCAGGTTAACTTACCCTAAGACAGGCTACTAACTTACGTCTTAATATTTTGTCACCAGGATCGATTCGGGATTGGCAGGACGGAACCGAAAGTAGATGATCACTCGGACTGGAGACTATTGGAAGCTATGGAGCTGCCCTCAATGGGTAAAACAATCCTGAAGTTCTCTCGCTTATTGGACACCTGTGACGACGAGGATTACCTGATTGGGGTAAAATAAGACAAAAAATTTGCTACACGAATTAAATTTTTTAATATCGATTTGTTCCTATTTAGAATGACACAAATCGTCTAATTTGGGCAATGGGAGATGCTGATATTATTAGATATCATGGGACCACACGGCGGGGAACAAAGTCGACTAATCTTATTCACGCAGATCTTCCAGAGCTGGATTTAGATACGTATGCACGAGGACAAATACCGCAAAAAATTGAATTTTTAGTTATGCTTAGGTACATAATTAAATTTTGATTTCCAGGGTACAAACTTGGCCTATGATTTTAGACATGGAGATGCCCACAGTGGATACCTCTTATTGGTGCAGCTTCCATAGAGGACCCGTCTTAAGTGCGAAGCATCACGTAGTTGGGGTAAGTTGAGAATATGTAGTGTTTGATATATATTTAGTTCCACACAGGCTATATCTAGCTTTTGATAACTAACAATGCAGGTCTCTTGCATGTAGAACTCAGATTTCCATGAGACAATTTTTATTTTATTCACCGCAAAAATAATCATACCCATATTTTTGCATTTTTCGTAAAGCGCTAATTTGAACGAGAGGCGCTAAGTTTAAACTGTTTTCCAAACAAAACCTCCGGTTTTGCGCGAATTAAAAAATACGAAAACATGTCTCTTCGGAACGACTTACTTGGTCTATTAGAAATTCACCTAGACTATCTTTGGGAATTTAACAATTTCCAAGAGTGTATTATTTCTATGAATTTCAAAAAGGGGCAAAAATTTTCAGTTAAAATTTCGCATCAATCGGATTTATATGAAGTCAGGTAAGTCGTTCTAATGAAAAATGTTTTCGAATTTTTGAATTCACGCTAAAATTCGAAAATTTCCAGAATTTTGAAAACCAGAGATTAGCTGGAATATAGTTTAAAATGAGCGCTTCACACTCAAATTAGCGGATTATAGAAATTCAAAAACAGAGAACAAAATAAAATTGGTCACACGTAAATCCGAGTTTTGCACGAAAAACCGGCGTTGTAATTAAACATGTAACTTTGCAAAATTTTGCACCAAATTATAATTTTATTTTTTAAATTCTACAGTTTAACGCCGTACTACCTTCAGCCGAAGCTTTACAACATACCCACCACTCCATTCTGTACAATTGCTTCCTTCCCGCCGGATCTAATGAAACCTTAGAAGAAGTATTAGGCAACTACACGGTCGACAAGGGCCACGTTGGAGGGGATTGTTACGATCCTGACACAATCCTACCAATTAGCTACTGTATCATGGGGACCTTCTACGTCTGGGCGAAAGGGGGAAAGGTGAGTCACTTCAAATCCAAGATAAAGATGTAGTTAAAAAAACATGTATTTTTGCATCTAGACCTTGGTCTTCCCTGAGGATGCTGGTTACCCAATCGGCGACCTTCCAGGCCAACAATTTTACATGATGGAAATTCATTACGATAATCCCGACATGATTGAAGGACTCAAGTTTGAAACAGGGGTGGAATTCTATTACACGGACGAACTTCGGTAAGCAGCCCTAAGTTTAGGACTAATTACTAAATCTTGGACGGATCCAAATTTTTGATACGTTTTTCAGACCACAAGAAGCCGGAATTATGATCCTTGGTCACGAAGTGGACCTTTCAACGACTGTGCCGCCAAATACGCCATCCTACAAAGATGTCGGACATTGTGGATCGGAATGCACCAACATGTTTCCCGAAAACGGCATAAATGTCTTCAACTCTTTGTTGCATTCCCATTTGTCTGGTAAATTAAATCATGACGCGTGCAATTTTACAAAATTTGTTAACTGTCTTCAATACTGGATTAGGACGTAAGATGAAAGCGCGCCACTTCCGGGGCAACGTGGAACTTCCCTGGCTTGATTATGATGACCATTATGACTTTGACTACCAACAAAATAAGCCTTTGATGACGCATGTTAATGTCCAACGGGGAGATCACATCACAGTTGGTGAGTAGTAATATGGTTTCATGGGGGTACACATTACGAATTATAAAAAAAATCGCAAAAAAAGTTTGCAAAAAAATTTGGCAATGAAAATTCATTTGAGAACTTGCGCATCTCCAAGGCTAGTATTTAGTTCGTAATTTTGTCAAACTTATGTTACGATGCGAATATGCGAACTCGTTATGAACTCAACATATGATCCTATTTCAAGATACTTGAAAATCATGATATGCAAACATTTTTTGGATTAATATAAACGCATAAATTTAGAATGTGAGTACGATTCCGTATGGAAAAACGGCGAAATCGTCCTTGGGGGATTGAGCACTCGGGAAGAAATGTGTGAAGACATTGTCTGGTATTATCCTAAAATCAATGTCGAGCTATGCACCTCTGGCTACGATATTGACGCCCACATCAGAGAATTTGGAGTGACGGCATATACCGAGTAATATGTGCATTAATTTCGTTTTTACATGTACATAATATTAATAATTGACTAATTAGTAAATGTGAATTATTGCAGAACAATGACCCCGATGCTGCGAAAATATTATATCGATGCTCCAGAAAATTTACAAGGCGACTTTTTTGACTCGATTACTTACAAATTCAACTGGACCGAGGAGTTTCGAACGGAATACACGAACAGAAGAATGTACGGGATTCATACGGGGGCATGTGGTATTCGAGACGAAGTTGTCCACTACGATATAACATATCCGGAGAGTTTTATCGAGTATGTTCCTCCAAATCAGTGTCAAGCTTAGTAATAAGATACAGATTCATATTAAAATAGAATATGATCAAAATTTGCAATTTACAAATGTGGCGAAAATAGAAATAAAATGAATACAATAATGTCTCGGACTACAATTTTGTGCTGGTCAATCCATCTGAAAAAAATTATTTATAGCTTGTTACCACAACAACAGTGTTAAATACATACATCACATACATGTGGAAATTGTCGAGTGAAAATTATTGATTGTGTGGTGAGAATTGTTGGGTGAAAAAGTACACAATACTGCCTGAACGATGGTTTGCTATATACAACCTCGTGCCATTTAGTCGTTGCAAGATTTGGGATCCGACGGATAATTTTCACATAAAAAAGTTGAGAACGAGATCATAACAACAGCAGCGGCTAATTAAATTTCCATGATTTCCTACAAAGGAATATTTTTCAACCAGTCTTCAAGTTTTTGACGAAGCACTAAAAAATACACTTTATAGCATTTGTCGGTGTTGAGAAAATTCTAAAACTTGGGAAGAAAAATTTTATAAAAATCGACATTTTACCAGATTACAGTTTTCCACAAAGTTGGAAAGAAAGAGTATTTACATAGTTGAATTGAATTGAATTTTATTGGCTTCCTTTTTTGGGGCCATAAAGGTACATGTTCATAAAATATTGTTCAATATTTGTGATTCGCGTTTTTCATAAAAGAAAATATAAATAAAGTATTTACATAGTTTTGATGAGAAATATGGAGAAATCCATTATTTTTTGATGCATGATTTGACGTATTTGTTTAAAATAAGTCATTGTAATATTAAGAATTTTGTCCGGATGAGGTTAACACGTTCCTAGAGGACTAAATATCATATCATGTATTTAAAAAATGCAGATTTCTTACAATTTCTAAAAATACATGTTTCGGGGAAAACTTAATGGTAGAGCAGATTTTTTTTTGCATATTTTTCTTCACAAATTTTAGAATTTTTCCCATACTGATCAATGATAGAAGGTGGGCTTTAAATTATTTTAGTCAAAAAACTAAAAAAATTGGGAACTTGTTGAAATAAATGTTGTCTTTAAATGTAGTCTTCAACATAAAATCATGGACATTTATTATTTTCAACAAGATATACATAGTTATAAATTAAATATCATACTTGAGGGATTTTTTAGAATCATAATATCATAAAATCATAATCTCGTGAGGTTAAACAAACCACATTTGTAAGCTACATATTTGTAAATTTATTTGAAGTGACGCAAATCATTACGTCAACTTTTGAAACAATATCGTCACTTACGTGGCCATCGGCACGTAGCCTGTTCGAAACGTTGCCATTGTTCCAAAATAATGGGCATGGTGGTTACACATGTTTGACTTATGTAAAATTTTTGCACACGACTTGCTATTGGTAGTATGTGGCGGGCGATTAAAATTTTTGCACACGGCTGTGCACAGGGTTTCGCAAGCGATTTGATGTCAAAATCATTATGGTTGGTAAATTTATTTTATGATTTTATTTTGATAACTGAATAGTTTGGATGTGGTGTCAATCTGGCCACCCACCCCCCTCGGCGCCTGTGGGTGTGCTTGAAGGCAAATGTATTTACCGTGTTTAAATCTCAGGTTCTTGCAACCCATTTTCATTGAGGTGACATCCAGGTCCTGAATTTGAGTTTTTGTGTCTCAACTTTCTTCCATGTATTGATATGGAGAATTTGAAACATGTTGATCTCTATGCGTTTCGTAAAAAAATGAAGATTTTGCATCTAAAAGTCGATAAGTCTTCTAATATTTTCGAAGTTAGGAGGTTAGAATTTCGATTTTTTCTCTCTTCTCAAAGAAAATATTTAATTTTTACTACTTATTTAAATTTTTATTATCGTGATTACCAGTTGGACATGTGGAAGAAGAGAAAGTCGAGATGCAAATAATGATGAGGCCACTGCGCAACAGGGAAGATGGATTCAATCACCCCCCAAATTGCCCCCCCCCCCTCCTCGCTCCACTCATATGAAGCAAGGTTCTACACGACAACAAGAATACATTTATCAAGACATAAATTAAAACATTGAACCTCCACATTTTTTCTAAAAACATCTATAACAAACTACGAAACCCTGGATTTAAAGTCACTAAATTTTCAAAAACTATTAATTTTTTCTCGGCTTAAGTTTTCATTGTTTTCCATTAAACCCAAGTCACTGGAGTCCTTGTTTGTTAGGTATAAAAACCAGCCCCCTCTAACCTCAAGTTACTTCACAATTTCTTCCTAACTTTTTTCAAAACTGCTCGGAAACTTAAACGAAAGTAAGTTACAACTAACAATTTCAAAGCCAAAATCAGGATTTTTCCAAATGCTCACTTTTCGAATCTTAACCCGATTTCGAAAATTAAACACAATTTTTGCTCAGAATTATTACCTTGAAATTATAAAAATTCATTTATACGAATTTTAAAAATTTAAATTTTCATGTTATTTCTGAATTTAAAAAAATGCAAAAACCTTAAATTTTTTGAAAATTAAGAATTAAAAAATAGTAATTTGAAATGGAATTTAATCGTAATAAAGCGTACACATTTACCATGCAACATTTTCTAAATATAATTCTTTTCACAGGGAACATTAAGATGAACAAGTCCATGGCGGCGTTTTTGATGGTGGTTCTCATTATGGCGGGAACTTTCGAAGAGGGCGATGCTCAGCCTGTCGGAATCGGTGAGTCCAATAATTGCAGAGTCGATCTAGTAATTGAATCCCTAAAGTGCAATAATTTTTTTAAATTCTTCAATTTGACGACCCCACTTGACGTAGTTAGGCGATTTTATTTCAAACGTATTTCACGAATGAGTCTCACATTTGACAAGTTTGGACGAGCACCAGTCATACAGCTTATATTTCTTTAAATGGCCCAAACTTTAGAACATTTTGAGCAAAAACTCCGAACGAGCCACCAAATATTAATTATTAGTACTGGTTTCTATGCTCACAGAATTTTTAAATTACTCTAAAGCAATATGGTCACAGGGTGAAACTACGTAATTTATCGGTGGAACTTATATATATCAAGGTGGCATTGTGTTTAGGTGTTGATTTTGAATCAATGAAACAAAGATTCAAATTTAAGACATGCATGAAATGAAACGATAATAAATAAAATTTGTTATTCTTACAGAAGAGTCGGTGGGTGCGGTCGATAGTGTCGGGATGCCGCAGCCCGTGGAGGAGAACGAAGGGCGGGCACGCTTCCGACGCTGTGGCAGAGACTGCCGTTAAGAACATGATTATCCCGATTGCGTCCACGACCAAAATATTATTTACATATGCATAATAAAATTAATCGGGGAATAAATGATTTCCTTGGCCAACTAAAAAATAAAAATAAATTGTAGCAAATGAACATATCGAGGTGTGTGTAGCTGTAGTCTCACTGCACCCTAAACAGGACGGAAGCACTTAATTCCAGTGCATTTCGTCTATAGCTTCAACCTCACTAAAACTCTCAGTTTGTCCCCGAGCACACCCACTGGCGCCAGGGGGGGGGGTAGTCCGATTGACGCAAAATGTAAAATATCCAATTATCCAAAATAAAATCATAAAATATCAGTTATAGTGATTTTGCCATCAAATCACGAGCGAAACCCTGTGCACATTAAAAAAAAATGTAATTGCTCGCCACGTATGTCCAACAAGCCCATTATTTTCGAACAATGGCAGCGCTTGAAGCAAGCTACGTTCCGATTCCCACGTAATGAAATTGTTCTAAAGATTTACGCTACTTCAAATAAATTAAAAGGTTGATACATATAACCCTTCTCTCCACCCACCCTGGGGAGAAAGTGTTGGTAAAATGAGCATCACCGCCGTGGAAATAATTTCGCCACAAGAAGATAATTTTTGCCTCCAAGTTAAATTCCAAGAATTCCCCCACAAATGCTGAAAATGCGCAAACAGTGTAAAACTTATATACAGTATGTAACGTAGGTACATACTGTATAAGCTAAGATTTTTAAGATTGTAGCTAAGATGCTAAGATTTTTTATTTAAAACTCAATTTTCCCAAGAACAGGTAGATATTTCTAAATTATTTGTATACCATTTAGTACATATTTATATCAGACTACACAATTGCTAATTTTTGAAAGAATTTAGATAAAATTGTAGAAGCCACTAATATTTATGGGTCAGTCCACGTCAATGTCAATCATGTGTTGCGGGCCAAGTCTCAGATTTTAGGGCTAATTTTACCATAAATACGTACTACTTAAATAAAGTTACTAGTGAAAAGATAAAAATTCTATGTTAGAAATTGGCCGAGAATTTAAATTTGTAAAAAATTTAAGAAAAATTTTCCATGTGATGCACTGAGTGTCCCGTAATTTTGGGAAGGTTTACCTAAACCTAAAAGTTGTTGTAGGCACCATAAACTAAATTCTAAAATTTAAAAAATTTGAAAAATTTGAATTCTAGCCATCTTGTAATGGTAACTTCAAAACGCTATAACTTTTTGCACCCTGTCGTGTGCAACCCAAATTTCAAAAATTATAACGTAATTCTAAATTTCTAATCCACCATAAAAAAGTTAGGTCGCACACGATAGGGTGCAAAAAATTATATCGATTTTTCTGACACACATTAACACATGCAAGCTTATGTATGGGAATATTCCCAAAAATTATCAAAAAACAAGAGGCGTAAACAAAACTTTCAGTGACAAAATTCAAATGCCATACCAGTCAAGATTATTTTTAACCCTGAGTTTCAAAAAATCTGACTAAAAAAATGTAGCCCTGACCGCGTCGACATTTAAAAAGTTAGTACGTGCTACGCCCACTGCTGTTGAGCACCACCATCAGTAGTGTCGCTCGGAGTGGAGAGGCAACATCTCCGCTCTCATGACGCTCGCCCGATCGTGGGTATTGACGTGGACCGACCCTTATGTCAAAATATGGTGAATTGCACGTTACATAATTAATGTTACGGTGTTTCAATATTATGTTTAAACATAAGTTGCAATAACCGATTGAATTCGTCTGAGCATCGAATCCATCAACCTTTCGGTGACACTTTGATCGATATTTGTCAACCTTTCTATCATGGCGGCGTACAATCGCTAATCGACACGTTGACCTCTGCTCTGAATTCCTGCTTATTTAATTAATGCCTTTGTCCTTTAGCCAAATCAAAACTCTTCCAGTATATCGGATAATCGCTAATACCGTGTGCACCGTCGTGATTTTTTGTATCGTCATAAACGACGCTACTTTAATCCCTTCTGGTCTCAGGGATTTCAACAACTTTTTGTAATATGATGACGTGGTTTCATTCTTCCATGCTCTAACCACCTTAGCGTATGATATTACCACTTTTGATGTAACATCGCAAGCGAAAATTACGAAAAGCGTGGCCATCGAGGACATCATTGCGCCCAAAAACTTGCCAACGAGTAATGATACTAGCCGACAGGGTAAAACAGGAATTGAAATGATAGCATAATTACATAGCACGGATGTTCCTACGAACATGGATATTGTTGTTGGGACCGCTTGGGGTCCTATGACGCGGTTGCAACGTTGCTGTAAAAATTGAATTACGCGAAGTGTTTTCACAACGTTTTCGGGTTTTCGAGCAGTCCACGTTGTAACCTTGGGGTGCCGCAAATTCGGACTGCAAGATATTTGAAAAAACGTACTGATTTTTTTTACATTTATTTTGATTATATACAAAGCATACTCATCTCAGGACAACCTCATGCATTCTTATTTCGCACTGCAACCCATTTATCACATTTGCGAAGCTCAAAAAATATGCGTCGTGGGGGGATTTGCAAATATGACTACACAAATCTCGCAAATCTACTTCTATTGTGACGTCATTTCCATGAATTTCTGTAATTTCCCTGGTTATGGAGAACATGAGTTTACGAAATAATTTTGCGAAATTAAAGCAGTCCCACTTGTTGCCTAACTATAAGAAAAAATCCCATGGTTTTCCAGCAAAAGGTTGACACATTTCTCAAAACTTCGCAATTTCTGTTCAATTTGCGAGATATGGGAAGCTTGACGTGAGTACGCTTTATATAAAATTTTTCGAAAACCTTAATTCCTTCAGGATAACTGTGATCGGGTAGACTTGTGGAATCAGAAAGAAACCTACATTAATCGTCATGATCACTCCGGAAGTATAAATCCAAGAATGCATTCCGCTTAGTAACAGGAGTAGTAAAGCAGGACCAAACCCCCCGCTTTTTAAATACTTGAGGAATATTGACGTAAAATAAATATTCAAATCCGGCTCAGCCAACGCAAAGGAAGGGTTACCAATTCCAAAAATTAGTAAACACAGGCACATTAATGTTTTCATCAGCATTTCTACTTTCCCGCTTGGAATCCCGCTCTTCTTGGTGATAGGTTTCCCAAATTCATCTTGCGTTATTTAAAAGTAAATCACGTACATAAATATTTATCTGGAATTAAGCTTTAATAAGGACATTAAAAATTTTGATACCTCCAAATTTCTTGCAGTATAATAACGTTACATTGACATGCTCGATAAAATCGTCACGCGATACCAAAAATTGTGGCCAAGTTATAAATATGAGTCCCGACGTACCAACAATTGCGATTAGATGGATAATTACTCGAAAAAATTGCATTGAGTCTTTGCCGTTTAAAGTGTTGGGGAGTCGCAAAATTATAAACGTTACGTATGCAAAGATAAGTGCTAAATTTAGGTGAAATTTGGCTAAGGATTTCTTTGTGATTAAGAATCTCTTGTGTCCACCATATTCCCAGGGAACGCATGAAATGAAAGACGACACTTTCAAAAGCTGGATTAACAAGCTTTCGTGGGTTTTTGAAATCATGGTTGAAAATTTGGATAAAAATTTAATCTTCGGTAGAGGATAATATTATTGAGAATGAAATGAATGAATGAAATGTGCTCGTTGAAGTTTTTTGAAAAGTTTGTACTTTGAATAATTTTAATTTGACTAATTTAGGATGCTAGATTCTATTTAAAGCAAATAAGGTTCAAAGACTGAAACCTATATAACAATTGTTTACGGGTTTGATAAAAAGTCGTAGACTATGTCTAGTATGTAAATTATGATTAAAAAGATTAGGGACTTGTTGGAGAAATTATCTGGTTACATATACTGATGTATGTATGTAATTGTATAGGACATTAGTTGTAACTTTATGGTGGGCCGGATATTTGGTTTACTTGTGAATATTTCATAGCCTGACTCGGTTCATTTACATAAATGTGCAAACTTTGGACTTTGTGGGGATAATTATACAAGTTTAAAAATAATTTCTACCCGTGCACGAGAAAATAAAATTGCATATATTTAATTAAGTGATAGCAGATGTTCAAAATGCTAAATTATGGTGACGATTTGTTTCCTGCGATGAGTTATGTGCAAAATATTTCATACAAATGCATGTATAAATATAAGTATCAATAATATGTACAATAATACTTAATTACTAATAATTATAAACGCGTGGAAATTTTTACTTGTCCAGAATAATTTATTGGTAAGGTACATAACAATTCAACATTATCCAACTTGTTGTCCACCCGTAACTCCAAAAATTGATACGCGAATAGATAATAGAAATATGCTATTAAATTGTCGATACCATAATTCATATTCTGGTTTCAGGAAAATAATAAAATCAAGGATGTAATTAACTTTCAAAACAAATACGTGCGTTAAGACGGATATTTTAGAAGCCGGTAATGACTACCAGAGTTTAGTAAATTTGTGATAATTATAATTCAGTGATAGTTTGCTGTCTAGTTTTTACCGTAGTTTTCCATCGGGGCGAAAACTGGAACGGTTACAGTCTGGAACAAATTGTTAAAAAATTGCATGTATTGCATATGTATTTAACCTCCTTGCTCCCAGTTATTTTTCGGGAATATTCCGTTGCGTACCAATTACACACATTTGTGTAACGATTTTTTATCACTTGAATACCAATCTACTTTTCAAAATATTACTTTGTCTACCAATTACACATATTTGTGTAGCACAATTATTTCTATTACCAATTACACACGAGATCGTTTTCCATTGCGTACCAGTTACACAAATGTGTGTAATTATATTGGGGATTTTTAAAATTCTGGTAGTCAATGGAAATCTATCAAGTTGTGTAATGCCGGACAACGTTTTCCAATAATAATTTGGTAGGTAAGAGAAATAATTTTGCTACACAAATGTGTGTAATTGGTAGGCAAAGTAATATTTCGAAAAGTAGATTGGTAGTCAAGTGATAAAAAATCGTTACACAAATGTGTGTAATTGGTAGCCAAGAGGTTAAGTAGTTATGAGTATGTAAAATTAATTTGTATGTATGTATGCTTACCGAGCTGACATCCCGAGAATTTCTCCTGCTTGCACCCCCACCACCTTGGTTAGCGTTGGACCACGAAGGTTCAATTGGCGCGGGGATTGGGATCGAGGCGGGTTTCAATTGAATGCCATCACTGATCAGGCGAGCATTCTGAATTCTTTTATTACGAATCCAAACGAAAATGCCGTAAATAGTAGACGCGCCAAAGATACATCCAACTATAACGTAGTAACCCCAGGTCGGAAATTCTGAGTCGTCCCCTAAAAGTGATCATAATAATTACTTGTTGTAACCATACGCAAGAGACATTTTGACAGCGCTTCGTTGTCACGGTTATTTTTTGCAAGCATTGTTAAGTACCCAACAAACACGCCAATACTGGCCCCGTATAAAATTTCTGCGTTGTTGCTACATATATACATATGCCGACTTTCTGAGTTTGGAAAGATTGGATATCATATTTATACCCTGGGGTTAAACAAAACAAAAAGTTTCGAAAAATCGCTTCTTATAGATTTCAATAAAAGTGTACAACTTACAATTGTACAACTTTCTAAAAAAATTTGTTGTCTGCTTAATTTGCTCGGGAAAATTTGTAACAGTAGCTTAGCGATTACTGGGTACATTAACCTGCACTGTACCAAAAATTAAATATGTATGGGTTGGTGGGTTGGTCAGTACACACCCTGTACTACATACAAGCTGAAATATATACTAAAGATAAGCCACACACAGCTACAACAACTTTATACCAGTATTTTGTATTTCGCCGGTAACAAAATTTAATGCTGATACCGACTTCACATATACTTTTGTCTACCTGATTTGTTATTCCGCGGTGTTGTTATCGTACGATTGCAAATGTCTGCCTCGTCGGCGTTGCACAACATGCCACAACTAGGCATCTTATCACATACGAGCTCGTCAGGAATGCATCTTTGCGTGTCATACTGTCTGTTTTGCCCGAGACACATTGCGCTTGGACTTTTGCAGTCGAAATATCCCTCTGGACACGTACGGGCCAAGGTGTCTATGAACATACATAAGAATAAGCAAGAAAAAAGAGAAAGTTTGCAATTTTTCCGACCATATCATGATTTTGCTTGCGTATGTAACTAACAATTTGTCTGGTACAAGGTCCCCACAACCAGAGCCTCCCACCCTTTCTCCCACGCGGTGTTGTTTGAAGCCGTGATATTGAACCATGGGCTGCCAGCTAAAGCATCAAGGGTCAACCACACCTGACGACTTGCCAAATCGTCGCATTTCCACCGTTTAAACAGTCCATTTTCCTGTTACCCACATCATCAACATTAATTAAACGACAGTTTCGACAACTTTTGTACGAAATTGGACGACATTTGTCAATGCAATGTCTATTAAACTAACCCCATAAACATCCAGGTGTGGAGCAGGGTCATTATTCTCTATCCGACAAAAAAACGAGACGAGTGAGACGCTAATTAAAAACTTCCCACTGTTCAGCTCAGTCGAACCAAGGATGAAACCCCGTACTGGTGAAGATTCCGATACAGAGATTCTCCGTTCGGGAAAAGCTTCAACTAAAGCTGTCACAATTATGTATAGATATCACATTATTTACTAAATAGCTAGTTAAATATGTGTTCCTAAGACAGAAGGTTTTAGGTGTCTTACGAGTCCGCTGAGCGACGACGAGTGGGATGGAGTAGACGGAAAATATCAAAAAATGGCTGAAGGCTGCGTATAATTTATTTGCGGGGATCATTATGTATGATTCAATAATATATAGTACGATGCAATTACAATTAAGTAAAATCAACAAGTGTTAACGAAAGTTCAGACAGGATGGCTTTCGGCATTTGATTGATTGATACGAAACTCATTTCTCAGTGTGTTGAAAGATAATTTGTGATTAACACTGGAAGAGAAATACGAGATAATAGTAATTATGTGTGCTTTGTCAATTTATAAAAATACGCAAGGATGATCACAATCCATTGTTCTCTGTATTCAACATTTATGTATGTGTACACGTGCGACGATAAGAAGTTACACATTGATTAATTGTCATACTTTGACCGGATCTGTGTTTCGCAAATACTTACATAAATTCGTCATGGAAATTTTCAGATAAATAATTTGTTTAGTTCGTGTTTAAATTAACGAATACGTTTAAAGGACTAAATAATTAACAACAATTATGGTTTTTCTTAATTCTTGAACATGTTTAATTTAGCCATGACATCAGCTATAAAAAATCCAAAAATTCTTAGGATTAGCCATTTATTTTTCAAAATGAATTTTGTAATGAGGAACTATTTACCTTAGTTTTTGCCCCACTTGGCTGATTAATGTATCCTTCCATCTTTTGATACAGGACGAAATGATATTGCTTACAAATCGGGGCCAACTCAGACAAACGTTTCTTACATTTAGCGGGATCTTTATCGCCAAACGCCACCGCCAAATTGTACCGCTCTTCAATCGTGCGAATATTATGGGGTCCAAACTCTGCTTCAAAAATGACCACCATTTCCTCCCGTAATTTTATCCCTTCTTCAAAACTAACAACTTTATAGCATTGGACCAAATTGGTGTAAGCGGCGTATGTCGTGTCGTGAAATAAGCCACATCTTTTCTTCGCCAAATCATACAGGTTTCGACACTTGTCCACCGCGTTCGCATAGTCTGACTGTTTCATCAGCGCGACGACCAAGGCGCTCAAAACTGTCATGCTTTCGTCATGACCTCGACCAAAAAATGTGGCAAATCTGTCATGTACTTGGCCCAACAGGGGGACATTGTTACTCGAACAAGAATAGTTTGAAACTCCGACGCTACACAGCTTTAATAAAGCGTCGTCATATAAAACCTTGTTTACTAAATGTTTAACATTCTGGCCAGATTCGTTATCGGAGTTGGCGTTATCTTTATAATTACGGAGAACGATGACAAATATTTTTTGTATGACGGATTCCTCTGTAATCGACGGGACTGAAATTGCTCTGCCCAAATACTTCCGGAATGGATCGCTGACCACGAGGATTTGTCGAAAGATGGCGACCACCGCGGGTTTGGGGGAGTCTAGAACGTTTGAGTTACCGGGTTGTCGTAAAAAGATGCCTAACGTGGTTCTAAATCGGTCGAGGATGTCGCGCCTGTCGGTAAAGTTGGTGTCAGGCTGATTAACCAGGGACGCCCAGATGTTAAGGAGGTACGACTCGGAGATCTCATCGGTGACGAAGTAAGCGACCAAACTGATTAAGGAGACACACAGCGAGATCAATTTAACTCGCTTTTCCTCCTTCTGGTTTTTTGCAATGAATGAATCGAACACGGACGCCAATCTGTACATGACATGGCGAACCATGTCGCCCTGGTCGTTAAGACAATTTTTGACAAATCGGCTCGATAAGGAGGTAATATGGAGGGACAAGTATTTGAAATTATTTTCAGTCCAGTGGTTCAGTCGAATGTTGGGGTCTCCAATTTGTTTCTGGCTCGTTACCAAAATAAGGGGGTCTTGGACGGGCGGGAATTTTGAAAATTGCTTCAACAAGGAAGATAAAAACTGGACGGATTCGGAATCATCGATCCCATCAAGGACGAATAGCCACGAATTTTGGGAGTGTTTAAAGACATGTTCTTGGAGGAGGGAGACGACCGCGGATATTTTTGTGGGACTGTCAGAGAGCAGGTTTGAGGGGAGGACGCTTTCCACAAATCGCGTAAAGCTCTTCTGCACCGAGGCGCGATTCCCATCGATCCAGATGCAATTAGCGTTTTCATCTTGGTGGAATTTTGCAGTAAATTTTTTGGCGAGTTCGGTTTTTCCAGCGGTTTCAGGGCCTGAAAGGTAAACTCGGGCGGATTGACCGGAAGCAATTTGGTTGTTAAAGTAGTTCGAGATGAGGCTGAGCTGTTCGGTGCGTCCTTGAAAGTCAGCGTCTGCTTTTTCCACCTTGTACCAAGTGGGGTGACTTCTTTGGGGGAGTTTTGGACCTGACGAAAGCGTGGATGTGGATGTTGTTTCTATGGTAAAATTACTACTTATTGGGTCTGTGAGCCATATTTGGTCATTATTTCCGGTAAGGTTTGTCCCAAAAGTTTTCTTGATCAGTTCTGTAAGAAAATATTTGAAAAATCATAAGTATCAGTTTTTAACACTGTTAAAAATTTTGAAGTGAGTAATATAGCACCCGACGCCATCGAACGGTTGCACTAACCAAAATGTGTTGAAATAGTTTTTGAAGTCGTATTAATTGTGTATTATTTTATTATTTTTACGAACCTGATGAGCTTACATATCCAGATTCTCTCAGTAATTCGACAAGGGTGGTGATACTCGCTTCCGAACCTGACTTGGATACCCAGCCGTTAATGATTTCAATGAATAAGTCTTCCATTTCGATTGTAGCTGTTCGAAATCTGTATTCCAATTGGGCCAGCTTAGCCGGCCCTAGACCAAGTGCACGATAAAAACCTCTCCATTCATTGATGAGAACTGGGTCGTGATCAACTAATTTTTTCGCAATGTCTGGTACGCGTGACATTGCTTTGTTGGTTGATTTAGCTAAAAGTATATTTGTAAATTTGGTTGGTGGAAAGATGACAATGTACTGATTGTTAAAACTAGGGAAACCAGTCTTACATAAATGTATGCAGAAATGATGAGACTAACAAAAAATTTATCACAATGATTAGATTGTGATTACAAATTAATTGTGTAGTTGAAGTTGTGATATTCAATGCATATGCACGCATATACATAATTAATGCATAATATATATACCTATAGTGTGCATATGTCCGTCGTACGTAAGATAATCATGGATATATAATAAAAGATATAAGGAATGATTTTAATTTACATTAAACTCAAATATACTTGAATATACTTCCTGCACAGAAGAATTTGTTATCAAAATATAATACGGAGCCATTATTGTGCACAGTGTACATATTGCTGCATATTTATTAATTTCTCCACAGTTTCATATTAATAAATGTAATTGCATACATAGTAATACATAAATATGTACCTTTATACATATATTACCTTTGTACATATATATGTACATATGTGTGCGAAAAGTTTATAGTAAATATTGAGCAACGAAAGGGTCGGTATCTGGCAAACCAAAAATAGATACATTTTATGCATCTTATTTTTAAGTAAAGTACAATTTTTATTTTATACAATCGGGTTATAAATACTTCGCTCAACTTCGCTGGGTTGAATTTTAAGTGTGAAATTGCTTAATGTGCTTAACTTCTCAATGGGTAAGGATTCCCAACAAGAGCTCGTGGCTGTTCAGTATTAACTAGGATTATGAAACGTTGCTGCGATATGGGCAGTGACGTATTCAATACCTTCCGATTTGATGGCGTAACTGAAAATAGTTCAAAGATATCGACTATTATATGTGTACAAAAAAATATTTTAAATACTAGATTTTCGCACTTATGTATTACAATTATTGCTTACTTATATACCTTCATTTCGTGCCCAACATTCCCTGACTAGTTTACACCACAAAAATAATTTTGCAAAGCAGGACGCAGCCCCAATTTGACAATTGTCTGAGCAGTCTTGAAAGCGACCATTTCCATTCCAGCAGGAAACCATACTCGCATTGGAAATTATGACAATATTCCCAACTCTATTTATTAGTGATAATAATGCGTACGTCTAAATTGTAAATAAATTTTGAAAATTGTGAAATAATATTATTTAGTACAAATTTATTCTGCATCGAATAAATGTACATGTATGTATGTGTTCATCGATTTATGAGAATAAATATGTGCTGGTTGGGAACATGGTGTTGGAAACGAAGTGGTTGATGATACTTCAGAAATGTTTGTAAGATACTCGAATTTTCGTCGAAACTGGTTCAGACACTTAAATTGAAGCCGTCTTTCTTCCCCAGTAGAGAATCGTTGAAGTGTTTATAGTTACTGAGTTTTCAGACATATGAAAATATGTATATATGTTGAAATATGTACATACATAAGATACATTTCTTGGTTATGTACATCGACATGTACATATGCATCTGTAAAGAGTATCGATTGCTCATATAATTTTGAAGACGATATTAAATTAAACTAAAGTACATATTTAGAGCTGAACAAATTTTAAAAACACATTATCGGAGGGCGTTGATAAGTACTCATGAAAGAAGTTTAGTTTGAAACTATGGACATATGTACTTATGTTAGTTTACGTATTGTGTTTGTTTAAATTTACTTTAATTTTCATAACCACTCCATAATCTAATTTTGGTTTTATGGAAGTTGTATAAGTGGACACATAAAGTTACGCGTATTTCAGACATTTTAAAAGAAAGATACCGTCTTTGTAAACAGACACAAATTAAGCAATTTACCTAAATTACAGATGTACATCATACCTTATTCGATAAGTATATTTCTAAATCGGGGGCAAAAATTATCAGATTGATGAGTTCAGTTTTGAACAACTGGCTACACGAATCGTCATGGCATTGCCTCATCCAGGCAAAATTGACATGAAATATTTGTTAAAGATCGACCCATCTGTAGTTTCACAAAATATGTACAAACGTTGTGTCAACACAATTCTTGTAATTTGGGTTTACGCATCAAATTTAATTTGGAGATTAACTACGACGTGTATTACGTGTCTGTCTATTGATTTAGTTAGGTAAATAGTCTCGTCAATGGGTAATGACACGCTATCTTCCAGTTGTATCAGTCTGAGCCAAAATCATGTCGTTTAAGACTGATCACTTAAAGGAAGAATAAATTAATTCCGATTAAGCAAACATGGTAAACAGGTAACAATGCGATGACACTAAATGATACTCGTAGATTTCGACAAGGCCAATTTTTGCTAGCAAAATTACCTTGTTTTTTGCACTTTTATGGTAAACCACGACTGAAAAACAGCTAATATCTTTCAGTCTGTCTACGACACGTGGCAAGATCTGGCATAGGAATGTAAGACTGATTAGAGCTCTAAGGGCAACACCTGATTCGTTCGCATTGTAAGAATTTGTAGTATTGCTCAAGCTATTTAAAGCATAATATCATTATCTTTAGTTCAAAATCAGCCAAGTTGACAAACAGGAATCTAAAGAATCTAAAGACTTGACGTATTTAATGGAAGCTGCTTAACAAATTTAGTATCAGTCTTTTCCTAGCCGACAAATCTGCAACAGTAAAATTAATACGTAACAACGCAGTTAATACTGGAAATTTTATAACCAACGCAAACTACGCAATGATCATCCGAAATTTAAAATTGGTGAAAACCTGCAGCTGAAATTTCAACAATAGATAATTACGATTGTAAAATAGGTTATGTAACCTTACATACCTATATTTCTCTTCCGTTTACGTCTCAAACAAGTAGATATGAATGGCTCGTTAAATCCAACCCGAGGTGAAAGTGAAAGCAATTGAACAATTAATAATTCAGTTTTCTAAGTGGACTGCCAAGCCATGTAATTGTCCAAACATGTTCCAAGAAATTTGAACTCGTACGTAAGCTCCTTCGTGTCCACCTTCCTATTCTGTAGGCATATGTACATACATATGTCTTATTTAATAAATGGACTCACCAGGAACTATTGTGTACTTAAATCGAATATGAACAAGCCTTATGCAATTTTAGGTGCAACATTTTGCGAAAATTGTGGTCCTCATTCTCTACGGTATTATGTAACTTTCGGCTCAGCAATTAGCGCCTTAAATTTAAACTGCTGTTTCGCATAAAAACATATGTATGTAAATTAACTACGAAAGTTTCTTAGATTGTGTAGATTGTTAACAAACTGGAGTAAACACATGCACATGTAACAATATTTAAATTGGTCCTATTTCCTGTTGTCAATTGGACACATATGTAAGTTTCCGATACTGTCAATCGTTCCATGAATTTGAGATGAGAATTTCTGTTAAAAGTATAAATAGACAGCTCAACTAGGCGATATCTTTCTCATTATTTTTTGAATTGGGTGGAGGACCGTAAAATGCTGCGAATTTTATAAATGGGTTTTTTGCAACTTCTACTCAAACAACTTGATACATTGCAATTAAATAGCGTAGCGTATGTCCGCTGAACTTTACGATTTCCCGATTAGCCTTTGACTTTCTCATTATTTTTTGGTCACGTATTCCTGCCACAATTATTGCACAATTTATCAAAACTTATGTAAACCGAAAACACACTGTATTTTAAAATTCTGTAAAGTACTTTCTTAACGTATTTATTTAGCAATATTGCAATTATCAAGCTGTCACTAAGCATGATTTAAATAATCCTTGAATGCACGGGTAACAACATTTTACGTAAGTAGTGACGTCTCCCTCCACGAGTGGAAAAACTTAAAAACAGATTAAAGTCCTGGAAACACTTGTAGTTACATAAATTCCATTAAGAAGCGACATTAACATGTTTATGCATAGTTTACTTCAACCTATTTAAGACGACAGAAGAGAAAATAACAACAACATCGAAAACGTCATTCAACAATTTTCGACAAAAATTTGCATATAAGTGCAATCCTCGCGTATGCACTTCGTTACTTACTTTCTCCACAGAAGCTGAACCACTTTCATTCAAAAACTAAATCGTCAAAATGTACACCCGCAAAATTCTCCACTTTTACAAAATCTTTTTGAAACTGTGCACCTCAATTGCGTGCATTTCGCTCGACTGGGATGCCCAGAAGGGTTGCCTCACTTCCGTAAAATCACCTCGGCGACTCTATCAGTTCAAAGTGCATCTCACGATTGCCGTTGTGCACAATGTTTTCCTAATTGTGAGTCTTCTGTCCAGAAACATTTCCGAATTTGGGATAGCATACCACATGCTGGCCATTTATTTTACGATCGGGTACATAATGTGCAACGGGTGTAGGGTAGTGTGCTGGCTGAATGAGAAGGAGATCATCAAATTGGTCAACGCGCAGGGTGACATGGAGAGAAAGTTGTTGGATAAGGATTCATTTGGAAGATCAGATACTGCCAGTGAGAAGAAAGCTAAAGGTATTTTAAAATATATTCAATTGGAAAGTTTGTAATTTAGTAAATTTCGTAAATTTGCTAGGGCCCACAAAACTTTATAAAGTTTACAAAGGAAAATTAGCGTCCAAATTTATTGCAAGCGTACATGCATTAAGGGCATCTTTCTTAATTTTAAATAATAAAGGTACACAGTTTACTGAGTTGTAAAAATTCAAAAATTACTGCACTACGTCAATATTTAATTTCTATAATATTCAAATCACTAAGTAATTAAATCTTCTCATTTCAGACAAAGGGAAACCTGAGACTCCTCCATATTCCCTGAAAGTACCAGCTACTCCTCGGATTGAAAATACTACTGGGGAAAAGTTTGAGAAGAATTTGCTCTTGATTGGAATTGGTACTGGATTGGGCGTCCCCACAATGGTTTTCCTAATCCTGATGGCACACCCGTGCCTCCCACCATTTCTGGGATCCGTGTTCTTCACTTATGTTGGGAAGAAGCGGTGCATAACTTTAGGGTGGTGGTCGTATTGGGGGCATGGACTTTTAAATTTTTGGGTAAAGATGAAAACTTAGTTTCTATATTATTTACAATCTATACAGTTTTTATTGACTGAAATGTTGCGTTTTAAATAGATGCATCTTGATATGGTCCTGGGCTTTGTATTTACCATGTTTGGGCTGTTTTTTCTAAGTACTTGTCTACTTCATGACTACCTGGAAGTTTTGAACAGGTACATAAGTCTTAATATTCGGGTTCAAACCTTTTAAATCTTGATTCTGATACAAACCTTGATTCCACAGCAATTTCCCATTAATCAAGACCGGGAAGATTGACTCAGTCTCACTATCCCCGCTTCGTGGATATCGATATCTGCAAATTTTGGAGAAACAGGTCAACGAATGCTTTCGTCGCCATTATTTTCCATTGTTTCTTGGAGGAATGACTGCTCTCACGATATTCTGTTTACACGCGTGCATCAGACTACCTGGAAAAATTCCAATGCCAGGATTCTCATATTTCCCAATGGTTGCGTTTGATGGTGTCGTTTCCCTCCTCATAATGACCACTAGGGCTGCAAATGTGCGCGAAAAGTCAATTTCCATGATCAGAAGCTGGAGTAATTGTCAAACCATAAAGAGGAAGCACCTCGTCAAGAAAATGACAAAATCCTTTGTGCCCCTCAAAGTACAATTGGGGGGTGGCTTTGTAGATAAGTTGACACCGTTGCTAATTCTTAATTTTACTGTTAGTCAGGTCGTATCGCTCTTACTTCTCAGGTCATAATCATGTATATGTAATGCACACATGGTACAAATGTACATACAATAGTTGTCATAATTTGTAGCTCATATATACATATATATGTAGAGTTGTATTGAGTAAGTATGTAAATTTAAATATTAATACAGTAATGCGTGCTCATTTTACATAAAACATGTATAAAAATACCCACTTCGAAGGAAAATAAGACAAGCAAAATATGAATATTTCGTTTATTATGTAAACCATAAAAAATCAAATAAATTTGATTACATGGTTAAGCTAAACCTCAATTCGTTAAATTGATTAAATTTTTAATCTTAAAGAATTTGAGGGTACGGCTTAAGTTGGGCTGGGAACACGGTGCCGCTTTCTCCATCAACGGCAGCAAGATAAATAATGCGATTGTACATACGTTCGATAGGAATGTTTGTCGGGATTCTAAACACTATCCCATACCTGCAAAATTCCCATTGTTTAATTGGCACACTATTCATAAACCTAGTAACTTTATGCTGAGTTCTTCATAAATTTATCAGAGATCTTGAAAATTCCTGTAAAATTATGTATGTACATACTTTTGGAAATTTAAATTGTTGCACTCACGCAGCCGGAGAAACCGGACCGTACAATGCGTACTTGACCAATTGAATATTCAATCCTTCCTCGTCATCAACAACGACGACATCTTGCAACCCAAATGAACCAAGGTCTTCATCTGCCACGGTAATCCACGTCTCGACATCAATATACGACTGGCCGGGCTTTGGTTGGTACAGAAAACGAACAACGCTCGGACCGGTGAAGACGGGCTGCAGATTAAATATAATAATTATCACATGGGTAAATATTTGTAACGGTCAAATTTGCATGGCTTCCTTTTATAAATGCACTCATTCAAACCTCGTGGTTATTCTTGTCGATAACTGTGAACCCAAAGTCATTCTTTTCGACGGTACCATCCTCAAAAGTGAAATCAACACTGATCGTTAGGTTGTTCGTGCGCTCGTTGGCGATGAAGTTCGGGAAGGTGTCACTCGTCGTGAAGGACAATTCATATTCGGAACGTCTGCTAAGTGTCATGTAGCCATTGTGGTAGTGTCGGGTTGGTGTCACGGTGAATTTGACGCCAAGTTGGAGCGTCCTGTGCAAAAATCAGGAAAATTAAGTGTACAGATTTACGAGGTATGGGACCATGTACAGATAAGCAATTTCGCCCAGATTCTTACAATAGTTCTCTTCGTGGTGGGGTGTCTTCATCAACAGGTCCCATATCATTGTAGTGCCTTTCTGGAAATATAAATGCAGAATAATACATACAATTTCATAGCAAACTCTCCGAAAAAGTGGTAAGCCATTCAGTATAAAATATATAAGTTGATACCTTGTCCTTTTGCAGTTGTTGCGAAGACAACCAGAAACAAGTAAATCGTGAGTTTCTCCATGATTTTGAATTGTTTTTTATTGTGATATGTATAAATTCACTGGAGGGTAGATGTCCAAGCAGAGGTCCAGTTGGTATTTATACAAGATTTTTTTGTTGCGGTGGGTATACAACTTCGGAACAATGCTAATCCCCACTCTAAAACGGCTTCATTGACTCAGTCATAAAGGACAAGGTCAATGATTAAGCAGTATTTGAACTATGGCCTAATTGTTTTGGAACGAAATCACTTTATAGAAATGCGAGTCTGTCCGTATTTAAAACAGGGTGACTTTTTTGTATGACTAATACTGGGGCTAGCGTGTTTCAAGTGTAGCGATAAAATGAATTCGGGAACCATATCATGCTCATTCTTTTGGTATTCTAGCCTAGCAAAAAAAAATTATTCAGTTTTTACATTTCTTAAAGCCCAGCCCCATATTATATGTACATACGTATGTATCAGGAATTAATTATTATTTAACTACTGTTCATGTGAAAAAAGTATGACCCTAGAAATTATAAGAGGTTACCTGGCGGGATTTGTTTATTTTTACTATTTTATTCCTTGCAGAAATTTATTTCGGTACAACAAAATTTGAAGTTGCTAAGATATTCCTTAAAATTAAAACATGTGCCAGATAGCCTTTTAGAGAAATTTGGCTCAGCAAAGGCCACACTTTTCTCACATGAACAGTAATTATCATCGGAGCATCTAGCAAAAGAGTTACGACTAAATCCCTTACTCATGTACGTACATATGAACGATACAATTTTTTTACGATTGTTGTCTTACAAACTTTGTGCCGAAATTTTAAATCTTAAGGGATCCTATCTTTATAAATAGACCTTTGACCTGAAATACCTCAAATGTATTTACTGCCCGTCCAGAGTTTCTTTTTACGGACTTAAGGCATTCTTGAAAAATCAAACAAGATGCGCATTTCTCTGATTTGCATGGATAACAACGACATTAGAGACGTTGAGCGAGAGTACATGATTGTAAAAAATTCACTGTAGTTTAGAATCACAATCAAAATCCTGGATTGTACCTTTCGGAGGTTGAGCGAGAATATTTTATGGGAGGATTGTAGTTCTGATTAATTTCTGCCGGCAGATTTGAAATTATAAACAATTGTTTACAAGTGCAAAAGTGACAGACAGTAAAATGTCCACCTTAAGTTCAAGTTTAATTAAATTGGGTGTGCTCACTGGTGATTGTGATGCCTTTTTGTTGGCTGCTGCAGCAAAGCGGATTAACAAATTTAACAAATCTACACTTTTCTGTTTTGATGAAATCGAGGTTTCTCGTTTCAAGTTGGATTTTAGATTTGAAAAAGCGGACATTTTGCGATTGAAATCAGAGTTACGGGTTCCAGATGTGTTAAAAATGCCTAATAGGACAGAATTCAGCGGACTAATTTGTGAGCTTTCCTGACATAATAATTACACTTGTAATTGATAATAATTTTATGGGTCCTTTCCATATATTTCAGGCTTGTGTGTTATGCTACGACGCCTTGCTTATCCTAATCGACTCTCAGATCTACAAAAGTACTTCGGATTTTCGCCTCAAGATTTGTCCTACATTTTTAACTCAATGATTAATCATGTTTATGGCAATTTTTATCATCTTCTGACATCTCTCCAGTTATGGTGGTTATCTCTTGAACATCTTAAAGAGTTTTCGGGAGCTTTGGTCAGGAAAGGGTGTCCAATTCCATCTTGTATTGGGTTTATAGATGGTAAATTATGGCAAATAACAGAATTATGAAATTTTACATTTAACATGTTTACAAGATCTGGATTTAATTTGCCAGGAACCTTGCACAAAACTTGTCGGCCCACTCGATCCCAACAAGAAGTTTATAGCGGTCATAAACGGTCGCACGGACTGAAATATCAATCGGTAGTGACTCCAAATGGAATGGTTGCAAATTTATACGGACCTATCCCAGGGCGAAGGCATGACTCATACATGCTACATGAAAGTGGGTTACTTGACAAATTAGCAGTTCATTTGGGTGGTCAAGAAATGTACTTGTATGGCGACAGTGGATATCCACTCCACAGAAGCTTAATCACTCCACATATTGGAAACCAACTTTCAGACCAGCAAAAGTTATTTAACTTAACGATGAGAAAATTGCGGGTTTGTGTAGAATGGGAGTTTGGTGAGACAGATAAACAGTTTGCATTTATTGATTTTAAAAAGAACTTAAAAATATTTCTTCAACCAGTGTCAAAATATTATTTTGTAGCTACCATTTTAAAGAATTGCCAAAATTGTTTATATGAATGCCAAACATCGAAGTATTTTGGGGTTAAGCCTCCGACACTCGAGGAATATTTGAGAAATCAAAATCTAAACTAATCACAAACATGTTCTAGAAATGAATGGAAATAAATCAGTTTATTGCATGTAAGCTATTTAAAATGCTATATTTCACATTTTTTTCATCAGCAATTGTAATAGGGCTGTCTGAGTTGCCATCTGACTCTTGCGTTCTTCCTCTCGAAGGATTAATTGTTTTTGTCGCAATTTAAACTCTTCTTTATCTTTGTCCCGTTGATGATTAAAACGGTCCCTCTCCAACTCGAATTGCTGCTGTTGAAGGTGTAATTTTTTCTTCTCTAGATCTCTGTCGACCACTTTTTCAGCGCGCTCGGCGTCATAACGTTGCTGTTCGACATCAAGTCTTTTCATTTCTTGCTGGCGTTCTGATTCCTGTTTCTCTTTCCACAAATCGATTAGAGTACAGTCAGTTGGACGCTTCTTTGGAACAGGGCCAGGATTTTCGGGGCTCGAACCTAGTAATCAAGGTTAAAAATGTCACCTACTATCCAGCATAATTCATTTGAACAATACAGAACACCAATACAAATTAAATTAGCATTACCACTTCTCTTAATCGTTGTACAAGCAGCAACACGTATCTCTTCAGCCTTTAATTTACTATCGTCAAGTTTTTTCTGTTTTGCTTCTGTGTGACCTTTTTCCAATAGCTTCTGATCATCAATTAAGGACATTAGGTCGTTTAAGAGCCGCACTATTTCGCAAACCTCTTCTTCAATTCCGGACCTGGTTAAAAAATGTCAATAAATATCTAACCAGTGGTTTTATTCTGATGTGTTTGAATATTTGTCACCTGTATCTATTCTTTGTTTCTTCCTTACGGTGTGCTTCCAAAACTAAATCAAACCGTCGATGGACAGCGAGCTTATCCAGTGATAATTCAAATAATTTATTTATAGAACCAGCAATCGTAGCCCATGCGTCGCCCGGTTTTACTGAGGAGAATGGGGTGTGCGCCAAAACAGCCTTAACTAGGGCAAGGTCATGATTCAATTTCCATCTAAATTGTTTCTTCCTCTGCTTTCTCCCATCAGCAACAGCAGCGTCTGCGTCGTCTCGTTTTCGCTCTTCTTCCTGCTAACGATTTAATAATTGAATATTTAAATAGGGTTGAATTAAATAAATAACCATTTGCAAGTACCTCTGCAAGTAATTGTTCCATATTCTGCACTTCCAATGAATCGTTACAACTCAAATATAAAGAGAGCAATGAGAAATATTTTGACCAATTTTTTTCACTTATTATTTTTTTCGGAAAACAGTGATTTTTGGATGACTGTTTAGAAACGCATACAATACAATGCTGGTTGGAGACGGAGATTTGTATTTTTGTGTTTGACTAAAATTCTGACTAATATTTGATTTTCCCGCTGGGTTTACAATCGCAAAGTACAATCATGTACTCTCGCTCAACGTCTCTATTGATATACTTATGCATGTATTCAAGCTTTTCACTTCTGCTACTTTGTTGCATCTGCATGCATATTTGAAGTACATTATTGCAGCGCACGTATTTTATGCTAATATACATAGTTATATTGCTTACTCGGCTTACCGGCTTACGCATATAGTAAATGGAACCTGCAACGACACTATTTCTGAGAAATTGTAATAAATTTTAACCAAAGGCCAACTATCTAAATGCACGTGCTTAACCCATATAATTAGTATTTATGTATGTATCTATCCCGTTCCGCAATATGTAGCATAGCTGTAAGAGTATGTAAAAAAAATGCAGAACATGACATAGTACTTGCATTAATTCTAAATAAGTGCATGACGCCCAGCCAGGAAATGTCAATCGGAGGCCAACCTTACAAATTACTTACTTTACTTTAGAATCAATCTCATTACATTGAACGTAATCCATAACCCAATAATAAACTGGAAATTTTAAATACTTCCTAAGGAAATGGTACTCCGTAATCACGAAGTCTGAACTTTGAGAAGTATATGTAATCTAATTTTGCGTTACAGTTTTAGATGACTAAGTTAGTCTGTCTGTCCGTCCGTCCGTCCGTCTGTCAACACGATAACAGGAGAACGGATCGAGATAATCGAAATCGGTTTTCGCCATCATACGTATGACCCTAGGGGGAGGATCCCCTAAGCTTTTGGGGGCAGCCGGACCACACCCCCCGGGCGCCAGTGGGTGTGGTTGGGGCAAAATGAGATTTTTACAAAAATTGAATCTATGGATGAAGGGCAGTTAAATTAAGTGTTCCCAAGTTGTGCCACCCCCCCCGCCCCGTGGGTGTGGTTGGGGCGCAGTAGGTGTGGTTGGGGCAAAATGAGATTTTTACAAAAATTGAATCTATGGATGAAGGGCAGTTAAATTAAGTGTTCCTAAGTTGTGCCACACCCCCTCACGCCCAGTGGGTGTGGTTGGGGCAAAATGAGATCTTTACAAAAATTGAATCTATAGATGAAGGGCAGTTAAATTAAGTGTTCCCAAGTTGTGCCACACCCCCTGGCACCCAGGGGGTGTGGTTGGGGTAAAATGAGATTTTTAGAAAAATTGAATCTGGATGAAGTAGAGTTGAATTAAGTGTTCCCGAGTTGTGGCGCACCCCCGGGCGCCAATGGGTGTGGTTGGGGGAAAATGAGATTTTTAGAAAAATTGAATCTATGGACGAAATAGAGTTAAATTAAGTGTCTCTGAGTTGTACCACAGCCCTGGGCGCCAGTGGGTGTGGTTGGGGCAAAATGAGATTTTCATAAAAAATGAATCTAACATGTTGGACAAGTAAAACAGTAAGATTGATTAATTAATTAATTAAGATTGATTAAGTAATTAATTAAGATTGCTTTATTTAGATTGATAAAACAGTAAAACATGTAAGATGCATGATTTTTCAGAGTGGCTACATATAAATGAGGAAGTTTTAATTATTTAATTATTTTGAAATAATTCAGATTCTACGATCTATATTTTGTATCACATTATCAGCATTATTGCGCTACTTGTGTACCCTGCGTTGCCGCAGTTTATTTGCTTTGTCGTTGAGTTAAAACTATATTAGAGTAAAATTCTGAAATAACCGACATATTTTAACTATACTTTGCAACTTTGGATGTTAGATTTTTGCACAAATTTTACATATGATTCTTAGGCACGGTTACAGTGAAAGTTTCGAGACAAATATTCTTCATTTACATATTTAAGTTTGTCTGGGGTAAGAAGTGAGTGAAAACTTCTGATAAGTATGCATGTATGTATGTATGTATGCACATGCATATGTACATGCATTCATACTACTTATATGTATTAAAGTTGTGCTGTTACTTATTTATCATTTATTTGTACAAAGACAAACATACATACGTATTTATGTAAATACATGTAAGTATACCAGTGTCCATAAGTATGCACATTAGTTTATGTGTGTATACATAAATAACTTCGTTACTGGATAAACAATTTGTGCACGAGTTAATTAGTATTTATTTTTCAGTAAAAGTTTTTACATTAGGATAAAGAAATATTGAGGTCACACCCTTGTAATTAAACATCTATGACAATTTGGTGACCTAATTATCTATTACGAAACCACTCATAACTGTTAAGTTGTAAGTTTTATATGCATTTCTGACAATTTCTTAGATCAGATAAACTATTTTATACTCGCTCTAAAATAATATATTTCTCACACAAAAATCAGCATACATACACATGTACATATCATAGCTTGTTTTTTAAAAAGTAAATAAGAGTGAAAAATTTGTGTGTAGATATTACACAATTTTAATCTAATGATCCTTCTCTTGAAACTATTTTGCAAGAGTTTATACAGTATGCATATATTTTCTTATTTTTTGAAAATTCGGGAGCAAATGATCAAATACTTACTCTCACGTTGTCACATCCCTACATCATATATTCCCATAATGACTTCCCTTGCGCGCTGGAGCAATGTAACATTTGCAATTCCCCGAAGTGAAAAGCATCATAAGTTTCATACATTTGCAAAAATCCCAAGTTTTTTAACATTCTGCTTGATATTAGTGTACACAGCGCTTAATTCCGTTTGGTTCTTCGTAAATATTTTTCCAATTCACGACTCGACGTCAGTGATATCATCGTGGAAGAAAGTGATGAGTTTCTATTTTTTATTTACTCACGTAAGCATTTCATGTTGCCAAGTATTCTTGCATTATCGACGACACGAGCTAAATTTACTATTCGATACGACTAACTGGATTGAAAAATATGCGCTATCCGACAAAGGTAAGAAGTTTAGTAAATTAATTTACATACATAATTATGTATCTAAGAGTATGCTCGCACTGTACATATGTATGTACAGGCACGATTCTACAATATATTTCATGCTATTCAGCATAAATATATTTTATTTGCAAAGAGAAAGTCGAGTCGAACTTTTTCCTGGTTTTCAAAATACACCATTTACTCGTATCAATAGCGTGCTTAAGTTTACAAAACCTGGGTCAATGTTTCTACAAGGCTTACGCGGTCGAAAAGTTGACGTGAATATTCTTTGCGCCAAATCATCTGTGCGTATGTACATATGTTGGAATTAGTAGTTTAGATTGTGTACACGTTAACCATTGTAATTTTTAAATTATGTATGTACAGCTCCTTGTAGTTACGTGAAGTTGAAAGTCCTATTCAGTTTGGGAATGACAAAAATATCCGTCTTTGCACTTCCGATACTGTCATTTTTTCTGGTTGTGATTAAACCATGCAGTCCACCATCAATCGCCAGTATTGCGTTGCTACGTTGCGAAAATGGATTAGAAGATCAGACGGCTACCTGGCTTGGGCGCGGTATTAATGGCCTGTTTCAATTTTCTGTGATTTACGTTTTATCTGCAATCGTATCAGTTACAATAAGTCGGATAATTATTCATCCTTCAGCAATGATTGAATTGTGGATACAAATTTTGGAAAGGTGAGCAAAGGAGATTTTATGTTGTTGATTCCGCATTATTATTTTGGACGGAATACCAAGGAAATTAAAATAGAAAGCAAATTTTCTAAAATCTGTACGATCAAACAGGGTTAAAAGTATGCACAGAATTAAATAGTTTGCTAATCAAGGGAGACCATTTATGTACGAATGGGCACCCTTGAGGTGTGCCATACATAATCTATGAAAGTTTGTGCGATAATTCTGTAAACTGATGTACATATGTAGTTTACTGGGTTACAAACATTCGAGCACATTGCCTCATTATGTATGTACTTATATATGCATATTTAGAATCTAGAGACATCCAAAATACATGAATGAATCTAACAATTCATTTGCGAAGCAATTTTTTTAATTACCAAGTGTACTCAGACATGCTGGTTTCGGGGATTATTACTTAATTTTATTTTGAAAATTGCTGACTTTCAATTTCTCAAGTTCTTTCAATAGTCGTCAAACCAGAGTTTTTAGGCGTTGAAATTACTTAATTGTCATTTGTTTCCAGGAAAATCAAACAACACACCCGAGCTTCCTGTCTTCATGTCACAATAACTCTACTGCAGTACCGGATAGCTCATCTCACCGTAAACCTAGTGTCTGCTGTACTTGCAATGCCATATCTTTCAATTTTCTTAACTTTTACCATAGTAGGTGAAATATCTTCCCTTTACATCATCACATCCTCCTGGGCTCACGTACCCGTCGATGCTATCCTCCTCTTTCTCCTGTTAAGTGTCGATTTCTTCGTTATCATCCATATTATGCTGCATTCCCTCAGTTTGCCGAATACTGCGTCGATAAAATTTCTCAGAAATGGAGGAAAAATGTTAAAGTTGCAAAAAATGTTGAAGAAAGATTGTTCTTTGTTACGCAAATATTTGCGGTCACTCCCCCCACTTAAAGTTGGGATGGGTGGTGGTAAGTATTGGGATAAGCGGACATCTTTAACCGTGTGGCAATTTTGTGTGGATAGATTAATCAATTTGCTTCTTGTGGCAGTCTAGTGTAAAATTATTTATTTGAGGGTTTTACAAAATGTATAAAATGAAGTGAAGGGGTTGAAGAGTTTTCTGGAGTAATTCCATTGAGAAAAGTAAGCAAGTCGTTGGTCCTGTAAGGTGAAACTTTCCTGACTTTTTCGAAAGCACGTGAACGTGACAGAGCATCCATTGTGTAAATCTTTACAACTCGAAGAGAACCATTTCAAAATTTTTCGAAATAAAGCACATAAGGTTGCGAGCGACGAGAACAAAAGAAATGCGCATTATTTTTTCCACACGGGAACATTGGATTACGGGTAAACTGAGGAAAATCATCTTCGGACCGTCGTTTGCTGACTACCATCTGCGGATGTACAAAAGGCGATTAGACATGGTTTTCACGACTTTGCGCTTGAATATCTCTGGTGCAAATTCGAATTTTGAGTTGATTTTGATAGACAAGCAAGATAATACTCTCAAAAAGATATCTCTAAATTTTTAAGGCGATAGCTTCACAAATGTCCCCTCCAGAGCCCCCAGAGTTGGAAGGTGTCAAAAACCCACTTTCCAAACTTAATTATTCATGTGGCATGATAACCAAAGAGGTCAGAGGTGAAAAATTATTATTATTATAACCCTAGATAATGATTGTATCTAATAATAAAAGAATCCGTAATGAATAAAATAATGTGGGCCCTCCAGCATCGCTGATACTTTTCCATGAAAAGTGATAAGTCGGACCGTGCACCGGGAAATTGACCTCCTGACCTTAAAAACGGACCGACTGGGTGAAATGAAGATTAAGGGCAAAGCTCTAAGTGTCCTCAGTAATATTAAATTAAACAGTGAAGATTTTGAGTAAACAGTTTTGGAGAAGGACCCGAGCTAATCAGCTGACATGGAATCCTAAAAAACTCTTGAACTTATTTAGAAAATTAATAGTCAAATTTTGTTGAAAACAAATTTTAATAAGTTTTTTGTGTCCCCTGCTGCAGAACTATTTTACCTACAAGGTACAAGTGACAAAATAATAAAATTACTGCGTTTTGATTAGTTAAAAAAATGTTTAAGTTCCGCTTCAATTTCGAGGAGAACTTTTGTAAAAATTTTATAGGGTTTGATGGAAACTTATTTCCTGGGGTGTAACCACTTATCAAAATTTTATCAAAAGTACTTACAGTGCAATATACTATATGTACCTTGGATATAAACAACGTTTGGGATTTTTAGTGTCAAAGCCCTAAAATGTGGGGGCCTTAAAAGTCGAGGAGTTGCGTTCGTGAGAGCATTCCATAGGACAAGTATGAAGTTAAACTACAATACGGGCTTAAAAGATAAGCATGAGATAAAAGTGGTTTTATATAGTGAAAGGCATGCTGAGTCCATTGATAATAGTCGCAAAGACGATTTCTGCACTAGGGCCTCAGAAAAAATCTTTTGTTCGGCGCCATTTTATAAGAACACTGGTTTGGAAAACTAAAAAAGGACACCTCTGCAAATTTGACCTTGCCTCATGCCCCAGAGTGCACAACACCGGAAGCCAAATATATTTACCTATAGTTCGAGACATGGGCTTTCACATAAAAAAAGTTAGAAATCTCTCCAACCAAAAACCATCGCATAATTAAATTATGAATTTGTGCAAACCATCTCTAATCGCCTTTTGTATACATTTTACAAACCATAATATAAATGGATACAATTTTTTATGTCATACGTCATATCAGTTTTTCATTACCCAAGCAACCACTCCCAGATAATCGCCATCAGAAAAATACCCATGTTCATACCTATTCTCCAATTTAATATTTTGAATTTTATTTATTTGTTTTGAATTTTCGTGCCATTCTAAAATTTGACTTTCCATACTTTTACGTCCGTCACGGACAATTGTTTGGTAAACAATTTATATAAGAGTTAATTAGTATTTGTTTTTCGGTAGAAGCCGTTGCATTATGTTAGACAAATATTGGGGTCACGCCCTTGCAATTAGTCACCTGTGATAATTAGGTCATTAAATTATGAAGCGACGTCCACTTGGAGTTATTTAAGTTTTATACATCATTCTGACAATCTTAGATTAAATCAACTTATTACTCACACAAAACAATCTTAGCTTATTTTTAAAGTTTACGTAAAAAGTGCAATATGTATTTGTTTTAATTAGAGCGTTTTTTGAGATGCACTTCCCGTTGAAACTTTATTTCAAAAAGTTATACAGTAGGCATATATTTTCTAATTTTCTGAAAATTTGGGAGAATTGTCTGAAAATGATTAAACAGTTAATCTCACGTTGTCACATCCCTGCATCATACATCGCCATAATGGCTTCGATTGCACACTTGTCCAATGTGACATTTGCAATTACCATGAGTGAAAATAATCATAAGTTTCAAAAATTTGCAAAAATTCTACATTTTTTATCCTGTTCTCTAATGTTGGTCTCCATGCTGCTCTATTCCTTTTGGTTCGTTATAAATATTTTGATAATTTATGATTCCAACTTTGTTATAGCATCATGGAAGAAAGTGTCGAGTTTCTTGTTTTTATCTGCTCACGTAAGCATTTCATGTTGCCAAGTATTTTTGCACTATCGACGACACGAGCTAAATTTACTCTTCGATACTACCAACTGGATTGAAAAATATGCATTATCCGATAAAGGTAAGCAGTTTGGTGAATTATCTAAAGAGTGTGTACGTACGTATATAAGTACATATAAGTATACATGCATGATTTTTAAATATCTTTCATTCTATGTAGCATAAATATTTTACAGCAATTAAGAAAAAGAAATTGCAGCCGAATGTCATGCACAGCTGCTTTTAAACTTTGTAAATTTCTTACTAATTAAATCTACCTAATTTACAAATTTCCTAGCTTTCAAAATATACCTTTTACTTTACTCACTCATTTAAATTTGTTAAATCAGGCCAATCTTTTTACAAAGTTTACACTGTTGCAAAGCAATCGTGAATATTCTTGACGAAAAATTATCTATATGAGAAGTATTTTAATAAAAATAATGCATCCGCCATGTTGGAATTTACAACATATGCATAATTACTTGTAGATTAAGGTGTGTTTATATTTCACTTCTTGGTAACTCAGGCCAATGACGTACTCCGGCCTCCGGAGGCCGGAGTACGCGACTTTTTTTGGAGTACGGAGTACGCGTGGCTGGCCGGACTACGGAGTACGTGGAGGCCGGAGTACGCAAAATATCGATCTATGGTTGTAGTTTAACTATGGCACATTTTACCAAGTACTTATAATCCCACATTTGATTATGCAAATATAACCATTGTAATTTAACAATTTTAACCCAATTTTAATCATGTACAGTTCCTTCTACGTATGTCAAGTTGAAAGTCTGGTTCAGTTTGGTGCTGGGAAAAATAACCATGTTTGCACTTCCTGTACTGGGTTGTATTCTGGTTGCCATCAAACCATGTAGTCCCCCATCAATCGCCAGTATTGGATTGGTACATTGCGAAAATGGGACGGAACATCAGACGGCTACCTGGCTTGAACGCGGTGTTAATGGACTTTTTCAATTTTGCGTGCTTTTCGTTATATGCGAAATCATAATGGTTACGATAAGTCGGGTAATTATTTACCCTTCAGCAATGATTGAATTGTGGATAAAAATTTTGGAAAGGTGAGCAAAGGAGATTTTATGTGATTGATTCAAAATGTATTGCCATAATTCCAATAGAATGTAAACTTGCAAAAATTGACACGAATTATCGAGTTTAAAATTTGCGCATAATCAGTATGCTAATCTAATGTAACTAATTGTTTATGAATAGATGGCATAGTTTGTGAAAATTTGTAAAAATAATATGCAAACTTTCTTTGCTTTTGGGTGTTCAAATTGGTTAATTGCCATTTATTTCCAGGAAAATTAGACGACATACCCGAGCTTCCGGTCTACATGTCACAATAACTCTACTTCAGCAGTACCGGATAGCTCACCTCACCGTAAATCTGGTGTCTGCTGTACTTGCAATACCATATCTTTCAATTTTCTTAACCTTTGTGATGATAGGCGAAATATCTGCCCTTTACATCATCACATCCTCCTGGACTCACTTATCCGTCGATGCTATTCTCCTCTTTCTCCTGATGAGTGTCGATTTCTTTGTAATAATTCACGTCATGCTGCATTCCCTCAGTTTGCCGAATAATGCGTCCATAAAGTTTCTCGAGAATGGAGGAAAAATTTTGAAGTTGCAAAAAATGTTGAAGAAAGATTGTTCTTTGTTACGCAAATATTTGCGGTCATTGCCACAACTTAAGGTTGGGATGGGTGGTGGTAAGTATTGGGATAGGCAGACATCTTTAACCGTGTGGCAATTTTGTGTGGACAGACTGATTAATTTGCTTCTTATGGAACTGTAGTATAAAATTATTTACTTAATGGTTTTGTAAAATATTTATATGTACATACATATCATGAAATAGAGGAATCGAAATGCTGTTTCTGGAGCTATTCCATTGAAATAAGTAAGCAAGCGAAAGTCGTTGGCTACCTTTGTTAAACATCCTCATTAGCCGTCACGACTTTTTCGACATGCAATCAATCTGACACATGCATTGCATACATACATACATAATATATTTATTCAGTTCAGGGAAGGATTTAACCTGTTTTAGCTGGTCACCACCTGCATAATTACATTCTGCGGTAGTCAATGCGCGGACAACTTGACCTCGGACACATTAAATAGAGCACAACTTGTTAATCGCTATGCAACGAATGATAACTATTTGCATTATTTAATGAAACTTGATGTGGCAGGTTTTATCAGATCGAAACAAAATTGAGAACATAATTAGTCTCAGAATGGAAGGCACCTGACAGAGCATCCATCGTATAAATTTTCATAATTCGAAGAGAACGTTTTCGAAATTGTGTAGGGTATGAGCTGTGATAAAATTAAGTGTGGGGGGTTGAAATGTCCCTGAATCCAACGGCAATTTTGGCCCTGCCCTTGCCTCAGCACTGACCCTTACCTCAGCTTCCTTGATTATTGCCATCAGACAACCACTCTCCGATAACCTTTGGGTAACCACCAGCAGGCAGCCATTCCTAGATTACCCTATAACTACCCAAAGATAACCACCAATAACCACCATAAGAAAAATACCCATGTCCATTCCTATTCTCCAGCTTAATGTTTTGAATTTAATTTATTTCGAATTTTCGCGCCATTGGAAACTTTCCGTACTTCCACTTCCTTCACGGACGAAATTTTGGGACCGACAAATTTACCTTCACTTCCGTTGGCAACATGCATTGTCGCTTATAACGCAGGGTGGTTTAAATGTCAGGTTACAATGGAAAATTTTTCAATGAGAAAAATTCGTAAATTTCCATTAGTTACGGATTTGGGATTGAGATTTTTATTAATTTTTATCAAAACTGATGACAAAATTCTTAAAATATTGAATTTCAGAGGCAAAATTTCGGTAACTAATGGAGATTTGCGAATTTTTCCCATTGACAAATTTTCCATTGTAACCTAACATTTAAACCACCTTGTATAAATACTTTCTTTCATTGGTAAAACAATTTGTTTATGTAAGAGTTAATTAATATTTGCTCTTTTGTAGTTTTCCTGAAGTCGTTGTACATATTAGGGTAAACAAATGTTGAGGTCACGCCTTGCAATTAGTCATCTGTGACAACTAGGTCATCAAATCATTATCAAGGAGTCACTTATTTAAGTTCTATACGTCATTCTGACCATCTTCCTTAGATTAAAGCAACTTATTTCTCACACAAAACAATCAGTATATCATATCTATGTAGGTTATTTTTAAAATTTCCATAAGGAAGAGTGAAATATTTGTATTATTTAATTACTGCGTTTTTTGAGATGTATTTCTCGTTGAAACTTTTTTGTAAAAAGATACACAGTATGCATACATTTTCTAGTTTTCTGAAAATTCGGAAGAATTGTTTGAAAATTTGGGAGAATTTTCAAACAATGATCAAACCCTTGTTTTCCCATTGTCGCATTCCTACATCCTACATCCCCTTAATGACTTCGCTTGCGCGCTGGAGCAATGTAACATTTGCAATTCCCATGAGTGAAAACTATCACAAATTAAACAAATTTGCAAGAATTCTACGTCTTTTATCCTTTTCCTTACTCTTAGTCTCCACGGTGCTCTATTCCTTTTGGTTCTTTACAAATATTTTGAAAACTCATGATTCTATTTTTGGAACATCATCTTGGATGAAAGCGTCGAGTTTCTTTTTCTTATCTGCTCAATTAAGCATTTCATGTTGCCAAGTATTTTTGCACTATCGACGACACGAGCTAAATTTACTATTCGATACGACTAACTGGATTGAAAAATACGTACTATCCGACCAAAGTAAGCAGTTTGGTGAATATGTTGGTAACTCGCGCCAATAATTTAACTATGGCGCAAGTTACCAAGGAATGAAGTATAAATCAACCTTTAGATTGTGCATATGCAACCACATTTTTAACACTTTTAATCGTGTACAGCTCCTTCAACTTATGTGAAGTTTAAAGTCTGGTTCAGTTTGGGGCTGGCAGAAATATCCATGTTTGCACTTCCAGTACTGGTTTGTTTTCTGGCCGTCATCAGACCATGTAGTCCTCCATCAATCGGCAGTATTGCGTTGCCTCATTGCGAAAATGGGTCAGAAGATCAGACGGCTACCTGGCTTGAACGTGGTGTTAGTGGACTTATTCAATTTTCCGTGCTTTGCGTTATATGCGCAATCATAATGGTTACGATAAGTCGGATAATTATTTATCCTTCAGCAATGATTGAATTGTGGATCAATATTTTGGAAAGGTGAGCAAACGTGACTTTGTATGACTGGTTCAACATGTATTTATTGCTATAATTATAATATAGAATGTAAACTTGCAAAAATTTACATGAATTAACGAAGTTTAAAGTTTATGCATAGGTCATCAGTTTGATAATCTAATGAAATTTTTTTATGAATAGACGCAATAGTCTGTGAAAATTTATAAAATGAAAATGCAAACTTGTATGGTTTACTGGGTTGCAAACATTTTGTTTTCCTCGGGGGTATTGAAATTACTAATTTGCCAACTATTTCCAGGAAAATTAGACGACACAACCCATCTGCAGGTCTTGACCACACGATAGCTCTACTCCAGCAGTACCGTATAGCTCAACTCACCGTAAATTTAGTGTCCGCTGTCCTTGCAATGCCATATCTTTCAATTTTCTTAACCTTCACGATGGTTGGCGAAGTTTCCGCCCTTTATATAATTATATCTTCCTGGGCTCACTTACCCGTCGAAGCTATCCTCCTCTTCCTCCTGTTAAGTCTCGATTTCTTCGTCGTCATCCACATCATGCTGCATTCCCTCAGTTTACCGAATACTGCGTCGATAGAGTTCCTCAAAAATGGAGGAAAAATATTGAAGTTGCAAAAAATTGGGAGGAAGGATTGTTTCTTATTACGCAAATATTTACGGTCATTCCCACCACTTAAGGTTGGGATGGGTGGTGGTAAGTATTGGGATAAGCGGACATCTTTAACCGTGTGGCAATTTTGTGTTGATAGACTAATTAATTTGCTGCTTTATGGAAGTCTAGTGTAAAATCATTTATTTAATGACATAATGTTAACAAATTATAAATTGTATACTTGTAAAAATTTAACCCTAAATTTAAAATATGTCTGTACAATACGTAGTAAATACTGTCCATTTCTGTCCATGTATATGTACACAGTTTTAAGAAACAATGTCACATAATTGCTAGAATACATAGTTTAAACTTTGAGTAATTTATTCTATTACAGAAAATACATATGTAGAACCCTATTTAAATGTCGCACTGGAATTTCCCTGCAAATTTCGATTTAAATTTAACCGAATAAAATACAAACTAGGAACAAAATCACGCCTTTTTAACAACACAAACCCCCACCGCGTGACATCTACCGCCTCTCACATTTTCACAATTTTGGCAATTGTCCTCATCATCCTGACTCGTTCTTGGAACGCAGTCATACTCCGGGAGACCACAGTTGGTCAAATCCTCCCAGTAATTCTTTGCCACCTTTTTCACCACGCAAATTCCTAACGGATGACATTTTCCTTCAAGACTAATCTCACACCTGGCACAGTCAATTTCGAACCCTTCCTTCTTCGGGATACATTCAAACTCTGGGAGGGCACAGTTGCTCAAATCTTCCCAATAATTTGAAGATGGAGGCGGAGGTGGAGGTGGGGTCAGGTCATTTTTTGGTGGGGGTGGTGGTTGACCCTTCTTAACGAAACAAATCCCGACAGAGTTGCATTTTCCGTGTAAAACGGTCTCACAATGGGCACAGTTATCAGCGTCGTTTTCATTTGCTCGAGGAACGCAGTCATACTCGGGAAGGAGGCAGTTGGTAAGGTCTTCCCAGTACGGTTTGGGGGTCTGGATGTCTTCTGGCGGGGGTGGGGACGATTTTGGATCCCCCTTAACAAAACAAACCCCTAAAGAGTGGCATTTTCCGTGTAGGACGTCCTCACAGTGGGCACAGTTCACGTCGTCTCGGTCACTAATGCGTGGAATGCAGTCGTACTCGGGGAGACCGCAGTTGCTTAAATCTTCCCAATATTGTGTTTCCTTAGGGGGAGGAGTAGCTTCCTTTTGTTTCAAATGTTTTGGTGGAGGGTTGATTGGGGGAGATTTTCTTAAGACTTGTGCCCTTGAAATTAAGGGGAGTGAGTGATGTGTAGTTGGGGGACCGTAGGAAATGAGGGGGGAAGCCTTAATTTGTTGTGCAGGCCAAGTTGGGGTTAAAATTACGGTTTCTTGGCGACGCTGAATTGGTACTTGGCGTGTAAGTGATGGACCCCATCCAGTAGTCTGTGGCGTTCCCTGGGTCACGTGACGACATACTCCGTCTCTGTCACACACGCCATATCCACGACAGTAGGAAGGGCAATTTCTGCGTTGGATGGAATAATCGGCGCGACCAGGAGTCCAGTTAATTGTTTGTCTGGTTGGAAGACATCTTCCCCATCCGTTGCAGTTTCTTCGTATTTGGTTTCCTATCAATATGGAGAAAAATTTTAAAATGAGGCCAATTTAGAATTTTAGTATTATAATTTTACTATGTACCAGCAGAAATTTGGGTGGTGGTGTAAACGCTAATTATTAATAATACTAATACAGTAAAATGTCGGTTAACCATTTCAAAGTTTACACAGATTGAGCCGTGATTGAGAGATCTTTTCGCCGTAGTAAACAAAATAAATGTGACGCTAATGGGAGGTTTTGTCTGACGGTAATAAATATTAACAGCGATGGCATAATGGAACAAAGAATGATGTACTAAATTGTCATTGTCTGCTCTTTCTCGTCTGATCCGCATTAATTATCTTCCAATATTTCGTGTACATATATGAATAATATATTTATTCCATGCTAAAAACTTGCTGGAATTTACTTCCACATTAAAAACTGGATTAATTGAGACAAAGGAGGTGGATGGTGAATAGGTAAGATGGCAAACTGGTCAGTGCATGCATAGTTGCGAAAGTGATTAATTACGTCAATTAGTTGATTAAAAAACTTGTTCTTCCATCAGGCCACAATCTACGCTGGTGCACATTATAGGAACTGTAAGACAATTTATTTAGTACCATATCTCCAAAAATGCTAGAACGGACCCTTACTGTCCAGGATTACTTTATAGATAAAGGGTTAAGCAAATTGTACTGTGGATTACATTAATTTGTAACGTAATTAATATTTTTAAGCAAAACGATTTTACTAAAATATTTTCGCGTCGATTTATTAAGCTTTTCAGTATAATACCGATACATATGTACATATTTAAATCTTCACGGCCTTAAATTCTTCTGAAATAAGGAATTAGAGATACATAAACGTACAATATATGTATACATACATATATGCGTATATGTATTTGTGCATATATACATATGTACATGTGCAACAATTTATTAATTTTGGTCATTGGTTACTTTTATCTAAAGGGTGTTAATAAAGTCCGATCCCATTTTTCCTATAAAAAAGTGAAGGCTAGTATAAAAAAAACTACCCGTGATACTTACAAAAAATGTTCGACATATTTACCTTAGTATTTGGTCTTGTTACCATTTACTTTAACCATGCCCTCAACTCTTTGTTTAAGGCTCTGTGCTAATTTTTCCAATGTGTCTGTGGGAATCGAATTCCATACATCTTGAACTTTTTTTACTAGCTCTTCCCTCGTCCGGGGTTGTGGTTCTTTGTATACATTTTCCTTAAGTATGGACCACAGGTTCTCCAGGGGATTCAAATCTGGGCTGTTTCCGGGCCACACCCCCTTGCTCCAGACCGTTGAAACTTGCGTCTTGATGAGACTCAAACTCGCTTTTGCTGTATGGGCTATAGCACCATCCTGCATGAAAACTATTTTTCTTTCATTCGGAAATATTTCCTTGTTCCCCATGCTATCGAAATAGATAGGTAATATTTTTTCCATATAATACTTTGCATTGACTGTTTGGCCTTTTGGTATGATATGTAGAGGAGTCACGCCACGTGCACAAAATCCACCCGCTACCATAACTTTAAGCCCGAATTTTGGGACTGCTCTTGATGGTACATCCGATTTGTTTTCTGTCCTGTAACGAACATTTTGTTGGTTCAATTTTGGATATAGCTCAATAATAGATTCGTCAGTCCAAAGGATGTGACTGCGCAATTCTTCACCAAGTCTTTTTTCACTCAAATGGCCACTTTTCTGAAGGAGTTCTCCAAATTTCAGACGGTCATCGATATTTTTTTGTGACATGAGAGGTTTTTTGGTTAGTTTGTAAGCTGTGTGACCCCACCTCGTAGATTTCACAAATTTTTGCACGGTCACATAGTTAATTTGCTTCTTCTTCTCTTTATAGCGTTTTGAGTCATTTAACTCCCTTGCACAATTACGTAATGAACTACCGGTTTTCTTGTAAAGTCTGTTTTTAATCATTCTCTTTGTGGTAGGTGACACCTTTCTGGGTCGCCCGGGTCGCTTTTTGTCGTGGACAAAATTTTTGTTCTTCCATTTCCAAACAGTTCTGCGGCTGCAGCCCAATTTTTGCACAATTTCTGCAGGTTTAAACCCCTGCTGATGCAATGTTTGTATCTTAACTCTAAGATGCTCATGACTTACACGTTTAGTTGTTCCTCCCATGGTAAAAATTTGAAATAAATAACTTCACTGGTTCAAAAGTTCCAGCTGAATTTGTAACAACCGCGCTCCAAAAAATTCATGGGATCGGACTTTATTAACACCCTTTATAAGCAACTTTGCAACATGTATTAAGTCATACAGATTTTTAGATAAGTAGCGTGATTTTAATGTATATTTAACTGTGACGATCCAATCTACATAAACTAATCGTCGCTCGTTGACGTAGTATTCCTTCCTTCGCATTATAATTGCCTAAATCGTTCCAATTTATATATTTAAATTTATACAATGGATAGACTGGTTGGACAAATATAATATTGCAATTTTATCAATTTCTGATCCTTCCGATATGAGCTGGTCGTATGGGTAAAGTACATAAATATTTACGTATGTATGCAGGCAGGAAAATACATATGTGTGTGTACATATGTAGGTGCATAGCTTGCATTAAAATACCATAAAAACTCAAATAGTAGCCGGGGGCTACTATTTAAAAAATCGGTGGCTAGGACCCGGTTACTATTTGAGCAAGGCTACTATTTGGGCACGGTCACTATTTATAAAATTATGAAAAGATGCACGGCTACTATTAGCAAACAGCTATTGTAATTTTGTTTCCAGAATTAAACTCCAATTAAATTTTAATAACAGCACCAAATTCTCCCTTAGACTCGTATTAGATGACAATTCTATAGGTAAGGCTAGCTCTTGATTTTAATAATTTCTCCGATGAGCCGAATTTCGTGTTCAATTCGATTTGTATCACTGAGATTAAATGGAATTGTGATTTAATTACTTAAATGAGCTGGCTAGGAGATGTCTGGTTGTATGTACCTAGGTATGTACATTGGAAATTGACGAACGTCTAAATATAATTCGAATAAGGCTACTATTTGAGCAAGGTCACTATTTATAAAATTATGAAAAAAGGCAGGGCTACTATTTGAGCAAGGGCTACTATTTGAGTTTTTACGGTACATATCCATGTCTGCAAGTTATTTCTGGGAGTCCTTCGTAAATTTTCAAAAACCGATCAATAGTAATCCAAATTTGTAATTTGCTTAGCGTACATATTTGTAACCATTGCTGCATAAATTCTATTTTGATCAAGTTGTACTTGTTTTTTCTTCACAATTATCGTGCATTTATCTGCACAATTTAAATTGTACCACTATCATATCCTAATATTGTTTTTCAACCTTTTGAAAAGAAAACGCCGCATTGGTATTACAAATCTGATGTCTTCCTTCCCTGCGCTATTTGAGTTGAGTATTAATTGTATCAGCACAGTTGCAACTTGCAACTTGCAAGGAATTGTAGCCATTCCGTTAAACAGATTTGTCGTCTTGGAAATTCTTACATGTTTACAGATATACACGAGTGGATTGGCATTTGTCTGTGAAATTGCAATCCTACTCATGGGAGATTCGATGGTTCCGATATTTGTAATTTTATACAAGCTGATGAGGGACAGTAAGTGTTTGAATTTGAATTCAACAAACGGGCAAAGGGGTATATTTTAAATTTATTATAACTTTATAGTTCTGACTCAGAACTTCTGAGTGGAAATTTACCCAAAAACTTCTCCATATTTGGTATATCGTTGAGTTTAGCCGTAATTGCGGTTGGGGTTTGTCCCTTTATTTTTTGGCCTTCTTCCTTTGCAATAATTTTGACCCGCTGTATCAGTTCGGAAAGCATGTGATAAGTAACAATGGGAAAATGTATATGTATCTTATGGACCTTTATATGTGTCTAAATTTTGCGGATTCTTCTAATTGCAACCAAAATTAGGGAACAAATGATTGATAATAGAGTCGCATGTACATACATATGTATGTACAAATATATGGTCTTTTTAGAATGCATTTATGCACATGTTTACACCTGAATGTTATCAACTTAATTATAGTTTAGGAATGTGTAACTAATTGCTTATTGCAATTGTCTGAAGAATGACTGAAGTCATAGCTGAATTTACACAAGTGGGTAATTAATTCTTTTAAAGGTGAATTAAAATTCACTGTTGTCGGGTTCTCAAGCAAAGTCTCACTTCGTTTACATGCCATTTACCTGTAAGTAAATATGTATACGTCGGATAATAAACACTCGTCTTAAATAATTGAAGGACTGGACAACAATTTTCAAAATGTGTAGCTGTCTTAAAACCTACAATTTCTTAATTATCACTTTTGCAGTTACTAATGAATATGTGTATGTATGTCCGCCTCGTCAAGGACTTTATAACTAAAAATTTCTTTCAATTCCAGTCATCGGTCTGTAGCCAGCACTATTTCCGAATAACATACTATTTCCACAAGTTTTTATTAAATTAAGAGAAAATGAAGAAATTTTCCTTGTTCAAAGTTCCCAAGTCATACTTCCCAATTATGACATGGGTCACAAAGTGGACTTCACTATCGTACGGTATTCCCATAGTGGTAAAAAATGACACAAGTTTGCTAAAATTGACCAAAGTGATAAGCACGAGAAGAGAGAAATTAAGTCACTTTTTTGCCCAATTTGTCCTCTTCTTTTACACAATCGTATTTTCAGCTTGGTTTTATAGTAATATTTTACGGGATAATAAGTCGACTCCAATTCCAATTTGGGGAAAAGTGATGTCTTTTCATTTCTTTTCGTCATACATTGAAATATTTGTGGATCAAATTGTGCTTTATTTTCGAAGACAAGAGCTAAATTTACTACTGATAGCGACAACCTGGATGGAGGAGGAGTGCATTGAGAGAGGTTAATACATATTTATTTCAATTAAATTTTTACATTTTTCAAATTGTGTACAATTTCTTAAAGACCAACTTCATGTAAACATTTTCAACCCATGAAACTACGTATTTGTTTAAATACGTTTTTATAAAATTATATTAAAAATACACAAGTTTAAAAATTGACGAAATTTTCAATACTTTTTAAACATTTCTTAGGTGCATCAAATTACGTCTCGCCAAAAATCCTCTTTGGGATTGCCACCACACGGTATTCTTTACCTCTAGCTCCACTTATCTTGGGCTTGTTAGGATTTTTTCGACCCTGTACACCGCCCTCAATCGCGGGGGCTTTATTCCTTAGCTGTTCCAAAGACTGGGATGATGTCGAAGAGGGAAGCCTTGTGATAAGAAGTGTCAATGGGCTACTCCAATTTTACGTGTTTTACGTGTATTCCTCTGTCATCGTAATAACTTTGGATAGGATCATTATCTACCCTTCGGTGATGATCGAGCTGTGGATTGGCGTAATTAACAGGTTTACAATAATATTCTAGCCTCTGCTTTACAATTAGTCGGGTGTTTGTAAAAGTAAAATTGCACAAATCGGATACATTTACACAAGTATGCAAATATTTGCAATCTATAATAAACTCAGGCAGTCCAAGAACATACCTAATATAACTTTGTAAAAGGTTGTAAATTAATTTTCGAATTTTTACAATTATCTATTCGGTCAAAAACAGAATGAGGAATTGCCTGCCTGATAATTAAATTTGATAAAGCCATTCTCAAAATTTCTGTATATTTTAGGAAACTTCAAACCTCCCAAGGGTCACTGAAATTCAATTACGAAGAACATCTGAAACAATACAGGGTGGCCCAAGTAGCACAAAACTTGGTAAATTGCGTCATGTCGAAGCCATTCCTTGCCATGTTTCTCGCCTTTTCGATCGAGGGGCAGATTTCGTCTCTCTACATAATCATCTCATCTTGGTCAAAATTATCGGCCAACGTTGCCCTGTTTTTCCTGCTCATGGTGATAGATTTCTTTGCAGTTATTCAGTTCATGTTCCATTCTTTGAGTTATTCGCATGTCGCGTCGGTCAAGTTTGTGAAGAATGCGAGAAGAATTTCTAATCAGATTGGAAGGGATACCTGGTTCAGAAAATTTCTACGATCATGTGCCCCCTTAAAGGTGGGGATGGGTGATGGTAAATATTTCGATGAATTGACAACCTTCGTCATTTGGCAGTTTTGTGTGGATCGCTTAATTAACTTGTTGCTGCTTGAATAAGGTAGTCATACATGTGGCACCGATAATTTTAATATTTAGAACTTGAACACAATTATTAAAGATGGAATAAAGTTTTAAATAGTAATCCACATAAATTTATTGATCCTTACATTCCGTAATTATTTAAATGCATGAACTAAATGAAGTCACTAATGCATGTGCGATTCTGTGAATATAAAGTTTCAAAATCATTAACTTTGCCTTTACTTACATATGCACAATGGAAACGCGACAAGTAAAATGATACCTTCCAGTTCGATCCTATCTAATTTGTACATATTGTATGTACATATCATAGGTGAGTTCATTGGGGCTAAATAAGTTTATCAGGTTTATACAAGTCAGTACGAGCCTCGTACTGACGAATATGAATATTCCTACTCAATCATTCAACAAGATTTCATCGATCCTGAGTAAAAATAGGAGCATGCGATTATCACCACCATGGATTTAATTATTCTGAACCTTCTTTTACAGATAGTGCTTATACACACATATTTTGCATATGTACAATGTACATATGATATTATGATATGATAGGAACAGCTTATGGTGCATTTCCAGCACATCCAAGAGTATACATACATACATAATATGCATCCTAACGTTTCAATTCTATCAAAAACGTTATTGGCCAATTATTAAACCACACAAATATTGGCAACACATTGGAAGGTTACAAAACAAATGAGTGCAAAAAGTGCAGATAACGGGTTTCACTCTCCACTCTCCATGCAATTCGCAAATTGCGAATCCCGAGTTTCGCCTTCGCATAGTGGAACGATTCATAATAATAATGCCACGAAACGTTGCAATGCCAAATTCCAGCTGAATGAAAAGCACATTCTGTCCATTCACTCATTATTAATTCATTCAACAAGTAAAACTCATTGCTTACCAAGAAGGTATTTATATTTTGGTCGCAATACGTAAATTTACTAAAAAAAAACTAATAATTCCTACATGTCACTTTCAGAATGTCGTATAAAAAGTCGGTGATTGAAGGATTTGCAAACCTCAACTTGTCCCAGAATGACAATGACGAGGACGACGATTTGGTGGCTTTATGCAGGAAAAAGATACAAAATTCCGAATTCTTTCCAAAATGGGTATCTCTCCTTGGCAATAAACTCCCCACAGAGTCCACCTACTTGCCAATCTACTCCACCATCTCGACAAAACTTGACGACTTTGAAACTGAACGAAAGGCCGACACGGCAAAAGAAGTGAGACATAATGCCGTCGAAATATTGGCAGATTCTTGCACTCTCACCTTTGTCGCTGTAGAATTGCAAAAGGAAAACGTTAACCAACTCGTGTACGACTTGGAGGATAAGGTTGACCAATATTTGCTGGAAGAAGGTTACATCGACACTGAATATCATACCGGTTTCATCTATATTTTGAGACTGTTGAAAGCCTTCGTCGCCTTGAGAGAGATTAAGACTGGAAAAGACTCGGGCGACATTAATCCCGAGTTTAGAAAATGGATGGAGGATGGGTTAGATAAGAAGTATGGGTTTGATAAGTTGTCGAAAAAGGGAAAAGCGGCGGTTTATTGTGTCAAGCAAACTTTTATGGGGGATGTGGATCGGAGTGCGTACGATGTGCAGATAAGCGTTTTGGAAGAGGTATAAATATTTATGTTGACGTATGTATGTAATTCGCTCGGATATTTGTAACCTAGCAGTAACATAGAAATATAAGTGTTTTTTTAAAATGTATTTGCAAATTTATTTTGCAAATGTTGCCGATTTGTAAGATATTTTGGTTTATAATCGTTGTAAGGGTTACGAGATTGGGTTGCAAATATCCGAGTGAATTTCTCAACGATTGTCCATAATTAACTAAAACTAAACCGTTTCACTCTCAGATGACCCAGCTTGACCCCGACCAGTACCTCTGGCATCTTGAGCTGCACTACATTCTCAAGTATAAACGTCGTACTTCCGGCGTTCGAGATGATCCACCGTCCGATCGAGAAACTCGATGCATTCTGCATGCCGTGAAACTATCGGAGAATAAAAATCCTGCCGTGGTAGTGGCAAAATGTGCTTGTTTTGCTGCAAAAGTGAGAGCTACGAGGGGCAAGGGACCGTTTAATTTTGGGGATGGGTACGACTATGAAACTGCCAAGGAGGTAGTTTCGCATTTGAAGGACGAGTGCAGGCAAGCTAATAAAATATTAAATGTTTAGATAAATTTAAAATGCAAAAATTTAATATGAACTTTTTGCATGCAGGGCTGCATTGGTGTTAGATCCCATCTCGACCAAAGTAAATATCACAATCGCCGAAATATTTTCCGTCGTTTTACTTCCCCCATATTTAAGGGATGTCGGCTTCGCTAAGGAATGTATCGAGCGATCACTTGTGTACCATCCTAATTCCAGTAAGGCCAACACCAGGATGGGAGTTCACTACTTGACTGAGGTACTTATGTACATATGCAAGTGTTAAATAATTTGATAATTATGTCTTAAATTTCAAAGTATAAATATAATTTGATTTGTTCAGGAGAAAAATGCAGAAGAAGCACAGAAATATTTTGAAAAGGCGCTGTCGGCAGATAAAAGAAATTTTCCAGCAATCATGCTCCTTCTTCAAACCTGCATGGCGAATCCAGCCAAGAATAAAGACTTCATTGTGGAAACGATCCAAAAGGAATTGTCCGGAGAAGATGGGAGCCGTTGGGGGAGTGATAAAATGGCTACGCTGTTAATGCAGAAGGCCTTCCTTCAAATAATGATGGAAGATGAGGCGACATTAGTCCTTCAATCTTTCACAGAAGCACTAGAATATTACGAGGAATCCGTAAAATTCGGATTGGAGGTGTGATTTTTGCATAACTTTCAATGTAGCAATTCAATCTAAATAATAATAATATTGTTGTAGAAATTGCCTTACTTCATAAACCGGTATGGTTGGAAACACGTGAAACTGGAGTATTCTGAAATCCTTGAGATTTTAAATTCAGTTGAAGGTCTGAGTCGTAGGGAGGAAGGATTTCGAGGAAAATTGGTAATTTTGGTTCAATCTGTGTGGGATAAAAATATGGAGGATGAAGAGAAGCGTCGGCTCAACAGGGAGGCTACACGGGGACGAGGGGGTTACCGAGGGGGAAGTTCGGATTTTAATGCATCATCTTTCTCTCGTGGAGGCAATTATTGTGGTCGTGGTCGTGGAGCGAGGGGTGGAGAGGGTGCAGATGGTAGACCGTCAAGGGGTGGATTTAGCAGAGGAAGAGTGTCTAACTCTTCTAGCGGGGAAGGAAATTGGAGATAGCAATCGCGAGACATTGTATTCTGTAATAATTGATATCATTGAATAAGCAACTATGCTAATAAAATAATAATGTAACAAAAATCAAATAATTTTATATTTTGGAGAAGCAATTTAATTTTTGGTTTTTAATCCTGTATTGTTCCACTTTGTTGTTCCATTTGTTAATAATTTTCATGAAAAGTTCTTCCATCAATAAGTTCCTCTATTTCTCTTATCATGCGCTTACATATGTTAAGTATGGTTATATGTAAAACTATCTATATATGCAAAGACTACCTAGTTGGACTTAAACTCATTATTGCTATTGCAAAACCATCAAATTAGTAAATCTTTTTTCAATGAAAAATAAATCATAAACTGAAAACAAGGAGAAATTCTACGTTGATAATAAAAATGTCGTCTTATTTGATAAAATCTGCATACACATGCAACATGTGCATATATATGCATATGTATGTACATATATATGGGGATTAAATTAACGACCCCCCTAACATTATGAATTTTGCCCCCTAAATTGTGCAAATTAACCCCCATTGATTTTTGCCCCCACGTAATTCTTTTTTTACCCCCTAAATATCAAACGAATCCCCCTAATAAAATGACCGGATAAATACAGACAATCAAGTGCAATTACATATATTTAGATCGGACTTATCAAGTATGATTAAAATTATTTAAATATTAATCAATGAAAATGATTTGGAGCACTTTGGTGGGCTCCCTGCTTTCCTTCTTTCTCTGAGTACCTTCCTGTTTTGATTGAAACATAATAATGTTCATCAGTTGTGATCTACGACCGACATATTGATCAAATGGTTACAACGCTTGCAACCAAGGAATAAAAAGTGTGTGATACGTCGAAATGACCTTTGAGGTCAAAATGGTGGTGACCGTTGAATTCGGGGTTACTGGGTTAAATTTCCCTTATTGACCGTACGTCAACCTTCATGTTACATTTGGTTTCCTTGCGTGACTTTTGAGGTTAAAATGAAGGTCCCGATTGATTCACCTCTATGTAATTTAACCATCACGTGACCTTTTGTGACCATTGTAATCTTCATAGGTGTGATCTAGGGTTTTAAATAAAAATAACAACCCAAAGGTTTTATTGGGTTTTTAGCAATAAATTCAACATTCGACTCAAATGGTATATGATATTATTGAATAACACCTCAGTCATTGTGGATGATAACTGATGAACAGTACCATGTTTCAATTCAAAAAACGGGCACATACTCAGAGAAAGCAGGGAAGCAGGGGCCCACCAAAGTGCTCCAAAGCCTTTTCATTGATTAATATTTAAATTATTTTGAGTATTCTTGACAAGTCCGATCTAAATATATGTAATTGCACTTGATTGTCTGTATTTATCCGGTCATTTTATTAGGGGGATTCGTTTGATATTTAGGGGGTAAAAAAAGAATTACGTGGGGGCAAAAATCAATGAGGGTTCATTTCCGCAATTTAGGGGGCAAAAACCTAAACATTAGGGGGGTCGTTAATTACATGCCATATATATGTATGAATGACCACATTAAGTATTGTTCATGCGAAAGAAATATCTATATCAATTTACCAGAAGGACTAGGAACTTTATGAAAATTTCGAATTACTATCTGCTTTGTTAGTACGTGCCTTCTAAATTTGTGTCACTCAAAAAAATTACGTACGTATCACTTAAGTCTCTTTTATTCAAGCTTTTTTCACTTTACATACAACAAAAAATCGATCTCCTGTATAAAGTCTCCACTTAAAACATCAAGTTAACTTGGACTTTCAAATATTAATTTAGAATTAAATTTCTTCGTCTTTTTAACAAAAAATTAATCTTGTTTATCTCTCTATTAATTACACTTGCTCGTATTTAACTTACTTAATGTAGTCATTTAATATACTTATATAAATCCTAAAATATTCAGACGTTGACTAATCATATTTATAGTATTATTTGTTAAGCATCATTAGCAAATTGTTGCATTTTGTGTTATTCATAAATTTATGTAACTAATGGTAATATACAATTCACCTGGCCTACATAAATACATCGCTGATCTTGGCAACAAGATTTACTTATTTATTTAGCGAACTAACTTATCAAAGTAATTTTCTTCGTTGAAACGTAGGGAAGAGTAGATTATTAATCTGGTTTATGATTACATACTTAATTTGATGGAGGCATAGGTCGACTTTTACTAGTATGGCTGATTCATGATAAGTAGATTTATCCAAATATGTAATTATGCAGAGGCAGGCCATGTCGGGAAGGCGTTTGAGTCAAATTGACATTTTTGTTAAATTTTGGATAATTTTGGTTAGGATTCGTTACGTAAATTTCTAAAAAGAATCTTGAAATCACAAAAGATATTCTACAAAATTTCTATACTTTACATGACCACAAATCCTGAAATTCCTACAAATTGATAGCATTTTTTATAAATTCAAATTTTACCTGAAATTATAAATATTCGCATAAGTAGCTATAATGTACACTGATAAATTTGTATATTTAAGTAATTAGATAGTAATGATCCGGAAATTCCTTGATTTTCTTGGAATTAAGAAATGATCAATTAAAAAAAACTTTTGAAATGTATGTATTGTTTTACTTTACATTGGATAATTAACATATGCAGATATTTACTTAATCACTAAATTACGTATTTGTTGTCTTAATTACATACGCTAAGCTTAAAGTACCAATCTAAGTAATTATTAATTTTATGATACATTTGTAACCTCTCGATACTTTTACACCTAGTTTATTAAACTCCTCAAATTTGTGTAGGTTCTACAAAAATTAAATAAACTTTGTTAAATAATAAAGGACTATTTCAAAAAATTGATACATTAATGAATAAACCGGCAGAGTTTTTGGAAGCTGGGTCAGACTGAAGATAACTTATCATCGTTAATGATAAGTTGATGAGGTTGTTCAGTTGGGTAACTCTACATGAGAAAAAAAGCATATTAATAAATTAATTCGTCAATTAAAAACGGTTTAAAAATTTATTTTGTTGCGACTAACCATTCCATCGGGAAAGTTGTGGACTATATTTTGGTTAAAAGTATCGTAAATATGTACATATACATCTCTATGAAGAAAAGGGGAGAGAAGTCGGATACAAGATGATGAATATTTATTTGGTTGGGGGGCAAAAAGGGGGTAATTAATTCTAGTAGAAGACTATTGCCACCTGACCATGGGTAGAATTAAGGCAGCCATCAAGGCCAGGTGAGACGACGACGATGTCCATGTCGAGCCAGAGGCATCTGAGGAAAGTAAAAACGAGATTATGAAATTGGTAAGATTTTTGTAAACAAAATTTGAAGTCAAGACAAATTCGACGAAACAAACGGGCAGACAAATTTAAAAAAGTAGCTACAAACATACATAATCACATGCCATTCAATTAATTAATGTGTAAATATCATGCTACAAATAATATTAAGCGATGTACATACTTGCAAATATTGCAGTTAGTCAGGTCAAGTGTTATAAGTATTTACCATGGAAAAGTCAAGTCAGTTAGGTGGTAAATTTTGTATAAAATTAAAAGTATGTAACAGGCAAATGGTTGCAATTAAATTAATAAAACGTTAACTGAATAAATTGTTAAAAGGTTGCATTCCATGCTAAACAAATAAGAATTTGAAACAAGTACATATTATTTTTTTCTACAATAATGTAATTAATTTTGACATCTTCTTGTTTTAACGCTACCTTTGGCATTCGCTTCCTCAGCCGAGATTGACTGAAATTCTGTCAAGTTGGTGGGACAAGTAAAATTTTAGTCACATGGTCACAATTATGTACATACATAAAATACATGAATCATTGTTTGTACAATATTTAGTCATAAATACGACATGGCATGGATTACTCCGCATACAGAAGTATTTAGTTATTTATAGCACAACAATGGACATGAATTAAAATTGACGATATACATATTCATAATTGAAATGTATGTACATATGTATTTTTCTCAAAACTTACCCCCGTTGATGTGGAAGCTGCGCACTTCGGCTGGGACGGACCAACCGTGCTCGTTATGGGCGAGGAGGGTGACCTCGTAGTCGGCCGAGGGGCCAAGTTCGCGTATCGTCTGGGTCACGGTGTACTTGTCCGATTCGGACGCGACACCGTCCGCAATGTCAACTTCAACCCACTCTGCGCCATCCTCAACCTGCATAAGAAGAGAAATATGTTACCATGACAACAATTCAATTGGATGTTTAAACTCAGGATCAGTAAAGTGTGTAAACTTGCAAAATTATTTGACAAATTATTGGCTACGAAAATTGTTCATAATTTTGAAATCGATTAAAATTTGTTACATAAGTTGCCACAGATTTTGTAAATATTTTTACAAACTTTACACAACTTTGTACGCGAAAAAAATTTATCACTATGTACACACCTTTCGCCACCTCATTTTAAACCCGTCCACCTTGCTGGCCGAATCTAGCTCCCAAATGAGGCTGTAAGAAGTGTGGTCATCACCCAACTTGTGACCCCGGAGGAGCGGCTGACTAGGGGCGCCGGAAAGTTGAATGATTTTCTCGTCTCTGCCGTAACTATTGTACGCGGCGCAGACGTAATTTCCATAATGCGACTTTGTGACCGCGTCCAGTTGTAATTTCCAAATGTGGGCGGGCCACTCGGGGTCACGAATGGGTGGCGTGATCCGCTCCCCGTCCTTGTACCAGGTCACGTTCGCCTTGGGTTCGGCGAGAACAACGCAGACGAGCTGTGCCTTCCTTCCGAGGCCGGAGTTGACAGAGGTGCGTTCAATCTGGACAACGGGGGCGTCTGGAAAAAGTGGGGAATAGTTTAAGAAAAAATTTTGATACGTAATTGCGATACCTTTGTAACCTTGTTGGAAATTTAGATCTTAAAGCAGGTAAAATTTGATTTTTGGAATTTTTAAAATTTGGTTTTTGATTAGAATTTTAATTAGAAGTCTGCAAAATGTATTTTTATAAAATTTAAATAGTTCCAAAACATCTTGTCTGCTTAAGAATTTTAAATTCAAAATTCTTGCAGAAACTTTACATTGCAAAGTTAAACCTCAAGTTGTACAAATTTTGAAGAGTAAAATTTCCTTAAAAATAAATAATTCTGAACAAATATGCAAAATATTATACGTAAATTCTCCACTCACGCATAACATGCAAATTCATCGCCGTCATAGCCGTGCCCATCGCGTTGGTCGCGTAGCACTCGTACATCCCAGCGTGATTTCGCGACAAGTAAGGAATCGTGTACCGCGCCCCCTCAAAAACGCTCTCCCCCGTCGGCAAGTTCTTTCCCTTTCGTTTCCAGTACACTTTCGGCTCCGGGTTGGCGGACGCGTTGCAGACCAAAGTGGCCGAGTCGTTCTCCTTGACCACCTTCGTGGGGTTGGTGTACACGCGGGGTTTTTCGCGCACGAGGAGCGTATGGGTCACGGTGAAGGACGTGTTGCTATTGCCGAGCTGGAGGGTGCACCGATATTCGCCGTTGTCCTTGCCGGAAACGTCATGAATTACGAGTGAATTGCCTTTGCCCCCTTGACGACCCGGCGGCCAGGAAATGTTGAACCGTTTGTCGTCCGTGGTTGTTAGTGCGTTCGAGGCGAGCAGATCGTCCCCACGTTTCCAGAAGATGACGAATTGTTCTAAAATTCAGAAAGGTTAATTAGTAACTGAATTTTAAACATTATATAAATGTCTATTTATACATACCTAAATGCTCCCCATGACAAGGAAGTTCGACTTTTGTTTCCTCATCGACTTGCAAGTTGGAGTTGACCGAGGTCGTTTTTGGTATTCCTTTGGGTGCCGAGCTGTCCGGAGAGTCGTCGTCGTCACCTTCCGTGTAGTCTTCATCCTCCGCGTATTCCTCATCCTTTTCTGCAGAGGCGGATCCACCCACTAAAAAGTACAATAAAAAATGGGATCCAATTATTATTTTTTTCATAAAAAAACACGAACCGGGAACTTATGTATTATTAGTCTTGATCTTGTTAAGAGAAAAGACATGAATGAACGGATAAGTAAAGCTCTTTGTTTGTGTTTGGGATGAAAAATGGGTTTCTCTCTTTTTTTACGAGAAAATGTAAACATTTCTGAGAGACGTCGTGGTGGTGTCGTGGCCACGTGTCGGGGGTGGCGATGTGGTCGCGTTTAGTAAAAGAATAGAAAAAGAGTGGGAGGAGAAGTAGGAAAGATGTTGTGTAAACAAAAGAACTGGGTGGACATAAATGTTGCGGTGCCGAATATCGGAAAACACTCCCACTTTATTTTACTCTTCCAAAGTTTAGATTTTATTTTGCGAGTCTCGTCCTCGTCTCATATTCGGCAAATCTTTTATGTTACGAGGAAACAATACCCATTGTTCTCGTGTTGCTGTAAAAAACACATTTCGATAATATGGTGACGACGACTTCTAGAAAAAGGGGCCGACCGAAATTTGTTTATATTGGCAAATATCCCAGAATAATGCGTACGCAAAGTAAATGTCAACCGGAAAGAAAGAACACCCAAGTCGTCAACCACTTTCTGCCAAGTTGTTGTTGATGAAATATTGAAATATGAGGAAAAAATGTATTTGCTACATTTCATTTCACTATTACGACCGGAACCAGGCAAATTTTGCGTAGCTAATTTACCTTCTTGGCACATAGAAAATGTGCGTATTAAAAGTTAAGACATGATTTTGTCTAACAAAAAAATAACTCGTTTTGCGAAATGAATTTCTCCGAGCGAGATGAAATACTAAACCCCATAAATTACGGACTTAACGAGAAAAGAGTCGTGACTTTGGAATGGGAGAGAGGGTGTGACGGACAGGATTATTGTAGCCCCATCTCCGGAAGGAAGCTGTTAATAATATTATTGCGAAAATTCAGCCTGCATTCGGCAATAAATCATAAATATGTTCAGGTAACCAACCAGGTAGGTAAGAAATTGTAGAAATCACAACTAACCAACCCATCATCACCTACCTGGGAGAAAAATAAGGTAGAAAATTGGAAGCCGTCTACTACCAGCAATATTTTTTTGTACTTATTCAATTCCAAAGATTTATTTAATATCCATAATTTTCCTTTGTGTTGAAACATGCAAAAGAAATTATTAACTTCTTCACATTTCTTGTTATTCTGCCCGGCAGCAAAATTTATTGCAATAAGAATACCTTCATATTTTATTGTGAGGGATGAGATTAATGATTCATGGATTGCACACTTGCAATTTTATCAGGTCATTGAATCATAATGGTGATCATCACATCACGCCTTCAGCCTAAAGATGCACTATGTGCTGAATTATTTAGGAGGGATAATTAGGATGAAATGCTAATTAGGTGTGGTACAGACAGATTAATAATAAGGAACACATCTTCTGCTAAATGTTTCTAGTACACGGAAGCGGCCAACCGTTTAATGACGAGCTTTTATGCGGGATCATTCTGTTTTGTCTCAATTTTTGCGGGGGCAAAAGACTGCGATTATTTTTTACGTGATGAAATTTCTTTCAAGTGGTTGTGATTTTGACACACAAAGAAATTGCCCCTGTCTCGATTTTCTCGTCAAAGTCGAGAGATTTCAAGACAACTTCATTTCAACTTTTGGTAGAACAAATTGATTGAATTTTAATTGTGACGGGTAATACGGACATAAACTGCTCTATTTATTAAAGGGAGATGCCGACGATAAGATATCTTCGAAACAAGTAGAGAATGGAGGAGAAGGATCAATTAATTTGAATCTTTTGTACAAATCTTGTCCCGACGAAGACAGAGTGGATTGTGATCTGATTAAATGGATTGTTCCCTTTTATTTGACAAAGTTTGATAGCTATCCGCCAAACCGATTAATCTCGGCGGGTGACAGGGTTAAGAGATCGTTTCGACGACTCAATTAAATTGGGGAGTTCTTTATCATAATTTGTTTCGAATTTTGGGAGTAAGGCCCAAAAATGGGAAAATTCGTTTCGATTAATTTTGCAACATTGGCTGTGAATTTATAACTAATAAACTGAACCCGTACATAGTTTTTACATAAGACAATGACGTTCCAGGTGGCGAAAAATAGTGGCAATTATAGTCACGATGAAAATGAAATATTATTGTGAACGCCTTTTTTAAATGTTTCCGTCGTGATCTCTGATTTCAAACCGTGCGTTATTATTCCATTGTTGCATCTGCCCCGAAATAAAATTGGGAACGGTGACAATGATAATGACAAAATGCCATTGTTTCCCTTCGTCCGCGTCCACCGCCCCCACGTGACAATACGATTTCATTATTCCTGATCTGGTCCATGTTCCGATGAACAAAAGTATTGTTAATGGAGATCCAGATGCGAGAGGTAATAATGCTTAATGCTTGTTAATCTTGACACATTTGCTGGTCCGTCCGAAATGCAATGCATACATATAAGGTCAGAGGAGCGATATGAATTTATAAATTCGGGCATCAACCCATACCAAATCGCCCCCGCAAGAAAATTGACAGTCGCTAATAATCAATTTCGGCAGAGAGAGAGAAAAAAATGTGGATGAATTTATTGTTTTATAACGAGCGAAACATTTCCATAATGAGATCAGAGTACGGTTCACTGATTGACATTAAGCGGCCAGGCCCTGCAAATGGGGACGGGATGTCGTGATATGTGGTTAATACTTTTGTGTGGGTGTTTGATTTTAGACATGAAAAAAGTGATGATGTTGCATCAAGAGAATGGATGCATTTAGAGTCAATCATGGAATAGGATGTAAGTAACGAAGTAACAATAATTATCTGTTTTTTCAATGTTTCATGACGATTTTGAGTGAAATATTTAGTTTGAGGAATGTGTGGAGAGATATTTAAGTGTGCCAACTTCTATAATCTCAGGCATTTCGTTACTTATTTATTAGGTAAATGTATCTATATACGTAACTAGCATTGCGTGATTTATCGAAGAAGAGTTGATATTTGTGAATGAAGAGTGAGAAAGTGCGGATAGAAGGTCAAGATCGAGATTGGCACGGTAAAATAAATATTGTTTACGCAAGATCTCTAAAGAAATATGGTTTGTTGGGAATGAAATGTTGCTCATGTGTGCCAAGCAAAAAAAACAATATATGTGGCCAATATTTGAGCTTTTAATTATCACTGATTTTTTGATTGATCTTAAAAAATTGAAACTTTAAGAAAAGCGATGTGACATATTTTCCGAGTGAAACTGAATAGTGGAAACCGATATAATTAAGGAAGGTCAAGTTGCATAAGTAGGTATTTCCCACTACTAATTCTATCAACTTGCAATGGAACACTGTCCTTGTCTAGCAGTTGGTCATTCCCATTAGGTAGAAAATGTTACAATGGACATGTGACAATTTTCACATTCAATTGATCTGTCTGGCACACACCTCCGAATCATTTCATTTCACACCCTGCATTCATTCTACTCAACAAAGGGGTCAATTGTTCATGATGCAACTGAACTGACCAGTCAATCCTTCCTCTTTATTTCACCGAATCAGTCCCAAATATCTCCAGCTGTGTACAAAATTACGTTCTCGATATATGACCCACACTTTCTCTCCTTGCATTAAAGCACATCAACTATCCCACATATATTCATGTACTAGATAAGTACACATCCCAAGTAAGTGTGCCATAATAATAATAAATCCGAGAAAAGTCAGCCCCGGCGGATGTCAAACGTCCAAACAATGGAGGCATGAAAATGATGACATCCTCTCGTCCCACAATGCCTCACCCATCCCCCGATAAATGAGTTACCTTAAATACACAAAATATAGCTACACATAAATAAATGCACCTCCTCTGACGATGATATGACGACCTGACGTGAAAGTCAGCAACATCCGGACTCCGGAATGGAAAACATGCACCGGAAAAAGCAGAAGAAGAAGCACCCATTCCATATTTCATAATAATCATTTCATCCAATTATTTTTATGTATTATCACAGCAACCAAATAAATTTTAGTGAGAAGCAGACCATACAATATCCACCATACACAGGGTCCTTTGACTGTTTCCTTGGAGGATTTCTAGACAGGGTCATGTCAGTTCAAAAATTCTCCAAATTTTTTTTTACATATTTTAAAGTTTGGGAATATGCGCTATTTTTGCTGGGAGAGTTTGGTTGTCAATAAAAATTTAATATTCTATAAACCGTCGCAAAATGATAACGATTTAATTTAATTGCAAATTAAAATAATTATAAAATAATTGAACTAGGATCGGTATCAAAAACGGTACGTAAAAATTTTTCGCATGCATTTATGACGTTTTATAGAATATTTTATTTTTCTTGACAACCAAGTTCTCCCAGCAAAAATAGTCCATATTCTCAAACATTAAAATCTACAAAAAAAATTTTGGAGAATTTTTGAACTGACATGACCCTGTCTAGAAATCCTCCAAGGAAACAGTCAAAGGACCCTGACCATACACAAATTCTGAGATTCACATGTGGTCCAATTTCCTCCCTTTAATCAAACAAGGTCTCCTCCGTCCGACCAGAAGGAGATATCGATAAGGAAATTTTAAGAAAAAAAAATGAATATCAATTTGCAAGAAATTCATAAATTCCGTTATCTTGACAACCCTTCTGAAGTGGGTGAGTTATGATTTCTGAATCGTGAGAGGAGAATTTGTCTAAAAATAATGGAAATGAATGCAAGTAGGTAAAACAAACTATTACAATTTTTAAAAGTGTAATATGTATGTATGCATTTGAATTGTACGTATACAATGGTCAACAATGCGTGCATATTATTTCAAAGTACATATGTGTACATATCACCCAGGACAATAACAATGTTACACCTGGTCGTCCCAAAATTATTACATTGTTGCTTCAGTGCGTGCGTGCCATATCATGGATTGAGATCAGGAGTACAATGTACCCTTGGCAGGCACCCTGCTTGCAGGTCCCTTCAATGAAACGTAATGAATAATAAAATTCTGGTCACGTATGAATGTATCCCTCTCAAATATTTATGTATGTATGGGCAGAGTGGGAGGATATCATTAACACGGCACAGCTTTCCTGGTCACAGTAATTATCCAAGCTGAACAACAAAATTGGGAAAATTCCGTATTTATTTCCAGGATTATATATCAACGAGAAGAACGACTTTTTGGAAATCAAATGAAGGTGTCTACGCACAAAATACTGAGAATCTAGAACTACTCACAGATTGTATGGTCACCTTGACCTGGACGGATTTATGGCAAAAAAATCACGGACAGGAAAACCTCGCATATTTTTTTAGGTGATGAATCTCCACCAACTTTTGCATGTTAGGCGATGAGACTGAATGAAAGTGAATCAGGATTTACGACTTTGGCCTGAAAACGTAGATATGTACATGCCATTCTTCGTAAAAACCGGCAAATTCCTGTCAACATCTGGTCCGGTCAGAGAGGCACACCAACAAAACGAATTTGCAATTACGAACGAACGGAAATTGTATTTTTTCCATTCTTTAGTCAAGTTCAGACCAGGACTCGCCTTGACTTTGTTTATTCGGAGAAAAGTTTATTACCATTTCGACCGAGTTTCTCGCTTTGCAGGATTCTTGGGAAGAACAGTAATGAATTACAGTGTCCAAACCAAGCAACCAACGCCCAAGACTGTGCTGCCTTTAATTGAATTGGAGATGGGCACGAGAGCGGGTGGCAATTTGTAATGCTGATTTAGAACCATTCTCATTTTGTTTATTGCTCGTAATGAAATAAAATGGGGTATGAATCCATCAAATGGAAAATGAGAGAGTAAACTTTTAGCATTATTTTGCTTCCATTTTCCCACTCATAAATAAATTGGGGTTCGGGTTACATAAACGTGTAGTCTGATCCGATTAAGGGGAGCATTTTGTAAAGGAAAGGACAAGGTCGGTTCGGCAGTAAAGAAGAATCCGGAGCAATTTATGGAAGAGAATTTTGCAGGTAAGTTAGTAAGTGGTGCTAAATTTCGACGGGTAGGAGTTGTGCTAATTTATTTTTGGTAGTAAAACTGGAATAAGTTGGGAGATCTTGGAGATGATTATTTTTGTGTTAACATGAATTCAGGACATATTAGAATTTTATTGTTTGATGTATTTCACGGCTTGCACGCACATTTTTATAAAGTGATCTTATGCAATATATTTTCTAGCTCGTGCAAAAATGCGTATCCTTACATAAACATAAATAGGATGACGACCTGAGACATAAATCAACCAAGAACTTTGGTGGCTTGGTTGCCTATGTTTTTCTGGGAACTGAGACTTCCTTATTTCCATGGCGAAAAGTTTTCTTTGAAATTTCTTCTCTTGTATGTACCAACTTTGAAGAATCCAGATTCGAATAACAATACGTACAGCCACATATCTATTTTGTTTTCAAAGTGTTTGATGTTATTCGCATCTTCGTATACGAATCAGAGTACAGATATTGGCGTTATTCTTTAGTAAATATTCTTCTCATACACAATAACCATAATATTTCCACAAAACCATCCCTGACCAGTCAACCAGAGAATAATATCCACTCCAAGAGCACAAAAAAGCAATTCTATGAGTCAAACAAGAAGCAAAATCGACTCGTCCTGAATATGAACCTTCTCGGCGAAACGACATGTTCTCTGCGCATTTCGTACACACACACATCGTCAAAAGAATTTGTGACATTGATGACGCCACGCCACATCATAAATCTGGGCATTGAGAGGAAAAGAAGAGGCAGCACGGTTGACAACCATTTGTTGAAAGTCACGTCCGTCCAAGAAATTCAATCTTTTTGATTACTTCTTAGACTGACGGAGTGGAAATTGACATAAAAATATTCACAAATAAAATCCACTTTACTAATTACACTCGTGTCGTTATTGTCCATCTCTAAGAAAACAAAACCATTTCAGGACACTGAAACTTTATTTGCAAATTGACGTCATTGTCATTCATCACTCAACCACGCGAAAAAAATGCATACATAATTAATAAAAGTGCTGATTACGAATGAGAAGAAATGTTTAATTACTTCATACAAATGTACATCTTTGATTGATTGATCGATTGATTGGAAATTGGATTTGTCCCTGCCTTGTATTTGTTTGAGAGCCACGCTTACTAATATTTTCTTCCGTCACACCCACCCCAAACTGGGCAATGATGATTCTTATTTGTAGAAAAGAAACAAACATTAAGCATTCTGGTTGCGTCCCTCATTAAGTTGTTCCCTTTCAGGGGAAAGTGCTGAGTCAGCGGAGGGAAGCAGTGTCACATTTACAGATACGTATTAAAGAAATAATGCCGAAGATTTGTTCCCGTGGCTTAAAGATGACGAATCCATGATGGCACAAATTCCACGAGTGGATTACTTATTACATCTTATCGAAAAATTCCAGTCATGGGAAAAAGATTGCTTATCACTGCGAATATGTATGTATTTAATTGGTGAATAATAATAAATCGTTTACAGACTTCTCATATTTCCAATGGGCTGATTGGATTACAAAATACTGAATAAATATGTGCATTTCAAGTAGATTACGGAGAATGAATTGAACCCGATATGCGGGTGGGTTTGAGAGTTTTGTGTATTATGACAGGATTTTAATCAAGGAATATCGTTACTCATTGGGAAGGAAGAGACCAACCCATGAATTAATCCAGTCCATAATTCTAGCAGTCATCATAATTCAAATTTGAGAATATGTACAAAGTCATGAAGTGGAATGGAAGCTGGGCAGGAAGGAAATTTCATGTTGAAGTGAAATATAGGATGATGATGAGTCAGGCTGGTTTTTGAAATTTGATACTCATCCACTTAACCGTTTGTGTGTGTGTGTACTACCCCCGTTAAAAAGTATGTACATTCAGGCACAAATTTAAAAAAAAGTGATGAGTTCATGCGTTGCGTATGTTGGTTTAAGTTTTGATGATACAATCCATTTTGTACTATTTAGGCAAGAAAATAAACGATAGAGTTACATGGAACGCATTCGAGTAGACCACCATGATTGATGCGAAGGTTTGTTGCATTTGCAAATTAGCGATATTGTATTACTGGACAAAACTCGAGCGTTTTACTTGTTTGGAAAATAGGAGGGAAACGAATTTGGTACATAAAAATTGGGTGCTTAAAAGGAGAGAGTGGATTGAATTGTGTAACTTTTGATAAAAAATTGCTTCTAAGAAAGGAGAATGATCAGCACAATGCTTTCAAGATTTCCGTCACGATGATCAGTTCTATCCAGGGTTTGTAATGCTTCTGTGAATAGTTGGGATCTGTATTGTGGATTAATTTGTGTTTAGTTGATAATAGTGCTTTATCCTTGAATTTCACCCACGCACAGTAGTTTTTTTTTTACAGATTTTTGTCCAGCTCAGTAAATATTTCAGCCTGGTAAAGGTGAAATATTTATTTATTTTAAGATTTGATAACTCGACCCACGTAGATAAGTCCTACCTTAACATCCCTTCATTAAACAAGGCATAAAATGTCGTCTCAGGTGTACATGTGACAGATAATGATAACACGACATCATCCATTCCCACCTTTCAGTCTTATCATTCAAACACCACCGATAAACCTGACCTGTCTACTAACCTGCCTCAAAGTTAGTATACATTTAAGTAGATGACAACATTCATTACATCCCGTACCTTGCGGGAGATTGTGTTTTTTAACATGTATGTATTTAGGTTGGATTCGTGACTGAGCGTCAACTTGAATTTCGACCATTGCAACTTAAACTGGTGTCTAATGTAGCAACGATACATATGACAATAGGTTTCCTCAACATCCGTACCCTATCTGGGACTAACTCTGAAGTTCGTGATGAAATGCGAGTCCAAAATGAAAGAAAAATGTCCAGCCGAATGAGGAAATCACGCACGAATACCCCGTCAACTCGTCGTGATACCTGAAGTTGTGAGATAACATCGCGACGCGTTTGCCAGCTTTTAAGAGAAATGGCTTTGTTTCTCTGTTATGTTCTATAGACTGGAAAATGGAAAGGTGAAGCTTGGGTCAGGTCGGGACGGCATTGTTGCCAACGGTGAATTGTTGTCCGGTTCCATTGTATGGATAACTTTCATTGTCGTGTCGGGACAATTCTTCCGTGTTTATTGAGAAATGAGTTTAAAGAGTAAATATGTATACATAAATAGTCGGTTTATGGGCACGCCAACGATCCGATTGGCCTGCAGCTTCTTACCTGTAACATAGAGAAAGAGAAATTTGCTTTACTATAAAATTCATCAAAATGTCCATAGTTTTTAAAAAATTTGCTAAACATTCAGAACAATAACACTGCAAAATCCAAGTCCGAGTAGAATTTGTGAAACTTCCTTGTATGTATTTCCGAAATGATTTACAAGTTTTTCACCTCCAACTCCTTCTCTTCAACAGTATTTTTAAAACTATTTATTTTGTTTACACGTCTTTTCCCCCGAGTGAGTTAAAGAATTCCAGCCCCTTCTCTAATAACTGCTGTGTGTGTACCATGGTGTGGTTAACTTTACAGTACTTATATATTTGCCTTCCTGAGACGAGGGGGAATAAGAGAGCTCTTTACTTTACGAGTCCCCCTTGACCAAAACATATCACGAGCTAAGTAAACACCACATTCAGCCAGTCATACATAATTCTTGGGGAAGATTATCTATCCTCGACTGAAATTTACTAGCACACTAGTAAGAGTCCAAAATTTGGGGCTCATATCCTTAAAATACGTATATTTACTTATGAAGCACGTGAAAAATGCACGCATTCTGTCGTTAGCCAGAAATATCTGCAATTTGCTCCCGACTAAAAGATTTGCTCGGCTATATAACAATTCCAGTCTTTTGTCATTAACAAAATTTAGCGCTATTGTTCTCCTTACAGAAAGAAAGAAATGGTTCAGCTTAGGAGTTTATGGATGGATGGCTGGTATCATTTCTTAAGTAAGTTTAGCTTTGAAGAAGAAGAAGAATTTGTTTCTGCTGCGAGACATGTTACGCTTCAAGAAGTCGAATCACATCAGTTGAAAAAAAAGTTGCTTCTTTTGCCTTTTCAATTGCCTCCAGATTTGATTTTTTTGCTCAGTCAGTCAGTTCTTCACTCAGACTGAATTGAATGAGGGAGTTGAAAAGAAATAAATGTTTATGGTCGACATTGAACTTGTAAAGAGTGAACAAGATGCAGATGCAGGGGTGTAAAAAAACTGGGATAAATTACTATTTGGGTTGACTTTGACTCTGACTTGTACATGGTAAATTATGGATGAAAATATTTAGTTCTTGTGCAGAAAAGTGAGGGTTTTCAGATGAGAAGATTGCAAATTAATGACCACCTTAATTATTAATAAAACTACAATTAATCTAAGTAGTTGGGACATTCCGCAATTAAATAAATTCCACATGTGCACTTACTTTGAAGTGATGAAATATCTACATTTTTTTCAAATTTGAGTGTGTGAAATGCTTCACCAAACCGACTGACAGACATATTTTAATACAATGAATCCTTTCTTTATTAAGGGGTGAAAGCCCTTTATAAGATCGTTATGTCCGTCTGTCTGTCCGTCCATCCGTCCGTCCGTCCGTCCGTCCGTCCGTCCGTCCGTCCGTCCGTCCGTCCGTCCGTCCGTCCGTCCGTCTGTCTGTCCGTAGCTCCGATAACTTTTGAACGAAAAGACATAGACACTTGAAATTTTGAACGTAAACTCCTAACGTCAATAGAGAGGACGAGTTCGAAGATGGGCACTGTAGGTCACACCCATCAAGGTCAAAAGGTCATGAAATGTCATTTAAAGGTCAAATTGCATACATGCATCAATTTGAATTGAAATACGGATAACACACTTCTTTCACCCCTTGGTTACATTCGTTGTGACGGTTTATTTATGGCTACTTTGCATGCACTGCAGCAGCCACTCGTCGGTGTTTACCTCCTTTTGTAAAAAATTGTGTGAAAGAAATTACTGGAGAAGAAGAAGGTCAGTCTTTTTATTTTATTGCAGCTGCAACTGGAGATATTTCACTGCATGACTTAACTTCTGGATGGACACGGCAAAAAATAGATGAACTTTTACCCTCGTAATTCATGTCAGTAGATCGAACAGCGTATTATGTAACTGTTTTGGTAACTTTTCAAAAATAAATTTCCATCTCGTTTAAAAAAATCAAAATTTGTCATTGTTATACTTACATCAAAAATGGTGTAGCACTTTCGATTTTCAAATTTATGCCAACCAACTCTCCCACAATGGGACAATGGTATCACGTAACGTAAAAAACCAGCCTTAACAATTGATCACTCCTTAACTACTGGGCGTATGTATGAACTGGATTGAGGAAGTGACCTCATGACCTATAGCCGAATCTACTCCCATATTGAAGAGAGGAGGCATTTAAATCGTGATTGTTGCCCTTTCCCCATCCACTTTGCTCGGCAGGTATACAGTGCTTTACTTTATTTGTGGTTTCATGATGTGGTCAAGATTCAAGTGGCGGACACTCATTGTGATCGTGCTAGTGGTCAAGACAATAGGTAAATTAATTCCATTAGCTTTGATTAAATTGAGGGCAGAGCTGGCACTTTTTTATTTTTAAATAAATGTGTCCTTATTAACTCAGACGCTGGACCCGCGGGACCAGTTGGGGCCGCCCCACTTGGGGGTGTAGTCTCCTTGGATGAGAATTATGTCATGGATAATGCAAATCTTCATGGTGGCGGGGCATCAAGCGTGAGTTTTTCAGGAAATGAGGATTCAACGTTGAGGGCGTTATTATATTTTCGGCAATTTAAATCATAACTTTTTTTACAGTCCGGTCTGAACATGAGACGATACGCACGTTATCACCGATACGAAGAAGAGGAGGAACCCGAAGAGGACGAGTACGATGAGGAAGAAGAGGAGGAGGAGTACGAAGAGGATGAGTATGACGAGGACGAGGAGGACGAAGAAGAAGAGTACTCGGACGAATATTACGACGAGGGACGACACGGACGTGGCATGTTTAAAGATTTGTTGGGTTAGTTAAAAAGGGGTATTTATTGCATTTTCTACCACTTTTGGGCACTGACCAGTCCCAAATATTTTGGACGGCAAAATCCACGCATAGCCAACAAATGTACGTATTTAACCTTGTGTTTTAGATTTCGCCGGGAAAGGGGTGGGTGCCGCGAAGGATCTGGCCGATAAGGTGCTCGGCGTTGGGAAAGATGCGGCCGGCTCTCTGTCTGACATCGCCTACTCCGTTGCAGCGAAAGGAGATGATCTCATGTCGTCTGTGTCGGGGGGATGATTTACGAAAATTTATGAATTTATGAAAATTTTCGAAATATTTATTTATCTGACCCATAAATTCTATGAGCAAGCAAAAAGTAATTGTGAAATCGAATCCAAAGTTTACAAATTTTCAACTACGACACAAATTTACAGATTCTAATTAATCCACGCTCCATTTCTAACATAATTTCAGAAAAAATTGAGCATATTAAATTCGTATCTACTCTTCGCATTAAAATTGAATCATATTGATCATACGAATTTTCTCGACCAAATTACATCCCTTTATTGTCACAAAGTTTCATGGATCCAAACAATGAGGAGTACCCAAAGAAATGGCGAAAAGAATGGAAAACCCCCGTTTTCAAAAGGCCAACTCCACTCGTAAGTACATATTTCTGAATAGAGAGTGCGGAGACAGTGACAAATCTGCACGCCACACCTGGCCAGGTGCCCATCTGATGACTCAATAACAACAAAGCGGGACGCCTCTTCTCTGACCATCCGCATTCTTACCAAACCGCATGACCCCAACACCCCCCAAAAATCCAATGAAAAAAAACACCGTCGGTCTCGCAAAAGTTGAGATTAAAGTAAATTTCCAAAACATAAATTAAGATTAGTATCTCCGTATATTTTTATAGTCTGCACTTCTGCGTGATTAGTATTTGCATTGTGTGCAAGTAGACACAGACTTGGCTTGGCATTTTATCGGGGAGCAGAATCAAACAATTTTTCATGGATTGGATTATGATTTCGATTATTATTTTTATTATTATTATTGTGCACTCGCCAACACAGATGGAATCAAAATCACGCTTGTGTGTGTACAATCAATAATCAATTCTACACCAGGCATCGAAAAATACAATTGTGCACAATCAAACGGCTGGCTATTTATTTGCTGCGCTAATCTCCCCCGTGTATCTTGCCCAGTGGAGAAGAATAAACAATTTATCATCTAATCTCCTTCATGAATGAATAACGTAGTATTAAATATGTGTATATGCAGTATGCACATGACCAAAATCATATGGTGATGATGCGGATTTAAATTGTGGGCAGAAAGTCTGAACAGAGATGAGTTGCAGTTCCATTGTTTTCCTTTAAGGATTTAGATTCAGATTTATGTATGTTTGGTGCGAGGAGATATTTGGTATGGACATATTTGCACAGATGCGTCTTCTTCCTGGCGGAGGGATGATGTGGTCATTATTCATCTCGGGGCAAATTAGGTAGATGCATGAAGTCTGGACTGCGACTGCAGTGGAAGAAGTGTGTAATTGAAGCTACTGGTTTTGTCCCGTTGACATGTTCAACGATGTAGCTTATATTTCATGATGATTTTAAACATGATCTTAAAGAATATAATCTGCAATCGGAGTGAGGTTGTCGAGAAAATTAGCAAAATTTGGTACAATTTTGGGTATTTAAGTATTCGAGTTATATAATTTTTGGAATTTCCAAAATTAATTTCTACATGAAGGGAACTACGCAAATTATTCTGCCAAATTTGTAATTGAGTCTGTTCGCATTTGCGATAAGCACTCAGAGTTCTTAACATTTTCAGAATAAATAATTAGTCCAATTATGCAATCCCTTCCATTATTTATCTGATCACAGTCTCACTCAATTCTCCCAAAATCAAGGCAACCCTAATCCACCCCGAAGCACTCTAATTTACCCTAAAGCTCTTAAGCCGTATTTAGGAAAAGAGCATGATCGACCATGACCAACCGACGTGTCCGGCAAAGTCGTAAAGTTGATTGTCATCATTACCCCACGAGGGATTACCACATCATAAAAAAACAGTCGTGTCCTAATTAGAGTGGAGAAAGCGGAGCATACTTTCCCCAAACAGATAATTGGCGGGTGTGTACATAAATACATATTTTCCGTCGGGGTTGCCACACTAACTGTGACTTGGGGAGAAAAATATGCTTCCTTCGTAGTGATTACGGTCAACCACAACTAACTAGCTTCTACGACGGGTAATAATCACTACTCATTCACCACCCTACCTGCCGTGTTGCCCGAATTCGGCTAGTTTCACGTAATGAAAAAAAGTCAGGAAGAAAAAATATCGACTCGAAAGAAACGGTCTTCGTTGTTGTAATGGTAATGACTGACATTGAACTAGAACTTGACTGACGGGGAGCGACTTGCCATAATTCCACCCATCCAACCCCATCACTGTCTCATTATCGTTTTGAATATGACTTTGATAACGACGATGATTACTTCTGACTGCTCTTCCGGTTCATGTCCGTTCAGTTCTGGGCTCCCGCTGGGTCCAGAGCATGCCACACCCAAATGTATGACGACCCCTTGGATTGGTGCAGCTATAAATATGGAATGGTTTCCTCTCCCGATAGATTTTCTCATGGTGGCGAGTCTTCCACTACCAAATCGGTATCGGTGGTGATGATCTGCATAAAATATTCTGGACACACCGTCACGCGACACATTGTTAAGGCATAATTTTAGGTTTGTGACCTTCATGTCGTTAAGTGGGTAGGAAGGATTTTGTGGGAAAGTTTTTAAATGCCATGGGAAACATGTAAAGTTTTCGAAAACTGAATTTCAATGTATTTTTTTGAAGGGTGACATTTTTCATAGTTTTGTTTCATGTTTTTATTACAGTGTTGATCATGCCATTAAGGGGAAAGATTTTGGTGAAAAAGTTTTTAGATGCCACAGGCAACTTTTTGAAAACCGAATTTCAATGTATTTCAATCTTTGAAGGGTGGAATTATTTTTTCTAAAATTATTCTACACTTTTATCTCACCGTTGATAAGTTCACGTCGCGATGTGATACCGTAAAACGTGCACGGGGGACGAGATGAGGCGTGAAATTGTGTAGAAAAAGCAATCATAAAATGAGATCTCTCTCCACATGGGTAAAGGTAAACTATTTAAAAGTTGAAAGTGAAAGAGGGAGCGAAATACAAATTTCTATTTTCACTCTACGTAACGTCTACTGTTTAATATCTTTACGCCTCTATGTACATACATACAAATGTACGTATGACGTGATGATTGGTTTGGGTGGGTTAGACAGCCTGACAGCATAATTTGTAGCCGTCATAAAACCCTGGCGAGCAGAAAGATGAGCAGATTTCGCCATACACGAACAACTGTCACCTTCCCACCGGGGATAAAATAAAGTAAAGTAAACTTTACCTAGGGAGATGGAAAGTAAAAATTTGTATGCTCAGAGTCAGAAATCAATACGGTTTGTTCATCAATTGATTGAATTTTGTTAAGTTAACAAAATGAGAAGCGAAATTAGGGTTGAATTAGAAGAAGGGATGGATGGATGGATGTCGGTGTGTAACATGTGTTATGTGTTTGGTTAGATTTTACTACACGTAATTGGCCATGATTGCATTCTATTATTCTGGAGGGACGAGACGAAAATGTGACTCTCGAGTAGTTGACATTTGAGAGAGGGATGCGTAGTCAATGCGTAAGTAGGGTTCCAAACGCGTGTTTTTGTGTGGAAAGGTGACATGTGTTTTTTGTGGGTTTTATGCGTGCATTTTCTGCAGATTTTAAAGGATGTGTGGTGTAATTGATGGGTTGTATGTATTGTAATTGCTGATTTTCATATGCTAAATAGATGTATTTTTTGTTCATGAATTTTTTTGCAAATTTCCGAATATGATTTTTTATAAGCAAATCTTTGTCTTTTTAGGATTTTCTATAGTTACTTGTAAATTCAAATATGCATGGTTTCCTAATTTTCGAATTTATTGCAAACCACACTATTTTTGCGAATATCTAAAAAACGCTATGTTTTAGCAACCCTGTTAATGCGTACGTATGTAATGGGGTGCTGGACGCGTATACATATCGAACCGAATTTGACTTTGACTCTTTCGCTGAACGAACAAGAGGATCGTTCTCTCCACCAAATTGCTCGTAACGTAAGCAAGGAAACGTTGTCATGTTCATGTTTCTGAGTTACTTATATTACAAACTCAATGTTTAGCACCCTCGAATTTTAGAAGGGGAAAAGTGCAGCAGACAAGGGCTTAATTCACTCTTTATACATGTTACTGTTATGTTATTACCATGTCCAGAGAGCAAACTTTAGTGTCGCTTTGAAGTTTTCAGTGCACTTTGTAATTTACACAGTTTGAAATTGCTGGATTAAATTTTGACCATTTCCCAGGGTGCGAGAGACGAGGGTGAAATCGTAATCGTTACTTTAATGGGGGTGGCACACGTAATTGGCATCGTTGTTCGTGAGGATGATTAAATTGTGCGTGAATTAGATGAAAATGGAGTATTTGTTTTTTGCATAGTTAATAAAATCCGCAGTCGTCGTGTTAGGTGCAGACACATTTATTTCGATAAGTCTCATGTTTCTGGAGCAACTGTTTCCGACGAAAGTGCGGCTCGTGTACAAATATGGATGCAGGATGAAGAAGACAAATAGTGAAATATTGATTCTTCTCGTTCTCCTAATGGTCATGTGATTGCGTTTGCATTTGCTCATTCATGCAAACAATGTCAATGTCAGATATTGTCGGTGGGGAATTGATGCCCAGCATTAATTTGGCATTTAGTAGAAAGTTCAAATTTTGTGGAGAATACTGCACTTTCTGGGAGCAAAGGAATGCAAATGTGAGAAACTTTGAGAGAGACTGATCTCTCCCTCGTGGTGGTGGGTGGTTGTGGGGAAAGTTTAGGTTTTCCTATGCATTTCTCAATTGACTGACTTGACTTGACTTTTCTTCTTTAGAACTTCTGGAATATTTCGGTAGGGTTGAAGTTGAAGACGTCAATTCGAGTTGAGGAGGATGCAATAGAAAGAAAATTTAGGGGAGGGAGGCAGAGTGGGAAAGTAAAGGGTGAAACTTGCCAGCAAATATTTTGAGTGGGTGGTTCTGCTGCATTTATTTTACTTTTTCCATGGAGATTTCTCCCACGTGGAAAGGGGAGGAAATTCGTATTTGCTATGGAAAAACTAGTTGAAGAAATGTAGTCATGTAAAAATTGGGAGGAATATGTAGCCTTTTGTGGCAAATAATTTTTACTGTTGGAGCAGAGTTTATCACTTTATTGGGCCCATTACACATTCCGGATTTTGAAATAAGGGTTTACGACACCGTGTGCCCTGTGATATTCGTTCACCCATGTCGATACATATACATATTTCAATTTCTATACCTCACCAAATCCTGAAATATAAGTTTCCAATATTTTTTCAATACATAATTCAAAGAAAACAGCTCCATCTCAATTTACCACGACAACTTTCTTCCTTTCTCCTTCTCCTCCCCTTCTGACGTTCCCTCCTCACCGAAATTTTAATGGTGCCCGGCATTTCGACAAAGAAAATGGAAATCATGATGACAAGAGAGGAAAACCTTCTTCCATTCGACTCTGGCAGAAATGAAATGGCACACCATTAAAAACTTTGGAGTTATACCTTACTCTTTTTTTACATGGAAAATCCACGTATTTGTATGCCTACGTGTTTTAAGAGAGTGACGAGTTAGGCCGACAGCTAAGAATAGAAATCACAAGTCGACGCGTCCGGATCCCGTTTTATTTTAGAACTGCATCTCCCGAACGTTGCACCCGACCAGAGTTTTTTTCTTCTCCTCGTTACATTACACAGACCGAAGAAAATATAATCAGAGTCTTGTTAATGCATCCCGGCACATATTTATATTTTGAATAGCGAAATGTACATCTCACTGCTGCTAAGTTATTTTTATTAATGACTGAAAACAGTTGGTGTTGTGTTGGTTATCTAATTTTGGTAAAAAAAATCGGATGCATGAATGAAAACCGGTCTTCAAAAAGTGGAAATGTTTTTATTTTATTTTTCATTAAGCCGAGTTGTTGCAAGTAATAAATTGGGAGGCGTCATAACAATGTACACTAACTATTTTTGTGCGTAAGCCTATGTATATTCCCCGAAATCTGTGGATGTTACGAGACCCGTGATGTTTTGAATTTAGTGAGGTCATGGTTTCCATTTCAAATTTATGTTGTCGCTTAACTTTACTTAATGGAAAAAAGTGTATGTACATATGAATGTAATGATGTTTTGCTTTTGATATAATTTCCGATCATGCCCAAAATAAATACAGGATAAGAAAAGGGTTGCTCGTCGCTACATGAATGCACAACTGATTACGATTGTGCCTAACATGTGCTGAATGTTTAATAACAATGCCTGCCTGGAAGGATGATACTCGGATATAAATCATCCCTGCTGTGCATCCTCGAACAATAATTTCCGTTAGTATTTTGATATTGGATTTTTTTTTCGAGATGAAAAAATACTTAGTTTCCTTTAAGTGAACCATATGCATATGGGATGTGTGAAATTGTAATTATTTTTTTTTACCGTGGTGGAAATGGATGGACGCAAAGGTGAGGTGCGCATCTGTCACCGTCACCTCAGCGAAATGGAAATGGGAACGGATTTTTTTATGCATGTTGATCAGACCAAAGTGTGATTTTTAAGTGGTGGATGAATGTTATTTAGACGAGGGTGACGGGTTTGGAAGGATGGATGAGTTTGGAACGGAAAAGTAATGACTTTTATGACCATTGGGGCATAATTGTAAAACAGGAGCCACCCGGACACTTGAACTCTTTAATGGAAAAAAGGGTTGAATTATGCATTTCAAGTGGAGTGGTGTCCATTGATTATCGATGATACAACAAGGCACGCTTTAATCGAGGTGTGTTTTGTGTCACATGTGGTGGACAAATTAGTTATGCGGTGTAATAATGACTTTTTGGTGAGAAATTTTTGAAAATTGAGAGAAATTCAATTGTGGCATTAATTTGAAAGTAGTTTAGCTTTAAGAAAGTCGTTATTTACTTGAAGATGCGAATGCGAAAATGGTTTTACGACTTTTGGTTTACGACTCAATTATCACTTTTTGAAAAAGGGGGCTTAAGTGCTTTTTGGAGCATTGCGTAGACCACATTCCTTCCTGGAAAGGGTTCCTATTCAGACTGAAATGGTAAAACTGCAAATTAAAATCTGCACAGAATTGGAATCTTTTCATTAACATATTTACACGTTCCGTCGCGGTGTCCAATCTTGTTTAAGAATTCCATTACTGGTTGCATCATTGCATTCAGAATTTATGCAGAATATGAAAAATATTACCGGTGGTGGTGGTGTGAATGAGTTTTGTGTAATGGAATGGAATTCTTTACACGGCACTTTTTAAGAAGTGCGAGTGGATGCATATTTTTCTTAAATTTTCCATTTGTGCATGTCCCTCGGGAAATGTACACATAATTTTGTGCTGTTCCATGCCATGCCTAGTCTAACTTTTAAAAGATGAGTGTCATAAATATGAAGGGCTTTCTGGCAGGAATGTGCCCATCTTGTTGGTCCGACTGGAGTTTGCTATTCATTATCTTTGGACAAATTCCAACAAACTGGGATGACGTTGCTTCCGCAAAGTCTGCTACTAAATAATCACAAGACTGGTTTCCGACGGCCAAGGAGGAGATGTGCAAGATGAGTAAATAGGTATTAATTTTGTTGCGAAGGAGAGAGAGAGAGAAAGTGATTTGGCTGGATTGGATAAGGATAAGAGGAAAATGATAAGGAGGACAAAGTATGAGATTCACTTTGGCAGATGAAGATGACATTCGTTCAGAAATGAGGGTGTGGCAGACGTTGATATTTTTTAGGCTTCCTTTTTATAGCTTCTAGTATATGATTTGAGTTAATATAATGCAGAATTTACGACAAATTTCGACTAATTTGTGGTTATTTTGCTATGAAAATTGTATGTACTTAATTTGGGCGAATAGTTTTCTTGACCTTTTACAATAGATTTTAAACATTCGATATTCCCGTAACAGTTTTTGCTATCTTGCAATCGATGTCCCGTATTTACATGAACATTCTACAAGAACAAATATGACCATTGTTTAACTGCACTTCACTTTTATTGCCGAAATTGTGTGTCGGTCTTATGCGGAAGTTGCGTAAATCTCGTAAAAAAAATGTGGTCATGAGCTTTGCCGGTGTATTGAGTACTGTATATTGGGCGGCTGGGTTACGTTCCACTAACCCTACCTTACTTTGTTCTTGTCTCATATAAGCTGGATAATCCAAATGAACCAAATTCCTTCCCCCTTTTTTGACACTAAACCTTTGTTCGCCACGAAGAAAGAAAGGATTGTGAAATTATACTGCTCTCTCAAAACATAAACAACGACAACCTACATACCGGCTTTTACTCGTCATTGTTTCGTCGGATGGACAAAGGGCTAATACTGAACAGAATATGGTGACACAGAAAATAAAAATAAATCCAAGAGTAGCCTTTGTTGTTGAGAGAGTCGTAAATTAGGGATAGTGAACAATGAACGAAATGGTGGCAAATTGTTGGAAGCCAGTATTCTGCATGCCAAATTTTCGCAAATAAACAGTTTGCTAATTACCCTTGAGAAAATAAAAGTTCTCTCGGTTGAGACAAAAAACAATTGGAGCAGACACGAACTATTCATTGATTCTGGGTGATTCTCCATCACATTTAGAGCCATGATTAGCCAGAATTTGTCTAGATGGACGGGACCGATAAGGTCAACCTGAAATGAAGGGAAGGTTGCCTTTGTCTGTAAAGTAAGGGTCGGTAGATCTCAAATCAAGATTAAGTCGGTCGGCGCCTGCACACCTCTCATCCTCGTCCTACTACCTGCGTACCCTTCATTTCGGAGAAGATAGGTAGATAAGAACCTCTTAGATCAACATTTAAGAATCTAAACCTACAAGATCTTCCAATTTTTCATCTCAACAACCAACTGAGAATTCTCTCAATCTTATCCGTAATTTCACAAAAACGAAGCGTCAAAAGTAATCAAAATCAGTAAAAATTTTATCTCAAAGTTGCAGTTAATTTCTCCCCCATGAATTAAACTTGTCCAGTTTGCCAACTTTTCCGATTTTTATTTGGGGTAGGTGCCCATCAAAAAAAAGTATGTGTAGCTGCTCCCATCCCAGTTTTTCTATGAGCTACTTTCATATGTACATAGTTTCAAACGAGATGGAGAATCAGATTAGGGGGTCGAATAAAGTATCTCATTCCATTGATTGGGAATTGGCGATTGTTGAAATTGATTGGATTTTAATCTCCGTCCCATCGCCACCAGGCTGGACTGGAGCAGCAGTTAGATACATATGTACGCCAACAATGTGACATTATAAAGGCAGACTTGATTGGATAGCTCGGTTGGGGGTCATCTCAACGAATAATCTTAATTTTGTGATGAACATGCGTGTTGTCCAGTCAGCTTAGGAAGAAATACACGTTTTGTACATGAATAGATACGTAAAGCGAGTACAGAGTTGGTCGATTCACCACAAATGCACAACATATTTATTTATTTTTATATGTACCAGTTTTGGAGATTTTATCAGGTACATAATCCTCTCACCAATGGTGGTGGTAAATATTTTGGTCGGACGTGTTTGGATTTTCCAGCGTTATTCTTACTCCCAACTTCAAAACAGCAGCTTACCTGGAACACAAATAGAAAGACAAATCGTTAGAAAAATTACACAAAATTTTGCCGAATTTGGAGAATTGCACTCTTTATTTTTTGTATTACTTATACATAAATAGGAGTTCGCGAGATCTCATACGTAACATAAATCATTCCCATTGCACATTTGTGGAGTGGGTTGCAAATATTTTTTTGCAAATCAAAAACGCATTAAATCCCCGATTCAGCCGTCAATCATCCACTTCCACTCATTCAGTCAATGACTTTCTAGCCTCTGCTGGAGAGAGGAATCTGTGTACGAATACAGATGTAGGAACATGGTGTCAGTCAGTCAATCAGTCGGAGACTAATGCATTCCATCCATTAAGCTTAATAGCGGAATTGTTGTTGGTCACTTCTACATGTAGATACTTAACTAATTGCATCACATGAAGTGTGTCTGGCTTCGCAAATTTCCAGACGGAACACTGACCTACGTAGTCTGACCTGTTAAGTAAGTAATTCGACAAGTTAAGAAATTTTACAAGAAGAGGCGGTCGTTTTTTTCCAGTGTCACATAAGATTTGTGCGGAGGGGACACTTCGTTACAAAGGCGTTGTTGACACTAAAGACGACTAACGATTTCAACCAGACTCCTGATTTCGTATTGATTTCTGAACCCACGAAATAATGGGACCCGTCGTGTCTCTCTCAAGTAAACCTTTGTCTCGTTATCTTGCACGCAATTAAGAGGCCGGACAAAAGAAAGAGAGGACAAGTTGACAGGAATACGAGATGACAGGAGCGAGGCATGTGTCACGAACGAAGGCCTAAATTGTGAGTCAAATTGGAGGAGTGAGATTTGCCTAAAGTGGTTGAGATTTTTATGGGCCACGAATTTATGTAGTAATTTTTTACAAGATAATAAAATGTGCAAATTTGTGTTAACATCAAAATTGTGCAGTAATCAATCAAATAATTAATCGCATTTTCTAATTTTTTTGCATGACTGATCGTGCAAATTTTCTTTTAGTTTTATTCTGTAAATAATTCAGATGCGGAATGCGATTATGGACCTTAATGAATCCGGGTTAATTAAAACTCCAGACATTTTGTTGCCCAAGTAGAAATTCTAACTGATTCTAGCTAGACAAAGAAATCTGTGCAGAATGCAATGCAATGTATTAATTTAAGAATTTCTTCCTTGGGAGGGAGAAAAGAATTCATAATTACCACGTAACTTTCTCATTGTTCTGTCACCTTGGCAGTGATGCATATCCAAATAGTCATTAAAAACTTGGTGCATGTGACATTAAACCATCATTGCTCCAACTTGTAAACAAAAACACACATACAACTCAAGAAATCTCATTACATGCCGGAAGTCTCTCCTGACTGCATGTAAAACTACACGAAAAAAATTGTGACAACAAAATCCCTCCGAAATGCAGATGAAGTTCAAATCCGAATTTATGAGATAATCCGAAAGTTGAGCATACATATTGCACAATTTTTTTGCACAAACTGCAAATCCATACCTTGTTGATAACATAACGATTTGTAAATATTTATGCCAACATTACTCTATCATGGAATGAATCCATGTCAATATTTTTGTACCAAATATTTATTTATTCCACTCTGTAAATGCGTTGAGAAAATGTTGCATCAAATTTCTGTTTTTTTTTCATAATTTACTTAAATGACTCATTATTCTCCGTAATGAAAACTACTTTTCTCGTCGAGTGGCCACTCCACTTCGTCCCACGCTAACCACCCCACCAGCAAATATTGAAGTGGGTGTGGGCCAAGTGGATGCACCACCAGCAATTTCTCTCTAATATCATTTAATTCCTTTCTGTTCCGTCCATCGAGCTCAATTAGGTTCAAACACGTATGATCATATAAGCGACTAGACGCACAACTTGAGGGTGGGATTTATACGTATTTATCAACGAGGGATGGGAAAAGTATACGATAAGAGCCCTTGAGACTTTCATTTGTATGAAATATCAGCCACACTAAATAATTTCTCCCTTTCTAAATTTGAGGGTTTGATCTCATCTTGATCCATTATACGTCATCCGCAATTATGTCAATTACTCATTAAAGATGAAACAATTCTCACACGGAAAATCTTAAATATGAGAGCACGAAATTCTCTCTAAATTATGGCGTTAAAAAAACTCTAGAAGACCCCATTTCCGAAATTTCACCCTGAATCCGAAACAAATCCACGCTGACACTCCGACGTTAATGGAAGAAGTGCAAAGTGCATTATGGAAATTGAAGTAGAAAAAACAAACAGAAAAAATAAACCATTCCAGTCTTGGAGAGAGAGGAAGGAGTCACCACTTTCCATCCTCTAACTGCATTATCATGACCCCGTGGCAACCTTAAAGTGCTCAAGTTGGGAGATACATAAACCTACATAATCCCGCACAATACAAATTTTTCATTGTAATTCAATTGTTCCAAATGTAAACTGATGCACCCCTCTGTTTTATTCTTACTCGGAAGAACAGTGTTACACATTGGGTCACACTTTCCAGTCAATGCATTTAAATACGTATGTACTGATCTGATCCTGAGAATGTTGCACTTGCACCAGTGCTACAGACATAAAAGTATTATTCATGGTTATGAGAGGAGAAGATCGATAAAAATAAAATAAATCATTGCCACAAACCAAGCCCAGATTTATGCATGTATTTCAAGCACTTGCTGCATTTACCACCAACCACTGTAATGTCTCCATGAACATGAACCAATAATAATATTCGGTCGTAAAGTATGTGCAAGCGAAAGAGTTATTATTTCGTGGCAATCTCATCTCTCTCCAAGATCCGTATTTATTGCAGGGTTACAAACACTGGGATAAAGAAAAGGTAATAACAAGTCAGTAACGATGAGGACGACGGCTTTGAAATGGACGAACCGAGCATAATAAATTTCCAGATTTTGTGTACCGTGTTTTAGGGTGGTTGAAATTTCAAAATTTCCTAAATTCGTGAATGATCCCATTCTCTCTAGCTAAATGAAGAAATGTAGTCTCCAACTATTAATTATTTGCCGTATTGGATTGGCCATAACCATAAAACGCGGTATGAACGGAACTCTCTGGAAATCACTCGGCTTCTCAATCACACTTTGTGTACGAGAGAGAGAGGAAAATGCATTACGTAATGCAACGACTAGCCTCCCCCGTCCTTACGAATTACATAATGTGCAAGCAACCCCTGCTGCTGGAAAGAGGCAGGCTTTGTTTCAACCACCCCAGATTTTTTATGGGGACTTTTTCAGATAAGGAGCGATGACGAGGGACGCCACTCCATCGTAAGTAAAGAAGAAAACTAGTCATATTTTTTATTGGAGTTTTGTGTATGTACAAAGGGTAGAAATTACTTAAAGAAATGAAAATTAAGTTATGATTTCTTTATTTCCTGCCATTTAATAAATACTGAAAATGTGGAGGGTGGTAGTTTCATGTACTTTGATTTTTTCGGAGTGATTACTGCAACAGAAAAGTGTGCATTTATTTATTTATGTATTTATTTAACCCTGAATATTTATTTACTTTACTCCACTCCATTTACTTTTAGGTTAATCATTGCTAAACAAAATATGTATTGAAGGGTGTTGGTAGGTATGTGCATAGGGACCATTTTATGACACAAAGAGCCACATATTTGTATTGTTTGACCTGATTTATGGGGCATAATTCATATCTGACCTTTCCCTAATGGGACATGTGTCAACAGTTTGGATCCATATAAAGGAGACCGATCTAATTAAATAGTGTATAAAAATTCGGATCATCCCGGGTGTTCTGATATCGGTAAAAAATTCGGATTTATTTCTTGGAAATTCGGGCATTATAAAATCTGGATTAACATTCCCACGACCATTTTCTCATATTTATTCAGCACACCACAACAAAATCCCATCATGGAAAACCGATTAATCCCGTTGTGTTTACTTGTTCGAGTGAGAGACCTGCATGCAGCGTCACCCTAATTTGCATAATAATTATAATGGCACCACAATCAGTTGGGTGGACATTATGGCAGTGGTGACATTTCATTTCCTTTTGAAATCTTTGTTCGGCGAGGAGAGAAAGAAAACCGGTCCAGATTTTTATGAAGGATTGAATTCATTCAAAACGGCTGTATGCACGCCAGGAACAAAGTTTGCTGGGTGGATGTAATGGAATCAGTCATGTGGATATGATGGATATCAACGTGTGAGAAGTAAATGCTGGTGATTTATTTGGATTGCATTTTTATTTGCGTAAGTATTTATTTGTATTAACCCTTTTTCTGTATGGTGGGTATTTTAGTGGGATTTTTGTATTGAGGCAGGTTATGGTTTCATCCTGGGAAAATTTAGGTTAGATGGATGACTGACTTGTGTAAATAGTGGAATGATGTAAAAAAACGATTAAATAAATAGTTACGTAAGAAAGGAGAAAGCTTTTGGATGGATGAATCTGTGAATAATTTTTATTTTTGGAAATGCTTAATGGAAATTTAAAATTTTTGGAATACATATGTATGTATTTATCAGATTAGAATTGAATAGGCTGGAAAGAGTTGAAATAAGATGTGCAAATAATAAATTTGTTGAAAGGAATCCACCGCCGTTGTTGGCTTTGGTTTTTTATGGGATCCGTTTTTGTGTAGGTGTTTTTACGATGAAGTGATGTGTTTTTGCAAAATGCGAAATTGCAATTTATCTTTAGAAGGGTGACAGTAACTGATGTTATTTGCCAAAAGAAAATAAACTTGTGGCTTATGTATTCCGCTCTATTTGCCAATATGTGTGTAAATATACATTTAAATAAATACTTGTGCGAAATTGATTACTTACGTAAGAAGTGCTGTTTTCGCAAATTAATTTAGAAACTAGTCATAAATCTGGAATTATGCAATTTCAATGACTTCCTCCCACCTTACCGAGTTTGCTAACTTCAATAGTCCAATTTGCAATATTAAAACCATGCTTCCAGTATTTGCATCTGCAAAACTTGCATCCCAGAATTTTCAGATTTTCTACGTTCAACTTGGTCATAAAAGTCAACTCGCCACTTGAACCTGTCACTCTTCGATTGAAACACTTGAACTTTTTTTAAAATTGTATTTGCAATGTCGGCAGACACAGACAGACGGAGTGAATGAATGCATGCACACATCGAGCTTAATTGGCATGAATGCAGCACTTTGGCTCACAAACAGCATTAATTTTTTGCACACAACATCGCATTCCAATCCAATCCGGTAACAAGAATAGAATTGAATGGTCAGTTCTTCTACTGAAATAAGTACATACGCAGAATTAAAGCATGTAGCATCTGCTCTGGATATTATTCAAGTCGAGGCGTGAAATTCATGTTTCTTTTACATATATTTTTGTAAATACGTTTACAAATGCAAGTGCCAAATATTTCATGTTATATAATTTGTGTAATACTTAGGTACGTGTGTACACGGAGAAAAATGTGCAAAGGTTTGCTATGTTAGGGGAGCAAAGGTTTAATGAAAGTTAACTATTTTAATGAGGTCATTTATACCGATTAGTTGACTTCTTTTTCTCGTGTGACGTGTCATTTAGTTAATTGTGTACGTATGTATTTCTTCCAGTGCGCATTACTTATTTGGTTTGCAATTTGTCCAGAAAATAAATCGTTTTGCATTTCTCATGTAAATCTCTGATTACGAAATAAATAATCAATCATAAAATGGCATGAGAGGAAATTGCAGAGTAAAAGTCGTAAAAGTTTTGGGGTTGGATTTGTTATTTCAATTTTCTCCCAACTTGACGCTTACACGTGTTGCTTTAGTTAGTCAGAAAATAATAATAGTAGCAGCATGACCTCAATTCGGACCATAAAACGAAACCAGAGTTGCTAATTTAATTGTTTCTAGATAACGGAGCTCTCTGTTCTTGTAAGTATTTTGTACAAATGCAAATGGTGTGGAGAAGGAGCATGCCAAACTAAGCAAACGAGACGGACGACTAAGCAAACTTCCGTGTTTTTTGGCTCGTGGATTTCTCTGTTTGGATAGTTTTTTTGGCGTCTGGCTACACAGAGATGAAATGACCACGTGGTGCGAATTTGGGAAATGTGAGTGCAAATATTTGGATAACTTTGTTACCAAGAAGAAGGACCAACTGGTGAGAAGATTTGGATAAAACGTGGCGATGACTAATATTTGGGGTTGAATTACGAACGGAAGTTGGCAATAAAAATTGGGCAATCTGGCGAGCAGATACAGATACATGTAATTATTATACATATATTAATCACCCGGGTATTTTGCAAAAACCGGATCACACTAGTGCACCATTACAGGGTGACGAACCCGATTCCTCTAATTTCACACGTTCTCCCAAAACTAATCAAGATAAGAGAAATGTGTCGCCAAACAGTGGACACGAGTTGTTTGATTTGAATATCATAACCACTTTGTCACCAATTTGGCAGATGGTGGTCAAACCTCATCCCCCACTTTCGCGAGCACACAACAATAATGTCCTCCCCCTCTGACGAGACACACTTATCAGAAAAGTAATATATGTATTTTGCAAACATTAAAGCAAGCAATTACGTCTGAAAAAAGTGGGACAGATCTGACTTATGTAACCGGATGGCCATATTTACCCAGTGTTACCAACAGATTAAACTAATATCAAATGTCCAGGTAAACTAGATGTATGTCGGGTCGTCGACTTTTGGTCCAGTTTCTCGATCTCATCTTCTCCCCAAGCAAGTAAAGTGGCACCTTCCTATCCGACTAATGGAGCGACTTGTCTCATCCACTAATTAATTCTTCACTTACTTCTCCATCAAGCCTTGTAGAATCAACATTTGTACAAGAATGAGCAGCGAGGAGGATGAGACTGACTCTGAGTAAATGCATCCATTCTCTGGATAAAAGTGGTGCTGTGTTCTTGGAAAGATAAGCCTGTCAAAGTGAGCATCGATCCGATGTCATTTTAGACGCTTTGTACGAGTACTTGTGGTCAGTTGACATTTCTAAATCTCTCCCCATTTTCTGGAGAAGAGTGGCTTTTCAAGTAAGTAGTTCCCCTAAACCCATAAATTCATGACAAATTGAGCAAAATTTTCGAGTGAAAATTGAAATTTTGATGCCAATTAATTTCACTTCCACATTTTAGAATCGATTTCTCCTTAAATTGAGTGCAATTTTACACCGCCATGAACAAACACAAACTGTTTTCTGCGACCACGCCCCTTCGTAAACTTGACATTTGCATGCTCACTCGTAACCCTATCATTTCGCACACGCCACAACCACTCCCCGTCTACCATGTGCAAATCCGAGCAGTCTGTCTGGTTGCCGATTTCATTGAAAGATTCGGCTGAAACTTTGTCTAAAATTTCTTTACTATAAGAAACGTCCATTAGTCATCGCATCTCTTTCTCCCCCCTCCTCATTCTCTGTTCAACTAACTGTATAACAAACCACATAACACGATGTACAGTAAAAATGCGTTACTCTCCCTTCTACTTTAGTTTAGTTTTCCTCGTCTGGCTGGCCTGGCCTGGCATTTGGTCGTCGTCGTCGTCGCTGCATGTATGTTAGTTAGTTAGTCGGATAGATGGAAACGAAGGAAGGGGGATCGATTTGGGGGAGAGAAGATGTCTGGAGCCACAAAAAAACAGCCACCGCTATTTATACTCGGCCCATACATACGTACAGATACACAAACAGTGAGATAGATGATAACGCCACTGCTATGTAGCTAGCTCTCAAACCATTCCAAAGTAATGGGTAAGCTTGTTATTCTTCTTCTTCTTGCTCTCGGATAAGGAGTGCATTCACTTTTGTGTAGAATAGAATTTCTCCATTATGCAGTTGTTTCATGAAAAAAAAGTAAAATAGGATCCGACGGAGAAATGTGGTTTCGGGTTTAGCGTGCAAAAATGAGTGCAGTTTCACGTCAAGATTTCGTTTTTTTTCTTGAGAAAAAAAAACTGGATGAGATTTGATACAAGGGAAGAAGAATCGGAAAACCAGATTTTTTTCTTCGTGCACTCTCATAAATCTAATCGAACACGGGAATTTCTGATATTTCTGTACATACGTTCTTGAAGGAAATTTATAGGAGAGAGTTGAACGAGGGAGAAAATAGTTGCAATAAATATTTGTAAGTAATGATTGATTCTAATTCGAATGAGAGGAAAAAAGACGGAATTTTATTACGTCACGTTTTACAAGATGTTGAAATTGGTAGAAAATGGTAATAAAAAACAAAACAATACGGATTCCTGATCTCTTCTCCAGAGTTACATGGAAGAACACGTAACATTAATTCTAATTCTAGCCAGCAGCTTTTTTTTACTGCTTCATACTAATAATGATTCAATTATGTAATGGAATGGAAAATTGTGTAAGCCCAGCGTGGCATCCATTTTATACGAAAAAGTCATAAATCTCAACAATTATTCTATTCTACTCCATTCCAGCCTCCGATTTACATAATAAGTCTTTAATTAATCTCACCAGAATTAGATTAAACTTGCTTCAAGTGTGTTCTCCCCGTTATTAATTTGACTCCATTAGATCACTCTTAATCGAAAGAGGGTACATTTTAATTAAAACTGGACTCGACTCCTAGCCTGCCGGCCGGCCGGCTTGTAATATTTTTTGCTATTAAAATCTTTCTCCCAGCTTTAAATAGGTTAATAAATTCGTGTCAGTCTGGTTCTTCAAGTGGTTGTCAAAGTTTGACGGGGGAACTAAAACTGTCCATTTTTAGGAGAAAAAGAGACAGATGAGTTCGGAAAAGATGTATTTGAGATTCGAGTCAAACGTCAGTCAGTCAGTTTTTTCGTCTGTTGGAATGGATTATGTCGGTGGGTCGGTTTCTGGAAACATGTGGCATCATCATTACCATTATCATTAGCGGAACAACAAGGACAAGCAGTAAGTGTAAAAGGGGTAAGTAAAAAATACGGATAGGAAGAAAAGGGTTAAGTCGGATCATCGCGTTTAAGGCTGGAAATGGAACGAAACTCCATAAAATGAAATTTTATTCTTGTCTTGGCTTAAAACTCGCTTGAAAAATGGAAATTTTAGGAAAAGTTCAGAACAACATGCCGACAACGATATAGATAATCGCGTGTATCTTTCTTAGCTGGTTTAGCTTACTTACTTTACGCGATATTGCTGTTATGTACAACTGCTCCGCTAATTAAGGTGACTGACAGGAGAAAGATGCCATATTGAGGGAGGAGGAGGGTTTAGGAGACTGGTGGATTTTTATTTTGGGTAAATAACGGAAGAAATTATTTATGAAAGTCAAATTAATCACGAACACGGGTAGCAAACAAGCTGCGTGTATTTTAAGGAGTTGGTTAGTTCCGGTTCATTTGTAATTTTTTATCGTGGAAAAAATAAGACGAAGATTTCAGTACAAAATTTATGAGAAAATTTGGGCCATGTTTTCCGTACATATTTCACTTTTAAGGCGAAACTCTGTATAATTTGGCAAAATGTGTATTACCGTAATTACTGCAATTCTCCACAAATAAATTTCTGAATTTTCAAAAAACAGCCAGTCAATCTCTTACCTGAAATAGAAAAAAGTATAAAAATTAGTACTTTCTACAACACTTGCATATATATAATCCTAATTTGACACCAAGTTTATCATCCCATCTCCGAATCAGTACTAGAATAGCAATACAATAATTTATGCACGTAGCCTAATGTAATTCCCATTGTTAAAACGTGAAGGTTATTTTATTATGCGTGCAAACCGGGAATGAATAAATAATCGGAAATTGACAGCACCATCATCGGCCTCATCTCCCCTGCAATTTTCTCTACGCGTACATTCGTAATAAACTCGCACTTTTACAGAGATTGAGAAATTGAGACATTCATCTCATCACGTGCACCATGCAACTTTTACTGCCGGCACCCCACAAATTTCAGGGAGAGGAGCGTTACAAATTATGGCACCGGGATGAAAAGTCCAGCTATTATAGTGCTCATCACGACTTACACGGTTCACATTAGAAAATTCCAGAATAAAAAAGTATGTAATAAGGTTTTCCTGCTCCATGTGTGAGCAGTATTGTTCTGGAGAAGAAAAACTGGACGCTGGTTCGACGGGTAAGAAAACCTCGACGGGATATCCTTAATTGATCGGCGTTTCGAAAGGGTATGAAGTGAAATTATTGGTGGAGATGATCGATCCCTCTCAATCAGGGATCGATCGATAAATAAACGAAGCGCATACGTATGTACATAATTTTTAGATTAACAACGTTATTGTTTATAGGATTTTCGACACGATGCAGGATTGAAGCCGGTAAAAAACACGTGATGTTTCCAATCGATGTATGATAATGAAAGCAATATTTTTTTTTGTAATTTTGTAATTTTCATTTGTGGATCTTGCTACGTTGATTTCACAAACAAGCTAAAAAATCAGTCTAAATAAATAGGTTTTTGCAGTTAACAAATTGCGTTTTCGCATGCGGGTAAAAGTTAACCCGGCAGAAAATCGCAGTTTGGGGAACTTAATTTATCAGTGAAAAATTTGAAATGTACAGAATGACTCATACATATGTATGTCCATCTAATCTCATCATACCACATTTTCCATGGTGTTATGTGTGTGTCCATATCTGCGCCTAGGGAGGGATGTCACTCTTCTCCCGACTGCGGAAAAGTGGTGTGAGTAAGACGTCAAACCGACAACTTATTTACTATTATGTACGCACCCACCCACCCACACCCACCCATCAGGAAAGTGTGTGTCACTCAGCATTTATTTTTTTCTTTCGAAGGGAAGGAGAGGGAGCAGGCAGAATGACTCGACTAACTAATTCCAATTCTCTTCAGCAGTAAATATGTAATAAATACATGCTTGCTGGATGGACGGATTATCATCGCAGGCTTATTTCCAATCCAATTCCGCGCTTACATACATATCTTTCGGATGGATTTTTTCGTCACAGATATTTTCAGCTTTTACGTACGTATGCGTATAATGAGAGGAATATTCGTCTCCCCCTCCTCGTCCTCATTCCTATTCATTGATTGATTGACAATCGGCAATAATGTTGTAATGAATCCAATTCTGCTTTATCGCATTGGAAATAAATACGTTTGGAAATGGTGTGACGGAGAGGATTTGGAAGTAAAAGTTGCTTGATTAGGAACCATGGGCCAAAAAGTTATCTGTAGCATGATCGGGAATGAAAAAAGGTCGGAAGGAAGTCCAAGTGGACAATGTAGGAATGAGAATTAAATGAGCGGAGGACGGGTGCCTTCGTTCGTTACAATTGTATGTGATTGTTAGTAATAAGGAGGAGAAGGATGAAAATGGGGACTACGATTGGGAGGATTTCATTAGAAATGCTGTGATAATGAGCAACCAAATTTTGGAAACAAGGAGAACTAAGGATGAATAGGAATCGCTGTTCAAAAAAACTGGAAGTTCAGTATGAATTATTGGAAATTAAGATTCGCAGTCAAAATTTTGTAGACCACAATGGATTGCAGCCATGCATTTTATCGCACAACACAATGCGGTTTTGTGAGGGCAGATTTTGTTACAAAATAAGAATAGATTTTGAAACATAGTTTAAACATGTCTTTTTCCGAATAATTTGTTTTATTTGGACAAAATCCAATATAACGAACGAAGGAGGCGTTACAGGAAACTGCCGCAAAATCTACAGAGTTGACGGATTAATGGAATTTACCGCAAGATCAATTTGATCAAAATGTCGCAAATTTTAACACCCTCTCGCATTTAAAACCATGCATGTGTATGCAATACGAAAATCTGACAGACAAACAATGGGCGTTTGCGTTTTAGTGAGTGTGACAATTAGTTTGCTATTTTTTCTCAAATCGCACACAAAACGGATGGACACGTGCCCTCCTCCTACTAATTGGAGTGCAAATTGTATATATGTACCACTTGGGGATTAAATATTCAACCAAGGATTATTAAATAGCATACATGTTACCGTCAGCTTAAGGTATTTACAATTAGTACCTACCTACATACATATGTAAAACTGTTACAGGAACAGGTTGGATTTGAGACGTGCAAATAAATCGTGTCCTTGTTCTGCTAATTGATTCAAGACACTAATCACCTTTTTTTTGCTAGCGTTGGTTTATGTTTCTACTAACCGTACAGCCATCCATGCAAATATTGATGTTTATATTAATTAACACCATCCCTCCCAGCCAGTGACAAAGTCCAACACTCATATATCTCATAGATAATTTAATTTACAAATATTTTCGCAATCATACCCATCAATTAGAGATGAGCTAACAAAGTGTGATACGAAGTTGCTGCTACTTTAAACCAAAATTATTTGCAGACGCATTAACACGTGATAAATATTTATTTAAAATGAAAGTAACAAAAATAAAGAAGGAAATTTCTACTTTATCCTTGATGGTATCAAATATATTTCTGCACAAGACTAATCCATTTGCATGAGGTGTGCCAAAATGTTTGCAAATAAGATTGGCACATGTCTCTCTGTATTCTTTGGCAGTGTTGACTCAAACCCCAGATTTATTTAATATACTGTTTAAATCCTTCATAATGAAATGTATCTAATATTTCCGTTTTGCAACATTACATATTAAAATTTATGCGTCAAACTTTAACTTTGAAATCATACCCACTCAAGTCAAGAGACGACTTACTAACGGGAATTATTAGCAGCTATGTACGTTTAAATACACTCAAGAATTGAATTAATTTCTCCTTGATGTAAAAAGTTTAAGATTTGGGTGCGTGCGTAGGATTACACACGTTGCGTACGTATGTACATATGTTGCGTGTGGTAATTTGGCATCACCTCGCCCTCACCTCCCTGGTTGACCTCCCTTTATGGGAAGACAATAACATAAACTCTTCTCAATTAAGGAAGATGAAAAGAAGAAGATTCAAATTTATTCCTTTCTAAACTCAGATGAAATGAAACCACTGTCAGCCGGTTACTATACCCAGCAGTTTAGTGAATAGATAGATAGCTGGCCGACGTGCTAATCATCATCTTAGTTACAATCTTCATCTTTACTTACGAATAAATTAAATAAATTTATTAAGGAAAAGAATACTAATGTCTGTTACGCAATTACGCAGTCTCTTTTTTTACGCATCTGATTCATCGAAATGCACGCAGCCGTTTGTAATTAAAATCAAAAGCTTTCGATTGATTATACAATTTCTAACAATGAATAGGCAGATAAGTTGCGAAATTTCCTAAAATAATTTCGCACACTGAACCGATTTTTCTGTTACATTATTCCCGTAAATTTTGTAACTTACTGCCCCCAAAACATGTATATGTAGATGATTACAAAATTGGCTAGCACTAAATTTTCAGGGATAGAATTGTCTAACTTCGTGGGAATCGCCGTTCCTCAGTTTTGTCACTGTCGCCACTCTCTCAATAAAGATAGGACAACATGCTTCACTAACGACCAAACCGTCCTGATTATGATATTCCTTCCCTTTTATCATGACAAGAAGAATTGGACATCGTGGAACGAAATGGAGGCTGGAAAGTGGAGCAGAATATTAATTCCTACGTACATACATACACAAAGTCTAATCCGAGATCCAGATCCGATTTGTCATGTCGTTATTATGATTATTATTATTATTCTGCTTTGATAAGGAAATATAAAAGAGGAGGAATTTATGTACGAATGTACGTTATACGCTACACGGCTGACAAAGAACAAGTTTGAAATGTGAAATGGGATCAAGCATTTTTTTATTTGGGGCTATGTTATGTTGTAATCGGACGCGGTGCTTAGTGGGATTGGAATTGGATAACAACTCAAAAGCTGTGTTAAGGGGACAAGATCTAAGATTACGATGGAGATGGATAAAAGGCGAACGAACAACATAAGGACCGATTTATTTATTGATATGATTATTATGTCCGTATATATGAGTGATGGATGAGATGAGACAAATTGATAATGGGTTTATTATTTTTAAGAATTTGTGAATTATTAGAAATAATGTTTAATTCACCTCTGGAAACATTCAAATGTTTTCAAAATTTTTAAAACTCCGAAGAAAAATTCGGTGATAAACTTGCACAGATCAAGGCATACTATTTTTAGGCTGTTTCACTATTTCGGCTATTTTATATTAGGCTATTTCGGCTGCTCCCCATTTTTTATAGATAACAAATTTTCGAGTAAATTGTGGCTTTTTTAATTTTTTTTAAATTTACAATATTTAATTGAGCCATAAAAATAATAATTAGCACTACTCAAATAATTTGCTTACAAATTTTACAGATTTAAGAAACTCGAATGTTTTTGGTTCCGTTAGAATGAGAATAAGAGGCGTTTATACACAAATACTCCAGTTTTCCACAATTTTTGAGATGCAAAATGTGGTAAACAACTTAAGAAAGATGCTGACACCTGGATTTGGAATCCCGAGAATATTATCATTCTCCTGCTCCCCCATTGTTGCAACTAACAACCAGCTTTTCACAATGTGAGAAAGGTGAGGGTTTCGAAATGAAAGGGAGAATAGCATGCGGCCACTTCCTCTCGTATACGTTACACCACATTTATTTCATGCATCATTGTGTCAACACAATGTGCCCGTGGACAAGGCAAAACCTTGAACTTCACGCTGGATTGGAGTATATTCAGTGTGGAAAATGTCAATTATGTCCAGTCCGTGACGAAATCGCTGAAACGTCCATCGAAAAATAGGTATTTACTGATTTGCCTACTTTTATTTTGGCAACATGCACTTTTACATGAACAAAGATTTTTTTTCTCAATTTAACGAAATTTGTGCACTAAGCAGAATTTGATCCCGACTTGTTTTCCAAATCATTACATCACGTCGTGGTTAAATACATGACTCATACCCCAATTTGTGTCATCTCCAGTTGGTAATCATAATAATAACAATTATTTTTATTTAATGTCTCCCTCGTCATGGAGACGCTAAAAAGAAGCGAGAAGTGAACAAAAAATAAACAATTTTCCGTTCCCACGTTCCCAAGTTAAAACAATTCATTCATTTTTTCTTCAGGGTGTCGAATCCGTCCAAATCCCGGCCGCAATTTAACTTGACACTTGAAACAAACGGTTTCCACTGACAGAATTTCGCTCCGTAAGGATAAACGCTGTGTCTGGCAGGCGTAAGTTATGGGGACTTGAACTTCCTCACCCCTGACCCACATCACCTCCACACATACGTACGTATGGAACGACGATAATCACTTCCCAATTTACGGGATGGTGACAAACCACCAAATTTAGCTTTTTTTCTGTCGAGACAAGTTCAATAAGAGAGGGAGATAAGTTGAAAAAACATGATCGTGGTTCACATTTTATTTGGACTTATTGACTTCAACGTTTGATTTGTCATACTAAATATTTTGGATGGAATTTTACCCAAGTGAGTGAGTACAGTAATAATCGAGTAAAAAAGCTGGTGTGGAATTTACATGACTAATTACACATTTCCGGTCGAACTTTTTTTCTTTTAAGAACTTTTCTTAACAGACTTTCTTCATGAGGTTTATGTATAGAATTCCGTGCAATATTTCTGGGGAACATGTATAACGTACAAACTTTTTCCATTCTCCACGAATTTCCCTTGCATGAGGCAGGAAATGGTTTGATTTGATTTTTTGGGTGTACTTTACTCCATACTCTTCTTCTTATTCATCTGTAAGTACCTGCCTAAAAGTTTCCCTTTTTCTTTCTACGGCTCCCTATTTCTTTATTCCCTCCCCTCGTGTAACGTGTAATTTTCATTTACTTTGCTTTTGCTGTGCTCATCCAGATTCATTCCTTATTTATTGCTGTTGAGAGAAAGAGCGAGGGGATGAAAACGAGGTGGACGGACGTAGACATGCACAAATTGACCCCATGTACATAAGCACTCACTACTGGGAGTTTCATCTGAAGAGATGAAACCCTCTTACAAATCCGTCCACAATAATAATGCCTACCATACCACCACCTTGATGATGAGGAGATGATGCTGGCACTCTCTTCTTTTGATCCCTAAATAAATCTGGTCGGAATCGCATCATCATTTTCCTCCGTAAGTGAGTTACACGCCGTGTAGTCGAGTTCATAAAGGTTTTCTGTGTTTCTTTCACCCGAAGATATTTATTCTTCTTGGGTTGGTGAAGTGAGTGAGTGAGTAAATTCTTTGTTGCGATGAACAAGGGTGGCAAAAGGGATGAATTGAAATTTACACACCTTTTTTATTTTCCAAAGTTCCTGGAAATATTGGGGAGGTAGGTTGATTTTACAGATATGAACAGGGTGCAAACTGTAAATGCAGCTGATGCTCTTTTGGAAAAATAGCTTTGGGTATTGAATGTTTCCTCGGAATTGAAAAGAGCATTCGTCTCTTTTTTATGGCGAGATTGGAAAATTGTTTATACTTATTTAATGTCAGGGTGGAATTGTTTGTTTCCAGGGTGGAAATGAAGCTAATTTGAAGAGAAATTAGTACATACATACATATGAAATTATGTACGTAATTTGAGCAGATTTACAAGAGGGAGTTTCATATCGGGAGGGGAGATCGCTCTTTTATGAGACTGATTGTTAATGTGAAGTGGAGTAGACTAAACAGTTTTGGCGGCATTAAAAATAATTATTGGTGATTTTTTAATACTTATTTTTAGCCTGGGATGGTGAAATCCAATCCAATCCAGTCGGTATGAAATGATGTCTGATGAGCAACTGAATGAATTAGAGCCGAACAATGGAGATGGGTAAGAAGATAACCGTCAGAGTTGAGGTGATGTTCAATACAGTGAAATCAATACTGACATCATGACATTACGAAGGTTCCTACCGTTCAGGTATACATGGCGATGATGGCTCAAGATTAATTATTAATTAAGGCAGCGAACGAGCCATATGTCTGCTCGGTATATAAATATGACGACTTATCTCTAATTTCGACGATGACAGAATATATTTTCATCTTGACAGGATCAGCAAATAGGAAAATTATAAACAATTTGCGATACGTTGCGAAAAAATAAATTTGCATAAGAGCGTGTCCATGACAAATATTTATTATCGGAATTTTTCAATAGGTACTTTTGTTATGAAAACAAGACATTTTTATTTTTATGGAGTACTACTAAATACCAATGGTGTGAGTTCACTGGTTCACAATTCGCAGAATCATTACAACCCCGCATGCAAAAAACACAACTGTCTATTCAGCAAAATCAATGAAATGAAACACGATATAATTGCAATGTCGCGAAAAAAATTGAATGGATTTAACAACAGTTTTTCTGCGACATAGCACATAATAAAATTCACGACTGTAATTTTGCCAGCACAGCCAGACTGGCAACAATTTCCATACATCAGTCCAATTTCATTTCTTTTTGTGTAAGTATGTATACGACCCCATAAAAAGTTTATGATGATTTTTAATTATAATTTGCATCTCATTCTTTGAATACAGATAGAAAAGAGGAGAACAAGGTTGCAAATTATATTAAGATTGTTTCATGTCTTTGCCAATTTGGCACTCCTTGTAGGCAGCGGACATAAAAGCGAAAAGGACGTTTTGCCTAACAGCAGGTATTAATAGGGGTGAATTGTTCGCCGTGGCGCTACTGCCGGGAGGAGGAGGGTGGAAATTCGCATAAAATTATTTGCACATTTATCCATTATTCTTTTATGGGATGAGAAAAATATAAAATAAATAATTAAACGTGTCAACTGTGCACTTTTGCGTATTGCTATTTTTATTCAAGCGCTGATATCAATTGGCGAAATGGGTATACCTGCAATTCGGCAAGATTGAAAAATTTAATTGGTTTTCTTAAGAAATCGGCAACCTTTTTATAATCCATCGATTTGAAATCATCTCACGTTTCAAGAAGTGAAAGAAACCTTCAATCTAAATCAATGATTACATTTATTATTTTCCTGCCTTCGAGTTAATTAAGAGGTGAAGATGGACAAAGGAATGAAGCCAACCGTGCAAAATATATTGTTGGGCAAACATTGAATGACACGAGATCCTCCAGGGCCAAGAAGAAAGACCAGTTTTTGCCAAGCAAAAATTTCTGCAGCTTGTATTTATTATTAATATTCGAGATTTCAATTAAAATTCGCATCTCGACTCGTCCATATTGTTTACACGAATTTAATATTAACAGACTCGCACGTTCATCATTCATCATTTCATAAATTAAGAAACAATGTAAGAAAATCTTTACAAATGTAATCAGCACATTTCTTTGATAAAATTCTTCCGCGATTTTTTCTCCCAATAATTCTGGTCATGCTTTAACACAAGATTGATCGCTGGTAAAATGCACAAAATCAGTAATGTGGTATTCGCGTGACTAAAAAGTATGGATCGAGTGAGCGAGGTGCAAACTAAGGGCAGAAGTAAATATCAATGAAATTTTATAGCTCGCCGTTCACTTTTGTGCAAAAAAATGCAGCATACATGTAAATGGTCATACGCACAAAAATGGCAAGTACTTAGGTTGGGATGAGCTCATCAATGCATGTAGGCATCATTAATAACACGAAGAGCAAGCGAGCAGGTATTGACTAGACTGATAATTGGTTAGTAGTTTTTGCACAGAAATTTTTATTTTGCAGCCTTTTTAGCGTCACAGCCTTACTATTTTTACAGATGGACTCCATGTGGTCTGGTCTGGTCGTACCATTACATATCTGCACATTCACTCCTAAATCATCTCTACGTACTACCTATGAATTCGCAATATTGTGTCTTGCACATGTTTCATGATGGATGCGATTTTATCTCTGGCTGGGACGGTTTAGCCCACTTCGTTGTTATTTTGCATCCCAAATGACTACTTCTACATGCACAGGGACGGCAGGCAAGGCAGTAAATCAGGATAGGTTTCTGGGCGGACATGGAAAACAGGTGAAACATAAAAAACAGAGATTTATCACTTAAATCATAAAATGTGACTTTTAACTCGGCCCAGGTGTAAAGTTGAGTTGATTTTGATTTTTGAAATTTTCTGCACGCAAAAATCCAGTGTTGACGACTATATTTTGGTTTCATAAAATGAAGACTTAATGTCTGGCAGATTTTTACTCTAGGTATCTATGCATCCATCCACTTATGTACAGGACAGAATCCCTACAATTATCCTCTCCACACAAGAAAATTCTGCGCAAAAAATCAACAGCGTCTAGATACTTATATATCTTTCACGAGCAATTTGCTCAACAATGCTTGCTGCGTTTTGTTGCCGTAATTGTCTACTGTCTGTACGAATTTTATTCACGTGGTTCATCGTGCCGAGGAGGAAACGCCACTCACGTAAAAGTTTTGCGGTGAACGTGGAGTGGATAACACATGGCAAAAAATGGATCTATTCCATTCCATTATTCGTCCATTCACTCCACCTGCCTCTCTTTAATAAATATCTCCTCGTACAAATGTATGTAGGTACAAGTAAAGGAACTTGTACTTGATCCACGGCTCACTCCATAATAATTTTCGAAACCTGGCTGGCTTGCTGGCATACAAGGATTGGTGACGGGAAAGGAAGTTGTTTGATTGAAGCGAAGATTATCCTTGGTTCTGTTACTACTACAACGTTATTTAACTGACTGGGTTGGTTTGGTTTAGTTTATGTACTAGAATATGACCTGTTTGTTAATATGTATAAAGGGTTGATGGATATCGGTATGATCTCGATATACATATTTTCCTTCCCAACTAATTGATGCGAGAATGACCAACTTGTTTTTACTCACTCGATGTTAGCAAAGGTGACGTAATTCTGGGCATGAATATATTACGTATGTATGTACCCATTTTATGCATAAACGGTTGGAGTGAGTGAGCATTTGTGTGAAAAAATTGCTAATGCGGAACCATTAAGGTGAACAGCAAAATGTGTAGCGCAGGTGTGTGTATGGTCTGGATTATAGATTTATAGTTATAATAATGAACTGGAATTCTTACACAGTGAATGGTAATGAATGCGGCAAGTTGTGGGGAACAGATGGTTTGATGGACAATATCCAGTCGTGCCCTAATCCATAGTAATGAATTGCTTTGCAAAATGGGGTACACGGAAAATTTAAAGAATTTCTAATGAAGAGAGTAAAACCGGCCAAATTGTTGCATTAGCACCATTGATTACAGTACTTTTGGCAATTACGCAATTTTTTGTGGGCCCATCTTGAGTTGAATCTCGTGTTTTACAAGTCTTCCGAGGAACAAATCAACACTTAATGTCGGTCTTAATTCTGCTAATGTTACAATGATGACCACTTTACGCGGAGTGTAATTAAATTTTTATTACATTTCCGCATCCCTCTTTTTTCCTATGTGTCGATGTGGTGGGTCTCTCGGAGACGATTCAGGTTTTAAATGTGTGTATGAAAATCCGTGAATGTGCCAATTAGACTGGATAGCTCGACCAGGTTGGTCTCAAATAATAGTTATTACGTCAGCGATGAATATTGATTACGAGAATATTAATGTTCTTGCAGGAAAAATATGTGAGCATAAAAACTTCTTAAGAAACGACGAGTATGTGGAGACGTTGAATTTAACGAGATTGAGATAAATGGTGCGATAAGCATGATCAAGTTACGCACAGAGGCCTAATAAAGGTTAATAATTTAGATTAACTCATCCTGGAGAGAATAACTGCTCCAGTTTTTTCATGTGGCCAGTTTTGTACATGTGTAATCAGAAAACCTCACTTACTTAATAAATGACCAATGCATACAAAATCGTATATCTTTAGATAGTGGAATTAAGAAATTGAGTCCATACTATACATATAAATATATAAATGTAGGTGGACAACACGTGTAATCTGTGATGTACGAGTCTTAAATTGTACACATTTTTGTCCTTGCTCTTGTTCCTTAAAGATTTATGTATGTGATCGAGTAAGACACACACAAGGATGGAATTTGTATCTATTTGTTTATTTTTTTCTCATCCAGTAAAATAAAATTAATTCGCTGTATTTAACAAACATACTTTTTGGTGGAGTAAATGTTGACCAGTTGTTACAAGAAAACGCGACGTCGCCCTCCAGATAACGTACGTGAGCACAATAGGGTGACAATGTAAACCACGAAATGAGAGTAGAGATGAAATCAGAAAACCAAACCAAACCACGGAATGAATTATGATGCTGGGAATAAGGAAGACTCATAAATTATGCTGGCATACATATCTGGCGTACAATATCATGTGCTCCATGGTGTGTGTGACTCGGTTAGATGGAATAAGTCACAAAAATACGAGGATGAGAAATACATAAGCATTTATATTCTTCTTCTTCTTAAAATAAGGAAAGCTACATATATTTCCTCGAAAAATTGATAAAGTGTGCAACGCGTTGGCTTGTGCTTGTCCCACAATTAAATAAAAACGAAGAAGGGAACAGATTCCAAGATCTGGTTTTGCTCGGGTCTCGTACATACGATTCTCACAATAAATCATCAATACGAATGGAGGATGAGGACCCTTCAGCACTCAAGTCTCTCACGATTCCATATTTGGTTGGAGTGGATTGGATAGTAAAATAAAATGGAATTGGAGGAAGAAGAAAGAGGAAATGATTCATCATCGAGTCGTCGTCTGTATCAGTCATTCATTCATGAGCGAAAGTAGGCCCGATGGATCATTATGATTGGATGGACAAGTATGTGGATGATGTTGACGTGGAAATTATACCTACAACCCGTTATTCCATCCGGTAAAGGGTTAAATTAGAGGAAGTAAGGAAATTCTGAGTTATAATGGTATCTAGTAAATTAAAGTGGGACTTAAATTTATCGTGATTTCATATCCCGTTGAATTGCATATGTACATCTGTAACTATCAATGTTTCCCAGGAAATTAATAAAAAATATAGAGTGGAGAAACTCTTCACAAATTGGAAGGACCATAAAACACGTCTCAAATGTTGAGCATCAATTGGGTTCATTTTTATTGGGTTGATTTTTACTGTACAAAATAAATTCGATGTTTCACTAATTTCCCAGCTCAAAATCCCCCTCTTTGTTAATATAATACCTCTCTGAATGTCCACACATTTGACAAAATCCTAACGCCATGGATTCCAGAGTATCAAAATATTTTAGTAAAGCGTCCCCCTCACTCACATATCGCGGTAATTTATGCAAAAATTTTGTGAAATTATTTGTTTGTAGCATGATTTACACGCAAGTGTTCCTCCTAGAAATGCATAGAAATGCGATGACACTACAAAACTCGTTTCCTCGGAGAGCAATGGGCGACATTTGGTATAAAAACTATGCAATAAAAAAGGTAGACAAAAACTTATGAAATTTCAGTATTTTAATTTCAGGAGTTAAAAAATCTAGTCCACATTTTGTTTATGCAGGGAACCATGATTATCGTTGATTTGCGCCTTTATTACGAAGATGAGAAAAGATTTCGTAATCCAGAAAGGTTTTGCCCAGAACGTTTTATCAGTGATAAAGGCGAAATTATCAATTCTGAAAGTATAATTTTCTTCGGGATTGGGTGAGTGAGTCATGTGTAAATTCTTAAACCTGGACTTGCATTAAAACCGTGCCCATTTCATCTTGAAATTTTCAATTCTCATTTTTTAAACGAAATATAAATGAGTGATGAATTAAACAAATCATGATAAACTTATAACCAATCCCATTTGATGAATTAATATAGAATTTGGTCTCATTTCGGTGACATTGCATACATATTTTTGTACCTTCATAAAATTTTAAGTGAAATAAATAAATGAGGGAAATGGGCCACATACGAAGGAATTTTAGGTAACGTTAACTAGTGCACATTTAAAAAGGTCCTAAATGTTAACGAGGAAATTATCCCGTCTGTTTGTAATGTCCATCCGGTAAAAAATCAGTGGAAGTGAACAAAAATAAAATTGCGCTGTCCACTTTAACCTAGTAAAACTTCCACAAATCGTGATTTCATGTCCCGTTAAGCTTATCCAGGACAATGAAAGTACACATAAAACAAATCCCGATTTTTCCATGATTTACTATACAGTCTAAGGAATATTTACATATCTTGTATCCAATCCATGAAACACTAGAACTAACGTAAGTTTTATGGCAATGCCGATAAAAAAATGTAACGATTTACGCGTCATCATCTCCAGATTTATACCGGTATGCTACACATTTTCATAAACGCATAGTCTTTTCATATGTATGTACAACTGATCACCTTATCCACACCACTCTCCCTTCACGTCCATTACTTGCTCCACTATTATTCAAAGTGGGTGTTACAATATTTTTATTGTGTTTCATTTTCATCCAAGTTTCGAATCTGGACAAGCAATTTGCTCCACCACTCGACACCACGGACATTGTATCTGTACATGCATACATACATATTCTTGTGTATGTATTCCATTGTGCTCTTAATGCCAGAGAACGTTTGACAGGACAATGCAGCAGCTCCTTGAAAACAACAACACATGTTGTTACCCACTCGACATTTACATTTACATTCAGATTTATTTCATTTTACTCGCTCTTTCGCACCCATTAAAGTCTTATTTCCAGTTCAACACCTACAACAAAAGTTGAAGTACAAGTGGTGAGTGGTTTGGACTTGATTTAAGTGATGAATCGCTCGCTACCAACAACTTTGGAGTGATGGACCGGTCACGGTATGGAGAACAGGGAACATGGGTACAAAAACTTAACGGCAGGAGGAATTTTATTTATTGGTGGGAAAGCACAAAAGTTCGTGAGTTTTCCAGTTAAACGGATATTACACGCGTTTATTATTACATTACGCAAGCGTTATTGATTCATTCCGAGAATCACGGGGTTTTTTGACAGGATTAGAAAATCATGACTAAATCCGTCCAGACGGAATGACCAGTTTCGTACTAAATTTGGAATTTGAAGTGGTGTCATAAATAATTATGGTGCCGGCGAGTTAGATTTATGCATTATTCTGTCAAAAAATAATTTGCTAAAGATGTAAAAAAATATTTGGAGGGTTGGATGGATTAGAGATTTACTGGAATGGGTTTATGTACGTACGATTAGGTTAACTTGACTTTGACATTTAACCCCATTCGAGGCAAGTCACAAGCCTGAGATGACTGTTCCTTTTGGCGACGATGTATATAAGGTTGACAGTATTTAGATGCATTATGGCTTTTTTATATGCATGAACATATAGTTATGTGGAGTTAAATTCCGTTTATGTGAGTCGTGTTGCATTACATCTGTAAATAGAAATGCTGGATAAATTGGAAACTTATCGGTTATACATATAACGGCACAAACGTGTTCTGGTCCATTTCGTTGCGATTCGTCACACTTCCTCACTTCCCATCTTATAGATTTTTTCTATTACTTGCGCTGCCTTAGTTCCAATTTGTTTAAACAAATTCTTTAAAAGCAGGGTACAAAATTGTGAAAAATACATTTCCAGTTTGGTGGTAAAAATTTTAAGTAAAACTTGTTCAATAATTTGGAGACTTTAAATTGTAAATTCCTGGAAATATCTTCAAATTCAGGATAAAATTCATCTAAATTTTTTAAAATCATAAAATCATATTAAAATTATGGACGCGAAAGAATCATGCATCGTGTTTATTACGAGACAATTTATTTCCCGACAAGAATTTGGATCACAATAGAAGCCAACAGTGAGAATGACTACGATTTTTTGCCTCTCTTTCTCAGGTGTATAATCTTATTTTTATTTGTATTTCATTTTATTGAAGCCTGATTTGGTCTGATTTTACGATTCGTATTTTTTTCTCAACTTAATTTCTTTCCTGGCCACCCATTCAGCTCCAGGAGGAGGAAAACCCGTGGTAGGTTCATTTTATTTTATTTTATTTCTCCATCCCATCCTTGAGCTTGATCTTGATCTCTTCACTTTTCCGCATAGACAGGTGAATAAATCAGTGCACAACAATCGGTAGTAAAACGGATAACGAGTCCGTTGTGGCGTAATGCTCACATTTTTGTAATAAATTTACAATTTTAAGCAGCGCTTTAGTAGCTGGGAGGCACGTTTCGGAGTGTGCAAGTGCTCAATTTAACCATATTCGAAATCGTTTCAGTACTGTATTTATCATAAAACTGACTTTGGACATGTTTACATTTATTAAAAGTGTGGTAGGAGGGAGACTAGTGGGGTTTGGAGCCAGGGCGAAAACCATGAAGACCACACCATGGAACATGGAATTTTAAATGCATGGTCCATATTTGTTTAAATATGTGGGATCTCGGGTAAAAGTGGTAAGATTGACAGCACATGCATAGAGCATCCTTTAATTAAGTAAAGTATTAAATTTATTACACTAACGAAGACCAGTTTTGCAGTTTCAGTGTAAATTTTTGTGCCAATAAAACCATAAATAAAATCAAAATGTAAATGCACAGACTTTCAAAAATGGTATGCAGTTTAAATCAGCCAACGTATGTATGCATGACTTTTTGGTGGTGTTAACAACACTAAAAACGAAGTACATAAATATGTATATTTATTTATTTAGGTGTTCACTTTTATTACTTACTTAGATGATTGAAATACCTAAATTCATACATACGGAGAAGCATTTCATTCTTGGCATATGCGTCAAATATCCAAACTCAAGTGTTCCCCGTACTGTTACAGGTTCGAGTAGGAATTGGAAATATGGTTTAAGATTAACCGACCAGTGCGGAGGTGAAGGGCAAAGCAATTTATTTATTCCATTCCTCCAGTAAAGATCGATACTTTATATGAATGTACATATGCCGAGCTGACCGTTCGTCATGGCATTACAGTTAGCATTTCATTGATCTCTCCCTTTCAAGACGTGTATGTATCACGAGTAAGAAGCTAAAACCTCGCTTTGCGTATCGTACATAGAAACCAAATGGACTCTGGGCATGCATTCTATGTATGTATGTATGTAAGTTCTGGTAATTACGGGGTGCAGCAGGACAAAGTCAATCAATTCTCGACTGCATACACCTCAACCTTCGTAATGAAATCGAATGGTCAATCTATATAATGTCGGGCAGAAGCTATTTATCCGAAAAGTGGATTAAATTACATTTTGATCATGAGAGATGTACATGAATATGCCGGCCGGTGTCTTTATGTGGCCTGAAAACGCTATACTTTTTTATGCAATTGCACAGCTCGCTAGGGTATTTAGTAAAAGGTGCAAGTTTTGTAAGCTTATGTTACAAAGTAAAATAGAGTGACGCCTTAAGTTTGAGATTTTCTTAACCGTTTGTAAATTTCCGAATTGTACAGGATTTACGCATAACATTAATTTGACTAGATTTTTGTATCTGTACTCTACCTTTTTGCGTGACTCCAGAAATCAGTAAGATTCCCACCAGGGTGACAAGGATCCAACTAAATTTCCTCATTTTACTTCTTTCTCTCTCTCACACTCAAACTATTTACGAAAACTGCACACTCTTAGAGAAAATCACACTGGCAAGTATTTACATAAGGATGTAAATGTGTATGCATGCATTTATTTCCGTCCCGAAAAAAATATAACTGATCCTGAACTAATCCTTTTACACCGATTTTTGCCGATGCTGTACTTTCGTCAGAATTTTTAACCGATTGGCACAACTTCTATCTAGATTAGATCACAATCGTGAGTGAGACACTTATTTTGCAGCATTTGACACTTTTAGTGAAACCAGATGCGGAGGATTACACGGGAACACAATTTCTGTTACTTGAAAAAATTTAGAACAAGAATTTTAAAGATTTTCCAAGTTTGACTTCTTTTTGAAATGCTTTTAAGTAAATCCAGAACTTTCTTGGTGAATGAAAAGTTGAACACCGGTGAAAAATGGCAGCAATGAGTGCAAAACTCGATTTTGGCGAGGTTCGAGGCGTCCGTAGCTCTATTCTTGCCAGAGGTTGCAGTGTGACTGAAGTAAAAGTGAGAGGGTTGGCTCGACTACTAAACGCCATGGCTTTGCTTTTGACATCAACATGCATTCCCAGCGATGTAAGAAGAACATGGCTTGTGTAATGGTGGAAGTACACACTTTGATGTGGAGGTTAGTGCCAGAAGAGAAGCGAGATGAACTGGTCTGGAGTGGTGGGTTGGGTTGCATAATGTGGAGCCTTGCCAAAAAAGCTAAAAGTATGAATGAATATATTCCATCGAGTGAAAAGATGAAGAGTTTTCGGCATTGTGTCACCTAGCTTTTAAGTAAGTAATGTGTGTAACTGGTTTAGCGTGGTTAATTTCGGGGTTGGAGGAATTGTTTAAAATGCGAAAAATACTTATCGTAAAGTTTTGAAGGGAAAATATCAATTGACATTTTTGTTGTTAGGAAATCTGGTTCAGAAAATATGTACATGCGAAAATGAGATAATGTCGCATTTGCGTACATGTGTTTGTCCCCATTCTTTAAGCGATTGTGCGAAAAACGGGTATCTAGAGTAAGATGTTAAGGTTAATGAACGTGTGTTAAATGCCAAAGTGATCTAAATTCTAATTAGTGTCAGGATCTACACTTTTCAGTTTCTGAGCCATAAAAGAAAATCGTACGGTTGACGGCATGAGATTAGATAAGTTTGAATATGGGTTTACGGTCAGGACAAATTTTCGAAAAGTTTTTATTATGTGATCACGATCCAACTTTCTATTTATAATTTGCTATTTTGCTTCTGAACATTATTATCAATGTCCACCTCACGATTTGATTAACGTCAAAATATTTATTCCTGAAATTATTTGGTGCATGAGCAAAATTGAGGTTATTCCTGTCCTGTTTTCTGTTATAGTCAGACTTATTTATTATTCGCCCTCCTTGTCGGAATCTATTTAATGATTGGCTTATTATTATCGTCATAATTTGATATATTGGATACCGTGTGTATATAAATACAGCCGGATTCTGTGCCTTAGGCGGTATTTTGTGTCTCGCCAAGACACTACAGTTTGATGACCTTCATTGTTTCACGGCGATAACAAAGCTGACCTTTTTATTTCCCCGCTACAACAATATGGACAATAATAGATTGACATTAACTTGCAATCCGTAAGAGAATTGTTTCAGGACAATGTACAAACAGGCATACATATACACATACTGAAATATCGGTATGCATATGTAGATACATATGTATTCAGATCGGAGATCTCGCGTTCTCCCGTACTCCGGCCGAAGTCGTGTACTCCGTAATCCGGAAAAAGTAGTAGATAATCTTCGCTAGGTATTAAGAACACTTATCATGGTTACGCAGCATCATATATATATGCATGTTCATGTATTGTAGGCTTACCTATGTAGTTTAGGGATGTACGTCGTAATTATCGTTAGTTAAAACTTTAATACAATTTTGGATGCTATTTGCACCAAATTTAATTTTAATTGTTTTTTTTTGCTAAAATGTGTGAAGGTTTTCATGAAAATTAGTTTAGTCAGCGGAACCCACTAACGAATAATTAAGTCTGACTTCCCTGGATTCTAATCAACGTCCTACACTTTATTAAATTTCTTTACATATGAAAATGTGAAAATGTCCTTTTATCTGTACTCAATAACTCACAGAATTTGCGTATAATTTCCATGATGAACTGGAGTGCTGCAAGTGCAGTTAGTCACTGATTACTTGTCCATTTAAATGCGATAAAAATCACTCACTACAAATACTTATGTGTACAATACAGCATGGACTGTCAAGTATGAATACAAAGATACACGTGTGCTACACCAGACCTGACTCAGACAAAACACAAACACCAACATTTGCGTGATGTGGAACTTGCAACGTTTACATGTATTTTGCACATGAAATGCAAGGGGCTCACCAAGTTTCATCAGCATGTGCAAAAATATTGCAAACTTGGTGTACTTTGCTTGAAATTTGTTGCTTCCCGTTCGTTGCATCGTATGTAACGGGGCGGATAAATCAATGCTTTAACTTAGGCGACGTGGACAAAAGTGCATATAAAAATGAGATACTTCCTCTCACCTGTTACTACTAACTTCCTATAAGTTCGATAAACACCACTGTTAAATTCGGTTTTATAGTGCAGCCGACACACCGACGCTTAATTTTGCGAGCCAAAATTTTCAGGAAATTTTCAAACATTAAAAAAATTTGTCGTTTCACAATCGCGTACAAATTGCACTATTTGCTGTTTTCCGAATTTTTTGAAGTTCACACTTTTGTTTAATTGTTTTTGAAATGGGTCTAAATTTGTCAACCTTGTTGTCCCGATTACTTTGGGGGAATAAGAGCGTCCGAATTTTGATGGGTATAAAAACCCAGTCAAAATCTCCCAAAATTTTTGGTTAGTTAATTAATTCATTTGATTATTATTAAGTTGGTCTCGACGCCGCTGGAAAGACCACAATTCTCTACAAGTTCAAGTTGGCCGAAGTTGTGACAACCATTCCGACCATAGGTAAAAATTGTACAATTTTCATATTCTGTTATTCTGAAAATATTTACAGAATTTCTTCTCCTAGGGTTTAACGTAGAAACGGTGGAGTATAGAAATATTTCCTTCACCGTTTGGGACGTAGGTGGTCAAGGAGCTATCAGAAATTTGTGGCGTTTCTACTACCAAAATACGCAAGGGATTATTTTCGTCGTGGATTCTACGGACAGAGAACGGATCACGGATGCGAGGGAAGAGCTGCATAAAATGGTGAAAATTGCGATTGAAAATGTGTCAAAAATTGAAATAATTGTAATTCCAACGTTTTCAAATTTTTAGATGGAAGCAGACGAATTGAGGGATGCGGTTCTGTTGGTTATGGCAAACAAGCAGGATCTCCCGAACGCCATGTCGTCTGCCGAACTGGTGGATAAGCTTGGTTTGAATGCTTATCGAAGTCATACGGTAAAAATTCCAATTTTCATGATATAATGCTACAAAAAAGTTCACATGGGTGGTTGTAACTTGGTAAACTCTGTAAAAGTTTCAAACGCACACAAATTTATAAACATTACGAAGCAAAATCGGCATGCACGTGTACGTACCATTAACTTATGTACACAGATGGAAGGCGTTTGTTTTATTCATAATTTTGCAAAAAATTGTAACTTTTACAACATTTACACGGTTACAAAAACCTGAAGTTTTTATGAAATAATTTTTATTTTGTATCCTTTTCCAGTGGAATATTCAAAGTACATGTGCCCCCCAAGGACACGGCTTATACGAAGGCCTGGATTGGCTGTCCAACGAACTAAGCAAAAAGTGAACGATGCAATTTTGCCCATGGTTTTTAATGGGTTTACACATTTTACTTAAATACGAAGAGTGAATGTGCACAAAAAATTATTTATGCCTCAAATAAAATCATCTAACCTGATCGACCTTGTTGCATTCCATATTTGTACATAATTTTTGTGGTAGGTAAGAAGACAGAAGTGGATAAATTGTAAATATTTACTTGACACGGCTAATCCATTATCTTCTCTACGTATTTACTTGAGAGATTACCTCAAGTTCAAATAGTGGATTGGAGTGGAAAACAAATAAATAATATTAACTTCGCTGTATCATCATCACTCTCATAAAATGTTGTGTTAGGTTTTCAGGTTAAGAAAATCGTACATAAATATGCACCTGAATTATTGCTGAACATTTTCAACCATGTATTTTAATATGGACAGTGACATCAGCGAAAAGGGACACACATTGAGTTATGTCGTGGCATAAAGTTTGCCTACAGATCTGTGTGGTCTAGATTTGGTATTAATATTATTACGCATTGATTTATAACCACCCGTACGGATACATGATTGGAAAATACAAGAAATAGATAAGTGACCAGTCCAAATCCAATTTGGTCCAGCTGTGTCACAAATTAGTTTTTCTGAATACCCAATTTTGACAATTCGTACCATTTCTGACTGGTGTTACAGATCCATATTAACACTATTATTAAAGCCACCCAGCCCTATATACACTCCAGTCATTGCCATGCCACCACCCAAGCAAACATCCCCAAATTATTGCATATTTAGTTCGACATGATAATCACATCGTGTAAAGAAGAGGATGTCAAACGTCCAAACAACATGTCGTCAAGGCTCCCATGTGTCCCCGACGTGAGAATTATTGCATCCTCCTCATAACTTAAGTTTCGTAAGGTTTCCAAACCGACGGACATATTTTCTAAATGTCAGACAAGGACATTTCCATCCGGACTGAGGATATGAATATCATGAAAATGTATGAAGTTTCCTCCAAATTTTTGTTGCATTTTGATAATAACAGGAACAAGGAGACCTGTTTGTTCCATATGTTCAGTATTTTTTGATATGCAATGACTATTTGACGAGTGACGACTTAATTGTTCGCTCAAAGCGTTCGTTCAAAGCTCGTCATGAAAATTAGATCGATTACATATTTTTTTTAAATATACACATTTACGAAAATTTGTTAACAAAAGTGTGCATAGTTTCCGAGATAATTTTCAAAATACTGTGAAATTTGTAACTTCAAAATTAGACTTCAAATTACGAAACTTCTTCACAATTTTACATCTCAATTCCCATCCAACCTTTTGAAATCTTTCTCCCAAATATATCACACAGTTTGTCCTTTCCCAGAGGAAATGTTACACCTGGCCAATTCAAAACGGTATGGGTTTGTACGTGTTCACAATTCTGTTAATGGCTCCGTATCACGAATTGAGATCGGAAGGAGCCTTCCCCTTAAAGTGTCCCTTATACATTAATACATCCATACATAAATATATTCTGGTCACGTATGTATAATGCATGAGCAAGGTATCCCTCTCATTATGGCGAGGAGTGGGAGGATATCATTATCACTTCCATTCTTCACAACGGCGACGGCCATTGTAATTATAATAATGCTATCTGCTCATAATTCGGCAGGGCAAGGTGGGAATTGGGGCGTTATATCTCTGACCAAAGTAATAAAGGTTTTAAATCGTAGCTAGTATTTATTTGTATTTATGCGAACAAAATTACTTACTTCCAGGCTGGTGCACACCGCAATTATTATGAAATTAATTATTTTTGCGAGAAAGGTGATGACAGGAGTATTTAAATCCGGCAGGGAAGATGCGTACGTTGATATCGAGTTGTTATAATTTGTGGGAGGAAATTATGGTGGTGCTTACAATGCATTTATATTTTGCAATTTTATGAAAAATGTACACCTCTCGTACTTTTAAATTCCTTAAATCAGTTATTTCCAATTTTCTGCAATCATCATCTTTCATTTCAAAGCGTGGGAACTTCACTGGAAAACTTTTTCGCCGAAAATGTAGTGAAACATGAAAAGTATGAATTTTCCATTTAAAGTAAATGTCGATATTCTAGCACGTCTGGTTATTCTGGATAAATTTATGTTAGGACATGAATTGGTTTCCTTTTTTCAAGTTCAGTACCACCACAAGTATTTTCCAATCTGGTTAAAACTCGAAATTGGCACTTGTTTATTTTCCACTGTCCCACACACGCCATAATTTATTACTGCAGACTTCGCATTGTGCGAGTGTTTGCTTTTTTTCGCCATATTCAATTCCACAACGTTTACCAAGACTTCCTTCAACTTCAAATCTCGCACAATGCTGTCAGTTCAAAGTTTGGTTTCTTTCTTTTCTACATCTTCTTTTGGAAATGTGTTTGTTTTCTTCTCGGTTGTTACAAGACGGGGAATAAATAGCAGGACTCTGTGATTTCCGGTGTGTAAAAGTTATATATGTTCCTATTATGTCAACTCAAGTTTTGCTGATCTTGAGTGTAGAAATTTATCTGGAGTTTGTGTAACTTCCGGAACCATGGGGTGAAATAGGTGCAAAATTTCGCTATTTTTCGCCAAACGATTGACACACACTTCGTGCGTATTAGAGATGACTTCGCAAAAAAAGTGGTGTAAAAGTAGTTCGCAGGGTAAATCGATTCCTTGGTATTTCGCATTTAAAGTTGTATGTCAATAACGCTTACATAATAGGACATTATTTTCCAACTTTCCAAAAATGAACTTTCAAAATGAATCATCGAATTTGCTTAATCAATTCCCAATTTAAAACAGTGAACAGTAACACAACAACTTTGACATTGTCGTCACGAATCTTAAATCGGTATGTGATTAATGTGAATACTTGCACATGTGAATATGCTATTATTGAATTCCCCTTGCATTAGTAACTCTTGAGATTGAGACTCTATTTTAAATAATGGCATGATTTGTTACCCGATTAAATGTGCGCATTGCCACACCCACTGGCATGTAAGAAAGTAAATATGTGGGTACAATAAATCCCATCATACTTAGCAAGTCATGACTCCAGTCAAGAAGTAGGAGACACATATTTAAGGTGTGCCTTCCAGCAATTTTTTAAGGGGATGAGGTCACGATTAACCTACCTAACCTTCCAGAGCGGAAGATGTTGATGCATCGTGTATGCGGTAACAGGAAGGATGAATGGTATCCGTTAAGCAGATTTCTCATCTTGATGATGAAATGAAATATGTATTATTGGAACCATGACGTATGTACACACGTCGTTACTAAAAATTCTTCCAGAATTACAGACATGATGATGGCATTGCATGATTCAAAAGCAAGGAAACGAAACCAAATACCCACTTAGTCCCATTTATTACATCTACTAAAATAACACGTGATGACGAGTAAGTAATGTAGGTAGAGGTTAAAAAAGGAGGTGATGAATCTCTGCGCCTTCTTCCAGTTAACAAAAACAAGTAAGTGCGATGATCAAGTTCCAAAAGATGCCATCAGACCAGACCACCAACGTGGCAATCCATTCGGACGAGTGAGTGGGTTAAAGCGTATTGAATTTATTTACGAAGACTTAAATTACATTTGATATGAAGCTGAGGAAGTGAAATATTGGCTAAAAAGGAAGTTACCAATGGGTGAAATGTGTGCCCAAAATATAAACACGATTCTTCTAGGATTTAATATTAGCGTGCTAAATATTTCATGATTTTGGAAAGGAATTAATAAATGAGTTGTTAAAAAAACGCAAAAATTATTATAGAAAATGTACCTTGATCAAAAGTTCAGGTACATATTTATCAAAATTGAGTACCCACATGTACAAATGTATGCACGTACTTATGCATGTATGTACATGGTCACCATCACTCTAAAATCCAGGTGCCAAAAGCAAGACTGCCAACAAAAGCTTGAATCTTTCCACCCTCTCTCAACCTCATCTCCACTTGAGTATCTATTTATCATGACAAACACAAATAAGTAAGAAACCAACTGAAAGATGCGCTCTTCACCAAAACTAAACTAACCTTCCTCATTAATTTATCTAATGTACAATGTACATACGTTATAATATGTACCTCGTTCATAGATAAGAAACTGTCTTACCTTTCACGCACACCCAACATTCTGACTTTGAAGGAGTCAGTCGTGAACCTTACGCAACTCTGTCATCTCATATTAGGACACAAATGATGAAAAGTTGACATAAACTAAGGAGGAAACCATACTTGCGACGGTAGTTATAAGTACTTTCAGTTTCATCTCAGCTACCTTAACGAAACACGGCTGCCTACATACATATTCGTGACGAAATGATGAGAATATCGAGTTCAGTGTGGGACACGCAGCTTGAGAATCATGGACATAAATAAATCCATTCAGTCGTAAAGATTCATAATGTGGAGAGATGAGATAACATCAACGACGAATTTTCTACCTTTTTTTAGAGAACGGGGAGGAATCTTCTTCCCCCTTTTATAAAAAGGCAAGAAAAGTGTGTTCCCACTTTTGTCGTGGGTATTGTTCTCTCATAAGAAAAAGGTGAAAAAGTTGTATTTATGCTGGTCAGTCAGGGAGAGAAAACTGATGGTATTGTTGAGTGGATGAGCAAGTATAATTTGACATTTTTGCCGGTATCTTTTCGGGAGTAAGAGAATTATTACTTGGAGATCCTGGTGATCTGGTGTGATTGGGACGAAAATCTGAAGAAGCACGACGTTAATTTTCTTACCTGAAATACAAAGAAATAAAAATCATGGTAAGAAAATTGCACATAAAATTCACAGACAACGTATGTATAAAATTTGAAATTTTTTTAACTAGCCTATAATAAATTGGTTTTCTTAAATCGCTAAGTACCCATTTTTCAGTTTTCTCATTAACACCGGTATGCATTTTTTTAAACTCTGCCCTTCTTTACGATTGGTTTTCAAAACACTTTATTTAGTTTCTGACTCTTCTTTTACACTCTTCTTTAATACTCCTGCAACTAAAAAGGTTTGACTTTTTGGTCTGTCAGAAATAGAAAGGAATTCCATTTCTCATTTCAACTCGTTTGGTCCCTTCTTTGGTTTACGGTTTGCCACTTTTGTGTTATGGTGTTTTGTTGAATGCTTAAAATAAAGTGTGGGATGATCTTTACGTAACTTTATTTTACAGCAAGGTCCCCATGACCGATGGTGATCAGAGTACATAAGTAGTTGCATAATTATGTACACACACGTTAAGAAAATTATACTACTTTTCGCAAAAAAACTTAATTTTCCCTACCAAATTTGCATTTTTGTCTACACATTGAGGAAATTAGCTTGCTAATTAAATTATTCCCTAATCCATTAGAGTAACAAAAAAAACATTTACGAGAAAATCTAAACTAGTATTTATTTTCCTTAAGGGAAACTTTACACATGTTAGTCTCACAATTTGTGTCATTTTGTCTCTTTTATTCAGAACATGGTTTTCCGTACAAACAACTACCGGACTTGTGTAGCTACTTTGTAAGACATTTATTTATTCACACTCTTTCTCCCTCGCTCTGCTACCCTGTTCCGTCTTGGATTTAGATACGCATCACCGAATCAACTTAAGAGGCTGCTGGCAAGACAAAAAAATCTCGCTGCTTCGTAACAATTTAGTCTGCATGGCTGTACACATTTAAGATCTGCATCTGCATCTACTCCATCCGACTCAATTGAATGAGCTCGACGAGAAATAAATATATGGTGACACTGAACTTGCCTCTTTGAGATGCAGCATGGTTTGTACGGCTGGGTAGACTCTTGACAAATTTTTACGGCCACCATACTGTGCGCAGGCTGTATTTATCGTATTGTTTAATTTAACACGGCTGAGGAGCCGATGAGCTGGATGATATGAACAGAGCTGTAACGGAAATCCGGAATCACGATGCGAATTTGAGAAAAAAATGAAATCTGGCGTGAAATTTGAGTAAAATTTATGTAAGAGCGAGTACTGAAGGTAATTAGTTGTAAGTAATTGAGATAATTTGTGTCAATTAAAATTTTTAGGAGTTTAGAAAAATTCGAGATATTTCGATCCAGAACGAGCGAAAATATTTTAGAGAAGAATGGTTTTGTGGAATACGTAAATGTTCGTTTACCGAAATGGAGCGGAAGAAATGCGAATGTGTTTCTTTATGCAAATTTTAGCTACAAAGTTGCACGTCTCAGCGGGATATCCTATTAAAAAGGGATATCAAACAATGTACCTATTCTTACATCATGAATATGTAAGATCAACTTGTTCGTAAAATCCAGTAATGTTGACATCCAACTGAATACGCATCTATATTTATCATCCGTCTCACTGACTGAGCTTGAGCTACACATCCTTGTCGGCATTTTGTTTCACTTTGTAAAATAATAATAAAAACCGGAGATGAAATGAGTCCAGTAGAGAACAAGGTCAGCATTATTATTTAGCAGTAAAAAAAAGTAAAATGTGAGCCGGGAATGTGCCAAGAAGGGAGGAAATAAAGTGTAGATTTTATTGGATCTCCAGCTTAAAAGGATTGAGACTTATATAGCAGTTTGCATTCATGCTCGGCCAAGAAGTCAAGTCCAGAAGGAAAGAATGGACGAATTATGCTGTTCTCTAGAAAAAAGTGTGTACAACATGCAGCGAGGTTGTTGGACGGTTGGACGAGATGGAAGTGGTGATGGAATCCAGAAAAGGGTTTTGGATAGATAGATCTGGACCAGATTTTGATGGGGAAGGAAGGAAAGATGATGTTGAAAGTTAAGAAATCAGAAAAAAATGTATGTTAAGAAATGGAATCTGTATATGCTGGACATATGTACGTACGCATGGTTCTGCTGCAGTGGAAATCTGGACATCAAGGATGTCAACTTTTTGCTCGATGCAGATGCAGTCGAGTCGCAGTGGAATAAAGGAAATACATAAACGAGTGGACCAGCTTATTTATTTTGCTAGAGAAACTTGACTTTTGACTTTGAGATGTAAATAGGATTAAGGATTTGATAAAATTTTCGACATTTTCTTTCGTGCAAATGGTACATATTAATTTTATTGCTTTTTAAAGGGATTATGCACGCATATTAAATTACAATAAAACTTCGATTAAAATATTTATTATTTGTAGCAGCAAAAACGAGGGGAAAAAATCTGTACCGTTTTTTGATCGATCATTACATACATGTTCTGATGCTGCTTTTAAGCTGCAGTTCACAATCAAAGCACTTATCTACATACTCACAAGATGAGACACTCAGCAGTAGAATTACAATATAAATAAACATCTGCATCACCTGAGTGATCTTATGTACCATCCGAATATTCCTGCCACGTGGACAATCCTCCTAAAAATGTGTATGATTGGAATTTAAGTTTGTGAATAGAAAATATTTACGTTTTCTATCTCCGAGTGAGATCAAGTCATGGATTCGATCATGTCTGCATACATATTTCTTGCTCTTCCTCTTACATAAACCATTTCTATATCTAATAATCAACTCGACTCGTTCAAATCAACCAGTACTGACAACTTGTCATTAAAGTTATGCAACTCGCCAGCCATTGAATCTGCATCTTCTAATACGCATTTGAGTACTCGTATCGTGGTCAGTGAATGAAAAGAATCCGAATAATTTATCATCTTGGTCCGTCCCCAACACGAATATATAGAATTGCTGCATTACGTATTTATGACACAAATTATGCGTAATCCTCACCCTTAAAGTCATCATGACTCATGAATGAATGAATGAATTTCTGCTCTCCCATTGTTTCCAATGACCGCTGATTTATTCCGTCATGCAGATTAGTTTAATTGTTGTCCCGCATTTTTGCACGGAGTCGTTCGTCACCATCGTCATTGTCAACGAAATAAATAAGAACAAAACAAAAGTTTATAAGCTGTGGAGGGATCATTAATCAGTGTCTGACAGGTCAGCATATTTTGTGCATGAGTATAAAAATTGACGACGAATATGTGACATCACCGGTTTTTACGTAACACAGTGCATATTCAAGTTTATGACATTTGTGCCCATAAAATTTGACAAGGAGGGTGTGATATTTTTAATTGTGGCCGATTTTAGGTGGATTTTAGGTGGTTTTAGGTCATGTGGCGGTTTATGGTTATGGTGTGCCGTTTTAAAAATAATAGGGCCGAAATATACGTAGGAGTCTTTCACTTTATTGATCCCAGGACAATTAAGGTTGGCCCTTCTCCGACTTAATAGAATTCTCTGGCTTAATCCCCCGTACAAACAGAGGTTGACCATTTATTTATCTCTCTCTGTGTGTTTATTACATGAAACGGGTAGTATAAATGACCAATAGCAAATACCCGGTTGGCGTGACGAGGCGAATCAAGAAAAGGGAAAATCTCGCCCACGAATTTGAGACATTTTCAACAATTCGCTCGTTTCGTCTGTTTGATTAATGTTATCATTTGTACAATCTGGATCCCAATCAGGAGAACAGTTAAGCTGCTACACATCCCTGCCAACCAACCAGTTATTATCGGTAGGAAAACTCATGACACGACACACGTCATGTGCAATCGATACCCGGGTAATTAAGGTAATTACGGTATCCGAGATCCATGTCACTATTCATTCCGAGAATAAATGATGACAGTCGATTTTATGCGGCAAAGTGGTCACATTGTTGGAAAAGTTTGTATGGATTAAAATGCACACATTTAAGTAAGTACTTAGGGTTGACCTTAAACTAGAATCGGGTTAAATATGTGACAATAATTAAGCCGGATTATAAATAAATAAATTGGATGTGCCCTTGATTGGAAGTTGGGATTAGGAGAAAATATCGCTTATAATTAGTGGGCAAAGTGATAGTCTGCAGCCAAAATCATCTCCATAATTACAGAACTTTCTCTTAAAAAATGTTCCTAGAAACTGACTTTCTTCACTAAATAATAATCAATGCTCAATTACATCGATCCATGTTAACATTTCCCTGAAGGTATTGATTTTAACGATGCCCCGATCATCACGTGACACACTTCCATTTGGCATTGAACTTGCCTCAATAACGACTTTGCTTTCCCCTTTGATGCTCTCGTCTCATCTCCATCATCATTTCCGATATGACGATGACGATCATGACGCCCTTGACTACGGACTGATTCCCTCCATCCGGTCCCTCTTACATACGTAGATACACACCACACCCAAAATCTATGTGGTTCCCCATTTCAAAATATTATTTTTTCTGGAAAAGAACGCAAAAAATCATTACATTTCTGAATTGATGATACCATCACGAGACGACGAACGACAAACTGCCACCCCAGAAAATCTGGAAACTTGGCTGGTGGTCTGGTTTGGACGATTAAATAAACGAGTGTGTCACGCGATGTGGTGCGTGGCAGTGTCCCGTTAGATATAAATAGGGAGCTGCTTTCACCCCAGAAATTTATGTCCCTCGAGTATCTCTCTGATTGTGGGAAAGTTTTTTAAAATAAAATTGGGGACACAAATCACAAAATTTGTGGAGGGGGATGTGATGGAGAAAAATCGGTATTAACGTCACATCCACCTACCCTCCCACTTGACCAAGGGCTGATTAATCTTCTTAGGAAGGACAGGTACACATTTATTTATGAGCATAAGGTTCACTCGAGAGCAAAGGTTACGTATGCATCAAATCACAAAAATACACGGGGGCGATGAAAAGTGAAAAAAATTCAGTGCTGACAGATTTTATGTGCATCATCTGACAGAGTAATTTGTGGCCACCGTAAAATTGGTATCGAGATTTTGTGTTCCAAACAACTGCAGATTTTCCCATAGATTCTAAATTGTCGACTGCACTGAATAAATCATGATTCGTTCACCGTGCGTACATAGATATTCTTTGGTATCGAATTTCCAGCAATATTTCACTTTCACCAGGAACCGACCCGCAATTAGGGTGCAATTAGTGTTTCACGCTATTTGGGAATGAATAAAATATTTATGTTACGCACTTTTTCTGTAAAGGACGACTCTGAGAAAGTGAAATGCGACGATTATGTATGGAATATTTCTTCAACGACTGTCACTGTCTTGTGATGTGAAAGGGGGACTTGTGAATGTATGTAAAGTGCAGTGTTTATTGTGAACAAGGGAGTCGTTGTCTTTTACAAATTGCTCGTGCATTTTAGTTTTTGGTGAGTGGATTGCATGTAAAACAAGTAGAAATGTTCGTGTAGAAGAGAGATATGCACTTATACTTCTTGTCAGTTCGAAGTGCAGCACAAACCGCAGGGAGACCCATTCATTCCATGGATTGCATAATAATGTCGTTCCGGATGACAGTGACATTCAGTCTTCAGCACTACCAGAAATGTATTTGAAGTTGTTTTTACTTTGTGGCACAATTGCGTGGGTGACAGTTACACAAGTGGTTGTCCACTAAGGAAAGGGAATGGAAGCAAATATTTGCATAAGGATGAGTCTGTTTCTAAATACTTAAGAATAGAAAGTTGTTGAATGTGGAGACTGGAAGAAGTAAAGGCATTACGATGGACAAGTGGTGTCCGACTGTCGTTTTGAAAATTTGGAACTTGATTTGTCTTTTATTTAAAGCGTATTACTAATTGTCCTTGTTAATGTAGCAGTTTTTAAGAAGACGGAAACTTGTGATGAGCATTACGGAGAATGTTTTTTCATATTTTGATCACTTTGCGATGGTTGGCTTTTCTGGATATCAATTTTTTGATCGATTTGTCCTTTCCATATAATTCTTATGGATAGCCCTATAAATCTATGGATCGGTGAAAGTGATAAGAAAAGGAAAAAAACACGGTTGACCGTGTAGTGTACCATATTCTTTTATTCGTGTAGTGCCTTTAGTAAAATTAGTTCCATCAAATTAAGATTTATAATGCGTCTTTTACGTGTACAACTCAGATCTGGTTGGGACCAATTTTATTTTGTTCAGCACAAAAAATAAGCATACCCGTATTTTTTCATTTTTCATAATGCGCTAATTTGAGCGCGTGGCGCGAATTTTAAAACATTTTTCAGCCAAAACCTCGGTTTTTAAAAATTTAGCAACTTTTCGAATTTTAGCGCGAATCCAAAAATTCGAAAACATGTCTCTTCGGAATGACTTACTTGACTTGTAAAAAATCCACATGCATTATTTTTTGAAAAATTAAAAATTTGAAAGAATTTATAATTTTAATGAATTTCAAAAAATGGCAAAAAATGTTGAAATCCAAATTTCGAGACAATTGGATTTTTCATAAGTCAGGTAAGTCATTCTGAAGAGACATGTTTTCGAATTTTTGGATTCGCGCTAAAATTCGAAAAGTTGCGAAATTTTTTAAAATCAAGGTTTTGGCTGAAAAATGTTTTAAAATTCGCGCCTCGCGCTCAAATTAGCGCATTATGAAAAATGAAAAAATACGGGAGGGATTCTGAGGGAAATGTGCCACGAAACGTGTTTCCATTTTCGAGAGAAAAAGAGAAAAACTCGGGTTCTTGTGGGTATCTACCACCACTTCGCGTCAGGGTCGTAGGAGAATCCTGTCTCACTTTGTTTCTCTATAGTTTAGTGGGTATGGTTTGTTACGGCTTTTGCCGTATAAGCCCCTCCCTCAGAAACTTTGACCCCAAAAATCTCATGGTTCCCACACTTTTACTCCGGACAACAAAAGCTGAAAATATAGGTCTTCCCAAGAAGAAAAATCTGGCATTAGGTTGTCAGAAGTAAAAGTGTGGGAACCATGAGATTTTTAACGATTTATGTGTAGGTTCAAAAACCGCCAACTTTCAAATTTTGAAACTTTTTATGCATCAAAATGTCCGTATTTATGGAGGTATTCAAATGTCAAATGCAAGTTGTGGTCTAATTCCTGTTTTGTCGAGTATGCATAGACTTTCTCATTTTTCCAATTTTCCTCCTCCAATTTTTGAATGGGGTGTGGCTACATATAATTCAAAAATATCTATGCTGCATCGACCGCAACACCCGGAATTTTACTTGCAATTTTTTGTATTTAATTCGGTGAAATTGATGCAACGTGGAGCGATACATATCCCTCAGAATCCCTCACGGGTATGCTTATTTTTTGTGGTGAACAAAATAAAATTGGTCCCAACCAGATCTGAGTTGTACACGTAAAAGACTTGCATTGTTAGTCTTAAAAATTGCAACTTTTGCAAAATTTTGTCAGATTAATTTTTTGTCAGATGAAAAAAATTCCCATCTTGCAGAATCTTCAGAATAACGAAGAAATTGCATCCTCATTTCACTGCAGGTTTGAAAAGGCTAGGCTTTGACAGACCAGTTTGAAGGTTGGAGTTCGTGGCCGAGTTGCATCCTTCCTCTTTTTCATACATACATCTCTCTCAATTGACTTTTCCCTTTATAGGAAAATTTATGGGGAAGAAGAGTCGTGCGAGTAGAAATGCAAGTCTGGAATATTTTGATGGGGTTGGATCAGTCTTCATCTTCTTGTCATGCATGCATGCATGGAAATGGGAAAAGGGGTAAACTTCCGAGCTTCACAGAGTTCGAGGGCTACTGAGAATTTGTTTATGTTGAACATTCCAGTCCGGTCGTGAAAGGATGGTTTCCTGGAATTTATACGGTTTTCCAGGGTGGATAAGATTCTGGTATTTTGTGGTGTCCAGAAATTTACAAGAATTTCGAGGCAACATAAGTTACATATTCTCCTCGTTTGCTGGTATCTTGTGGACTTGTGTAGAATGGAATGGTTTTGAATAATGGAGCAGAAGAGATCCCACTTAATTTGGAAGAACTTTTGGCTTCTTGTCCCGTCCAAGTAAATATATTTATGCACTCACCCCGATATTTACATATGTATAGCGGCATGACTTGATGTACGAAATGCACAATAATTCTTTATTTTCGCAAAATCATTAGTGCATCATCAGTAAGAACTTGTGTAAAAATGTTGTAAAAATGATCCGTCAATTCGTACAGCAAATCCAGGAATTATGTATATACGAGAAATACTAAAACGTCTGCATCCATAACAAAAATGCACTTTCTCCGTCTTCAATAAACTTATTTAGTCGTACACTGCATGCACTTTCCGTCATTGCTAACAACAAGATTTGACTGCATAAATGCATACATAGATTATTTTGGGCACGTTCTTGTTCTCTGAAAGTGTTGAGTTTATGATTCTTTTTTACGGTCACTTCTAAGAATAGAAGCACACGTAGTAGACAACAACTAGTCGTCAGAGAGGAAAGATCGGCCCAACCCACTCAGCAGTTCGTTCGAGATGCTTCCTTTATTTTTTAAAACTGCATCATCCGCCTAGTCAAACGTTATACCCAAATCACAAGGAAGACGCGTATGTATGCATAATACATAAAAGAACGTAAATATATATGTTACGTAGGTAAATTGTAACCTTGATCATGTCAGCGTAACGAATAAATAACGGAAAACGTATGGATGCATGTAGTCATTGCTTAAAGAAGTGAACACATGCTTAGGTTAAAGTGAAATCGGTTTTGCTTTTCATTTCGGTTTTTTTCGGTTTTGCGTTATATTTTCCATTAAAAATTGTAAACAAATTCCTGCAAATCATAAATTTAATGTGTGGATTTCAATAATGTGGTGTAAGAAAAGGTTTGGATAAGCTTTGATAAAATTTTGTAAAATCATCGAGATTACGAAACTAATCGTAACAAATGACACAATTTTTTAAGATCTGTCCTGAATTTTATATAGTTTTCTAATTATATTCAAATCATGATATCCGTTGTAATGATGGTCATAAAATGGGCTGATCAGTCTTTAGAAATACGCATCATTTTCGTAGTACAAATCAAATCAAGGATTCACAATCATGAAAATCACAAATATACACACACATACATACACATTTCTCTCGGTCAAATGACCACAAGTCGTCATTTACTATCTCTATGAAACATCTGTCATCCACTCACTTCATCAACACCGAATTTTTCTATACGCTCTTCAAGTGGGAGGGAGTCCCGTTTTTTAACGGGATGACAGAAGGATGACTGCAAGTGAAAACTAATGACTTTTATAATCATCCATCCATACATGAAACGAGACAAGGCTGCACCCGGACAAAACTCATTGATTATTGATCTCTGTCGTTGTTAGGAACGCATAATGTGTCACATGTGCTCAAAATGCAGCCTCACAAATTAGCCATGGACGAGAATATCCAAGCTCTGAACAAAGTTTGAGCACGCATTAAAATATTTATTTCTTACGTGATGCGTGCACCCATTAATTTTAAGTTACTTACTCGGCTACAAGTTTGTCCACAGTCCACGTGTGTGAACTTTTGTAGAATGTAAAACTTCTCTTGTGGAAACTTGAGTGCGGAAAAAAGTTAAGTGCGGAAGGAAGTAGCTCATCGTAAAAGAAGGATTCACATGAAACTAATAAATCCATCTATGGTGGAGTAATATCCTAAAAATCCATACCTACTTTTGCCCATAAAACGCTCTGCCAATGTAATAAATAGAGTTTCGAACTGCAGTAAAGGAAAAGCTAGTAAATTTGCAAAGTGTGTCTGTATGTACGCAGTGGAGAAAGGAAGTCAGTGAGGAGATTGTATGTATGGGAAAAAGTGAAAAAAAAGTTGTGTAACGACCTCTTGGACGATTACGTATCATCAGGATCACTTTTCGAGTAAGTAAGCTAAGAAATAAAATGATTTGAAAGTCAGTAGGAGCATTTTATGCTGTATGTATGTATGTAAAACAAATTGGAACATTTACTTAAGGTATATGTGAGATACATGGATAAGGTGGAATTACTCTGTGTTGGACCTGTTTTATGCGAAATTTATGGAAGGCTGCTTTAAGGAAAATTCATGAATACAGAATCTGTAATATGTGATTTTTGTCTTATCAAACTATTTATTAACTATTTTTCATTACAACAATTCAGCCGAGGCTTTCAACTTCCGGAACCATGTTAGTTTGTAGCTTTGTTAATTCGATATGCGCACGTTCAGTAGTTAAGATTATTTAGTTTCACTATAATAATTACCTACATATCCAGGAATAAAAGTAATTTGCAAATAAGTAAGTAATTTCTATATTACACGGGTAAGTGTGTATGTGAGTCATAATATTGTAAAGAATAACCACCATTATGAATCTATGTAAGGCAATTTATTAACATGGTCCGAAAGTTACGAGGTATCCGTTACCATTCGTTGGACTAGAAATGAATTCCTAGAGTAAGAAACCATGTATTTACTTGGAGAAAGAAAATAATCCTAAGAACTTGTGTCGTTTACAGTGGTTGACTCATCCTCGTGACTCATGCGGTCTATTAGTGAAGTGAAGGATGATAAGCACAAAGATGATAAAGACGCACCAAGCTAAACATGAGTATGACAACGGATAGGTATATTTCCTTGTTTAAAAAAGTGTCCTTAAAAAAGATTAAGTCCGTCTCCGTAGTTTCAAAATTTTGGCAACAATTTGAGAAATTTCCTTAGAATTTTTTTAAACAAGTATAACCCTTAAGAACTTTGTAAATGCTGGACAGCTAACCATGAACTAAACATGTACAAATGTGCATTTACCATAAAACCGTCTCCCTTCGTGATTTGTCCTCTGTGCAAAGTGTGTGCAATTGTGCAAAGAAAATGTATAGACGACATGTCCTGGCTTTTCTCCAAGCTAGACGCACCAATTGTGGACAAAAAGTAGAAATTCTGATTCTGTGGGTAAAACATTTTTGCAAGAACAGATTTACGGGGACGTCACAGAGTGAGAAATCAGCCAACGCACAATTCATTGTATACAAGGAAATAAAGAAACAATGACTTGTTCCCGCGTGAGTGACTAACAAACTTTTATTTTTTAATCAGCGGTTTCTTCTGTGATGTTTGGAAAAGCTGTGCCTACTTATTTTGAAATTAATGGTCGCAGTTTTACAGAAATAAGACAAATACATAAACACCCACATGCTAAATGCGTTAAAACAAACGGGCTAAAATTTTCACTTGTCGGATATGCCGACAAGTGAGATCGTTCTCCGTGTACATAGAATGGACCCATTGTCTTGAACTTCAATACAATACCACTTTGTGAGTAAAGTCAACAAGCGGGATGCATTTTTTCAGAAAAAATTAAACATTGCACAATGTAAACACTTGTTCAGTTTAGCAAATTTATGTATACCCCAATTTTTTTAAAAGTCAGTGGGTGTAGTTTTTTGAAATGTACAGAAATCGCAACGAATTTCCGATATTTCTAAATGACACTGACCCCTTATAATTTATTAAGCGTAAAAAACTCGTATAAAAACCAGACTGGTCATGACTATTTGTATTCTTATCTCAACAAATCAAATCATTCTAATCTCAACTATTCTTTCACCCACTTGGTTAAATGTGTCCAGTTTACGTGGCTTTTGTGAATAACGAGATGATTCATATACAGAGAGAGATGATCGGATTAGGCGGATGGATGCAGAGTAAAAAAAAACATTGACTGCATATTTACGATTGTTCGAATTGATTGGATTCTAATCTCGGCGCATCTCCCACACCATCAGAGCTTGGTTGTGACGTGGGGACAAACAAAGCTTGACTTAATTGGGAGGCACGGTTGGTGGTCTAGTTTTGGTCATTTCGAGAAATAATTTTAATTTTACTTAGAAATCGTCAATTGGGGATGTTGAAATTATTTGGGACGTAAAGATGCACGTAGTTTGCATATTAATTAATCTTGCCTGTCATTGTCCTTTCGCAAAATAGCGTGACTACCAAACCAGAGCAAGAAGGACATTTGTTTACCTGAAAATAAAGAAAAAACATTTGATTTAGTTCATTTTGTAATCTTGAACTTATCTTAACTTTTATTATCACGTCGATTATTAAAGTTTAAAATTGCGTGCAATTTATAAAGATGCATTTACATACATACATCTTTACTTACAATTAGTTCATAACATTTTTCGTTTTATTCACGTCAGTGCAGCGTATTAAAATCGAAAATTTGTGCACACTGAAATAAATAACTTTGTAATTTTAAATATAAAATACATTTCTACAGTTTTCCCGTTGACGTGAATGTTAAATAATTTACAGATACAGCGGAAATAAATATTTCTATTCAGAAACTTCACAATGTATCTATTTTTGTATGCAAATAAAGTAACAATGTTAATTAATTTTGATTAGCTCATCAACATTCCATCCAGACTGCAGTTACGTTAAGTAATAGAGTCGACAAACTTCCTCCTGCCGTTATTTTAACTCAGTCAGTAAATTATGACATGAAACGAATACGAATTAAGAAGAACTTTAGTGTGGCAGGTCGGCAGTCGTTTGCCAATCTAAAAACCACATTTCGCAAGTAGGGAACAAAAGAACAAAGCATTAACAACATTACTGCCCTACCACCCGCTGTGCATTTATTAACGGACGCTCCCTAATGCATTTTGTCCATTAAGCTTAATCAATAATGGTGTCTGAGCTGACAAATTACATCCCTTTTTGTCCAGGCGATTGTTACAGATTTTGCGAGGACAAGCTTTTCAGAAGAATATGCAAATTTATGGTCTAATTTCGCAAATATTTGTCACATTTGCGGAATTTTCCTTTATATAAATAAGTACTTAGTTTCCGTTTAATCTCTATTTTAAGATAAAATCCTGTCCAATTAATTCCTGTCAGTCAAACTCACTTGATCCCCAACTTGTTTTCACGGCTTATCTAAACTCGTGTCTCCCGATAACAAAGGGCTTACTCAAAAGTTGACACTAATGCGGACTAATAAGGAGAACGGAATCCTTTTTCGGTCAAAATGGTGTTTTCATTCTTCTCCGCCTTACCGTGTTAATTGGGCCAATTAAAGAAAGAAAAAATGTAGAACAGTTTTCAATTTACTGGACAAAATACATAGATAACTAGCTTTTTATATCTGATTGATTCCAATTTGTTGCTCCAGGGCCCAAATATTTCGACAACTTTAAAGAAAAAATGAGGACCACGTCTTTCTCCACCAACAAAGTATTTTCCTTTGCCTAATTTAATTAGGGAAATGCATCTGTTATCATATGCAAATGAAGTCGGGCCCGTCAACCTGCCCCACTGAAGCCATTACTCATCCTCCTCAAACTTCCTACTAACCAAGAAATACATAAATGCCTTGCAACAGCTACATACATACAAACGCCGTGTAATTACCTTCATTTCATTCCAGTACAGGCATCTCAGCGTCTGGACGTCCAACATAACTTATGCATTTTTACACATACATAAACTCGTTCCTTATAAATCTAACAGAATTAAATGAATATCTGTACGTAGAAATCTTTTCTTATAAAGACCCCTGATTAAAATTATGCATGTGTGTGTGTACTCATCAATTTGCATGCTTCCCGAAAAGCGTGGTGTTGGCCTTCTTAACTCTCAACTTAAGTCACCCATGACCAAGAATCATTTATTATTAGGGGACTCATTTACAAAACGCGGATCCACAACTTGTCATCGGTATTTGTGAAGTGCGAGAGTGAAATTTATTCCTGGAGACGTGCACATCTCTTCTCATTAATAACAATCAAGACGACTGACTTATCTGCCTGGCTCTGTTACCTGCCAGCGACACGTGTCCCGTACTGTGTGCATGTCCGGGTGGATTTTTTATTGCATTTTATAAATTATCCCGTGAATATGATAGAATATGACAACTGCTATCAGGCGCAGAGGTATTTGCATTTTTTATTGGATAAAATGTTTCGGGGTTGGCATCATCTGTAAATCTTGAGACGGAATAAAAACTGCATAATAAATGCGAGACGCAAATAATAATGATATGTAATAAATGCCATTAAATTTACCATGGCAAACCTTCACCTTCACTTAATTGCAGATGGACAGACTCGTTTACAATGATGTTGTCCAGCCACACCCGCACAAAGCCCAACCCAAGGGAAGAATTTTGCTCTTTTTTTACTCACTTATTTCTCCACCGCGACAACAATTTATCCTAACCACGAACACAATTAGTTTAACGAAGTGCCTTTTTCGGGAATCAATCCAAATCTCGTCTCGCAATCGAAAATCAAGTCTAAGATTTTTATAATGGCGACGACGAATAACTGATTTTGCTAAGGAAAAAAGTGTGCATGCTGACTTAGCGAATCTTTGCATGGATCAAGTCGACTTTTTCTGACAGACTGGATTTTACATATAATCGTCTTCTCCCCCGATTTAATTTGTATCACTTAACTTGCATACAGGTTAAAGCCGGGATTTGGGCAAAAAACTTTACCATTTTGAAATGTTGATAATGTTATGTCAACCCGAAATTAATTTGAGACGGGTAAAAAGCAATGAGAAGTTGGCAATAGCAGGAACAACGATCTGTTTGAGATTCACGGCAAACATGGTTTGCATAATAAGAAGAGATAAGATAGCGATGGGAGGATGAAAATGAACGAGAAGTTCAATTTGTACCCATCACCACGGCAGGGGTGCAAGGAAAACTCTGTAAATACAAAGATACTGACAGGTCTGACAAGCAGTTTAGTTTGCAACAATGCACTAATGGCAAATAATTTAAGTGGATGGATGGATGAGTGTTCAATCATGAGGCGATTTGTTTGGATGGAAAGATTGCAGGAAAATGAAAATGTGAAGAGTTAAGTAAACTTCATTTGTCAGTTTGTACATAAATACAATAAAAATTGGAGGCGTAGTGAGTGAGTTCTGGGAAATAAATATTTTATGGTTTTAATAAGCTTTGATTAATTACATTTTATTGTTGAGCTATGACCTTGAAGGACTACTGTAATTTAAAGTGCGTAATACATAGGTAACTACATTTCTCACGGTTATGTACGATTGCCCACCCAGAATGCAGTAATGGATGAAATACCTACATATATCTTCTACTGGAAAAGTGGTAAAAATTGCTTTAAATTAGCCTTACCAATTATGTACTTAATTAGTTGCTTTGGATGTTTTTTTTAACTTTATGCATTCCCGAGAAATGCGAAAAAATTCATAAGCTTACAAAGGGAAGTATATATTTAAGCTCCTTGTGTATGTATATGCAAATACACAAGCGTGAAAGCTTCATTCGGTTCGCCAAATATGAAAAAGTTCATTAAAAATTTGTCTCTTCAGTTGCGTCATAATAAAACATTTCTGTATAATATCTGGCCTAAAGAGCTATGAGTGAAAGATAAACACACTTTAAAATCATCTCAATTAACAAATTGATTGGAAAAGTTAAATTTTGTGTATAGACAGATCATATCATTTTGCTTTCATATATAGTTCGTTTAAAAGCATGTAGATATGCACATAAAGTGATCCATGTAAATAATACGAATTAAAGAAGTTTCATCTTGAGACTTAACTTCCTTTCCATGAAAACTTAATTCGAACGGAAATGAGTCTAAAAGTTCAGAGTGTATTAATTTTTTATAAAACGCGTGGTCACAGATGAATGCAGAGGAGGGTGGTTGTTTATCTAATAATTTGTTTCGTCTCGATGAATATGGAAATAGTCAATTAAAGTTTCTTCCTAAAATTCGTTCTTCCATTATCCTAAGTTCAAGATTTGGAGCCCGTGACGAAATTGGAATTAATTCATCACTCACAAGTCGTCGTTTTTGTATGTATGTATAATGTGTAGGTGAACCATTTCACTGGAGTCATGCAGAAAAAAACTTGGCTTTCCTTAATTGCTTATCCCTCAAATTTTCGATATTAAGCGTTAGACAGATAACACATTTATCCAGCCTGACATGAAAAAATTTAGCAGGCTAATAACTGCCACATTATGGAGAATTAGCGAAATGAATATCCTCACCTCTTTTGGGCATGAAAAATAACTCGTCCCCTAATCACGCAATTGCATTTTATTAAAGTAAAAACTGTAATTTCAAAATTTTTACAAAAATGTTACTTTGGATTGTTACTAAAATATCCATTAAACTAATCAATCCATCCTCGCACCCCTGTTAAATTCTAATAATTTTTTATTCATCCATCCCACAAATGACGGACAGATCGTGACTTACTTTCCCAAGAATTATAATTAGCCGGTTGACTTGCCTTGTATATTTAGATACATAAATAACGATCCAGATAAATACAAGGGAGTAGTAGTGGCCTAATTAAAACCACAAAAATATTTCCCACCCGTCGAAAAGTAAACCTTTCATTGTTTCCTTCCTCTCCAGACAACAACACGACGCGTTTTCTTTTCTTATCCCGTTTTTTGTGAGGTTTGTCTCTACTTTTTGCTCATTTGGTTTCGATTTGTGTCACCTTGGCAGTGATGCATCTCCTCCTTTCTTTCTTTACCAGAGGGAAAAAACGGAAAAGTTGGATGGCATTGACATTGCATGAGAAGGAGGAGGCGGACGCGGACAAAAGTAGAAGTGCGATGCCGTGAGCCAAACGCATTAATTCTGTTCAAAATACAACTCTGGAGAAATCTCATTACACGCCGGAAGCCAAGAGAACTGACTGAATATGTGTGTAAACTATTTATGGAGTAGAATGCAATAAGTGAAGAAGACGATAGGATGAAAAAATGTACAGGCAAGTTCATGATGAAGTTGAAGTGCAAGATTTTCTCCAGGAAATTGAAAAATGTTGAGAATTAATGTGATCTGATGGCAGTTTGCATTTGTTGAATATTGACATCGTAGAAAGTATGAATCTTATTTAGGAAATTAGTTCCCTGATTTACAGATACAATTATTTTGTAACAACTTTAATGTATTAATATCCAGTTGGCAAACGTTGATCGAATCGAAATAAATATTCCTTCAAACTAAATACAAACACGGTTTCATGGAACTGGTAGATTAACTTGCTACCTGCATATGTACATACCTACATGTATATATATACTTACTAATATATGTAGGCAAAAAGAAAGGTATATATTATTGCAGGGTCTGCTTCTTTTGTCCAGTTGAACAAAATCCCATTCCATTGATATCAAGGACAGGGAGAATTGGACATATGCATTTCGTTGTAGTATTCTTCGTATATGATTCAGTAAGAGAGGAGAAAATATTTAATTTGAATAATAATAATTTAAATAATGTCCTTATTATCGGGTCATTTATTACTTATCATCGCCTTCTCCAAATTTGTTGGAATTTCCTCCTGCGGTCCACGTAAGTACATATGTACATACACAACACTACATCGTATTTTAGAGCTTCAGTTCCATTTTGGCTTTTGAATATTTATCAGTATTGCAAAAATTGTCATTAAAAATAAATACTCCCAACCCAACCGTTAAATCATGGGTAATTGTGGATTTTTGTTGGCCGTACTGTCCAGCTTGATCGTAGTCCTTGGGTTAATAATGTCCCAATCAGGAAAGTTTAACGATAATTCGTGCAACAGGTTGTATTGGTGTATGGATAAGAACAAAATAATCTACGTTACAAAATAGTAACAAAATTTTTTACTTTTCTACAGGTAACTTGAAGCCCGGACTGAATGAAGATGAGAATGGCCGCTTTGTTCCCGTCTGCAGAAACTACCCGATAACCGGCGAAGAATATGCTGTACTAACTAGTAAGTTATCTACAGTAGTCTCTTCCATGGACTTAATTAATTCCATCGAAATCACACTGTTGAGTAAGTCAGATATTCTTATTATCGACACAAATTTCCTATTTTTCTTCATTTTACTAATGACAAATTTTTCTTTCTTTCTGTTCAGATTCTAATAGATCTTTAGACTTTGTTGGTACTTGGTACACTGAAGCACGTGGCATTTGCAGGTTTCGAAGCAACTCAAAGACGTAAGAGGGCTTCCATCTCAGACGAAATATTTAGCACTGCAGAAATACAGATTTCAAGCTTGACTGGTACTTCTGAAATAGACGCTGAAGCTGTCAGAATTGTGACGTCTGGAAAGTTCACAGCCTCAAGAGTAGTGATCGGCACAGTCACTTCAGGCGGTTAGTAAATTGTGAATTTCACAAAACTACAACAAATACAAAATTAAATTTTTAATATAAAATATGAATTTATGGGTTGTATTTATAGGCCCCAGAGAATCACGAAAGCCAACATTGTTGGCCATGGATAACTTCTTCTTTCGGGGAGGAATTGAACTAAACCACCAAATATACTTCTTTCACTGCCTTACTTCACCCATTTCAGTGAACAGATTGCTTGGTGAGAAATTAATTGTAATTATTTAACTATTACTTAATAATTTTATGTAATAATGACAAAATAATTTTTCTATCTAGGAATTTTTACAGAAGCAAATTTTGACCTCTTAGAATTAAAATTGTCAGAGCCTTATCACAATGGTACGTTGAGCCAAAAGATGATTGTTGTCAGGGGTCTTGGCAAAAATAAGGGCATGTTGGTAAAAGAAAATTTCGCGTCTCTAAGTGGAATTAGCATGGTGGGTGGAGTAAACTTGCGTCGTTAACGAAATTGTGTTAGTGTATGTATGTATATGTATTAATATGTATGTAAATACATATGTAAGTTTGATGGTCTATTCTTTGGCAGATGCTTCCTTAACTTACATATCTATTAAAATATATAACTGTCTACCTAAGTAGATCATAAAATTTATTGAAGTCAAAGGTTGAAGACACCTGCATGATTGTTAAGAATATTTCTCATTGTTAGGAATATCTCAGGAATATATGTCATTAGAAATATTGAAAATATTTAACATTCTGAACAACATTAAAACCATGCAAAAAATTTGTGAGATTCAAAGTTAAATTTGGCAATGATTTTTATTTTTGATTTATGAAACGGCAGTATTCTTGAGCAAGTCGGATCATACGGTGAAATTCTATCCATGTACACAGACACATATAATTTTAACTCCCATAAGACAGTAAAAACGTACGAATATGTTTTTCTCCTCATCTTTAATCATGTTCAATTTGTCACCAAAAAATAATTGCAGTGAACATTTCGCCAACATTACTTGGGTCCCAGTGCAAGTATACTGATGCATACAAATCTACATACGTACATACACTTGTAGATTCATACATATGAATGATAGTGAGCCCCATTTTTCTCGCACTTGCAATTTCCAGTAATTGCGAATAATCCATCTCCGTCAGAATAGAAATGGTTCATTAAGCAAAACAAATAAGTCAAGTCGAGCCGAATTAATCCAGCTCCGATAAGTTGGTAAGAGTTCCCCGTATTTTTCTCATGTTAGCTCAACTCTGCTGCCAATTTTTGTCATGCAAACACATTATTAACACTCTGGCAAGTACAGTGCTATTGATTTGACCCGAATTCGGACCATAAAAACTGTTGCTAATTACACACGTAGCAAAATTCCGGATTTAATGTAGCAAACCTAAGCAAACAAACCTAATTCTTCCTTCCGCCTTTTACGAAGGATTTCTCACTCTAATTTTGACATCCGCTAAATAAACTTCCGCATTTTCTGGCTCGTGTACGTCTAGACGTGGACACGTGTCATGGTGTGAATTAAGGGAAATGTTTGTGCAAATATTTGGCCAAGTGGGCAGCCAAATGGGGCACGCATGATAAGTGAATCTGGCAGTTTTGATAATCTCAATATGAGCGAGCGGTATGTATTTCTGATAAAGGGAAGAGAAACCGGTCTGGGATTAATCACCCGGGTATGATTGTAAAATACCCGGGTAGCAGGATGACTAAGCCGGTCAGGCTATTGAACTTTTATACGTTTGCGATGAGTCAACATCACACCTTGATATTAACCAGGCGCATTTTTGTAAAACAAAGTGTCGTCAAACATCAAAATGGTCACTGTTTGATATTTTTTGCACACTTTGTAACTTATACTTGGCAGATGGTCAAGATAATGGAGAAAATTATTTGTGGGTAAATATTTTGCAGTATAAGGTGTTTTTAAGTGAATTAATTTCACACGAGTTTTTGCAGAGTGTCAAACTGTTGAAGGATTAATTGACTTCGTAGACAAGACACGCATATCCCATAAATAATAAGGCACGTCTGTCTTCGTTACACGTGTAGTAATAATTACTACATATAACATGTAAATTTAATTTTGGAAATTTTAGACCAACAATTTTTGTTAACAAGATTTTTAAATGAAAAACGATGAGTGATTTCTTAGTTGCACAATTATTATCTTATAATGCATTAATCACTACATGTAAATATGTCAGAAAGATGAGACAGACACGTGTCTTAACCCCTCCTGCCCTGTCCATTTTACTAATAATTATAGTGCCAATATTTACGAAGATTCGATAACCACAATAAAAAACAAGGTATGCAAGTCGACCTCGTGTTTTTGCAACAACAAATTTATCTATTTGCATTCTCCTAATTACCCAAAGTAAGTGATAATCACTTATTGTCCCATTTTTAAAAGCATCTTGTAAATAGCTGTAATTAGCATTTTAATTAAGACGACAATCGCACAATGAAGGGAAACTGGTTACCAATCCTTTGTTAAACGGTTGACACGAGAAATGCATTACTTTTTACGATATCTAATCTCCTCAGAATAAATATGTGTACGAATGTGCGAAGGTTATGCAAATATGTATGTTGGGGATCAAGTCGTTTAAAGTTGTTGTTTGCACAGGACTTGTTGATCTTAGTGTTTGGGAACCTTGTTTGTGGATGAGATAAATAAATTGATGTGTAAGTAAATAGAGTGAATGTGACTCATTTGTACTTATGGATGTATGTACTATTTGGCAATTGTGCCAATTTGTTATTTTTTTGCAAAACTGACTAAGTAAATATGTATGTTGATGATCATATCCAAAATGTCATCATCATCCAGTGTAAATGTGGATCATCGTATTTTCCTATTTGAAGGCGAAATTAATACAGTTTTCTGTGTGAATGTACATATTATTTTACACATAAACAAGATTTATTTGTAACGGGAATCAAAATTGAACACTTTTAAATTAGATGCAAATAGCTGGTACGACAAATTTAATTGTGGTGGTTATGCCCATAAATCAAAGCAGCGGGTCACTCTTTTTATGCACATGAAAGTCGACGGGTTATGTAAGTTTGGTTGACACTGTAAATATATTTGCAGGTTGATAAACTTGAATGGATCGCGTACAATAGATAACGGTAGACTACACCTGGAACGAATTGACAACAAAGATGATGCAGAACCACGTGTGCCAAAGATCATCTTTCCCTTGTTTGGAAATTATCTATGTATCAGGAACAATTTTCTAATAATTTTGTAATCGTGCAAAATACGGTGTGAATTTGAACGCCAAATTTTTCCCAGAGGTTAAGACATTAATTCACATACGTATGTACATATTATGTAGTGCCGTACTAAATAATTAGCACAACCAATAGAGAAATTGAAAAATTTCCGTAATATCAATATTAGAAAATTAAAGACATTCTACATATGAAAGAACAAAGGATATTTTAATCTGATGGAATTTCCATAATTTTTGCGATAATTAAATCAATGCCTGCCATGATACATAACAGGTAGCACTATTCCTACCGTACGCATTGTTCACCGTTCAAAATATATGAGACGAATACATGTACGAATGTTACATAATTAATGAATAGGTGATGACTAGTCGAACATGGGATGAGTTCGTTAACATATAAATTTCACTAAAAATTCAAATGGAATCAATCCCCATCTTCCGAATACAATCTTCAAGATTAAAGTCATTAATCATTCCGCATGGTTTTACAGTTCTTGATCTGGGACTCTGCAATTTTTTTGTGCTGTCTAAAATATTAACATGACTGAGGTGATTACATTGCCAATTGTACAACATGTAAAAACTTCAAGTAACTTTAGTTGAAATCCAATGAATACGTTATTGGTTTGCTACTTCTTTACCAGCAACTCACCGACAGGCAGCAATTCTTGTAATGTTTCATTCATAACAAAAAACGGACAATAATTTCTAATTACATTTCTTTGAATGAAAAGTCATTTATTTGCAAATTGCTTGAAGGTCGATGGCACCCGTCACGAAACTTCGTCCATATTATGAACATTGGTTTCTGATTTAACTGTTTTCAAATTTTCAATTGGAAATTTCCATTTTGGTTTAAGATGCACATTTATTATGGACACTTTACACTCATTGTTTTTAGTATGCAGCTTACTAAATCCTGAGGAAAACGTGCAATTCAGCCAAATGTATTTGGTTGCAGATCACGTTTCGTTAAGGAACCATAAAATATATAGAATACATTAAATCTAGCTTAATGCATATATCTATAAAAAATTGCTGAATCTCTAAAATGTATTACTTTGCGAAAAGTTTGCAATTTATTTTCGTTTAAATGAAATTTCTGTTTTATTTTATGTAAAAAATACAATTTGTCCACTAAATTATGTATGTTTCATACATAATTCGGTTAAAGTTTGCATGATTGACCAAGTTTGTGTTTAAGATAATTTCCGTTTGACACTGACGAATTGATTAACTCCATCAAACATTTATCTAAGAGAGCAATTTTTATATAAAATTTCATAAAAAATCGCAAAATCGTTACAGAAAGCAATTAACCGTGCACATCCAAGGATGTAATTAACACGTTTGCCCAACACCCCAACACCGCCAAGTAACCACCCTGTTATTGTTGTTGATCACCGCAAACTGTGATGATCACGCTTTGATTGAAGATTATTCGCTCGCTGTCTCATAAATCCGTGATGGAGCTCGCGTGACGGGGTCTGATCGTAAAAGACGATTACAAAAAGTTGCAAATTAATTGAACAAGGATCAAATGAATGGATGGAGAAGATGGATGAGTGTGTGGTTTATCGTAGCATGTGCGAAAAACATGCTTGCAAATTGCAAAATCTCTGAATGTATGTATAGGACACTAGTTGCATATTGTAAAAAAAGTATGTAATAGAGAGTCCAGCAGTCTCGCAATTAATTAATCTGATAATAGGATGGGCTGATTTGCAATATGTTTGGCAAAGTGGATTTTTCTACGATGGTTAAAGTAAATAAGTTGGTGGGACGACTTCATAAATAACCTGCACTCAATAAATAACCTGCACTCAATTTCTGTATACTTTAGATTGGACATACTTTATTATCTCACTTGAATGGATACATGTAGAACCAATTAGGTAATAAATTATAAATGGGAGGACAGTTCTGATCAGAGAGACAATAGACTGTAAAATTAAATTTAGACCCAATATCAGCATAGTTTTGACAACTATGTACAATTTGGCTGCAAAAATTTGAAAATAAATTTGTGAATTTTTCCTCACTATGCTTGAGAGTTTGATAACATCTCGATTGGAAGATATCCAAGTATTGATTAGCACATTGGCCATAAAATTGGATCTCTCATTAGTATTTGATATCATGCTTTAGATATGATCAGCTATTTTTTTTATTTTAGGCGTATAAGTAATCCGCAAAAATAAGAAGTGCAAAATCTTATTTAACATTAACAGACACCTGGCGAATTTTTCAGTGGTTGGAGTTTTAAAATTTGTGGATATGAGTGCAAAAATGTGTGTTATTATTTTCGCTAGCTGTGCAAATTATAACACGATACGAGACGTGATAAGAATTTGGAGAATTTTATGACCAAAACCATATGTACCCAGGACAGACACGGCCGAAAGTTTGATGGGCAGATGGTATTCGCTAATTTTTTCTGGAATTAATTACAGCAACCCTGAATTTTATCGATTAGTATATATCCTAATAAATTGGCCACAAACTTGACGTCAATTTAGATATAAAGAGACATATGTGAATTTGGAGAAAAATATGTGCGTGTAATTAAAAGGTTTACTTGGTTTTTATAAGTTTACGCACATTTTTGTGTAAGATTTCTATTCAGTTAATGATAAAGCTCACTATTATGTATGTTTATCTTGAAACTACTCAATTACGCTTTTTTCTGCCAAGAAGAATTCGCTCAATTATGTCAAGTTCAATCTCCTCTTAATCACAGGAAAGCAATCATCAAAAGACTAATGATGCTCTTAATGATTACACATGGAGATCATCACCACTTGTTAGAAATAGGTAAGTGCTTGCAATTAGCGGAAAATTTAGAATTGCGAATAAATCTTAATGATGATGATGATAGATGTGCAAAACCTTTATTTCATTCCCGTAAAGTCAGTCTGATAAGAATAAGGCTTATCCGGGAAGCCATGCATTATCAATTTAGGCTGTAACTCGTGATAGTAAGAAATCGCTAGTACAAGGACTTCTTATATCCATGTTAATTAAATTCTTAGAGATTCGATGTTTATTTTGTGAAAAATTTTATCCATTGCTTAAATAAATTTGCAGAAAATAGATAGGAAATTTAGACTCACTAAATTCGAAAAATATCAAACAAAATCATTATGCAATAGACTACATTTTAAGACTGAATTTTATGAAAAACATCAAATTTAGCCAGCATAAATATTTAGATAAAAATTTGCATTAGCACAGAAGCAGACATTACTCAAACATCCAAATATTTTTAAGATATTGAAATTCAATCCTATCGACAATAACTCAATCACACACAACACCAGCAAAAAAGGCTTCTTCTTCCAAAAAATTCTGTGTTTATAACGACGTGATAACTGCGACATTTGCTGCTCTTTCTTATCCAGAGATTTATGGCATAACGAAATAAGTTGTCCTCCTGCCTCGTGGTCAGTTCGGTGTACTTTACCAATTTTTCTTATCATCGCACACACAAACATATCTCTGTCTGCCTCTAGCTCACTCACTACATTTGTCCACTGTCCAATTTACACACAAGAAGAGAACAAATGACACTGGATACAATATTCACTCTTAATCCGAACTGATAGTGAATCCCTCAGCGTGAAACGAACCATTATGAAGAGACTCGCTAAGCTATTTTTGTGAGATTTTTCTCCACAATAAGAAATTACTCTGCTGTATGGTTTACTGGATTTGTGGTAGTTGTTGTAGTGTCATCATAAATTTTATGCTTCACAGAGTGTCCAAAAACTCTCGTGGTGTGGTAAAGGAAAAAGGATGCTTTTGTCACCAAAACTTAAAATAACATTACAACTTTTTCTGTATTTCTTTGAAGAAAATATTAATGGAGGTTTTTATTAGAAAAGTTATTTTTTGTTTCTCTGGAGGTTTATACAAAGTTGTGGAAAAAGTGGACTTCATAAATAGTGAGGCTCAAGGGACAGTTTAAGGGGTGCTTGGAATGACCAACATAAATTATGAGGAGTTTTCAGTTTGTTTTTATGTAATTACTTATCAAGTCATCACCATATTTGGAAATGTACGAGAAATGGATTTCTGGAGAGTTTGTCTTGAAATTGAATTACAAATGGAGGGGAAATATTAATGATTCGTTCAGCCGTTTAGAGAGTCAAGGATGACCATTATGTGTCCAGGTTTTGTTTGTGGGTAACATAAAGTAGAATGGAATTAGGGGATGAGAGGTACTTTAATATGTATATATTTATAGCTACATAGATCATTTCTCTCCGTATTTCTCCAGCATCCGGTAAATTATAGTTATCAAGAAAACATTGAATGTCATACATAAATAATATTGCACACAGTTATGTACATAAGTAATAGATGTTGCACAATTTTAGTGCTAAGGGACTCTGCAAAAAGCGTGTGATCGATTTGAGATGGAGTAAATGTCAAGGCATTCTATTCCTCCCGTGTTAATCATATGCAAACAAGGGGCATATATATAGGTCACACCAACGGGTTAGGGGTCAAATTTCCAGAAAATTAATCACATGCTTTATGTTCTCTTATACTGCATGTTCATGCACATAATCAACACCTTACTTTCTCCAGAAAGATTTATATAGTGATTTTTCTCCTATGTATGTACTCGTATTTGAGCGTGAACTTGTAATGTGTCCCATTTTTTTAAATCTTGCCTATTTCATGCAAACATGCCCCCTGTAACAAACAAGTATTTTAAGCTGCGTGACATCCGATTTCTTTTATTCCCATGTCATTTCAGATCAACAACATCACCCTCAAGCAGCAAATGACACGAAGACCACTGCACTTGTGAAGTAGCTGGTCGCATTTACATATTTAGTGTACATATGTAATGAAAACCATTGTATAAGTATGCATCCCTATATGTGTGAATTTACATGCATCCATCAAACTCTAAGTGTCTTATTATTATTTTCTGGACGTTCGTGACCTATCCAGTTAGACGGATATTACTGCACCCTAAGTATGACAACAAAATTCCTAAAGTGCTTCTACATACACACATCAGACTTTTATATACAATAAAACAGGACCCTAACGACAATATGACCCCTGATATACATATTTCTCAACTGCAATGAATTCATTTCATCATGGGAGCCGGCTTTTTGCTCTATCTCCTCCGCTGTCTGTCTGTTTGGTAATAATTTGTTGAAAACACGTAAAAATGTGAACAACGATTGATGTGGTTGCCGAGCCAGAGATGTTTTTGACTTTGACATTTAACCCCGATTCAGTCCAGCCACAATCCCAGTATGCTCATTTATCGGCATGAACTCCATGAATGATCGTTCATCGACTCGAGAAATTTTAATTATTAACTACTTTGTCATTATGGCGATTACTTTGGCCATTCCTTGAATTTTTTAAAAATGTTTAATTATAATTTCTTAGAACTATGTAGCAGCTTTATTAAGATTGTGGAAGAAATGGTTATCAATATAATATACAAATAGCACACAAAAAGAATCGAATATCATTCTTCCATAATTTGACTATAATTTGACTTTCTTCAAATAATAATATGTATAATTTATAAGATTTCCTTAGTAAAGTATCTCAAAAGTTAATCAATCAATAATTATAAGGGCAATATGTACATACTTGAAAGTACATAGACGTACTTAATCGCTATACCTATGTAAATTCATATTGAAATTTGGCCAGCATAAAAAATATCCCATGTGATGCAGCATACAAGAGAAATTGTAACACTGCACTGTCATCGTATGTTCATCAACTCCATCAATTTCACAGGGTTTAAGTAAAATTGGAAATGAAATCGATAAGTGAAGTTATCCATCGTAAATCAATAAGTAACTGGCTGTAAAATTATGTATGCCCATTTATGCTCATTAATTAAATACAGTGCATATGTACATATACCTTAAATCAATTCACATCCCATTTTGACATTTCAATATAATTTGTACATGTACTTCTCCAAGTCAAACTTTATTGAATTTGGGGACTTGATTTGGACTGATTTTAAATGATTTTATGAGATTCTTCATCCCATATCCAGCCATTCTGCCCGAGGAATGAAAACATGGTATGTTTTTAACAATTCCTTTCATCCGTCGTAATCTTGATCTCTTTCCACTGCTCATTTTCTACATATGTACTTATGTCCGTACATGAATAGTCAAATACTTATGTACATAAACACATCTACTTTTCACTTGCATGCTTGTGAGCAACAATGAGTAGTAAAACGAAAGATCGTAACATATAAACTTGTGTAACGAGCAGGTTGTAATATTTTCGACATGGTTCAGTAACGTCGTGTTTTCTGGTCACAAATCGGCATATTTTGTCTATGCTTAAAACCAAATGTGTTTCCAAAATGAGACAAAAATAAGTAAATTTCATTCCCGAGGGGCTTTCAGCAATGAAAAAGGCTTCCTGATACAATATTCCAATTCTTTTCCCCTCATATAATTCGAATTGAACATCGTGTTTGGAGCCCTGGCTTGGAACAAATGCATAACTTAGCAACAATTTAAACCCAAACTAGACCAAACTAAAGATGGTCTACTTAACTTGCTGGAGGCACGCATCTCACAAAATGCATAAAATACTGCCCTATAACGTGTGGAAGCTGTCAGACATGAACAGCCACACAGGTGCAGGTAAAATAAAATTTGAAGTGTGTAGGTCCATGTAAAGGAAGAAGTAAAATTATTCTCAGTGACTTTGTTGCATACAATTTGTTTCGAGTGAGCCATGCTTACTTATTTATTTATGGAGGGCCCAAATGCACAATAAGTACGTGTGAGTCTTGGTTAGCCTAACGATGAAAGTGAACAGAACTTGACTCAACTTGACACGTGAAGAAGCAAATTTGAAATTTAAACTAGATTTTGAGTAAGAAATAAAATCAGTTAAACGAAACTCTAGGCATGAATTTGTTTATTTATTTATGAGTGGGAATATTTTGTACACCTTGAAAATGTCAATATTATTCATGATATGATTCTATTATTGAGATGGGAATATTGCATACTGTCAAATTGGCTAAATTTGGGGTAAAGTTCAAGGTTTGTGTGCAACTTGTAACGTACGGAGTAAAATTTTAAATTACATAGACACGTATGTAAATAAGTAATGATCAATTTTCAAAATTATTGTATATGTAATCTACTCCGACTTTCACCTTCATATATTTAATGAAATTCAAATCTGACCTGTTTTAGTCAATCCGGATATGAGAAGCAATCCCACCATGGAGATAAAAATCCAACTAATTGCCCGCATTTTGTAAGAACCTAAGGTTTTCTGTTTTCACAAGGGAACTCAATATTTAACAATCCGACGATAATTAGACTGTAAATATATTTATCAGATACGTATCGCTCCCAATTTTCAATAAATTGTCACACTTTCACTGTCATAAAATTGTAATTCCAAAAATGAATATATTTTATCCAAACACATAAATGGCACTTAACACAACCAGATATGTAAAATTATAACAAGATTAATTAAATTAAAAGTTATGCAGATGCTGGTAAACAATTTGTGAGAATGTTTGTTAAATGGTCACAAAATTTGAAAGGTTTCAAAACTTGACAATGCCGGTTTGGAGTTACATGAAAAAAATGTGACATAACTGATAGGACGCTGCACGCAGTGATCTGACTTTGCATGAGATTAGAGAGCAACTGAAGACGATGCAGACTGACTCATCGTCTGGTCATGACATGAGATAGGGTGCATCTCATCGTCTCACATTTACTCTCACTTTCATGAAAGTTGTATCTCTTCCAAATGTACATTGAGAGACATCTTTTTGGAACTCTGGAATGTAAAATTTAATAAGCTTTCTGAAAATGTTTTTCCTTCCTCATTTCTTCAACAGCAGCTTCTCTCCTGAGCTATCTCAAGATAAGAATTTGTCCTATTATTATTTATGTCTGCACACAAAATTGTACAATTCGACGATGCAGAGTGCATAAGACATAAAGGGTGAAAATTTAATTCGAACTGATCGATTTTTCCACGCCAACACGAGGCAAATACAGCTGCAATTTTTTAAGCCAGTGAATATTTTGTTTCGAAATTTTTATTATCGGTGGACCGAAGGCAGATGCTGAAAATGAGCATACAAAAAGACTTTATGAAGATCGGAATTATTTTATAAATAATACGCCCGTCTATTAGCGATACTCGATGTGATCTATGCACATATGTATTTATGACCCTTTTTCTAATAAACATTTTTAACAAGCTTGTTATATCCATTTGATGCACAAATTTGTAATTCGACATATACATATATAATTTCAAAACAAATTGCATACTGCGCAATGGACGTCACATCCCTTAAATTCCTGCACGTTTATCTGACACTCTCCGATATTGTATTTGTACCTAGTTCATACGGCAAAATATATATTGACATCATTTACTGAAGAACAAATCAATTTTAAGGAAGCCATTCGCTTTACACCCATCCACCTCAATGCTTATCAAGTACGTTGATATTTGCGTACATCGTCTCAAACAATGCATCACTGCTTATCAAGTATCAATTGCTCATTTGACGTTATTATCAGACTCGTGCACATCCTGCGTCTGCTGAGTATCTACGTTAATTACAGAGTGTGTATTGCACAATTGATCCCAGATTAATGTATATAAAGGACTTCTCACCATATCACAATATCACAATTATTAGTTCCAACGACAACTTCAGTTTCTAAACCTTAAGCGAAAAAATAATCCTTAATCATGACGACGCCAACTTATTTTCTTCAAGCTTTCATGGGATTTATTTTACTCTGGAGTGCCACACCCACTTTCGCCGACAGTGTCAACATGCCATCCGGTTATTATGAGTATTACTGCTATAACACTCCAGTGTATTGCTGTTGGAACACAGTACAGGTAAGTGTGACTTGTATGAAGTACGTGCATAAATGACAGTGAAAATCAGTTCATTTTGCAATTTTTTTAAATCAGCTGAATGGCAACTGGTCCTTGATCCGATATCATTCAGACGTCCAGATCACTTGTGGGGACCTAAATGTCAATTCTGTTGGAGGCGACGGCCGTAGCCTCGACCTTTCCGCGACCTTTCGAACCTTCAGTTTTGATCCCGTTGTGACGAAAGACATCACAGTGAATACGACAAGTTTGGAGTTCAGTAGTGGTCGATGGGTTTCCAGGAAGAGACTTTTTGGTAAGTTTTATTATGATGAAATCCACTTGGATGTTTGTAATCCTGTGGGTTTTGGAAAGTTACTTTGTAAACTTTTAGAAAGTAATTAATTAGACTTGGTAGTCTTAAGTTTACGGCGTTTACATGGACAGAGTTGCAAACATTGGATTGAATATCGTCAATGAAATGCAAATATTATTTGTAAATGTACAAGAAAAAAAATAATGGAGTAATTTAAATATGTATTTACTTAGATATCAGACCCAACGCCAATTACGAGAGGTCCAGCCTACTCTTGTTGGGCTACACGATGAGTACGGGTGGTGCAGAAATGGAGAGCTTTTTATTCGCAACGTGCGAAATGTACAGCCTCCATGCTGGATCGCCACCAGTCAATACGATTCGCGAAGTTGGGATCCTTGCGAGGAAGGGTTTGGAGGAAAAATATGATAACGTGACGTTGTTGGAGAGCAAGTACAATAGGGCGTTGAATTTGGCTCAGTTACCGTTAGTGGGTCAAATTCTGCCACCACATTTTCTTACCGGGTGTAATATATGATTTATTTACATGCGCCTATAATTTATTTGAACAATCCAAATTTGTGGGCATAAAATATTTTGAAAAAGATTTTGAAATTATACGTACCTCATTTGCACAATAAAATACAAGGAATAAAAATACTGCATGTGTCACTGCTAGTTTCTAAGATTCGATCTTAAGCAACAAATAATTAACAAATGTTTAAACACAACATGCATGCTAATTTTTTCACGTTTAAAGAATAATGTGCCAAAATCAGAAAGTTTAAAATTTAGCCGATAATCATAATCATGATGATCACTATGATACAATGAAATCATGAAATATACACGAGAATTAAATCCAGGGCTTAAAAATTTCAATTATAACTTAATCCCTAGATACAGTTACTCATCTGCACATTATGCATATTCTTTACAACTCTTAAAAAACAAGGAGAATGATGCAGTATATATTTAAATAATAAAAATCCCAATTCAACACGGAAGACGTTTCTTGAAATCAAAACCGTTTAGAAAAACTCGAGTAGTAGATATTTTCATCTTATATGCACTTAGGAGTAGAAGGTCACTACTTGTCGGGCCCCGATTTCGATCTCCTTTGGATATGTTGTAGCACTACATGAGTGTAGAAAAAGTGAAGGAGGGTTAGACTCCATGAGCCCATTTACGCCCGCCACACCCCCTCAAAGGCGCCCAAACCCCCAGAGTTGCCGCACTAAAATCATCGCCAAAAATCGAGTTTTGGTCAGATTTTCAAAAAGTTTACATTTTTGTGATCCCAGATAGTTGCTCTATCATATCCAATAGCAAACTCAATTTTTTTGAAATTTTCAATATTTTCGAAGATTTTCTGACCAAGGGTATGTATTGAAAAAATTCGAAATTTCAAAAAAATTGAGTTTGCTATTGGATATGATAAAGCAACTATCTGGGATCACAAAAATGTAAATTTTTTGAAAATCTGACCAAAACTCGATTTTTGGCGATGAATTTAGTGCGGCAACTCTGGGGGTTTGGGCGCCTTTGAGGGGGTGTGGCGGGCGTAAATGGGCTCATGGAGTCTAACCCTCCTTCACTTTTTCTACACTCATGTAGTGCTGCAACATATCCAAAGGAGATCGAAATCGGGGCCCGACAAGTAGTGACCTTCTACTCCTTAATTACATACTCTTACTTTGGGTTTGCATTAATCGACTATGATCTGGAACATTCTCGGACCTGTAGCGCAAATTGCAATGAAAGCAAATAATTTAAAATTCCATTTTTTTTTATTACACACATCATAAACGCATAGAACGTTTAGATTTAAGATAATTTTGCAACGTTATCTCATCCAGTCTCTTATCACACCTCTGTATTTTTGCAGTTCTCTCGTACTCTGTACATGTATGCGTAAAGCAGTGGGTATACATACATTCATATCCTTTGCGACTATCGATTTACATGCATCATGTCGCTTACATACTTGTTTTTTGCTGATGCAATTTTCTGAGTAAGTTTGGCCACATTGGTGTTCGCAATACTTAGCACGTATTTTGTATACACTGTTATGATAACAGATGATATTGTTTATGTATGTACAGTGCATCTTTATTCGCGAAGGTTACTACATAAAAACGTTTTTGTTGGAAGTTCAGGTTTAGTTTTCCACGTATGAATAATGAATTCATACAAGGCTTATAAGCTAAAATTCATTCCGTCAGCCAGCAGCAGAAAACAAAAGACTTCAGAGTTAAACAGACTGATATTTTGTAACAAATTTTTTACTCGTCTTAAAAATGTGTTCGGCCGATAAGAGAACCAAGTTTAGCAGAAAACAAGAGCAAAATCTCCAGATCTCACAGATTCCTACCCTCAAATTAACCCTGAAAGAAAACAATATCACAAATAAAGATTTGCAAAATGGACTCGACTTATTTGACAAAGTTGCAAAATGTTTGCACACTTTGAACATGAAATTACCACCGCTATACTTAAACGTTCCATTAGAATCTTATTCAACAGAGGAAAGTGAAATATTACTTATTTTGCAAAGAATGCGAAAAGTTGCAATTTCCTTGTTGAATACACAAAATGAGAATGTGAAAGTGAAACCAAGATCGGAAAAAAGAAAACGCATGGACAACAACGTAGCAGTAAAGCATCTGAGAACTACAGATACAAAATGTGCTAATTCTAAACCAATCTTTATTACTGAAACTTCACTGCCTAAAAATAATGGCAGCAAATTTTTGCATGATCTCTGCTACATTTGCAAAAAATTGCTAAATCCGATCGACCGTCACTCCTTTCACTCTTGGATGTGCGTCCCATGTGGTGATTTTAATTTCAAAAAACGATCCCAAACTGCCCCTCTTAACGGAAAGGTTGCCTTGGTAACCGGTGCCCGAGTGAAGATTGGGTATGAAATCGCATTGAAATTACTACGCGCAGGCGCCGATCGTGTCATCTTAACGACGCGATTTCCTCTCGATGCGCTTAAACGGTATCAAAAAGAAGCAGACTTTTCCGAGTGGGCCGCCAAATTGGATATTTATCAGTTAGACCTCCGTTTTTTACAGGATGTGATTCATTTTTGTGAACACGTGACTAAAAATTACGCCAAATTGGACATCCTAATTCAAAATGCAGCTCAAACTATTAGACGGCCAGCGGCGTATTATAAGTCACTAATTGAAGGAGAATCAACACTCTATTTGTCAAATTGTGATGTTAGTGGGATCATCAAATCGTACAACGGATCTCAGTTTTTGCAAAATGCTCAACTTTCTGCACTGACAAAATCGGGTGGTAATGATGAAATCTGTGTTAGCGAAAATCGCCACCCATCCGCAAACTTGGTACATCCCGACGACTACAAATACAGTATCGATGTACAAAAGTGTGTCCAAGACTTTCCTCCGGGACAAGTGGACGATGACGGACAGCAGTTAGACCTACGGCGAGAAAATACTTGGACGTTAAGATTAGGGAAAGTTGAGACTGTTGAAATGGTTGAAGTAACCGCGGTAAATTACATGGCGCCGTATTTGCTGTTGCAGAAGTTGACACCGCTAATGAAACGGTCCGATACTGAGACGTGGTAAATAAATATGTGCCAAAAAACGCAAAAATGCAAAAACGTGTTTCTCTAACTATTTGATGTTTTAGCTGGCGTTGGATTGTCCTTGTGTCTGCGATGGAGGGTAAATTTTTTCAATGCTACAAGACCAGGAAACATCCGCACACGAATGCCGCAAAAGCTGCGCTAAATATGTTGGTCCGAACTTGTGGCGGGGAGTATAAAAAAATAGGGATTTTACTGAGCGCGGTTGACACGGGGTGGGTCACGGAAGAGCATCCTCATGGATATTATGACGAAATGATCCGACCTCCGCTGGACTGCGTGGATGGCGCGGCGCGAGTTTTAGATCCCATCTTCGAAACGCTAAATTCCGGACTTGTCTCAAGTGCTGGCCGGTTTAATAAAGATTACGCCCCGACGAGTTGGTAAAGGTGCGTTTGCGCTTCACTCCTTGGTAACTTGCGCCACAGTTAAATTATAAAATTGGCGCAAATTGTCAAGGAGCGAACTACAAACTGCCTTAGCTCTGCCGTTTTTTAAAATTTTTTTGAAGGAAAAATACTAACTGGATACGATTTTGAATTGCATAATTACATGACTTGTACGTAATTTTATTGATTTTTAAGAATGAATAAGCTACTTTAATGCCGAAAAGCAACATAAGAATATTTATTATTCCTTTAATAAAGATTGGCTTTTCCTTTAAAGGATAAGCTTGAAGTTGTGTAATTTATTATTTTTTGTGGTACTATAAATAAATAGTTAAGGATGATTCTTTACGTAAGGCTGAAAACATACATATGTAACTCTGATTTATGTGATACTTATAATGCATGGCATCAGTGTTCATGGTGTTGACGTCGTACACAAATACATATGTACATACTCTGTCATATACTTAATTTACGGTACACAGTTGACAGTTTCATCTGTGTTTCTAATGAAACGATTCTCAGGTAACTTATTTTTTTGCTAACATTTTAAGAATAACAGATGCATAAATATATAGTAATATGTAAACCCGTAATTATTGATCTATGTATGTAACTGATTGGTCTGTTGGTCAACAGTAATTAACTTAAGCTACAAACACACTAATAGCATTATACTTAAAACATTACTTAAAACCATGGCCAACACGAAATGCTCAAGTATTGTTGGACACGCCCATTGTTTTGCCAAATAAATAGGTACATATATGTACATACATAGGTATATAAATATTTAAGATCGCTCATAACCAGAAAAATAAATATTTTCCTACTTACATACGCATATATTTATTATCAGCAAGTTAAGTCCAACATAATTACCTAAATCTGTACATTTCTTAAAAGCGTGATATGCCCGCTAAATAAAATATTTTCTCCATACTACTATACATACGGTAAACTCCTAAATTATCGATTCCTTCAACTCTTATTCCTAAATGTTTATTGTAAAAATAGTATAATAACATTATTTTCCCTTCAAATTATGTCGGGATGGATAAGGTAACAGCGAACTTTACAAAAATAATCTACTTTTCCTATCATGCATAAATCGATATGACTTCTTAATTCCGACCAGCATATTGCAGACGTCAATCGCCTGCCCTTGGTCAAACGGTGAATCAAATCTAATATATAAGTGCTCAGTTGTCGATATATAAATTTAATTTTCAATTTTGTAAAAGCTTGAAAATTTAAGGAAATGATTTCCAAAAAGGCGCAAAAACTGACCCTTCAACTTCTCAAGGTTTCCTCCATGTTTTCCTGCGTTCCCTGGGAATATGGGAGAAAACGGGGAGAAGTGCGATTTTTAATTAGGCGAAAGTGTTTAACGACATTTTACATAAATATCATAATTTTCTTATCCTACACCGTATTCGTGATAGCCAGACTACCATTAAGTTCCCTAGAAAATCATCCACTTACCTTCGTCAGAGTAATAATTCACCTCGTAGGAGCCCTTTTTACCGTAATGGTTGCGATAATTTGCTGCTGGGAATTTGTATTCGCCGCCAATGAGATCATGCAACAGTATAACGTGGCGTTTTTGTATCATGAAAAATTTGCAGGTTTGTTAGATACATAATTTGGCGGGAATTTGAAAAATAAATTTGTGATTTTGAAATTTATTTAGATACTTATTGTACACATACGGTTATAAAGAATGGAAATTTCAACTGCGGTTTCGAACCTTGGATGAAACTCTTTTTCCAGGCGGTTCTAATTGTTGGTTGTTTCATTTTGCCCCTGTTTGGATTGGTGGTCCCGCACTTAAACCTATTTATAACCTCTGCATTTATGAATTACTTTGAAGTTGGCAGCGTTTGCTGGAAATTGTTCGCCTGGTTGGTGGCCCTAGCGCATGCCTGGATTTATACGTGTGGGGGTCTGATGGGCGTAAATTTAATTTTCATCTTTATCCCAGCAATATGTCAAATGCTTCTTGTTGTGAAGGAAATCAGGTAATTAATAATTTTCATGGGTTTTTAATTTTTATCGTTTTAGTTCAAAAATTTCAAAACTTTTCAGTTATTAGAGATTTTCAAAAGTACCAGTACTTATTTTACAGTAACATTTTCAAAATTACAAATATGGACAAGTTTAGGTTAAAACACCTTCCATGAGGAAATTTGACTGATAAAAATATTTTTGCAATTGGAGTCAACAATTGCAAACATATTTTTCAGAAAAATTCATTAGAATCGATTTTTGCCATAAACATCAATATAGATATTTTTTCTATTTATCAGAAAATAAATACTTCCGCTTTACTATTCAGCACCAAAAAATAACTTCATGTTTTATACCTAGACCTCAAAACGCATTTTCCAAGCTGACCAAGCCTACATCTCGAGTTGCTGAAAATGTGATAAAAACCTTAAAAATCATCCAACTCCTTCAACAAGAATCCAACCGCGTTATAAGTTTTAACATTATCCCGACAACGGTAACGAGTTTAATGTGGATCTGCATCTGTTGTAATTATGCAGTGATATCTTCCCCCGTAAGAAATATGAAGAATGTGGTTTCCATAATAATTGGAAAAGTATTAGGGGCATCGATCTCATCCGGCATGATCCTGCTTCTCATCGTTGCTTTCAACATTACCGGAGAGGTTTTGATCTCCTATTCGAAAACCGTGCGAAGTTGGAAGAATCAAAGGACGAGTGCGTATTGTAAAAAAGTGCTGAAATCGTTAAGGCCGGAAGGCGTAAAAATTGGGTGTTTCATGTCTATCGGACGCATGGGCACCTTAAACCTAGTCATGGCAATTATCAAGTATACTGGAAGGTTGCTAATTTCTTTGAAGAGAAAAATGTAGAATTATGTATGAAGGAAAAATGTTGGGGTGAATTAGGATTTCGAAAAAGAAAATATTTATAATTGGTTTAATCCGATTTATTTAGTGGGTTAACCGATTTTTCAGGCATTTAAGTAAATATGTAAAATAGCTCGGCTCATAAATATGTGATAATTTTGGTAATTGTGATTTTGGAATAGCCAGTAAATTATAGGGTTACATATATCTAAAATTTGTAAAATTAGTTAATATGGCCATGATCAATTATTCATGGTGGATTTTTTTTCGTCAAGGCCTACGTAATTTTAAACATAGATAGATCCGGTAATTATTATCTAAACACATAACATGTAGTTATTGTCATTATGCAAATTTTAATGGTTTTAGGTCAGGTCAAATAAAATGTTTTGAACAAGGTACAAGGCCAAATCTTCCCCGTGTGTTGGAAAATTACTGCATAAATGTTCACAAGTCTGAAAAATATGGATCTGTATCGTGTTCCATTGTCCAGTGAACATCGCTCCAAGTTTACGGCAAAAGTAAATATGCACAATGATTTCCAGAGTTTCACAAAAATTGAGCCGAAAGTTTCTGAGATTGACATCCCAGAATTCCTGGCTTCCCTGGGAATACGGCAGCCTCAACAAGTTCTTAATGCCAACGGCGTCAATGAACAAGTTTTATTTCAATACAGGGATTTTATTAGGGCACAATTTATTTGTGATTGTACGATTTCCCGTCACTTTAAGGGAAGACCACCCCTTAACCTTTGTTAGGGCAATTATTCACTTTATTGGAGTTCTGTGTGCAGTTTTGTTGTCCATCGGATGTTGTGCGGAACTAATATTTTCAAAGAATGCGATAATAGAATACTACAATGCAGCTTTTAAGTATTATCAAGGATTTGCAGGTATGTAGTAAAAATTAACTCCTAAGAAATTTCGTAATTAAATAATTGATCAATTATCTCAATTTTCAGAAACATACTGTCAATCGCACGTCAAAAAATTAGGAGCTTTCGCCTGCGGATTTGAAATTTATATGAAAATGTTTCTTTACTCTGGATCACTAATTTTTGTCATATTTTTGCCCACTTTTGCATTCCTACTTCCATATTTAAACATCTTTATATCTTCCGTGTTTATCGAATATATAATTTCTGGAGGCGTGGGACCAATTTTGCTCTTGCTTTTGCTAACTATTTTAAATATATGGATCTATTCACTGGGAATTGCTATGGTCCTTGGAATAATTTTTGTCCTAATTCCGCCAATTTGTCAAATGATTGTGGTTCTAAAGGAAATACGGTGATTAATAAACGTTGAGGGTATTCATGACGAGTTCACATCGTTAGCAACGTTGAGAAATTTCACAAATTTGAAGAAAAATAGTGTAAAAATCAATTTTGGAACTTGTTCATCTCCAAACCTAGTATTTAGTTCACATTTTTTTCAAAATTATGTTGCGATGCGAGCATGCGAACTCGTAATGAATACCCCCATCCATTCATGCAAATAAAAATATAAATTAATCAAGCATGAGCTTAAATAATGGTAATAAAATTGTCACCGACCTGGGCACAATTGTCGTGATACCTATTTTGTTACCGAACGGCGTCAATAATTTGCCTACATTCTTGGAGTAAATCTCTTTGTGATACACAACTTAGAATTTCTGTGAAAATTTTATTTACCGTTCAGTAACATATCATTACTAAATCCAAATATCAAGTGTCAGAAAAAAAATTGTCACCACATTATTTCAACTGTATTTAATATATTTATTTATACGTAGACCTGCCAATTCATCATCAAAGCTAACCAAGTCGACAGCTCGGAAAATTGGAAATGTTACGAATACACTTCGTGTCATCCAACTCTTGCAACAAGGATCCAACGCTGTGATGCAAAACAATTTTGTGCCAACTACGACAACAGTGTCAATATTGATCTGCGTATTTTGCAATTACGTGTCCCTTTCGGTCCCCCAACGCAACAAGGAAACCGTGTGGCCGATCATATTTGGTAGACTGTTAGGAGTCATGATTTCCACCCTATTCATGATTTTCTTAATCATTGTCAGCAACATTACGGGAGATGTGAAGAGTTCCTACGTTAAAACTGTGGGTGCGTGGAAGAACGAAAAATTAGAGAAATTAGAGAAACAAATGCTAAAATCGTTACGACCGGAAGGTGTTAAGATTGCGTTCTTTACGACAATTCAGAAAATGACGACGCTGAATCTCATCATGACAATTATCAAGTATACGGGCAAGATGAGGATTTCGTTTAAAGGGAAGGTGCCGTATAGTTAGGGTTGTGTTTTTTAGTTTGGATAATAATTAAGGGGTTAAATTAGGGGAATTTCCAACATTTTAAGAGTTGGTAGAGCTCAATATTTATTTTTGTGCATATTTATGTTTCGGTTTATGTATTTATTTTTGGGTGGATAAGAAATCATGCGTTACAGGTCTGATAACTAACTACTCTTCAGACAATATTATTTAATAGCCAAAAAAATCTGAAAGGTTTCCTAGCAGATTGTTTTATGTTAAGTACTTTCCAAAACCAGCTAACCTCTCAGAAAATTTTCCAAGGAACTGAGACTTACAGTATGCGATGGTGTGAAGTGTAACCCTCCGATTTGGTTGAAATTTAGAAATTTTGTGGTCCAAGTAAATACAGCCAACGTTTCTTGAGGCGGTAGGAATTTGTCAAAATATATATTTGCGGTCATAGTTGAAAAATTGGAAATTTTTGCCTTCAAAGGGAATGGGGGATTCTTCCTCCGATTGGTTAGAATCGCAAAGTTGTTCAACTTTGAGCTCGAATATTTTGCCAAATTCTGACCATTGCACAAACTGCCTCAAGAAACGTTGGTTGTATTGATTTGGACCACATAATTTTAAAATTTCAACCAAATCGGAGGGTTACACTTTACACCATCGCATTGTTAGTAATATTAGCTGAACAATAGAACGATTAAAGCTGGACTCATAGTCCGTGATTTGTTAATAATTTGTTGTTGCGGTATGCATACCTACATATATCCGCCCATTCCTCCACAATTTTTCTGCAGTAATTTTCCTCCGATTTTTTTTTAGTTTTTTGATTTTATAATTGCTATGGTGATTAATATGCTGAGACCATTCATGAACCAACGAAATCATGACTAAATCATGAACAAATCACAGGTTATGCATGGATCCAGCTTACAAAGTTTAACTTTTTTTAAAATATCTGTAGTTAGTTGATTATGTACTTGGATAAGGGATTGTGCCACTAAAATTGGACTATTTGGCGAAAATTGCAATTCCATGACCTAAGTGAACATTGCATGTGGAAACGTACCATTGGTGCCAATGTCAATACTGGGTATTTCTTTTCTCTGCCACGTTGTCCAATCTTAATCGGACATAAAATATATTAAAAATTACAATTTGGGAGTAGCAAAAATACTCTTATGTATTTTGTATCATTATTGCTCTTTGTCTAAAAGTGATTCGAGAAAGATATACTTTGGTATAATAAATATGTCTGAGGAGAGGATCCATTTTTGTAGTTACGAACGATTAATCCTAAGTTACGATTTATGGCTTCTATCATATTTTGCTGTTTTTATTGGATAACTCGGTATATTTTAATTCTGTGTATGTATGCATGTAAGCTAATCGTAAGTGCATAGTTATTAGAATACGTGTACATGTACGTGTACATAAAAAATGAAAACAGTACATATTCATGTCCATACTTTTTGAATTCCACGCTTCATAGCAACAGTCTATTGCTTATATTGCTATTTAGCAATAATGAGCGGTTAATAATATAGCATTACATTCTACAATACATAGACTCCTAAGTCAGACTAATTGTTACTAATTGTTATCCATGAACAGTCATCATTGAATCGACCCGTTTTTGTTTTAACACAAATTATAAGTAGAATCGCCGGATGTCCCTGGGTTCAAAAGTAGTAGGGCGTTGTTACGGTCACATTGTTCCCTCAGGAATTCGTATCTATTACTTCTGGATTCAAGATTAATGAATTTTGTACATATTTAAATCTTTAGAAAAAATGATTTCCGAAGCTGCACAACAATGTGTCAAACAACTTCTAAAACTCACCTCGCTTAATTCTTGCCTTCCATGGGAACATGGTGGGCGTACGAGATATTTAACACCGAAAAAATCATTGACCAAGTTTTACTTTAACGTGGGGATTTTTCTAGTTCACAATTTCCTAATGTTGATTAGATTTCCACTCACTTACCGAGAAATCCACCCACTCGCATTTCTTCGGACAATTATACACCTCGTTGCAATTCTGATATCGAGTTTTGTCTGCATAGCGTGTTGTGCAGAACTTATTTTTTCGAAGAATAAAATCATGGAATATTACAATTCGGCATTTTCGTTCCATGACAAATTCGCTGGTGATTACATACATAATTATTAAACAAAATCAATTAAAATCCTTAGTAATCAGCTTATCCTTATTGCAGAAACGTACTGTAAAAGCAAAATTAAGACAGCCGGGACGTTCAATTGTGGTTACGAACATTGGTTCAGGGCCGCCCTTTACTTTATTCCGTTACTTGCTGTTATATTGTTCCCTATTTACGGATTTATGATGCCACACCTAAACATCTACATTTCTTCGATGTTTGTCGACTATTTTAATCGGGGTGGATTTCTAGCTCAGCTCTTCCTTGTTTTCTTGACATTTTTGAGCATGTGGATTTACTCAATTGGCGCTGGAATGGCGTTAACTATTGGGCTATTACTGATTCTACCGATTTGTCAAATGCTTGTCGTCTTAAAAGAAATCAGGTAAAAACATACATATCTATGATTTCATAATTAAATTCGGTAATTTCGGTGTTTTTTATCTATCGTTAATTACGTATTTAGACCTGGATTCATGTTTTCAAGACTAACGACATCTATGGCAAGAATGCCAGAAAATGCGATATGCACACTTCGCTGCCTTCAAGTCTTACAGAAAATGTCGAACCACGTTACGCAACGAAATATTGTGCCTACAACTACGACGATACAATTTTTGCTTTGTGTGTGCAACAATTATGCCGTTCTTTCTATCCCCTTGCCAAATGCGGATAATATTTTGCCCATCGTGTACGGCAAAATGTTAGGAATAATGGTGTCCGCCTTGTTTACGATCGTTTTTGTACTGGTTAGCAACATCACGGGCAATGTGGCGCGATCCTACGTGAAAACTGTGGGGGTGTGGAAGAACAAAAAATTAGTTCCATGTCAGAAAAAAGTGCTCAAATCGTTAAGACCGGACGGTGTGAAGATTGCGTTCTTTGGATCAGTTCAGAGAATGACGGCTTTAAATGTTGTGATGATAATTATCAAATATACGGGAAGGTTGTTGATTTCTTTTAAGGGGAAGATACCACAGGGGATGAGTTTGTAAGTTAGGTATGTGCTTGTTGTAAATATGCATTATTATGCAGGGTGATTTAGATTTATATCCGATCTATGTGCAGATCGTTATAACCTAGATCCAATTATTAAACTTAATACATTGTAAGTAAACAAATAACAATACTGATGATTTTATTTTACCGTTATCGGAAAAGATGGGGATTGGTGAGGTGCGATGCATATATTTTACATTTACATATAATATGTAACATACATATTTATGCACATTCATTTGCCACAAGTCTACTAAATTCGTCGGAATATTAATGGGATTGTTGGGTTGACCTTTTTTACGATCTACGTAGGCCAAATATTGTACAGTATGGATAACATATAATGTAAATATCTTGTAACAAATGATATCGTGTTATCATTGCTGAAATCATATTTAATACATGGATTTCTCTGGTCGTGGTTGCGAACTTTTATCAACATGGTTTTCCCACCCTGCCGGTGGTGGCCCTTGGACATCTGTAAATTAAATTGATAGAAATGTTATCTATTTTATTAACTGGATAAACTATTCCTTATAATTTCAGCAGGTCGGGACTATCCGCAAATTACGAAACGAGTTACGCCCATCCCGCAGTATATAAATACACGTTAAGCATGTCATGCTGTCGTGTACATAATTTGCATAGACATATGTACATAACCCTTAAAATGGTCTAATCCGAAATTACGTGACGTGAAGTCTAGACCCCACTCGTTAATAGTGGCTACGAAAGGACACAACTTTGCATCACGTGTGATTAGAGAATCTTTTATTAAAAACTTACAAACAATTCGAGTCTGTGATTCCTTTCGGAATGCTTTAAAACAGCAGCACGCAAAGAAGAAACACACGCCGAGAGAAATGAAACAAATGAAAAATATTATGAAAACGATGACCCCAATAGCAATCATCCATCCCTTCCTAAGTGCAATAGTATAAATATTTAACATAATTACATATATACATAAAGGTATAGCACAATTTATTGTTCCAAAATATGCATCACTCACGGAATTGAATAGTCATCATCGTCACGGTGCTTTGGATACTCGTAAGATGGTGGAGTATCCTGGTAAAGTATGCATGGACCTTCCAATTTTTTTTGTTGGACTGGTCGTGGTAGACCAGCTACAGAAATGACACTGTTTGATAGGAACAATATGAGTACCGTCAAAACCAAGGTTTTCTTGAACATTTTTTTCCAGTTTCCTTTGTAAACGAGAAGGTAAGGTTTGGAAAGGTAACTTGAACTTTCAAGTTGAAAGCGAAATCATTGGACTAGGTTCCCAGACTAATAAGTATTTGAGTGTGTAAAGCAAATGTATGCTTTGTTTTTCCATACTCAATCAGAATCAGGTATTGAGAGTAACAATTTAAGATAAACATAATCGATGTACAATTGGTCACAATGTCGCTTAAATAATTTCAATCCGTGCGTCATTTTCAATCATTTTCTGTATTAAGTAATTGCATATTCGTGCAAATTTAAATGCCTTCATGATGCATGTACATATTTAAAAAGTTACTCATCATCAGTGGGACAATTAACTCAAGATCAGTATGACAACAGGTTTTAAGCTTTTAATCAATGTGTTATAAAGTATTCTAAATAATGCAGTATTAGACAAATAGTAAACATTAGATCATTTCAGGCAATATATGCAAACTAACTAGATTAGAGACTTAGCCAGTCTCTTTAATTGGCACATTTTCATACAAATTTACATTCCATAAAAAGCAATTATTTATGTTTAGAAGCAATAGTTTTTGTTTCAAAAGCTGAATTTCTTGAAACCAAATTCCAATTAGTAAACTGGCCTTTATTAATTATACACTTTATTAACCTCAAAATAAAATTCCTGATTAGCAACTTTCCATAATTTTCCTTAAACTTTAATAATTTTACTCTTAAATGTAATAAGAATTCTTCCCGTGTATCTAATAATCGCCATCCCCACGGTGACCGTAGTCATTCTTTGATACGACATGACCGAACCAATCTTGACCGCTTCCGGTCGTAATGATCCGAGAACCTTGGTCAGGTAACTTCCAACCTGCTGATTCTTCCAAGCTTGAATTGTACCTTTTGTGGTCATGTAAACCATTCCGGTCGCGTGACATCCGCTGAGTAAGGACACTGTGCAAGTTCCTGAAATCAGTGACGCCAGAATTTGTCCAAGATGCACTCCCAATGCGTTGCTATTCGAGTATTGTGCCGTAACGACGCCACAATTACAAGTAACACAAATCCCCATAATAACGACTATCGAGGTCGATGCGAAATTACGCCTAGTTACGTGATTAAAGCGCTGTTGAAGAAGCTGGATTACGCGTAAAGTTCCTATCGCATTTCCAGGTTTTCTCGCAGATGGTTTATTAAATTTGGGAGTCCTGTTTCCAGGTCTGTGGATAAAGAACAGGATTAAAAAAACATGTAAAGTATCTAATAAGTAACATATGTACATGTTATTTGATGTTATCATTTCCGAACACATTGTTTAATCATTGATGTCCAAGTGACTTTGCATATTGGTCTAATTTTAAAGAATTATGGCATATTATTTTCTGTACATAGCATATATACATATGTACATATTATTTGCATACAAGTACATATGTAGTTATTGTCTATCCATTCCAAAAATTTTACTGATCGATAATTCCATTTACTTTGGAAATAACTGGGGTACATATGTACGCTTAGCCTTAGCCACAAGTAACCATTGATATTGTTTAAAGAATTTTTTTAGTAGCAGAGCACGATGGTGGATGTTGATAGGAGAAATAATTCTGAATTAATTAAATGTTGATAGTTAATTAATTTTGTACATTAGTGGACCATTTGATAACATTTATTCTTATGTAAGAGGATGCTCAGCAGGCCCCATTTTCTCGGCATTTCAATTACATAGTGCCTTCGTAATCACAGTGTTCTAATAAATATCAGATATTTATGCTCATGTCCTGGATGTTTTTAAAATCTCCACTTGTTAAACAATTTGAATACTTTAGAAAATTATAAAACGGAATTAAGGTCAATTACCTGATTTCGCGTAATACCAAAATCATTTGGTGTACTTGTGGAAGAAATATCCAAATAACATTGACTATCATTAAAAGTCCGAAGGTGAAAATCCACAAGTTTATGAAGGAGAGCAGAACCAGGAGTAGTTTTGGACCAGCCCCCCTCTTTTCTATGTAGCCCAAAAATGCGGAAGATAAGAACATGTTGAGGTGCGGGGCTGTCAGAGCGAAAACGGGGACGCCAATTGAAGAAAATAGCGGGGCGCCGTAAGTAAGAAGCGTCATCAAGAGTTCGACACCGGTAATGACGCTGACGCCTTTTTTCACCGATGATTTGTAAAACTGAGCTGTTAATAAGGCAAGACAACATTCTTAATAGTAAAGTGTGACATAGATAATTAATGATCGAATTTAAGTTAAATATCGTTGTTAAAATTTGCGAGGTTTTGTCAAACTTTAAATAAACTAAGGCATGTCCCAGGTTACGTTAGACAGTTGGTTCATATAGTGTACTGCGCAATTAGTGGAGATTGTTGCTTAGCTATCTTGGTTTTTTGAAATGCAATTTTAAGGGCTTTCAGCAGGGGTAAAGCATTTTTTATTAAAACGACGGAATTCAATAGAAATCGGAGTCAAAGTGAGAAATTCGCAAATCGAGTTTTTCACAACTACAAAATTGACACGTGAACTGACTCGAACATGATGTGACAGTACTTCAACGCGGAAAGCTGTCACAAAACGGCATCCTACCTTTATATTTCGAAGTATGTGGATGCCAAAAAGTTCAATTTTTAAAAATTTCCAGGCGACCTCTTTTTATAGCCACCCATCAAAACTCGAATAACATAGAAACAATTTTAAGCACTAACTGTTCCACGTAAATTCGTGGCGCTGCTCGGGTACTGCTAATTTCAAAATGTTTGTTCCGCAACATCAAGGTTCATAAACTGAGCATTACGAAAAAAAATTAAAGTCTCCCAAAGGGCGTTAACAACCAAAAAAGCAGAGTGCAAAAATATCATAAAAAAAAGTGTCGATAAATGTTATTAAAAATTATCGATATTTATGACGGGAATTACGGCAAAGTTGATCTCTCAAAGAAACCGGGATTGAAATTTTTTACTCCGCCAACCCCACGGATGTGGAATATCAACGTGAATATGAAGTGAAAACAAAATTCCTTGTGAAATTCCGAGTTTGGCTGAGGCCGGACAGTTTTGGGGACATTTCGCCACCTTATATTTGAAAAGGTACCATAAATACATAAGTTAACAAAAACGAATTTTTGAAGCGGTCACAGCTTTGGACAAGGAAACTGCATAACCTGAATGAAATTTTATTTTTGCCGGACCTCCCAACCTGCCATTGCGCTAAAGTTTGTATCGCGCACTTACGGGCTGAAGGAATCGATTTTGTCCTTTAAAAAGACAACCCCTCAAATGCCTCTCAATTGTGACCAATCGAAAAGTTTTAAGCTTTTTTGCAAAACTATATACTCTAACCTAAACCGCAATGCGGAATAGGTTAGAGTATTCAAATGCTAGCGGTAAAAAATCAGCAAGACCATTTGAAAAGCGAGTGAAAATCGCAAATTCGAGGGTTGTTACGGAAATTCAAATTGGAGGGCTAGAAGGGGATGTGACCAATCCTCCGCGACAAAAACTGGTTGGTATGATTACCACCTACCCTGCACCGAAGACTGTATAGAAATATTCCAACCAGGTCGAACTCCACAGGTCACGGATCATTGTCTAACTTTCCATGAGACACGGTATAGTACTCGAAATTTAAAATTTCTATGTAAAACTATTCACTATTTGTCTTATGATGCACTTATTTATGTAGATATGTAATTTGTGCCAACTTGACTTGTGTAAACAAAACTCCACCGCATACTAAAAGAACATAGATAAACGTTTTGAGCTGATCCAAGGACAAAAGTATTTGCAAAAAATTATAAAAATTAACGGTTAGAATATTTCGTTCTTTTAATTTCAGCTTGATGTATTTGGGCGTAAAAATTTTTACCATGTATTTGCATGACATAGTGCTTAAAAATTCCTAGTTCGTAAATTGATAAACAATAAGTATTACATAATACTTATTATGTATCGTAGAAATAGAATTCTATTTCTACGATACATAATTAAGTATTTACTTTGCTGTGCGAGCTACATACATATTCAAACCATATCCTCAATTCCATATATTTATATATATGTAGGTATATATATAGATATATACCATTATGTAAATTATGGAAACTAATAAAACAAAAAGGTTAACCCACCCTGACATTAATTAATTAAATTGAAGCTTATTTCTCAAACGTTTCCAATATCTATATAAGCCATTTTATCTTCTCCAGAGAAGATTTGTTCTTTGTACAATATTTTGAAAAATTATTACAGTTTTTTGTTTACAATCATCGCAGAGAGTTGTCTACTTTATTCATGTATTTGTTTCATCAAGTTTTGTAAAGTATGAACTTAATGAACTATGCCATTTTTTGAGACAAATAGTGCGTTAATGCGGATGATAGTTTATGTGCATATGTATTTATTCTAACCTGCGAATTTTTGATGATACAAGAACGCCACGTTGTATTGTTCCATGATTTTATCGCTACAAAACACAAGCTCCAAAGAACCACAAGTCGACGTCGCAATGACAAACGCTACCCCAAGCATATGAATTGTTAAGCGAAGAAAGGCAAGCGGATGATCACTATGCAGACTGATGGGAAAACGTGCAACGATAAAGACATGATGACACAGAAATATTGCAGTGTTGATGTAAAATTTTGCCAAAGATTTCTTCCGTACTAGGAATTTCTCCTGTTTTCCAGCCTCCCAAGGAATGCAGTAAAAGTACGATGATATTTTCAGCAGCTTGCGGAACATTTGTTGGGAAAAGTTGGAAATCATGTTTGTAAATGTCAGAGAAATGCAGAAAGGAGAAGACTATAGTTAAGGACTGGACGACACAAGTAAATGTATATACTTAATACATACTTCTATCTTCCAATCAATAGTAAAGGGGCGGTTGGAATGAAAATGTCTGATTCGATAAGTGGGTTAAAAAATTTGCATACTTTAGTATTGATGAAAAAAGTTATCTAGGCTGAAAATTAGGTACTTATGTAAGTTATACAATGAGTAGGGAACAAATTAAACCATTTATGAATATTTAGGTAAGTGAAAGAAATGTATTACATTTTTAATCAGAATTTTCATTTTATTTTTGGCCTAAAAGTCAAATACAATAGGAACTAAATAAATATGTGATAAATTGAGATGGAAAATGCAGGCGAAAAATGGCCTTCGTTGCAATAGCAGTGGTTATCAGTCTGACCTTTGAAAATGAAAACCTGTAGTTACAAGTCACTTCGATGAAATATTATTTCCTGAATATTCCTTACGTATGTATATGCATTTCAATACTAATTTTAAATTTATCGTAATCCCCCCTCCTCCTCTAACCTGGAAAATACATGTTCCGAATATGTAGTTGTTTCCAATTGACAATCGCATATTTCCATATAATTGAAAGTTCTCCACAATTTTTGTTTTCAATCTGTGAATACAAAATATTCCATGCAAACATTTCATTCATGAACAAAGAACAAGATTTACTCGACTCCGCCACCAACCAATGAAAGGCAGAAAGTTGGAGCGAAAAATGTTCCAATTTTCACTTCCGCAAGTTGTGCAGCACAATTGCACAAACACATTCATCATTTAACATTTAATTAATTTAGAACTTTAATTCCATTAACTTTACTTGCAAACTTCAATTCCACGCAATTCTCAGTTATTGTAAGCCATAGTAAACTTAGAGGTCCTTATGTCCCCACGAAATTAACAGGTGAGAATTAAGTACTCTCTATCTAACTGATGGTCTAAACTTGATTATAGATCTTGCAAATTTGTTTCTTAAATTTAAAATGGTTAATTATTGTATTTCAGGGCGATCATATCATGCCTGATTCAATTTGCTTGCTGTGTCTAAAGCTCGTCGACGACAATTCTCACTCGTCGCGAACCAAATTGACTAATTTGAAAAATAAAAATAAGCCGAGAAAGATACGAATTTTGGACTTGTACGAATTGTTTCGTCCGTATTTGTCCCAGCAGAATGCTAACAATAAGAAGTATGAAGAACACGAGATCTGCTCTCTTTGTTCAGGATGTTCTTTGTGGACTCAAGAGGCGGAGGAAATTCGAGACCAGATTTCTAACTTGGAGGCTCGCCTTCGTGATAAAGTGGATTCGATTAAGACCACAATTTTGGACTCTGACGTAAAAACTGGTGGAATTATAGAGGACGGAGAATTTGACAGAATTTTATCGATTAGAAATTCCTTCTTGGGTATGTCGCTCACACTTTTCACTTTTGTCATATCATAATAAGTAATTTCCTATCTCAGTTTGTTTGCATTTGCAATTTACCAATTTAGACGGGAAGCAATCCAACAATGTTCCGGTGGAGAATTTTCTAGTTAAGGAGGAACGCGAAGAGAGTGACAATGACTTCTTGGATGATGGCAGCCCGTTTTCTCCCCCAGCGGATCACCAACATAAAGTAGAACAAGCGAACTCTTCTGATCCAGAGTCCAGTTTTTGTATTATGCCAGATCTTATTCTCACAAGGGTTCGTGTCCCAAAAAGAGAATCTCCTCCTGCTTCTCCACCTTCGTCGCCAGACAGGTTTAGAATATTTTAATCAACATATAGTTATTTCCTACTAAATAATTTTCTTAATTTGCGTATATCAATTACATACAGCTCGTCAAGATATAGAACTTCCGTTCTCAGGAAAACTAGTACAAGATTAGAATACAAACCACCACCTCGTCGTCGCTCGGCGCGATCCACAAAATCTACGCAAAATCTGAAGGACTTTTTCGAAGATAAGGAAGACTCTGATGACGACGAGGACCTTAAATATACAGTACGAGCCCCTGCACGACCCCCAATACGAGGCAAGAAACGAAAACCACTCGTCAATAATAAAGATACCGCCAACAAAGAAGAACTTGACACAAATAAAGACGACGACTCTGATCCAGATTGTGCAAATACACGAAGCGGTCGTCGTCTAAAGCGGTCTGCAAAGTCTAAAATGTCGAAAGACGTGAAGGAATTCTTCGAGACGAAGGAATCCTCGGATGACGACGAACCCGACGATGTTGATAAAGATTTTCGCAACTTTGCCTCCAAGAATACGAGAAATATTCGCACCCCGTGGAAATGCACAATATGTAACTTCTTTTGGTCCTCGGAGGAGACCCTCAACAACCATTTGTCGCGTAAGAAACCGTGTCCTCTCTGTCCCTTTTTCTACTGCTCCACCGCTGTTCAAAACGCCCATGCGAAAGAAGCCCATGATACGTCGAGGCCATATAATTGTCCGTATTGTGAAAAGGCATGCTTTCGAAGACAAAACGCCCTCGATTCACACTTGTACATGAAACACGAAACTGGTGAGAAGATCTACCAGTGTCCCCAGTGCGAGAAAAAGTTCAGCCTAGAGTACAACTACCAGCGGCACGTCAAACTTCACAAGGTCGAGGAGACAAGACCATTTCTTTGTGAGGTGTGCGATTCTCGATTCTCCACCCTCGAGATTTTCGACAAACATAAAAAAACTCATGTAGATTCGCACCACTGTGATGTGTGTGACTACAAGTGCATTTCGCGAGCAGGATTAATTAGGTAATGAAGTTATGTATGCAAATTCGTTAAATTATATATGTTAATTTACCACATTAAATTATATTGTTAAATTTACATGTTTAAATTTTCCAGACACAAACGCCTCCACACCGGTGAGCGACCATACAAATGCCCCCACTGTCGGGAAGCCTTCATCGATGCGGCCACCAGACAAGGACACATTTTCCGCGTGCATGAGACCCGACCGTTACTTCAATGTCATATCTGCCCAAAACTTGTCGCTACACCGGCCTCGCTTAAGGCACATTTAGATCGACACGCAGGCAAAGTACATGTTAAAAAGGACGTTCCTTGTACATCATGTGACGCCAAGTTCAAAACAATCTACACCATGAAGGCCCACCGGGTCAAGGAGCATGGAGACGTACCCTTAATTTGTGACGAGTGGTACATAGTTTACATGCACACGAATATTCCTACCTTATAAATAAATTTTTATGATTTTTGATGTCCTTATTTATTTCTAGTGGGGGCACCTACCCTTCCATGCACGCGTTGAAAAATCATCAACGCTCCCACGGAGAAAAACTGTTCAAATGTGATGTAAGGAAGTTACCATTATTGACACAAATTCAAAAACACCGTGTATTACCTAACTGTACTTCTTTTTTTGGTTAGATTTGCGATACAGCGTTCATCTCAAAGTCTGCTCTCGCTAGTCACGCCTTCACCCACACGGACCTACGCAAATATGCTTGCCCCACCTGTGGAAACAGGTACCGAAAAAGAGGTACTCTCTCTATCCACATGATCAGGATTCATAACACGGACTACGAGAAGGAGACCCCGAACAAATGTGGAACCTGTGGGAAGTGCTTCCCCACCAAGGCTTTGTTGCGTTGGCACATCCGTCAACTTCATACTGGAGACGGACCCAAGTACACGTGCACACATTGTGGAGCTGGGTATGCAGACAGCACGATGCTTACGTGGCATATAAGAGGTCACCACCGCATTATGGTGGGTGGTTTGAGGAAGCACAGCAAGACGTGGAAGGTCAGCAAACCTAAAAAGAAGACGGATTTAGGACCATCATCTGCTAGTGTGGGTGGAGGTGGGACTGATAATAATTTAATGGGATCCGTGATAGTGGACGGATTGGCAGTCTGGGGAGTCGATATCAATATGTTTGGTTAGTATTTTCTTTAATTGTAAGTACTGCCTCGGTGAAATCAATTTACTTTGTAAGTAAAAGTGAGGAGAAATTTTTATAGATGAGATTATTCGAACTTTAATCTATCTGTTTGGTGTAAAATGGTAAAGTAGTTGTATTTAAAAGTTTTAAATTAAAATAGAGCAAAATAATTTACCTACATATTTCTTAATGTCCCTAACATTGTTGACATGGATGTATCGTTGTTACTATAAGTTTAACGTTAATAGTCTGGATGATCCTCTACCTTGTAATTAGAATGACTTTGTTTTACGCTATGCTTTTGTTATCCGGCGTTTAAAATTCCATATTAAATAAGTTTACGTCCAAAAACATTAATTCCGGAGTTTTACTCATGTACTTATGTTCATTTCATGAGTTCTACGAACTCCACTTACATAACTACGTATTCCTACATAAGTAAGTATACAACTGTCTGTACATACGGTGAAATGTCACCTCATTTGCATAATCTCACTTTTTAGTGAGTTTTTCACTATGGTTTTTCACCTTAAAAATAATAATTATGCCGTAATCAAACAGTTTTGTCCATAAATTATGCACCATAATCCTATATGTTTATTTTTAGTGCAAATTTTACATAAAACTGATATGTATGCAATAATCTCGAAACGCGTTAATTTATAAAACCCTAGTCTTGTAAAACATAAAATTACACAAGGCTTAACCTTATCATTATTGATCAAAGCCTTATGAATTTTTGCATTGTGGTCCTCAAGTTGCTGAAAAAATACATGTACGAACATTAAATTCCATGTTCCTCCATTTATTGAATATGTTTCATTATTTTTTCGGAAATTGAATATATAAATACTGATTTATTAATACCTTTGATGAGATCATTGTCATGATCATGGCAATAATTGATAAAATCAGCCCATATTTTTATAACTTCTGTATGCGCAGAGACAATTTCTTCGTATTGCAAATCAATAAATCATCCCATATTTTTTTACGACTGCTGATCAAATGTGTACTTGATCAACCGACTTGTGAATATGACGCCTGTCGGTTATCCTGTGATTGATCTATTGACGCAGAAATTAGTGACAAATACATATACATAAATATACGTTGATTATCGTTATATCCAAAAACGGGGAGATAACAAAACAAGGTTAAACACAGATTAAGTATGTATATACATGATTTGTAAACGACAAATGTAGTGATTCACTCCAATCCAAGTTTAATACTTACATACAAACAGGTGCATTGTGCAGTTGACTTTTGACTTTGGATATTGGTTAAGGTTGGAGATCATTATTATTACCCAGATTATATAATAGTCGCGTTACTTGATACTCAATTCAATTAAGACTTTGCCTGCATTGTGATAACTTAAATTAAGTAAATAAGTAGTTTTCATTCCGTGCTTTACGAAAGAATGACGAGAAGAACGAACAGGTATCCGTCGTGGTGCCCGGTCAAGCCGTGTTGTGGCATCTTTCTTCAAGGAGCCATTAAAGCTTTGGCCATCATAAATGTGGTATGAAAAATTTATAATGCAGACTTTGCACAGTCAGAGCCGATAATTAAGTGCTTACTTACTTTCGAAAAGCAGCAAGGTGATGGGTTTCAAGCCCATGTATGTATGTGATATAAGTTGTATCGTTATTAAGACCAGTAGGTCAAGGTCACCTTGTTGGTGGTCAAGTTCATGGTTCAAAATTTCTAGAATCACTAATTCTCGGGTCGTGGATCGGGGTAAAAATTGTTTTAGTAATCGCGCAGAAAATACATAATAAATATGTAAATCTATTACATAATTTATCATTTATCAACCTGCGTCCCCGCATGAAAACCATAAATTTGTTTTTGTTATTAAATTTCGGAGAAATTACATTTTGAAATTATTTCAGGGAAGTAACTTGCTCCTGGCGTTGCTACTTTCGTCGCGTATTGTCGCTGTGTCGCCATATTACTGGGATACTGCAAATAGTGGAAACGTTAATACGGACCAGATCACAAATGACCAGTCTTTGCTGACTCAAACTCGTTTTGGTGCGATGTTCATTGATACTTATAATTACATAAATTACACTATTTCTATAGCTGTGATTCGACCAGTTTAGTATTTGTATTTGCAGTGACGTGCACATTTTGGGGATATTCTTACTTTTTCATGTTCACGAACTGCGTCTACTCCAAATTCCTGTACAACATGGCAACCAAGGTTATCCGTTTGATCGCATCTTTGAGAAAATCAGCGACTTTAGGCTAAATCCAATTAATGTTTCGTATGATTTCAGAGAAACCGGGCACAACTAAGGATCTGGCTGATAACCACAATTCCATCATATTTCATTTGGCTCACCCTCTACTGCGTAGAAGCCGTTTGGCTTGCAATGTCCGGGTTCTACTCACCAGTCACTTACTTAGACATTTACACCAATATGGCAATCTGGTCGTTTATCATTTACAAAGTTTACGCCTTCTGGATCGTTGCTTGTTTCTATATGGAGCTGAAATCCTGCGGAGTTTTGAACCGGGCATTACGGGAGTTGTCGGATAATGAGGTTGAAGAATTTTTCAAGGGCGCCAGTACCGCGAGGGGAGGCATCGTCCTAGTTGACGAGGAGGATGATGCTGAAGCGCCAGATTCGCCATCGTCAGATTTTACGAGTCGCCCCTACAAGCCTGACTTTGAAATAACGCCAGATCGAATTGTGCTCGAAGAGAATTTTCCGCTCGGAAAAGGAGCGTTCGGAACCGTTTTGAAGGCCACTTTAAAGAATAAGGACAACCCTGAAATTACTGATGTAGTCGCAGTAAAGACAGTAAACTCTGAAAATTGTGATGAGATCTGCTTCAGAGCATTGTTAATAGAAGTAAAGATTCTCAGCTATATTGGGAAGCATGAAAACGTTGTAAATCTAATTGGAGCTTGCACCGGAAATTTGAAACAAAGTAAGTAGATGTGTGTACTGGTATTATAATATACTTTCTGAGATCAATTAAGACTAACTTAGGAATATTAAAATAAGTACAAAGTTAGACTTTTAATTTTCAGGAAATATATACGTCGTCGTCGAGTTCTGTCCGTATGGCTGTGTCATGAATTATCTTAGGTAGGGATTTATATTACCATGTTATGTCAATTTTTTTGTATAAATGTCACAGCGTTGATATACATGAGAGACTTTATGACTAATACGGCGGTCAATTATGATTTGTGCATTAAAAGATGACCAAATTTTGTATGGGTTGCTATGGAAAAAATACTGTTTATGCACAGTTGATTTAACCCAAGTCAGTGCCCGCTTCTATTTTTTGTTAGAAGGCTTCACTACAAATATTCGTAAATATTCGTAATCGTCCAAAATTTACCAATACACAGATATTTTGATTATTTTGATTTATTCTCAGGGCTAATCGGGGAATATTTATCGATTGTGTCGACCCAATTAAAATCCTCGAAATGAAAAACCTTTGCCCTTATGTGTCCACTGCTGGGGTTGGAGGTCCAACGGTACTCGACTTGATCAAGTGGTCAAAGCAGACCGCAGATGGGATGCAGTTCATTTCCAGCAGAAAAGTATTACACAATTCTTTAGAATATGTAAATCCACTCTCTTGACATTTGTTTTAGTTTCTATTACTTATAAATATTTCTAGGTAATTCACGGTGACTTGGCGGCTAGAAATGTCTTACTGACTGCTAACCTTGACGTTAAAATCGCAGATTTCGGGCTCAGCAGACAACTCTACAAGTACACGACTTACGTCAAAAACAGCGACGTAAGCAATACTCTTTTCTAAGGGTTGTTGTCACATGCGACGTGATAGATTTTAATTGAGGGATGAATAGCTTCTATATTCGTTTCACATGTGCTTAATTTTATTAATATTTACCTATTTATCTAGGAGCCTCTCCCGTGGAGGTATTGTACTCACATTTTATGCGCTTTAATTAGCATATTACTAAGACTAAATAATAAACGTAACTCCAAAGGTGGATGGCTCTAGAAAGTTTGGTCCATCTCAACTTTTCTACACAGTCGGACGTTTGGGCGTATGGGGTCACGCTTTGGGAGTACTTCACCTGTGGTGGGACACCATTCGCGCTCGAGACCTTCTCGCAGGATTTCGTTCAGCTCCTTAAAACTGGCCAACTCACCCTCCCACAACCGCCATATGCATCGAACGAAATGTAAATAATTCAATATTTTGACATTTTGTACGCGACGCTTACATTAAATCTGATGCTACGTATGTGCAAAATATTCACCAGAAATTGAACATTTTTAATGATGCAATTCACGTCAGTCTTCATAAGTCGGTAACCATGAAAAACTTTTTTTCGAAGCTTGCGAAGATCTCAAAGGCAATTTTTGCTTACGAACTTACAAAACCTTGCGAGTAAAAGGTAAAAGTTTTTGGTTTGTATAGTAAGCAAGCTGATCTTCGTAAGTTTACGTGGTTACCTACTTACCAAGGTAATAGTTTTGAAAAATAGTGAGCAAAATGTTTTGCAAAAAATGTATGCATAAATAAATAGTTCATTTCACAGATTGAAATGCATACTGCATTGTGACAAAAATTTTACAATATTTATTATTTTTGGTATAATTTTTTTTAGATATGAATTGATGACCAAATGCTGGCAACTGGATCCAAACTTGAGGCCTACATTTGAAGAATTGAAAATCTTTTTTATGAAATTAATTTCTAAACCAGTGTGAAGTCCATAATATAGTTAGACGTATAAATTTCCGTTGATCTCCTAAATTAAATATCTACATGTACATATATATATGAAAAACTATATGCACATACTTACATGTGCATACAGGTCATGTATGTATTTACCATGTAGATTCCACATATGTTTGTATCATGTATTATGTGTAAAATAAAGATGAAAAAGAATGCGTATGTAATTATTGGATACTTTTTATTGCATCACCGTCACAAGCGAAATATCGGAAAGGTCTATCCTGTCCGTCATCCCACACCATTTCCAACAAAATATCATTTTCCTTCAAAAGGGGGTCAAACCCTTTCAACATTTGTCTCCTGGCGTTGTGTCAAACATGTAAATACATATGCTTATAACTTATTTATATAGCACAGGAATACAAAAAACAGTGCAATCATCACAAAGCATTGTTGCAGACATTGGGAGAATCAGAGGTTCGGATTACTTACATAAATACGTATCTGTAAAGGTCATCAATACCAACGAGTTATATATATAATAGTTCATATGTAAATGTCAATAATAATGATTGTGTATACAGGCAAGCTTTAACCAGTTTTAAGCACTATGTATAAACCAAAATAAGTATGTATGATCGATTTGAGGGGGGTAGACATCAAGATATCCTATCCCATGTTAATTCAAATGGGCCACCCCTGTGAGGACGAGGTCGAAATTCCTAGAAAATCGATGACAGGTTTATGTAACCTATATAATTACATTACGTAAGCACTGGGTCTTCTATGTTTACAACTGTTTGAATGTGACACATTTTGCATTGGACATGCAAAAATTTAAACTAGGTTCAAAATTGACGTAACTTTTAAGTTATGAAACTCGATATCCTTTTAATTAAAGTTTTTCCCCAAAACATTCTACTCAACTACGGAAATTTAGAATAAACTTGACCACCACTGGATGATTTCAGTTCCAATTATCCAATCATATAGGTTTTTAAAAACCCTGGAGCCATGCCCTAATTAACCTGACATTCGCTATGGAATTACAATCAAGTTATCGCAAATAGTTGCGTTTTCCATCGAAAAGTAAGTCATTTAATTGGGTCTTTATATGCAATCCCAAAAATTCCTAAGGTCATGGTTAGTGCGTTCTAAATTTGAATAATTCACATCATCCTTCACAGTGTCGAATTCTACCTGCACCTGGGAAACATTCACAGAAAAATGATCTCCAAAACAACCCAAAGCCTGACTAAACTGCTGCTACGGATGTCTTCTTTACTATCCTGCGTTCCGTGGGAGGATGGCGGTGGGGCTGACAAAGTCATGTTAGTTGGGCGAAAATCTTTGTTGAAATTTTACTTCAATTCATCCGTTTTCATTGCGTACAATATATACGTCGTTTTTCAATTCCCCGCCACTTGCAAGGAGAAACACAGTCTAGCCTTCCTGCGTGGTATCATGCACTTTATAGGAGTGTCGGTAATTGTACTATCCTCATTGGTGGGTTGCATACAATTTATGCTGTCAGGAGACGAAATAATGGGGCAATTTAACGATGCGTTTTCGTACCATCAAAGTTTTGCAGGTGAGAAAATCGTTTAAATTTACATACATAAATTAACTTTTGATTTTTTTGCAGCCCAGTTTTGCAGAAGAGATATCTTGAAAAGTGGAGGATTTAATTGCGGATTCGAACCATGGATGAAAATGTTTATCTATGGATCACCGATTACATCTTTGGTCGGGTTGCCAATTTTTGCAATGCGCATCCCCGATCTTAAAGTATTTCTCAGTTCGATGTTTTTATCTTATCTGAATAGTGGTGGTTTTTTAGCGAATTTGCTCTTTCTTGTCTTGACTGGTGTACATACTTGGATTTACACTTGTGCCGTGGTAATGATCATAAACTCGAGTATGTTGTTGATTCCGCAATTATGTCAAATGAGCGTGGTCCTGCGAGAAATCAGGTACTTATACAAATCTGTTAAAAAATCCGTCACTGGTTTGCATATTTTTATACATTCGCGAAATTAAGCATTATTGTTTGGAAGCATTAGATTTTGCCAAAATTGACACTGTAAGATTTATGCAAATAAGGTGATATTCAAAATGTAATGCACAATTATGAAACTTATTTTTTTAAAGATTTTTAAAATTAATTTATCATACTACTTTCAGACCTGGAAATGTATCTTCAAAATTGACAATTTCAGCCACCCGTAAGCCAGAAAATGCTCTCAAGACGCTTCGAGTCATCCAATTGTTGCAACAAAGGTTAAACAATTTAACCAAAGGGAACACAATTCCAACCACGTTCACAATTAACGTAATTATGGTAGTGTGCTGTAATTGCACCATTATTATAATGACACATCTGACCAGCTTCGATATCGTGACTTTTCTCGTCACAAAAATCCTAGTCGCGGCGACTTCATTATTTTGTACGATATTCTTAATTACTGCTTCTAACATTAGTGCCAAAATTCTGACGGAATACACTCGAGCAACGCGATTGTGGAAGAATCAACGGATTTCTGCACATTTGAAAAAGATGCTGAAGTCGGCAAGACCAAGTGGGGTGAAAATATCGAAATTCTTTACGGTTCAGCGGATAACAACGGTGCAGATTGTAATGGCAATTTTGAGATATACGGGAAGGCTTTTGATATTTTTTAAGAAAAATGGTGCAAACCATGGTTAAGGGAAGTTTGGACTACTTTATTTATTGCTTATATTACATGAAAATAAGTAAGCATTTTTGTACACAGCACCAGATTAATAAAGGATTCTTAACAGTAATTAGCAAAGCTTAGATTTCCCAATACTGGATCAATTTTTCAACGCGAGTAAGAAACTAATCGTCCTCTCGATGATGGCCGCATTATAATTGCACTGTGTCTCCATATCCACTGGGAACCATCTAAAGTCAAACATTCCCATGTACAGCAAAATGGACCTCATTGCCCCCACCCTTCGCCCAATTTCTGGCATCGTCCCACTAGCCACAAGTTTATAGTCGTTCCTCCAGCGACGCAACATTTCCCGCGAAATCAATTCCACTTGAGCGACATATTTCCACACCACGTTCACCACGCACACCATAATTCCGGAAAAAAGGGGGGCCAATATGTACACGTGGATGGGGTATAATTCGTACATTGTTATGGTCATGACGTTGCACATAACGATGACAAGAAAACTTCCTCCCAAGACGAGCAGGATTCCTAATGCTAGTCCAGATTCGCTCTCGGATATTAAAATGACTAGTCGGTTGTACTGGATGACCAATCGCCTACAAAAAGATGGATGCATGCAATTTCGAATTTTTGTTCAGGAATTTTTATCATGGTTTGGTATAGTTAAGTTAACGATTTCGGTTGTTTTAAAAATCATACTATTAAACAGCCAATATTAACAGTCTGAAAAAAATTTGAAAGGTTTCCTAGCAAATTATTTTGTACTAAATATTTTCTAAAAACCAAATAACGCCTTACAAAATTTTCCAAGTATTAATTGCGACTACTAATATCGTGGGTTGGATTTCTGCTTTATTCCCCGAAAACGGGGGGAAGAAAATCTCGGAAAAGTCTCACCACCCGTAAAAAACAGACCCACCCTAAAAATCCTCAAAAATTCCCGGAAACGTTCAAAACTGCAGATCAAAGATCAAAAATTTCCTCCTCGCTTTCCCGGCAAACGCGTTTGCACGTTTGCATCACAAATCTAACTACGACTACATAATATTGGCTGAACAGTAGAATCAAAAATTTACATTTGATCCACACCCCTCCATCCGACACGTGCCCCTCGCCGTTGCTCGGAATCCATGAGATGGATAACTTCTCGACACGTCCAGACGGCCATGATGATCATGTAGCCCATTCCAAGGAGAACCTGACCTATCACGATGCCCGCCATGGTGAGAAGCACAAGAGACACAAGCCGAATCCCATATCTTACCAGGGTGGGCAAGAGGTGAAGGGGCAACCAGTGCAGGGCAAAATGGATGGGGTCTATCTCATGGTACATGGCAAACAGTGCCAGGGCTGGAGACATGTAGACAGCGAATAGCGGGGTCACTCTGAGAAGGTGAAAGGTAATGATGAGCCCTTTTGTTTCCTATCAGCGGGGACATTGTGAATTGTACCCCGTCGAGTTTTTTGTCGGTGCACTAAAAAAGATGATAAATTATTGTTCGTTCAAAAAAAACCATGGACAAAAAATTCTTAAAGCTTATCTGGCAGAGTTGCTTTAATACTTCTTGTCTCTATTTTTTTGAACGAACAGTAAATTATGTAGTAGTTTGTATCTAAATAATTTAGAATCTAAACTGACCTTGAGGTTGCCAGTACTTCTCTAGCGAGATAATCCCATTGAGCAGATTTGTACTCCTTGTTCTTATATGATAAGAGATTCCTGCCACGAGAACGGTAAATCCAGAGGCAAGGCATACCACGCAGACTGATGCAATTTGCAATGGTGAAACGAAATGTTCCTCCTTGACGAATGGGAAATGGCCAAGTTGAAAAGTACGGAGGAGGATGTAACCAACCTGAAGAAGTTTTGGACTCAAGGAGCACACTCCGATTAGAATACCACAGGAAAATATATATCCAGATAAGCCTCTCAGATTCTTAAAAGCGTGAAATCTTTGGTTTTTTACATCAAAAGTGATTGGCAGCGGGGGCAAATGTTTGTAAACTTTGCAGTAAAACTCGACTATTTCAAACATTAATTGACCCATTTTACTTATATAAATGGGTCTTTTAATATAGGCCAAAGATTGTAATCTGTTGTTGTGATGCCTAGAATTGAAATGTTTGTCTTTATGATGATACCAAGGACAAAATAAAATATTTAAACGTAACGAAGGGTTACCTAAGATTATGCATGTAGTTTACTTATATTCGAGTTCAAATTGACTGGACTTGCTCAATCTTACATACACTATTTATGTACTACTAGTCATATTTATAAAGCATATTTATTATTTGAGTATAAACAAAATGCATACATACATATGCAGGTATGTATGTAAATACATGCATATGTGGATATGTACATACGTAAATATGTATTATGTTGCCAAAGGTTATTATTAAGAAAGTATTTATTCATGAATGTCAACAGGATTTGAAATGTCGGCCTCTCCCAGTGAGTAAGATGGAAGGGACCAATTGCTTTAAAATAAAATACAATAGCAATCAAATACTTCGAGTATTGCGCAATGTATTTATATAATAAATTGACAAATATCGAGTTTAATACTTTCGTGATTGAGTATTTTGTTATGAAAATGGTTCAATACGATCCCTTCGCGATTATTGTGTACTACATAAATGCCATGCTTACATAAGTAGTCGAGTTTACTTCAAGTAAGTAATCACTCATAACGGGGGGAGTGCTTATATTCATACAAAGTTGCATATTAGTAATATAAAAATTTGTCTGGTTTGTGAACAATTATGAAAGATATTTTATAACGATTTGAAACATTCAAAATTATCATTAGGAAATAACATTCGATTTTAAACATAATATTCATAGAGTATTCTAGTATATACATACACAAATATATTCATTTCGGAATTGCTAAGCAAATCAATGGCTACTTGCATACACCTTAACACAATCTCATTGTTACTGATGGTCAAAAATTGAAAAGTGACTCCATGGACTTAATAACAAGTAAATAGGTACATATGTAAATAGGTAAATAGGTAAATACATACATATGCACATTGCACAATGCTTTGTGTGGTTACTACTAATGTATATTACGAGCAATGTCTCTTATCCATATGAATATTTACATACATATGTAGATATATTCGACACAAAAATTCTATAAAATTGGTTTACTACGCTTTACTCTTTACATGTTTGTATGTACTTTATTATGTACCTACATACATACAGATACATACATTACATAACTGCATTTAAGCATTTAGTGTTTTACTGCACAAACTCATTGCATACTAAATACCCGAATACCCCCCTAGGTACCTAGGTACCTAGGCAGGCACTTAAGCTGGATCCATATTTCGTGATTTAACGATAATTTTCCCAACTAGCAATGCTATAAATAAAAATTCGTTACGAGCTAGGAAAATTATCGTGAAATCACGGACTATTTATGGATCCAGCTTTATGCATGTAAGACCAACGCAAATGTACATATGTACACCCACTGTGTATTACACATGATTCAAGTGTTGCATTCCTACTGATATGTACATATGGGCACATATGTAGAAATGTACATATTTGACGGTAGTTGGTTTTTTCCTCTCCAACAAGCTGGTCCAACTTTTCTGTTTTACTGTCATCATAACAAAGTGAATTTTATGAAACAGTAAATTAATTCTGTATTTAATATATTAGTCAGTTACAAATTAATTTATAAACCGAGACAAATCATTGTATGCACATCAACTGTTTCAAACTAAATAGGTATGTAAATATGTATGTAACTAACTTTTAGTAAGTCTAGTTTTTACTAAATACTATTTTGAACATTTTGTATTTTAGTATTATCTGCCGTGAAAATGGAAGAAGCCTTATCCAACCCACTTGTGAGTATTTTCCAAATTTCGTTCAGTTCTAGTAAGAATAACGCAATATTGCACACAATACGCACAGTTACGTCTGGCAACATGAATATGCGTATCCAAAAAATATGTGTGTATGCATGTATGTACATATGCACATATATGTTGAAATTCCTTTTAAAAACACGATGTTTTATTTAGAACCCTATTCGCTGAACATATCTTGACTGCGACAGTTATTAATGATTCATGAATAACTGTCGCAGCTACACAAATATTATTTAGCATTAGTCTGTGACAAACATTATCGTCACACTTGTAGAATCACACACTTATTATCACGAGGAACAGCAATTTGTTGTAGTGTGAAACTTTACCAAAATTAAAAATGTCGCAATTAATTTCAGATTTTGGAGAAAATTCTGATCCATCTCCCATCCAAAAAGGTTCGACTCGTTTGTCGCCAATGGAATGATGCTGTCCTTTCAAACGGCCAACTCGAGTTACGAATTCGATCAAAATTCCCACAGTTTGGCCTATTTTATACCGAAATGAATCCCAAATTGACAAAATGCATCAGCCTATCGACCGAGACAAGAAATTATTTTGCTGATAGTGAAGATTTCAAAAATCTGAATTTGATAATGAACAAGTGTGGCGAATATGTGCAAGAATTGAGCAAAATATCACTCAAAACAAAAATGCTTTTTGACTTGTGCAAAATCCTTCAGAATCGTAGGAACTTTCCAAATTTGAGACATTTACAAGTGAATGTTTTCGATTCTGTCGTAACTGGTCAAGGCGTTGCAGAACCCTGTGTTCCTCTCCCCCAAAGGAAAAGACTTACTTCCCTAAATTTACAAACAATTGGACAAGGCACAACTTATCAGAATAATTTTCAAAGCTTGATAAATTCTGCAGTTGATTTAGAGAGATTAAGTCTGACCGGAAATTGGTTGCCAAGCCTGGACAATAAATGGAATCTTACCTTCTTTAAGTTTACCGGAGGTGGAAATTGGGATATGACAAAAATATCGCAAATTTTGAACCGAGTTGCAAATTCACTTACATATTTGCATCTGGGCAACATACCACCATGGAATCATGGAACTCACGAGTCGATTTTCCTGACATTACCAGTAATGCCAAATTTGCAAAAATTAGTTATTCTCGACTTGCCAGCTTTTCGTCTTCATTTTGACGACTTTTCTCGACAAAGGTTGAAGCAACTGAGATCGTTAGAGTTGGGAAATTTGGTGGAAGAAAGCTTGCAAGCTATGGCTTGCAGAGATGCTATCAGTGATATCATTAATCCAAGGGTTACGATGTTAAATGTGAGGGGGCGAGTTTCATCAAAGTTGAAAACTCATTTTAAAAATCAATTTCCAAACGTGCAATGCAGTAAATAATTGACAGAAAGGTTTAATTTTTTTAGTATATACTTATTTTTAACCTTTTATATCGGCACATTTTATTATGTACGTACGAGAATTGGGATAAATATTTACGTATGTAGATCTAGATGACAGGTTAATAACTACAAATAAGATTCTTAATATATTATGTACGTAGTTATTAATGTTACAAATTTAAAACGTTAGAATACTTACACTTCATTTACCATTGTACTTTATTATGAGATTACTACGAATTTTTTTTAGCTAAGATAAGTTATAACAAAAAATGGACGAAATGCAAACTAAAATAATTCAGGTAAATTTTATTTACCCAAGAAAAACAACGGAATTTTAACACTTATAATGACATTTCCTGGTTTTAATTAAAAATTTATTTTAATTAATTGAGTTAATTTTTTAATTCTATTCTTTTTACGACATTGTATTTCCATTTCCAAGCCACTGGCCAGTAGGTTCTGGAGTGGTCGTAAACGCTCCTAATAAAGTACCATTTATAATTAAATATTCAGTTTTTAATACTTTGAAACATTTCTTGTCATAATACGCCATCCAAAAAAGTGTCTCATCACCATATTTTACATCACTTCGGAAAAGATGTCAATATATTTCCTGAAAACTGGATTTCCCCCAAGTCTCAAGACCTCTCTCCCAATCTTTTTGTGGTACACTCTCAAAATCCGTTTCGTATATTCGAACGCTCCAGATTCTTGAATAATTTGAAATGCCTCCTTCTTTAAGTCGAGATCGGTGGTGCGCATTCTCATAATTTGCAAAAGCCGAGACGCCTTCTGCAAACCAGCAGGGCCCTGATCTTTATACTGATTGAGGGCATAAATGATGGGGAAGCTGTACTTTCCTTCCGTAATATCTTCACAGTAGCCTTTTCCAGCTTCATACTGCAAAAATAGTTATACATAAAATTGCAATATTCGGCATAATGGAATTTGCAATTATGTACATAACTTTTTCAATTTTATGCAAAATTATACCGTGTTTGAAATGAGGTTAAGCAAATCATCCCTGATTTGGAAATGATAGCCCATGGTTTGTGCTAACTCGTACGTGGATAAGGCAGCCTTATCTTTGTATAACGTGTTGCTCCTGTCTTTTAGCATGTCAGCAAGCATTGAAAATTGTTCGGCTGTCTCTGCAAAAGGAAACATAAATTAAATAAAAATCTAAAAATTAAGTTCCCATATTTTAGAAATTACTTTGCACAATCACTTTGAAATATTCTTCCTCTGTCGGAATATTTTTGAAAATATTGGCCACATCGGAATGATCAAGTTTGAGGTTTTCGTCCCTCCAAAATATTTCCATCCCTTGTCCCACGTGCATGAGCATCATACCGTTAATGAAGTCCATCACGGCTTTCAGTTTCTCTTCTGGACCAGCCCCAAGTCCCTTGGCGTCCACGATACGTTTCATGGCCTCGAAGTAGACGTAGTTCGCGGCATTCAAAGAGAGCGGTAATCCGTAACGGATATGAGCTGCGGGTTTACCGCGGCGAAGATCTGATCCATCTTCAATGTCGTCAATTCTAATTAAATTACAAATTTGATTACAATTTGAGCGCAAAAAATCATAGACTCGGCTTAAAAATTGGGCAATGTTAAAAAAACTTTTTGAGATCTTAATGGTCTCAAAAATTTAATTAAGAAATTTGGCAAAATTTATTAACTGAAAAAACGAAAAGTAAGGATTTAGTATAAAACTTAACTCGAAATTTGAGACATTTTTAACAGCTAAAAAATATTTTCAGAAATACACACAAGAATTTGGCTTACATTAAGCTCGCATTATGTAAATCCTGCATCGCTTTGCTCATCTCGTCCAGCTCGTTGGGCTCGCACTTGTACCAATAGTTGAAAATATCTGCGATCCGCTTCCTGATATTTTTGGATGGGAGTTGCAAATAGTAGTCGAACGGTTGGAGAATTATGTCGTCGTATTTTTTGTTGTAATTGTGATTCTCGTCAGGAAGGGAGGGTTTTTGTGCGGTGATAATGTGCCCAAACTTTGGGGGAGAGCCAAACACACCGTCGTGACCTGTGGGGTAACAAAGACCGTCTTTCTGTGGGGGCATTTTGATAAATATAAGAATGGAACTTTTAGTTAAAAGTGCAATTGTAATTTTCTTATAGGGTTTGCTAAGTGATTTCAATGGCGAATTGCCGTCTTTTATACATTTTAACCACTATATTGTTGTTGTCAAACTTCGTAACAATTTTCCACATAGCAAGACTGGAGTTTTTACAAATTTCTTAGTAGTTTGTAAATATATGTAATGACGTATTTAGGAACAAATATTGTTGACTAGCATTAAAATTCGAATTGACTAATTTTACAAGATTCGAGTCAAAACATTAGACGGGAAATCACTTGGGTTTTGCAATCGAGGAAGAAATCATGACAATATGACGCTGCTACATATTCATGTACTAGTGGAAAAATTGTTATAAATACACGCTAATGAAAATCAGTCACAACAATAAAATTTCCTGCCCTGCAACAACAAATGAGGCGGAAAATGAAACCTTCATCTTTCAAGTCGAGACGAAAATTGGTGTACATTGTACTTCTTCAAATGCAATCCAATAAAATAAAAACCAGTTCCTTGCTAAAAACAGTAAACAAGTTTTCATCACACGCACAAAGATGAAGTCTGCATTTACTAGCGAGATAAGTACAATGGGTATGAACGCGTAGTCTACTCTATTTAATAAGTCAACAAAATATGTAATGGCCAATTAATCCATATGTACATATGTAAAGACATATCTTTGATGCAATGACGAGTCCATCTTTGTTAGGATTTTTCAGAACATTGCGCAATTTATTGTGTATCTATTTTCATTAATTAACTGACTACGTGCTACAAATTATTATGGACAGATTCAGATGTTTACGATCAGGTGAAATACAAGTTGATAAAGACATCGTGATTAGCATGATATTTGGTTCAGTCGGGTTTCTCAAGTTTTTTGAGTAAGATCATCTCGAGCTTTCAGTACTTGTTTTCTACTGGAAAAATATTTTGCATAGCACATCCTCAAAAATGGAAATGGTTCAAGTAAATGTCTCCATAAATCTGAATTCCATCTCTGATAAGTTTACGGATAAAATGAAACTCAATTTGGAAAGTCTGAACAAATACGAGTTTCAAATTCCATTCTTTCTTCCAAAGTTGTATAGGAAAGAAGGCACAGAATCTGGTGAGTGTCTGTGAAAATTATTCTAGATCATAATGTTTAAAGATTTCTGCTCATTTCAATTTTGAGCAATTTTATTTTTTGAGTTTTACACGCTCGTATGTCCCAAAATTCCCTCGTATGCAGTAACTGTCTAAACTGTGTATGTACATAAATCTTGTAAGATTACAATGTTTTATAAAACTTAACATAACATTTAACGATTTAACATTTTTTTTTATTTCTGCATAGATTTACACTGCAATTGATTATTTTTTTTACTATTTTTGCAAAATTTCGTAAATCTTTGTAATTTTACGGGTTATCTACTGTATGTAAATATATAAAGTTTGCTACACATGTCACAATCATCTGGATGAACTACATACCCTCATTGTATATTTAGCTTTGTTTGATTATTTCTTTCATACAATATATATTAATGTTTTTAACCCACTTTAGAGAAACTAATCTCCACCGAAATGCGATCATCGATCACAGAAAAAATCACGGAATGGTTAGAGTATCAATTTCCTGCCAGATTTCGGCCAGGTTCTGCCTCCATCATTGCATCACATGTCACCGCATACGTGGAATTCTGCTGCCCCCAATTTTCCATGAACTCTTCGGAATTCGAATGCGTCGTAAAATCCACCGCTATTCCACTTCTCATCGATTTTTTTGCTGATAGGAAAGAACTTTTTGAAAACCATGATGACGACGAGTTCATAAATGGGGTGCAACTTTTGGTCAAAATATTTCAAGAGGGAATTAGACAGGGGGCCGATTTGTTGGGTAAGCTTTGATTCGCGAAAAAATCCAGTAACCTTAAAATGCAAAATTGTAAAATACGAGTTTTGGATTTCAGGTGATGAATCACAAACCGAATTTTTTAAACTTGAAGAAATCCACGACAACAAATTTGCGTCCATGTTCCTCGGCGTAGTTTCTGACCTTGTGTTTGAAACTTTCGAAACTTTCGACATCGGTGGAAAGACGGAGGAGTGGAAGAACTATTTGAAGAAAATGTTTGCAAATGCGATGATCGGATTTTCTTCGAGAAATGGTGAAATTTCAGACTGTTCTGTCAACACGTTCCGTTTTTTCCGCTCAATGGTAAATAAATAAATAAGAAAACCTTAAAAATTATAAGTTTTTTACAATACCAATACAATTTTTGTTACGTGTAGGGTGGAACTTTGGCCCAACTTATGGAAATTGTGGTAATGCTGAAGGAATGCATTCTCTCGGGGAGAGTGTCCGAAGATCCGATCTTTCTCCGGTTTAGCGGTCTTGTAAATGAGATTTCTGCGAGTTTAAATGACTTGTTAGGCTTGCAGAAGGATGTCCGAAATGGGGAGGAGGAAGGCGGCATTATTTTGTGGAGGGTGCAGAAAGGGACAGATTTTAAGGTGGTACTTGACGAGGAAGTTGCCGTGCTGAAGTGAGTAAAATGTGCAAATATTGCTAATTTATTTTGCAATTATAAATATGCGCGAATTGTAATTTTACTCTGTCATATTTTTTGCAGAGAAAATATCCGAGATTACGGAATGTTGAGGAATCTTCTCCTCACAAAGTATGGAAATGAAGATGGAAATTTGCAGGACTACTTAAATATTACGGATTCCGTGTTGTTTGGGATGTTCCAAGTATTCGCAGAATCGGATGTGTATGGAATGAAGGATCAGATTCGGATTGATATGGATTAATGTACTTATAGTATATAGGATAGTATATACTTATGTAGTATATACTTATGTAAAAGTATGATTAGCAAAATTCCCATGGAGAAACATAAACGTTAATAATATCATCCCTAAGTATATGTAAATAGTATCATATTAACTAAACGAGTTAAACCTAACTTTATACAGTTGTGTTGATTGATTTTTTATCGAATGAATTGCCAAAGTACGAGAGTATCGATATCTAAATTAATTGCAGTTGTATCACTCAATTCATTCAAGTGAATATAAGCGGTACAGTGAAAGGAAATACTTTTGATGGTCAAGTGTGAGATTACATAGGTCGCGTATTTATACATACATTTTTATGTCATATGTACATACCTACATATGTACATATTCACGTATGCATGCATGGCCAATATATACATATGTACCTATAATATGCACATTACTTGGAATCATGGCATGACCAATTATTTCTATGGTCAACAGCTGTCATAGCTCGCAAATACTTGGACAAATTCAAATTTTAGTTTTCATAACAACTTTCTACAATGCAGGAAGCAAACCATAACAAAATTTTGGACCAGTTAAAGGACGAAATTAAAGGTACCGATAAAATGAGCACAATTGGTGATTAAAGATAATTATTTTACACATTACTTAGAAAATTCCAAGCTTTCTCCATTCAGTGAAGTTTTGGATGACAAATTTCTTATTGGATTCCTTCGTGGGAAGAAGTATAAGGTTGATGATACCATCAAATGTGTTAGACGCCACGCGATATTTTTACCATTTTTTCATGAAGCCTATTTGTTGGAATTTAATATTTGTGTATTTCCATAGTTGGAACATTTCATTCGAATGAGATGCGTAAAGTACAAGTATATCATAAATTCCTTCAGCCCGTCAACCGCAATTATGGTGAACAAGGGAGTCTTCAACATTTTAAAAGAGAAGGATCCCCTTGGACGGGTTGTTGGTGTTGCACATGTCAGTACGTCGCAAATTTCTGTAAATTATAATTTACATGTAAATACGCAAAACTCAACATATGCATACAATTCTGTAGAATTTAAAATCGGGATGGATTAAATACTTTGCCAAATTAAGGAATAAAGTATTATTAAAATTGTATTTAGATGCGTGGGATACGTCCCAAGTGTCAATCGAGGATGCGATCGCGACAACCGTGTTCTTCATGGACGAAGGGATTCGAAGCGTTTTTCCCACCTGTAACGAAATCGTTCTCATATTCGATTTAAAGGGATTTTCTTTCGATCAGGCGAGAAGATTGACACCGAGAATGTGTATTCTTGCGATTGAAATGTTCTTTGTAATATGAAGATTATATTTCATGACTCATTATGTTACTAATGTTATGTATTAAATATAACGTAATAATATGTAGAAATGTCTTCCATGTCGGCCGAAGGCGATGCATTTGGTCAACGAAAATCTCCTGTTACACGGCGTCCTCCGCTTTTTTAAACCATTGTTGGACAAAAAATTACAGGACAGAGTAATTAATTGTTTAAAATATGTATTACCACGATACATAAATATTCTAATCTTTTATGTTGACAGATTTACATTCATTCAAACCATCTTGACCGACTTCATGAGCACGTGCCACCAGCAATTCTGCCGGAATGTTTAGGTGGCATGCTATCTAAGGAAGAATCATACGATAGAGAAATCGTTACCTTGATAAAAGGTGGGGATGAATTCTACATAAATTTGGCCAAGTGTGCAAAAAGCATGTCAAAGTCTAGATAAGATAATAATAAATACGTACGTTTTTTTGCAACACATACACATATATAAATACATACTAGTACATACAAATTTGTGCATATTTGCTAGTGATATTAAATAAGTACATACAAGTAAAGTTGTTAACGACTTATGTATGAATGAATTTTTAATTTATATATATAATACAAATCTAGCATTCACTGAAGGTTTCCCAGGGTATGCTTCCAGATTTTGATTAAGCTGGTGTCAATCTATTACAAATTTAATTAGTATGGAATTTGCGAAAGACACTATCTGCATAATATGCAAGTACGCATCTATAGATGTCTAGAAATATGTTTACCTACATTTCTATACTTTTTAGGATGTCTTGCATTTTATAATTGATAAACATAAAACAAAGCACTTTAATATGCAAAAATAAACATACTTCTTTACTAAACAGTGCAAATATTAACCCACGAGACAATACTTTATACCTTTAATGACAAACTTGTAATATGTCTTTAATATAAATAATAAACTTGTAATAAGCTTCTTACCTTCTAATATTATTAGTTTATCCATTTGTAGATAAAAAACATATAGTGAATGTGACATACTTACTTCAAATAAATTATGAATTGTCTTTTGTCTCTCCTTTCACATAATCCTTGTCTTTTAACGTGTTAATAATTAAGTCATAAAAAATCCATTTTCACAAAACAAATCCTAAAATTAGGGACCAAACATAAAACATGTTATTTTGTTCAAGAATTCAAGAATCAATTCAAGAATTTAACATCTACCGTAGTGACCCATATGTACTTACGCTATAATTGACATGGGGGTCTTATTTCTTCCTCCCCCCTCAAATCGACGACATTCTTTCTATTGGGTCCATCAATTAATTAATGTGACTTGACCTAAGGTCAGGAAACTCCATCCAAACATGGCCATCGTGTCACCACTTTTGTATGAATTGTGCTCGCGTCAAAATATTTTGAACCCCGGCGAGACAGGTAATTAACTTGTATGAATGAGCGATTTATCCACTTGATAAAAATTTTTGAGACTCACTCAATTGATCAACACGATTGACAATGTTGAAAATATTTTGTGTTTATGATGGGGAAATTTGCACTACTAAATTCAATGTTAATAGACAAAGACGAAAACAGTTCCCAATTTTTTCCTGACATGTTATGCCGGATATATGGAGCCATTTACAGATGCGTGTCTGTAAACATGTAGATACATCCGCATGTAATTATCAGTAATTGCTTGCATAGTTGCATACATTTTGGTAAAATTTTGCATGTAGTATTCTGTGATGCAATGTAAATTTTTTGTATTTTTTTCTTGTCGGTAAGATGCATACCATTGCGACTGGTTTCCCTGCGGGTCCGCATTTCCTGGATAAATGTTGTACTTATTTTCCATGCTCAATTTCGGAGGTTCAAAACAATCGTAAAATCATGTTTGTGAAATCTTAATTTATGGTTAATTAATAATGTCTTAAGTTAATTAGGGTAAATATTATTGACAAATCGTCGTGTAATTATTAATTGGGTGACAAGAACTAGGTACATACTTAGGATTAGATACATATGCATGTACGTTAAGTACAGTATGCCCATTTATTCACCATGCAGTTAAAACTCGAAGTAATTGGATAACGCTGGACGCCACTGGACTTGACTGAACAGTAGCATTTCAACCTTGTCTATGTCAACAAGTCAAATATAATTGTCAAATTTTAATTGAAAATTAAATTGTTTTTTGAAATTTTGACTTTATATTTAAAATACGATAGAATTAATTTCGGAAATTTAATCAACATGAACGGATACTTTTCAGATACTTGTCTCCCCATAAGATCAAACCCTTACATAATTACAGAAGGTGATACACACAGTTTCGAAAAATTAATATTCAAATTTAATTAGGAACTATGCAAATTTAAATATAAATTTATTTGTAAAAACCTTATGTAGATCAAGATGCCATTAATTCCGATGACTCCCTCAGCTACATAACTGACCCCGATTCCGTCTCAGTCTACGAGGTAAATTCCGTATCTGCCTCGACCAGTCAGCTCATCCAAAATGACGATGTCACCGATAAGAACAAAAGAACTTATGATGAAGAGAACTTGTCCAGGAGTACGGCTTCTTCCACGGGGAATGGATTATGGAAGAGGTTTCGAGGCGTGATTTGCATTCTTCTCGGTTCCGTTCTGTTTTCAATGGTTACATTGTTTGTCAAAATGTTGGCCGAGATGGGAGTGGAACCTTATGAAGCGTCGTTCTGGAGGTAGATAATTTTTCGTATTTTTTAAATTTTGGGATTTGTTCATAATTTATTTATACAAATTTTTACCTTCCTTCGTGACATTACGTGATGTTCTATGGCTTCATATATGTATGTAATAGTATGTATCTGTTTAATTGGCCATATTCACAGGTACGTGGGGATTTTGCTGCCCTCGATCCCAATCCTTGTATTCAGAGCTTGTCGTGCATGTAGAAGGCAAAGGTGTTTAAACTCCGACTATGAAGATCTCGACGATCAAGAAAAATGTGGAATTTTCAGCACGCTTTGGCCCCTTGGGAGAAATGGGAATTGGAAAAACTGCGTCGGCTTGTTGGTGAGTATGGAGTAATTTGGACTAAATATTATTTTACCATGATGTTGAGCCTTATCCTCAATTTTGCAGTGTCGTGGATTGATTGGTTCCACAGCAGTGATACTTCGCTACTACGCCCTTCAGTACCTCAGCGTTGGGGACATGCTAGTCATTGTGTATGCTTCCCCAATCCTGGTCGCTTTAATGGCTCGCATCTCTCTTGGTGAGGAGTGTGGCGCGGTTCTAGTTATCGTCACGTTTACAACGTTAGGCGGCCTAGTGCTTGTTGCAAAGCCTCCAATTTTTATGGGAGATTCTTCATTTGATGGAGACACTCTGGTGAGAAAAAAACTAATTGGTGGTGGGCTATTGATAATTTTAAAGATTTTTCCACAGATTGGAACCAGTTACGCCGCCGCTGCACTAATTTGCTCTTCCATCATTGTAATTATTACGAGAAAAATCCGAAAATTAGATTTTTCCATAATGTTGATTGTATTCGGAGTGATTGGCGTTGTTCAAGCGGCAGGGTTTGAATTGGCGTGGGGAACAGGACGCTTCTTCGACATCCCGAGGGGACTGGAAAAATCGCTCTTGATTGGAGGGCTTGCTGCGTGCGCATTTTTTGGACAGGTGGCAATCGTCTTAGCCTTGAAGTCTGAAGAAGCAGGTCCTGTGGCGTTGCTGAGATCTTGCGAAGTGGTTTTTGGTGAGAGGGATTATTGAAATAGTGTTGAAATTATGAGAGAAAAATTAATTGTAATATTTGAATAGGTTATTTTCTCCAGTACATATTCCTGAATGTTGTCCCAGATGTTCTCAGGTATACAGATTAAGAATAGATTTATGCATGATGCGATGAAATGTATTAATTCAATTGTCTAATTTTTTTAGCGGAGTTGGGGCAACCATTGTGATCACTGGAGTTGTGATTGTTGCATCGCGAAAATGGATCAAAATGCTTCCACAAGAAAGCAAAATGAGACGCGTGATGGGCTGGGTCCTATATTAAAAACTGGAAGAATTGTACTTTTGTGAATGTCCAAGACATTTATGGGAAACCTTATTTGTTCCAGATTTAAAAGCATTATGGCTCCAAGTCCTATGTTGAAATCATTTTCCTGGTCATGAATACCCTGGACAAAGATTTATGCTCAAAATTCTCAAAATGCAAGACATTTGTTTTAATAATTTAAGCATTTTGGAGTATTTTGTAATTACGTAGTGATTAATTATCATCAATTATGACTACTTATAGGTATATCTATTTATTTATTCAGTTTAGATTAATATTTTGCTATATGTACATGTTCACATAGTTATCATGGAAAACTTAAATATGTATAGAACACAATATAATAAATCTTAATAAGCAAAACCAAGTCTGATCCTGAACTAATGGTTGTAACTATTAATAACCTTAATCATGAAGACTCATACTTTCGACGACGATACTCCACATTCATTATTTTTCAGTTGACACCTTTCTACAACTTATAACTACATATCTGCCTTATTTAAGCTTCGCACGATTAACCCTTTTTTACTGGATGTGAATATGCCCGGGGTTTCGTTCCTTAAGTACTTATTTTGGTCTTTTACACCATTTTGTATAATACACGAGACATGTAAGTAGACATAAACGAAAAGACAAAGTAACCTTTGATCTTCTTGGATTATGGTTCGTTCAACCTGTCATTCATTTTTTATATTTTTATACAAATTTGGAAATGTCCAACACAATATAAATCCGAGTTAGTAAACCCGTCCAGTCAGTCAAAATGCAAATATTGGTATAGCAGTTTGCACATATAAAAAGTCCTCCATACGACAATGAAATCTTTAATAGTTGCCATTTTGGCGACAATTCTGTCTTTCGCCACAGCAGATCCACTAAACGTTGCCGATTTTTCGGACGGTCTTTGTACCCGACCTCCACCCGCCCACAACTTTTCGAGTGTCCTCCCCCTGGTAAATTGTAGAAAATCAAAATCATGCACTTACTCAAACACACATTTGGGCTCAAATTATATTCCAATTTTTGCAGTTCGCCACGCCACAAGTCTACGTGTCCTATTTGATGAGCAAGTCATGTGCCCTGAGGTACTACGAGACCTACAACAATGGCACCCAAGCACCCGATTGGGCAGCGGTGAACGGTATTTGCTACAACATAATGTTTGTAGAAACTCTGGCTCTCCAGAGTGGTTATAAGCAGACAAAAGTATGGATTGACCACGCACTTCCGGATGTTTCGTACACCACGTCTCCTGGTGTCTTCCTTTTTACGAACACGCTGCAAAAAAGCAAGGGAGTGAATCCGGCCAATCAAGGTTAGTGGGCAGAAGTATGTATTATACGGAATTGGCATATTGGGGGTACTCACGACCAGATAAATATTACTTATTCACGAGAATGATTCACGAGAATGACGTAACGTATGAACAAAATTCTTTCTTGTGTATTGACAATTTGGGTGGAATTTATGGTGGAGTTTTTTTGCACTTCTGTAGTTTAAAATTATTTAACATCTTCATTAAGAAATTGTAGAAATACGTAAAGTTTCCAATTCAATTTCGAAATTAAGCATGTATGCATATATTTACTTATTATTTATTATTTACACACATTTATGTATGTATATGTATGTAAGTATAAATGATGTTTATTCTGCCCAAATGCATACATATATTCTACATTCTAAATCAATATAAATATGACAGAAAACACCCTCCAGACAACCGTGTGGAGCGACGGGACGAAACACTCTCTCACCGTTCGGTGCGTCAACAATGCGACCCAGGACTGGATTTTGTACAGCGTGGGGACCCCCGATCCTTGGGCGAAGGACCTCGTACTCAAAATGGTCGCAGATCTTGGCATGAATGCAGTAAATTTTGTCGAATTCACAACATGTACTGATCCACCTGCCGCACCGCAGTACACTTTAAATATCCTGAGCGCCTTAGGGATTGAAACGCCGACACTTTTGAACCCTTTCACAAATGTCCTTGGAATTTTGGACGGTGAAGGTCTCGGGGTTTTGTATCAAGTTTTGAAACCCATTCTGCCATTGTTACCTGGAGTTGGATAATTTATCTACAAAGTGGTTTGAATTGCATGAGTACGAATAAATTCGATTTGATTATTTAAGAAATAAAATTATACCACGCAGTCGAAAAATTATTATAGCACGAAAATATGTACTTGAAATTTTTGACAAACAATATTTATGTACGTTTCATGATAAATTTTGAGAGAAAACCAAGCAATCAATTAAAAATTTTCATTTTTTTAAAATGAATTTAATCTACTTAGGAGGGGAGCTTCACCACCTGCCCCTCTCAGATCTTGATGTGCTTTGGATATGTGGTAGGGTCCTATGAGTGTACCAAAACCCTGAAGTGGTTTGACTCCATGGCCACAGTTACGCCCGCCACACCCACTCAAAGGCGCCAAAAACACGAAAAAAGCCCTGTTTTCACTTGTTCAAACCCTCGCCAAAAATCCAATTTTGCTCGGATTTTGGTAAAATTTACATTTTTGTAATCCCAGATACTTGTTTGATCATATCCAGTAGCAATCTCAACTTTTTTGAAATTTTGAATTTTTTCGAGTAGTTCATCAGCCCGAAAATGCCCGAAAATTTCGGAAATTTCAAAAAAGTTGAGATTGCTACTGGATATGATCAAACAAGTATCTGGGATTACAAAAATGTAAATTTTATCAAAATCCGAGCAAAATTGGGTTTTTGGTGGATTTTTGAAGTTGGTAACTTTTGTGGTTTTCATCCCTTTGAGTGGGTGTGGCGGGGGCAAATGTGGCCATGGAGTCAAACCACTTCAGGGTTATAGTACACTCATGGGACCCTACCACATATGCAAAGCACATCAAGGTCTGAGAGGGGCAGGTGGTGAAGCTCTCCTCCTTAGTGCGCTCATTCCTTAAAATGTTAACTGCAACTGTACCTAAATTACATATTCAGCAAATAAAGTTGTTTCATGATATTCATGTAAAAAACTACAAACCTATCAATATTTGAATATTCTCAATGACACGAGACATTGACTTTGTTATTATTCATCGATAGAAAAGGATTGATTATTTGTTCGTTGCGATAAGTTATTTAGTACGCTCTGCATCATGGAACGCGACGATCATGACAGGAGAATGATCCAATTGAGAAGCAGGATTAAAAGTTTGCACTAACATTATTTTATTTTGCTTGTTTTCCAATTTTCAAGCAAATTTTGTCTTAACTTACTTAATTTTGATTAGAAAATGAAAAACTAAGTCCATTTAGTGACGTGCTGGACGACAGGTTTTTACTTGGATTTTTACGTGGGAAGAAATTTGAAATAAACGATACAATTAATTGCGTAAGTTTACTTTCTACCATCTGTACCTTATTTACATATTAAGGGTATTCATTATTCATTAGTATAATTTACGAAAGTTTTGAAATTTTATAAGCGTCGTAAGATTTTGTGATAAAAAATCACGCTACAATTTTTACGAGCTTGCCCCCTATTTTTTTCGAAAACTATTTTAATTATGAGACTACGGATACGAAGGAATAATGAATACCCTCGTAACACATATTCCTCATCCTCAGTTGGAACACTATATCTATACGAGAACCGTGAAGTATAAAAGCTTCTTACAAAATTGTAAACCATCGCAAACTGCAATGGTGGAGAGGGGATTATACAATCAGCTAAGGGAGAGAGACCACCTAGGACGATTTGTTTGGATCACGCATGTCAGTGAGTTTGGAACCTAATTTGCATATGATTCAGCAGATATAATTAGTTAATTACCTAATTTAATAGATGCATGGGACCTTCCCTCGCATCGGTGGAGGATTGCATAGCTTTTCCACATGTGATGAACTCGTTATGATAATCGACTGCAAGGATTTCTCCTTTAACCAAGCCAGAAGATTATCCCTCAAAATTTTTATTCTTGCTATTGAGCTATTTTTTGTAAGGAATTTAACTCAGAAATATTTAAATCAATGTGAATATTTACATAACATATTTAATATGACCAGAATTAACTAAAAATAATTAATGTGAATTATTTAGAAATGTATCCCATGTCGACCCAAATCGATTCATTTTGTCAACGAGAATATCCTACTTCATGGAGCGTTATCAATTATGAGACCATTACTGGATACAAAACTAAAGGACAGAGTAATAAAGTTGAATACAAATAAATATATTAATGTTTAAGAATTTAAGCACATTTACACATATTTGTTTTCTAATTCCATCCATCTTCATTCCAATTGCCTCAAATCGCTTCATAAGCACGTTTCTTTTGAAATCCTTCCGGTGTCATTGGGAGGAACGAGGGCATTCGAGGAAGCCTATGAGACTGATCTACCTGACAGAGTTAAGCGAAACAACCTATTTTATGAGAATTTAGTCAGATACGTACATAAATTTGATAGTTGAAGTCCACATTATTTTACAATAAGCGATACAATAATCTTTCACAGGATAACCGAAGAAATAACAAGATGATGCTGATAAGATTTTAATTGCATTCACACAATTTTCACCTGCAGAATAAGGAAAATTACTTAACTTTTTGTCATCTTGAGATTTAATTACTAGTTAGTTTTGATAAATAATTTCCAAAATCATTCTTTTGACAGACAGTGATGGGCATAAGGAAGTAGTAAATAAATTTTAATGTGAATTAGGCCAATTTGTAATTTGCAATATGTATGTATGAATAATGGTAACAAGTTCAATGTCAATCATTCCAGGGTACAACGTGATGAAAGGAATATTGCGTATCTATTTTGATATTGTGTATTTATCTGGATATGTACAATTTGCTTGTCCTGGTCAGCCGACCTCGTCCTGGTCCGAGTCAACTTGTCTGTGGTGTTGGGAAGGTTAATATTTTACACAAGTACTGCATGGTGTATTATACATAACTGGAATTGTCCATACATAAATGTATACCTATACATGTATAGAAAATATAAATACATACATACTCCGTGTCAGCATAATTTGAAATCCATGGTACATACACGTGCTTCTTAAGGTACCAGAAAAAAAATTATTCGGCAAATCTTAAGACTAAATCTGCCCTTAGTAACCATTTTTATTCATGCATTTTATTCATGCATTCGATGAAAGAGAATTGTCAGCCCCATGTGGCAACCACATTTTCGATATGGATTCAAAAATTAGCCCTGACATTTCCAATACACTGATAGTTCCGATTTCACTCACTTAAATTAATTTACCTCAGAATCTGCATGCTTATTTCACCGATAAGCTATAAATGAGCATAGCAAGTCAAATCTGTCACATAATTTTGGTCTCAGCTCAATTTTCAAATTACAACGACCAACTGGAAGTATATACATTTTATAAAATTGTCGTTATCTGCGCAATAGAAAAATGGGTATAAAGTGCATGACTGATAATCATTTCATAATACGAGAAATACATACACGTAGAACTTCAATGCAACCTGCACTTCGCTTTATGTACATACCCAATGTATCCTGCCCATGGTCAACATGTGCTATGCAAAAATTTGCGAAGGTTGCAAAATCTCATGCAGTGCTTCATACCCAATATGATAAGATAATTGCACAAAAATTATCCAAGTCCAGACTATGCACATACATATGTATGTATGTACATACGTGTAAATGAATTTATGCCGTCAGTCAGTGCGGCTTAGTTCGAATTTTATCCTGGATTAAAATTGAATCTAGTGCAGTAGATATTACAAATTAAGAGGGATAGATAATTTTATTATATTGGGTCATATTTTTTGTGTGGTGATTATGGAAGTGAATACTGAAGTGTTGGTGGCAGAGCTTCGGGCAACTATTGCATGTAAGTATGCATACATAGGTTATAAATAAGCATATGTACATTTACTTTAATTGTACATATTTTTATGCCAATTTCTCATCTTTGTTTGTACTCATGCTTCATGATTCCTTATTTAGCAAATGAAAAAGTAGCCCCATTCAACGACGTTTTCGATGATCCGTACCTGCTTGGGTTTTTACGAGGAAAGAAATTTAATATAGATGAGACAATGTCTTTTGTAAGTTGTAACATATTTTGTTGCAAAAGACTTCAGTTTATATATTTGAAAATTGTGTTCCAAACCAAAATTTATGTTGCTCAGCTAGAACACTATATTGAAATGAGGACGGTAAAATATAAGAAGATTATTGGTCCATTTCGACCATTCACGACCATAATGGTGGATAAAGGATGGGCCAATATGCTTAAGAATCGAGACCCGCTCGGAAGATATGTCTGGGTCTTATCATTCAGTACGTGGTGGACAAAATTAATGCATAAACAATAAACACAATTACGTAGATATTTAACATGATTACATATGAATCTATGCATATTTGTAGGCTCCTGGAACCCATTAGAGGCCTCTGTTTATGATGCACTTGCTGCCAACATGTTTTTCACAGACGAAGGAATTCGCAGCTATTATTCAAACTTTAACGAAATTTGTATCATTTTCGATTGTAAAGGATTCTGTTTCGAACATGTAAACACAGCCAGACCGAAACTACTGCTGCTCGCTGTAGAGTTATTCTTTGTGAGGGAAATTATTTAAATTTTTATTATCAGGGTTCTTAAGATGTCATGTTTTCTTAAGATGTTCTGGTTTCAGAAGGCAACCAGAAAGATTTTTTTTTATTTTAATAAAAATTTTATATGTATATTTAATTCGGAAAGTCTGTTTATCAACAATCGTGTTAAATGTTTTAAAAAATCGTGCCGATTTTTGCTATGAAAGAGCCCTGATTATAAATACCTAAGTACATATTCAGGATTTCAAGTTGTACTAAATACAGAATGTTCACATATATTTTCGACTAGAAATGCCTTCCATGTCGGCCTAAATCGATTCATGCTGTCAACGAAAACTCCATGGTCAGTACTTTATACGCACTTTTAAAGCCATTGTTGGATAAGAATATACAACAGAGGGTAAATTTAATACCTAATTGAAAGTCAAGATTACGGTAATATTATGAATTTTCCAGGATTAACATTTAAGTATTGACTAATCTTACAGTACCACTTTCACTCCAATCGACTTGAAGAACTTCATCGTCACTTCCCACCTGCCATGTTGCCCGAGTCCCTGGGAGGAGAGTTGGCGTGGGAAGATGCCTTTGAAAATGATTTAATACCCAGGGTGAAGGGGAATGACGACTTTTACGAGAAAATGGCAAAGTAAATACGAGTTCATAAATTGTTACATATTATGTTTGCGTTAATGTTCTATCACGAATTAACTTTAATTTTTACAGTGTGTCAAGATGATGGAATTATGCATAAGTATGTAAATGTGTCGGATGATGTACATAAATAGGTGGTTGACATTCCACTGCCTAATTTAATTAAACAACTATCTACATATAAATATACAACATGCATTTATTAGATAATACTCCTTTATTTTACCCACAATTTTGTAACCACGCATAGGATGGACAAAACAACTCCAGTGAAATTGTATTAATAAATTAATATTTTACTACATATGTGCATATTTACATCGTATTTGGATATACTTATTATATGTATAAAAATACGTACCGATTTATGTATACATAACTATTTACCTAAATTCTACCCAGATTAATTAATATATGTATTCATTAGTTCCTTGTAATTTTTAGAGAAATGATCATACATACAAATCATACATTTAATTTTCATTGCGAAGTGTATATACATATAATTAATACATATACACATATGTATGCATGTGTTTACAAGCTTTGAAAAAATTAACAAAATCAAACGAGGAAAGATCGACTGGAAGTACATAAATTATTATTTTGCTTTGCGTCAATAAATTTATGACTTATGTATGTACATATGCATCATGCAATTCTAATACATAACTCAGCCAGTTAAAACTTGTATTTTGGAAGAATATAAAGAAATTGGGTCATCGCCGAAGAGGTGAAATCAAGATTCAAAGGTTATTAGATATATGTATAGCTCCAACTTTAATACATTCTCAAACATTTGTCGAATTAGAATTACATGTACAGATATACTTCACTTTAAAAACATTTTTTAATCTTGTACCCAATTTACCGGAGTTAACATCCTTGTTACCAGTTAATTTATCGAAATATTACTTTACCCACTAATTACATATATTTGAGTGCAATTATTTATCTCAGCTACCGATTACTTATGAGATCGTTTGCATTAGATTATTGCGTGCTAGTTACACAATTGTGTTTGACTGGTATCGGAGAATTAGCTTGGTAGTCCTGTTATAAAAATCGTTACACAAACGTGTGCAATTTTGTAGCGTGGTTACATATGACATAGGAGGAATAGTTTGCTAGTACCAAATCGATATTTTGGTAGTGCCAAAAATTAACTTTATATAAAACTATCAAAAGTTGCATTTGTCTCAATACTCATGAAATTGATGCTATTTCAGAAATAGGAATCCTTACCTTTAAATAAGTAGAGTGCATGTCAACTGCAACTTTGTATCTTTGACATGAGTAAGTCCAATGTTGCCAATTTTTTAATTAATGGAGTATGCAAGTATTAAACATTTTTCTGCAATATGTATGCATTCACGATAAACGAGGTACGCTCATATCTCTCTGATAGATAACATTGTGTAATAAATGGTTGTTGACCATGAAATTTTTTGTAGGACAAAGTTTGGTTTATGTTAGGTCAGTATTTCATGGTTGGATGTTAAATACTTCAATACGAAAGAAACTGGCTGTAAGAAGTAGTCTCATTTCTGCCGTCGCTTTGCACACCCACAGTAAATTAAAGTAATATTTAAAGTAATATTTAATTGCATACATATACATAACAGCAGAGAACCATGGATTATGCCCCTGAAGAACGCAAAGACAAAAAATTGGCCCAGCTAAAATCTCAAATTCAAGGTTTTCAAAATTTTATACAAGATAGAAACCAAGTACTTATGAATAAATATTTAATATAAATTTACATTTCGTAGATCATGAAACAATTGGGCCATACATTGACATATTAGATGACAGCTTTTTAAGTGGATTTCTTCACGGGAAGAAATACGACTTGGATGCAACAATAACTTGTGTATGTGAAATTTGTCTCAATTTTTATTTAAAAAATCAGATATTATTCATTCAAAAATTTAAATAATTAACTAAATTACACATAATAGCTGGAAAACTATATTCGCATCCGAACAGTAAAGTACAGAAAACATATGCAACCCTATCGACCATCCAGTGAGGTCATGTTGGACACACTATTGATACGTTTCCTCAAGAATAAAGATCAGCACGGGCGAATTGTTGCAGTTTTGCAGTATGGTAAGTAAGTGGTCAATTAGCAAAAATTTTTGCCACATATTCAAATAATAAAAACACGAAGAAAACTGCAGAAATTACTAGATTTTAGTTATCATATGCCGGCTTATAAAATGTCTGTATTTCTAGAATCTTGGGATCCAGCTGTACAAACAGCACAACAAGTTCTCGCCACAACCATGTTTGTTGCGGATGAAGCGATTCGATCCTTGTTTCCAAATTGTGCTGACATCGTGTCAATCATCGACTGCAAAAGTTTCTCGTTCGCACACTTACGACAAATAAATTTCAACATTATGGTTCAAACAATAGAGTTGTGCTTTGTAAGAAAGTTCGGTATTTAAATTTTGGAGAAAATTAGTAATGTCTCTATTTTTGAGAACAGAAATGCGTCCCATCTCGTCCCAAAGCATTGCATATGGTTAACGAAAATAAACTCTTGGCTGGCATCATTAAGATAGTCAGAAGTTTATTACCGAATAAAATCAGGGACCGGGTAAATTTTGCTTCATACTATTCATAATCGAATTTTGTACTTAATATGTTGATAATTTTTTGTCTTACACTTTGAATCACAGTACCATTGCCACTCGTATAATCTTGACTCGCTTCACGAACATGTGCCACGATCCATTCTACCGGAATCTTTGGGTGGAGTTTTAACTGATGAGGAAGCGTATGACCATGAGTTAATAGCAAATGTTAAAAAGAATGATAAATTTTATGACAAAATTGTGCAATAGGGAGTTTCCTGAAAGAAATTATTTTATTAGTAATTATTTGAGATTTCTGAGATTTAACAGTTTGCAGACTTGACACATTACAATTTCTCAATTTTTTGTGTATATTTTCTCTAGTCTTTGTAGATAAATACGTATATGTAACCAAAAGAATGTTATTAAAAACAAAAATTTGCCCATATTTATGTAACATGCATAAAATTATGAAGTAAATGTTTCTAAGCAATTATTTTATCTCAATGTGTACAACCACCATCATCCTGAAGTTTAATAGAAATTACATTTTCACTACCTAGATATTACTTACGTTGCATAAAAATATGCTAAAAAAATTAACCTTGAACCAATTAAACTAGATTTTGAGGTAAATACATACATACATATGTATGTATATAGTTGCTCGGATTCGCATGCAATACTTACATTGTGCAAATGTACACTGCAAATAAACTGGTGTCAATTCCGCGCGGTGTAGTCACATATAGACACCACGCGGTGTTAATTGCCCGTATTAACACCGCGTGGTGTCTATATGTGACTACACCGCGCGGAATTGACACCAGTTTATTTGCAGTGTATGTATGAGCAAGTGCTACATATGTATATGTATGTATGTATATGAACATTATGCTGCATTGTAAGTATGTACATACATTACCCATCGTGCAAATTTCAGTAAGGTTAGTTTTCCCATCTACGTAGGTGTTTTATTATTGATTTTCAAAAGGTATGTTCCGCACTGTTTCTGACCAAAATTTTGATGAAATAACAAACTTTAGATACATCTAGGATGCTGTGATTTTTTTCAGCCCTTTAGGTTAACATTAACACTAGCAATAAATAAGCAAACTTTACCTCGACGGAAAAAATGTCACATTTGCAAATTAAACATCGTAGTGTGATTTAAATTTTATTGCTGGAGGGGCAATATGTGTCGCAGATTTATGATTGAATGCTTAAAGTTTACGATGGAAACTGCTCAACACAAAGCACAAATACAATTGGGTCGATAAGTTCAAATAAAGGCGAAAAGATGTCCCAGACAAAAAAGTCGCCAGGATACCCAAAATCGGTTTCCACCGCAGAAAACCTCCAGAAACTTAAAGACCCAATTATTAGAGATCCACGATTGAAACTGTCCTATTTAGCAGATGAGATGGGTGTTCCAAAACCAATAATTTGTTCCATGTTAACTGAAGACTTAGGTATGAAAATGGATTCCTTCTGTTGGGTATCAAAATTGCTTTTGGCATCTCAAAAACAAGATCGAGTTGCTTTTGCAATGCAAATTTTGAGCTTTTAAATGAATACTGGAACCTGTATCATATTTTAGTAGTTGAATAAGATACTTGGGTTTACTATTATGACCCGACGACCACACAATAATTCATGCATTGGAAGCACGGGGGATTTCCACCACACATAAAAGGAAAAGTGCAAAAATCTGCCAAAAAATTGATGATCATCAGTTGGAAGGATACCAAAGGTCTCCTCCTTATAAAATTTATTGCTAGAAATACTACGATAAATGGGGTCGCGTATGCAGGAACCCAAAAGGAGCTGCGTTCTGCGGTTGAAAAGAAACGCGGGGTCAAAATAAAGAGTTGGCCTTTTTTTAGACGACAACGCGCCACCAAATACCTCACTGTTTTAGAGAGCTGATGCAGACGAAAATCGCTTTACCTGCACAGACCACCCCCCGTGCAGTCCAGACAGGACCCTTAGTGATTATTATCCGTTTCAAACGTTGAAGAAAAACATCAGGGGGAAACGATTTTAGGATGATAATGGAATCAAGTCGTAAATTTTTGCATATTTTCGAGGTAAATTTCGATGATTTGTTGCGGGTGTTTCTTTTAACCGATTGAGCTGAAAAAAATCACGACTTCCAAAATGTTTTTGAAGTTTGTTATTTCATCAAAATTTTGGTCAGAAACAGTGCGGAACATACCTTTTGAAAATCAATAATAAAACACCCACGTATAGTTTGTATATATATTTATTATTTATCACCTCTCATGATCCGAGAAACATAAAATAGCGTGTGAAAATTTTTTCAGAGAAGTATTGGGGGTATTCACCGCAAGTTATCTTAAAGTTTGTCTAAAAAATTCTAAAAAATGCCTAAGTTGTAAAAAAAATAGGTTTAAAAATAATTTGCGAACTTTTCTCTCTCCAGGATAATACAAATAGTTCTAAAAATATCCATATTTCGATGGGAATATTCTAGTTTTCTGAAATCGTAAATATTTCAACAAGAATTTATGGGTGAATAATATTTGCATTGACTACATAGACACTGTTTAGGAACGACTTAATTTAAGTATGTATGCACGAAATAACCAACGAACTTAATTAAGGTTCAAAGATAATTTTACCTTAAATCCTACTTACAAGTGATGCAATTATGGTTAAATGATTAAAAAAAGTCCGTGATTATAAGCACTATTCTTATTTCTATTTCTACACTATTCTTATTAGAAAGCAGGAAATTGATCCTAAAATGCCTTGTACATAAAATATGAAAGCATTTATTAAATTAATTTCCCTGACGAATTAAGGAATTAATTGCAATTATTCGCTTTCTCTTCTTAATTTATTCTTCTTCGTAGCGTTAATCGAAATCCATTCTCACAATGTAAAAATATTCCAACTTTAAACTTGCACTCTTCGAAACGTTGGTTCGTTTTGACCCCAAAATTTCGCAGGATCCAAGAAAGTAGTACCTTCAGTTCCAGCATAGCGTACTTTTTACCTTAATTGTGACATAACGAGAATTTACAAACTTTTAGCATGAAATTAATCATCAATTATGTCCATATTCCGCGTTACCAATGCATCCACGCAGGCCACCCGAAAATGGGAAGAACTTGTCATTTATTTCACCCTTCAAATTATTTTCTGCTAGAAATCTCTCCGGCTGAAAAGTATGCGGATTTGGCCAATGGTCTGGGTGACGATTCATTACCCAAAGGTAGACAATAACGTCGACCCCTTTCGGCAAAACGGTACAATCAGGTAATTTAATATCTTCTCCTAGTCTTCTCCCCACGGGGGCTGGAGACGCATCGATTCCATGATAACCATCTCCAAGTATGTAGGTCAGACTTGAAGGATGAGATAGAGAGCTGAGAAAAAGTATCAGGACACTAGGTAATTCGGCCTCAAAATGGTCAAAAATGATTTTTTGAAATCTCAATTTTTTGTATGATGTTGTAAACATTACTAACGTTAGGGATTCGCGAAGAAACGAGACCTTAATACATTACCCACTTCGTTTTTAGTCTTTTTCGTCGCGCCCGCCATTTATGCTTTTTCGGAAGACTTTGCAACTTCATTGTTAATTTTCTCCCTCCGTAACCAAAATTTTCTTTAAATTTCGACTGTTTCACAAAGCTGGGAGTATGTCTTCTTACATATAGCCCAATTATTTTTATTGGGCTATAATAAGTGTTGAATGTGAGACTTTCATTTTTCAACGTCAAACTGAAATTTTTTTTCGATTTTATCCTTGATAGTTGTTGCATTGTAGATTGGTTCAAGGTCCGACCAAAAAATTGCATTTTATATTTTATTCTACTCCATGATGAAAGGAATCCGACGGCCTATCACATTTTTCTGTAAATAAACCTGTTCGTTCTCACAGCCCTTTTGAACTGAAGGGTCCGAAACATGCCAAAATTGGCCCAACGCCTGCCAAACCTGAGATTTCTTGATAAATTTTGAAAAACATTTTTATTTCTCGTCGGTTTTCAGTTGAGACATATATTTCCCATGAAAAAATTGCCTTCCCGGAGTTTCTGTCTCGTTTTTGAAGACGTAAGACTCGTCGCCAATGACCAAATGTTTTGGTGAAATTTGTTGTAAAATTTGGTAGGGCTTACGTTCACCATTTTTTCTTGACCTTCCGTATGTTTTGCTGCAGATTTTTTTGAATACGCTTTGACCCACAACTCATGAGCCTTCATATGATGTGCATAGTTTGAATTAATCTTCGACTTCATGGCCGCATCAGACACAAACGTGGAGCGGTATTTTTCAAAAATAAATTTAATCGTTTTTCATTTTCAAGGGGTCAGTATGGTGGTTTTTTCTTGTGGTGGCTTTTTGAAGTTGACATTTTCTGATTCTCCATACTTTTTTGCGTATGTTTTAATTTTTGCACGGCCAGACCTTTCTTCCTTGAAATGTAGTCAGGTCTTCTCCGAGTCTTTGTAACTCAAATTTTGGTACTTACAAAAAATCGTTTCTCGACTTCCTCGCTTTGAACTTATGTAGGAAATTTATTGTTCAAGGAAAACGTATGAAATTTTTGTCAGGTGTGGCTGGATATATTTAGCATATTCTATAAAAATTTCAGATTCCTACGACCATTTTTTACCGCCTTCCTATTGAAATTACCAAGTGTCCTGATACTTTGTCTCTGCTCTCTAATTCACAGTTTTAGAAATTATCCTCAAAAACCAAGTCCAACTCGGTGTATTTGTATACTCCGCGTTATATTTCTGAATGGAGTGCGAGCAAATATAAGGTTTGGATCGTAACGGTGGTGGTTGTTTCATATCCCTAAGAAATTTACGGCTGGAAAATTGCAACTTTCATGTAATCTGTTATTTTATGTACATATATAAAAAAAATATAGAATTTAGATACTGAAACATAAATTTGCTACTTTTTAGCCCGAGTCAGGGCTTATGGAACCGTCATGTCCGTCCGTCTGTCTGTCCGGCACGATAGAGCCAAAACGGCTGAACCGATTGACTTCAAATTTTTACCACATGCATATTGGACAAAATTAGGAAACGAGTTCGAAGATGGGCGAAATCGGTCCAGTGATTGACCGGTGGGGGTCATCGGAGTAGGTGGGGTCTTATGCACCAAAATTTCAAAATTGTCGTAGAAAGCTGAAATTTGGCACAGAGGTTGCTAATGGCTCCTACTAGATAAAAATGACTTCAAGTTGGAAAAATTTTCATCTTGAGCGACCCTATGGGGTGACCCATACCGATTTTCAAAAACCATCATATCGAACTGAAATTTGGTGGAGAGGTTGCTTATGGGGTTTAATGAAAGAATATGATATGATATTGGTAAAATTGTTATCAGGAGCGACCCTATGGGGTGACCCATACCGATTTTTAGAAATTGCTTTAAAAAGATGGAATCCGGCACAATGATACTTAATGGCTTCTAATTAAAGAATATGAAGTTAAAAGTGAGCAAAGTGCAACCAGAGTGACCCTATCGGGTGACCCATACTGATTTTTCAAAATCGTTATATTGAGCTGAAATTTGATATGGAGGCTGAAAAAGTGAAAACCACTGTTGGATAGTACATGCATACAGCTTAGAACTTCATGATGTTAAAGAAGCCCACTGGTCATGGTGGTCAAGGCACATGATTTGTAACTAATTCAAAAATTTGGTACCAAATAGTAGAAACTATCTAACAAACTTTTCCACAACACGGAAGTTGGTGATATTATGTCGGTCGGAAAAAAATTAGAAGTGGGCTCTGACTTATTGATTCAGGGACTATGTCCCTGACTCGGGCTATATGGAGTCTGCACTGTAGGTTTTTATTTTGAAATAAGCAAGGACTGAATTACACCTGATGTCAAAAATTTAAGACTATATTTTTCAAGTGCATATGCAATAAACCGTTGCAAACGAAATGTAGCAAAGGGGTGAAAACACACCGAATTGTCTTTGTGGCAAGCCCACAACGTCTTTCTGCACTTTCCCGTCATTGTCTCACATTACCCTACGTCTCATTTTGCCCCGTTTTGACACCCCCACCCGCGTACTTCAAACCTACACGACAATACCTTTCAATAGACACCCCACATGACAAAAGTAATTTTTTCGACATTCGACACCTCCCACACTGTCATGGAGTCGTCGCACGTCGAAATGATGGCGATTTCTGAAATTCCCATCCAAAAATACGTCTAAAACGGTGGAAACGAAAAATTCGACACGTTTGACAGTTGGCGTCATCACCGTGGCGCCGTGACCTTACGACCTACGACGCCCATCTTCGAACTCATCCATACTTCAAAAATTAGAAACACGTTGACGAAAACCGCATGCCGAAATACGAAACCATTCTAAAGTTATCGTGGATACAGACGGACGGACAGACGGACGGACGGACAAGACATTTCCATAAAGGGGTTTTCACCCCTTAATAATGTGTATATGTATGCATATGTATATAATTAATGTGCATATGCATATAGCGACAATTACAATGGTAGCGTGAAACCATAATAATGAAAACCAGGTATCATTTTACCTATTCAAGTTTATAAACAATTTTGACTTTCACAAGGCCGAATTAGCACCTGCTGCACGTATTGACACGTTTGACTACTTGAGAAGAAAGCAGAAAGTTCTAGAATGATGAAAATGATTCATTGCACATATTTAGTGAGATACTTTCATCATCATATTGTTCATATACGCACAACACACAACAATTTTGTTCATATAATAAGCTTTTCATCTACGAGAAGCTCAACTCATACTTTCTCATGCGACTAATTCGTCTAATTTACTTTCACTAATGAATTGTCGAAACCTGCTTTGTGCAAAATCTCCTATGCAAACTACTTTTCGGTGTGAAGCAAATATGAGAATGGGAATCATTGCCTCAAAAGTAAAATGCACTCCGAGAAATATATTGCCTCCGGTTTATTGGACTGTATGTAAATCAAACAAGCAGACTGGTGATACATATTTGGTTTGTTACCGCACGTCAATAATGGGTCATTGGATGTTAACGCATCGCTGGGTGGTGACTTTCTAGTGATTATCCACTACTATGCATAGTACATATGCAGCAAACCCACATAGTTTTATTTTGTCACAGATTATGGTTCCTTAGAATCGAGTTATTGCGCAATTGAAATTGTGCCAATATTTCAAGCAAGCTCAAATGTTGAGACCAAATCCTTTATTACATAATCACAACCGAGTTAAGGAAAAGCTAAAATCTTTCAATAAAGACGTGACACGTTCTTACATATGTCAGCAGATTTCTCATTAAACATGTTTCTTGTGTGACCTAAATAAATTGTAGAACTAAATCGAATATTTTTTAAAATATTTGTGTCTGCGATCGTACAAGTTATTCTTTTCATTTTGTGTGTCAATTAACGACATCATATTGATCCAACCAGAAGTCTGGTTTAAAAATATTCCAGTTTATGGTAAAAAAAACTGATGGGAAGCGTCGCAAATGAAGAGGATCAATAAATTTGTTCCAGAAAGGTTGAAGATGAATATTCATTGTTTTCTGAGGAACGGTTTTCCATAAAAGAAATCAAATGAAAACATTTCGTTTGAGCTGCAGAGAATATTCTCAAGCTCAAACTCATTTATGCGTCAAGTCATGCTTGACATGAGTCAGTTTTGTTTTCTATCAATTTTTGTCGTGATTCTACATATGCAGGGTTTCGCGTGAAAATTTCCATTCGAGGAAAATTGACAAAGTGCATCCATACATAGCCCGTCATTTCGCGGTGATTATCTAATCTATTAATAATACATGTACGGTACGAGATAGGAGAATCAATATGTATGAAATCAAGGACGATGGGTCCGGCTTAAATGATCTTATTGTTAGCAAAGATAGAAAGTTTATAGATCCGACCAATATAGGCCCTATAATTGATAATAAGTATGCATGCATGGCTCGCCCACAAATCTTAAGTACATACATGGTCTTTGATGGTGGAAATCGAAATCGCGAAAGAATGCATAACTTAATTATTTGCATATTTATGTAGGTGAAAGGTTGATTTAAAGAATGGTTGATTGAGCATCAATTTCCTCCTCCGATAAGTTTCCTTTAAGAAAAGTGTGATTGCATAAGTATATGATACGGACTGATACGGTATATGGCGAAAGCTTATAGTTAATTACATACGTATCGTTTAATCTATTGAATACTCCGTTTGTGAGTAATTGAATGGGAGGTTCATTTTTGGCTCTATTTGACAAGTGTTCATGTGGCATTGTGGTTAGCAAATTATCTAAGAATTGAAATATGTAGCTGGATAATACATATGCCTGCAACTAGCTTAGAATTAGAATGATTAAGCGGGTGAATAATGAACTAATTTTTATAGAGTAAATTTGAACTAGAACTTGTGGAGTGAAAAGCGATGAAGTTCTGTATTTATCTACTTATTGTTATCTACGAAAGGTTCTCTGTCGAGTAGTACAAGGTCGATGTAATATTTGCATAAGGTTAAAAATTCAACCATTATACCCATACATGTGTGGAAGTCACTTTTTCTTACCGATTTTACCGATTTTACCGATGAGCGACTATTTATTTAGACAGTTAGGCTGTTGCCACAAAGTGAAATATATGTATACAAATATTTAAGTATATATCTAAATATGTATGTGGAAGTCTTCCTACTTTGTTTTTCCAGCGAAAATATAAGACTCATGAAAATGACCGTGGTCATCCAATTAGTTGATGAGCATAGAAGAAGCAAAATTTGTTATTAAACACAACAATATCCGGTTTCACCAACTACATATACTTCTCATTCTCCTCGAGGACAAGATCCTCTTAGACTTACAACTAGGCTTCCTTACTCTTCGAGAAGGTAATATTGAAGCACGAGGCAGCTTTCTAAAAATGCAGGCTAAGCTCCAAAGAGAGAAAGCATGCTTTGTGGAGTCGAAAAATAATGGAACCTGGCTTCAGTTGGGATTTGATCTCTCAATTGGCAAGACGCGAACTCATTTCTCCTCCTCGACTTTCTCATTTTTTGCTTAACTTTCTCCACTCACTCAATTTTCAACATGCCATAAAAATTTTAAAAGCCGACTGCCGATACTTTCTCCCCAAAATACCATGGGGAAGCGTTAATATAGTAACAAATCTAATATGTCTCAAATTTTGGACACCAACAATATCACGGGGTTTTTGGCCGAACTATTTCCTACCTATTTCAACCAAATGAGTCAAATTTCTCGAAATATTGTAATCGCTTACACCTTTCTTTTCATGGGGTCAGCTCTCCTAAACATTTCCGAGATAGTAAAAGTCACGAGGAATCGACGCCACGATAAGGGCAGGATTACGTACCTTTATCGACACCTGTGCATTTCAGGACTAATTGTCACTTTCACTTGTATGTTGGCCAACTTAATTTTGAAGTTGACCATTCATTGGTACGGGGGAAACCTGCTGTGCAAAGGGTACCAATTTCTGCGAGCATTTGGCCTGTATTTGAGCTCGTTAGTGGTCATTTGCATAAGCATTGACAGATATTTTGCAATAGTGTATCCCCTCAAGTTTGTCAGGGCGGAGGATAAGGTCAAACTACTGGTGAGAATTGCTTGGGTGATTGCAGCAATTTGTGCAGTGCCACAGGTTCGTGCATATAAAATTTATCTTGACACGAAATATTGTGTTAATGTGTTTGAAAATTGAGATATTTGTTTTAAAAAAGTAGTTGGTTGATTTTTTTTCGAAATTTTCTTGACAGATTGCGATATTCCGCAGTATTCCGGATCCCAAATTTCCATCCTTTTGTCAATGCGTGGCGACAATGAGCAGGAGTGGAGGAGAGTTAATCTACAACATATTTACACTCTCAATCCTCTACTTTCTCCCACTTGCCGTCATCGTCTTCACATATTTGAGTATTGTTCGAAAACTGTACGACAGAGGAAGACGGCATGACGAGGGAATGATTGCATTAGGTAAGACTATTATAGGAACATGTAATAGCTCTATGCTATGTACATACATACATACTAGCTCAGAATGAAAGTATGTACAAAATTTGTACTGTAAATATGTGTCCACAGTATTTATTGACCTTGTGAGAGATTTTTTAAAACATGTTAAACATGTAGCGAACTTTGTGTACGATTATGTCAAATTGTTAACGCCGCAATATGTATATATGTACATACATAACATGTATAGTACGTATATACATACATACACATATTGTGTGTATTTGTGTATATGTATGTAATGCATAATCTCTCATGTAAATGTTTAAAAAAATTACCCCAAAATTTCTCTCGCCTGGCCAAGCATATGTACCTGCATCACATTGCGATACCGTAAAATTTCAAATTTTACAGGTACCAGGTGGAAATCAACCACAGAGCCACATGTCCTCAGTCTTGACGACACTGCACCCAAAGGAAGTCCCAAATCTTGCAAAAGCGAGAGTCCCAGAACAATGTCCAACTTTAAAAGTGATTTTCCTAACGTGAATTTCACCCTTCGTAAAACCAAATCGGAATCGCACTTGCATCGACAAAAATCATGTCAGGGGATAATTCCGCCTCTACGGACCAATCGGCAACTCCTGAGGACGAGTGAAGGTTGGAGATTACTTTTACAACGGGCGAAATTTAGAACTATTCGACTCACCTGCATCATTCTGACGATATTTCTTACCTGCTGGACGCCTTATGTCGTCATGACTTTGTGGTAAGTTAGTTATGCGCATTTTTAATACCATGGAGATGTCGAATATAGGAATGTGTACCGTGCTGGTATATATCTACATATAAAATAGCAATTCATACATAGCTGAGAAAGTATTTTCATCAATTCGTTTAAAATGGTAAGAAAAGGTGCTGTTATTCTCTAATTAACAAAATGATTCTTCCATTCTTTTATTTTGTGAAGGTTTTCGGGAGTCCTGTAATTCATTTGGGGTCTACTTGGTGAGTTAGTTATATGCACATTAATGAGCCATGCCACTGCAGAAACGCTTAGCATAAGAGATATATCTAACATAATTTTAATCATATCCACCATCCCATCAATGAATTTGCATTTTAAGCGAGGAATATGTCAGCCTTTGTGTCATGCATTTCTTACATTTCAGGTGCTCGATTAATCGTTCAATTGTGGAGAAGGAGGATGGATGGCTTCAAGAGGTTCTTTTCCTACTTGCATTGACAAATTCTGGGCTAAATCCAATAATTTATGGCAAGTTTGGGAAACTAATCCAGTGCCATTCTCAAAAATGTGAGTCTGGATGCTGGTGTGAAAGAAGTTATCGTGCTGCGTCTCGATAAGGACGATTAATAAAAACCAATTTTGTAAAGAATGAGATGATTTTTGAAATTTAAAATATTTAAAGATTTAAATATATATGACCGAATACTTTTTTAAATGATGTAACCAACTTTTGCTTGCTGACTATGAGTAAAAGATGGTAAATCAAATGAGTAGTATATAAAATACAAATTTATTTGCATATACATACATACGGTCGAATTTTTATGGCCCGTCACCTCATTTACATATTTTGACTCATTCGCGAGAGATAGAGTTTGTTCAACATGGATAGCCCGTATCGCCGAAATTGGGCATCGTGAGATTTATGCAAATGAGGTGACACGCCTAAGTAAGAGGAGAGTATGCATATATTTAGTAGAAAATCATGTGCAGAATTTGTAGTAAAATTTGGATATAAAAAATAAGCGTGTTTTATGCAGTCTAATAAATGGATATATATATATCCATTAAACATATATATATTTTCCACAAAATTAATTGATATGATATGTGCATTACATTAAAACATAAGATGTTGCGACGTGCATAAAAGTAGTTACATAATTAATGTTTATTAAGTAGCGTCAGCTACTTATTGTGATCGTTTTGTCCGTCCGTCCGTCCGTCCGTCTGTCCGTAAGCAGGATATCTCCAGAACGAGTCAACATAGTCAAACCCCGTTTTCGCCATTGTGCTTCTAATTTTTAGTTCTCGGTCGAGTTCGATAATGGAGTCAATCGGACCACCCCCCACAGCGCCAGGGGGTGTGGTCCAAAATTAAATTCACGTTAATTTTCATATGGGGTATCATTTTAAAGGAAATTTCGCCACGAATTCAAGGACATCAGTATTGTTGACCTTATGACCTTGACGACGAGGTCAGAGGTCAGGAAACATATAATTATCATATGGGGTGTCATTTTAAAGGAAATTTGACAACGACTTTGAGGACGTTAATATTTTTGACCTCATGACCTTGAGGGCGAGGTCAAGGGTCAAAAGATTCATAATTGTCATATGGGGTGTCATCTTAAAGGAAATTTGACAAGGATTTTGAGGACGTTAATATTTTTGACCTCATGACCTTGAGGGCGAGGTCAAGGGTCACAAATAAATAATTGTCGGATACGGTGACACTTTAAAGGACATTTAGATCATTCTGACGCTACTTTTTTATATTCGTTTGTAAGGGTTTATTTGCTTGTCAATTCAGTTTGAACTCGTAGACGATTAACGTTTGCGATTGGGTGCTGCAGCAGGAGGGGAATTAGGAGGCAGGACGTTTGAAAACTGGTGGTGCTTGCGCCATGGGGATGTTGTGAGCAGGTGGGGCTCCAGCCAAGGGGATGGGGGTATGCCAATCATACTGTCCAAGCAACCTCCACATGACTGCAGTCCTCTCCTCTTCCAGGTCGTTGTGTAACATGTACAGATACTATAAATTATTTATAATGAGGTTTTACGTTTTATGAAAACGTTTATATGAATTTAGAATATGTTTCACTTAATAGGGAAAATGACTTACGGCAAAATCCAAGCGCTCATCGTCTAATCCAAAAAATTTGAGCCTATGTTGGTGAATTAAAACATGATTTCGTTTAAATTTTACTTTCCTAGTCAGCTTGGCTACAGCCTCCAACAGTCTCTCTCGGGCTTCCTATATAATCAAAAACATAAATCATACTTTTAGTAATGTCATAATGCAATTTAGAATAAAAGAGTTTGTTACCGAATCGTGTCTTCGTATCAAACCAACTAAATGTTCCATGATGAAAACAATAGAATCTTTTTAAACTGAGTTGGTATAAATTTTGTTTACAATAAAACTAAATTAATTTCCTGCAGGAGGGTAAAAATTTAAATTTCAATAGACTTGGCTGCAGTCATCGTTGGTTTCTCCTCAAAATCGTCTGCGACAAAGTTTAACTCATATTTACAACGCACTTGCGAGCCACTTTTCTCGGTCAGCAAATCTCAACTTACCTCCAGCCAAAGAAGCTATCGTGCTGCTCTCGATATGGAAGATTAATAAATATAAATAAATATAATATTTTTGAAGGAATGAAATCCGTTTTTGCAATTCGATATTTAAAGATTTATGAAGGAATACTGTTAAAAATGTTTATAACCAACTTTTTTTTGCTGAGTAACAGATGGACAGTCGATGTTTAGTGTGTATGCATATATTTATATGTGTGCATGTATTTAGTAGAAATGCATTTGTGCAATTTGTAGCAAAATTTGGAAATAAAAAAATGAATGTCTTTTAAATGGGTAATATAATTGTGGGACTATTTTAATAACAAAATTAATTGACGTATGTGTATTACATAATATTTGTTCGAGTTATGCAATTGAATCATTGAATATATCAATAACCATTGAAATATCAGATCGTTGTGACCTAAATAAGTAGTTTTGTACTATTATACATAAATACGTATTTGCTTGTCAACCTATGAACCTTTGAACTCATCGAAAATACTTGTCAATATAATTTAAAACGATAACGCCAATAACACTAATTAAAAAACAAAGTACTAGAAACCCACACATTTGTACCTTTCTTGACAAGAGAACTCTGGTTGCCATGGGGACAAACAGTGTCCCATCGTCATCCCCAGATTTCCTTTGATTTTCTTGCGAGATCCAATCAAAGTCCGTCTTACAAAAGGAACACCACATGTGAACACAGCCTCCAGTCTTTTCGACCATAATTCGACAACTCGGGCATTTCATGACGATGCCGTCGTTTACTTTGCTCTAAAAAAAATTGTGACATGTAAATTTCTCATTAATAAATTTGATAAATATATTTATTTGGTTTTTGCCGTTTTATAACTCACCTGAATTAACTGCTTGGTCTGAATATCCATCTGATCTTGTTGGAGCACCCTTTGATACGTGATGCATGAAACGGATTCATGCATAGCTTGACACTTGAGACAATTCTTCTTGCAGCAGATGGGACATTTATAGGTGGACTTTGAACGGAACCATTTGACCAGGTGACGAAACCCGGCGTCTTTCCGGGTGTCCGGCTCCAATTCCCACCAAGCTGTGCAATCCGCAGTTTTGCAGTGGTACGCGTTTTTCATGGTCATTTCCGCCTGGTGGAGTGATCTTTGGAGCAGGGATTGATAAGAGGTTGGGACGAGCTGGAAATTATTCAACTTATACCATTCGAGTTATTTCTACTTTTCATTTTCGTAAAATTTGGTACTGAAGGAAAAATTGAGGACCACTGGGGTCTAACTACCAATGTATTAACAACCACTATTAAATTGAGTAGTAAATATAGCAAGAGTTTTAAAAATTACGAATTATTTTATATAGTCTAGATATGTATGTATGTAATGTCTACTATTGGGAAAAATGTATGCATTTAATGTCTCTTACCACTTTTATTTCACGTATCGAAATTTCTAAAGTGCAGGAAAAATTTTCTCCCCGATGTGGACATGTGATCGTGACAGCCTCCGAGTATTCTATATGTTTCGTCAGGCACGTTCTGAAATGTACAAATATAGTAGAATTTATTAATAAATGTGTAGGCAATTTGACCAAAATTAAAAGGTGATTGGGATAAGTTTTTCTCTAATGTTGATAAGAAAATGTTGGTAACAAGAAAATATAAATGTTGTATACCGGCAAAACTGGTGGAAACATTCACGTAGGATGACACCCTCGCCTATTTCAACCTTATCCAAGCATATAGCGCAGTCAAACTCAATTTTTGAAAGTAGTAAATCGTTTTCTTCCAGTTCCATTAGCAATACGGTGTCAGGCGTGGGCTGCTTTTCGTCAGATTGTGTTATACAACTTTCCAGCGTAACTGCTGAGTTTTCCATGGTATTACAATTTAATCGGTTTATGATTTAATTAAGTACGTAATGGCTAATGTGCAATTCGTCCGAGTGAAATTTTTGTGCAGCTTATTTTTGATTTTTTTAATAGATAGACAAAGTTTTTTTTTGGAATTTGTTCTGTAGAAATTTCCTATTTTTTACGGATACCAATTAGTTTTTGTTACTAAAGTGTCTAATCTAGACAAAGGATGACTGGATGCAGGATGTTGTGATATACGAGTTTGTGAAAGTTGTCGCTTCGTCATTGTATGCATGGTCTTCTTCTTTGTTAACCATAAAATATCGAAACATACATTGGCAGGCATTAAGATATAGGTACCCTTTGAGGGACGGGTTGGCATTGTTGAAAACACAACTTGGCTAGACCTTCATCCTTATTATTTGCGTACATACGAAACGTAGGCCACCTTAAAACCTCAGCAGATCGGATGTTGTATTACATATAGGTACATACTTTCAACTATATGTATACAAGGAACCCTTTGTATGTATGCACATATTTGTATTTGTGTTAAATTCTTGCCCCTGAAATTTGGCCGTCCTTGTAACCAGGCTGTAAATAATGTGTCTGAAAATCAAGTTTAAATGTAACCTATGTAACTAAATGCTCTCAAAAAAGCTAAATTTAAAGAAGAGTTGAAAATTGAATTTGAATTTCGCAAATATAATTTAAATGATATTACACATTAAATACATAAATATACTCTTATTAATTTGAAGTATGTAATTAAACATTTTTAATATAAAAATATAAAAATCTTTGACAATACATTGTTATGTGTAATTTTTTCAAGCAGTATTTATTATATGCATTACCTACATATGTAAATATCTATGTGTTAATATTTTTCTAAAAAGCCATATAATCAAATATGTATGCAGGTACATGTCTACCTGTATGTAGATGTATATGCACATGCACATATCCAGGTTCCAACTTGCGACCTTACTACTCACAGTCTTACTATTTAAAACTTTCGTGGGTTATGGTGAAACAATTTTTGATACAATTTCAATTATGTGCGAAAAAAGTTAGATAGGTATGTATATACGCATATGTACACATATGTATATGTGTACATTACACATTGAGCTAGCGTCATGTACATAAACACAACATTAATAAAATATGCACGTAAAAACCAATTATAAATATGAATTTCGTTGTCTGATAGTTCCTAAAGTATATATATTAACATTATTTATGTATATATGTATGTCATATGTATTATGTATGTATGTACATGTACATCATTATACACGCAATCGATGAGATTGTTCACAGAGGGAAAGTACAACCACATTTCATTATGTACACAACTTATGTAACACAAGTCATAGATTTATGTCATATCGGTATTTTGGTTTATAATTCTGGTGTATCTGTATTTGTAGCTTTGCTTTTGCAAACTATTTTATAAGAACTATACAGAAGAGCCCTACATTTAATTAACTTTCCTGGAAATTATCTATACTTAAATGTAATCACTGTAGTAAGTTTTTATGGACATTAAACCAAAATCCGTTTTCTTATACATACGTACAGAATTTTAATTACTGGACATTTTTATTCATAGTACAACTCAACCAACTAATTTCCCCCAGGATGGAGGAATCTTGTATTTTTTGTGGAGTGGGTGCGGATCCTGTAAAACAAGAACTACTCGACGAAAATATAAAAAACTGGACAAACATGTGTACGGAATCGATTTGCTGTTTATTCCAAATTTCTGGTGACCACACCCTCCCAGGAATCTTGACTGCTGCTCATTATTGTGATAAATGTCGTCAACTCGTTCGAGATGTAGATTTCACGCTTCGCCTCTTTAACCAACTCTTACACCGCTTGGAGAACGTGCAGAAGGAAATCTTGCATAATTTATCTAGTCGGAGAGAAGATGAAGGAAATGATGATGAGATGAAAGACATAAAGCATTCCAATGATCTGATAAGAGAGAGTTAGTAACAAGCTGTGATAATTGGTGATTATTTAATATTAATAATTATTGTCATTCTGCTCGTATTTAGTGTTTCGTCAGGGGAGTGCAAATATCAACGTTGGGATCGATCAGCTAAAAAGTTTAATGAGCTTGGAGAGATTGACTAAGCACAATAATTTGGGAGACGACAACTGTTTTAAGGTCATAAATAATTTCAACGGGTCGGAGGTCCTGCAGGGGAAGAGACTTGTTGTTACAAAAAGACAAAGAAATTCAAATGGCCAAATCCTTACTGTAAAAGTAGAAACCGAGTTACGCGAAGGTGTAAATTTTGAAGATTCAGGTCAAGGCTACTTATCTGATGGAGAAATCGACCAGGATGATAAGAATAGCTGGTCTGAGGAGAATTCATCCGACCAAGAAATTTCAGACTCTAGCAGTTCCTCTGATTACGAAGAAAATCACGTCAAAAGACCAAAAAGAAAGCTTAAACAATGTGAAAAGATATATTTTCAATGCTCCCTGTGCAACGTGAAAGTTTCCTCAGAATTAAGTCTAAACTGCCATCGACGCAAAGTTCACGAAGGTATGAAATTAAATTAATGTACTAATTTTATTGCATTTTTTGTAGTACTCATTCACAATTTTGTGTGTGCAGCGGATCCCGTTCCATTTCACTGTGACAAGTGTCCCCAAAAATTCAAAGTGTACAAAACTCTGATGCATCATAGATCTACCGATTGTGGACGGTTATCATCCCAGCAGCAACGATCTCATCCCAGCGAAACTTTCCTGTGTGAATTCTGCTCAAAGAAATACTGCTCTGCAAACTACCTTGCGAAACACGTCGCCACGTGTCACACTCAACAACACTGTGATTTCTGCAATTTCGGATTCGAAACCGTGCAAGAACTCGAAGCGCATGAAGAACTACATAAAAAATGCGAGCAGCCATTCCAATGCGTCCTATGTGATCAAGTATTGACAAATTCTTCCAACTTGAGGAGACATGTCATCGTTTCCCACACAGATAAGCATGTTGTGTGCGAAATTTGTGGGGGAAAATTTATGTCCGCCTCACACATGAAGAAACATCACAAAATTCATCAGGAAGGTTACGTCGGACATAAGTGTGGCGTTTGTGGTTATACTTTCTCTCGTGCGTCCGCATTGAAACATCACATGCTCAAGCACTCAAAAACCAAGTCGTTTACTTGCGAAATTTGTGGAAAAGGGTTTACTTATCAGAGTGGTTTGACCGTGCATTTAGCGAGTCATCAGGTAGAGAGGAAATTTATTTGCAAAATTTGTGGGAAAGGATTTTCAGCAAAGTGCTTTCTCATGCGGCATGAAGAGATCCACTCTGGGACGTCGGCGTATGAATGTCCAACTTGTGGGAAGAAATTCAAGACGAGGAATAGTTTATCGCAGCATGTTACGACACATTTGCCCAAAGATCCGAATAAGAAGCCAAGGGTGCGTAAAAGTCAGAAAGGTGGAGATGAACGAGATGAAGGTGTCCAGAGAGGAAGAAAAGGTCATGTCAATGTTAATAATGTGGACGTAGCTGCAGCTGGACTAGTATTTCAGGGGGCGTATTCTAACTATAATTCATTCTGATATAAAGAAATTGTATTTTAAATGGATAAATCTTGAATATTAATATGTATAAAAATTTATAAGTTTTAATTTTTTGAGAAAAATTATCCATGACTTTTATATTCGGATGCATAAGTAACTTTTAATTCATATGTTTATACATTGATGCAATTTTGTTAAGCATATGTAGCTATTTACATAAGTAATTTTGTGGAGATGGGTTTAAAAGGAAAATCGATATCCATTAACTTAATGATAAATACTCTTCGTTAATTATTTCGTTTATATTGCTTAAAATTTGCACACATGTACTAATAAATAACATAACGTAGGAAAATAGGTCCATGCACACACCCATAATTAACATTTTGCATTTCTGAAATTGTATATGTATATTTGTATAAGCAAACAATATATGCCTTGAAGTATTTATATGCTGGAGATGATCGCATGCCACTTGGGGAATAATTTCTACAATACATGACTAAATTTTCTTCTTCTAATTCATCAACTGGGGTAATTTTATTATGCTTGTTATCTTATTTACACAAATCCAAATCAACTATTTTTACAGAGTCTAATTTAAATAATCTTTGCCACAGTAAAATAAAATAAATTTGTCTACTACACTACTTAATAACAGTTAAAAAATTCATGAATGCACGTCAACATTAATTAGTAGTTTGGAAAATTATTACTAATCACTAATCCTAATTAAAACAGACATTAACATAAGAGAGCAGCAAGAATTGTTTATATATTTTTCTATTTTGAGTCTAAAGTCTAAATTACTTTTACAAATCGCTACTCGAGTAATAAGCGGGTTTTCCCTCAAGAATGACTCAAAAGTTAAAAATTATCAAGTTTTAAAAATAGTTAGTCCTTCATCTTCATGTTCATAAGTCTTGCCACGTCGGCGCGTGCCTGGTCAAAATTGATGGAGCGTAATTCCATTGGCACGTCGTGATTGTAAGGACAGTATTTAAAAGTATGAGCCGTGTCGCCAGTTTCCCCACAAATTCTGCACACCAAATTACGTAAGACTGGACAGGATACCTAGAAATAGACCGAGAAGAATCATTAGATTAGATTATCGAGCAGAATTTGGGTAATCAAAAGCCAGAATTTTAAATAAATATGTAAATACACATTGGATTTATGTATGTACCTTGCCCTCCGAATCCCGGAGCGTGTGTGACATGTAAAAGCTCTCCGTTTCACGATTGCTGAGGCACAACTTGCAATGATTGTCTGAAGTGAGATAAATGCCGGACTGGGATCTGTGAGAACGGTGATCTCTGCGAGAAAGAAAACGGCGACGAGACCGTGCCTCTTGACGGCTGCTTAATGACGAAAGGGACCCCTCGGCCGAGTCCTCGTGCTGCGGTGACACATAAAAAAATATATTAGTACAAACCACGTCTCAAAATTGTCTCAAAAATTGTCTCAAAGTGCCTCATCTTGTGTGTTATAGTTTCACAAAATTAATAAGTAAAATTAATCTCACTCACCATCATATCTGCAAAACTTTCATCTTCCATTCTCCTCCACATCTCAGCAGCCAAGCTGTGTATTTCGTAAGGACCTTGATTTGGCCAATCCATCTGATACGATCTTATTGGCACGAACACGGGAGGAAGACTCTCGACCCTTGGTCCCTGCGCCAAGGGTGATACTGCAGATGACGGAATCTGTTCATTCACTGGCCCCGGGTAAAAACAGGTCGTACAGGGAAACGATAAGCAGTTGGTGCCGAGATGGGCATCCGCCAAAGTGCTCGGAAGTAGGTTGTAGCAATCGCCACCATCATTTCCACCTCCGCGTAACATTGAAATCGACATTGAAGGGTCCCAATATTTTACTGGTTCTGGTCCCGGCTGTCCCTCAGTTTCCGTTTCGGTTGTTGGATTCGGTGTATCAGATGGGACGGATGGGGGCGTTATTGGCAAGGTCACGTTACTCTGCTGTGGGAAGAAGGACACCGAGAAGGGAGGTAGTTTCTGCTCCATAATTCCTAGCAGCAAGTATTCTCTAAAATAGGACAGTACTTATTTGATGTGACACATATTTAAAAAATAACGAATGGTTTTTACTTACACAGATATTTCAACTCGTATTTGCTGTGGATGATTTTTTCATGTCTTAAAAATACTTTGAAAATTTGAAAAAAAACTTTGTCGTGATGATGTGTTGGCAGGAGGACAGGAAAATCTTCGAGACTTGAACTCTGAAGGAAGTCACAATCACAAATGAACCAAGTTTCAAGAAACAAAGCCAAAAGTAACCCAAACCAAGCAGCCAAAAATGTAAGGAACGAACGCCACGCCGAGCGAGTCGTTCTTATCAAGCAAGGGAATAATTGTCACTTGTTTTGCGAAAATTCCAGGTGCAGAAAGAGAAGGGACGCTAACTTTTACCAGCTCAAGTCCAACGCGTGCTATTAATAGGATCAGTTGAGCGAGTTCCATATACTCGGTTATATTATTAACGGGCGGAAAGTGCCCACTAAATAAGTCGAGTACATATATGAATCCAGTAGAGTGGAAGGAATTCTGATAAGACGGCGTCTCCTTCCTTCAGCATTAAGGAAGATGCTGATGAGCGTTCACTCATCTTTCAGTATTCGTCCAAGGTGCACCTCATCCCAGGAGAACCTTCCATAAGACTTATTAAAAATTTTCATCTTAACGAATTCAGAAATTTTAGCTGAGACGAATATTTCCGAAAAAGTAAGCTCAACTAATTTTAAGTTACAGCTTTTTTAAACTTTCTAATTACATCACTTATAATTAGGCCATAAATATATTCCTCAATTTTATTCACGTTGCAGAATCAATATGTCCATCCTTGAAAAATATTATTGTTGTACCAGCAAAAGTTTTCTCGTAAACAGTAAGTTTCACTTTTCCCATAGTTGAATTCAATTTAAATATTTTATTTTGAGCTCAATAAATATGTAAGAATATCTTCATTTTCAGGCCGTGGCAGACCGTATAGAAATCGATTCTTGCCCCCGTATCTCAGAAATTCTGAACTGATCGTCCGTCTCCCTGGCCACCCGCACAACAAATACACGCAAACGGCCCCCTACATCTGCTCTCATCCCAGCGTCGGACACAGGAACGTGAACCGCATAATGACCCGGTACGTGGAACATCAGAAGAGAGCCTGCGTTCAGGATGAGGACGGCAACTTCTGGGTGAGTTCTTTTAAAAAGTCAATCATTTTTACGCATTTGACGAATCGAAAGAACTTTTTTGCAATTTAATCTAATGTAAAATCAGTACACATTTTTCTCAATCAATTATTTTACCAAAATTCTACACAATTTGTTATGATCCGTCTTTTGAAATTACATATTTTTTAGTTCCGAGGGTCACTAGCAGCTGAAAAGGAGAGGAAGTTGTCCGCTGTTGATTCCGGGATTAGCGAAACCAGCACCGACGAAGGATCTCAAGTCAGCAAGAAGGATCGAGACGGGGCTGTGAGTCCAGATTTGGGCGTCTATTCGAATAGCGACGAAATTGTTGACATTGATGATGAGCTGTATGAGAAGCTGACCAGGCTTAAGATTGCGGATATGAAATTTTGTCGAAAACGTCCACAAATTCGGAATTATGAATTTAAAAATTGGAATGTTGAGTCCGTTTTCGGAAAGTTGGTTTAAATAGTAGGACATTTATGAACGTGTGACGAATAGAAAGAATATTTTGACTTTTCATGAATTTAGTGGTCTTTTAATTGGTTTTACGATTCGATATAGTGCAAAATTTGTATAATTTTTTTTCAATCAATTATCTTACCAACATTTTAAAGCAATTTGTTATGATTTGTCGTTTTGAAAGTATATGAAGTTTGATATTGTTTGAAAATTATTATGACGAAGACATGGCGAATAAATTGTGTATAAATCAATTATTACACAAATATCTATTTAAAAGACTGTACATTTTATTTGATAGAGTTTAATTTCACCAATTTTCGGCATTAAGTATTTACTTCCCAAAAATGCAAGTAAATAAGTATACAAGAAGGCATGCTAAACTCCTATAATAATTACTCTAGTTTCAAATGAACTGCGGCACAATCACTTTCTTGGAGCTCACGCCAAAATATGTACAAGCAGAATACCACTGAAGATCAGTGAAATACATAACTCGAGTTGAAACTGGCAATTTTATGGCAAAGGTTTGCATACATAGTTTTATACTATCATCTGATGACTAATTAGGGAAAAATTTAATCGTTCGCCGAAGTGGTTGCTATTTAGATATTAAAAATTTCTAATGCAAAGCCGATTTAGAAAATACCTAAATACATACTTAGCTTTTATGGTTTTACATACTTTTTGGTAAATTCAAATTGTGATAAATAATTTTCAGTTTTGCAAATATAATTATCGTACAAAATTTGATAGTTGGCTACCTACTTAAGAAAGTTACCTATCTATTCTTAACAAAACTGCTTATTTATTCAACTCTATTCAGTAATAACTCTTGACAACATTATACGGAACGAGTGACGCTCGCAAATCCTTAAACTTTTGAATCACCTCAACTCCACCGACGTCATATAACTTGGCCAGGTATGCCCAGTTGTCCAATATATTTTCCGGATAGACTTCTCCATTCGGTAATTTGACATATCCATTGCTCTCCTGCTGTGTCGACATGTTCTCACCAAACAATACGCCACCGGCAGGGTACAAAGCCGGATATCTGCTAACCGCTCTGCTAAAAAGATCACCTTTGATTTCCGGGTTTCTCTGATTCTTCCCACTTTCAGTCATCAGCTTTGTTAAGAGAAGAGTATTTTTGAACATTCGTAGCTCATCACGATCCCATTGAATAACGGATTGTACTCGGGCCACGCTGCTAGCCATTTTCGCTAAATTGGTCCTCCCCCCGAGAAACTTGTTATCGTTGAAGTTTGAAATTATTAGCCAAAAGTTAGGGGCGTCTGGTCCCGAGGCTAAGTAGGATACGAGACTGGATAACACTTTATAGTCGTGGTCGGCAGGTTTTCCTTCAGTGAGTCCTTCAACGTCGATAAGTCTGAGGATGGAGGTCGTACCGGGGACGGTGATGTCATACTGGGTCACATACATGTCGCCATCACTGGAGGATGATGGTCGTGTAGAGGCAGTAGTGATCTGGGCCGAGGGGCCAAGGATCTTTTGAACCTTCAATAAAAAATCAAGATTTGACGTAAGAAATTTCATGACTTTTAGGAACTTAAATAATGAGGGTATTCATTACGTACGAGTTCGTATGCTCGCATCGAAACATAATTTTGAAAAAACTGCGAACTGCATAAATACTGGTCTTGGAGATGCGCTAGTTCGCAAGTGAATTTTTAGCACACTTTGTTTTTTTTGTGAACGTTTCTAAAGATGCGAACTCGTAATGAATGCCCCAAACAATTTATTTATTTACTTACCGTGCTGCTTATCCCAGATTGTCCTTTCCCCATGATAACGATGGATACATTTTCCTCGTTCGGGGTAACGGGAAAGATTGTCGGTACATTAAAAGCGTCCGTGAGTAGGTTGAAAAATTCATCACTTTCTGGAAGATCGATCATATCGAGGAAAAGTTTGGCCCAGTTTGGCCCCGATTTGGGAAGTTGATCCACCTTTTTAATTAATTTGGATTGAAAAAAGTATTGCAGCTGCAGCAGGGCGTCGAGGGTGTAGCGTGGGTATGTCGGATCATACCCCTGGGCATACTGGGTAATTAATTTTCTCGATATTTCGACATCTTCAATGCCCCCTTCGACCACGGAGATGTGTGCCGTCAGTAGAAAATCGTCATATGTAGACGAGTTCATTTGATGATATAACTTCCGCTCTGTTAATCGCACATTTGATGGCGTGCTTGTCCTAATTCCGATGAATGATTTAAGCCCACTCTTAGAATCGGATTGTTGTAAAAGGCTGGTGATCTTATCGAGCACATTTTTAGGGTATTGCTCCCCGTTCGGCAAATTTGTCCAGCCATCCTTCTCGCTGAGACGGCTCAGTTCTGGCTTGTTCTCTCCGATCAGAATGGACCTTGTGAGTTGACGAAAGGTGGCAGGGGCAAGGTCGACAATGGCGTTTTTGAATAGGCTGGTCTTTACTTCCGGCTTATCACTGACGAGTTTTGACTCTGTCATTAGTTTCGATAGGACAAGGATGGCTGGCATGGCTGCATTTGTCTGATTTAGGAGAACCTCTTGAAATCTGGCGACTTTTTTGAGCATAATTATAAAATCAGAGTTATCATCGTAAAAGGTAACATCGGAAAATGGGCTGACGAGGACGAGAACGGTTTCTGAAGCGTTGTGGTCAGGATTTTTGATATACTTTAGTAAGGCCGACATGGTCTCGGCGTCCTGACCAGGTTTTGAGTTTAGACCAGCCACATCGAGTAGAATGGTGGAAGTTGTACTGCCCGGTGGGGTTATTTTGTATTCGGTGATGTAATTGGTCCCATTGGTGGAGGAGGATCCGATATTTGCCGTTTGACGGATTGGGATTTTGCCAAGAACACTTTTCAACTGGAGAAAAATGCAGTCACCAATTAAGTCATAATTCATGTAACTATTTTAATTGAGAAATGAAATTGTACCGTTGATGAGATGCCGGCTCCTGCTTGTCCCCAAAATATTATTCGCAAATTGTTATCCGCATTTGATTGTACTTTGGCTGAAATGAATAATTTGCATTTTAATCAACGGTTTGATTAATGTCGAATAGATTCAAAATTTATACCTGCGTAGAGCCAAATGAGGAGGAAACAACAGGTTGATATTGATACCTTCATAATACTTTAATTTGCAATTTCTTAACTACAGCTACTTCGGGAGATGGGTTTGTGATTGGTTTGGAAACTAGGCAGGCTTTTTATATCCGTTCTGAAGTTCCATGTTAATTTCTTTCATGCGATGATTTTGGTGTGCATACATTATTTCCCATTTAGCTGGAAATATCAGTCAAGCTAAAGTTATCGATTCCCAAGAAAATAATATTAAATGAATTAATCTTGATTAAGCATTAAAGAAGACTATGTTAATGCGTTCAATGTTCTGTTATGACCATCTACATCAACATGCACGTGTTCCTGTCGCTTCTCGGAAAATGTTACACATTTCCAAGCAAAGCAACGATGAAATGAATGAGCGTCTAAAAGATTAAGGAATGCAGATACAGATAAGTACATATGCATAAATCAATATCACCAGTCTTACTTCAGCACTGCAATAGTCTGGTCTTGGTGGATAAATAATGAAAATGGACAAATTCGCCTACATATATTTACAATCTAAATATAGTTTAAAATAAATCCTAATTTCACGATTATAGACGGAAGGCATTTTTGGAAGCCATTGGCATCTGCACAAAATCCTGAGAATTTGCTTATTTTCAAGACCTTAATTTTGTACAACTTCATGCCGTAAATGCCATCTTTATCTTTGATGGAGTTTTTTTAAATACAGTTTATACTTTTCTTGGAAAATAAATATTCGACATTATCTGCGCTAAAGTTACTGCCATATATTAGATAATTCTGTGAATTATTGTGCATTGAAATGCTAAGAATCGCTGCACTTTCCTTGTATGAAGTTTAATGTTAATCAATCCCCCATACGTACATACGGATGTACATAGATTATATGTATGTATGTAACACCAATATTCTGTATCATCTTGGTGAAAATTGGATAAATACCAAGATTTGATGAAATGATGAATGATGATCCTCCTTGCCTCTTTTAATTTCTGCTAACATTTGCACACTTGTGTGTACATGTGCATATTTACATAAATGTTAACATACCTATACTTATTTACATTGATAAGTAAATTATTGAGTTTATTGTCTTTAAGTTTTTTAAGTTATTGTGAAAATCAAAGTATTATTTATAGAACTCAAAATAAATAATAGTATATCAAAATTTTAAAATCTTCATATGTATGTATGTACATACATCCATAGATACATATACTTCATGTACTTATTAAATACGTACATACATATGTAATTTGCTTCCAAGTTCTAAGCGAGTATGTAAAATGTAATAAACCGTAAAGCAAATGTGTAGAGCTAACAAATTCAAGTTTAAGTTGGCTTGGCTGTAATTACAGTTGACAAAAATTGAGTAATTTGGTTTAAATTAATTGTTCCTAAGCTTTGGTTAAACCTTTACGTTACACTTTACTTCAACACGGGAGGGATGTCTCATTCTATATTAAATAATTGTGCAATCGCATACATATGTACATGCATATGTGCATACATATATATGTACGTATCCACTGGTTAATTCCTCAATGCAAATGCTGTTTTGCATCAATTTTGATAAATGCAAACATTTCACAGGGCTGTACCACATGCAATTATTCTTGTTTGCTCGTAATGGACTACCAATATTGATAATTATTTGAAGTGAGGATGATAACATAAGTTATTTCTTCTTCACGTAATTATCAGTCAAGTTTTCGCAATGGAATCTGACACAAAGCTTGAACAGAGTTTATCCGAACTAAAATTAAAAATTAAAGGTATTATTCGCCCTCATATACACATTTTTTTGATTCTCACTAAAAAATTTACTGTGTTTTAGAACATGACAAACTTGGACCGTACAGTGAAATCTTGGATGATCCGTTTCTCAACGCGTTTTTACAAGGGAAAGGGTTTGACGTGGATGTAGCTTTGAGTTATGTGAGTACATAACTATAGGATGAAAAAATCAATTTACCTATTATTCGAGAAGATAAAATAATATCGCTAAATTAATTAGGTAGAAAAGTACATGCATATGAGGACGGTAAAATATAAGAAACAATTGAGTCCCTATTTACCCTCCAAGACTCGCTTACTAGAGACTGAACTCGGCCAAATGCTACGGAACAAGGATCAGCATGGGAGATATATTGCGGTGCTAAATACTTGTAAGTGTTAAGATAAGGACCAATTGAAGTTCGCAAACTGCATGGTTTAATTTAATCTAACAATGCATGGGAATGGGAATAAAACCGTGTTCAACCAATATTATTTTTTGACAAATTTGTTGTACCAAAGGGTGATTTCGTACGTGGTGACGAATTTGTCGTTGAATAACCCGGGAACGGTTTGTCGTAGCGGGTCAAAATTTTGAACAGAGGAGCATGTTATCCTCAAATAGTTGTGTGCAAAAAACCAAATCTCTACTTTCAAAAATGCCTCCCCCACAGCCCCCAGAAGGTGAAACACTCATTTTTACTTTTTCCAAACTCCGTCTAAAAAATTCTGTCTCCGCACAAAAATTTTTGTTTTCAAGTATCCGACCCCAAATAAGTTCATTTGACTTATATCTGGGGATTGTACAGGTATTTCACTATTCGAAATGATTTTTATCCCGAATCCAGCTTCAAGGTCCTTTGCATTATCGTGGGTCAACTTTGCCGTCTGGGAAGACGCTCCGTCATGATGAAAAATCACCTTAATTATTTTTTTACCGTGCAATTTAGGAAAATGTTATTCTAAAAGTGGTTTCAGTACACGGTACACATAATACTTTACAGATTCCTTCACTTTTCGGGGGACTTTGATAAGTGGGAGGACACCACGACCTGACATTGCACCCACAACCATCAACTGTTTAAAAAAGTTCTCCTTACACGGAAGCATCAACTTGCGTGAATTGTTTTCGGCATTTATCGTGTAGTAAGCTCTTCGAACCTAATTAGTAACTTGTAGAGAAATTAGTGCTTCGTCAAATGTCACCAATAACTCACTCCTATTCCTTCAAAGAAAATTCTAATAATTTTTTTTGTAAACACGGGCGCGATTTCTTTCCTGCTTTTCGGTCAGCTGATGCACACGACTTTACCACCCAAGTCGTTTCTTAAAAATGTTAATTTCTCTTTTCACTGAACGCTTAGATATCCCAACCTTACGGGAAATTTCCTTTTGGGTTGGTCGATTGTCTCTGGAGGTCAATTTTCCTATGCACGGTCGGAATTAACACTTTTTGCCTTCTTTCAGGGGGTGGTGGTTGCCCTTTACTCAAAATTTATCGCTTTTCACCTATATTTTTCAATACCTTATTGATTGTAGATTTCGAAACTGTTTTCTATTCACTTTTAAAATGCTTAGTAATTCGGTTGTATGAGCATTTAAGTTTGGAAACAGTAAAAATGAGTGTTTCACCTTCTGGGGGCTGTGGGGGAGGCATTTTTGAAAGTAGAGATTTGGTTTTTTTGCACACAACTATTTGAGGATAACATGCTCCTCTGTTCAAAATTTTGACCCGCTACGACAAACCGTTCCCGGGTTATTCAACGACAAATTCGTCACCAGCAGAAAAATCACCCTTTGGTAAAGACTAGCTTTTTAGAGATAACATTTCGTTCGGCACTTGCGCAAAATTAAGCAAGTTATGGGCGACACAAGTTCGTGAAAATGATAGTTGTTGCCGCAAGGAACTAAATGTCTGTTCCGTTTGAAAACCAAGCGTTTTCAACTTGCAGCGCCAATAAGTTGAATTTTACACATCCACAAAGTGCCGCATAAAGTGTTGCTTCTAAAGATCTTTAAGCCTTAAGTACCTTTGGTACTGTCACCTCTCGATTTCCTTCCAGATAACATTAATCGACGGATAATTTAGTGAGGTGACTGTACTTAAGGTTCCCTTGTGAGATGGTCAAAATAATTTTGACCGAACATGGTTTGCGTCCCCATCGTAAGTAATTTCTTCATTCATTCTGGTAATTAAGTCACTGAAATGACAATGTTGCAAATGAAGGATAAATATATATATATGTGTGGCTGAGTAGAAAATATTTCATAATGAGTGCCACTTTTATGAAATATGAAATATGCAATATGAAGTCATGTAAGGATGAATTCACACCAATTACTTTATAACTTTACGACAAATTAATGGTTCATTCAAATGAAATATTTATCTATAATTACCATTTATTCGTAGATGTCTGGAATCCAGAAACCACCTCCGTGCAGGAAGGTATCGCAACGCTGCTTTTTGCCCTTGATGAAGGGATGCGACGCTATTTTTCCCACAAGCCGGATGGCGTCGTCCTAATTGTCGATTGCAAAGACCCCACTTTCGCTAAAATTCGAGCCGGAACGCTTCCAGTGCTCATTGAAGTGGTCGACCTAATCTTTGTAATATGGATAAATACATTTTTGTAATTAAAGTGCACGCATGCATAATTACTTAATTAGATATTTAATTTTATGACCAGAAATGTCTTCCAGCAAGTCCAAAAGAGATACATTTCGTGAACGAAAACATTTTGTATCGCGCAACTTTAAATATTTTCATGACTTTGTTTGGTAGGAAAATAAGAGGAAGGGTAAGGTGCATTTGCATAGTGTCATTATTTATGCCTCTAAAAATTTGATTAGAATTGACTTATTTTAATTTAGCGTTACTAATTTAGGTCCATATTCACTCGTCCAATATGGAATCCCTTCATAAATTTGTTGCGCCAAATATTCTGCCGAAATCTTTAGGTGGAACTTTAACCAATGAGGAAGCATACGACAGCGACCTGATAAACGGTGCTCGGGAAAATGATAAGTTCTACAAGGGAATTTGGCCGTAAGTTTAGTATTTAAATAATTTAAAATATATCTAAGTTATGGTTAGTAAGGATTATTATCGCGTTAAATAATTTTAGAAATTTTTTCATTGCAGTTCGGACGAGTTGTAGTGCATATGTATGCATAATTAAAGTTAAAGCATGTTGCTTGTGCATATAATACGTATATGTGTTAAAGAATTAAAAATTCTTGTAAACTAATTATAAACAAAAAACTTTAGTTATATATACTAAATAATTTGGGGTGCATTTATACCTAATGTTTTAGTTCAGAACTTGTATGGAGTATAAATTATATCCGCAGAATATGCATTACATAATCTCATTAAAATGATATGAATACTGTAAGTACCTTTGAAAAATATCAACGTAGGAAACATGTCTAAAATTCTAAGATATACATACTTCCTTGCACATTTCTGAAATCCAACGTCAAGCGAATTTAAAATTGAAAGAATTACTGGCTGGTAATCACGAGATAAATTAATTTTAAGGATTGGACAATTTGTTTTTTTAATTATTCTGGTTGCTCGCTGTTTGTTTGCCTAGATGTTGTATGAAGCCCAAATAAATCAAAATCTTCATATGCACATGTAAATGTACATATGTATTTATGTATAATGAATGTGGTAAGCTATATATGTACATACATTGGTAAGGCATTTGTGTAGTATATAAATGTTATATCATTTTGCACTAACAGGTTTTATATACGGACAGTTGCTCAAAAGCAGGTCCCAGATTTCCAGAATTACATGTATATCAAGTGTGTATATGGGACAGACTATATATAAAATGATTCGCAATATTAGTTTCTTGATGACCTCGGACAACTTGATCAAAACGACGATTTGTACATACGATATTGACCTTTACGTGCTGCATTGCTGCTGAAATGTTTGACCATGCAAGTTGAACCTTATGTACATATGTATTTACTTTTTTAATACAAGATTCTACAATACGGAGTACAAAATTATACAATGATTTACACAAGAAATTATTTATTGACTGTGGGATAGAATTATATTTTTGTGAGGAAGAAACGAATATATGAATGCTGATTTGACATTCTAAGAGCATTGTGTAAGTTACCCGTTAAGTTATACATAAATACGTGTACGCATTCATCATCTTCATTTCATTAGTTATCTATCTTAAACCCGATTCCTCTCACTTTCTTGTCAATGAAATTCCAAAGTTGACCATGGAGTTGAAAAGTAATCAGAAAATTGACAAATTAATTGAGCTTAGGTCAAAAATTAGAGGTATATCCCAAATTTAACCCGTACTACATACGTATATCTAAGGAAATACTCTTTTGAGCAAATGTAAATTTGAAGCTATATTTTTTTCAGGTCACGAAAAACTCTGTCATTTCTCGGACATCCTGGACGATGAATTTGTAATTGGTTTTTTGGAAGGGAAAAAGCATGACATGCATGAGACAATCTTTTGCGTAAACGCATAATAATTAATTTATAGTTACTTAAAAAAAATACGAATTTCAGCCACGTTAATTTGTAGCTGGAAAATTACATTGAGTTGCGAACTGTGAAGTATAAGAAATTTATTCAACCCTTCTTACCATCCAGAGCAAGTTTGTTGGGAACCGAATTCGTTAATGTTCTATCAAGCAGGGATCATCATGGGAGACATGTTGCAGTGCTAAATATTTGTAAGTGCGAAACTCGTGGTGCAGTTATAAATATGTATTCCATATAAATACAACAATTTCATATAAAACTTCAATATTCAATTAGATCTTAAAATCTACATACTGTGAATTATTCGCCTCATGACCATTTTTGTATATCTCAAAGCCTATCCTACTAAATTTTGATGAAAGACGAGTAAAAATTGTACGTTAAAACGTGGACAAATTATTGTTAATCTCATGGCATAATTTTGAGATTTGTAGTATTACTGAATTGTCAATATTCTTGTGCATACGAATGTAAGGACAGCAAGCACAGCATTTGGTTAATTTTATGGACATTGATATTACGTCACTGTAAATTTGTTATCCCAAATTTAAATTTCCCTCTCTATATTTACATGATTTTAATTTTATGCACATAATTCCATAATTTACACCTAAACAAACCTTCACATTCCCACCCATGTCCTTTTGTGCCTGTATGTAATGCGATCATACTTTCTGGTCGTATGTATATTCCCCTTTCTGCTCAGAAAAAGATGGAATTCTGAAGCCTGATGGTGACCGTTGTAGGACATGAATATTATTTATTATGGAATTCAAGTTGTCAAGTGACGTGAATTTCCTTACAAATATATAAAATATATTTTTCATAGTAATTGAAATGGCGTCACGTTTTACATTTCAGCTGCCTGGAATCCGTTACTTATATCTGTACAAGAAGTCATGGTAACCGGATTGTTCATTTTTGATGAAGCGGTAAGGCGTTATGTTTCGATAAGCGATGAATTTGTGTTCATAGCCAACTTTGGTGGCGTGTCATTCGAGCAAGCAAAAGCAATCACGCCACAACGTGTCTTCCAAATACTGGAATTGTACCTGGTAAGTACATCAAGCTCTTATTAAATGCGTTTTAAGCATTTATTTTTTTTTCAATAAAGGATTGATAAATTGCTATCAGAAATGCCTCCCTGGCCGCCCAAAAGCGTTGCATATCATACATGAAAACTTTATAATGAACGGAGCCGTCCGAATTCTGAAATATTTGTTGTACACAAAATTACGGGAACGGGTAAGGAATGCTGGAAAAAAATGTTAAAAATTTGAAAATTGTGTAAATTAAAAGGCAACCTTTTAACAGATTCATGTCCACTCAAAGAAGCTTGATTCATTGCATGAACACGTGCGTAGGACAATTTTGCCGACCTCATTGGGTGGCACACTTACAAACGAGGAAGCCTTCGACAATGGTCTAATGGTAAAAATAAGGGGGAATGACGGTTTTTATAAAAGCTTGGAAAAGTAAGTTTGCTTTAAATAGTTCAATGAAAATGACTTTCTATGCAGTAATTTGAGATAAATTTCATGTTACAGAAAAAGTGATGAAGTTTCAAGTATGCGCTAAAAAATGGAATTATAAATGTATAATAAATCCACCGACGTTCTGTTTATCGCCAGTAAGTAATGTTACTGTCATATATTAGATAATTCTGTGAATTATTGTGCATCGAATTAATCGCTGTACTTTCCTTGTATGGAGATTAATTTTAATCTATCTCCAATAGCTACATATACATACATATGTAGATTATGTGACACCAATATATCATCCCGGTGAACTCTGGATAAACACGTGTCCACTACCAAGAATTGGTGAAATCATGATCTTCCTCGTCTCTCTTCATTGGCACATTTGATTTATGTACATAAATATTTATACCCATATACATTTATTTGCATTTATGTTTACGCGAATTGTTGAGTTCCTTTTCTTAAGGATTAAATTCAATTTAAAACGCTGAAAAAGTAGAATAAAATGCAAGTAACAAAATGTGGCAAGTTATTGTAAGAATCAATTAAGAATTTTTACTTTCTACCAAAATTTAAATTGCTTCGTTATTAAGTAATAAAGTATTTATCAAGCTAAAATTAATATGCATACAAAACTTGGCAGTCCTTCGTATGTGGTATGTACATACATACATGTACGCACTTGGACGTAAATATTTATGAATTCCAAGCGGCAATTAACATTTACTTTCTCTTGGATTGACTGTCTCCATCAAGAGTAGAAACAGAAGTATTTTCCGAATTATTGGAGAAATTCTATGAGTCCTGTCCTGTCAGGGAACCAGTACCACCGCCAAAGCTGCTTAGAAATTGAGGAATGTTGGATGCGGCTGAGCTTTGCAAACTGGCCAAGGGCCCAGGTCCTGGGGTAGAAGGATTGGGAGGTGGCTGTCCCTAATCCACAACCCCATGTGTATTTTGCCTGTGTACTTTGAGGAAATATTTTGAACACAGCTCTTTATTGCAAATGTCACAAGGGACGCCACCCAAGCCTGTGCTACTCTCGATGCTAATTCCATGCACTTTTAACATATGGATGCGCATAAAATATTTGTTGCACAGCTCTTTGTGACAAATTGTGCAGTAGCTTCGGCTGGGGGGAGGATTCCCTGCAATATTGGCAGAAGAAGTCTGATTCAATTCCATTATCATTGTTTGGAGGCGTCGCAAGTCATCGTAATCTGAGGTGGTATCCCCACTAGCCTCGATTTCTGCAATAAAAGAATATTTTTCAACTCCTATTGTTAGCAAGTTAACGATCGTGATATTTTTTTTTACCTTCGGACTCGTCATGTTCAGCATGAAATCCTTGCTCGTCAACTTCGCCTCCATCCTCTGAATTTGCCAGATCACCTTCGCATGCACCTTCTCCCCGTCGTCGAGAAGAACGATTTGACTCCTCTTGAGTCACAGAAAAAACTGATGTGCCATAGTTTTCAGAATCTTGCTTTCCTCCTCCTCCATAATTATGGGATGGGTCAGGGTGAAAGTATGATTTGTGCAGGCCAAGAAGGTGCACCGTTTGACAGGATCGGTTGCCCAAAAGGCACGCAAAATCGCCCTCAGTAGTAGTGGCGTCTCCATTGTTTTCCAGAGTAAATGGGGTATCAACATTTCCGGAATTTACTGACTTGGTGGTGGTATTGATAACCCCAGTGGAGAATGTAGTTTTGGACGAAGAGTTGGCTGCGTTAGATGTTTCCGTGTACACGCCGTGTTTGTTGGCTTTGTGTGTCATGAAAAAATACTTGTTGCAAAATTCCTTGTTGCAAAGGTCACAGTATGTTTCAGGATTGAAGATTCTGTGTGGGGGCATGTTTTGTAGGGAAGCAGACACGTTCCCCACAATAAGCTCACTATTGGAACCGGCAGCGGAGGAGGAAGTGGGGGCGCTAGCAGGTTCTAGACATATGGTGGTGCTCATTCTGTATGTGGAGTCCTTGGTTCCTTGTTCCGAAAGAAGTTTAGTTTTGTCATGTTCATAGTCGATAGAGGTGAAATGTGCAGAGGTATTTGACATGATGAATTTACATACCTGTTAAAAATGTGGAACGACTTATGTAATATCGAATCAATTAGGTAATTACATATTTAATCAAAAATTTTTGGATAAGCTACTATCGTATTCTCACTGATCATGAAATCAGTGAATTAGATACTCCGAGAACTATCAGTAGATTAAGAATGAAGAAAGGCTCAATAGTGATCCGAGGCACAAAGTGTTGTTGCTCACGCCAGAATCCGACTAAAACCAAAATATGATCTAGTTAATTTGCACTCCAATTTTTTAACTGCATTCAAAATTGGTTACCCATTACCCATCCATCCAGTACAGAAGAATCATCCACGGACTGTAAATTATCAATAATATTTACATACGTGACGTACTTACATATGTAGGTATATAGATTTAATTAACTGATGGATCTCACTTCATGACACTTTTATCTTTAGCTTGTGTACTTTAGTTAATAGTTGGCGTAATACTCGAACATCTTATTTAACCTTGTCGGGATGTTGTCAGTACGTAGTGCATCAACCCCAATAGTATTGTGAGTATGCAAAAAGTGAATATTCTGTAAAGCATACGAATTCAAGTTAGCTTGGCTTGGCTGTAACTTATTGAAAAAGATAGTAATTTGATTCAAATCAAGTTCTGGTTAAATCTAATACCCTCACTTGTCCAATACGGGAGTGGATGTCTCATTCCATATTAATTGTGCAACCGCCGCATATATACGTATAGTACATATGTATCCACTGGTTCTTGATGAAAAAGCCGATATGCATCAATCCTGATAAATGCAATAATTTTAGTTTCACAAGATTTTTCCTTGTTCCATAACATGTGCCTTGTGCGTTCTCATCTATAATGGACTACAAATTGATAATCATTATAAGTGAGGATGTTATCCACACATAAGTAATTTTTTCCTCTAATTATCAGTCAACTTTCGCCATGGAATCTGACACAAGGCTTGAACAGAGTTTGTCCGAACTAAAATTAAAAATTAAAGGTATTATTCTCCCTTATACATTTTTTTGTTCTCATTACCAAAATTTACCGTGTTTTAGAACATGACAAACTTGGTCCGTACAGTGAAATCCTAGATGATCCGTTTCTCAAGGTGTTTTTACAAGGGAAAGGGTTTGACGTGGACGTAGCTCTGAGTTATGTGAGTACATTTAACTATAAAAAAGTCAATTTATTGTTCGGGCAGATAAAATACATAATATCGCTAAATTAATTAGATAGCAAAGTACATGCATATGAGGACCGTAAAATATAAGAAACAAATGAGCCCCTACTTACCGTCCAAGGCTCGCTTACTAGAGACTGAATTCAGCCAAATGTTACGTAACAAGGACCAACATGGGAGATATATTGCGGTGCTAAATACTTGTAAGTGTGAAACTACGGACCAAGGTTGAAATTAATAAATTAAGGTTCGATTATTAACTAATCAATTGAGGTCCGCATACTACGTAATTTAATTTAAAGAATTTCTTTATTAATTCTGGTAAAAGTTTTACCAGAATTAATAAAGAAATTCTTTTACCGTAAAACTCAATACAATGATAATTTTCCAAATGAAGGATAAATATGTCGCTCCATAGAAAATGTTTAACAACGAACACCATTTTTACGAAATATGAAGTCATACCAATTATTTAACGAGTATTGTGTACACAGTTTTTCCCACTTTTCGATAATTTTATATGTTGATACAAATTAAATATTTATGGAGTTACTATTTATTCGAATGTAGATGTCTGGAATCCAGAGATGGCCTCCGTGCAGGAAAGTATCGCAGCGGTGCTTTTCGCCCTTGATGAAGGAATGCGACGCTATTTTTCCCACAAGCCGGATGGCGTCGTCGTAATTATCGACTGCAAAGACACCACTCTCTCGAAAATTCGAGCCGTAACGTCTTCAGAGATCATTCAAACAATGGACCTATTCTTTGTACGTGAGGCTAATTTTTTCTGATTCAAATTAATGTATAATTATTTAATCAGATATTTAATTTCGTATCACTCTTTATAATTTATGACCAGAAATGCCTCCCAGCAAGTCCAAAAGAGATACACTACGTGAATGAAAACATCATGTATCGTGGATTTTTAAATACTTTGCTGAGTTTTTTTGGCAAGAAAATGAGAGGACGGGTATTTGCACAATGTCATTATTTATTACCTTAAAAATATGACTTGTTTTAAACTTAGCGTTATTAATTTAGGTCCATATTCATTCGTCCAATATGGAATCCCTTCATAAATTTGTAGCGCCAAACATCCTGCCGAAATCTTTAGGTGGAACTTTAACCAATGAGGAAGCCTACGACAGTGACCTGATAAACGGTGCTCGGGAAAATGATAAGTTCTACAAGGGAATTTGGCCGTGAGTTTAATATTTTAAATACATATAAGATATTTATTGTCGGTAAAGATTTGTATCGTTAAATAATTTTTGGAATTTTGTTACTGCAGGTCGGACAAGTTGTAATATGCATAACTAAAAGTAATATACTTCTCTTGTATATAGGACATGTTTATAAATGTTTGTAATGTATGTATGTATTTATATTGGTGTAAAAGATTTTAAAATTCTTGTTAACCAATTACTTATGAACATAAAACCTTAACTATAAATACTAAATAATTTGGGATACATTTATATCCAATCTTGTTTTAGTTAAGAGAGAGCTTATATGGAGTGTAAATTTGATTCGCAGAGTATTAATGCATTACATAATCTCATTAAAATCGTATTTATGGTATGAATACTGCAAGTACTTTGAAAAAAAACATCAATTAAATACTTACAAGAAGCATTCGGAAACATGTCTAAAATTCCACGGACATTCTTCTTTACACATTTCTGCAAACTATGGAATCATTCCAGGGACATATGCATTTGAAAGAACCCATGAGATAAATTTATTTTAAGGATTTAATTTGATTTGTTTCTTCGTATTCTGGTTGCATTAGGTTTGCATAATGTTTATTGTAGATGTTGCATGCAAGCATAATAAATTGAAATGTTCATATGCATAAGTGCACATATTTACCATATATACGTATGTACATATAATGAATGTAGTCAATTATATGCATACTTAGGTAGGGTATTTATGTATGTATGTATGTATGTAATGCATGTTATATTATTTTGTACTTTTAACAAGCTTTATAAGTTGTATGGGCACTTGCACAAAAACCGAGATTTACAGAATTGTATGTATGTATGTAAGTATATCGTGTATCTATACGGGACAGACTGTAAAATGTGAATTATTTGCAATATTACTTTGTTGATGACCTCGGACAACTTGATCAAGACGCAAATTTGTACATGCAACATTGACCTTGACGTGTTGCATTCCTGGTGAGATGTTTGACCATGCAACTTATATATACTTTTTTCATACAAGATTCTTTACACGGAGTTGAAAATTGTACCACGATTTACATACTCAACAAATTATTTATTGACTGTGGGATAGAATTATATTTTATGAGGAAGAAACAAATATATGTATGCTAATTTAATTTTCCTTATGTAAAAGATGCATAATAAGAGCATAACCTTGCATTGGGTTGAGCTACCCGTTAAGTGATACATGTATTCAACATCTTCATTTCATTACTTATCTATCTTAAACCCGATTCTTATCAAATGAAATTCCAAAGTTGACCATGGAGTTGAAAAGTAATCAGAAAATTGACAAATTAATTGAGCTTAGGTCAAAAATTAAAGGTATAGCCTCATTTTAATGCTTGCTACAAAAATATTTTAAGGAAATTTATTTTTGACTAAGTGTAAATTTAAAATTACATTTTTAAAAATTCAGTTCACGAAAAACTCTGTCATTTCTCGGACATCTTGGACGATAAATTTGTAAATGGATTCTTGGAAGGGAAAAAATATGACGTGCATGAGACAATTTTTTGTGTAATTGCATAATAACTAATTTAAAGTTACTTAAAAAACATCAATTTTAGTAAAGTTAATTTATAGCTGGAAAATTACATTGAGTTGCGAACTGTCAAGTACAGGAAGTTAATTCAACCCTTCTTACCATCCAGAGCAAGTTTGTTGGGAACCGAATTCGTTAATTTTCTATCTAGCAGGGATCATCATGGGAGACATGTTGCAGTGTTTAATATTTGTAAGTGCGAAAATCGTGGTGCATCTATATTAAATAGGCAGTTAGCAAACCTACGTTTTTAAAATTTCCGTGCTTGAGTTTGGTCGAAATTTCCGGAGCAGATATAAAAAATGTTCAGAGGACAATCAAGAGTTACTTCAAGATCGGCTCTGGAAATATTGAAGCAACTAAAGAGAACTTACGGGGAAAACTTGGGGGGGGGGAATTTACACCTAATCAACCTCTACACAGTGCGAATTATTCTTCCCATGCCCACTTTTCATTTCATAACTCATAGCACATCATATGTATGTAGTTTGATGAAGGATAAGTAAAAATGTTGAGTCACAATTTGGACAAAGTATTGTAAATCTCATGGTATACTTTTGATCGATATTTTGAATATGTACTATTAAATTGTTAACATTCTTGTACTAAATATGTAAAGACAGAAAGCGCAACAATTGGTTTAAATCACTTTAACTTTGTAGACACTAATATCACCACATTTTCATATTTTATCTCCAGTTTAAAATTTCTTCACATCTAAATATGCACAATTCTTAATTTTATGCACACAATTCCATAATTTTCATTTTCCCCCAAGTTAACCTTCGCAAAGATTACCTTTTATGTCACCGTTGTAGGGCACGAATATTATTATGGAGCTCAAGTTGGGCACGTGATTTTTCTTCCAAATAAAATAATTTGTATAGTAATTGAAATATCGTCACGTTATGCCCTATGTTTCAGCTGCCTGGAACCCGTCACTGGTCTCTCTACAAGAAGTAGTGGTAACTGGACTGTTCATTTTTGATGAAGCGATAAGACGTTATGTTGCGACAAGCGACGAATTTGTACTCATAGCCAACTATGGAGGCGTGTCATTCGAGCAAGCCAAAGTCATCACACCACGACTTGCCTTCCAAGTACTGGAATTGTACCTGGTAATTCAAGCTCGTATTAAATGCGCTGTAGAAGTATTTATTTTTTGAACAAAAGATTGTTAAATTTTTATCAGAAATGCCTCCCTGGGCGCCAAAAGCGGCGCATATCATACATGAAAACTTTATAATGAATGGAGCTATCCGAATTCTGAAATATTTGTTGAGCAAAAAACTACGGGAACGGGTAAGAAATGTCGAAAAAAATTATAACATTTGTAATTTGATTAAATTAAAAGCACCTTTTTTACAGATTCATGTCCACTCAAAGAAGCTTGATTCCTTGCATGAACACGTGTCTAGGACAATTTTGCCGACCTCATTGGGTGGCACACTTACAAACGAGGAAGCCTTCGATAACGGTCTTATGGTAAAAATAAGGGGGAATGACGGTTTTTATAAAAGCCTGGAAAAGTAAGTTTGCTTTAAATAGTTCGATGAAAACGACTTTCTATGCAGTAATTTGAGATAAATTTCCTGTTACAGAAAAAGTGATGAAGTTTCAAGTATGCGCTAAGAAAATTGTCGCGGCACTTGTCCAGTCGATCTGATCAAATTATGTACGAGTACGCTCATATGTATATTTAGATCTAATGGTAGTTTAAAAATACTGGCATTATTCTATAACATAAAACGATTTGGAACATGTCTTGAAGGTAAAAGTTTTTGATGGGGTGTGTTTAGTTTGTAGAATATGTTCAAATTGTGAGAATTACTTTAATTAAACTTGTTCGCAATTACGGGAAATTGTGTGATTTTAAATAAAAATACTAGTATAAATGCCAGAATATGTTAATTTGAAATTTAATTGTGGAAATTTGTTTAATTGTTTTTCTAAATAATATGTAGCTATGTGATTTTCTTCATCTAAAATATATTTAAGTTGCCTGCACCTTGACCTTCACAAGTCTCACCAGGATAAGCTTTCCCACGATGTGGGGAGCAGTTATTGAAAAATTAATAATTTAGTAAAGAATAAACTCATAAAACTGGATACGATAAAGCAATAATTACATTTTTTATTTCCTTATTTTCTTCAAATAGACATCTTCTCCGTTATCATGCACCGTTTTGTATCCATATTTCCGCATGAGATCCAAAATGCTGTTTTTTCCTTCCGGTGTGAGTGAATACTCCACGATTAGAAACTAAACCCGAAGAAAAATCTATTTAAAAAAATACATTTTCAATACATACATATTTCAAATGATATTCGTACCTTGATATCCATCTGATCAAATGGAATCCCCTGCAAAACTTGGAACTCGTGACCCTGTACGTCGAGGGCAAATAAATCCACTGATTTCCTGTTTATCGCTGCCAGTAAAGATTGTAACGGAAAACAATCAATTATTCCTTCAGATGTAAATCCATTAATGTCCAGTCCGTACGGTTTGTAATTCTAAATAAAAAAGACGCGAGTTTTATTAATGTTCGTTATTTGATCGTTGTAATATTTCTGTCATGATTTTTGTTACTGACTCACTGGTGCTTTATATTTCGATCCAGGATTAATCAACCCAGTCCCGGGCATCCAATCTTTGCTGGTGTTAAAATTCATTTTGAATTCAACCTAAATTAGTGGATTTTTTGTCATTACAAAATAATTTGTTACCATTTAGATTACAACAAACCTTTTCAATCTTTCCGCTCAAGCAAACATTTGCCATCCAAGCGGACCGTCTACTTTTTCTTAATTTTCCAAACAGTGATGGAGAAGCTTCAATAAGGAGGCCACCCCATCCAAAATCCTTCTCAAGTTGCAACGTCCTTGAGTAGAACTTTCCATCATTTGCGCCACACTCGATGAAAAATCCGCCTCCCTAAACATTGATAAAGTCGGAAATATTCATTAAAGGAAACCAAATCTTATTTTTGGAAGGAATTAAATCATTGCTGTTCGTGTAATATTTGTAGAATCAAGAACCAATCGGATAGTTGATTCGAAAAGTTTCCAGTAATTCTTTGATCCGACAAATATTGCAAGAACAAGGATTATGTAAATACCGATGCATTTAGTAATTTGAACATTGGATCGATTGCAGTAGCAGGAAGGTGACTAGGAGGGATCCGGTCGACAGTTATGTCTTCCCAGGGGGGAGGGTACAGACGGTGTTGATAGAGGTATTTGACTACTAGCATATCCGTGGCCGACATAAATGTGTTGACATCAAAAATGTCGATTTCATCGCCCACCGGGCTGGCAAATTCGGGGACACGTATAGGTTCTTCTAGGTGAGTTGACCCGTCATAGTTTGATTGGTGCAATCCAAGTATAGTAATGACACTTATCATTGTCGCTAATATTGCCAATGTCAATAAACAATTATAGCAACGTCGTTGCGATTTCCTGGACCAAGCAGTCATGTTTTCTTTCATGCCGGAAACTATATTCGGATTGACAAAAATTTGTAAATTAAATTAAATATTTATTATGTTACTACACGTCCTTAGCTCTGATCCGTTCTCAGAATTTGACTTTTTGTGACAAAATATCCAAAAAAATTAGTAGTAAAATGCTGAGTTTCTTATAATGTTATCATCTAATCTTATTTACCTAAGTCCAACGTGGCAGTCATCAAGTGGTCTGTCTGATCCTTCCCGTCTGAGGACTTGGTTGTCCCAAATAAAAACAAACTTCATTTTTCGGTGGTGCAAAAACTCTATGGTTTAGTTTGTGCTCAATTGAGGTCACTTTCTATGGGACGGGATATGACAATAGGAGCCAAGCTTTTACTTTTTATGCTTTATAAAATAGCCTATTAGTATTCACTATGGTTAGTTAACAATGTTAATTGGTTACGCATTGTGTTTGAATTTCAATTACTGATAGAGTTGTGGTATTTAAATACATCATTATTATGAGTGAGTATAACATATTTATGTACGCACTTATGTTGACAAAACTCTATATTGAAATGGAAATTTATAAGGTTTGCCGAGTCTAAGAATTTTTCAAAATACAAAAAATAACAAAAAATTCATAATTAGTTTTTTTTAATCGAACAATGTTTTTATTGAACTGATTCTAAACTTTTACACCTTTGACTATCTATTCATTTACATATATTTTTTACACGCTCCACATCCCTTTCTGATCAATTTTGAACTAATTAAATTGTATATCTCAGCTTATTAAGTTACGAACTATAATTCAAACGGATTAAAAATTAAATCTGCTAACAAACGTCTTCACAATAAAAGCTAAATGCAACCAATAAATGCAATTTTCAGTATCTACTTGTACCTGCGTCCCTCTGCAACAAATAGGACAACTAATGAAAACAATATCCAACCAATTGTTGCAATAAATCCGTCCAAAACCACAGGGTGTGTAATGTCCCAACCTCTGATGCAAACTGATCTTACCGACTCAATTATCAATGTGGTTGGTATACAGCGACATAATTGACGAAGCGCCCACGGAGTGGTTTCCAAAGACAATGATATTCCTGTTATAACGTTATCGTGCATATGTAATAAGGATGTTTCTGTGCAAGTAGATGACTAAAAATGTGCCTACCGCTCGATGTAAGTTGTAGACATGCAATCCAAATTAGAACCATAGCATTTTCCAATACTCCATTCCACAATGTGCCAATCATTAAACCTGCGAGAGAAAATATTCTGAATATGTATTTACAATGGAACCTTTTTCCAAGGATTTTCTAGCTAGAGTTATATCAAAAAATTTAGCCAATATGTAGAAATCACAAGGCGCGTATCATTCGGTTGAATAGCCCCTTGAAGAAAAGTATTGGTGGCAAAGTTCAATTTTTTTGGTTAATTTTCCCTCTAGGCGAAAACCAAGGCGCACGTGTGTGGCTACTTTGACCGCTAATATTTTTATTCAAAGGGGCCATTCAACGGAAGGATAAGCGCCATGTGATTCCTAATTTTTGGTTCAATTTTTTAATATAACTCATTAGACAATCCCGGTGTAGCTTGAAAAAATATTCCATTGTTAGTAAATAAATTCATATATAACGAACAAATCCGTGTCTACCTATCGATAATCCAGTCAAGGAAGCCAGATATATAAGTCCCACTACTAGAATCCACGAACCCTTGATAACCATTCCATGCAAACCGCACAAGATCCCCAACATACTTCCAATTTGTATGAAAATTGTCAAACTTTGTGACGCAAAGATGTCAATGACGCGATGCCATAGACGCACACCAGCCACGTGGTCTCTCCCACCTATTCCGGCAAGCCTGTCCTCTGTCCAGAGTTCTCCCACACACGTGGAGAAGCCGAACAATATACTGTCGCATCAAGGGATTCACTAATGAATTACATAGATAAGTTCATTTACATATTAGTTTTTACTCACAAAACTATAAAACCCGGACGTATAAAGGATAAGGCTTCAAACGCATTCAGGCTGCCATAAACTGATTTGAACTAGAAATGGTAGTACATGGATGAACATATGCAAAAATAAAATGTTTCAATAAGCAAATTAGGTTATTTTATAGAGTACAATAATTGGTGGCCGAATAAAATCTGTAGGTCCGAAACAAGCCTCCCCGATACTTTCAAGGTAATGGAGGTATTGTCGAATTATAGTTTCCTTAGTCCAAAAGGATAATATATCATCTGTGTAGAACAAACATTTATGCAAAGGACACTCCACGTGTGTGTACATATGGAGCTAAATAATTATCAGCGACAAGGTTATTTATAAAGCATGTGATCGGTTTCCAGTGATTTTTTTTACACCCATATCACCTGATGTGACCAGGTGCCTCACTGAAACTGTACCCCTGTAATATAGCTTCCACAGTTTTTGTGCTACAAATTTCTAGCCAATTTTAATTGAAGGCCAGTTAATTTCTGCGTAGAAAATAATTTTTAGTTTTCGAAATTTCCTCCCCTTGCATCAATGCAGATATGACGACGCTGCCTGAAGTTTTCTGCTGAATTCTTGGACTTAGTGTTCCATTTCGTTATCAAAATTTTTTTCAGGCAAGTAGAACACACCTTTGCCCCTATCTTTGACCACATTTCATATTTTTACTTCCGGAATGATAAGAATTAAGAAGAGATATTTAGGATGCCTTGACCCCTAAAATGATCACATGCTTTATTCCTGGTCTTACTTGTCTCATCCATTCGAATAGATATTGTGGATCCAGAAATTGTCTTGGGATCCGCAAATTTTTTTTGCACAAGTCGATTTTTAAAGTGTTCCATATAATTGAGAGGAAACTCAATTAGTGCCATGACATTTCCAAATTTTATTTGGTTGAGTCCATCGTCGTACGAATTTAGGGGAATCTACTTATCACATTAGATAGTGACAAATAGATAGACTGATACATTTCAACTCCGCTTATAAAATAGTGTACTCACCCAAATCAATTTGTCTGTACCAAATTTATCTATAAAATTGCAAACTCCTACATTCTCTAAACATTCGTCTTCTTGATCCCTTGATATTTTTTTCCACTTGTAATTCAGCGTGATCAGTGAAATTAAAATCGGCATTATCGTTCAGCAGTAATCCAGTCTTGATTCCTCGTGGCTCATGACCAACCGTAAAAATTAGAACAACTGAACAAATAATGGGAAGTACAAATTGTCCTAAGCAGATCCTGTGAAAAGTGCAGCAAGTTGTTAATTGTGTACATTGAAAATGACATTATTTGAGGGCGTTCATTATTTCATATCCTTAATATTCTTCGTATCATAAAATAAGTAAGTTACGACTACGACGATTATTTATGTACCAGATTTTGTCATCAAAAATCACGTTACGATTTGTAGGTAGCTTTCTCCCTGTTTTTTGTTCATAAACTATTTTACGAAATAATGAACACCCTCACTAAAAATATAAAATATTGTAACCTTGGATCCCTCGGAGTGCGATACCACCAATTTGAAAGCAATGCCCGCATAATGCCTGCGTTATTCCTTCGGATATCGAGTAGATCATTAGTCAAGTAATTGACTGCAGAACTTTCGAAAACTTCATCGCCAGTTGCACAAATATTCATATCGATTGACTCAAGCTCTTGGTATGCATTCGCTTCTTGAGTTTACACATGTGTAAAAAAATGTCGTCGAATTTCGTAGCTTTATATTTTGTCAATAACGAATTTGGACTGCTTTCCGTTAAAATATAACCACCTCGCATGAATCCGACCTGAAATATATAATCGCAAATTAACAATTGTGCACAATCCCAACGATGATCTCGTTATAACATGATAAGCGAAAAGACCGACCTTATCGCAAAGTTTCATCTCCTCCGTGTAATGCGTGGACATTAAAATAGTTACTCCTTTGTTATGAGAAATGTCGGATAAATGTTCCCAAATCCTAGTTAAAAAATTGGGACGTTAAACTAACGTTTTTTGTGACAGGATATTTGAACCATGTTACTCATCACTTTAGTCGCACGAGTGGGTCTAAACCGACCATGGCTTCATCCAGGATAAGTAAACGTGGGTTATGGATCATGGCTGCTGCCAGTGATACTCGTCGCCTTTGACCACCGCTAAGTTCAAATAATATGCATTATGGCGTCAAGCACTGGCAGAAATGCTAATTAGTTATTAATTAGACGAACCTTAATTCACGAACTACGCTTTCAACGTGAGGAAGATCAAGTGTCGCCGTGAGAAAATATATCCTGGCCTCTATGCATTCTGTGTTCATGCCATAAATCAATCCATAATATTTGAGGACTTCTCTGATCGTAAGAATGTTTAAGAGTGCAACATCCTAAGGTTAAGAAAATCATGCAAACCTATGTAGGAAATTATGTCGAAGAGGAAATTGTGACAATCAATCAGATTTTACTTGCGGCATGTATCCACAAAAGTTGCCAAGGTTTTTTGGACGGAGTTGGTTAAATAAGGTCAGTTCCCCAGAATCTAGTTGGCATGTTCCGACTATGCAGGAGATCAAGGTGGTTTTTCTAATTGGACAAAACAAGCTGAATTAATGGGTAATAACGAGCAAATTCATAAAACCACATTAGCTATGAGGTTAATTACATAAATAAATAATTCTACAAATTTCCTTGTGCGGAAATATCTTTACTGAGATCTCATATATTTATATCTGAACATAATTACGAAAGGTGTTGCTTAATGTGGAATGTGGAAAATATAAATGGTAATTCCAGTCAGAGTGCTTCTACTTCTGGGGATACCGGTGAAGACAAAGTATAAATTCTTAAATATAGATACTTAATTTGGGGGTTTATGTACGTCAATTTTTGATTATTTATGCAGGTACGGTTTTAAATATGCAAACATATAAAATTATTGGATCGATTTAACTTGCATAGCACTTAAATTTTTATCCATGTGAACTTTCCAAACCAAAATTTGAAATATTACTGGATAAGATTAAAAATTTACACAAACAAAATACAATTTTTATAATTACCCACATCCACTCGAACCGATTAGTCCATAACTGAAATGTGTATACATACATTAACCAACTTATTTATTACTTTTCTAAATTTTTTCCTACATTTCTCCAGGGGAAATATTAACGTTTAGGTTGTTGAGAATATAATTTCCTTTGCCGTAACGTTTAAACCCGTTTTTTATCCGAAGTGCCATGATTTCAATTGAATTTTCTTGCTTCTCACAAGATTTTGAAATTCTTAATTATTTTTGCGGTAAGCTGAATGGATAATGCTCTACGTGTGACCTGTGTCAGATCATCGTATCGTGCGCCTCTTCCTTTTTATGTACTCCGGTATTTATATTAATAATTTCCATACCTCAACCTAATGGGGTACTAAAATGTCTACTTATGTACATAGATACACATATTTATACACAGCAAGTCGCTACACACATGCATACATATGCAATATAGCTAATTAAGTAGCTTGCAAATTTAGTAGTTTTCATATGTGGGACAGCCCAGTGTAATGGATCAAATTAAGTAATAATTTGAACGCTGTAATTATTTCTGAGTGTTAAACTGATCAATTTGAAAATAATGTCTCTTATCTGTGTATTCCTATTTTCCTTACAAGCTTGTATTTTCGAGGAAGTCGTGAACTTCTCTTTTCTCACGTCCCTACTCACTTATGTAAGTTTGTACCTAAGGTACTTATGCTTAAATACTATTTACTATTGCAATTTACACAAGATAAGAAAACAAGGTAAACTTGCACCACTTTGAACAACAACAATGCGGTAAGTCACCTTAATTAGTTAATTTATTCGGTTATTTACACTGTGGGCAAATTAGTTAATTTCTAAATGTGTAATTTAATGCGAACTCTCATTACAGTTAAAGTACAAGTAGATATGTACCCATACATATACGTAGGTGTTTTATTATTAATTTTCAAAAGGTATGTTCCGCACTGTTTCTGACCAAAATTTTGATGAAATAACAAACTTCAAATACATTTAGGAGGCTGTGATTTTTTTCAGTTCTTTAGGCTAACAACAGCACTAGCAATAAATCGGCAAACTTTACCTCGACGGAAAAAATGCTAGATTTGCAAATTAAATATCGTAGTGTGATTTAATTTTTAATGCTGGAGGTGCAATACGTGTCGCAGATTTATGGTTGAATGCTTAAAATTTACGATGAAGACTGCCCAAGACAAAACACAAATTCAATTGGGTCAATAATTTTAAATGATGGTGAAACGAGGTCTCGGGCAAAAAGTCGCCAGGACGCTCAAAATCCGTTTATTCCACAGAAAAGCTCCGGAAACTAGAGGAACCAATAATGAGAGATCCGCGATTGAAACTGTCCTATTTAGCAGATGAGATTGGTGTTCCAAAACCAGCAATTTGTTCCATGTTAACTGAAGACTTAGGTATGAAAATGGTTTCCGCCCGTTGGGTACCAAAATTGCTTTCGCCATCTCAAAAACAGGATCCAGTAAACTTTTGCAATGCAAATTTTAACCTATTAAATGAAAACTTGAACTTGCTCAATATTTTATTAGCTGCATATGGTACTTGGGTTTACTATTATGACCCGGTGACCAAATAATAATTCCCTCAATGGAAGCACGAGGGGTTGCCACCGCCCGTGAATTGAAAAGTGCAAAAATCTGACCAAAAGTTAATGATGACCATTTTCAAGGATACCAAAGGTCCCCTCCTTATAAAATTTATTGCTGGAAATACTACAATAAATGGGGCCGTGTATGCAGGAACCCCGAAGGAGCTGCGTCCTCCGGTTGAAAAGAAACGTGGGGTCAAAATAAAGAGTTGGCCTTTTTTTAGACGACAACGCGCCACCAAATACCTGGCCTTTTGCGAGGGTTAGTGCAGACGAAAATCGCTTTACCTGCACAAACCACACCCCGTGCAGTCCAGACTTGACCCTTAGTGATTATTATTCGTTTCGAAACTTAAAGAAAAACATCAGGGGAACACGGTTTTCGGATGATAATGAAATCAAGTCGTAAATTTTGGCATATTTTCGAGGTAAATTTTAATGAGTTATTGCTAGTGTTAATGTTAACCTACAGAACTGAAAAAAAATCACAGCATCCTAAAAGTATTTGAAGTTTGTTATTTCATCAAAAGTTTGGTCAGAAACAGTGCGGAACATACCTTTTGAAAATTAATAATAAAACACCCACGTACATGTGGAGATGTAAGCAACGAAGCTATGTCCATATTGCACATCGGTTATGCGTACAGAAATATGTATATATATTTTACAAATTACACGCATCGATCGATATTTGAATATTTCATTGTACATATTTATACTATTGTTGTATATGTATATAGTAAACTAAATTTATGTTCAATTCCTTAGTTAAAAACTCCATAGAGATGTAACATTTCTAGAAAAATTAGATGTGAAGCTTCTTATTTGAATGACTTTATAAATATGTACATACATATATACACACAACATATGTCAGTTCGAGAAGGAATGGAAAAATCCTTTACCATGCACGAATACAAATTTAAAAACATCAAACTTTCGAAAACAATAAAATATAAAAAATTTTAGAAGTTAGCATATGTTTTCCAATACATTTTTAACATCAGAAATACTAGATCTATCTTTGGCACTAATTTTGAGCATTTTCTTGACTAATTGTTCAAATTTGGCTGTATCCTGACCCTTTCCCAAGTCATTGAAAACATCATTCTCCTCATTTCTTCTCAGTTGATCAAAAATTTTAACTTTATTTGTAATCGGGGACGATAAAATCTCAAAATAGCAAAGTCCCAAGCTGAATATGTCCGTCTTTTCGTTACAGTCAACCTGGTTAAGGGTCATTTCCGGGCTTCGGTACAACTCGCAGCCTGCGACCGAACAATACTCATCCTTCTTCTTATCCAACTTAACCGACAATCCGAGATCAACAATTTTCCACATGATGAAACTATTCCCGGTCAGATTGCACATAATGTTGTCCGGTTTTATGTCGCGGTGGACAATCTTAACCATATGAAGAACACTGAGACCGTTCGCAATTTGCAGAAACATTCGCTTGATTGTGGCAAAGTCTCTGATTTCTAGAGGATTATCTGTCAACCATTTTTTCAAACTGAGGTGACAGTACTCCATTTGCATAAAAATATAGGATGGCCGTCCAGAAGACGTTTCGGACATGTCCATCATCGACAAATCACTGTAGGCTCTGCCATCGCAATCCTCGATCCAGAAATTTACCAAGCGGACAACATTATCGTCACGGATACTTTGCAAATTTGATATTTCGCGCTTAAATTTTAGCACGTTGTACACACTTTCTTCAGATCTTCGGAAGGCTTCGTATAAATTGATTTGCTTGATGGCGAAAATATTCCCGGTTTTGGTACACTCGGCTTTCCATACTTCTCCATGTGAACCTTTTCCTAGTGGGGTGTGTGACATGAGACGCAAGGTTTTCACGGATTGCCATTTTGTTTCTGAAAATTCAGTCATTTTGATGCAGTTTAACAAGATAAGATAATAAATCGAGGTGTGTATTTATTTACCTTTCGTGTCATTTCGAACTTCGTTGACATAATTTGTTGCTTGTTGAACACAATTTTGAGAAATGTTCTCCTCTGTAAATTCATCGTCATTGCTTGAGGAAAGTAGGGAGTCATTTTTTGTAGCGTTGCTCATAATTTCTAGATAACCCCCCAGCAAGACAGTAGACAATGCCAAGACAGAAATTATAGAAATGACAATAATTCCAGTGATTAGTCCAACTGTAATTTTCGAGTAATGTCCATTAACTTAATTTTTATAATTACAGATAAAACAAAATTATGCTACTCACATGGAAAATTATCTTCTTCTTCCGGATAAGGAATCATGGTGGTTGTGATAACTGTAGGCGTTTCGGTGGTCGTGGACGTTGTCGTGGTCGGTACATCTTTTGAGCACTGGCATTCATAACTTTCCTGATTTATTGTTAACTATTTAAAAACAATTTTAAATAATTTATCAATTATCAAGAAATTCAAATTGCAATAAAAGCTGGTGAAAAGCTATTAATTTTCTCACAGCATTATTGACATTTCCTGACGTTGTAATTTCCTCAGTTGGAGGAGTATTCGGACACATCGAGTCCTTTATGCGTCTCGTTACATGACAATTTGAAGGGATTGATATGGATCTAATTCCATTTGCAAATTGGAATGTTTGCGTCTCGTTGGATTTAAGTATGACACCGTCATCGGTACAAAGTCGAGTTGCATTCTTGTAACAGTTGAACATTCGGTAAAGCGTGCAATTTCCGGTGGGAAGAGGAGAAGCAGGTTGACGCGTTTTTTCTATTTTTGGTGAAATGGTCACACTAAAAGATGCAAAGTTATATGTACTTATCACTGCAAAATAATTATGCAGATTTAACCGTATTATAAAATTTATCATTTTTACAGGGTTGGAAATTTTTCTGGAAATTCAGGACAGCACGTGGGACTGTATTTTTTCTGTGGTCCTTTTCCGGGGCAAACACAACTGCAAATTATCTTCCCATTCGAACACTTTGCAACGAAATCTACGTCATCGTAAAATTGGTCACATCTCCGAATCCAGTCGTCCTCAGTGGGAGTGGTGCTTACCAAGGTGAAGACTGTCAATTTGGAAGTACAAGTCTTCATTGTAATATGTTTGTCCCGTTTATTTTTAAGCTTTTCACTCACCTGACAAAATGATTTGAAATTCTACTTTAAGTAAATTGATGTGATTGTAATTCCATTTCATTGCACCGATTAATTTATTGATTCACATTTTGTGATGTTATAAAATGTTTGATAACGAGACTCGTTTTTGGGGAGGTATTTAATTTCCATAAAATTAATTGCTGCATGAGCAAGGGTGAAGTTCTTGACGTAAATTATGTAGACAATTCTTTCGAGTCCTGATACTTGACAAAGCATGTTAAATGCATGATACAAAGTATGTACATAAATGACTCATTTGCAAAACTTACAAGTAAGACTGGTTTATGCACATACAACGCACAAGTATTAGTATTGATGTATACATGCTTACATAAATACGTAAGAGCATGTTACAAAAAGATTCTATATATTGGTGGTAGAGTCGCCAAGAATACGATGAGCGTTGCTTACTGAACATGCAAAATTACGCATACATACATATGCTCATACTTGCATGTGTATGATGTAGTTTTATTCATTGGAGTATAAATTGTTCGCAGAGTACAATTACATAGATTGTGCTACATTTTACTCATCATTTAGAAAAGTTAAGCGACCATGGCCGTACATATTTACGAGTATACATGTACTAGATTTTCTTGTCAAGCGAATACAGACAGAATTTGTACGGTCACAGTTGTCTGATCGGTTTCTGCATTATGTATGACTCATTGAAAGAAATAGTAAAACCAAGTTGCCTGGTTTGATAATTCTGAAGACTTGATGGCATGACTAATAAGGTCAACGTATATGTATTTTTGAACACTATTACACATAATGCTTAATCATGATTATAATCATGATCATGATCAGACTCGTAAATAGTTTCAGAATTATGAAGACTTTAATTTTCGAAGTACCTGATTATAAAACAGAACAGGACTACTTAGGTGTTAAATATATACAAATAATTATCCATTGACCGTATTATTTTAGGAGGTAGATACATATTGTTATAATAATGCATATTTGTCTATTAAATGTATTGGGGTGAGTTTGACTTCACATTGTGTATCATGAGTATTACCATAATTTACCATATTTAGGAATTCATGTTCGCTTATACTTCACAAAAAATTAGCTGTGACCAAGACGATCCTTTTCCATCCTTAGGATTAGTAGGAATCAGTTTAGGGGGAAGATTCGTACTATGAAATCCGGTCTGAATTGAGCACCCGATGCAAAAATATACCGCTGATAAGACAAATAATCCAAAAGCCTATATAATAAAACTAATTATTTTCAAATAATTTTACACATGTTTATAGGCCATAATATTTATTAAAATACTAATTATCTCACATCGGCAAGACAGTTTGTTAAGAAGGGTTCATAATAAATGCTGAAATCATCGCAAAGACTTATCACAGCTCCAATTCCAATCACCAGTGCTGCATAGTTGTTTAGATAATAAATCTGTCACAACAGTTATTAAGTCAGGATTGGTATATACTAGTAATTTACTTATCAGAAAGAAAATATGCACCAGAAATAACTTACATAGGATACAACACCTCTTGAAGAAGTTTGGAAGGTGTGCCAGGAAAATACAATGACGACCAGGATCGTGTGACCTAACATGAACACGGATGGGATTATGAGGAACAATTGCGACCTCCGGTAATCATAGAAACTTAAGGCCAAGTGTAGAGACCCCAAAATCTATGCAAAAAACTTATGCAGTTAACTTAACTTGGAGTCGGTATGGGATTAATGGATATTTTATTGCTAAGCTGTTTCTTACAACTCCAAGCACATAGAGGGGATAATTTAAGATGATGGGGTCCGAATTTTTTAGTTTGGGAGGTTCCATAGCTGCAGTAGATGTGGAAGAATTGAAATTATCGTTACTGGAGAAACGAAGTGAATCTGTGCTGGGATATTATGCGAATGTTTGCATCTTGCCATTTATAACTTGTTAGCTCATCCTTTTTGCAATACATGTGCTATGGAGAATTGGCAACTTGTGCAGTACTTGTCACATGTATTTATTTCATACTTGCTAGAGTTCGCAATTTATCCCTATCCTTCCTATAACAGAGTGCGAGATGTTATAACGAAGTTGTGTTTCAAGTTTACAGATAACTCTCAAGTTAGCTAAGCCGAATTAATCTTAAGAGGATGTTAGAGTTGAGTCATAGAAATATGATTTTATTTGGTTTCTAATTAATTGTAAGCTTTATTAGATGCATGCATATGTACATAATTCTAAATATGTGGATAACAGATATAGACTTGGTTTTGCAGTGGTTTGAGTTTTTTCGTATGATCATTGTTTTATGTAATGAATATTTACCTTTCTGCCAATTTGTTTTCATATTGATGTCATTCAATAATATGTAAATCGAAGGAACTAAACACTCCACTACATATGTTCTTATACCCGTTATTTAATTGCTTATTATATGCATCATTTAAAAATAAATTATTGAGTAAAAATAAATTCAAAGTGATCTGGATTTCCAGCATTCGCAAATTATCTGCTTAATAAATTTAGTTATTCCCAACAATTTTGTGAAGATTTTTATCCGGCAACATGTTATTGGCCGTCCAGCCTGCTTGATTTGAGGTTAGACAAGTTTCTAGCAGCCGTTTTTTGGTGTAATCGACGCCTGCACAGACACACGACTTTTGAACAACTTGCGAGCGATGCAAAGCAAGTTTGGTCATTTCTTGGTAAACGGTGTGCGGAAGTTCTGGGGTTCCACAGAGCGCCGAGAAAAATACTTTGATCCGTTGAGACGACGTTATTCGTTGCATGTGAACCGTTTTAACGTCCACAACACGCTGTCCGTTTTTATAACACCTGCCAAACATAGTGGTAATTATTTTCTGTTGTCTTGATAATCAAACAGCAAATAATAATTCTTTACGAACTGTTGTCCATTTTGATTTTTTGGCTTTTTGCCGTATATCCGTTTCCAAAGTCTGTTGAGTGTCTTGTAAGAATATTGATGACTATAGATGATGTCAATCTGGTTGACTATTGTGCTAACTTCGGCTCGATCTGTGAGTTCCTTAAAATATGGTTAACATATCGAGAGAACGTTATTTATTTAAAATATTTCTAAATTAATGTTGCCTCCCCAACTGTTAATACATTTATGGCAATTAAAGCCAATGTTGTAGTACTTAAATGTGCAGACAATGTTTCGGGTGCAAGTACCCACTTGCAAGAAATGACCGCAAGAAAATGGTGTCTTTCCGCTATTTTGACTTCAAGAAATGCAAGGCGCAAGAAACTACTTCCCGCAGTTGTAGTTCGTAGGGCGCGTTGCTGGATGTCGCATATTTCTTGGAGTTTCTTGGCATTTCTTGCACCTAGCTTTGCAGTCCAAGAAATGTAGCAAACAGCAAGAAACGAAACACTGTACAGAACATTTAATTTCCTGCAAATGTAAAGCGTCCACTCACCCGAACTTTATCCAACGCCACGCCCGTGAGTTGGTTGAAAAATGCGAACGAGATGACGAGGCAGAACATAAAGTAGAGCAGCTTGTCCCACCACAGGATTGGTGTTCGGTCAAAGACTTGGTCAAATTCGAGCTCGCCGGTCATCATGACCAGGATTTTGAGGAAGGAGAGTGGAATCGTGGAGCTCATTATGCGTTCCTAAATACATTCAAGAAAAATTAAATGAACAATGGAATTATTCTGAGTCATGTCAAATAGGAAATTTACCAAGGAAGTGCAGTTGTACGTCTCATTGCATAAGTCGATGGACGTTATTGACTCGTGGGTCGAGGTCGTTTTCTGCCGAAAAATAATTCTGAACGCTCCCGTGAATCCGATCAGGATGGGGAGGCAGCCAAGCAGTACGATTACCACTTGGATTAGCACCTATAATGTCAAATTTTATCATGTTTCATTGTTTCGTTTCAGGGTTTCAAATATCACTCCAGAAATACAGAACCATCCGTTCTGGCGATGTTCCCAATTTCTACCTGTTTCAATATGTCCACTGCCAAGCCGAAGGATTGGTGAATATTTCTGGTATGTCTCATGCACAAGATGGAAACCAAAACAATTCCAATCTGATAAAAGAGTGAAAGTTCAAATTGTGTGCTATCAAGGAAATTAGAAATGTGGGAACTTACTGCCAAAATATTTCTTGTTATGTCACAATTTGCCGTAAAATTAGTGAAGGCCAAGATTCCTGCAGCAAAGGTCAACAGGATTTGCAGGAGTTGGAGGATATTTGGGAATATGAAAAAGTGGTTGAAACAGTGCCGTTGTTGTCGACTTGAGCGGATAATATCGATGACAGAAAATACTGTGTGGGTCGAAATAACGACGTAAGTCCCGATGTCGAAGACCGTAGCGTGGTGAGAAGAGGTACAAAAATTGTTGGCAAACCAAAAATAAGCGATTAACCAGATAACCTAAAAAATTATGAAAAAATGCATCTGTTTAGTTTTCATGTAGATAAAGTTTGGGACGTTGGAGAAAGGATGTGACAGATTTTACAAAGGGATGGGGTCAAGGCATCCCAATGGGATGATCCCATGATAATTAATTGTACTTATCATGCAGATTATTAGTAGAAGTAGTAATTTCAAAATTATAAAAATTCGAAAAATCAGTCACATGTCAGTAGAATTCTTACCTGCCAAAGTGTCATGAGGCCGATAATGACACGTTGTTTACGATACCGTCCATAAATGTAGTACCTGACGAGGGGATGGAGTAGAATTATTTTCCTCGTTTCAAACCCCCATCCAGAAATTGCGTTTTTGAGATATGCCGATTTCTGAATGTTATTCCCGTACCCCCAAATTACTCTGGAAGAAATCACCCTATGAATAACATAGAATTTATTGTTAGATTGGTTTTTTGTTTGTCTGTAGTACCCGAAATCACAGCAAAGTTCGTCATTGGTATGGGTACGCGTGTTGTGGTATGAGAAGGCGTTGTTCATGAGAAACTCGACCACAATGGGGAGTTCATTATAGAGAAACTCCATGGAAGCGTAATCCTCCAACCTGAATGTATGCAAAATTATGTGATTGATAAGTGACTGCTGAAGTGGAAAAAGAGGGTGAAAATTTCCGGGAAAATTTGTAACACACATTAAATTTATCTGTGACTATTGGGAAAGAATTTTTGTTAAAGAGTTACTTGGATCAAACATACCATTGCTGCCAGGAGGGGATTTTAGAGAGGTGAGAGAATAGCGAGTCCTTCGGACAATATTTACAAATGTATTGCAAAGCATTGTATCCGGCGGAATCCTTGCACATGTAAATTTGACAAAACGTGTCCGGATATTCGTCATGGATGTAGTCAGCTATGATGGTGAGGCATTTCTGGCCGTCAGGATGCCAAGCTATTTATGAACATGATATGCTGTTTTTATATTTAATCATGTCACTAGAAATATATTTTCATGGCATTGGAGGATATGAAAATTATGTATAGTAAAGTATTAACGCAGCCATAGGGAATCAAACCAATGGGGGATTTCTTAAGACCAAATTCCACTTTTTTCACGTACTTACAACTCATGGCGACATAATGGAACGGAGTCCTCTCACAGTTATCGGTCTTATCCATGTCGATACTATTAACTTCAGTGAGCAGTTTGAGAATTGTGGGCATTCTGTTCTTTCCCGCCAAATGGAACGGCGTCTGGCCGTGAATATCTTGCTGAAAGAGGGTGAGCAGCTGGACATCGTCCGCCAAGTTGAGCAACATTTCCGCAGTCTTAATTAATGCGGGGCGTTCTGCTGCATAAAAGAGAAAGTGAATTTAAAACGTATGTGGGGGGGAGCTTGAAAGTGTTGATGTCCTTGCTCAAGGCAAGTTTTAAGCGTGAAAAAATTTTCCCACGGTGTGTCTACCCACAATTTCTTAATAAAACCGATAATTTTTTTAAATTAACCTGATTCCGAACATATAAAATGTAGATATGATTGTTGAGTGAGTCGATTCGGAATGTTTGAAATGTCAAGGTTGTCGTTCTTCAAGATCATTTCCACAGTTTCGCTTAAATCACACGCTATCGCGATATGGAACGGGGTTAGGAAGTTATTGTTGGCACGATTCACGAGGTCCTTATTTTCCGCGTGGGTGACAAATTCGTGGACGCACTGACAGTTATTGTTGTTGCTGAATTGTCCTAGAATTTTGAAGTAAAATTGAAAAATCCATAGCACGCCAGGTGTTTATACGCAAATATTGGTGAGTTACCAAAAACTGCCAAATGAAGGGGCGTGTTGCCATGAATATCTCTCGGGGTTAGATTAAGTCCTGGATATTTCATGAAAATTGGGACCAATTTCCATCGCGCCTTGTAAGCAGCATGGTGCAGTGGAGTGTATTTCATGGTTTTATCGGGTATATTTATCAAGTTTTGGAGATCTTCGGAAGGATAAGCGAAAAGAATGTGCCTTGCTAAACTTGCCCCTTCGTCGTTATCTGCAAAAATCAACACGTGGAAGCAAATAACAATTGATAGCAAATTATAAGAGTTGAGACAAATTAAATCATGCATAGGTTTTTTAGAACTTCGGAAACGAGAAAACCGAAAATTAACTTTAGTGTTTCAAAAACTTTTACAAATTTAGAAAATTTAAAAATGAAAATATAGATATGTAACATTAGGCTATTAAATGACATACCCAAAATGGTGATTAAGTGTAACGGAGTCATCCCAAATTCTTCGTCTCGAACGTTTAAATTTTGAAGCTCCCCACTTCTCAACAATTTCAGTATTTCTTGTCGTGGTTTGGTTTCCGGTTTATGAGTTGGTTGAGTTACAATGTTTTGCAAATGTGCTTTGCTCAACAGTGGTTTTTTCATGTTTGACATGAACGTGATATACAAAATTAATTGCACCTAATAATTATTGACACTGACACTGCAACCCTTTTATAAATATTTTATATGCATTAATTATAACTTTGTACCATTTTTTGAATACGAGTATGTAATCGAGTAGAAAGATTGCAACGTGGTGAGATTTATAGGTTATCGAAAAGATGCGAAAACACAAAGTTATCATCGTTTGCTTCACAACAACGTACATATGTACAACGCCGCCATTGTGATATTTAAAGCAATCCCTGTGGTTTGGATGGGTTATCAATCATGCCTCATCAACACGGCCCCCAAACAAGGATAAGTAAGACTCATATTATGATAAACGATGAAACTTAAGCATTGGTAAGATAACTACTTACGTCCAGTTAATTTTACGTACTTGCCCCCCTACGTACTTCTGCTTCCCCTCCCCTGCTCGTCATTACTTATTTAATGTACAACGGATAAAAATTGAATCCAATTGTACAATAAAGTGGACTCGTGGACAAACATTTCGATACAAACATAACACTTATTTATGCTGACGTTATCTCTCCATTCTGCGCATATTTATTGTTCGCTTATCTTAAATCCTAAACGAGCAGAATGCCAAACCTTTGTTAGCTTGGCAACCAAATGCCCAAAGTTTCAAGTGGACCAGTCGAGATCATTCCATACGTAAATTTATTCCACACTCCTTAAAGTAAAGTTTTACTTTATGTAAAAACTATTTCTACTCAATCCCCAAAAAATCAAATATGCTCTCATTATGTCGTAAGTTTCATAGTAAAAATTTTCAATTTATTAAAGTTAATGTTGATATAAAACTGTTTCATTTTTCTTAAATCTAGAACCAATTGAAGTAAAAATGGTGGCCGCGGCCCTGAGGCGGAGTCCCGTCGCGGCGAAGACATGGACACAGCTGTACGACGCCTTAAACTTGGACGACTTGACGAAGCGGGAATACGAAATGTTGGTGGAAATGGGGTACATTACGTACGAGGACTTATTTCTCAGAATTATGGTGCAGTGGGTGTCCATCGAGGGGGCCAATGCTACCTGGAAATCTCTTGTGGGGGCGATCAAGCAGACGGGCGACAGAAAAACGAATGGTGAGTGGGGGGCAGGAATTATATTAATTTTTAATTTTTATGTATATTTCTAACCGACAAAATTTATGTAGGCTACGTGATGGAAGCGGCACGTAGTTTGGCCATTTGTTAAGGGAGGATGCTCAATTGAATCATGACGAGCAGAAGAATGACGCGATCGCATTTAGTACAACGATAGCATGTAGATAAAAATTTATTAGTTGTATATAAACACATACGTAGTTATCTGTGCGATAAATAGGATACGTCATGAGTTGTGTTGAGCTTATCAAAAGTTTTGCTGAGCAATACAACTCATGGCGTACATACATACATAAATACATACGTAATCCTATCTAGAGACGCATGTCTTGTCTTTATTTTTATTAAAAATAGCGACAACCTGTGATTCACATTAGTAATTAAATCATGTTATTAATAAGCGCTACACACTCAGTATATTTTAAGAAAACGAGTTTTGGTAATGAAGGCGTCTAAGATATTTGCGTACGGAACATTAAGCAAAGGTTGTATATAATATTAATTAATATTTATTTATTTTCCCGTAATGAGGGTGACATTTATACTTTGAGTATAAAAATGAGAAACTGACAATAAAAAGAATTGCATATGTGTACAAAATTAAATAAAAGAATGCTCGTTAAACTAGCAAAAAATGGCATATGTAGATAAGTATGTATTTCAGCGCATATCGTGAAAACGAGATAGCTAGGCAGGCAGCCAATAAGGATTAGTACGGATTATTAGTCTGTTAAAATTATGAAACTATCAACTGAGATATGATACAAATATTATGTTCGTTGAAGCTTGAACAATTCAGATACTCTTTTATTGCTTAAGTCTGTTTATAATAAATAGTTATTGGACGCACCAAAGAATTCCTCCTTCTACCGCAGTTAAATAGGAAATTTTAATATTATATTTAAAACCAGTCAGAATATCTGTAGATGCAAATAAATGCATATATATAATTAGATTGAACGACATTAGAGGATATGGTTTTGAAGTTGTATTTAATCTTGACAAGCATTCGGTGCATAGTGCATACAAATACCTTCATCAGGTGTCCCGTCATAAATAAATTTGAGTTAAATCATACATAAATATATACGTATGTATGTATAGCCTTTAAAAAAATCTGGCGTTTATTCATTGTATGTGCATATAGGTAGTATAAATTATATTCGCAGAGATGTAAATATATAGGTTTACGTTATTCCATTAAAAAAAGTATATCCTTCAGTATGCACATATGTACCCTTTTAAATAGTGTGTAAGTATGCAATTCATTCAGGTGAAACTTTGACACTCTATACATTCTCGATTTCAATAAGTCTACCTGAAATTTGGAAGATGAGGAACCGATATTATTCAGATTCTGATTAATGACCGGTTATTCATCTATCGGGAAAAGAAAATTCATTCTAAATTTCTGAATGCATTTTGGAATTGGAAGAATTTCTGATACGAGAAAACCGATTGAATACTCCCTATGATTAAGGATTAACTAATCTCAATCCTTAATTTTACATAATCTGAATTTCGACAAAATTAATCCTAAATATTGAATTCTGGGCTTCAGCATACGGCACGTTTCCTCCTACATAGAATCTTTAATGAGTCGTATGCCCAAAGTTTAATCGAGATTAACATCGAGATTATGACTAGAATTGCTTCACTTGTGTGCAATTCCTCACAAATATGGGAAACTCGATACCGCAATTCATTTGGAACTATGTATGTAGCTAAAAAATCAAAATAAATTGTGGGTAAGCCTTACTTGCATACATACGCACATATATATCTAAATATGTAGATACATATTTACATGCATCAACAACTTGAACCAATACATCGGTGCAAATCCACCAACACCATCAAAGGTTATTAAATCAACAAGGCCTGCATCAATTGGAAAGATCCATAAAATAACGATGTGCATTATGAAAAAGTGGAAAAAACTTGATCACAATGTGTGACATTCTCACGCTTTTACTTTACACGCTACACGCTACATACATATCTATTTACCCCCCTTGGGAGAGCAGATTCCTAAAGAAAGAAGTCTCTTGGGTTTGGAATCGGGGTTGAAGGGTGAAAGTTCCAAAGTAGACTTACCTAAATTAATCAGTTAGCGTTAAGTACGCTCCGGAACCTCCGGAATGGAAGAAGCACAACCTTGTGTCCAGTGTGGATACCGCTGGAAACTGCACCTACTGTCTACCGGTAACCGAGAAAAGGACATTAAACTACGGCACACTTTAATTTTATCTGTTTGCACACGATTATTACTACATATTGATTACTTTCACTCACCTCATTCTGAATGTCTTACGGAACTAAGTATGTATAGATATGCAGGACGATGTGTAAAATTGATAACTACATCACATACATATGCAAGTATTTATCTGCATTTTGATATCTGTCATTTTCAAACAGCTAGCACTTCTCATCATTTGCTTTCTCTGACTTACTCAGTTAGGATACGAAATAAAATAGCCCGTGAAAAGCTTTCCCCTGTCATATTTACGTGAAGTTCGAAAAATTTGGAACCATTATTACACCCTACACTCATAAAAGTCTAGAAGTATTTGATCTTATTAGCATCCGAAATTGTGGTTCTCATAAAATGTCAAGTGTTACTATCGTGGAATTTATATTTAATGGAATTATTGTCACTCTTGTCTCATTAATTAGTTTAGTTTTAACTTTATTGGGTATTATAGTGCTATGCAGGAAACAGCTTAGCAACAACCGCTTACGAGAGTACTAATCTTATTACAAATTTCAGACTTTTGTATTTGTGCAATTTTGCTTTTCTCTGGAATCTCTACAATCATTGCAGGTCCTGGAAATAAGCAATTGATTTTACGAGATCCGACTATGCAGACACTCTTTTACTTCAGCTTGGTAAGCTGGTTAAATCAACTCATTTCTAATTAACAATTATTTATAATAGCATACAAATGTTTTGCTGATGATTTTTTTGCAATTCAATAACAGAAAATTGCAAGTATCACAAATTATATTCCATGCAAAATACATATAAAGAAAATCCTTTCTCTTGTCAACCAGTAACTGGGCACTTCATAAATTATATACTTTTCTCTGTCCGAAATGTGCATATGTATATGTACGTCATACGTGTAAATAGACGAGGACATTTGAAAAGTATTTTCAAATTTCAAATTTTCTGGGCAGACGGGGGGAAGAGGTGACCCCTTTTTTTCTATGAAAGGTCACCTCATATTGGTATTTGGTATATGTAGTCAAAAGTAAACAAGTTCGAGTTTGATTATTTGATTATGTCTAAAGCAAAAAGTTCGTTAAAGTTGACAAAAAGAATGAGGCTCTTTACAATTATTACGCATGAATATCTATATTTTTATGTATCTACCTACATTTATAGATAGTTGCAGAGTAGTTATGTAACGACGGCAAATGGATTTTTGGATTCAAGTACGTATGTACAGTACTTACAATTAGTAAAAGATCAGTGCAGGTGCTATTCTGCATCGAATAATTCTGAAAAAGTTCACACATTCACTTGAATCCTTAATACGTATAACCTTTGGGGAACAACATTGTTACGAAATTTACATCAAACTTTTAGTTTTCTGAATGGCAGAAATCGTCTAATTTGTCATGGGGTCCGTGTACCCTTAATGCAGTCGTAAATAGCATCTAAAAAATATATTTTCTTTTCAGCTAAACTATTGTCCCATTTTTACGTTGTACTCATTTGCTTCCAGAGGTATTAAATATATTATGTATAGTTCACTTTGGCGCAACATTATCTAATGACCAGCAATTTGACAACTAATTGATAAACCTCCCACGAAGGTTTGTTGCCGTATACTTCCCACTCTATGCTAGAAGTGTATGCACGTCAAGGCTCGTCAACATCATCGGCACCGTGCTCTGTTGCATCCTTGTCCCTATCCATTGGTTCCTCCTCCTTCCGGAAAACAAGTCTCTTCATCTGGTCACCTGGGGGGATATACTGATCTGTTATGTCATCCCGCTTTGCTTCGTCAGTTCAATAAATATAGCGATCTACGTCAAAGTATTGAAGCATATCTACTTTTGTTTATTGCACATTTCTAAAGCTTGACACCTACATACCAGATATTATACAAAGTTAATTGAGGATTAATTTGTGTCACAGGTGAAGGAGTCAGTTGAAAGGAGACGTTCGATTATTTCCAGTGTAAGCGTGGATGAGAGCAAAGAGATTAGTAAATTGTTATTCGCAATTTGTGCAACATTTATATTCTGTAATCTTCCCCATGTTGTAACAAGGATTTCAATAATTTATTGTGGCCAGAGCACAACTATGTTGTTGTTCGAGAGCATTTTAAGACCCGTTCGAGACCTTTCTTTGTCAATTTATTCCTGCAGTAATGTTATCTATCTATACATCTATTCTGGAAAATTCAGGGATGAATTTCGAAAGTTACTACATATGACCACTGCATCCAATGAGATAGAGTTGGTCTAGTTAATTCACTAGTTTTCGAGTCTATGTATGTAATTAAAAGCTGTGTAAAACTTAGTCAAGGTTAATAGTGCACTTGCACACAATAATGAACCGGTTACACTTCCTTGGCTATACTTACATATGTAAGCAACCTGCAATTCACAATATTTGAACATTAAAATACTCGTAAGATTCAACAATTTTATGTATCTCAATTCTTTCAAAAAACTTGTCACTATGTAGTCCGCTATATTGTAAATAAATGCTATAAAAGTAATTTTGAAATAAGTATCTACCTCTGTTCTTGAAAAAAATTAATTTGAATGTGATATCACATCGTAGCATTAAATAAGATACATACTGTGAATACAAGAAGGCAGACAGATTTGATTGAAGAGTTTGGATAATATAATGCAAGAGATTAAGTGTTAATTGAGGAACGATTAATTAAGTTTTATTTAGTCACAAAAAAAGTTCGCCAGCAGTGGTGGAATTCAGACTAATTGTAAATGCATCATAAAATGAACCTGATGGAATGTAAATTTACGGTATAAAAAACCCTCATCTGCCACGCAGGGCAGCATAAAGTGCACAGATGAGAAGCGGATCTTTTATTGAAGTGTGTAAATGTGTAATAATTGCATGAGCATACGATAATTTAATCAACAAATTTTCTCAATTTTGGGCAAAACAATGCTCACAAAAATTTATTTAGATCACGTCAATTTGATAAAAATTTTGCAGATGAATGTGCTTTAAAGCAACTCGATGATTGAGGCTGACAATAATCATCCCGGAAAGCAACAGCAAGGGGGAGCAAATACCGAACAGCCGCACCCGCATCGTCCACGATAGTAACCTGGATAATGTCTCTTAAACCGGGTGGCCAGATCCGTCAATTTCCCATCTGCAGAAAAATTGCGTGCAAAGTTAATTATCAATTTATAAAAAAGTTTTTGGCAAAGTAGAAAAGAACCTACCCAATTCATCATTAAATTCACCGTTGTCAGGACTGGCTGCACTCTGTCCAATGAAGACCAACGCCATGAACACGGCGACCAGAATGAGATAAACTTTCGCCATTTTGTCTTCCAAATAAATCGATTTTCTTGAGAATGAATACTTAATGCTATGAACCTGCGGGTTTTTATCTGTATATGCGTCCTTATGTCTCTCTCTCTCTCCTTGGAACAATGAAATGATACCATTGTTTTCCGAAATTTCGCAAATGTCATTATATTCAGTGGCCGTGGAAGCTGTGGGATATCGGGGGACCTTAACATTGTACTTAGGATAGGAAAAGGAGGGTTTGTATAATATGGGTGCATGATGGGGACATCTAATAACCGTGGGCATATTATCTCTCTGTCAACACTCTTACGCGGCCACTGATTACATCAATAACTTCATTACTTAGATATGTCTCATAGCTACCAGCTTTGAAATTTACACGGGGTGTTAACTCATATACATTTTTAAAAGAGGCGTCCTTAGGCGAGGTAGATACATAAATCCTCTGCAATGATCCCCTTAATCCCAGGTCACAGAGTTTCAATTTTTTACCTGGTACCCCACAGACCCTTTTTTGCCTTACTCCATGTCTGTTTCTCGTGGGCACAGACATTGTGACTCAAACTCAAAGTGCCTACGGGTCAGCTTAGGAATTTTATTCTAATCAAATAAATGCTTACATGGGTATGTACAAATGTGTGATACATGTTACAATTAATTTAAGCAAATGCAGTAGGAAATTAATGATAGACAGAGATATGCAAATTTTATAATTGTCCATCACCTAAGAATTTCGAATTTTGAGGATTAGTTTATTACAAACTTTGTAATTAGTTGACATTGAAACGAATAATTGATTAAGGATTGTGTAAACGCGTGTATATCTGTATACTTACGTAAGTAAATACATCCCTATATATATCACCCAATGTGTCCCAACGCATATCATTGTCTGAAAATCAGAAATCAGAATACGAATTGTCGAAATGCAAAGAATAGAAAGGTCAATGAAGTTTTTATTCGTGTCATAAAATTTTTTAAGAACTTTGAACCAAACTTTTGATCATGCACATATCTAATTTTTAATGTTATCGCATTGCAAATCAACATATGTATGTAGGCGAACTTACGATTAGACGATATTCTCTTATCCCGTAGCAAGTACTCATTACTCGACATTTGTCGTCAATTTAGTTTGCTTAACAGTTTTAAGGGAATATCTATTAGATTTTTCGCTTTATTGATTTAGAAGATCATCATAATATAATTGCACGGCAATTTGAAAACCTAATTCTTCTTATTCAACCCCATGACAATTTTAAATATGTACATACTTGCATACGCAGTACATATAGTTATATATAAATCGAGGCACGTGTAAATAGATAAAAAATGTAATTGTGTATCTAAGTGTTCCTTATTCTCCAGCATCCCAGATTGTGTCACGCAATTGTTTAAGATATAATTTACAGACATATATTCTGCTGTATATGCAGTCATATTTGTTTACAATGCAAAAAGGTTGTGAAGATAATATTTAACAGAGGTGAAATTTGATGGGTCCTATATATGCACTATATCCCAGGTTGAGCTGCGTTACCAGCATAAAAACAAGCACGTGTTTCACCAGGCAAACATCATCAGGTTATCAGGTTGATTAAGTAATTTTTGGAATAAAAACACGTTATAATGTTGTGCATAATTTCTATCGGCCTCGCCTCTTGCATGCTTTGTTGTGAGTCCACTATTATATTTGTTAAGCAATTTATGCATCCTAACTTGGAATAATTACTGCATGTAAGCATATGTACATATATACTTCTTCTCCGATCTTTAACCAGTTTGGGGTTCAGCTTTTACCAGCACGTTTTTACCTGTCTAGTCTGTCACCATTAGTTTAAACTTAGAACTCAATGTTTAGGACTATAATAAATAAATACTTGTACAACTGCATATAGTGAATGAATTTGAAATCTTTTTCATATCAATATGTATGCACATGTGTTTGTATATGTATGCATTATAGAAAGCTAAAATATTTATTTAGCATAATTCATGGCTAAGGATTTGATGCCTCTTCAACATAATTATATTTTGGGTATTTCCGAAAATTTGCATTTTAAATCCAAGTCAAATAGTTGTCCCCATTACTCTGATTGATGCTGTATGTATGTATGTAGACTTGTTTCATCGGTAGCCAAGGACATACGGTTAATAAAAGTGTTATTTTGATAGTGATGAGCAGGTTTTTCATAGTTTTATGATTTCTTGGAAAGTTGGCCTTATTATTTTTTTGACTTGACACACGAGTACGTGGTTATCTAAATCCATAAGCCTTTGATCAATATATATACTTTGAGACGGAAAATTTCAAGCATTTTCCAAGTAGAAGTGAAAAACTCACATCAAAGTATTATTTGGACACAGAGATTCTTTTCAAAATACGCCACAGTACCTGTCACATTGCAATTTAAATGAATAATGCAGGATCATGTACAAATCTTTGCTCCAGAAGCTTTACACGCCTTTATTCTCGTTTATAGATAACCTGGAATCATCACTCCTAAAATACTCCGAGCTATAATTAATTTGGGGAAAATTATTATCTCCGACCACCAGAATCGTCTTCAAGAGCCAATTATTGCTCAGAACATTAATTAGAAATATAGTATGGACCATCTAACACCTATTTGCTGTCTGAAAATGGAAAAGTGACGGCAAAGTAGACAACAAATCTGGGGGAGGTAAATGTAGGCGAACAAAAACCATAAATGAAAGCTTCATTGCTGTACAAGTTATCGCATATTTGATAACTTTTCAACCTTGAATCCTCATGTAGACTTCTTTTAACACGAGTCCGTCGATTATTTCGAACTAACATGACATGTCCCCGACCGTGATTTCGAACCCCACCTCATAACTGAAACTCTGGAGTAATGCAAATTTAGTCGGAGGCCTGGCACATTCAACTCCTCGTTTGGTTTTCTGCATACTTTGGGGACCCATCGGGCTAGGACAAGCTAAGCACACGTAAATCTAACTAGTTGACCTGCTTCCACTTGCACAGGTCCCGATTACAATGTTATCTACCCCTCATTAAGTGGACACTTCACTTTCGTGCTAAAAATTAATGCGTTCTTTATTCCTTTTTTAAAGCTTTGATTCTTGATTTGATTTAAGGTTTGTTAATCCCAAAAAATTATACCACACACAAATTTTAGTTTTTGGTACAATTTTGATACAGAAATTCTTCTGGAAAAAGTTGAGTCCTTCGAGAGCCATTGTGCTGACCGACGGACAAAGTGATCGCAACAACTATCTTTCACTTTGGTCTCCTCGTTAATAATATGGATATTCGTGAAAACTACTTCACGACAAAACGGTGAACTTCGTGACGTCTACCATTAGTCAAACTATAGTAGGAAACAAAACAATGCTACATAACGAATCTTACCGTCTAATTTGATTACATGGTCCAGTCCAATCCAATTTCCAGTTCCACGAGTCACTCCTCGTCCTTGGATAGATCCATGGAAAATATTTTCTTTTCACCATCACTTCAGTAAGCACAACACCGTTGAAGAGATCGCATCCTTTCCCTGAGAAATTTGCAGTATCACAAAAATGAGCAAACCTCAACTTGCATATTGGGACTGTCGCGGAGTATGCATACATATTTCTATATATTTCATATCAAAATATACTTACGTTTTATATAAAATTTTCATAATTTTGCTTTCATAGCGAGGTTATCCTATCCGTTTTGCCCTGGAATATATGGGGGTTGATTACGACTACTTTGTGTACACGCAAGGGAAAGAAGGCGACGGTGGGGAGTCGACCTGGAAGCATCAGAAGACTCAGATTGGACTCGATTCTCCTAATGTAGCTTAATATTTTTTAAGAGTAAGAAGCATGCAGATTTAAATGTGCTTCTTTCTCCCCACATTAGCTCCCATATTGGATTGATGACTCGATCAAGCTCTCCGAATCTCGAGCAGTTTTGATGTACGTGATCCGAAAGTATAAACCGAGTCTGATCCCGTCCAATATTGGTGATCTTGCCAGGGCAGAAGTGATGGAAGGAATACTGGGCGACATCATTCAAAATTTTGCAATATTCATTTACACTGATCAGGTATGTAGGTATGCAAATATTTAGAAATATTTCGATCAAATTTTAAATCGCCTGTGTATGTATTTAAATATGACAGGAACAAACGAAGGCGATGTTTGAAAATACGGTGCCCTCAAAAATGAGCATCCTTTCGAAAATGTTGGGAGGCAAGAAGTTCTTGTTGGGAGATGAGGTTAGTTTTTTTATTGAAAAATTTATGAAACCTTCCAACTGATTCTGAATATTTTGACAAATAAATAGATTTGCTACCTTGACTTTCTCGTCTTCTCATACTTTTACCTGTTGAAGGCGTATCGGGAGAATCTGATCAGCGATCACGCTAATCTGGTGGACTACATGACAAATTTCGAGGCAATTCCAGCCATTGCAGCCTTCATAAAATCACCAGGTTATATTGAAGGCCCGTGTGTTGGGATGCATAGCGCTATTAAAATATAATCGCTTTGATGAATATTGAGTGAATTTGTTATTTTGATTTTAAATTTTGTGCAATTGATACGTAATAAATTACTATGAATGGAATGACGTGGTACAAAATCTTTGAATTTCTTATTTAAGGATAAGTCAGGTCAAGTTCCCTTTATAAAACAAACACATCTACATACCCACATATTTATTTATGTACATGTGAAAACATAAATACAGGCATGTTTATGTACATACACACATGTGTACATATGCGTTTAAAATGATGCATCTGAAGTATCACAGATAGGATAAAATTGATCAAATGAAGAAACAAAACATGAAAACAAAAAATCTTCCTTCATATGAAACTACATACTTCGATATTTTAAGCTCAACTGAAGACGTCAAAAACTCATACCTTCTTTTTTATACAGTGTAATATTTAAATTAAAGTGCACACATTTGACCTTTTGTGTAAATAGATAGTATAATTGGACACGCATATAATAACCATACCATGAATGCAGATTACATATTAGTACTTTCTTAAAATTAGGACATACTCTGCTGCGAACTTGCTATTTTCTTTTTTGGAAAGATTGCATTGTACACGTAACTCTCATACCGACCGGAGGGCACAGTGAATATTACAGCGTGCAGGGATGGGAATCGATCCTTAAATTTTTCAATGTCCTGTAATAATTCAAAAATCATAATTTTTTAGAATCAACTATTTTAGCTGTTGTTGCGAGCAAATTACGATTTTTGTACCATTTCAGTAAATTAAAAAGCCTTTATAGAAATACATAGGTAAATATATTGGCGATACAGTTTTCGCATAAAATTACCAGAAAAAACGAATTGCATAAAATGCGATCAAAGTGTAGCATGCATTGTGTCAAATATTTTTGGGCTTTCCGTATTTGCAAATGATTCATTGTATATGTATGTACATATGTACATTCAAAAATTCGCAAAAATCATCATCCTTTAAAAACCTTCAAATTTTCATTACTTACTCCAAATAAGTCGAACAAGTTGAAAAAGTCCAACTTCTCTCTCGACCAGTCATTGCACGGGGCCACGTTTTGTTCTGAAATTGTAAATGAAATCAAATTTTAAAAAATAACTTTATTCCACAATCACTAAACTAATCCCGACTCACTCACCACACCCCTCGGCATCTTATAAATCTGACTGAACAAACTATACAGCTCATACTCGGACACATCGTACTCCCAAATCGCCAACTTTTTCAGACTTGGAATCCTCGGCAAATCCATTGGTACGAGTCGCAGCGATAACACAGGATTCAGCTCGATAAGCTCAACAGTTTCACAGTGCTTATCCAGCACAGCTTGTACCTGCTCCAACTGGTTTGTTGACATCCTCCCAAAATAAATTTTCTTCCATTTTCGCTCAACTCGTGCCAAAAAATCAAGATCTGTCGTATTTCACCATCCCCAATACCCTTCCCTCCTCCCTTTCCGGGGACACCCAATATTTGTCAATTTCGGCCAAAATTCGTCACTTCCGGTTAACAACTTTAAAATACTGGTGTGCAGTCCGGTCCCAAAATATGATGATGTAAACGTCACCAGGTTGGGGGTCTCCTGCATGATAATTTTCGCCATGGCGTCATTCCCCCATTCCGACGTGGCCGGAAGTATGTCAAGTCGCAATATCTTTAACCCTGTCAACCTCTCTTCGACCGGAAACCAGGAGAAAGTAGCCAGCACGGGAACTTCAAGGCAAAGTTCTTCCAAATTGGGCGACAAGTCGAGAACTTTGCGACACAACTTTGTCCACTCGTCGACATCGGACGGAGAGATAATTTTTTTAAGTTTTTGCTTTTTAGTTGATATTGAAATGAAAAATTTATTAAAGGTATATTATTACCTACCGTTTTACAACCCTTATTATTGCATCAGAATAAGAAATCGGAATATAGATTGTCGTACTGTAAAGCATAGAAAGGTCAATTAAGGTTTCATTCCCTGAATGTCTGAATACTGAAACGCGTTAACTGCTGGAAATAACATTCGCGAGAAATGAATGGCAGATTGCTATCAAGTTTATGTATTTTATCATATCTTCCTTAAACAGTTATTTTTTAAATGTCTTTAGTATTGATTTAGAAGATCATCATAATATGATTGCACGGCAATTTAAACCTAATTCTTCTTATTCAACCCCATGACAATTTAAAATATGTACATACTTGCATACGCAGTACATATAGTTATATATAAATCGAGGCACGTGTAAATAGATAAAAAATGTAATTGTGTATCTAAGTGTTCCTTATTCTCCAGCATCCCAGATTGTGTCACGCAATTGTTTAAGATATAATTTACAGACATATATTCTGCTGTATATGCAGTCATATTTGTTTACAATGCAAAAAGGTTGTGAAGATAATATTTAACAGAGGTGAAATTTAATGGGTCCTATGCACTCTATCCCAGGTTGAGCTGCGTTACCATCATAAAAACAAGCACGTGTTTCACCACGCAAACATTATCAGGTTATCAGGTTGATTAAATAATTTTGGGAATAAAAACACGTTATAGTGTTGTGCACAATTTCTATCGGCCTCGCCTCTTACATGCTTTGTTACGAGTCCACTATTATGTTTTTTAAGCAATTTATGCATCCTAACTTGGAATAATTACTGCATGTAAGAATATGTACATACTTCTTTTCCGATCTTTAACCAGTTTGGGGTTCAGCTTTTACCAGTACGTCTTTACCTGTCCAGGACAGGCTGTCCTGTCTGTCACCATTAATTTAAGCTTAAAGCTCAATGTTTAGGACTAAAAGAAATAAATGTATGCATTATAAAAAACTAAAATGTATATTTATTTAGCGTAATTCATGGCTAAAGGTTTGATGCATCTTCAACATAATTATATTTTTTGTATTTTCGGAAATTTGCATTCTAACCCCAAGTCAAATAGTTGTCCCCATTACTCTGATTGATGTTGTATATATGTTTATATGCATATATATTTAGATACACTGAGGGGATAAATTGTCCGTCACGGTTTAACATAGCTATATCTCGTACAATTTCATAGATATCAATTTGAAATTTTGCATAGTTGTAGACAATCGCATTTGTGATGAAATTGGACTCATAGGTTGAAAAAATAATGCAAAGGTCAAAGGTTACGATTTTTTGACCTAAAACCTCAAAAGTCAGCTACATCAAGAAAATTTTTTTCTTGGTATTTTTATTTTTATAAAGTTAGGGCAAGTCATCCTGAGCATTTTGATATGTTGGTCACCTCTGTGCGATTTTTTTTGTGCCCACAGCGATTTTTTGAAAAGTGATGTTTTGAGATTTTCTCCCGTAAGCCCAATGTTAAAACTTTTCAAAACATCACTTTTCAAAAAATCGCTGTGGGCACAAAAAAAATCGCACAGAGGTGACCAACATATCAAAATGCTCAGGATGACTTGCCCTAACTTTATAAAAATAAAAATACCAAGAAAAAATTTTCTTGATGTAGCTGACTTTTGAGGTTTTAGGTCAAAAAATCGTAACCTTTGACCTTTGCATTATTTTTTCAACCTATGAGTCCAATTTCATCACAAATGCGATTGTCTACAACTATGCAAAATTTCAAATTGATATCTATGAAATTGTACGAGATATAGCTATGTTAAACCGTGACGGACAATTTATCCCCTCAGTGTAGGAGATATAATGAAACTTGTTTCATCATCTATAAAGTAACGGAATGTGGGAATTAATTATTCATGGATGGATGGATGGAATTTCATATTTGAGAAGATATGTTTGATGTTGGGACAACAAAGTGAGAAAATCATTCATTTAGCGAACTGATGTATTTACATAATTGAATCAATTTGCATTTCATTACAAATAATTTGTACTGGATTTGTGCTATAACATGTACTGTACTTACATATGTACATATGTAAATAAGCCTAAAATTGAACTGATTTCAAAATTCGATATATGAATATTCAATAACAAAATTTCTACTTGTGCATTTGGTTAATACGTGTACACTTTGGGAGGTCGATATTCTTTCAATAAATAAAATGCACAGTAAAAAATGAATTATTATACAATGACACGTGTTGGGTATGGAAAAGCTCCCTAAAAAACTAGATTCCCTTGATTTTCACTCCACGCGTTTGGACTCCACGAGTTTTCGGAGGATATAAATACTGTGTGACACGGAAACCATTGACTCATTTTGCAATTTCTGTTTCATGAATGCGGTTTTAATTTTGAGAAAGGATAAACGTTCTTTAAAAAAACATGGAGAGGTTTAGGGTTTTAACAATCATTTTACTTTGTAGCGTCGCATCGGGACATGGTCAAAATAGGAGGTCTCGATATGTAAAGGAGGCGCAGTGTGAAACATGGGATCCGAATCGGGACATATCCAAGTGATAAATTATTCCGATAAAAAATGGAAAATTCGAATAATTTTTATAATTGCATAATAACACTTTCACACTTTTTCAGCAAGTTGGATTCTTACACGCCAAGTTGTGCCGCACCCGTGAGTCTGTTAGAAAGCGGGCTGTACGTCCCCATCGCCCCGCTCGACGATGACTACAAACTTCCCTACTGGTTCAACTCAACTTTGTGGAATATTGGACAAAAATTCGCACAGAAAAATATTTTCTCCGTTTTTCTAAGTCCGATTGCGGGAGCATCGATGTTTATTACGAACAAGTTGAAAGAGCCAGTCGTCATTGGGACTGGGAAATCGGGAACGCCACACACCTCAAATGTCCGCTACTTGGCTACCATGCTGCAAATGAAGTCCTGGTTTGAACAAGGTAATCAGAAGTCAAATTTGATTTTTTAATTACTTTATTAAACGTGTACAACAATTACAGGTGTAAAGGCCAGTTCCAAAGGACAAATTAGCGACCATATAATTAAAAGTTTAACAAAAGTTCGAAGAATACATCGCGCCGTAAACAGACTGAATGCAAGCATGCTCTATGGCGACAGTCCGCCCTATTTAGACCCACATGTCAGTAATTATACAATTAACTAATTAATTAATTAGTGACACCGTCAAATTAAGAACTGATTTTGGAACATCATTTCAGAACACTGAAGCATTCACGTACGACGCCGCAATGTGGGACGCCTTCCAAAAAGACATGGATGCTTCAAACGTTCCCCAACAATACCGCGATTACCCAGATCACGTGAAATATTACTCCCCAAAAACCGCGGGTCCAACAATGAACCAACTTTTGTTTAGTTTGGTACAATGGGCGTGTGGTTCAATTCCAATTTTAATGCCGGAACGATTTGGAATTAGTGATGCTACGGAAGAGGACTTGCTGGGTTATATGCATCTTTGGGCCGTCTTAGGAAACGGGTTAGGAATTGAGGATCGTTACAATGTCGGACTTCAGCCGAGCTTATCTGCAGCGAAGAAACATTACCAGGACATTTTTAACATTTATTTCCTCCCAACATTGTTCCAAGCTAAGCCGGATGGGCAAAGGATGTTGGAACATTTTTACCGAGTAGGTGGCGAATGGTTCTGATTATAAATGGTTAAATCATATTTGCGGTTCTTTGAATTTTTTGATTGTTTGCTTCCCTGCAGGGATTCGTCCGGAATTTACTAGGTCAGACTGGTGACAGCATAATTTCTGTGCATCAAATTCTACTGCTATCGATTGAGGATACAATTGGAATTCCATGTCCGAGGGTGAAAGCCCAATTGGGTATCGTCCAGCGTGCATTTAGAGTGCCGTTGAGTTACGTGACGCAAGCATTGGGACGCCAAACACCTAGGACCATAATTAACGAGCTTATCAAGCGGAGGTATTTTATTTCCGGAGCGAAGCGGTTTTTAAATTTGAATGCAAATGATCCGGCAGAAATTGCGGAAAAATCGTATTACTTTTAGATCTCAAATGAAAACTTTTGTGCTTGTGTTATTCACAAATATGTATGTAAACAGATGTGTATGTATGTAGTTAAGCTTATTTATGGGTGCTGATATGGGCCAGTACTTATGTAGGTACATATGTAGATATCAAGTATTATAGGTTAAGATTTTTTAATTCAGGGACAATTTTGTGCATCGCTGGTTAGCTTTTATTAAAAGGTAAATTATCTATTACAATTGTATATGTAGCAGATATTCCGCACCATAATTTACATATTAAGTATCTGAAAATTACAAGTTTTTTTTGGGAAATGAAAATTTTTGGACGAATCTGGAATAAAAATAACAAGAGAAGAAAATCCAATTCCGGGGTGTGAGTGATAGATTTTTCAAAGATTTATGATATTAAAAAGTTCATACTGTCAACTGTATGTTTTGTAAATAATAAAGGGTGTTATGTCACGCATTTCTTAAATGCATCACAAGAAATCCTCAGCATTGCTAATATTAATTAAGTCTATGATGTGTGTTATACGCACATGATTTCAAAATTTGTTTATTACATATCCATCACTCCGGGGAATAGTAATGCAGCTTTTGCTCGTGAATGCAGGCTATCCTCGTCACCCACGCTTCTCTTAAATCTCCCATTCCATTTGCTACTGGTGGCATTATCGGTTACGTCGTTGTCCTCGTTGACGCACTGACACATCTTCCCTGTCAGAATGCCTTCGATCATCTCTTCACGCGTCATATTATTTCGAATCGAGTCCAGCACATATTTGAAGGTTGACGCAGTAGTGCATGTGGTTCCATCCTTGACATAAGTACAACTCAGACCCTGAGCACATTTGGGGACGAAGGAACCAGCCTTTTTTGGGGCTGAGGATGGAGGACTGCAAGCTGCCCCTCGTGAATAACGACACACCTTTCTTCCCGTACCGACTTCTAATTCGGATTCGTAATCGGTTGGTTTATAACTGACTCCAAGGGTGGCCTAGTAAGTAAATAATGGTATAAAATAAGCATTTTTTTTCGAAAATATGTTTCTTAATAAAATTCTTCCGAACTTACTTGAGCAGTAGCTGCTCCACACACGCATCTCGCCGTATTCTGGTCACACACCAACAATTCGCTTGCTAGGCAATAAGTCCTGTCATTTTCTACTGTGCTGGACACAATTCTGTCGAGAACCTGGTCGTACGGTTTACTGTCTTCGGGATACCGTTCCATTGCACGAGTACCTGCTTGACGGAAGACTTCATCACTCCAGGAACACGAGTCTCCTAATTTGAGAGAATTGGAGTGTATGAATTGAAGATAATAAATTGCTGGGAGTGTGGCAGTCTCGTTGGAGTTGTTTGACGATGATTGAGCCAGGGTGGCAAGTGGACCAAGCGTTGCGGCAGCGAGGAGGAGGGCTAACGTGGAAGAGAGCATTTTGTCGATACTTTTAATGCAAAGATTGTTAGTTTGCCTCGATTCGAATGTGTAATTGATACTGGACAAGATGAGAAAATGAGTTGGTATTTATAGCGAAATTTATTCGCAGATTAAAAGATAAAATGAGATGTGCACGCGTCAACGTTTTAGACCAATGTTTTATTTATTGCTAATCTTATATATGTAAGTAATTGAAAATATTGGCATGGGGCATGTGTTACCCGCAGGACATATGTAAATACATGTACATACATATATTCTTATGAGAAATTGCAAGCTTTTACTGAGCAGAGACTGCAAAAAATAGGGTTCTTTGTAATACTCAAACGTCATTGCATTTGACCTTTTGCACGTGGGTAATATTCATCAATACAAATTTGCAGGTACATATCTACATCGGAGACATCGAGGTTGCAAAGTAAAAATTAGAATTCACAAACACTGGAATACAGCACACTAGTTAGACAAACAATACTTTGTACAATGTAAGATAGATATGACAAGTGGCTTCTGATAAAAAATTATCAGAAGAAAGCAAGGCAAAAATATCTGTACTCTGTGAGTTATGATGCAGGCAATATTTTTAGACATTGCAGTCCACTCTTTTAATAAACTTCAGCAACAGATATAATAAACTAGGAGAAACGGATTGCATTGATATGATAACATATCTACCAAATGTGAATCATCTTTGCTAGGAGAGTTTGCCTTTTTGAGTTTTCGACAATTTTGACATTTGGTGACTGTCAAAAGGTACATACGTCGAAATGATGGTGATTTCTGAAATCTCCAACCGGAATGATGTATAAAACCGTTCTTTTTCCTTCTTTTTTCCACTGTGGTGAGATATCGTGACCGTTTGACCTACAAGGCTGGTTAACGAAACTCTCTCTTATTTACTTGTAAAACTAGGTGTCGATATCCGAAAATAAAATGAAAAAAGTTGATTCCTTCGAGAGCCATTGTGCTGACCGACGGACAAATTGATCGCAATAACTACCTTTCACCTAAGTTAGGTCTCCTCGTTAATAATATGGGTATTCGTGAACATGCCGGAGGCAAGAAATGGATGATGTTTCATCCAATTGTAAATATATAAGTACTTGAGGAGAATCAATTCGCTTGTATAGTTAGCACAATTTGAAATTACATAAAGAGAAAACACGGTGAGATAACGTGTATGCAAATATCTACGTATGTACCACGTCAACGTATTTATTTATCAATCCCCATCGAATCCCATCACAAAAATACATTGACGGCATATGCTTGCCTTTTGACATGACGAAGTACAACTTATGTGAAAGGTTGGGTCTAAATATTCTGGAATATCTGCCACAAAAGAATATTTAATACGCTTTCCATGAGCAAGAAATTAAAAGTCTGACCGCAAAGGAAACCCCAATTTGTAACTTTAACGAAATTTTACACTACTTTTCGTAAATAATACGTAAAGCATTTCACTAATACTACTACGTTACTTCAAAAAATTCCAAATGAAAACTATGTTTTTTTATTCATTTATATCCCTTAAATTATTTATGAACCCATTACCCTCAAGATTATTACAATTCCATCACTCTCGGCGACAACAATGCAGCTTTTGCTCGTGCATACGTATCATCATCTCCAGACAGGCTTCTTTTAAACCTTCCATTCCAATTGTTGTTATCATCAGTCCCCGTGTTATCTTCCTTTGCACACTGGCACATCTTTCCTGTCAAAATCCCTTCCGTGTACTCCTCGTATGTTAGCTTTTTTTGCAGCGAATCCACCAAATAGTTGACCGTTGATGCAGTAGTGCATGTGGTTCCATCCTTGACATAAGTACAGCTCAGACCTTGAGCACATTTCGCCTCAAAGGTATCAGCCCCTGTTGTGGCTTGTTCAGGGATGCAGGCTGTCCCTCGAGAATAACGACACACGTTTGCTCCCGTGTTGGCGTCCAATTCTGCAACGTAATCCGTCGGTTTATACCTAACTCCCAGGCTGACCTGAAATATTTATGTTCAAAATAAAATTAGTTCCAAAATTTTTTTACATGTTTTCCACTAAAATTCATCCCAACTTACCTGAACATCTACTTCCCCGCAAACGCATGTTGCCGTATTCTTGTCACACACCAGCATTTCCTTCAATACACAGAAGGTCCTCCGTTTTTCTACCGTGTTGGACACGATGCTATCGAAAACCTGGTCGCTTTCTTTGCTATCTTTGGGAAATTTTCTCATCTGGCGCATACCAGCTTGACGGAAGGCTTCGTCATTCCAGGAACAGGATTCTCCGAGTTGGAGAGAATTGGCGAGAATGAACTGGAGGTAATAACTTTGTGGGAGCGTGGAAGTCGGTTCGGTGGGGTTGCCAGATCTCGCAAGGGCGGCAAGTGGACCCAGAGTGGCGGCAGCAAGAAGGAGTGGTAACGTAAAATAGTGCATTTTGTCGAAAAATTGCATATGAAGATTATATTTGATTAGAGCGTGGTGTAATCAATACTGAACCTGGGCGAAAATAGGCTCATATTTATATCCAAAATTTATTTGACTTGCATACATAACGTAAGATCGAGATGAGAAAAATATTTGTCAATCTTTTAGCACATCGGTATTTTGAATCAAATTCCTGGAAACGTGTACATTGTGTTACCCGCTAATTGAATTTCTATGTATTGGTCATGAACTTCAAGTGGAGGAAGATGAAGCGGTTACGGATGGAAAATGTAAAAAATAGAGTTTGGTTCGGACGTCATTAGAATTTGGTCATTTGCGTTATATATTTGCATATGTAAGTAGATAATAAATGAGTTACTTGCCGATGGTAGTCATCCGTCTACATATTTGCATAGACGGGCACCTGGGTTTTATAACTTGTTTCATAAAAAATTCATTAGTACTGGGATGAAAATAAAATATATATGTATACTATTTAAGACGCTATTTAATTAAGACGCTCGCTTACATATGTAGACGCTCGAACTCGGCAAAGTACAATATGAAATATGAGAGTGCAAAAAATTATGCGAGAAAGAAAGACAAAAAAATCTACAAGTTATTCGACAATAAATGATCATTCAGAATTGTGTTTATGAATAACATGGATATTCATGAACCTGCCTGAGGCGTTTTATCGTTATGCCTCATCATTTTCGGTATACGTAAGTGCACTTAATCAAAATGAATAAACTTCACATTCCTACGATAATTTTTAATTGCATAAGACTAACCTAAGGAGAAAAATAAATAACCTAAGGAGAAAAGACTGGATAATGCGTGTAGGAATATATGCACAAACGGATGACGCAAATATTTATTCACCAAACAGCACAAAATAATCGGTGTGCGGATGATGCCACCCGATCAATCGCACCCCATCAATCGCACCCCGGCTAACGCACCCCACCATTGCCACCCCTAGGATGATGCCACCCCCGATCATTCGCACCCGAGCAGTCGCACCCCTGTAGATGCCACCCCTTATCAATCGCACCCCTAGGAGTATCCCACCCCCGATTTTGTGAGATTTTGACAAATTTTTGGGCACAAATAAATGAGTGTAAATATGCGATATGTTGCTGAATTTATTGGGGTTACAAAACAATGCTAGGATTATCTCATGAGTGAGATTTTGAGTTACCGCCCCGATAAGGGGTGGCATCTACAGGGGTGCGATTGCTCGGGTGCGAATGATCGGGGGTGGCAATGGTGGGGTGCGTTTGCCGGGGTGCGATTGATCGGGTGGCATCATCCGCAAATCAAATAATCCATGACAAGACGGGAGCAAATCAATCGGTAAAAAATCCTGAGCCACCACCACCAAGATCCTGGGGTCGAGTGTTGGAAACATTTAATAACTATTTGCTCCTACATGGGGTTAAAGCTAATTTAATTAAATACGAATGCGGGTATTAGGATTGAACGAAAATCTGCTTAATTACTCATATTTTAAATATTTGTAAATATGTAGTCAGATAATTGTATTTAAGTATTTGCATGGCAAATCAATTATATGAAAGCAATTTTTAAATTCATAGCCTGCATTAATACAATGAATGAGACAGTAGAAATTTGAATCGAAACAAAATGATTTAGTTAAGCTCGCATCCTCAGTAGTTTACATGCACGAATGTACATACGTACATATGTACATATGCACGTATTAACTTAACTATTATTAAATTTGAGAGATGGACGGTGCTATATAAAGTTTTATACAATTTGCATAGGCTCAGATGTATGTACATATGTATGAGATCGGATAGAGTATGCAAATTATTTGACTGACTGTAACACAAAAATATTTTAACAATTATGTATTTTAAAATAGTCGTTACTATTAAAATAAAATGCATGCTCCATGCTCTGGACTCTTAATCTATACATTTAAAGCTCGTCCCAGCAAGTTTCGAACCAATATTTCATAGCTCGTGTGCTTATGTTCTTCTCCACCTGAAGAATTTTTTAAATTCTTAATTTGTTTCTTATTTATCTCATCGTAATGTTGCATAATTTACTCACCGTATGGAACATAGCACGCATTATGACTTGGATGCACTTTTCCCACAGTGATGGTGCCATTCATTATAACACGACCAATATAATACGTCTCACCATTTGGGTCCTTCCCTGTAAAAATTTATGATTAAACTGAACAATAATTGAATAAATACATGTAAATTATTTCGGTATATAAATTTCACCTCCGACCACTGCATGCGGAGCAATTTGACCATGGCTGGATTCAATCCAACTCAAACTTGCAGTTGGTCCAATTAAAACCTAAACGATATACATACATACATGTTTATACCAAAGTTAGTGCTTTTGTTAAAATAATGGGCATCCTGCATGTACATACACAGCTCTAAATTCTCGCAAATTGAACATATGTACAAGTTAAGTTTTGAAATTTACGAGATTTAGCAAAACTTTCTGCTGGAAAACCATGATATTTTCGTTCGTAAATTTTCACAACAAAACGAGTTTTTATTTTACGTAAATGAGTTGCGACTTGGGACGAGAAATAAGAAGCTGCGGTGAGTACGCCCAATATTTATTAATGTAAAAAATTACAAACCTCGTATTCCGACTTGTTTACTTCTTTGCCATCGAAAGCAATATAAACATCGGAATGTCCGACGTGCAGTTTTCCAGGAACTAATCCCGACTGGTGGGTTGCTCTAGCAACATAAAGTTTCTTCCCTGTGTCGATGCCAGCCTCGATGGACCACTCGGGGTATGCCCCCCTCGACATCGGGACCCATTGAAGGGTTCGAGGCTCAGGATAATTTACTTGAGACATTTTGTCAGAGGAGTAAGTAAACTTGGATGCGTGAAATATTAGTGGTTCCTATGACATAAGTTGTACTCGGTTTAAATAGGGAACGAGTGAGGGACTGAATCTTGGAAAAATTATGAGTGCGACGGAAATCTGTTATCTGCCGAAAATTAAATAATTAGTCGGTTACTAAAATCTGTCCGGACGCTTGACTAAATGAGGATGTGACTTTGTCGGTGGGACGATATTGCAGATAAGACTAATTGAATGGGTCCGGTGTACTTAATTGTTAACTTGGTTAACATGAGTCATATTTGGGACGTCATTTCCAGATCAGCATTGAGTCAACGCGTGTATGCAGTTTAACAAATTACAGAAAAATGAAATGATATGCCATTTGCCAAATGATGACAAGCTGCGCAAACAGTTGCCTTGTTTCCGAATCATCAAAGTTTTGTTCGGCGACCCGTAAAGCTTCAATATGGTAAATATATACATGTACATATTTGCAGCATGCATAAAACAGTTAACTTATATTTTAGTAGGTTATGAAATGTAAAAATATTGGTCTGATTCAATTACAATTCAAGTACAATTGTTCCGATCAAAATTGTATTTATTTAATGTATCAATCTGGAGTTTAACATCAAATCACAAATCAGCACAAAGTCGTGTGAGGTCACTCATGTAACGACAATTTCACATTCTATGATAGCATCATCTAAAACAACAAATGACGATGGTGCCTCTTGTTCCCCTTCGCGAAAAGTTATGTCGGCTGAACCTTCTTCATCTTTTCCTTCTTCACTGTCCATGTCCTTCAACTGTCCTTCTTCTGGATGAACGTGCCTCATGTGCATCTTGAATTTGAGTGCTCCCATCAAAATCAGGGGACAGTGAGGGCACTGTTTTTCAACCAACGTTTTCTTCCCCCTCCGTCGCTGTCCATTTAGTAGGCGACAGTCCGTCTTGGCCAGCTTTGTATGATTATGGAACCCATTTAGGCTGGTAAACTCCTGACCACATCTCTCGCACTTGTGAATTGGCTTATTATGAGTTTTCACATGTTTCTTGAAATCGGGTGCACGGTAAAATTTCGCATGACAAGTTTGACATTCAAACCTTCTAACTCCAAGATGAACCATCTTTTTGTGGTCGCTTAGAGTACGACTATACAAAAATGTTTTAGGGCACTGATCACAAGAGAATTGTTCTTTAGGATTCGACACATCTGCAGCTTTAGAATTCTTCTCATGATTATTTCTCACGTGACTGGTCAAATCCGCTACAGAAAAGTATCCCTTCCCGCAGTACGAGCACGAATGTCGATGAACACCTTGATGAACGCGACGGATGTGAATAGCTAATTGACCAGGCTTGGAGGATATTGATTTTCCACAAAATTCACAAATTATGAAACCTTCTTGGTTGGAGGTGTGGGCAGTGGCAATATGTTTTTCTAATCTATCATCGGAGACGAACCGTTTTCTACAATGGGGACACTTTTTGTTGCAGTGGGCTTTATTTTCAACTTGTTTTTCAATAAATTTCTTTCGTAATTCGGAATCAATTTTCCCAGCTGAACAATAAATTGTTCTGTGGAGTCTCAGGCTCGTGGGTTGAGTGAAGAATTTTCTACACTTGTCGCACGTGTAGGGTTTACTTCCGGTGTGGGTGAGAATGTGTCTAGAGAAAGTACAAGTCATGAATTATTAATTAAATTATAGGTTAATTAAATTAAAAATTAATTTGACTTACTTTCTTAAATCGGCACCAAGAACGAAGACGCGGTCACATTGGTCATAATCGCACTTTAATAGTTTGATGCCTTCCTGTTTAAGCTTGACCTCGTCGTAGGGAACTTTGCAGACCGTAATTTCATGCGAGATCAGTCGAAGGCGACGGTGCAATTCCTTTCCACATTTTGAGCAGGTAAATTTCTCCTTGGTTGGCATGGTTGGATTATCATCTTGGTCGGGATCGTCATTCTTAAATGACATTGGTGAGTCAGGTTTATCAGATTTCGATCCAAGTTCTCGTACCGTGTGTGTTAAAATATGTCTGAAAGATACAGTAAATAAATAATCAGCCTTCATTACATAATAATTTATTTTAGACCTCTCTTGATGTTACCTGTCGAGATCAGTCTTTGTGCAGCATTGCCTACCACATACTTCACAGGGAAAAAAATTGATATTCATCTTTTTCAGCTCATTGTCATCGTAGTGAATTTTGCAGACGACAATTTCGTGTTGAATTAAATACTTTAGTCGGCCACAGGGCTTCCCACATTTGGAGCATTCTAACTTTGCCTTATTTTGGGAGCGACGCTTTCCTTTTTTGAAATCAGGGCTCTCAGAATTATCAGAGTGTCCGTCACTTTCGGAATTATACGACTGGTCATTCATCCTGAAAATTTACAAATATTGATTATTCACAGCTCGTGTGCAACTTAAATGCCGTATAAATACAAGATAATTTTTCATACTCTTCAAGCTGATCAACTGGAACCTGTGAATCTTTGGCCGATAACTTTCCTTTCATTTTCATTTCAGCCATCCGACTGCTCTTTCGAGTTGGTCTTTGCGGAGATGTGCTTTCCTTCGCACGAGTTTGAGTTGGAGACGATTTTTTGGAACTCGTTTTCTCGTCGATTTCCATCTCATCTGATGTGACAATCGCATCTTTCTGCAGACCAACATGTTCGCCGTCATCATCCTCACTAACTTCGCACTTTATTACAAAATGGTCAGAAATTGGTGGTGATTGGGGCTGTGGTGAAATATTTGATCCTGGACTAGAGGCGATGTTCTTCCTCTTTGGGGACCGTGGTGCCTTCTCTCGCGTCGTCATCGTTCTTGTTTCTAAGTCAGACAACAAAATAAGGATTTGATATTGTAAATGTCCAGTTAATAATCCATGCATAATTATAACGTAACTACATACCATCAACATTCTCTGGTCCATCGTTTCCTTTCGATTTCTTCATCTTTAGCACACTTTCCCTTCCATTTTCCACAAGTTCATCCAGCTCTTTCTGCATGGAAATAATTTCTTGCTTCAGACCCCAAACTTCTTTAATCCTGGCCCAACATTTTCCACAACTTTCCTCATTCTCCGCAAAATCTCGGTACATTGATGGGGACAGTTTAGCTTGAAATTGTGGATCCATAATTAGATTCTTGAAGACTGCGGTCTGCTCCAGGTAGCGGCGTCGTGGAAGACTTTTCGACGCAATGGGCGAAATTCCACAAGAGAAACATATTTGTTGGACGACATCGTTATCATCATCTTTGATACGAGATTTCTTAATTGGACCTCGTTCTAGCAGAATTGACGGGTTTTTATCAGGCTTTGCTCCTCGCCGAGGTGAAATTCGTCGCCTTTTTAAATTCTTGTCGTCCATAGTTTTGGGCAGATTTATGTACTAGTAAATCAATTGACAAAATAATATAGCTGCTATGAGAAATGGCTTATCAGAGCTGATGACAGTTTGTCATTGACAAATTTTGAATTTATGTTATATCGTTTATGATTCATAATGATTCATTATTAATGAATGATTATTTACTATTTACGTAAGTTTAAACTAAAAATATACCTCATTAGTCAATGTTTGCCAGAGACGATGGTGTCCTAAGATTTTGGGATGAGCTTAGAAATATATTTAAATTTCAAGTTTCGAAATTACAATTAACTTTTAGTATAAAAATTTAGTTTTATGAGATTTGTTTTGTGTTTTGTTGGTGCATTTGCATTGAATGAGAGAAATTATCCAGTCAAGCGGTGTGATGGTCAAGATGAGACATGAATCATGCTCAAAGTTTTCACTGAAAACTTCCATATTTTTCATAAGAAAAAAGCCACAGTTAAAGACATGAACTTATCTTTTCCATCCATTAATATTGTGTACGGAATCCTAACAATTATTGAATTATTATAACAATAATTACACACATTTATATCCATATGTAAAAAATACACACTCCATTCATCCCTAAACCATAAATACCAGGGGTGGGTACATTACTTTGCCAAGTTACATGATAGAAGATACAAGATACCAAGTAGGATTTTTACTGTATCTTTTACCTGCCTGAGAAGTATCTTGTATCTTCTAGGCAAGCGAATAGTATCTTGTGCATGAGTTTTATTTACACATGTTTGAATGACAGTTCCAGTGGTTATAATCTCTTTGAGGGGGTGTGGCAAATCACGCCACAAATCGGGTCATGGAATAAAATTCTCCTTCGCTTTTTCTACACTCGCCAAGTATTACAAAATGGCCTTATCCAAGGGTATATACAAATATCTAATCTGCAATTCATACATTGAGAGGTTCCCTTCTCCTAAGTCCGGAACAAATATCTATACATATCAGGGTTGCCGATTTATGGGATAGGATAAGGAAAAATAGTTTACGATAAGATCGAATATGATATTAACTTTTTCGTGGATAATTTTCATAATTATTTGTTTGGGGGAGATTGCAAGTCATAGTCTATGACTCATAGAGCGGGGGCCCGGGTAGGCAACGACACGCAACTGGGTTGTCGGCTGTTCATTGTTTTCGTAAATTATATTTTGTACAAAATTTATTTCGCATGACAATTTAATGAATTGCGTTAATGACACAATTGCCACGGCATTGGGAATAACAATCCAATTGGGTTGTTTCTTTGTACGGAAAAGTTAACCTAAAATTAACTAATAAAAATGAACCCGGTAAGGATGACCATAATTAAAGCGACTTACGTCACTTTATTGTAATTATAATGTCGTTGCCGTGACCTTTATTCACTAGATTTTGTCCCACGTATAGGTTCAAGAGCTTACCATTCGTCAAATCCACTCTAATAAAGCGTTAGTGTTAAGTCGCTGACTGAGTCCCTGTGGCTCTCAATGCAAGTTGCCCCGTAGAGTAGACAAAGAGGGAAGCGGAGCAACCAATGCATGCATGAATTTTCTGCATGAGTCTCACTTCGCCTGCACGTGACTTTCACGTACGTACACTTGCCATCAAACTCAAATTAAATGTTTTAATATATAAACACAGTGTGCAAGTAAATTGAGTGAGTGAGCAGTATACATATATCACTCATCATTGATGAGTCATCAATAGTGGTTATCATGATAAGTGATCTTAATAACCAGTGGTTATTAACCACTATTAATTAATTATTTTAGTGTGAGAAACTCCACCCACAGCGAGTGGCATATCAATTCGAATGTATTTTTGACGCTGAATCCAACGCTCAATGGTTTTGACCTCCGAGGCCCCCTTGACCTTGCCGTGACCGTGGTGTTCAAATATGGCTTATTCGTGATGTCGCATATCAATTCGAATGTATTTTTGACGCTGAACCCAAATCCGTCAATAGCTTGGCGTTAATTGTAGAAGTTAACGGGGTTTATGGAACTTAACGGGAGCGTGAAGCGTGGGAATTTAAATAGTGAGCTATGCAGTTACTCCCACGCGACGGGAATTTAAGGAAAGTAATTAGCTATTCAACTACTCCCACAGGGGGAAATTAAATTGTACTGTGACCAGGTTAATTAAAATGCAGTATGACTTGGGCAAACCCTCACTCTGATGTATGTATGTGGTATGACAAAGTCTCCACTGGGAATTATTTAAAGTATAGTATGACGGATTTTTCGCTTTGGGCACACCCCCACTGGAACTCTAGAACCCGGCCTTGGCCGGGCTATACGCTAGTTCTAAATAAATTGTACCAGCCGGAAAAGGTTGAAATAGCAAGTAAAGAATTTGGCAATTTCCTATTTCAAGCAAATCTAGGCAGAATAAATGCCGTGGTGGACATACTTTTGGGGAAGGCTGCTAGAAGACCTAATATTTGTGGACAATACGCAAAATTAGTAATTATTTTCATGAATTATTTATTTAGTCAACTTAAGTAAAATATGCACTGATGACCTTTTACCCTTCGATATACATAGATCCTACGGTTTAGCACATCCCAAAATCCAGCAGCCAGAAATGTGAGGATTCAAATTATCGAGGGATGCCAACAGGAATTTCATGTTCTTCGAAATGAGATTGATAAAATACGTGGTGCCGAGGATAACCTGAAGAAATTGGGCAGTGGGGTCTCTTACGAAAAATTGAAAGCTGAGCTAGACGTATTTAAGCCGAAAACTAGGAATCGTTCACTTGGAAATGTCCGTTTTATCGGAGAGTTATTCAACCTTTCATTAATAACGAATAAGATGCTCATGGAAAATTGTGAAACGTTATTACGTAAGATTATCAAAGCTTGTAAAATTTTACTGATTGTAATATTTATTTAATATTTTACTGACTACTGACTGAGACTGTAATATTTATTTTATTTATTCGTTTAGAAATGAAGGATGAGGTGAACGTGGAGACTTTGTGCGTACTGATCACAACCGTTGGTGCCAAGTTGGATAGTAGATTACAAAAAGTTACAACAAGGGGAAATTCCTCCACCCAGACAAACTCGATGGGAGAACCAATTTACTTATCTACAAATTGGATAACTGCTACCTTCGAAATGTTGCATGCTCTTTCTCGCGATGAAACGCTTTCATTAATGACCAGAATTAAAATATTTGTTAGTAAAGTTTTTTCTTTGGTTATGCAATTCTACAATTTAATTTTTTAAAAGGTATTTCGATTTCAGGGGGTTTTTGAGCTTCGTATGAACAAGTGGATCCGGAACGAATCCCTGGGGGAAATTTTGGAAAGCCCAAATTCAGACAATTTATCAAAATATTGGGTTCGTGAGTCCAATATGTATTTATGTTTCAAGTTCTATGTTTTTAGAGTTCTAAATACACTTGTTTAAACTCAATTTTTTCAAATCATAGATTGGTTCATCTTCAACATTAAATTCTGCTCCAGCCGATAGGTTTGACACATGTGTTTATATGGTTGACAACTGAATAAAGCACTAACAAATTTATTTGGTTGTCAAAATCCGTATAGACTGCAGATTTCGAGTGCAGAACTAGTGAAAAATATAATGCAGCCATTACACCAGACAAATAATGGATTATTTGACCATAAACAATTTTGAAGCCCGTTCTGCTCCTTCTAGTAAAGTCATGCCTCTCATCGGTACACATTCCACAAGTTGTAAACCCAGCCCACTCATGGTGAGGCAAAACTACTATTTTTCTTAGTGAGGCAAATACCTAGCAACAAAAAAATTACTAAGTATGCATTTGACCCTCCCCAAAAAAGTGACCACCCACGATATCTCCGTCATTTCTCAACCGATTTGGATGAAATTTTGCACCGATCATTGTTAGATAATTTCAAAACGATGTGCGAGTCGCCTTTTGGAATTTTTGTTTTTTGAGAGAGTTATTGGCAAAAATACGCGAAAATTTGCCCCATACTGAACATTTCTTTTCATAGTTCATTAATGGGCCATCCAAACATGTTCTCATTGAAAACATTGTAGACAAAGTCATTCCGGTTATTTTAAGTCCATGATTATCCAAATCCGTTAGGAACTCAGAAAGTTATTCAAATTTGAAATCTAAAAAATTGCAATTTTTTAGTGACTTTATACCTGGCAACAAAAATTACATATTGTGTGCATTGACCCCACCCCAAAAACTGACAGAAATAATTCAATATCTCAGTCATTTCTCAACCGATTTTGATGACATTTTGCACCGATTATTCTTATGAAATTTAGAAATGACATTCAAACTGATTTGGTGAATTTACCGGATGATCAAAATCGGTTAAGAACTCGAGAGATTATTAAATTTAGAAAACCTTCAAATTTTTGCAGCGACGCATTAATGTTGTTGACAATAAATCTTCTAATCAACTCTAGCTTTAAGGAATGTGTGGTGCTTATTATTAAATATATAAAGAACTCAATTACAAGTATTAAATAAACAAGGCCCCAAAAAAGGGAAATCTTAGTGAGGCTTGGTGCGACTACAACTAATAAATAAAATTAGATTGCAGAATTTTTGCATCACCGCTCTCTGTACCGTTCTTACTGGATCCAATATAAATTTTGTTTTGCATGCACATGCATTGTTACATTTATTGAATTAATTGGGCTTTTAAGAAGACGTTTTTACTATTGCGGCGCATCGAAGTAAACGGGACAGAATTTCAACGCGCCAAAATCACGTGCCAATTTGATTAACATTGGAGGCGGGTGGAAATTCAAATCAAATCCGTCCCGTTGACTTCGATGCACCGCAATAGTGAACGAGAAGTTTGGTAAATTAACTGGGAACAAATATAATGGGTAAATAATTGTGAACTACGAATCTTTAAGTTTAAGATGCAAACACTTGCAAATATGCTACAAAAGTTGCAAATACTTAATTTGAATATTTTCTGGATAATCCTATAATCTGGATATCCTTTTAATTCTTATTCTCATGAAATTACAAGAATGTTTGAGGGGAACCATTTATTCCTAATGATTACTTAATACTTCCAGTAAAGAACGGTACAGAGAGCGGTGATGCAAAAATTCTGCAATCTAATTTTATTTATTAGTTGTAGTCGCACCAAGCCTCACTAAGATTTCCCTTTTTTGGGGCCTTGTTTATTAGCTAAATATGCACTTACTTAACATGCACATTATTCGATAAGACAATTGCAAATCAAAATATTTGCCTTTTCTGCAGCCACCACAATGGAATCTAAGCAAGCAGTCCAGAGAAAATGGAATGCACAGTAGCCATACGAGAATCGAAGAAGTAGTGGCGTGTCAAAATCAAGCAAACGGCTTTACACCATCTTCTAACATTACGGAATCCTTAAAATACTCTTCCATGTATTTAAATTTCGACCGCATGTTGAAACAATTGCCTACAGAAATTGTTGAAGATTTGAACATGCAAATCACTGCAATTATTTATCAACGACTAAAACATCACAAACAATTGGAGTCCTCTGATTATTAGAATCTGTTTAAAATGAACTGAATTTGACCCCGCATGTATGTATGGAACTGTGCTTATACTATAACTAAGGAGGGGAGCTTCACCACCTGCCCTTCACAGATCTCGATGCCCTTTGGATATGTTGTAGGGTCCTATGAGTGTACTAAAACCCTGAAGTGGTTTGACTCCATGGCCACATTTGCGCCCGCCACACCCACTCAAAGGCGCCAAAAACACGAAAAAAACCCTGTTTTCATGTACTTTAAATGTCACCAAAAATCCAATTTTGCTCGGATTTTGATAAAATTTACATTTTTGTGATCCCAGATACTTGTGTGATCATATCCAGTAGATATCCCAAATTTTTTGAATTTTTGAATTTTTTCGAGTAGTTCATCAGCTCGAAAATTTCGAAAATTTCAAAAAAGTTGAGATTGCTATTGAATATTATAAGGCAAGTATCTGGGATCACAAAAATGCAAATTTTATCAAAATCCGCGCAAAATTGGATTTTTGGTGGATTTTTGAAGATGGTAACTTTTGTGGTTTTCATCCCTTTGAGTGGGTGTGGCGGGCGCAAATGTGGCCATGGAGTCAAACCACTTCAGGGTTTTAGTACACTCATAGGACCCTACCACATATTCAAAGGGCATCGAGATCTGTGAAGGGCAGGTGGTGACGCTCTCCTCCTAAGTAATCTTCTTACTTTTAATTGTAATTTTATATTGGTATATATTTACATACATGTAACATTTATATGAATACTTGAGAAAGTTATTAGTGTTTGATTGTAAAAATTGAACTTTTTAAGAGTATGTATCTGAAGATATTTTTGTATAGGCAACGATATACAATTGCTAAAGGTTAATACATTTTACCAGTTGAACAATACGCACTTTTTGCTTTGTAATAATAGACTTGAGTACAAAATTAATCATCTTATTCCAATCTTTCTTTAATCAAAATCAAGACTTTTTCCGTACTACGTCCTACCATGCCTATCGTTCGTAATTGCTTTAAAATTGAGCCATGAAATCAATGAAATGTCTGTTAGTCAATGCCCAAATTGCTTTCCGGTACATACCTACAAACACGTACATCTTCGTAAAACCAGAAATTGTTAGTCACAACGGACAATTGCTTAAACATACATACATAAACTACTACGTTCAACTTTCTTTGGCACCATGTCGACTCGCCAAGTCTGGAAAGCGTTTTCTTCCTATTCCTCGGTTTATCAAACCTTTGGAAATTATCCAATCATGGTGAACCCACCCAGACGGGAATTTTATGCCACTGAAAAACTATCAGATCAAAAACTACTAATATCCAGTTGTACCTCGATCTTCCTAGCAATTTGTTGCTCTTCCGTGATGGTTATCGGGAAATGGAAAAATTTACCAATATCGAAGGAAATTCCGTTGTGGATTATCCTCGTTCAAATTATATTCATTACGGCGGGAAGTTTTATACTAATGCTGGATATTGCGACATGTTGGAAACGGGACTTGGTAATTGCGATAACCCGATGTGGCTTCAAGTTGGAAAAAGATCTCAGAAAATGTAAGCATTTACAGGGTATCATTATTATTTCTTGGGAAAATTGAGAATTGGTGAACATTTAGTCTCAACTTTCCCATTTCCCATTTGATAAATACGTACAGTAAAATCTGTGATGCTTAGGTGTTTCGTACAAACCGCCAAAATCGGACATCCCATCCGAAATATTACGCAGGATTGTTTACGTCTGCATCGTACTAGCACTTTCATCAGCTCCAGTTGGAATTGCCATCGGGATCGAGCCATTTTATTACGTCGTTCACCTAATATTCCCCTCTCTTCAGGGCTACCCTTACATTCTGCTGTTTTCCACACGATTGGTCTTAACGGCATTGGCAACCTTCGAAGCAGCGCGAATTGCTTGGCTTATGTGTGCCGGGATGTTGGTAACTACCCGGGCAGTTCTCGAAGCGGGAGAAATGATCGGACGGGTACAAAATCCTAATGATTTCTTTGCCTATTACAACACCTATACCTTGTGGTACACCGTTTTTGCCGGAATTGGAGAATTTTGCATCCTTTGTGAAATGTTTATTGGACAACTTGTCGGGATATTTTGTAATTTTGGGAGTCTCAAGCTTTATGGGAAGTTGCCCATAACAATTTACATTTACATGCCGATGTTATCGGTTTTCATTCCTTTCTTGGTCGACCAACTGCTTCCTTTGGCCGCTCGGTTGTTTGAGAATAGTTGTGACATTGTGAAAAATAAGTTTGTTTCGTATTCGCTAACTGACAGAAAATTATGTCTTGTGAGGCAATTAGAGTCCCTGAGACCGCTTGCCATGTTCGCTGGGGTGGGTGATTATAGGTTTTTTAAGATTGAAAAGTCTACCAGGGCCAGTTACTACTCGATTTATGTGGATTACACGGTCAATGCGTTGCTTTCAATTAATATATAATGAAAACGAGTATGTACGCTGTTTGAGAAAGTTTAGGCTTACAGTATGTAATTTGATTGAAGATATTTCATTTTTGGAGATAATTAAGTTTAGATTTTTTTATTGGCTAGGGTTTTGGAAAATGAAACTAGTTGCAAGTATTGTGTTTCAATACGTCGTTTAAGCTCCACCGTCTTCAATTTCTTGAGTGTAGATAGAAGTAAGTATGTGTATCAGAAGAAATTAAAATTTTCAATTTCAAAAGTCAATTATTTAATGGTCTAAAAGTAGTGATTAATTTGGGCTGGAAAGAGTATTAATTTTAGTCCAATTTTAGAAATACTATAATTGCGTCATACAAAATTCACAAAGCATCTAGATGTTTAGTAAAGAAGTATGTATTTAGCCTAAAATAATTAATCCAGCATTACTGGCACATATCCAGTGTATTACTAGTAAATATGTACTCGTCATCGAACTTTCTTCAACCAATTAAACGCTTATTTCAGTTCCTATTCTATATATGTACATGTATGCACATGTGCATGTATAAGCGAAAATCTAATGTATATTTATGACATTTTGCACACATCTTATTGTATCATGATGAAAGTTGTCCTCATTATGGAATTTCATACATTTATTCACATTCCTGATTCCACCGAACTTTCACTACGACAGAATGTACTTTTAGCGTCTGGTCTGGTCAGTCCTCATCTTATTTATTAGCAACCAAGAGGCAAAATGAAACTCGTCACTATTATTTGCGTCGTAAGTACCTATGTGAATGTGTACACGTGCTTGTGTATAAATTTCAGTTTGAGTTTTAATCAATTATGTGACTTTAGGTTATTGGAATTTTCGGGATAGTTGAAGGAGTTCCACTGGAATCAAATTCATCCATTGTAACACATAAACAATTTAAATTTGCTAAAACAATAACCCACATATGTGAATAACTTGACAATAAAATGATATCATAGTCACGTCAAGATGGTGGAGATGCTGAAACAGTGATGCCAGCCGCCCCAGAAGAAGCACCGGAATCCTTGATCGAAGTTGGAAACTTATTCAACAATATCTTCCAAGGACTGAAACTAATTCCAGTTGCGGCTGCCCACGCTCTGAAGCAACAACAAAATGCAACCCAAGCACAGAATGGGACAACTACGAGAAGACCAGTGAGGTTACCACCACCAAAAACGGAAGTAGTACTTTTGGCGACACAGAAACCACCTCCGCGACGAGTAGTCCAATATCTTCCTGCCCCTGGGGGAAATCCAGTCATTGTTTATCCCGACAATATAACCGAAGATCCGGATGATGAGGATGATGATGCAAGGAGGAAGAGATACTAAGAAATATTTGGTATTTCTAATAATTTCTGTACATTTCGATTAAAGAAATTTGTCTCCGCAAATTATGAATAGTTAAATACGATTAGATTTTAAGTGGGAATTTTGATCAATAAATCAGTGTAGAAAGCAGGCCTTTAGTTATGTACGAAGCTCATAATTTATTAATTAGTAGATGAATATCAATTAATACTTAATTAATATGGATTATGGAAAGCTGAACCGCATTCACTGCAAGTACTTACATAAATAATTGTATAGTAATTCCAACATGCCACTTATTTTCTACTAAATAATCATGTCATGCAAAATTCATCTGGCTCATATTGCCGTCATCGTAAACAATACTTGACTGTATTGAATTCGCACTGGACGATAATGAAGATCGAACGAAATATTTGTAGGATGTGGGTTACTACGTTGTGTACATTTTGGGTAAATTTCTATCATTTTACCAGCTTTAATTGCGTAAAGCCAAGTTTAAAACCATGTTATAAATAAATCTTGCTCAGATTCTTGCATCGACTAATGTTCTTGCGGTATCTCAAGAATCAAGAACAACGTCACAGTCTGGGGTAATCGCACAAATAAAATATTCGAATTATTTGCAAAACTAAGTTAATTGCAATATTTTCAATTCAGCAACCACGACAAGACGAAGAAATTGGGCCGGTACAACAAGTTGGAGAAACGTTGGCCGGTGTGTCCAGTTTGCTGACGAGTATTTTCAATGGTTTGGCCACATTTCCGGTCAACACGGTCCATGCCGCATTGAAACAACAGGCAGATCAAAAAACGGCAGAGGCTCAGCAACAGGCTGCAAAAAACGCAACCATGAATGCGACAAAGATGGCAGGTGGTGGTCTTGCAGATATGAAGGCGCAACCTCCACACGAAATCCAATATTTGCAAACGCAGAAATTTCCACCGCCCCCACAAGTGATCCATCAACCTGCACCGCCGGAAGTCATCCATCAGGCACCACCACCACAAATCGCACATCAGCCCGCACCGCCACAAATCCAAATTATCACTGCAGCACCAGTGGTGGTAACGACGACAACGGAGGATGTCGACGAAGATGGAGATGAGGACGAGGACGCCAAGAAATTGAAATTAACAAAAGCTTGACATGTGTATTGCTTTAATTGATAACCGCTTTAATCTACTGGAATCAAAAATCCTTATGAAAATTTTACCTTAATAAAGCCTAGACTTCATAGACTTCATTAGACTTCATTTTTAATTAATAAGATCAACGTGCAAAAATGTAGTTAACATGAAAAGAGTTTTACATGAAGGAGTGCGACAAATTAATTATGCAATTAACTTCTATTATTGGATATTGTTAATTGTTGAATATTACACAAACTAAGTATATTTGCTACTGGGATCTCATATTATTTCAAATTATTATCCGAAATAATGACAAAAACAGTGTGGTGCAGAATCGATATAAATGCATACGTATTGCCATATTCTGAAAATGAGTTTACTAATTCCATAATTATTTAGTCTGGATCACCCTGTTTCCATAAGATTATATCTGTATATGGATGAATATTGCACGACAAAAGTGACATTTACGTATTCTGGATCAATTTCCCAATTAGAAATATGGAATTTGCATGGGAAATAAATTTCAACTTTTTTTTCACCAATGTAAAAAGCACATGCAAACATTATGGATTACATGAACCACTCAAATTTACATATATGCATATATTTATTTTCTGTGAATGGAATGTACAGTTGACAGTGCTTATTTATGAGTCATAAGTTATGAAATCGTTAAACGAACAAACAATATAAGTATGTATAACTGCAATAAGGTCTGCATATTGTTTGTCCTAAGTTAGGACTCCTAACTGAGTAATTTGTAACTATTTATAAAAATAAACTGCATAAATGATCCACACTTTTAAAATTAACTAGCACAACGATTTAAAATATCACTCGATGTCTATTAATTTTATAAAAAAATGGAAAATAATTTTATAAACAGTGCACAACAAAGTTGTTAATTTTAATGCTCAAACATGGAATTGATCATTATTCAGATTTCTTGACGGAACTTCTCGTCTTCATTCCACCCCCACCAGTGGATGCTCGACCTCCTCCCCCTCCACTCTTAATTTGCTCTTTAAACGAGTTCACGATGCAGAGGACGTATCCGAAGGCTAGCACTTTTGTGGCGCCTACCGCGTAAAATTTCCACGTGAATTCATAATCGACCGCAGCCACCACGACCGGAACGGCGACCGTGAGGCCAGTGATGGCTAGGGTAAACATGGTCCGGTACCAGGTATTAATCCGCGCATAGGTTTTCTATAAATTCATAAATTAAATTGTTTTGTAATTCAAATTAGCTTGTGCATCAAATATTTTAGAACAACCATTTTTCTGGATCACCATTCTCAATTTTTACATTTTTTATGTTATTTGAATTTTTTAATTCGAAGAATTTTCCAAATTAAACATCCACACAAAACCAACCTCGTTAGCTCCCTGAAATAGTTCCACGTCGAGTAAGAAAATGAGCAGAAGAATAATGAGGGCCAAGAGTAAAAGTGCAATTTCTTGCTGAACTGCAAAAATCAAAATTTCGTCACAAATTATAAAATATGTTCAAAGTATGTACAATATATAATATGTACGATTAATGCACACCCTTGAGATCATCGACATATTTTGAGCTGTAGAATTCCACTTTTGAGCCAGTATCTAGAATTTTATCGGCAGTGCTGTCCTTTCCGAGGGAAATTTTTGCCACTTTCTCTCCCATTTTGGCGACAGATTTTGGCTTGGCGAGTCCCAACTTGGCGTAATATTCGTTAAATGTGGAAACCAAGCCTTTCGCAGAGTGGACATGGCTAACTTCTTTGGAGTTTATTAAACCACCCAGAGTGTACATGAAGTAGCCTGCAGTTATGAGTACCAGCGTCTGAAAAAGTGCATAAGTTACACATTTTTTAACAAATGGTCCGACAACTTACTTCGATCTTCATAACCCAGTAAAATTCAAAAAACTGCACACGCTTAACTAGAAGTTTACAAATATCAGGGTACCAATCTATTGCAAAGGCCTCTTTATATACGTACATTGTAAAATAATTTTACAAAGGTTACACAGTTTACTAGGTTATAAACATACGACTGAATTCCAGAGAGGCAATTAACGCAGGCCTTGGTAACCTTGCAAAATCCGTAAATTCTGTAAACTTACCAACTTTTATAAATTTTATGAGCTACGTGAAATTAGCTTACAAATTTTTGTAAACTTACTCAAATCAATGGGGTATTTTGTACAAGTTTGTAAAATTATTCTACACAATTTAAGGATTTTTCAAAGTTACCAAGACCTTCTGAATATCCTCAAAATTTGATTGCATACGAATTAATTAAACGATTAAACTTACGCCATGAATGACTGCAATACTTCTGGTCGCATTTTGCAAGGACACGGGACATGGTAACTTTACCATTTTTTAATTGGAAAGTTAAAATATGTAATTATAAAAATGTACGAGTCTTGTTTCTAAGTTATAGTTGCTATGGAGAAGCAGACGAGTTTAAAGGCAGTGAAGAAATGACAGTTGGTTGTATTTTATACGGCACGTAAACCAATCTGGAGAAAAAAGTGGCTCTGGTTTAACACGTTCATTTGTTACGGCATCAAAAATATCCCGATTTAAAATTACGCATGAAAAATTGATAAACCCAAATTACAAGGTTAAATATGCTGGAAACCTGCATATTCACCTATCCACTAATTCCTACGAAAATATCCTCGTTATAATTGAACAGTCCCTAATGCAGTCTACTGGATATTGTTATGCGCTGGAATCACCCTTGGAAATACTGGACTTTGGGGGCTACACGAAATGAACATTGCAGATTTTTGCCAATTTTTGTCTTATCTTGTGGTATATTTTCTAAGGGATTCAGTCAGTTAGAGTAGGTAGGAAATTGTAGGTTATTGTGACCAAAAGGTCTTTATTGAAGCCGGTGGTATCCTTTATGTACAGCCTTCGAATTTTGTAGTAGTACGTGAATCACGTAACGTGACGAACCCAGGATGGGAACAAGTTGTGTAATAATGTATCGAGTCCAGACACAAAATGTTATGGACACGTTTTCAACAGTGAGATTAGACACGTATGCATTATGCAGAGAAAGAGCATGAACATTGAACACTATATGTATACATATTGCACATATTTATTTATGTATGTACTGTTAGTGAGGTAAATTGACTGAATTGTTTATTATGCGATTGCGACGCTGCAGTAATTACAAAATATTATGTCAAAAAATAAACAATGAGATTAGTTTATCTGTAGCGTACTTTCAGAAGCCCCTGATTAAATATAATATGATTAACATCAGAAAAAAACATATGAATAAACACGGAATTATGTATATTTATCATAATGTTATTTATTTATTATGAGTAATGATAAATATCACAAAAAAGTAATTATAAAGTAGGTATTCATATTTATATTTAGGCTACTTGAAACATAGAAATAGCGTTCGAGTAAGCCCTTGAGCCTTGAACAAAGAAATATCACAAGATTTCTAGACTTCAGGTTTTTTGGTTCAAAATTCGTATTTAAATTTTAACATTATATTTCTTGTCTTGTGACTTATGGATATCATGTTATTATAAAAGTGTATAAATATGTAAATATTTGCAGTAATAAGACGCAGACGAAAAGCATTTTAAAAAGTTTTATAAAATTGTGCAAAGAATTCATGCATGCATATGTATGCACATATCTTTGTCATGCACCTATTTAACGAACATTTACGTACATATGTAACATACTAAACTAAATTTTTTCGTATAAACTCATCACAACACTAAACTTTTACAAACATACTGTTAATATCCTCTAAACTCTTCCCTTTGGTTTCGGGCACCCAGAAATACACAGAAATAACTCCAATAATGCAGACGCAAGTAAATGTCCAAAATACACCAAAACTTCCCACCTCCTCCTTGACCCCGTCGAATGCAAACGTTATCGTGAATGCGGAACCTCTCAAAGCTGCCGTGCAAATGGCTGATCCAACTCCTGAAATTTTATTTCAAGACCAAAAAGTAAAAATATGTAGATATGTATGCATAATATGCAAATTTCCACTGTTTTACCTCGAATACTTTGTGGCAATATTTCCCCCATCAGCGTTGTCGATATTGGTCCAATTCCAACACTGAACATGACAATGTAAACGACCAAACATATCACAGGTGCCCACGATGAGAGTAAAACAGTCCCTTCTTTCTCATAAAAGTAAAAGTATGTGCCCAAGAAACCTAGTGAAATTCATGCTCTTTAAAAACTTGCTCTGAGGTTGCTGAAGAATACCCAGTGAAATTACCTAGTGAAATTGCCATCCCAACTTCACCCATCAAGAGGAGAGGACGACGACCAGTCTTGTCGATTAGAAGGCAGGAAAGGGCTGTAGCGAGGAGTTGAAACCCGCCAAATATTATTGCCAACGTATTTCCGTTCGCGGTATGACCAGCAGATTTAAAAATGTCTGCGGTAAATGAAACTATCACAGCAAATCCGGACAGTTGCTCTATGAAGACTAGTCCGACACAAAGTAGAAGCGGGATTACATTGGCACGGTGGATTATTGAGATTGGTTGAAGGTCAGAATTGACAGAATTTTCAGGTTTCGAAGTCTCTTCAGGAATCTGAGGAATATAGGAAATATAGAAAAAAATTCATAATAACGGAAACTTTTATATTTTTAAAGCAATACCGATTTCAGTTCGATCTGCACATCCTCCAGTCTCGTTGTGCCCCTGTACCAGGCCAGACACTCGACTGCTTTCTCTCTTTTCCCCGTGTGAATTAGATGTCGCGGGGATTCCGAAATAAACATTAGCAAGACAAATTGTAACACTGGAATGATGGCGGATATGATGGAAAGCAATTTCCAGTCTACAAAGCTTCCGATGGCATAACTAAACAAAATTTAACGAAATAAATTGATTTTATGTTCGTAATGATGAAATAAATTTCTTGTCACCTGAACAGCATTCCGGAAGTTAGGAATATTCCGTACATATTTGATAAAATCCCTCGAATTTTAGGTTCTGATATTTCACCAACTAAAACTGGTCCAACAACGCCATAGAATGAGGTCGCATACCCCAAAATAAACCGGGAGACGTAGAGCATCCAAACATCGCGGGAAAATATTAGCACTAACCAACCAATCAGAGTGGGAATGGTGGCCAACGTGGCGGAAAGTTTTCGTCCCAGCTTGTCCATGACGAAGCCTGCACTTAGGCAGGATATCAGCCCGCCAATCTGTTCGAAATTTTGAAAAATAAGTTCTATGTAATTTTGAATGACAAATGAATTCTCAAATTTTAAACATAATTTTGCCTCGTCTTACATTTACAATTGACGTAATCCATGATATTGATACGGAAGACAATTCAAAATCTTGAGAAAGGGAGGAAAGTCCAGGTGACGTCCATGCGATAACAGTTCCGAGTCCGAATACTCCGAGATTTACTGTAATTAAATTAATATTTAGTGCATAGGTAAAAAACTAAAGTTGTACTTAATTAGCCTAAAATTAACTTCACTCCGTACCAGCAATTGTTGCATAGAGTTGTCTAAATACGCCTAAAATTTTTGGGTCAAATATCATCATACTTATCTTTTTCGGAATTGCTTAATTTAGATTATGATGATCAGCAACAATGACAGAAATACTATCGTGATCGTGGCCAACGTTTATACTGAACTTTTAAACGATACAATTTGCTACCAAGTTAAGCACATGCAGAACCGGTAATGTCACTGCTTGCCATTTATTGTTTATTGTTGGGTGCTGTGTGACTTGCTGAAATTGAATTGTATTAATACATATGTATGAGTAGTATGTATTTATGTGCTACTCAGTAATCTGCATGATAATTGCATCTCGTGGAAGATCGGACAGTAGTTGTAAATAAAAAATAATTTTGCATATCGATGTGTGCCTGAGCTTTGTCAAACAATGGGAATCGATTCGTTGGAAAACACGTTTTTTGTTGACTGGAAGAGTCATTTGTTATGCTACCGAGTAGTAAGTAACAACGTAATAGATTCGGTGAAAATGCGAACGCAATACCGGTGTATGCATTAATAAATACATAATTTACCTGGCAACAACATACATTTAGGTCGGAAGTCCAACATTTAACTGAAAATCAGATGCAATAACAAGATTTACATAATCTAATTAATGTCTGTGTTAATGCACAATTCGCAGAAGTGGTTACGTGTGCTGGGAGGATGCAGCGTGAGAAATGGGATTATTTTCCCCGTATATAAAGACACACGATATGGTCATTCTGATTTATATGTATTTATGTAGTAGAACAATTCCAAGTTTCAATTTTCTTCCAGTTTGCTTGCCATAATTTTTGCTAAAAAATGGGACACTATCAATCCAACTCGGTCACCATTGGGAGTAACCACATCACAATTGAAGACATTGGCCGACTAGCGTTGCAAGATTCCGTCTGCGAATTGTCGACACAGGCGGAATTCGTGGAGCGGATTCGCCTGGGTCCTACCACGGTGGAAAAATTGGTGAAAGAGGGTCACGTAATTTATGGCGTTACGACCGGATTGGGCGAGTCTTGCACGGTAACAATTTCGCCCCAACTGATTGCCGAACTACCAAGCCATGTCATTCAGTTTCATGGGTGTGGATCAGGCGCCTACTTTGATGACCGGCAGACAAGAGCTATTCTGGCGGCGAGGCTTATCTCGCTGGCTAAAGGGTACAGCGGGGTGCGTCTCGAGCTCCTGGAACAAATCGCGGGTCTTTTAAGGAATGATGTCTTACCAAGAATTCCGCAAGAGGGGTCTGTCGGGGCGAGTGGCGATTTGACACCGTTGTCGTACATTGGTGCGGTATTGTGTGGATATAGAGATGTTGTCTACAAGGGAGAAGTAATGGAGGCGAAGAAAGCGTTGGAAAAGGTGAAGAAATTTTATTTTACTTTTTAGCTTCATCGTCATACAGGGTGGTTTAAATGTCTCGCTACAATGGAGAATTTTTCAATCGAAAAAATTTGTAACTTTCCATTAGTTGTCAAAATTTTGCATCGGAAATTCAATTCACAATTTTAAGAACTTCATTATGCTCCATCAGTATTGATATCAGAGTTTAATAATCGATAAAATCTGAACTCTAAATGCTCTTAACTAATGGAGATTTATGGGCTTTTCCCTATGCAAAATTTTGCATCGTATTAAAAAAAATAGCGAGACATTTAAACCACGCTGTACATATATAGTTCCTTTCCACGAGTTAAATACTTGCAATTTATGTAAATGCATGAATAATTCTAATCGTAAATTAACTTCCTAGGTCGGAATGACCCCACTCGTCCTAATTCCGAAAGAAGCCCTCGCCCTGATCAATGGGACCTCCGCCATGACGGGTGTAGCTTGTCTCGCATACCAGCGAGCCCAGCAGATATCCCACCTCGCCACGCGCTTAACCTCCCTCACAATTCTCGCCCTCAAGGGAAACCTTTTCCATTATGATGAAACCCTGTTTTCCGTAAAGCCTCACCGCGGCCAACAGCGCGTCGCTGCCAGAATTAGGCAAGACTTACTGGTCTCTTCCGCACCGAAGGATTACAGCAAAGTGCACCGCATCCAGGACCGCTATTCGACTAGGTGCGCGCCCCACATCATCGGCGTCCTGGAAGACGTCCTCCCCTTCTGCAAGGGGGTGATTGAAGCGGAACTAAACTCTGCGAATGACAACCCCATCATCGACGTGGCCAATGGAGGAAGTGTCTTTCATGGCGCGATGTTTTACGGGGGTCACATTGCGATGGCGATGGACACGCTGAAGTGTCAAGTTGCCAACATGGCGGACCTCATGGATCGACAAATGGCCAGCTTGGTTGATCCCAACTACAGCAATGGACTTCCCGCCAATCTGTCGGGATGTGTGGGAGAAAGGGCAGCTATTAATCATGGCCTGAAAGGATTGCAGATTAGCGTGTCGGCCTGGACGGCGGAGGCGCTGAAGGGAACAATGCCCGCATCGGTGTTTTCTAGGTCGACGGAATGTCACAACCAGGACAAAGTGAGCATGGGAACTATTGCGTCGAGAGATTGCGTCCGCGTCTTGGAGCTGACGGAGCAGGTGGCGGCGGGATTGATGATTGCGGTGCGACAAGCCTGCACCATTCGGGAGGAAAGGGAAGGCCTCGAGATGGCAATGTCGGAAGAGAGTAGAGAATTTTTGAACGAGATTAAGGCAATGGCAGAGTTTGTGGCGGAAGATAAGTTTTTGGATCCCATCGTTAGGAAATTGGTGGGCAGGATAAGAGACAGGCCACGAGCGTTATATTAGAGAGGAGTACATTTTTAATGGGTTAATTGAATTGAGAATGAGTATGTGTAATCACTAATTTTGAGAATATTTTGCAATAATAAAGGTAGCATTTTAACACAATTGATTGTCTATGCTTTTGAGCAATTAGTTTGTTCCGAACGAGCACATAAATAAATATGTGTACATATATGTATGTACGTCCATGCCCCCTGCTTATTATTTCTACAGGCACATGAAATGGATGTACAACAATTTGACTTGTGTAAATTGCATCCTGAGTTTTTCACTTAATTTAACGTAAAAAACTATCAAAATTTTTGACCAGCAATTTCATAAGTACTCGGAATTATCAAGACCATGTATTGCATTAATATAATTAAGCACATAAATCATTTACTTGTGTGTACATACTTATACAATTGGCAATCAAAATTGTATTAGTACCCCACATACATATTTAAACTAATGCATTTATGTAATTGGGTAACTTAAATTTGTCTCCAGAGTTTTCAAGTTACGTAAGCTTCTTAATGCTGTATGTATTTATATAATAACCAAATTGACAACTTATGCTTAGTGAGTGCATAACTTCTGTACCAAAATAAAAAAAATGTGTTAGTATGTATGTGTGACGCACATATGTACATGTGGAGCTATTATCAAATACCTATTAATAAAAGGAATCAGTGACCTAAATAATTAAAGGTACGATTCAAATCTTCGCCCTCTTCACATCTTCACCATGAGTAGGAAAAATCTATTATGTTATGAAGAATTCGTCATTTTGATTACATGAAGGTAGATGAATTAACTTATCCTTAGAATCGGCATGATAATTATTTTATAATTCTTAGAAGTGTAATATCGAAAGCTTGCAATAAATATGTCTGCGTTATTTTAAAGCAGTCATCTCATCCGAGAACTCATCTAAATTTATTTTTTAATGTATTTCTTCGCCGGAGTCACTGCGCGGGAGGAAATAAGGCGTCGGGGACCCCGACACCTATCGTTGGGTAAACATTACATTAATATTATGTATTTATGTATACTTTATTGGATATATCTTCTTCAACAAACATGACTAACCTTTTGGAACACATTCATAAATTGAGTACTGCATTAATGAAATGAAATGCTTTTAAAAAATAAATGCCACATCTCAATATATAATTTCTTTCTCAATCAAATGCATTTGCTTAATTGGATTGTGCGAATGTACATCCTTCTACAAGTGTAATAAATATACTAGCGTTTCTGAATTTCAATACCTCGAGGAAATATACAACAACATCACACTGCAATTAGCCAACTTCACGAAGAAGTCATGGATAAATCCAGGGTTAAGTTATTTATCAAAATTGACACAAAAGTTTTGCGAATTTCTCAGATCCTGGGATATTTTCCTATACCCGTCGAAAATGGGAGTCATACCGCTTTGAGGAAAAATATTTCCACTGTTCCATCCCTACTATTTTGCCTCTTTGGGTTTGGCTGCATTCTTATATTCACTTACCACATAAAAGCAGACCATGTCCACTATGGAGCCCCGGAGGTTGGCCCGCAATTTTTTTCCAGCACTTTTTACGCTACTGTGTTCCTTAAGGGGACGGCCCACATCTTTACCATCATATTCGTCCGACTAACAATTTTCTTGAGTCGTGAAGAACTATCGAAATTCTACGACGAATTCGTCTCCTTGGTGGAACAGTTTTCACTATTTTTCCATACAACAAAAACTTCTGAATTGACAAACGCTGGTTCTGCGATACGGAACAGGTTTGAGGGTCGATTTAAAGTGGAAATAATTTTACTTGGTTTGTCTTGCTTTGTGCTAATTATTGACATGTGGGAAGCACACATTTCAAATCCAGCAGCAGGTACATATAAAATATAATTAAACAATAATTTTGATTTCTTAAACAACTGAAATGCGCTATTTCATTACAAAGTTTAACCATTTCAACAAGCTTGTTTATGCAAATTGGGAATATGCAATTATTCAAATTCATAGATTATTTTTTTGGGTCACCTCATTTGCATAAATCCAGGGGTTTCTTCGCGTCTCGGAACTGCCTATCCTTCGCAATACATGCTAAAGCCATTTCTAAAATTAGCCTGCTGGTGATTTTTTCTTATAAAAAATCGGAAAATAAGACATTTTTACTCTTTCCATTTTTTCGAAAAAGTGACCGTGTCGCCAGCCATGTCGAAATTTCGACAAGGTCGAAAACATCTTTATTTTATATTTTGAAACCATACCCAAATATAAGAATATAAGAATATCTATAAGAATATCTTTGTCGAAGAAATTTTGTCCTAGGTGCAATTTTTCGATTAAAAAAATCACTCAAAATGCCCCAGAAAAATTGACTTTCTTTAAACCCGTAGATATATCGACGTTACAATTTAGTCAGATTTATGATAAATCTGAATTTCCCCAATTTTGGCGATACGGGCCTTTCGATGTTGAATAAGTAAACTACTAGTATGTGTCTCTCACTAATGGGTCAAAATATGCAAATTAGGTGACCTGAATTAGGTGCTAATTCAACAATAATTCTTATACAGATAATACTCTGTTATACAGATAATACTCTGTAATGTTTCTATCTAGCATCCTTCTCAATATTTGTCGCCACAATTCCCTCCACGCTGGGCTACATCCACGCCATCTTCCTTTGCCAACTTGCCTTCTTTTTCAACTGGTACCTGGAAATATTGTGTGGATTGGAAGAGTCTCATTTTACCCTTGTCGAAATGAAAATCCAATTATATTATCGTTTAAGTGCAAATGTTTCCTCTTTTGCTCGATTATTTAACGCTTGTATCGTCATCGATATGGCGCACAGTGTGATGCGAATCATATTTTCGTCCTACTTTATAGCCTCATTTATCGGTCAACCCTACTACACTGGTCGTGGGATTGCTTCGGACACTGTTACAGTGATGGGGTATCTTTACTTGATTTTCATGATTTGCAAAAAGGGGTCCCAAATGGGGAATGCAAGTGATGATTTTATTAAAAGTTGTGATTGTGGGTATGGGAAAGATGGAAATTTGGGTGGAGAAGGTCAGATCTATTTGGTTAGGCAAAGTAGCCCGAAATTGAAGCGGATTTGGCTGGACACGGATTATTTTAGAGTTGATCTTGGCCTAATTGCACCAGTAAGTTGAACTTTGCTGCAATATTAATGAGAATTAGAATGTTTTGTGGGTTGCTAAATATGTACTTAACGGGTTTATCAATACATACACAGATCATTGGAACTCTGGTGACGAACCTGATTGTGTTGATGCAATTTCAAAAAGGGGACAAAACGTGAGGAGTTCTGAAAACTGTTGCAAAACCATAGATACATATTAAGTGATATTACATTTCCATTGGCAATGTCTCTTATTTATTTACGTAGGTATACAGACTTAAGTACATGCAAAAATGCAATCACACTTTAAAGTCATTAAAAATCTAAATATTTATTTACTTAATCGAAGAACTCGATCGCATTCTTCCATGCCACCCTTTTTACATGGTTGCAAACCAAACAAATAGAATTTTACTAATTGTGAAATTTTTAAACGTGGGGTTGAAAATATCTTGTTGGCCGACAAATTAGTATTTCTCAAGTTCTCGGAGAAATTGTCGATTAACCTGGAGGTTGACCGAGATATTTAGGTATGTACGCGTTTACATAAAGATTTGCGTGAAGATTTACATTTTCAGACAAGAACAACTTATTGTAAGAAAGTATGGGACGAAGCATTAAAGCAAGTTCATAAATAAATAACGCTTGATTCATACATTAATCCCAAGTTAATAATAACTCTTCATCACACAACTGGGGATTATAGATGGTCACGAGGATGATAGGTAATGCATAACATAAAATGAAGGTTATTACAGGCAACGTAACTTTCACGTTCATGCAACTTTATACATATCCTTTACTGGCATCAATTCAATCGTTCTCGAGACGACCATGGTGATGCAGTATCGCAAAAAAGTCTGTCTGTACTTATAAAGCGATTTCATTTCGTCGTAGGCTAAACTCGTATAATCCACTTTTTTGCACTGCCTTCTGCAATTTTGTCCATTCTTGTATATGCATAAGCTTTACTTAATGGACTCATCCTCAGAGTGCTTACTTGGAAATTCAACTTATACTATTTGTTAATGTCAACGTTATGACTCACCAAAACGTTGCGTCATACCAGCTTTTCATATGCATGTATGTGCATACGTTTTGCTGGTGATGAGAATTAGCTATGTACACACGCCATGTCTCGTTATTATAGCATTTGGATAAATTACCAAAAATATAAATATGTACTGAGCCCCTCACCAAACGAAATTCAAACACAGCTTCATATCTGTTGTAGCCACATCATAAATAAATACTGATTCAATTTGCAGCAGAATTTTAAAAGTTTGAAAGTCATAACATTAACAATCAAACAAAATGAAGACTGATACCCAAGCGCAAGAAATATTTGACGAGTATCGCACCTCTCTCGGGGACCAGGTGGAGATCATATTTTCCAAAAAGTTGATTCAAAATAAAGTAAAGTTTGACAAATTAAGGAGTGAGCTTAATCTGAAAGAAAAGTGGGAAAAGTGTCACCCAAAAAGTACTCCAGACCACAACAATAATTCGAAAGATAATAAGGTACTGGATTCAAATTTTTCATCAAGGATTTATAAATTCTGGGAAAAAATCAATATATTGAAATTTCATTTTAACCCATTCCAGGAAACTGTTCAAAATTCCTCTGATTTTGAATACCCTACAAATCCTGACGTATTAGAAGCAGTACTGAAAATTCAGCCCCACGTTGAGGAATTTTTAGTCGATACGCGAACCCTGACAACTTGGCTGGATTTGCAGAAGGGAAAATACGAGTCTGGAAACAGTTTCGGGTCTGAAGTAATTGATCAAATTGCATCCCACGTGGATACAAACAGGGCCGGGATAGGTTATGGAATATACCTCGAGGAGAGGCGGAAGCTTATCTGCAAATTGAAGAAGCATCCGTGGAGTGAGGATGCCGAATTGTTGGTCCAACTACACGACTACTATTATTTCTGGACGTTGGAAAGTTCTCTTATCTCATTCGCCAGAAGTTACGCCCTCATTTATGACATACTAAAGAAAAACTGGGACACGATCGCGAGCGTGGGAGTAGCGCAAGATTTACAAAATTTGTCCATGTATTAAGCATAGTTTTAGATAATGTGATAATTAATGTATATATTTAATTAATTTGGTAAGATTGAAAACGAGCTTAGACGAGGTAGATTTTGAGTTATAGATTTTGAGAAAGGATTCAGGGTATAATTAATCTGCTGATTAATTTTTTATGAAAATAATGAAATTTAATGGCTAAGAAATTATTGTCGAACTGCGTTTATGTACATACTCACATTTATGTACATACTAGATAAATATGTACATATATATATTGTACAAATAAATTTATTTATGCACAACACTACATGACATTTCCAATAATGAAACTATCACTATCTGTTCAAGTGGAAATATTTAAATGGTTACATATATAAAAATAAATACTTATACCACAATACCACAATGGAATATCATAATGAATATTTATGTCATCAGGCTCAAAATTTATCACAGTACAGTGTGTGAGACTTATTTTCACAATTCATACATATCCAGTACACTCTTAAAAACCCGGTGTTAATCATCACCGAACGGTGTATATGTATATGTACATATGTGCTTCACCAAATGGCGATAATTTTTGATAAATCTTGTCCACATGGTGACAAGTTGTCACTGACTGGAATGGAGTTAATTTTACCAGAATTAGGTGCATCCTTCCGTATTGAGGAAAAATGCCTTCAGGTCCACAGTCACGCCTCATATTCTTCTCATCTACATAAACACAAGATTTCGGACTTTGATAACTACGTATTTAGTAACACTTTTCTTTTTTGGCATAAATTCGCCAAATATTTTGACTTATGCATACCAATAATTAGTTTGATTTATTTTTACGATTTTATGAGTATCAATATTATGTAAACATTATGATGTGCAAAGGATGTTGGGTATTATGCAATAAATCAATTATTAATATTACTTATTTAGTAACACTTTTCACTGGAAACTGATACCAGGCAGTAAAACATATCTAATAAGGAATTGAGCCAAGTTAAAATTAATGATTCAGCTCTTCCAGTTTTAGCCAGTTTTTCACATCTTGTAATTTACATAATTGATGCATACCAGCACATATGTAGGTTGGAGAGTAGCAGGGCAGAGAGGTCACTTTTTAGTAATGTTCATCTATGTTGGATTTGAATAGCGTTTAGTAATTGATGACTTTCTTACTGCAGAAATTGCAAATATTTCCTGTTTCTCCATGGGTTCCAATTGCACGCGTATGAAAAAGATGGTGATTCTGATAACTAATCACTGGAGAGCGAGATGAGTTATTTAATGAAATCATATGATATTGTCACTTTTTCATAATCTATGCAAGTCAAGTTGCATCATGATTTTTCAACCAATTTTTATTTATAATTATATCGTGAGGTTGTAGTTCAAGATAAATTAGTATTTAAATGGAAACTAACATAATTCTTGTCTTGACTGCATATTAAGATGCATACGCAAATATATATAATCATTAATTAAATTAGAGTTAATTTCACATGGATGAGAAAAGATTTAGTTTGAGGAATTAATTTCTCAAAATAATCTTAATCTTAATCTTAAGTTTTAGCATATAATAAATATCCTTTGTTTCACGTGCATTAATCTTTATAATATTTTGAACTTGAATAGCATAACAGATTTGGACATGTTAAAAACCTCCAGAGTTAAAATATCCACTTGTAAAGATCAATTTATTTAAGTAGTTGCAATGTGATTTGAACGCAATTTAATTTGTACGTGTATGTAAATTTGTGAGCATTTTTGGTAGTGTACGTACATACATATTGTGTCAATCAAGTGTTAAGAAAATCCAGAAATCGAAACCAAGCATCCAAAATGTTTAGATGTCGTCATAATTGGGCGGTACTGAAAAAGTATGTCGAAAATTATCACCAATCAATATCACCAACCAATTAATAATTAATTAATCAATAAATCTTACAAGTCTCCAACGACACCATGGACACCGCTCGGGAGGGGAGGCTAGAATAACTGGGTGGAAAGAGGGACATCACCGACCCCACGAGTGACCCGACCCCCATCACCGGCGCCGTTGGTTTTTCAACCTGTTCGCTCTCTTCATTAGGTGCTGAAGGATCGGGTTGCCAACTGGGGGCAGAAGGTGTCGGATCGGTCGCGTCCGTCCCCAATGAGAGATCAATCTGAACGGTTTCACTCTTCTCACTCGCAGTGGTGACCTTTACCTAAAATAATGCAAAACTTATTAATAAAGTTACATAACTACTTAAATATGCAAATTCTTTTAACCTGTATGATATATCGGATCTTTAATTTAGGTTCATCCTCCATCTTAAACGAAGGAACTCGTATTTTATCCGTCGCAAATTTTACACTCCTCGTAAACCGTTCTCTTTTCAGGAACCGTTTGAATGTTACGCAATGCATGACTTTTGTCGTTGAGAGTGGATTTTTTCCTATTTCTGGCGTATAGCAAATAATCCTGGTCAGCCAAACGGTGATATCTTTTAGAGAGCCTTTTTCTTCTCCATCTTGGGCAGATATTGTGCATGGGATGCTTTCTCCAAGGATGAATTCAGATCGGGGTACTTGCACCGAAATCTTGACCCCGTCAAGGACAAAATCCTTTTTTGTGGGAACGCTATTACCCGGGTTGACTGTCTCCTGTCCCGGGTAGTTGATCTCTTTCCAGGCAAGTTCTCGTAGGAAACTGGGGTTCTTATTACTTTGGGCGAGAACGCGGAGAAAATACTGCACTTTGCCGAGCGGGGATTGAAAGCTGGGTGGGATGAGGATATTGGGTGGGAGTTTGAGGTGAAAAGGGTACTTTTTCAGGGGGGTGGATGTTAGTGGGATGGACACATTTTTTCCGTGGGTTGGGTAGAAGCGGTGCTGTATGGGGCTAGAGGGGGAGGAGGAGATCGATAAGTCCTGCAGGGAGCGGGAAAGACCGGAGGGGGAATGGTTTGGTGGTAATAAGGGGTACGTTTTGGTTTCCTGTGTTTCAAAGTTTCCAGCGAGCTCTATCACAAGTCCTGGAATAATTTACAATAAATTCGTTGGTCACACGTCTTGGAGAAGGACTTTAAAAATCGTACAGAAATATCGAGCTAAACTATGGAAATTTTAGTTTTAAGAATGTTGATAAAACATATTTCCAAGTAAATTATAGGAACTCGATACCGAAATGATCCAGTGTTTTCGTGAGTTGGACCGTGCCCCGAATTTCGTTTCGTTTGGATTTAACTAGGTTGATTAAGGCTCCATCGTAGGTGGATTCTCTTCTCATGTGGAGATTTTCATGGGGCGAAAATTTTAAGAAATTCCACTCATTTAGCCCCATACCGCTCCCTCGTGAATGGCAAAACCCCACAGCACCTCCCATCCCAGGCATTTTGTCAGATTTGCTTAGGTATTACAGCTAACGCTTTATGAATTCAGGGCTCAGTGATTACTTATTTAAATAATTGTTATGAAAATACATAATTATTTATAAGTTTAGCTTACCTTATGCAAATGTAAACTTCTGTAAATACTTAACAGGCATTAATATTTCTAAGATAATTCTCACTCTCTAGGCCTTGTGATATTTGAACACATGTTTCTCAGCAGGAGAACGTTGGCGAAATATGGCTAAACGTTTGTGCAGCTTGGGACAACCTGTGTGGGTGAAAATCGATAATCCCGACTCGTGTGTTGTCTGTGCTTTCACCTACTTAAACACCAGAAAATGTAGAAACTTCACTTTTGCAAGCCACTTGTTGGATAGGTTTGAGCATTTTAAATGCTTCATATTTCACAAACCCCAATGCTGCACAGGATTCATAGAGAAGCGTGTCAGACATATTACATATGTACATGCATGCATACATACATATGTAAAAACCTAATTCAAATTTGGCATGAATAAATTGTGAATACCTTCGTGCTACATGCTTTCGTGGATACAATGTATGTGTTATGTATTTATTGATTTACTTACAAGAGTTGGGCTTCCCTTAAAAGATAATATTTTTTGTAGGTTTCAAACCAGCAGGTCTGTATGTATGTAGTAAGATTTACGTACATATAAGAATGTAGTTAGATATTATACATGATACATATGTAACTAAGGAGGACAACCCTTCACCGACAGAATCACCGATCTTGATGCCCTTTGGATATGTTGTAGTCCTAGGTGAGTCTAGCAAAAGTGAAGAAGGATTTCATTCAATGGCCCCATTTGCGCCCGCCACACCCACTCAAAGGTGCGAAAATACCCTGTTTTGGTTCATTAAAAAAATCACCAAAAATCCAATTTTGGTCGGATTTTCACAATTTAAGCATTTTTGTGACCCTAGATAGTTGCTTTATCATATCCAATAGCAAACTCAACTTTTTTGAAATTTTGATTTTTTCGAAATCTACGAAATTTTCGAAAATATTCAAAAATTCAAAAAATTGAAATTCATGTCGGATACGATAAAACAACTATCTGGGATCAAAAAGGTGCAAAAATTATCAAATTATCATTAAAAATGGATTTTTGGTGAATTTTTTAATGCGACCAGTTTGGCATAAGATTCCTCTTTGAGTGGGTGTGGCGGGCGCAAATGGGGCCATGGAATGAAATCCTCCTTCACTTTTACTAGACTCACCTAGGACTACAACATATCCAAAGGGCATCAAGATCGGTGATTCTGTCGGTGAAGGGTTGTCCTCCTAAGTAATTAACGGTCTGACCATATAAAAACTTATCTATACATATCTATATATTCATTCAAAATATGTAGGTTCTTAGGGCAGCCTTGGAACCAAAACTTATAATTTAAAATGTGTGCTGCTTAAGTATTGCATACATAATTTAATGCTAGTTTTATGTAAGATCAACGAGAATATGCCTGACATATGCATTGTAAGTACCTCACATGCTTACATAGGGCATTTATAAGTTTGATTTCTGATATGATTTTGACATTATTGGACAGTTTCATAATTATAAATTACGAATGTAAGCAAGAATGATCAAACTTTGTGGCGCACAAAAATGTACTAGCCAATTGCATCAATAAAACGACAAAGTTTTTAATGCGTCATCCGATTTTCTAGTATTTTATGTAACCAGGCAACCAAATCTTTTATACTTTTATTAAACTAATATAATTGAACCATGTCCTTAATAGATAGTTGCGTAATGTTTTTTTAAAGAAAAGCTATGTATCATTGCATGATGTGTATGTTTGTCTCATCTCCATCCTTCACTGGAATTTTTTTTCAGATTCGCTACTTTTTTGGGAATTCCGTCGGATCTACCTCATTTGCACGTTTGTCTCGGTATATGTCACGCTCACGTTAAAAAAACCAGCTATCTCCAGATTTGGTTTCGGAAAAAACGATTTGCCGAATCCCACACGATTACAAAAAATTTGTTTCTTGCGTTTTGTTTCGCTTTCATGCGTTTCATACATCTGTACTTGTGTATGAAAAAGTCCAGGTGTTTTATCTGTATTATCACACATTATTTGTGTAATGTACATAAATTTACAGTTTTACACACATTTTTGATGAATATATTACTTGAACATATTACGAATACATATGTACGAGTTCGCCATTTTTTTGCAAAATTGCGAACTTCGTTTTTTTTATACCTATGCGAACTCGTAATCAATATCCCTAGTATCCTCACCTGTCGCTTCAAAAGCATCGGTCTGGTCTATCTTCTCAAACCATGAATAATTACTGTTTTGGAGAAATATATTGTTTATATTGTTTTAGTTACCCTCCGATTTCTGCCTGATTAAGCATATCAATTCGTCGATCACATTTTTAATTAGAAATTTGCCGTGAATCCGGCCAAGTTGATGGAGTCTGAGTAATATATAAATCTGCTTCTCTCCAGGGACTGGCCCCAGTTGAAATTTCCTTAAAGTACAAAGCACACTGCTACTTTTTCTTCTGAATAAAATGGGGAAATTTAATAAGATTGTTGAATTAATTCTTTACTTTGTACTGCTATCGTTTTCCGTTCATTCAGTGCGTGGGAATCCAATCGGCGCACCTGAAGTTAATAATGGATTAACGTATCCAGACGTCAATGGCCCTTCTCCTGGTATGTAGCTCGCACTTTCATCAGTTGATTGAGGATAATTTAATCATATTTTGATTTTTTGGATTAGCATTGATTCGAGAGCCGAGATTTATTAAGAAAGGATTCGGAGGTACGCACACAGATACTTGTCTAGCAGATAATATTAAGTCAAGCCACGTGCTTTTTCTATGATGCTAATAATTTTGTATTGTAATTCTTTATACAGGATACGGAGGTATGGCAATGTAATTATCGGTTCATATTGCATAATATTTACACAAATCTTAATTAATTGCAGGATATGGAGGTGCGTAATGACCTAAATACATACGTAACATTGATTGTTCCATCTTGCATTTTTGTTTATTTTTGTTTATTTAAGCAAAAAAATATAAAAATGCATTTGTCATTTGTCAACTTAATTATGAAACCAGACAAAAGACACCTTTAATGCATTTTTCATGTATAATTTTATTAATGGGCTGGCAATACATATGTCTCACAAATATTTATTTTCTTAGTAGCTTTATCGGTAGTGAAAATTTTTCTATCTTATCCGCAGGTTATGGAGGGGGTTTTGGGGGCTATGGAGGTTAGTTTTTACTGTGCATATGTATATTTGTTAAAATCTATATAATTTTGATGTTGATTTTCTAATTGTTTTTTTTAGGATATGGAGGTGAGAATTTTGACATTTGGAAGTGATAATTGAAACAATTATTATTAGTTGATATTAATTTGTTTAATTTTTTTAACAGGTTACGGTGGTAAGCTGCATACCTGACCTAAATAAATATCTTTGTGTTCATCGTTATATTAAAATTAAAATTTTCTAATTCCAGGTTATGGAGGTATTCTTTCATAATCCGTTTTATGCAATTAATTTTAGTTCATCTTAAATATTTTGTTAATGGGAAAATTTGCAAGTTAAAAGTCGATTAGTTGTTAGTTTGGGGAGCAAAGGAAAAATCTGATGTTGCAGATTTCCTTGATAGCATTCCATGTACTTGTCTTAATTTAACTATTTTAAATTTCTTTCAGGATATGGTGGTGAGTTACAACGAGAGCATTAATCCTGTTAAATATGTATGAGTGGTATTTTCTAATTGATTTTCAGGTTATGGAGGATATGGATAAAATCGCCGAAAAAGAATTCAACAAACTCTTTAATGACTATATTGTACTTTTTTATGGGGACTTAATACTTTGCCCACTTTTCAACATACTTAATTTCATATTCTCAATTTATAAATAAAATTAATACCTTTCAATGAATGCATAAATATCTGTGTAAATACGTACATATGTTATGGCACCATTCACTGGAGTGTGGTACATCATACATAGAGAACAATGTGTCATGCAATCTAAGAATTAATTGCATATGAGAATCAACATCAATTGCTATGTTTCGCATATAATTCGAACTTTATTTCAAATAAATAATAGAATTTTAATTTAACAACAATAAAACTAGGGGCAAAAAGTAATCTCATATCCCGATGACCCCGCTGACTTTCCTTTACACGCCCAATCCGCGTCTTTCTTATCGTACGCGTAACTATACGAGTCTGGACATTGATCCTTAAACAGTCTCGAATATTCGGTTGGTTGACAGTTATCACGATTATTATAGTACGGCCCAGTACAACAATATTTGTCCTCCCTCTTCGCACTGCATCCACTATTGCAAGCCACCATCCTTCCTCGGCTGTCAAATTGTCGGAAATTTCTCTCATTTGGGCACACGTTAAAGTTGAACTGACACCGCAACAGTTTGCAATTCTGGTCCAAGTTTACACCAAAGGGTTGAATCGCCATGGGCAGGTTGAAACCGTCAACCAAGCTCAAGTCATAAAAGTCCAGCCCCATGAATTTGTCGAATCCGAATTCGGCTAGTGTTACAGGTTGTAAAGTCGTCCTTCCACCCGGTGGAGAGTTTCCGGTCACGCAATTATTGCCATTTGAGTCACATCCGGTTTTCCCCCAGACGCGGCCAGAAGTCCAGCCATCGATCGTGGAGAAGCTTTGGCGTTGTCCCGGATTAAGTTTGAAACCACCACCGGCAGGGATTTGGTTGTCGCCGAAGGTTCCCACCCATACGGTTTCGGAGCAGCGGTTGATTACGTTGATTTGATGGGCAGCGAAGGTGTTCAGGATCAGGGTGGATAGAGTAAAGGATGTGAGAATGATGGACATTTTGGTGGGGAATGTGAGACGATATAAAAGATGATGTTATTAGTAGTTTGATTGTATTCTGAGGTAGAAAGATGAGAGTGTAACGTTTTTATATGTAAGAGGATGAACTATTAATGATTTCCAAGTAAAGAGTAATCGAGTATTTGTGAGGCTTATAAAATTGACGTGAATGTGATGATGCGGTTGAGGACTGGGGAATGAGCTGGTAAAATTTGATAAATATTTATTTGTATTTCGCAGCTTATTAAGCTACTGTACATACTTAGGATTAGTACATTGGAATATTTATTAGTTACGCCGGATGAGAATAATTTAATGAGAACATGCATTTTGTCTATTGAAAGCAGTATCAATTGTAAAAAAAACAGATGCATTTAACTGGAAAAGATGATTAATGGAGACAATTTGAGTAAACAAACTACTCATTTTCCCAGTAATGACTGTGGAAATATGGAAAAGATTGGCAACAATCCCACTTATTAGGCTTATAGCTTAAGGCAGCAAAATGTATAAACTTAATGAAAACTTTTAATTAGAATTTTTGGTTTACAATTTCTCTTGCCATAAAATTAAAAATTTTCTTTTAAAAATAAATCATTTCTTGTAATTTGGTGAATATATGTATGTAAACGTGTTTAACTAGGATTTAAAATCGGAAAATAAATTGAGGCGAACAAAGCATCCATTTTAACAAATTTTATTTTTAAGTATTGCTTTATTCATTTTCATAACTGGATCTGAACTTGATCATGTAATTGGACAATTCTTAAGCACCTGCGCAACCGGAAACCACCGAGGCGAAAGGGACGCTATGAATTAACCAATGATCGGCCCCACTCCCAGACGTGTTTTCGAAGCAGGTCGCGTTTCCGGTAAAGTTATTTGTCTCCCATAATGTCCAGTTGCTCCTTCCCGAACTAATCGCGGAGGCAGGGACGAAGGGAAAGTTATTAGCGGAGAGGGCAGTGATGATAACCTCACGACCAGAAAATCCTGATTCTTCGTAGACCGAGATAGCGCTCGTGGAAGTGTCAAGAGGTCCCTGATGGCGGAGAGACTTGACGTTTAAGAAAGCAAAAGTCGTGGGGGAACATCTCGGCTCGTAAGAGGGACCAAAGGGGGCCACGACATTGGTAAAGTTTTGTTCACGGTAGAGGTGCCAGCTGATATAAGAAATTCGAAACTTAGTACTTTTTATGTGCGCTTATTATTTACAGCTTTATCAATTTTATAACGATTTTAATACTCTAAATTAATTCCTGTGACTTACGTTCCGACATACTCCGCAGATTTGGAGGCATTGATGAAAGGTTCCCAATACGTGAGGGTGGCATGTTTTGAGGTAAATCCGATGTAGTCACCGGTGCAGTTCTCGCCCTGAAAGAAGGTGAAGTACTGCTTGACCCCGGTGGCGCAGGAGAAAACGGTGATGAGAAGGGTGGCGAGAACAAGGAAGTTCATTTTGAAATTGTAAATCAAATTGAGCTTTTTCTTACTTGGTGTACAGAAAGAAATGGATTGTGTGAATGAATTTGGATAACCGGGGCAACCGAGTTTTATACCAATTTGATAACAAAAGACAATGGGCTTATCCATCAATTCGTCTGTCTGATGGACGTACGCAACTCTGTACGAGTACGTTCGTTGGTAAGACTGCGTAGGTAGTACAAAATTGCACGTTAACTGATATCACGAGTTCAATAAGTAGATTTGTCTGTGGTCAATCCATTAATAAATTTATTGATAAGAAATCAATTAGAGGAGGCATATGCATAATTCGATAAGCGATCTCCCCGAACTTGCAGCTGAGTTAACAATTTAAGATCGCAGTCCGATTAATCGATGTAATTGCAGAAGTGTTTGTTGAATTCAATTTTTCTGGTCGTCATTCATGATGATTCAAGCGTCACATTACCGGTCGTCGCCAAGTAAGTCAGCTATTGCATATTGTTTTGCGGAAAATAAATATATGTCCCATTATTAAAATGTGACTTATTACTATTTTGGGGTAAATTCTTGAGATTTTCATCTCTAGTCAAAACTCTTAATTTTCTTATGTTTTTAAAGTCATACCTGTTTTTCGGATGAATGTGCATATCCATTTGTTGTGAGAAAATAAAAGAAAATTCATAAAATCAATGCCATTTATTACATGGGTAAAATTAGCGGAATAGCATTTTTGTGAATTATATATTTGCATATGTACATCCTTGAAGGCTTGATCACCTGGGAGGTCGACCAGAATGTAATGAAGTAGGTAAATAAATATACAAATATTATATGGCTATCTGAAGATAAGACATAATTAAGGGGCATAATTAAGTGCTGGGGGCAGGGGTCGTGGTGGTAGTGGTGGCATTGTTTACAAGGGAGACGGCACAATTCCAGGCGGTGATGTCGTATTCGACGAAGAGTAAGGTGACTTGCGTCTCTTGGCAAACGCAGGTCACGTTCAGCGGGCCAATGATCGTCGTATTCACCGCGCCCACAGGGGAGCAGACATTTGCTGAAATTCAATACAAAAATAGTTAAATTTTTCAAATAAAATAATGTCAATGTTAAAATAATTTCACAAAATTGAAAATCGTCAGCTTATATATTTCAATTTATGCAGGAACATTTATTTAAATGTTTTACCTCCAATTGTTATTGGGGTTGACTCCACAGGTAGAACAAGGCTCCCGGCATAAGCCACCAAGGCGACGATGGCAATGGATTTGGTGAAGGAAAGCATTTTAGATATCTCTGATGTATGTTTCCGAAGTATGTAAACTGTGACAAATTTGGAAATATTTTTAAGAAATTTTTTTTTGTGGGAAATGAGAAATTTATTAGTAAGATCTTGACTTTGACTTGTAGATTGGATGTGAATGTCCAATGTGAAGGACGGCACCTTTTTATTTAAAATATTTCATGCGCAATTTATTTTTTCGGTCCTGACGCTTATTTTTGTTTGTCAAAATATTGCGGATATTCAGCCATTCATTACCCAGTTGGATTAAAGCGGTTCGATAATTAATGTTTTGATCAAATCATTTGTTTCACTTATTAGTTCCTGACAAAATTTGAGCTTTGCTAATGATTCTTTAATAGTAAATTATCATGCGTATATATAAATATGTACAAATATGACCTAAAGTTTTATACTGATTTTGAGTTAGATACCTACATATACGTAGGTGTTTTATTATTGATTTTCAAAAGGTATGTTCCGCACTGTTTGTGATCAAACTTTTGATGAAATAACAAACTTCAGATACATTTAGGAGGCTGTGATTTTTTTCAGGTTTGTAGGTTGACATAAACACTAGCAATAAATCAGCAAACTTTACCTCGACGGAAAAATGTCAGATTTGCAAATTAAATATCGTAGTGTGATTTAACTTTTAATGCTGGAGGGGCAATACGTGTCGCAGATTTATGATCGAATGCTTAAAATTTACGATGAAAACTGCCCAACACAAGACACAAATTCAATTTGGTCAATAAGTTCAAATGATGGCGAAAAGAAGTCTCGGACAAAAAGCCGCTAGGACGCCCAAAATCTGTTTCTCCCACAGAAAGGCTCAGGAAACTAGATGAACCAATAATGAGAGATCCGCGATTGAAACTGTCCTATTTAGCAGATGAGATGGGTGTTCCAAAACCAACAATTTGTTCCATGTTAACTGAAGACTTCGGTATGAAAATGGCTTCCTCCCGTTGGGTACCAAAATTGCTTTCGGCATCTCAAAAACAGGATCGAGTCGACTTTTGTAATGAAAATTTTGCCATTTCAAATGAAACCTGGAACCTGATTCATATTTTAATAGTTGGATATGATACTTGGGTTTACTATTATGACCCGGAGACCAAATAATAATTCATACAATGGAAGCACGGGGGGTCGCCACCGCCCATGAAAGCAAAAGTGCAAAAACCTGCCAAAACATTGATGATTCCCATTTTCAAGGACACCAAAGGTCCCTTCCTTATAACATTTATTGGTAAAAATACTATGATAAATGGGACAGCCTATGCAGGAATCCCGAAGGAGCTGTGTGCTGTGGTTGAAGAAAACGTGGGGTCAAAAAAAAGAGTTGGTGCATTTTTAGCACGCCAAAGCGCCACCTCATACCTGGCATTTTGCGAGGACTGCTGCAGACGGAAATTGCTTCGCCGTCATAAACCACCTCCCGTACAGTTCAGACATGACCCTTGGTGATTATTATTCGTTTCGAAACTTAAAGAAGGACATCAGGGGGAAACGGTTTTCTGATGATAATGAAATCAAGTCGTAAATTTTGGCATATTTTCGAGGTAAATTTTGATGAGCTATTGCTAGTGTTAATGTTAACCTACAGAACTGAAAAAAATCACAGCATCCTAAATGTATTTGACGTTTGTTATTTCATCAAAAGTTTTGTCAGAAACAGTGCGGAACATACCTTTTGAAAATCAATAATAAAACACCCACGTATAATCGGTTATGAAACGAGAAGCACACATACGTACATAATTAAGTGAAGATATATGTAGCATGTATTTATGTTTAAGCATGTGCATACTTAAATCAAATAAACAAATGAGGCGTTATGACGTCAAGATTATAGCTGATGGCTAATTTATCAGGATTGAAGATGAATTAATTTTCCTAATCACACTAACCGAGGATGAGAAAGACAGCCGCAAGCTAGCGGATGTCTTTCTTTTCTTAAGCTTCTGTAGTTATGAATAAATAAGTACTTATAAATACATATATAGAACATGTACGTTTGCATGTATGAATATGTAGATATTAAGTATTCCGAGACAACATAAAGTTGTAAAATTATTTTCATACACTTATTTGATATTTAGCAAATGGACTAGTTCTCTACTCTTTTTTCTACTTATTGCACACAAACATAAGCTATGTAATTGTGCAGAGAACAATGCACTTACAAATACAAAATTTGAGATATGAACAACTAAAAATCCAATTCTGAACATTTACGTAAATTGCAATGTAGCATTGTTTGCACTAAGGAAATCGCGGATATGTACATTATAAACTATAAACGAAACCTATGTAGAAACATATATAAATAGATATGTGCATAAGTCTGTATTTCACAGTTATTCTCGACTTCAGCAGGACAACATTATGTAGTTGGTAGTGGTACAGACAACTAAAAGGACGCATGTATGTATGTACAGTCGCACATCGGAGATATTCGCAAAATAATAAATGCTTATGTACATACAACATATTATGTCTATTTGCGTTTATGTAGGTATACATACAGGAGTACATATCTCTCCCACGGTGTCTCAATTGGTCAAGAAATGGTTTTGGGACAAACTTTGATAAGTCTTGACGTATGCACCTACATAGATGCATATATACAACTCAATGTAAATATGTATAGTATTGTATTTGTGTACCACAAGTTCTAATTTGACAAGGAGTTGAAACAAATGAACGGACAAAGATATTGTCAATTTACTAACCTAATGCAATATTTTAAGTTATTATGATAAGGAATATCGAACCTCTTTAGTCCAGCTAAGTCATGAATAGAAAATTGAATCGTTTATCCGCAATATTTTGACAAACAAAAATAAGCGTCAGAACCGAAAAGTGAATTACGCATGAAATATTTTGAATAAAAAGATGCCGTCCTTCACACTGGACATTCACATCCAATCTACAAGTCAAAGTCAAGATCAAGCAATATCTTACTAATAAATTTATCATTTGCCACAAAAAAAATTTCTTAAAAATATTTCCAAATTTGTCATAGTTTACATACTTCGGAAACATACATCAGAGATATCTAAAATGCTTTCCTTCACCAAATCCATTGCCCTCGTTGCCTTGGTGGCTTATACCGGGAGCCTTGTTCTACCCGTGGAGTCAACCCCAATAACAATTGGAGGTATGTAAATACTTATATAAGAAAAATCGTTGTGTACATATGTACACATGTCCAAATTAGATGATGGAAGTTCTGAATTTTCACAGTTTCTTAAATTTTGACAAAAAATGTAACTATTTTTATATTGAATTTCAGCAAATGTCTGCTCCCCTGTGGGCGCAGTGAACACAACGATCATTGGCCAGCTGAACGTGACCTGCGTTTGCAAAGAGACACAAATCACCTTACTCTTCATCGAATACGACATCACCGCCTGGAATTGTGCCGTCTCCCTCGTCAACAATGCCACCACCACGACCACGACCCCTGCCCCCACCACACCTGCCCTTTAATTCTGTCTTGTCTTCAATTTAACAATGCATATGTACATACATACTTATATACATATAATAAATATATATTTACTTAATTAAATTTTGCTTGACTTCCTGTACATAATTATAATTGTAGTTTTCTAATATATAAGTTATAAAAATGCGATTCCACCTATTTTATCCATGGAATGCATGGTATTCATACTGTATTTTATTTTGTAGTTGACATATGTACATACTTATGTATTATGGTGGTCTTTTTCTTTATTATTTGCTTAAAAAAACTACTGAATACTGATTGCTACCTAAACATGTTAATTTTTTTTTTCAAAAACATTGTATTTACGTAAGTTCCTGTAAATTGTGTAGAATCTTTGAACTGCATTGAATTGAATGCACAAATTGCCTATACCTAGGTATATTTATGACAATTATAATCAATATACTTTTTTGGATAAGTACTAGGGAAATTACTGGACAAATTATTGCACCAGTTCTCGTGCAAACGATTGGTATGGCGCATCATGTCATCCCCTGCGCTAAGCCTAGGGGGTGCACTTACATATTTCCGAATTGCTATGTCCCCTTTTACAAGGAAATTGCGGTCGGGATCGAAATTATTATCGAAGATTGGGGAAATCTTGGGGCTGATTATGCCAAAACTGCGGGGGGGGGGGGGGGGTATTATGCGGTAGATTATGGGTGAAAATGTATCAAAACTTTATTAGGGGTTTGTCTCCAGGGATTTTCTTCAGTCTATCTATAACTTCCAGGGGACGTAACGATAAAATATGCATACGACAAAAAACTCAAGACGTTGACGTGAGTACGCCCATTAACTTCAGTCAGGTTACCAGTAATAAGCACAAAATCGCCTAAATAGTTCAAGTGGGTTCATAAATACATGCCTTCATGAATGAGACACTTTAACTTACATAACTAAAGATTTTTTATTGCATGTTTTATGAAATCAATTTTGATAAAATTTTGTAACATGAACAAATTATGATGAGTAAATTATACGAAATAGAATAATTCGAAATCATTACACGTTTTAAAACTATTGTATAAAAAGTCCGACAGATTTTTTCCGATACCCGTTTGAATTTAAATATGTACATATGTAAGGATTTAATATTCAGTTTTGCAAATAAAAACTTAAGATCGCTCCACACACGATAATCCATCAGCAGCAATGTTGAAATTCAATGGGGAGGACCCATAAGTGTCTGGGCAGACGCAGGTATTGGATATCCCGCAGAGCAGATTTCCAGAACACACGGAATCGTCTTTCGGTTTGATTCCAGTGTGAGTACACGACGCCCCATGCTTTTGACTCGTTGTTAGCCCAATGAATAGAGCAACGAGAATGACCAGAAGTGCAAAAACCTTCATACTTTTCTGAAAGTGAATTAGAAAGGTCAAGTTATAATTACATAAAGATTTGAAGCTAACAAATTTGGAAGAAATTTTGTTTACCCGAATTATTTGATAATTTTCTAGCAAGAAATCTGAATTTTTGTATCCTTCCCTGCAAACTTCAGTTATGAACCTATTTAGACTTGGCACAATCTGTATTTTATACATGCTGAGAAAATGATTTATTTTGACGAATGTTTAATTATTCCGTTTCTGAGAAGTTTGGAACTGTAATGTTTGCTGTTAAAGTTGTTTTTGTTCATTTCATTATTATAATTTTGGTCCATTTGCTCATAAAGCTGCAAAAAAGTGGATACATGTCGAGTACTCATGCATATTTATTTATGGTTAAAATCTTTTTTTTGTTTCGGAGGTCTTCCTTGTGTCGTCATTGTCATTAGATTTCACGTGTCAATAACATCATTAAATACCTGAAAAGAAGTGTAATTAACGCCGTGGTGTTCAAACCAATTTTAAGTTAACTAAGTATTTAATAAGTATAATACAGTTGTGCAATGGTAAAAAATATTTATAAATCGCATAACAGGAGTACAAAATGCATATGTACATAAGATTACGTAAGTTACATTCCTATGTATATACGTGCCTAGATCAAAAGTAATAACGAATTGTAATTTATTCCACTGCTTATGAAATTTTCAAACTACTCGAAGAGAATTTATTAAGTTCGTTATTCTAATATTTTAGAAATCTAGGACTGATAACTTATCAATGATAAGTTAGGATAACTTGACCATACTCAGAAGTAAATATAAACCAACTAACTTGTACATAAGAAGTATTTATCTAGTCATTAGAAGATATGGAAATTATTTCCGACGTCCAGCATTTATAGAAGCACTGATAAATCTAAACTAAATTAAGAGACATTATTTCGGAACTCATGGATGTAAATTTGTTCAATGTTTATTAGTCACAAGCTTTCGGAAAATACTTCGTCCTTCATCAGGTGAATTAACAAATTTGAGAAAAATTGTGAATTATACAGTGGTATACTAAACTAAATTATATCGCACTGCATAAAAATTGTCAATGTTGGTAAAACGTGACATGAAATTTGCATGCAGTATTCAATTTATTTTTCTATATCTTAATTACTATTCACAAATTGTATAATAAGTATTCCCGATCATAAGCAAGTTATTTACAAATTTGGATAACAAGCACAAAATTATAATGCTGATAAGAATAGCATGCCTCTGTATCACAGCTTTTAATACATACATATGTATCATGAAAATTTTTAATAACTTTGACACATTTCTTCCGATATACATACATAAATGACATGTCAATTATTGAAAATTTATGATTTCGCAACACAAGTCGTTTGATCAGCGGACACGGTGAATTTGGCAGTCGATGATCCGTACACATCGGGACAGACGCACGTACCGGTTTTACCACAGAGAAGGTTTCCGCCACACGCGGAATCATCCGTTGCTTGGACACCGGTGAAAGTACATTTTTCCCCACTTTTCTGACCAAATGTGAGCCCAATGAGGATGGCGACGATGGCAAAAATGATTGCAAAAATCTTCATGGTTTCTGAAATTTTAGGGAAAAAAGAAACTTTGTTAACGAATGATAATTCTACATAAATTATTTAGGAAAACTCACCTGAGGGAAATTGTGTGTATATATTTTTGTTCAATAAGATAAGTCAACTGAGAGATCTCGACTGGTTTTAGAGCTGTCTGAGTGAGATTTTATATGGTCAAAACTTCATTAATTTTATGATCATAGTTTCTTGGAGTCTGGATAATTAAAGTTTTGAAAAACATGTTTTTGTCATTAGTGTAATTTTAATATATTCTAAGGTGCAATGTCTCCAGATAAGCTATGAAGTGTGAATTTTTTTTATTTACTTTGACTAATTGTGCACAAGTAATTTCATGTTGGGTATTAAACAATTGTTCTTTTAAGTATAGTTTAACACGTTACGCGCATATTTAAACATGTACATGCATAGTAACTATTTCCATTTAATAGATAAACTATATATTTATTTATATAATGCAACACTTCTCCATTTCACCATTAAAACTTGCAATAGTCAATAGACTAATTAAAAATACTGATTTTTTTTGTGGTAAGTTATTTTTAGCAAGATAATTTTCGGATATTTATGCACATGAGGACACATTTTTTTAAGTTTTTTTGCATGTACAGCTTTCATCCACTTTCAGGTATCATTTTCAGGAAATACGTATTTCGAAATTGCGAGTACTGATATTCGTACAGGTGTCAATATATGTAGCATGCACGAGTCTCTGAAGCAAAATAAACCAATATTTCTGAAAAATTCATACTAATATTTAGTTAAAGTTAAAATAATCTGATTTAGGGATAGAGACGAATAAAATTAAGGAACACATTTTGCATGGTGAAGTTAATACCAAATTATTCTGGTTCAAGTAAATACCTTTTTAGGCATCCAAAGGAAGGAGCTACATACGCATATGTGCTGATAGATGATGTCCATTCATCCGTCGAAATTTGAATGAAATTGTGTATCTACAAGGTTAAATTACCAATTTACATATTCGGCATAATTCTTTGCGTTCTAAGAATTTTGCCGAAAAAGTGAATCGACAACCCATGGAAGGAATTCACAATTTACTGATGTGAATATGCATGTGTATGTACTTCTGTATGTACATGTGTACATATAGCTCCACCAGGATAACATGCTACTAATAATTTAAATAGTTACTTATATTAACGACAGATTTATTGAAAACAACTCCTTTCGCTAATTAATGTTTCCAGGAACCGGCAATACACAGTTAGAAACAAAATCTAAATATAAAAACATACAAATGATCAGTACAATTTATTTGCGTAGTTCCATAAATGTACATATAATGCTCACATTCACGCTGCAAAGACAAAGCCATGAACACAATCGAAATTATCTGTGTTTCTACCGTAATGTGCGTGTTACTTTGTTCCTTGAATGCTCAAGCATTAAAACCGGTACGATTGTCATATATGCTTCTTTAACTATATAAATTAAATTGAAAAGTCACCACGATTTTAAATTTGTCAGTACCTCTGCATAATTACAAATCGCCCGTGTCATCCTGGAAAAGCCGTTTGCTGTGATTTTTTGGGATGCAATAAAAGTCCGGATGGAATTTATCTTTGTCAGTCAGCGTTTCAAAATAAACTGAGACGTCGCAAGAAGATGATTCGACTTAACTAATAGTTGCAGAACTGAGTTACTATACAGATATTGTTTTTCTACCAGGTGGTTAATAACGAAATTAGTGACATTCAATTTACGTAATTCATCAATTAATTCATTTCAATTATTTATATGAGTCGTTTGTAAATATCAGAAATACTTATCAATTTTTTCTGTACATGTACTTAATTAAATAAATACTTTCAGAAATTTATGAAATTGTTAATGCATAATAAATTTGAGATCGAATCAACTTCAGAAAGAACTCAATTTTTATTCACATATCACAAAAAAAACGATACCGAATCGTACAAGAGGAGAGTATTAGAAAAAGTGGCTAAAAATAAGCCGAATTTGAAACGAAACAGACTTAAGCCCAGCCGAAGGTGAATCCAGAACCGGTCACACTGCTGTCCGTCGTGAACGTGACGAGGGCAAGACCTCCCGGAATTTGGAATGGAGTTGGAATCGCCGTTCCGCAGAATCTGTTTCACAACACATTTTTTATAATTGATAACCCCGTCTCAAAAATTCCACCCCCAAATTCTCAACCGGTACTTATTTACCTGGCTCGTTGAGTGTACATGTTGTTGGTCCAGACGAACACAGCGACAGCGTCGTACGTGCAGGAAGAATCGTTCTCAACATCCATCCTGGTGAAGGTCAAGGTGCGGTCGCCAGCCTCGGATGGGTTGACGATGAAGACGGCGTTCTCTCCATTTCTGTATTGGCCACCACCCTCTGGGTAAGAGTAGGATCCCGTGGCAGTGGACAGGCTGGCGAAACCGGACAGGGCAGGGGTCGAGTCACCATATCCGGAGGAGAAGTAGTGAATGCTGAATCCATTGGATCCACCAGATGGTCCGGCAATGAAGGTGATGAGGTAAAGACCCCCCGTGACGGTGAAGTCCTCTCCGGCAGCGGCAAGTTCGAACTGTCTGCCTGGTCCGGTCGCGGTGTATTCGGTGACGTAGATCTTGTCCTCCGCGCCGAGGCCGGATTCTTGGAGTCCGATCCTCAAAGAGTCGTATGGGGTCTTGACGGTCCAGACGCACCTTTGTCCAGCAGGGATGGAGGATCCCAGGTTGTAGTTGATGGCGGCAGAGGATTCATCGATACGGCCTCCGCATTCGGTGACTGGATGAAGAGAGGCAAGGTGAGAATGGGGGATAGAATTGAGGAAATATTTGTTTAACTTATTTACCATCGACAACGGGTGAGGGATCTTCTTCAGTGGGGGTGATGGCAGTTCGGATCCATTCACCGTACCATGAAGTTTCGGTGTAGACACCTGGGTATCTGTAAATAAAATGTTTAAACATTTTGAAATTTTCACAGTACATAATTCATACACTTTAGTCAATTAGTTAAATAATTAAAATGCTTACCCTGGTTGAGCGCAACCCTGTCCCCATGAAACAATACCGCAAAGGGCCTTGTCAGCTCCGCAGACGATTGGGCCACCAGAGTCTGGAACATACAATTACAACAGATTATCATTAACTATTTATGCATTATGAGGCAAGTTGAGACTATTATGCAAATTATTATTGTCCACCCACCTCCTTGGCACGAGTCCTTTCCACCTTCACCATAGCAGATCATGGTGGATGCGATATCTCCAGAGTAGGAGACGTTGCAAGCGATATCATCCACGTATGGGACATCGACCTTCATGAGGACGGATGGAGATGGACCACCCTGAGAAAGAGCACCCCATCCAGTAACGGTGGCAACGGCTACAGAAATTAACGCCTTTTTAGAAGCTTGCAAATTTTTACCCATAAATTAATTAGCCTTACCGGTCGGGGCGAAGTTAAGCTCTGGGAGGATAACTGGCCTGACGATGTCGTTGAATTCGAAGGGAGGTGAGACCTTCATGAGGGCAATGTCGTTCTCGTATTGGAATGGGCTGCCATTTTATGAATTAGCATTATTTTTCACCCCTCTAATTTGCATATTTACTACTCTCTCACCTTCCATAACTTGGGTGAGTAATGATCTGCACGACTTGACGGGTCTGTTCAGTGCCTTCGACAACGTCAATGTTGTGGTCTCCAGCGGTCAAGGTGTACGCGGAGGGTTGAGCGGTCGAGCAATGAGCGGCCGTAACTACCCATTCTTCGGTAATGATGGAGCCTGCGCAGTAGTGAGATCCGCGGCGCATGTCGACAATGAATGGAAATCTTCATAAAAATACGTAAAGTTTAATTAATAATTAATAGTAAATTACTTTTTGGGGTAGTGAAATTTATTAAAATTATTTATTACTCATTCCTGTCGGCTTCAATTCCTCCCACAATCCTTCCTGGGTTTAGGCCGGGGAAGGCTTGTGGTTGGGTCTCCTTCTTGGGCATGGCTGAAATGAAATTCAAAATAAACAATAAAATTTTCATAAAAAATTTCAAAATAATTTTTTCAAAATCAGCACTTACCCGAAGCCAGGGCGACGAGTGCGAGAACGATGATCACCTTCATTGTGCAGTCTGTAATGTCCAGTCTACTCAAGGAATGAGAAATTTGAGACAAATCGGCCCAGTTTTATAACCGGGGATTCACCCATCAATCGCATCCTGGGCTTATCAAAAAAATAAATTTTTGAGTTTGACACATCTACGTAATCATCCTCGAGTTACGTACCTAATCTGCGCCATATGAGGGAAGGTAGCGGCAGAACCATTGTTAATTGTTTGGAGATAAAGATCGAGTTGATTAATCGAATCCGGGCGACAAGGTAGAGACACATCGATCAAAAACTTTTCCATCTCGTGCTTAACGAGCGAAATGGTAGTTAGGATTATGATTTGTCATTGGATAAGTGATTTTACCGTGAAAGTGACAACCTACATATGTGCATACATAAACCGTAATCTCGACAAAGTGATGAATGGATTATATTTATACGCCAATCGGTTGGGAATTCCTTGACTTAAATTAATTGGAAGCTCTTAATCACCTTTCAATAACATATTTATTTCGGGATTTCCATGCGTAAATGGTATACATAAATACAGGAAGTTAAACTTTGTTGTGAAGAAGTTATCCCTGTTTTGTTATCACGTTTTATTTATTTGTGTAATAAATCTTTTAAATTTGTGAATTGAATTATGTCATTGTTATGCTTCATTTTATAACCGTATCTTTATTTTTTACTTCAACCTCGCCTTTTACATATTATGATATAACTGTTTTAAATTCTCAATCTGACCTTTTGGTTTAGACTGTTGAGTTATATTTATCATACGAATGTTCAATGAGGATTGCGAAATTTTACAGACTTATGTATGTAGTTGAGCATAATACATAAGTACGAGAGTGTGTTTAACAGATGCATACATACATATTTAAGTAAGTCAGGTTTAGGTAACTGGTCCAACAAGAGAGAATGTATTATGCTTATGATAAGTACTTATTATCACTCAGCCCATTGTGAGACAAATTAAATACAATGAAAATAAGGCAGTGAGGATGGATATCATCTCCATGTTTTAACTTGCTTATCCAGTTTTAAAATTAACTGCTCCCATGACTCTGATTCCATTGTTTAACTGCGGCAGGTGTTGTGCACTGGAATTCTGCGTAGGTACATACATATGTAAGCGTAATCTATCCTGACTCGTTTTTCTCATTTTATGTCAAAGTCAAATATGATGAGTACATAGGTGTTATATGTAGTATACACTGGTTTTCGGGTTGATTGGAGTAATAAGTTGTCAACGACGTCAATTGGATTGATCATTACATAGTTTAATTATAAAAAGTCATTACTCCACTTTGACTAAACCACGCAAGCCAAAGATGTGACTGACATGAGTTATTGTAATTAACTAAAACATTACCGATTAAATTAAATTTAAATATTTACATAATGAATGAAATGAAATGACCCGTGGTTTCTCCTAACCTTAGGAGAAACTACGGAAAACAAAATGTTTAGGCACGCTGGAAATGACCAACATATTTCCAAATGAGTGCCAGTTTTGTCAGCTTGAGGTGATTTCTGTATGATTTTGCAATTTTCATGAAAAATTGGGACCATCACCAAAACGAGCATCATCTACAATAATATTAGACAATAATACACGCGCACATATTTATGATTTCTTTGTAAAAATTATTTTTGTCAAGTTGCGGGGATTTTTGTGCCGAGTGTTTGACCACGGCTTTGATAGGGGATGAAAACAAGCTGAGTTTAGTGTCCTACATATACTTGTCGCCAGTAATGCATTTCTTCACGAAATTATATTTTATGCTCAACTGTCACATGGAATTACTTCATTGTTATCTAGGACAATTTATTTTGAATTGTAAAATGATAATCTTATAAAGCTTACAAAGAAATAAAGATTATATATAAAGAAAGTGAATATACTTAATTCATTTACAAATTTGTCTAACAAACTAATAATCTTGGAAGCGCACAAAGCATTACACTAATTTATGAACGTTTGCAAAATTTGTCATACAGATATTAAGTATGCAAGTCCATATATCCCAGCAAAAAACAATACCGGGTAAATGACATTTCAATTCAACCAAAATTCTTACAGTCCACAAACTCTCTCCCGAAAGTAACAATGCAGACCAAAATGCAAATAATGAAAAGGTAGAAGGACCCACTAAAATGTGACAAGTTCAGCCTTTTCGACCCCTTCTCTCCAACCATCGAGGTCACTGAATCCCTCTCCATCCCGACCTCTTTCAGCCAGGCAGTTCTCTCTCTTCGAATAAACTGAACGTCCAAATCATTCATTTTGTTGAGAATCCCACCTGCCACCATCCATCTGAAAACTTGGTCAATTTCCGTCTTAAAAATCGCCCTTTTCTCCATGACCAAGCCAGCAACGATACCAAACGTGCACGAAGGCGACCGTAGGACTGGACTTCGGCCATATTTGTCGGTCAAGTTTCGATGTTTCACAAACTCTGCGATCGAGTCCCAAGAAATGCAGGCGTAACGAGATTTAACTGGGAAATGGAAAATTAGACATTTAAAAAATGACAAGGTTTTCATATTGTAAAAAATCCACCTGATTTTAGAAAACATGCGACATCATCTTCTTCCAAGCTCATTCTTTTGAAAATTCCTGCATATGTAGGATTCTTAGAATGTTTCAGTAGCTGATACGCCGCGCCTTTAATGTACTGCAAACCAATAGCGTAAGTTGAACTTTGTAGCTCCTCAAAGGTCTCGGGAGGTTGTTCCATGTTGGGAAAGGCGAGAAACGTGACGAGTGTGGACCGATACGCTGTCGTGACCAGGATGGTGAACATGAGCCAGAAAATTGTGAAGGTTCTGAGTGCGTGGGAACTGGACGGGTTCCTTGTCAAGGATGGAGGATCTTGCTCCAAAAGAGTTGCAAAGGCGTATTCCAGCAGAATGCTATGCAAATTAGTTGGGAAATTATTTAGGAAATTTAATGGCAATATTTTTATCAAATTTGCACAAATACATACACTTCAAATATTTAATGTGGGAATAAAATTTCGAAATTTAAATTTGATAGCACGCTGGAACAAATTCACATCGAGAGGGGATACACATGAATTGTGTGCAAACAATTTTTTGCACCGTTCAGTAGGGTTGCCGCGGGTAACGGGTCGGGTACCCGTTACCCGCATACCCGCACGATTCTTGCGGGTACCCGTTATCTGCGGGTAGCGAGAACTACCCGCACGGGTAACGGGTAGTTCAGTTTTTATTTAATTTTCGTCAAAACTCAGTTCACAAAGAAAGTTAGCAGCTAGTTAGTCCATTTACCAACAAAAGCGTCAATTTATTATTTTTCCATTTCAAAATTTGTCATTTGTCGGCAACAAACGTTTATAGCCGGAGTCTCTTTTCGGAAGCCACAGAAGCCTATGCTAGCCTCAAATATATTTGACGTCCAGAAACTGCGGAGCAATTATTGTTTCTCAAGCATAGTTTGCCTGCTCTAAATATAGTAATAATTTGACTTGTATTTGTGTGTATTTATGTATGTAAGACTGACGAGATTTTAACATGTTCGAAGGTGAAAAACCTGAATCCGATTCAAAGCAAAAAATTTATTTGTAGATAATATTTTCGAATGAAAACTTAATTCAAATCAAAATTTGAAAAAATCAAACTAAAAATTGAACCTTTTTCAAGCCATACCAAGATTGCCCAGCGAGTATATAAAAAATTCAGGCCACAAATTAGGAATCGCGTGATACTTATCTTTCCGTTGAACGGCCCCTTCGAAGAAAAATATCGGCGGCAAAGTTTAATTTTCAAGTAAATGTTCCGTATTTTTTCCTCCATTAAACAAATACCATGGTGGACTTTGAACTCTCTATCCCATCCCAATAGTTTCCATTAAACGGGTCATTCAACGGAAAAATAAGTGTCATGTAATTCCTATTTTTTGGCTCAATTTTTTGATATATGTGCATAAATCGGTTTAGCTTGAAAAACGATTCAATGCAAGCCAAAATTGTTGGTTTCAAAAATAACGAGTGATATTTACGAGCAAATTATGGCATGCGTTACTTGCATAGCATTATCTTAAAGTACATATCAACCCAAATGAACAAATAATTGATCAAATCATATTTATTCTGAAGTTTGGTTAGTTTTTAACCTAATTCTCATAACGGGTAGCGGGTACGGGTAGTTGTGCTGCGGGTAGCGGGTCGGGTAACGGGTAGCATTTTCGCTACCCGCGGCAACCCTATATCTCACATTTCTCATAAATTAAATTGAGCATAGCCACAGGGACTCCTAACCTTGTCTAACAAATCTCTGACAAAGTCTTCACTTGTAGAACGCACACATGGTCACGAGATTTGAATTACATAATTTTTTTTATCAGTGTTTGGAATCTATAAAAATATTTAACTCATGGAAACTTAAATTTTCAGAAATATGCAGGTGGATTTTTAATAAACCGTTACAACGAATGTAACTAAGAAGTGAAAGAACTGTTTAATGCGTTAAAATGAATTTCCAGTTAAATTGACATATATATGCCCTATGACCTTTAAATGACCTCTGAGGTCAAAATGAAGGTCACCATTTAATTCGTCGCCGCAAATTAGCTATAAATGATGTGTCACGTGACAAAACTGACACGTGACACTTTTTCGTCACAGGTGACGATGTCACAGTGTCCATCTTCGGACTCGTCCTGTCCCTTGACGTTAGGAGTTTACGTTCAAAATTTCAAGTCTCTATGTCTTTCCGTTCAAAAGTTATCGGACCAACGGACAGACGGACAAACAGACAGACAGACGGACGGACATAACGATCTTATAAAGGGCTTTCACCCCTTAATAAACCAAGTAAATCATTCTGAAGAACTTTATTTCCAATTTTTGAATTATCGTTAGAATTAGTTTTAGGATTTTGAAAATCCGAGGCTTTGGCTGAGAAACCGTTTAAAATTCGTACATCGGGTTCAAATTTTGTAACGCATTATGAAAACCTACCGTGCAGACTACATTTAGCCCGAGTCAAGGACAGAGTCCCTGAATCGATAAGTCAGAGTCCGCTTCTAAATTTTTGTCCGAATTGACTGACATAATAAAGCTGTATATAGTCCAGAATTGGTTTTTAGCCTCCATGCCAAATTTAAAATGAAAATAACAACCTTCCAAACGGTATGGGTCCTCCAGGGTCACTCTGGTTGCACTTTGCAAACTTTTAACATCATATTATTTCAAGAGAAGCCATTAAGTATCACCGTGCTGGATTTCATGTTTTTAAACCACTTTCTAAAAATCGGTATGGGTCACCCACCCCATACTTTCGTTCCAGAAAAATTTTTTACCATTCTTTTTATATTCTTCCACTTGCATAATTAACCTATGAGCAACATCTCTACCAAATTTAAGTTCCATATGACGATCTTGAAAAATCAGTATGGGTCACCATATGGGGTCTTTCAAGGTGAAAATTTTTCCAACTTGATTTCATGTTTGTCGTTTACAAGCCACTAGCAACCTCTGTACTTAATTTCAACTTTCTACGACAATTTTGAAATTTTGGTGCATAATACCGCACCCATTCCGATGACCCCCACCGGTCAACCACTTGACCGTTTTCTCCCATCTTCGAACTCGTTTCCTAACTTTGCCCAATATGCATATGGTAAAAATTTCAAGTCAATCGGTTCAGCCGTTTTGGCTCTATCGCGCCGGACAGACGGACGGACAGACGGACATGACGGTTCCATAAGCCCTGACTCGGGATAAAAATCGTTAAATATGGGTGTACTGATTTCTTGTGAACAAAATAACATTGGTCTAATGTACACAAGTCTGAGGATGAGTTTTATGTACATGTGAAAGACATGCATTTTGAGTATTCAAGGCATCCAAGTATTGAGCTAAAGAAGTGAATTTTTTATTTATTTTTTAGATCAGCAAGACAAAGTTAGGAGTCGCTATTTTTCATGGTATAACTTTTTCGCCAGTTTATACCCAGCAAACATGAAGGTTTTTATTCAGCATAAATTTGCTATAGTCAGATACGATAATAAATACTTGACGCTGTTGTTGGTCGGCTCATTATTTCCAGTTGCATTTGCATATGCAAGTTTATATGATTGGGGAGCTCATAGTCTTATTTAAATGAAGTGCATGCTAATTAATGTAATAATTAAGCATATAAAATTTTCACTGTTAGATTCATTAATATATAAATGAACTTGTGTAGTATTAATATACTACACAAATATACTTGAGAAATATGTATCACTTAGGTGAGCCTGGCGCAATTAAAAGTTGAAAAATAAATTTATTATGTAGTGAAAATTATGATGCATTTTCGATCACCGACATTAGTGCTTGATCTTGTTTTGGTAAAGATAATATTTTTTACTGAGCTAATAAGATCTGTAATACAAAAATGCGCCATAATTTTCGCTGCATGATAAACTTATATTTCGACTTTTAATTGCATCCAGGCTCACCTAAGTGATTCGATTTCTTAGGGTTTATTTACATATTAGTTTATCTAACATTCAAAATTTTTGTTTCTTATTACATTTGTGTAGTATTTGCGCATGCACTTCTTTTAAGACAATGAATGAGTATCTATGTATTTGTGGTTCGTTTTAAGATTAAAACACGAATGTGTTTAGCTCTTTTACAAATTAAAATTTTATTTCACTTGTAAAAATTAGCTGCTATTTTCAAAATGATTATTACAACCTTATAGGGTTCTAAATATATTCAGAAAATTGCAAGGTACTCATAAGCTTTTAAATTGCAAAAATACATATTAATCCCACCAAATTTTCCATCTCAAACTTGATTTGGTAAGTCTAAATCCGCAAAATTTATATATGTATCCAAATCAGATGCTTACCTTTCTTGAAACGGATGACTTTTTCCAGGAAAACACCGGAGGATTTTCATCCCCTTGAATTTCCAACCATGAAAAATAGCACCCGAAACAGTAGCGCAGCCTATTTCCGAATGTAATCAGGAATAACCTGATTCGGTTCTTCTTTACTTCAAGGGAGTCTTGCTGCTCAAGAATTTCCATGTTGTTTCTTTCCATGTTTATAAATACAACTGATAAATTGTGGAATTTATTTCGCAGTTTTACCTAGAACTTGAGATAAAAATTATTTAAGGTAAACTTTGCAATGTAAGAAATTGCAACCTTGGATGAGGTAATATGAATAGTTCCGACTGGGATAGGAAGCCAAAGTCTCTCTACGGGTACGCACTGTAGGGAGTGCTTACAAAATAGCCGGACAAATTTCATATGCATATACAGAGGGTTGGGCCAGAAGAAGGAGCCACTCTAATTTTTGGGGTGACGTGTGATGCACAGTCGCGGCATTTTCAAAATTGGCATATGTCATACCCAGATAGTTAACGAAAATTTAGCACTTTTCAAATTTTCCCTACGGTTAAAAATGCCCCTACAGCACCCCCCAGAGTGCGAGGCACGCATAAAAGTGTTTTCCAAAGACATATTGAGCCAGAGAGCGATAGTTAGAAAACTTGCTGCAAATGGATTTATTGTCGGTCGAAAGCACGTTTATAATGTATTTTTTTGATTTGGGTACTTAAAACAGAGCCTTCTAGAAAGGAAACGCGTACGTTTTGATGGACTTTGGAAAAGTGTTCAGGACGAGTGGTGCAGAATCACTCTGAAAATGGTGTCAAACGTCATGACTGGTTGGAAAAAGCGACTGAGTCTCGTTAGATAAACTAAAGGGCCTCACATTGAACCAATTACCAAACTTAACAAACGAAAAATGAGGCACAATAAATTCAGGCAAAGTGGCTCCTTCTTCTGGCCCAACCCTCTGTATGCATATGCAATTTGTCCGAGGACTTTGTAGGCACTCTCTACAAGGAAATTTAGGGATGTATCAAAATATGTTACTGTTTACTGTTTACTGTTTACTGGAGTTTATTAAAATGTCGCAAATCATCAGAAAAAATCTGCTTTTCAGATCAAGACACATACAATAATGAATTCATCTAAACTACACTAATAACTACAACAACATCATGGTTGCACATCTTGGTCACAATTCTGACCAGTGACAAAGTCACGTGCTTTTGATTGAAACAAACCATAAGACATATTACGTAATTCCCAGTCCTTCGGTAACGTATTCCAAATACGGTATCTTCTATACGTCAACGAGCGTTTAAAAGCTTCTGTCCTATGAATAGGCGCACACATATTAGGTCGGTTATAACTAATAGATCTCTCGGAAAAGGTTAACTTATCGAGTTTATAAAGTTTATACGCGTTCTTAAGTAATACATAATTAGACCTTTCCTCAACAGTAAGTAAATTATTATCTGTTCTGAATTTTTTAACATCAATTCCTTTTTTAACATTAATAAGTGAACGCTTTCTTGTAGAGTATGATTTCGCAAGCTTTGGGAAGTAGTAACTTATCAAAAAATTATCAATAATATCTTGTACTTTCTTGAGAGAAAGAGAAGTTTGTACAGTCCAGATGTCAATACAATAATCAATAACAGAGTGGACTTGAGTATTAATCAAAACCTTCATAGCCTGTTCATTTATGGAACGCTTCAGACCATGCAGCAATTTTATGCGTTGACACACTTTAGCATAGACATGATCATAGTGTAACTTAAAGTTAAGACTAGGATCTAATACAAGGCCAAGATATTTGAAAGAGAACACACGCTCGATTAACTTATCATTATCAACAATAATTGAATTTACAGTTGATTTTAAAGGAACTCTCTCATTATGAAAATACATACATTTTGTCTTGTCAAAATTTACATTAAGATCATTAAGTAAACACCAATCACAAAAGGATTGCAAACATTGCTGTAATTTCAAAGCAATTAAGTTAATATCGTCAGAACCAAAATAAATAATAATATCATCAGCATAACATAAAAATTGTAGCTCCAGTGAGGGTTTTACGTCGTCGAGGAATGCAGAAAAAAGAATTGAACCCAAAATTGAACCTTGACCTACGCCCGTATTAATACAATAAACATCATCACCAGATACAAATTTGTAAGTTCTATTCTCAAGAGTACAATAAATCAGTTTAACTAGTCGTTTGCTTAATTTAAAATTGGATAACAATTTTCGAACCAGTTTGTCATGTGAAATACTAGAGAAAGCATCCTTAAGATCAATGAAAACTGCTCCCACAATACCGTTCTTCTTGTCAAGTTCAGAGTAGGTGAAAGTGGTGAAAGCAATAATCGCAGAGTGACACGATTTGTTTCTACGATAGGCATGCTGTTCATCTATTAATTTAGCATCTATTCTATCTTTTATCCTATGATATAGGTACCTCTCAAATAATTTACAGTAGGAATTAAGGATAACAATCGGTCTGTAATTCTTGGGCACATTACGCGGTCCCTTGCCCTTATACAATGGTAAGATAATAGCATGTTTAAAAAGAGTAGGTACATACAAAATATGTAAAAGGTGGCTAAACAGGACAGCAAGTTGAATACTAAACGAATTAACACATCTCTTCATTAACCACAAAGGAATATTAACATTGTCATTTTTGTTCTTATTTTTAGTGTCTGAAATCAGTTGTGAAATATCATCAGGATTAATTGACAATTCAACATCATCATCATCATTATTAATATGATTATTAATTAAGTTACGTGTTACAGAGTGATCAAGGTCAGAGTCAGGCTTGAAAAGTTTTTTAGATAACAAAGTATTAATCTGTGATACTTCAGTAACAATAGTGGCATCATCATCTACAAGAGAAGTTATTTTAGTACATTGTTTACGTCTAAAATTAGTTAATTCATCAATAGTATTCCACAAAGATTCAGACTCTAGTTTAGTACCAAACTTTTCTTTAAAATACGTATTTTTTTCAGTATTCAACATTCGTGCTGCCTCATTACGAGCAATTCTGTAAGATTTCCAATCACCATTACTTTTGGCGTCCTCGCGAAGGTAATTGCGAAATTTGCATGCTTTTTTTACTTCATCACTAAACCATTTGCATTTTTTCATTTAGTACAACATGTTTAGTACAACATGTTCATGTTAGTACAACATACAAAGTCTGTAGGCAGCTATGTATATTTTTGCAGTTTTCGATTTCCTCGTTACCCATAAAACATTGGTACGACTCTCCTGCAATGCAAGGTGTAAACTTTGTTACTCTCCGTGCAAATTTTATTAGTTTCTCCCCCATAATTACGAGATAGTAAAATCTCTCAATATTTTAAAATAAAATCCTCAATTTCTGAGTAAAACTAGGTGTGTGGGCCACGACAACTAAGTTGTAAAGTGACACACGTGGTACGTATATGTGTATAATTACATATCTAGGTATGTACATATGGTATGAGTTTCGGGAGAAAACAAAGTAACAAGTTTATCACTGCTTATTAAAAATTTTACGGATTTTTGGCAGATGACCAAGTAATACATATGTACATACATGTTTTGGTTGCATATGGGTATATATTTTACGCACTTTTATGAAGTATGTATCTTACATACATATATGCGAATGTTTTTAACTTTGATCTTGTAAAATTTTGACAATCCGGAGTATGGTGCAAATGCTTCTAGTCATATGAAAAAAGGATAACAATATGTAATGTAAATATATAGGAAAATCAATGATAAAATACTTGTTTGAGTAATATTTTTTAGTGCTGGATTAATTATGGCAATCATGGGATTATTGAGACAATTTGCGAAACAATTCTACCAACAAATATCCCCTATGAACCTATGTGTCGGACCTGGATGGATTTCTCGGCACCAAAAAAAGTCGTCTCGCATATTTATAATATTAGATATTATAACGACCAGCATGCATACATATGTACACATGTGTATAAATAAGTGAAAATTACACTCTAAATAATCCGGTAACAATATTTCCAGCGGTAAATATATAATATATGTAACTCCATCGCAATACATGGTAATAAATAAATTGCAGACTGATTGTAAATTTGCTACCGCGCTGGTAATATTTTTATCATGAGGTTGCAGTAAATATGATAACAACTTATCATGAGTCAGTAGCAAATGTATTGTTATGAATTTGTGTAGAGTTATAATACATATAGTCACCAATTTGTGATGCCTATAACAAGGCTTGCATATTTTACATATATTTTTGGTAAAATGATAGCAAAGTGAAATTGAAATTGTGAATACTTTAGTTCCAAGTAAATTGAGTATGTCGTCAAACTCGGGTATTATATGTAATTGTACATACATATGTTACATATAGACTAAATTTAGATACTACAATCATAATTGTAGTATCTATGTAAATAATAACTACATATAGGATAATCTTTCGACCTCTTCAAACTACACTATAAATTCCAGTTTTCTCAATATCCAATGTTTAAAGTTTTTATTTAGTACATTACAAATATTGGAGTCACTTAAAAGAAAATACACTTAGGATAAGGTAAAATAAAGTAAAATAAGTAGAACTCATTAATGCATGTTACATTAAATAGTATGTAAGAGTCCCAATATGAAATGTGAATGCATGCAAATGCATACAGTATGATCATAAATAAGTATGTACAAATCTATGCATTTTTTTGTGCTTTTAGACTAATAGTTTTATTCCTTAAGAGTATGTATGAATCTATGCATATGCACACTTACATAGGTACTGCAAAGTTCTCAATATTGCCCTCTTGTTACTGATTAAAATTGAGTATTCCATTAATATTCCTGTTCGCCTTACTTGAAGTGCAACGTAACCAAGTAATACCCTCCCGGCGACGTTTGCAACCTATTCCAGTAGTCGTACCGTTGCCACGGTTCTCCATCGCAGGCCGAGCTGAGGGCCCAGTACGCTCCTGTCGTCAGGCAAAATGCAGATCCCAAATTGGCAATAGTGCTGTCTGGGAGAAGGCTCCACCGTTGCGACCCCGTTTGCGCCATCGTGTCACAAGTCGTCGCTTGAACACCCGTCTCACCGCTGGCGTCGAGACAAAGTTGGGTCGCTTTGTTGACGAAAGATCCGTTGCTCAGTTTCCATTCTTGTGCAGGATTGTTAGGAATGCATCTTTTTATCAAAATTGCCCCTTGGCCAGCCCCACCGTCCAGGCAGCGCGGGTTTGGGCCGACGGTTTGTAGGGGGAAATAGTTTTCAGAGGAGGAGGACGAAGAGTTGTCGTTTCCGTCGGGGCGAGGGGAAGGTCGTAATTGATCGGATTTTGGAGAGGATGGATTATTAGGATTTGAATTGGTATTGTTTTTTTGTTCGCATCCGCACGAATTCATTACGGAGTCAAGCTTGGTTAACAAATTGTCTACATCGGTTTGCAATTTTTTATTGGTATGCTCCATTTTTACAAGTTTCCGTTCCAGGATTCCGACAACTTTTGCTGTGTTGTCGTCCGGTCCCTAAGAATTTTGTTAGCGTATAGTTTACTTATAAAATATGCGAATGGTAAGTTTGATAAAAATGTTGACCAACAATTTCACACTGTTGCAGCATTCCGCATTCAAATGGAGAATTCTCTCTCAGTAAGTTTCCATTCGGATCTCCAATTTTTGTTCGTTCAGTTTGTAGTGTCGTTGGCGTGGAGGAAGGTGGGATTTGTGGACCTTATTGGATGTGGAATTATTTTATACGTTGGAATTTGATTTAAAAATTTTGAATCTAGATTAACTTACTGTTCGGCTCGGTTCCATCCAGTTTAGCCGTAACGGTTGAAGTCTCATCATTTTCAACTTGTTGTCCAGCCACACAACTTAATAAGGCGAGTGAAAATACAAGTAACTTTTTAAGTGAATGCATTCCAACTAAGGGATTTGAAATATATTTGAAAAATTTCCAACTTGGAGAAATAATTTGTCCAGTTTCCTTCTTAATCTCTGAGCTTATGCATTTAATACCAAGCTGAGGATGAGTAATAAAATAAAATTGGCTTTATCCTCTTCTCTCGTATGAAGGTCGGGCTACAAAAAGTGAAGTGCTTTTATTTTAGCGTTATGAATAACATCGTATCAAATTTAGCTTTATATGTGCATACGCGTGTAAAAGACGCTGCCAATAAGAAGTCAACGTATCTCAACCATGACTTTTATGTATCTCATGTCCAGTGAAGAAAAAGAAATGCTGGTCTGCATATCCCTCATTTTGCAGACTCACAAATTTTTTGTGCAAGTTTATGAAACAATAGTGATGACCAATTATTATAATTAGATTGATGATGCCCTACCCGAAGCATGAAATAGTTACACGGGAAGGTGCTTCAACGACTATCTTTCTAAATTATAAATTGAGCGAGCAAAAATTCGTGTTAAGTTTGATTTCCTTAGTGCAAGATTTTCCCATTCTTAACTGCTTAAAGTTAACAAGGTATGAAATTATTGTCGAAGCATTTGTAAGCATAGTCAATAAAATAACGTAGATTTCAAACATACGTTTATACATATTATGAACATTCAGTGTTGTAATTTTTACTGTGTCTAAAAATTTCAGTCGTTCTGAAGTCATTATGAGTATACAAATTCACTTTGAGACATTTGTTAGGTCAGTTTTTTTTAAATTATAAAGCTACCACATTTTGTAGAAGAGTTATCACGTCATTCTTTGAACAATTTTTTATTAATAATTAGGTATTTATTAATAATTAATAATTATTGATCTTGTATTAATTTAATTTATTTAATTTATTTAATTACTTACTATACCTGCATGTAAAACTCATCGTCATCATCAATTTTGTATATAAGGAGTTTTCGATATTAAAAAGCATAATTTTCTTGGGATATTTACAAGTTATTGTTGTTAAATCTATCGGTATTTTCATATATGTATATGTGTTGAAATCTCAATCCAATTTAAGGGTGATTGAGACGCGAGGAGGGAGAGCATGAAAAGTAGTGGGAGTGCGTGTGTCTTTGTCTTTGAGTAAAAAAAAAATGTGAGCTGGTCGACATTGATCAGTTATTTTTTAATTGTTGAAATATTAATTCCAAGTTGTTATTTAAATAAAGTTATTTAACAGTTAAGCTGCAGAGTAGCTAGCATGACTTTATTTAGGTGGAATTAAACCGGTCATCTTTACATTTCTTGCTCGGCACAGTCAAAATCGGTGATCGCTAGCCAACGGGTAGTTAGTTAGGACGTGATCCCAGTGGAAATCTCGAGCAGATTACACATTTTGGTGACCTCGACGTGATCGAGTGTCAAGAAGTAAAGAAGACATTGTGGGCGGAGAATCCTAGAGAACCGTCAAGAAAAGGGGATCAACGGAGGAGAAACGAAGTTCAACGCTTTCTCTGAAGACAAAATATGCGGAATATGCAATCCGATTCCGTATGGACCCTGGGTGAAAGAATTAATGAAGTTAAATGTGTATTTGACGGATGTTGAATCAGAACCGTCTGAAATACATATATTGATTGGGTCAGACCAAATTGGACGATTACTCACAGGAAGGATGATCAAGGTCAGCCCTATTATCACCGCCACCGAGACTTCCATTGGTTGGTACTTAAACGGAGAAGTACCAATCCAGAAAAATCAGTCGCTGGCAGCTAGGAGTATCGCGATGACCACGCGAGCTCATGACATCAGTGTGCTTTGGGAACTGGATACCATGGGTATCAAGGATACTGCGCTGCAATCTAGCCCGGAAGACCACGACAGGAAAGTCAAAGAGGATTTCCAAAACAATTTGAAGAGGTCAGAGGATGGGAGGTACATTGTAAAACTGCCCTGGATCAACGGAGCGCCTCCTCTACCTAATAATAAAGATGTAGCAGAGAAGAGACTCATCTCAGCTACAAACAAGTTACTCGCCAAGGAAGAATTTCAACAATATGACAATATCTTTCGTGCTTGGGAATTGGAAGGAATTGTTGAAGTGAAAGTGAACTTGTTGGATCAGCCTGATGGACACTTTCTCCCCCACCGCCCAGTTTTCAAGCCAGGAAGTCTGACGACACCAGTGCGACCAGTTTTTGATGCTTCCTGCAAAGTTGGGAATAAATCGTGCCTCAACGTGCCTGGAGAAGGGTCCCAATTTACTTGAAGTAATTCTGGCCATCTTACTTCGTTTCCGCAAAGAAAGGGTGGGAGTGATTTCCGACATCCGAAAAGCCTTTCAGATGATCGAAGTGGATCCCGAAGACCGCAAGTTTCAGAGATTTCTTTGGTGGGAAAATGAAGAAAAGAAAATTATGAAAATTTATCAACATTGTCGAGTCATATTTGGAATGAACTGTAGTCCATTTATCTTGGCCGCAGTTCTGGAGTTCCATCTTTCCAACGTCGCAGAAGAAGAGAGGACGACAAGTTTGGAACTGTTGAAGTCACTTTATGTCGACAACTGCGTCACTTCTTTTGCTACTGAAGGAGAATATCAGAAATTCAAGGAGGAGTCCATTTCCATTTTGGCGAGAGCGAAGATGGACCTCAGGGAATGGGAGTCAAACACAGACCCAGCGATGGAAAGAAGAATCACATCGGTTTTGGGGTATAAGTGGGATAAACAAAGTGACCACTTATTCTGTGATTTGTCCCAACCATGGAGCGAGGATGAACACCCAATAGTAACAAAGCGAAGTGTGTTATCGTTGGCTGCTCAAGTTTTCGACCCCATAGGATTCTTGTCCCCAGCGGTCCTACAATTGAAGATGTTACTCCAAGAAGCGTGGGCTCAAGATTTAAAGTGGGATGAAGAATGGAACGAGGGGAAAAGTACTGAAGTATTTAAGTGGTGTAGGCAAATGGCATCACTTTCTAATATCAGAATTCCTAGATGTGCAATAATCTGTTCAGCAGAATTGCAACTCCACGTCTTCACCGATGCAAGTAGAGATGCCTATGGTGGGATCGTGTTTGCCAGATGTACTGATGTTCAGGGAGAGGTCAGTATCCAGTTATTATTGGCCAAAGCAAGAGTAGCTCCACTGGAGAAGAATCCCGAGAAACAGAAGAATGGCAATCAAATTTCCATCCCGAGATTGGAATTGCTGGGATGTTTATTAGGAGCTCGTTTAGCAGACACGGTCAGAAAATCAATGGAATATGACGACATTACGACCGTGTACTGGTCCGACTCAACAACAGCCCTGGCGTGGATCAGAAGAGACGAAGATTGGGGAACTTTTGTCGGAAATCGTGTGCGACAAATTCTGAAATGTTCAAAGAAGGAATTTTGGCGTCACGTCCCTGGAAAGATGAACCCTGCAGATCTTCCCTCAAGAGGCTGTCCACCAAACGAGTTATTGGCATCCAGATGGTGGGAGGGACCAGAATGGCTGCGCCAAAATCCAGAAAATTGGCCCTGTGGCGCCGACGCCCTAGATGACGAAGAGATCCTTGCAGAGAAGAAGAAGACTTGGGTGAAAGTGGCAAAATTTAAAGAAAGTTCCAAGCCCAAGTTTCATTCGTACTACAAGAATGTTCGGATTGTAAGCTACGCAATACCGATCCTGAAAGGCATGGATCAAGAAAAGCTGAGCGACGCCCTTACAGTATTAGAACTGAGGCAAGCAGAAATAGCAATGCTGCGAATAATCCAGTCAAGATATTATTCCAATCCAAGGAAACTTCAATTGCGAGTGGAGAAGATGGAAGATGGACTTCTTCATATCAAGACAAAGTTGGAGTACAAAGATGACACCGAAGGTCTCCGGTACCCGATATTGTTACCTCAAGACTGTCCATTAATTCAAGAGCTGATCCGAGAAGTACACCGTATGTATTCTCATGGTGGAATCCAGTTCACGTTGACGAAGCTCCGAGAAAAATACTGGATCCCGCAGGGAAGAAGGACCGTGACGAAGGCCCTGAGGGAATGTCTTGCATGTCGAAAACAAGACGCTAAGCCCTTGCAAGTCAACCCTGTGGCACTGCCGAAGAAAAGAGTGGCCACAGGAGAAGTGTTCAGCACAACTGGCGTGGATTTGGCTGGTCCATTGTACTTAAAAGACAGGAAGAAAGTGTGGATCGTGCTATACACTTGCGCCGTGTACAGATGCGTCGCCTTGGACTTGGTGGAATCTTTGAGCTCTGAAGCATTTATCAACTCATTGGAGAGATTTATCTGCACCTATGGGCGTCCAAACACACTGTACTCGGACAATGGGACAAATTTTGTGGGTGCTCACTCGTTTTTCATGAAGATGAATTGGGAGAAAGTAGAACGAGCAAGCCACGTGAAACAAATTCAGTGGATATTTAATCCTCCCACTGCTGCCTGGTGGGGAGGATGGTGGGAACGCCTTGTAAGATCAGTGAAAGACCTTCTTCGTCGAATGTTGGGAAAGGCGTCACTGACTCGAGATGAGCTGACCACATGTTTGAGTTCGGTAGCAGCAACAATTAACGACCGACCGTTGACCACTGTGACCGAAGATGAAGAAGATCTCGTCGCCTTAACACCAGCAATGTTTTTGAAGGGAACTAAGTTGACCAGATTCCCAGAAGCGGAAGTGATGACAGGGAAAGAACTCCAAGTTCGCTTCAAACATGTTAAGAAGTTACAACGAGATTTACAGTCCAGATTCCGGAAAGAGTATCTCGCCGAGTTGGTACAGAAGGCCAGCGAGAAGAGGACCCAAGACCCCCGAGTTGGCGACGTTGTCTTAGTAGGAGCCGACAACAAGAAGCGTTTGGAGTGGCCTTTGGGTAGGATCATCAAGTTGAATCCGGGAAAAGATGGGGAGGTGAGGTCAGGTCTTGTGAAGACAGCCAAAGGAATTTTGTCAAGACCTCTATAGCGTCTGTATCCTATGGAGATCCCGTATGAAGATCAAGAAATGATGAAAGTTTCTCCTGAGATTTTGATGGAGAACTTTGATGAAGAATCAGAATGTTTGGAAGTGGAGGAACCGGAAGAAACTCAAGTCGATCAACCAGAACCGGAAATTGCTACCAGAGTAGGCCGGAAGGTGAAGAAACCACAGCGTCTTGGAGTGTTCAGTGCTCATTATTAATTTGATTGATTTTTGAATTTTATGTATGATTGGTTATTAGTTTTATGATTTCTTTTCCTCATTAGCATTCCGCAAAAGAAAGGTGGGAGTGTTAAATCTATCGGTATTTTCATATATGTATATGTGTTGAAATCTCAATCCAATTTAAGGGTGATTGAGACGCGAGGAGGGAGAGCATGAAAAGTAGTGGGAGTGCGTGTGTCTTTGTCTTTGAGTAAAAAAAAAATGTGAGCTGGTCGACATTGATCAGTTATTTTTTAATAGTTGAAATATTAATTCCAAGTTGTTATTTAAATAAAGTTATTTAACAGTTAAGCTGCAGAGTAGCTAGCATGACTTTATTTAGGTGGAATTAAACCGGTCATCTTTACATTTCTTGCTCGGCACAGTCAAAATCGGTGATCGCTAGCCAACGGGTAGTTAGTTAGGACGTGATCCCAGTGGAAATCTCGAGCAGATTACACAATTGTATTTCAAAAGGTCGTTTAATGCATTATTTTATTAACACTTAAAACAAAACACTAACAATTTAGGTCTCCCAGCGTATTTACGTTCTCAGATTTTGACCAAGCATCCGATCACAAATTAAGTATAGCATTTTCAAAAGACAATTTCTGCCAATGCTCAGGTTTAGTAGAAATATTTGTGTCCGAAGAGGAGAAAACGGGAACTACATAAATTCGGAAAGTGGAAAATTTATTAACTTTAAGGCGTATTTTATCCTTTTATGCAAATACCTCCGCCAAACACAAACCTGAGCATTGGCAGGTCGTGTCTTTTGCAAATTTCATATTAATTAAATTTACGATATATAGATTGACACTGATTGGTAAAAATCTGTGAGCATACGCTGGGAGACCTCCATTATAGTAATTTTTCTTACTTTGCATACGTCTCAAGCACCTCTTTTGCCAATTGTTTCATCTCGTTCCACTCCTTCTCGTCAAAAGTGGAGCTCTTGACGACATGCGGAATTCCGGAGTAGATCCGTTTTTCATCCACCTCTTCTAAATCCTCATTCAGCACACGTTCCACTAAACCGAACTTGTCCTTCACCTCGAAAAGGGGCGTCCCCTTGAGCAGCATTAAGGGCCAGGCATGCACTGCGATGGAAGGCTTGACAAACTCCAACAACCAGTCCAATCCAAACCGAAAGCTGGAAATCGTTTGAAGGGGTAATCCGTAAATGAGTGAGGTTTCAAAAGGGATTTCTCTGGCGATAAGATCCTGAGAAACTTGAATAATCTTCTTGACATTGTTGGCCCTTTGTATTACTTTACATTCTTCTTTATTAATCGTTTGCACCCCAAACTCGAGTTCCACATTAATACCGGTTTCGAGTAGTTTAGAGCACATTACGAGATATTGGGGGGACACCATTTCAAATCGAGACTGAAGAGAAAGACGACCTTTGAACCTGTGAAATAGTAAACGAAATGACGATTTAAATATTTTTACAAGATTTGTTTCCATATGTTTACTTTACAATAATTTGAGTAGGGTTTCAGTTTGTGTAATATGTACACATGCAGTAAGTTTCAGAATGAATTGTTAAAAGTATGCAAAACAGTTGTGTATGGATGTAGAGCGGTCGCCTCAGGAAGTGTTGATCATTTTGTAGGAGGTAGTAAACAATAGTTTTAGAGATCCAATTTTTTTGTATGTATACTAGCAGCATAAAACCAGCATATTAAATTTTTCGATTCAGCATGAAATTTTGAACATTTTCATGCATTTTCAATTTAATTTATTTTGAATTTTCGCGCCTTCCAAACTTGTCTTTTTTTACTTTCACTTCCGTTTCGGAAAATTACTTTCACTTCCGTTGCGGAAAAACATAATACGGAAACACGTTTCCAGCTTATAATATAGAAGATATGGAATGTACCCGTTGTATGTAGACTGCGATAGAATTTGTTATGTAATGGAGTGACTGGAATTCTAGAAAGATCCAAGTACCCATGGAAATACTTCAGTCGCTGTACATATGTACGTATGTATACCTATATACCCATATACGTATGTATAGACATGTTATTTAAGCGAAAACAGTATATAATCACAATTTCTTGTCCAACGTACAATTGTCTGCTCAATAATAAGACAGCCGATTTTGTGTCTTTTGAAGAGGTGGCTCTTCTTCAAGTGTACAAACCTAATAGAATAACAAGTTTTTGAACCTGATAAACATTTCTTATTACCTACATCCAGAATTTAGTAGAAATAAGGACTAATTTTACACTGAAAATCCCTATAAAATCAACCTCAGGGCATTCAGGGCAGAATGAAAATGGAAATTATTGGCACATTTCCTATCCGAACAAAGATTATTTTTATCATATTCTTCGATTTGTTTAATGAGATTCACTGTCGCTTTCCTGATTGGAATAATGAAAAAGGTAAAGTGTAGAATGGACATATCTAGTTTATTACAAGTTTTATATGCATATTGCTTTTACCCATCCATAAATATGGACCAGCTCGTACTATCAACATTGAGTACACGGGAAGACTTTACTTTGAGTTTGACTTCTTGGCTGAAACTTATGAGTTATGGGAATAAACAAAAGTCTATGATCGGAAATTTGGTTAATTAGTACGCCCACCCACCTCCTAAGCACCCTGCTCAATCGATCAGAGTCGCAGTCTTTCATTATTTCCAATATTAACAAATATTAGTGGCTCCGAAACTGGAAAGCCTAGCATAGTAGCGTTCGAAACGATTAATCCACGTTTTTACAAGAGAGAAACAACTTTCTAGAAATGAGGGGAAAGATTTTGCTTTTCATAGTAACGCTAGCAATACCTTGGATTTTTGCGGCACTTGAAGTCGATAATTCTTCAGAGGGTCGAGGTCTTGAAGTTATTAAGCCAGCCTTCTCATTTCTGCAAAATCTGGGCCTACTTAGTTATTCGCCTGACACCTAGAAATGTTATTGCGAGTTTTTGTAATTTTGAAAAGGGTTAGCATACGAATATTGTGAGTTATGTAACTATCTACATAACTACATATGCACATACATATGTACATGAATATACTCTTAGGTACAATAGAACTAAATATCTATTATTATGTTAAACCATTAATATAAATACCACTTTCCCATCCTCATTTTTATTATTTTATTAAATTTCCAGGCCAGCTACTGAAATATTTCGACGAAGATGGGCGAATAAAAATCCCTGGTCCATGCACAAATTCCGCTCCCATCCGGGCTGGAGATTGGTCAATTTTGGCGACAAATTTGGCTACTATATTAGCAAATTTTACACCCAAGAATAAATTGGACATTATAATACTGAGTGAGTATGATATTTTGGTTCCATGATTAAAATTTCATACTAAATTAATTTCTAGACCCACAATCAAATGACACACAGATTGTGAAGCCCGCAGCTGCGTCTGCCATGTATAGTGTCCTTTCGAACAAATTCATACCCGCACATGAAAAATCAGCCATCCTTTTGAGTAAAAGAGGTATTACAACAACCTTGAAAACAGAAGTGGGGACACTTAGTGGGGAAGGAGCAAAATTAGTGGTTGATAATTCAGTCAGCGTGGTCGGTTTCATGTCAACTTTATGGGGTGCGTTTCTCAATTTTAATATATGCTTTTACCCCATGAAATTGAATTTTTGTGCTTTCTATTACAGAAAGTTCTGGCTTTCGGGTTCCACTACTTATATCATTAAATCAGTACTCACAATGGAACCTTTTTTCAAGCTACACGAGATAAGCTTAGTGACCTGTGCTAAAAAATCAAGCTAAAAATTAGAAATGACGTGGTACTTATCTTTCCGTTGAATGGGCACTTGGAGGTCAAATATTTGAGGGCAAAGTTCAAGGTAGCGGCCTGTTTTTTTCTCAAGTGTGCGAGCGGAGGAGTGAAAATTTTCTCCTTCGAGGTCACTCCGCTGCCTTCACTCTCGCACGCTCGCACTTCATTCAATGCATATTATTTTTGACAAAATTTCACAATCTCGTGAATTGGTGCATAAATTCATATAATTTTATAATTGCTTTTTAAAGTCCTACTATCAACTATCCACCGATCCGTAATGAAAAAGTGACGATGGGTTCTATAAGTTATACATAAGTGCGTCTAATTAATTAGTGTATTAATTAATTAGAAATCATAATCCGTAAAGTTGACTTATTTTTATTGCCACATTTCGTTGTATATTTTTGGAATTGCATATTGATTGCATACTATTGATGAACGAAACTAGCGCGAGAGTGAAGGCAGCGGAGTGACCTCGAGGAGAAAATTTTCACTCCTCCTCCGCTCGCCCGCTTGAGAAAAAATCAGGCCGCTACTGTGAACTTTGCCTTCAAATATTTGACCTCCAAGTGCCCATTCAACGGAAAGATAAGTACCACGTCATTTCTAATTTTTAGCTTGATTTTTTAGCATAGGTCACTAAGCTTATCTCGTGTAGCTTGAAAAAAGGTTCCATTGTCAGTCAGTAGCGGATTCCCCATAACTGGAATTATTGTAATGATAGAAATTGAAAACCCAGTCAAAAATTTGGGCGAGATTTTAGGTACATCGTAATTACTAAAACAAGTAGCCATATTTTAATTAAGCAATGGAAAACCATTACTATTTCACGATAAATGCATGTATTTATCTATGTAGGTGTCCTTGGCCAACGGGAATTTGAAGTGGAACAATTTGCAAGAGCTAGGAGCGAACTTGGGAGTGAACTTGTTCTGATTAAAGGGATTTTGCCCGATGAAGATGTAAATAACGATAATTTATCAGCGCTGAGCAGGAACATTAGTGGTGTGGTCATACCTACACCTAATTGGGTAAAAATATTATTTTTGAATTAATTCTCATTGAGCAATTCAATTAACTTAGAATACTTGTCTAGATTTAAGCCAAATTAATTTGCTCAGATATTACTTTATTATTAGTATGCATATGTAAAATCATAGCATGTGTATGTATATGAAAAGACGCTGTAAGTAAGAAGTATGCAAAACAGTTGTGTACATACATTGAAAGTAAGTATTCGCCCTAACGCACCATGCCAAATCAGGAATGGGTATAAAATAAGCATCTAAATTTCCAACTAACTTGTTTCAATTGATTTTGTTGTCTGTATTTGTAACTCCATATAGCGAAATAAATAATAGAATCGTGGGACTAACCCATAATCCAAAAAATATTGCATCGTATCCAAATAATTTGTCCCTCCTGAATTGAAAATGGGGTCAACAATTGAAACGTCGTTAATTCCTTGTTCCACCAACCACTGGATCTCTTGTTTCGTCCTGTTCTTTTCGCACGTTGCTCGCTTTTCATAGGAATCCTTGTGTTGGCAGAAGGCACAGGTGAAAGGACAACCACGCTTTGTTTCTAGTCGTATAAATCCTTTATGAATATTTTTTGGTGGAAATGAGGGATTAGTTGTCAAGGTATCCATTAGCAGTGGGGCCGGGAGGGTGTCAAAATTATAGATGGATTTTTGTCCAGGGTCGGGACGTCCTTTGTAATGGACACCAGTAATGGGGCTAGAAATATAGAAACAACAATTTCACAAGCAATGACCCTCGTGGTACACAATCAGCTTTTAGTATAAAATTCGCACATGTACATATTTTTCTTCATGTCGTGATGTCAAACTGTACGACGTGGTTTCACCTCATTTCAACCCATAATAACTTTTGAAATCCAAAAAGGATTTTTTAATTAATTAATTAAAATTATCGCAAGAAATATAAGTTTTAAGATAAGAAATGCCTCAAAATAATCTATGTAAATAATGTGCGAAAATTTCAATCTGTGATTATTTCAATTATGAAGTTTGTGGCCTGTGATCATATCCCTTTGATAATAAATCGCTATCAACATAATATATATATATATATATACGTATGTCAATGCAGATTATTTTGGTGGCGTACATGCAATGCGCATTCATGGATTAATAGCTTTACACTCTGTGAACACTATGAACAATTATGTAGCCACTTACATTTCATTCCCTCCCATTAAATTTTCAACCACTTTGACCAGCGACTCTTCCGCATACCCCCGAATAAAAATGTCTCCAAAGGGATACGCAATTTCCAAACTATTCGCACAATGATTGTTATACGTGATCTGAGGCCCACCGCAAATTATTTTGCACTTGATTTCCTTGTCAATCACAGCATTCTTCACCGCTTCCTGGATGAAGTGATCATTCCAAATGTAGATTCCTACCCCAACAAAGTTTGGCTTGATTTCGTAAAGATCACGCTCAAATTGAGACCTTATCTCGAACGCATCCGCCCTCCTGACGTTGTACTGGGTATGAAAAATGTCAAGTTTGTTGCCCAATTTGGTAACGAGAGAGGCCAACAGGGACGAAGATGCCAATGAGATGGAAGGGTCCTTTGGCCTCAAGTAGTCGAAGGAAGCCAACAAAAATCGGTGCGCCATTTGATGTGTTGTACTTCAGATATTCTGTTGCAAATTCTTACTTATTTTATATGCAACTACATCCTGAGTGATCTGATGTCTGCAAAATGGTCCCAAACTCAAAGTGGATGATCACAGGATGTCCCGTGATTTTGTTATGATATGGAAACTTGAGACTCGGTTTTACACAAAGTTTATGAAACAAGTCACGCGTACTTATTTTGCACTGCAGATTATGTGACGCAATGTAGGACACCTCATATTTTGTAAATAGCAAATATAGTCCTTGTCGTTTTACTAAATTATAAGAAAAATATAATACAAGTTGGAAACGTTTTGCGAATTATTTAATTACTTGCATGATTCACTTTTTTTGTGTATATTTAAATAAGTAAGTACATATATACGCTATTACTTAATAAATATTAATACAAGTATGTGAAAACAATTGATAATAAAACCTACATATACTAAAGTGCATGGTTAGTGATGAGAATAACCACGTTTTAAATTTTCATACCACCAAGGCGAATTTGCATTAATTCAAAACGTTTAATGTAAAAAAGTAATTATGTTGATACGTTTGCCAATACTCGAAAAAACTTAACTGACCTGACGATTCATCAAAATACGACTGATGAGTTATTGCACAAATTATTCACAAATATGTAAGTTCAAGATAAAAATGCACTGATGAAATAGGTATGCATTTTGGTGAGCAATATTTTTTTACAATGAATCCATTTACATATTTATGAATCTGGGCAGTGATGTATGAATCAAAATATTTACAAATATACTCGGATAAATAAATGTGGATCAAGTTTATCTCACCAGGATAAATTGGTCAATTCCTAGAATCCATTAACAAATTTAGAGCAATGTGTGAACGTGTTTGTTTACTGATCGAATTGCACATGCAAAAATATGTACGAAACTGGACAAAGCTAAAAATAAGTAGTTATCTATATATGTACTAATGCACACATATATGTAAATAAGTATGTATGTATACGATGATGCAAGATGCGGAAGACAAACGCATGTAACTGCACATTTGTTGATCAACACGGTTTTATGATATCTGCGCATTTCATAAGAGTTGAGGAGAAATTGTATTTTTTACAGTGCTAAATTAATCATTAGTTTGCATTTATTACCACGGCAAATCAAATATTTCCGGCTTTTACGGACTAATTAGGATGCAAACTACACTTAATTCCGCTCTTTATATAAAACTGTATTGGAAAGCAGTAAAAATGGAACCATTGATTAATGGTTTTGCTTAATTCTTTTAAATAACTTTATAGTCCTGACCCCTGAATACAAATAAATTTTAAGTACACTACATATTTAGTGTATTAATTTGTGAACTTAAGTACGTCAGCAATTCAAATACCAATTAGACGACATGATGGTCACATTATTGATATTTTAGCATCGTGAAATTTCAAGTCTCAATTACAGATTCATATGTATGAACGTACATATTTATGCATGCACAATTTCACAAATAGGACAAATTATTTACCTAAAGGCCATCCACTAATCCTGCGGACTAATTTCTGTTATTATCAATACATACTCTGGAATTGGCCAGTAGACTGAAAAATACTCTCAACCGATATTTAGTTGAATTTTGTAACTCGACAAAAAAATGCAAATTGGTTCATCAGTATTGTACAAATTTCTAAACAGTACGCATCAAATTTCCGGCCATTAAATCAGTATGCTCACCAAGAAGCTGTTCCATCGCTTTGCATTGATCGTGGCAATATGTCGTGCCACAGGGGCCACGCCATTTTTCTGGGACAGACACCGTCATCGACTCTTCCGTGGGAAGAAAGCACGGCGAAAAACGAGGCGTTGGCTCTTCTTCCAAACGATATTTCTTATTTATCTCGTCATCCGGACGGTTTATGTCCGCAAATATCGACGCAGTGACCTCTCATCCTTCAACTTTTGGCTCTCGACCGTGTTCACGATTTCTATCCATCTCGTCGCATTCATTCCATTCTCAGTTTTTGATGCAAGCTTTGCTCAATTGGTGAACACATGGATATATTTTATGGAAAAGTATCAGCGTAAGTTTTTGTGTGTTAAAGGCCGTGGATTCTTTTTTTTTAATTGTGAAAGTATATATCTAAAATTTTTATTAATTGAATTTTAAAAAGTTTTGCATACAAATTTTTGTGAGGGGCCAATTTTAAAATCAATTCATATTTGAATTACCTAATAGCGTTCTCACGACAACGTCTTATTTTGCATCTCAACAAATTTAGCAAATTTGTGACGGTCAAATAATTTATGACGTGAGGGGATTCGCAATATATAACTTTGCCACATCTTGAAAAACTTGCGAAAACAACTTTTTTGATGTTATTTCCATGGGTTTCTGTAATTTTTGTCGCTAATAATGATAATGTTAAAGGATGGGTCTCCTGGGTAAATCTGCCAAAAAAATCCATGGCTTTAAAACAAAAGTTTTGCGAAATCTCTCAAATGTTGCAAAATTTCGGAAGTTAAATATGTTGCTCTACTCAATTTACAAGATATGCAAAGGTGTACGTAAGTGTCCTCTGTATTTCAGGAAAATGGTATCCTCACTTTAATCCAAATACGGATTTTTCGGATCATAATCTTCTAGCCTTTATCCACTTTGAAATGCTTGCTACCTTCGCAGCTTGGTCGTGCACGACGTGGTATTATTTTGTCTACCCGCTTTCACCCCCCTTCCCAAATGATCTACTCCCAAAAAACTATCACCAAAGCTGGTTATTTTACATGGTCATTGGATCGGTATACCTTCTCATCACGATGCTGACCTGGACAACAATGTTAATGGTTTTGACGACGATATTTATTTATGTTTTTTACACTCGTCCCATGATCATGAAGGACTTGCGAGGAGGCAATGGTTTCATCCAGTATAAAAATCTGAGCTCCACTTATCGAACCTTTGAAATCATGCATATGATCATGTTGGAAAATTTGGCCTGGACATTGGTGCCTTTTCAAGTCTTGATCTTTCAGTACGGGCTGATTTGCAACCACACTCTAATTTTAAACTGGAAGACGATGGATTTGACAACAACGGGATTTCTAGTCTCACAGTTTTTGATGTTTCAAGGTCTTTACGTTCTGTACTTATCGTTCGGTGGATGGTTTTATAAAAACTCGGTGAGGATTTTGGAAGGCTGGAAAGCGTTGAAGTTAAAGAACGCAATTGAGATGAAATGTGTGGCGAAATTTAGAAGGTCGTGTAGGCCGATGTATATTGGATACCCGGGAGTGTTTAAGGTTCGCAAAGTGTCGGTTTTAACGTATTGTCAGGGATTGTTGACGGGGACGAGTAGGTTGCTGGTGGGGCTGAGAGGAATCGGTACTTTCAGAATGTGATGGGAACATACATATAAATAAATGTGTGATATCTGCGAAATATTTTGGGGTAAAACAGTTGGTAAAGTTTATTAGTGTAGTAACTACGTAGAAACAATTAAATTTTATGCATATTGATAACTCATAAATTAGTTATGCAATTATTGATCTCTAGACACTGATGGATGGATCTCCTTCTGTTAAGATACCGCATGATATTAAACTTCGTAATTGCAATTAAATATGTGTATGTACTATGTATTACATGTACATCAGCTTATTATTCGGTTTGTCCAAGTTGTATTAAATTTTCATGGTCTTATGAACTTATATTGCTAATTACATAATTAGCTTAAATGTATATTTACAATAAGTTTTACTTAAGCTATGTGTGGCTGGAGCTAAAACATACACGCAACATACATAATTACGTATACGTATGTGCATATGTATGTGCATACTTTACTTGAGGTTAATTGGATAGTTAGTCCTCTAATATTTCATAAATTGGTGAACAGAGAAATCTAATTTTTTGTCTATTTAACTCAATCAACATCAACCTAAAACTATTTTGCATAAGCATTCTGCTCGACTGAGAAATATGTAACTTTACGAGTACAAAGCAGACCAGTAAGTACATATGTACTCTACATATATGTACATACATAAGTATTAAGTAAGTAAGTATGTATACATATGCAAATCCGTATATCCCAGCAAAAACAATACCGGGTAAATGACATTTCAATTCAACCAAAATTCTTACAGTCCACAAACTCTCTCCCGAAAGTAACAATGCAGACCAAAATGCAAATAATGAAAAGGTAGAAGGATCCACTAAAATGTGACAAGTTCAGTGTTTTCGACCCCTTCTCTCCAACCATCGAGGACACCGAATCCCTCTCCATCCCGACCTCTTTCAGCCAGGCAGTTCTCTCTCTTCGAATAAACTGAACGTCCAAATCATTCATTTTGTTGAGAATCCCACCTGCCACCATCCATCTGAAAACTTGGTCAATTTCCGTCTTAAAAATCGCCCTTTTCTCCATGACCAAGCCAGCAACGATACCAAACGTGCACGAAGGCGACCGTAGGACTGGACTTCGGCCATATTTGTCGGTCAAGTTTCGATGTTTCACAAACTCTGCGATCGAGTCCCAAGAAATGCAGGCGTAACGAGATTTAACTGGGAAATGGAAAATTAGACATTTAAAAAATGACAAGGTTTTCATATTGTAAAAAATCCACCTGATTTTAGAAAACATGCGACATCATCTTCTTCCAAGCTCATTCTTTTGAAAATTCCTGCATATGTAGGATTCTTAGAATGTTTCAGTAGCTGATACGCCGCGCCTTTAATGTACTGCAAACCAATAGCGTAAGTTGAACTTTGTAGCTCCTCAAAGGTCTCGGGAGGTTGTTCCATGTTGGGAAAGGCGAGAAACGTGACGAGTGTGGACCGATACGCTGTCGTGACCAGGATGGTGAACATGAGCCAGAAAATTGTGAAGGTTCTGAGTGCGTGGGAACTGGACGGGTTCCTTGTCAAGGATGGAGGATCTTGCTCCAAAAGAGTTGCAAAGGCGTATTCCAGCAGAATGCTATGCAAATTAGACAGAAAATTATTAAGGAAATTTAAGGACAATGTTTTTATCAAATATTTAATGTGGGAATGAAATTTCGAAATTTAAATTTGATGGCAAACTGGAATATTTAAAGTCATATCTCAAGGTGATAACATTATGCAATTCCGTGCAAACAATTTTTGATACCGCCTGTTCAGTAACAGATCGTTACCAACATGATCACGGCGTCAGCAATGACATACATATTTGTTACCAATTTATTAACAATGTGCTAACCTTGGCTTCCAAACCCTCTGATGACGATACTCCAACCTGGCTAACACTATGAATGTGACCCAGCCAACCATCACCGACACACCGACGCCCATCCACACCTCTCTCGACAAAGGCTGGTAAACACCACGCCATGAATAAAACGGGATTGGTAACCCGGTCGAGAAGGTGAGACAAGCTTCCACAATTGGAAAACTTGGATCGACAACTTCACACCGGGCGAAAGTTTGGGCCGTTGCGTGACCGATATCTGCCTTGTTGGAAAGTACGTCACCGACAGTGCCGAACCATGTCGGTGTTCCATTAACGATGGTCCTGTGACCTGTGCCACCTCCTGTCGCCTGCATGTGGATTGATGTGAAGTTGAGCGTATTTTCCAACAGGTACAAGGCTAAGGTGTAAAGGCCTCGTTTTGGAATCCATGTTCCGGATGGGGAAAACGTCATTTCAACCAACCAACGAGAGTAAACTGGTGTACTTACGGTGAGAGAGGCACCACCAAAGTTTCGAACAGGGTTGTGTGTCAATGCCTATGAAAAAATATGTATGTTCATTCTTGCTAAAATTTTGGTATGTATGTACATACAATGTAGATACATACATACATCCTTATGTATGTATGTATAACAAGATTTCTGCAACACAAAATATTTGTAAAAAGACAGCGAAAAAACATTGTGATTTATTTTCATGAATTGTGTGCAAAGATTTTATTGTAAATAGGCCACGAATTAAAAATATTTACAGTGAATTTCGAAATGTATCTAACACATGAAAATTATTTTTACTGATGTATTTACTGTGCCAAATTGCAGAACAATACTATACACATGAAACATGCTTGATTTTGTACAATTATATTGTATTTGAAGTACTTTGTTGTTTTTGATAATTGTATGAAACAAAAGTATTTAATACAATATGTACATATATGTACATGCATATGTACATAAAAATATGCACCCAAATTCAAACAAATGTGCCATGTAATGATCTGTGGCAAAAACTCGGAAACCTTAATTCTAAATAAGTAGTAAATTGCTAATCTGAAGCGATAGTACCTGCAGGAATAAATTACTGAATTCGTAACCCTCTTTTTCCATAATTGTGTCCAAGTGTCCCTGATTACGTCCAAATGGATCTTTGATACCTCTTCGCCCTTCCATAGTTTTCCCCAGTACCAACCCCACCCGATATTTTATACGTTTTCGAAAAACGTCAGACCTCAAAATGTCATCCACTGTTGACCCAGTTTTTCCTAGCAGGATGAAAAAGTCTGCATTCTTCCTTACCAGTCCGAATAATTTAGTTCCGAGTTTCTGGTAAAAATTGGAAATTTCAACAGGAATTGAATTTCGGAGGAAAATCAACACTAGCGAACAGTGTGCATGGCTGAGACGTTTAGTTGATGCCAATATTTGATCTTGCGTAACACGGGATAAATTTACTGCATTTAGGTCTTCATGATAGACTGGAATATTGTGTAAAGTGGATACATCTTGTAAAAGTGGTGACAATTCTACGTCACCCGTAAATTGACTTTGTCCTCTTAAAATGACGAGGGAACATTGACCAAGATGATTCGAAATTTTGAGAATATTACTCAAAACTTGGGCGAGATCACGACCAATTGAACAAAAAGAAATATGAAGTGTCAAAAGAAAAATAAGTGAGGAAATTTTATTTCTTTGACCCATGACGAGACAAATTTGAGGAAGCGGCCAATGCCTAAAACGACTTTTCCATGACTATATTTATGTATCTACATACTAACATAACCGTTGTTTTTTTGCTTGGTTTTAGTCCCTCTTTCATTTTAGAGTGTGATTGAAATCAAGAACAAACAGTGGGTGACACACGTGGAATTGGATATTTAATCATTTATAACTTGGATCATTTCATATCTTGGCATATTTGCATAGACACATTGTAACACTGTATTACAGATAAATGAGAAGATTGCATACATAAGTACTTGCCTTATAATATGCCGTGTTAGAAGGTGCATTATGTGCTATCTCATTTGTTAGGTTGCAGGTTGTATTTCCAATGTCTCCAACATTGAGGGATGCAACGACTAAAAATTGAGATAGCACGCAATACACCTTAAACAACGATATTTTCATCTTTTATTAAAATTATAAATGTGAAGCCACTGAAATTGCAATACTCGTGACTCGTGCATTTACTTGTATGAAATTGTTGACTTTTAACAATGCGCTTGTTTGTGTTACGATACCAATATGGTATAATGAGAAGTTATGTCTTTATTTGTTTGTCATGCTTTTGTGCAATGATCGCTTCGATTGAAAACACCGGGATGACTTTATCAGCTACTAAAAATGCATGAGAGGAATTCGCATTAAAGGAGCTGTATAATTCAACCGTTATATATTCTAAGAATATTTTCTGATAAGTGAATTTAACTAGATTAGGTTAGTATGCAAAAAGGTGACTTCTTGTTCGTCCATCTTCATAATGGCCTGAAATGAATAATAACCTGGGTTAAATTTTTAACCAAAAATAAATAAGGAAGTATACTAATTTCGAATGCATCAGAGTTTCATCATTTTATACTTGATTGTCATAAGTAAGAATTTCACAAACGATACATTTTTAATTCGGACAAACAATTTTGCAAGGCCAGATCAGATTACACTTTATTTAACACTAAATTAAGGCATTGACACCCGTATAAATAAACTGCATGAACTGCACATAAATGATTCCATTATCGTTTATTGAACCATTAATTATTATCTGTATTGTTGTTCTTTAATAGCTGTCATTAAATTTTCCATGTTAGTGTTATATGTATGTATGTACACCTATTCACATACTCTGCTTCATATTCTGCTTAAGTACAAAATTAAAATGCATTTTTTATAATTCGCATAATGTATATATTTATATACACTAAATTATGTGTATTTGAGCAATTGTCTTCAAAATAAGTTTGACATTATGGACGGGTGGAATAGTGGACATAGCGTTATAAAATATGTCTAAATGTAGGGATTTATTTATCCACATAAAAATAAAAATACAGGATTTTTAATTGTTAATTATCTATCTGACACATTCTATGTTGGTTTAGTGCATATAGTTACATGCACTTCAACGAAATCTGTAATTACATATACGATGATTCTGAGTTATGGAATATAGAGTTAATTTGAACTCGATGGAATGTACCATTTCCTGGGCGTTATTATTTACTAATTCATCATGCATCTGATGACCAGTCATACATAAAAATATATGCCTGTATTAGTCATTAATTTATGATTCATGTAATGATAAGGAACACAGCCCGAGCGATTTCAATATTCAGTTACATATGCATCTCGATAAGGCCAGATAACGTCGAGGGTAATTTGTATACATGTATAACCACCTTTATGCACAATGCTAAATATGTACAAACATACATAAGTATTTGTACTAGGTAATAACGCAAATCCTTGAACTATTCATATGATCATTAGTAATTGAAATGCCAACTCCAAACGAACCTGATATTAACTAGAATTGCTGTTGTATAATTTTGCATTAAACATATTACATAATATTTCTGGACTAACATCACAAGTTGTCATCTTAAGCTGTGATTCACAACTTCAAGTGAAATTCAAGCCATTTAAATTACAAGATGTCAAACAACTTTCCGATTTCCGACGTGGTGCAAATCCTTGTCCAAGATCCCTACCTAGTACGACACAAGGACGAGTTTGCAGAACTGCTAGGCATTGATGCAGCTACGAGGGGAACTTTAAAAAAGCTATGTAATTTCGACATAGAGACGAGTAGGGCCTACTTCACCAGATTGTTGGAAGACTGGGTTGGGCCCTTAGGGAAGGAAGCAACCTTGACCAAATTGCACGACGTCCTCGAAACCGGAAAGTTCAGGACTGTTGCTGGTATGTAAATGAGATTTTTTAAGATGACAAGAATTTGTTAGACAGATGCTAATGATAAGTATAAATATGTACATATGTATGTATTTATGTATATATTTACATATGTAAAAACATACATGATGAAAAAAAAATCTGTCAAAATTAATGGTTTTAAACTTTCAAAAAAAGATTACTTCGAGATCATCGTGAAAAATGATGTATTATTTTTTAACTCATGATAATAATTGTCACCTTCATATTTTAGGACTTTCTTTATTTTCATCTTGTTTATTTATTTATATCCTCAGATCAACTTAAACAGTTGGACTGTTTCCTCTGGAAAGAAAAGTTATCAAAGAACGGCCTCGACATCCCATGTCGAACCAAGTGGTACGTCGAAAGGACGCAAGAGGAACAAAAAATCCTACACTACAAGAACATCGAAAACGGGATCATCATCCACGGACAGGACGGGATTGGGAAGACACAACTCGTCCTCAAAACCTTCAACTCAACCTCAAAACCTTTATTGGTCTACCATTTCCTTCGTGGCGACAGCATCATCAATTTGAGAGAATCCTTAGAAAAGTACGCCAGACTTGTGGGATGTCCCACAAAAAAGGGTGGTATGGAAAAATCATTGTCCGAACTATTTAAATCTGTCTGCCGGAAAATGTACGGCAAGGATTTAGTCACCGTCATCGATGGGCTGAACATACTCGGCGATGACGGGAATGAGCTGAGGCAAGAAATTAAAAAAGTAATAGAATGCTGTTCCACACTCGATCGCCCGAAACCCTTCCTAGTCATCACCACGCTACGAACAGATTTAATCCCCAAGGACGTCGACACATTTTCATGGGGTTATCTTGAACTCTTCGTTTTCACGGATGAAGAAGCCGAAACTTTCGTGAGGCAGAAACTTTTCAACGAAAATTCAACAGATATTAAGCAGTTGAACAAGGAATTGGGAAACTATCCGATCGCCATAAACCAAGCGGTTGAGACCATTAAACGAATCAATTACGCGAAACTGGAGACCTACTCGATCAAGACTTACTTGAGTGAGTACAGAAGACTGGGGTCATCCATTACGATGGAATCCGAAGAAATTGGCGTTCCCAAGTCTATGGTCACCATTGCGAAAATGATTATATCCCAACTAAACAATGCTGAGGGTCCTGATGGGATTTTAGCAGTGCAGATTTTGGAACTTTTAGCCTTTATTGACGGGGATGGTATTTCTAGAGAAAATTTGGAAAATATTTCTAAACATTGGCAAGGTTTTGATTCGAACAAGGTCAAAAATTCGGTCGATCTTCTTTACAAGTATTCTTTCATCTCACGTAAAGATTCAGGGACCATATTCATTCATCGCGTTGTGCAAAACGTGCTGCAATTTTATTTGCGTAGATTACATGCGACTGAAAATACGGAGAAATTACGCCTTCTAGATTTTTTTACGAAATTGCCACCCGAATTTATAAAGTCATCTCAATCTAGGCTTGGACACTTGGCTCGAATGTGGACAATTTTTTCACGCAGATATCTCAACATCGGACACCCTCACCTGCACGGGATTGCAAACCAGATATATTTTGCGTATGGAAAATTTGGGCTCTTTTCACAAGCTAAATCCTTCATTTTTGAGCAAAGCGAAATATTCGCGAACCAATTAGGCGATGAGAATGTAAATACGCTTAAAATTCAGAAAAGTTGTGGCATTGCGATGCGCAACTTGGGCAAATATATCCAAGCCGAAAAAATATTTAAAGACGTACACGCCCAACAGGAGGGACTGCTTGGGAATAAACATCCAGAAACTTTGGACACGGAGCACTGGATCGTGTCCATGTATTGGAGGCGAAAAATGAACAATAACGAGGCAGAAACTGTAATCAAAGACTTGATCAACAAATGCCGAGAGGTGGGAGAGACAGAAATTGAAATGAAGGCAACACAAGTCCTCGCGTTTATTTTAGCAGATAACGACGACACTAGGGGAAGCTTTGATAAGCTTTTGGAAGTCTGGGAATGGCGAAGAGATAAGTTTGGTGATAATCACAGCCACACGGTTGCAGCACTTCATAACTTGGCACATTCCAAGTATCAGTTGAGGCAGTATAACGAAGCCTTTCAGGATTTTAGTAATATTTTGGAAAAATTTATTGAATCTCGAACACCTGCAGACACATTGAAATCGGAGTATTGGAAAATTATGTGTGAGTCAAAAATGATTGGTTTTGTAGGCAATGTGGGTTGTGATTTGCCCAATTGTGTAAGAAAGCTGGAGCAGCTTTATGAAAAACAGAAAAAATTGGGATTCGATAAGAATCATCCAGACATTTTAAGAACATTAGAGAGCATCAAAGTAATTGAGAAACAACTAAATGTTGCTGACCAGCCAAGACAAGACAGTGTAGATAACCCGTCCTCAAGCGTTCCTGCGCCACAGAGTAGGCCGGTCTTGGTTAATGTGAGGACCTCTCAGACGCCACGTGACGAGGATACGGTTAGTTGCTGCTGGAAAATGCTTTGCTGTTGCTGCACAAGAAAAACGACCCGATACGGTAATGCAAGGCGTTTAAGTACATCAAGCCAGGCTCAATTAATACAATAAGAGGTTATTACAACATTAAAGATAAATAGCAAGTATTTAATATGACACTAATATCTTAATAATTTATTAGTAATTAATTATTGTGTATGATATAAACAAATAATGATTCAGTAAAAAATGTCGCGTAATCTTAACTTTTAAACTTATTAACTTTGATTACCTTCCTAAGTATATGCAGTCATTCTGCAAATACAGTATTATATTTCATACTGAACTTTAATTAATGTCGAATTTATTTTTAGCAGCATTATGCACTACACATTTAGATAATGTGCTTTTATCTATATTAAATACTGCACGCTCCACAGAACATATCTGGATAAGGTATACACTTATCATCAAAATACCAAATTGTAGGGATTGTTTTTGATGCAGGGATTTTGTCCATCGAGGAAACAATATGTGTACAATTGGCCCTTTCTTCCAATCGTGACGTCTCATACCGAAAGTGGTTCGATTTGTTGGAATATTTACGTATTCCAAGGACCGAAACATCGCTAAATTGTTTTAACATGAGATATGATCGAGTCAAGCTCGAGACGAATTCTTTTGGAAACAATGAATCGTCGTTTATCTCATTTTCCGTTGCTTCAAACTCAATAGGGTTGAGGTCCCCGTTCCCTTGGAATATCCAAGTGTTCGGTAAAATGCACATGGTTTGATGAATTTTTGTCCGATTAGTCGTTGACCATGGGATGAATTTATTGTCTGCAAAAAATAACAGGGAAATCAATTATGTAGGTTTCGTCAGAAAATTCTCTGATCTAAGAAAAATTTGAGAAAGACGGGACACACGCTGACCTTCTAATTTCCAGGGTGATGATATCTTGACACCCGTCTCAATTTCCTCAGCTTCGACCAAAATCTCAGATTCAGTGAGAGAAAAATGTGTATGAACGAGGCAGACGGCGAGGCGTGAATGGAGTTTATAACGGACTATAATATTGCCTAATTCTTTAACCGCTTCCATCCCGTCACGTTCCAGGAAATGTTGAACGGATTGAGAAAAATTAGGAAGGAATTTATAGATTTGCGCCCGACTCACACCCAACGACATTATTGTCGATGAACTGGTTTTTCGATGGAAAACTGTGAATCAGCAATTTGCCTTTTAGCAAAAAAAAATATAACTACAAACTGACTTTATATACAGAAATTTGTGGAATTCATGTCAATAAGTTTCTGATATCTTTCGTAAACACTTAATTTCTAAGAACTGGATGACCCACTTTGAAGCTCGATATATTTGATGTGCTATTTTTTTTACTTATCGCGAGGTAAACAATTTATTGTGCGGTTCCGTATTTCTTTTTGCACCTTTGTATAGCTTAAAGTAAATACAAAGATGTACTTATTTCTGTTAAAGCACGACAGTCTACAACTGAAATACCCTCTCAAAATTCGAATAAAGATTCATAAAATAACAATTTCATACCGCCACGCCCCCCGGGGGAGGAGTTTTTGTCCCAACCTCCCCCTTGACCAGTTAGGTGAAAAACTATTTGACTGGGTGCTATTCTCCTCCATTTCAAATGACGAAACTGTTGATATCATTTTGTCGAAATTCGACATAGGGAAGTGGAATACACCCCCATCAATAGTTTTCATCTAACTCATCAATTGGGAGGGCTGGCAATAAAACTCCCCCTGGGGGCGTGGCGGTATGAAATTGTTATTTTATTAATCCTTGTGCCTAGTGTTTTAACATATAAAGAAGTACATAACACTTTGCGTTGGAAATTTAAGAGATTATTTCAATTCTACATTAACCATCCTGCAACGGTTTTATTTAGTAATCTATGAAAAATGCATTATGTATGTAAGTGAGATACATATGTGTAAATAAATACACGTATTTTTATCAAAATGTTCGTTAACATTTATGGACGTATTTACATATGCAGTTCGGTTTAAGAGAAACAAGGAAGTTCGTGTAGTTTGATGAATGTCAATATATTTACGTATGTATGTACCTATATCCAGTTTGCTTACTTTACTTTTATTACATATACAAGCTGAATTATCTAGATATGTATGTATACATAAGTATTAATCGATTTGAGAGATAAAAAGAAATAAAGTAGATGGAACTAAAGCAATACCATTCCGTGCAATTTTAAACCTTTTTGCGCATTATTTGTAACAGCAAACCTAATCTATTAATCTTAATAAATATTCTACTGTCGGATCATCATTTCATCATATAATTCAATCAGTTTCTGAACGTTTCGTCACCTTTTAAAAATTGGTATAGATGTATGTAAGACTGTAGTAAATAAGTGAAATTTTCTTCCAAGTCGTAACATATATAGATTGCGTATAAAAATCTCTCACGAGGTTTCATTAAAAATTCCGGCTCAAACTAAATATAGATTCCATGGCTTTCATTTGTATAATAAATCCGTTAACTTAAACTGCTTTCTCGTAACGGAAGAATGTTGCGATTAAAAATAAGCATGGAATTTTAAAACTGACCCATATTTGCTTAATTAAATCATTTAACGTACCATTTAAATTAACATTCCTACCATTAAGTAACACCGATACTTATTGCATAAAATTCATTAACGCATCCCTAATCGCTGGAGAAGGCGACTTGTGTACGTATAATTTTCCGTAAGACAAAGCTAAGCATGAATGGAAAGTGAGAACTAATTTTAGATCTTCTCACGTTAAAATAAGTCACGTACACAATCACATTAAAATTAATTGCCACTTGCTACATTAGGGATCTCGTGTCTCTGGTAAGTGCTGCGTACATTAAAATTAAATGTGGCGCCGTTGCGAATTTATCTTGACCTCGACATAAAAATAAACCTTTCTGAGAAGTCCAATGATGAAATCTTAATGTTCAGTTGATCACGTTTTAAAAATATTATCATACTAATTACTATAGTGCATAAGTAGGTGAGATATATATATATTTCACTGTGTTGAGGTCGATCCATATGTAAGATATTGAGCTCCACTTGAACCAGCGTATGCCAAAACGTTAGAAAATTAGAAATTAGTGATATCTCTAACGTTTTCGAAATTTCATGGTAAATAAATTATGACTTTGATTAATTTTCATGACAAGGTCTACCAAAGATTATATAAATAATATTGCGCACTCAAAATTGCATGAAATTCAATTATGTAACCACAGAATGAAATTCATAAATACTTAACTTACCATGCCAAACCAACAAAAATCACAATTCTTTATAATCATGAATGCAGAAACCATTAGTTTTGTACCAAGTTAAGTAATTAGTTCTAAATAATTAATACAGCGTTATCATTATCAAAGATTTAGGTAGGTTTTCACCTCTTACACATTTTGGTCACATTGTTCGCCTCCTCTCAGTTCCATCCGGGGCACTGGGCAAGCAACAAGATGGCGGAGGGACGCAGATACTCGCGGAAAGTTTCCATCGTCATTGAGCAAGGTCAAGTGTTCTCTGAAAGGAGGGCGTCTCGTGGGGGCGACCGCAGACGGAGTTCCGTCGCATCCGTCCAGTACAGAAAATCGGATGGGGGCATTGAAAATGTCGCGTTTGAAAACGATTCCCGCAGAGAATCGGTTAGAAATTGAAAAGAAAAATTACTGAAATTTGTTTGAAATGAAGTAAATTTTGAAAATAATACTGTCGCAGCTTCGACCAACTTATATTGGACATAGTGCTGACGTGAGGCGAAAATCGGTTCATTATTTGAAGCGAGAGTTGGAAATTGATTATCACATTGCAGACTGGGAAGTTTTATGCTCGAGGTTTAATACAGACTTGAATAAGGTGGGTTTGGAGAAATTGAGACTATTTATTCGTATTGATTTTTATTCGTATGATTTACTCAGTTTGGGGAATTTGAGATTAGTGTTTTAGTCGCATGATTGAATATGTAAATTTTTATTTAACAGGGTATCATGACTAAAGAAGTAGTCCTTAATCGAGAAAAATTTGGGACGAATCAACTAACTCCGCCGAAAAAGGTTCCGCTATGGTTAAAATTTCTGAAAACTTTGATCGGTGGATTTCAACTGCTTCTTTGGGTGGCAGCAATTCTAAGTTTTATCGCGTATGGAGTTCAGTACTCGGAAACGGGGGCGGATACCCCGTCGGATAATGTAAGCGACGATGGGGAGGATTGAGACTTTTTGAAAATATTTGCATCTTGTACACAAAACCATTATTCAAATTTTGTTATGATTTTAGCTCTACTTGGGAATCACTGTAGCCGCGGTGGTCATTTTGCTCGGAATGTTCACATTTTATCAGGAGTACTCAAGTGGGAAGGTGATGGACTCATTCGCCAAGTTGGTGCCCACGATGGCGACGGTATATTTTTTATTTTTTGAAATTAATGCAGATGCTATGTCCTTCTGATGATTTTTAATACAAAAATACTGCCCTTGATAATAATACTCAGGTAACGAGGGATGGGAAGATGCAACACGTCCCTGCAAATGACCTCGTTGTTGGGGACGTGGTCGACATAAAATTTGGCGACAGCATTCCCGCAGATATCAGAATTATCGAGTGTCAAGGACTTAAAGTCGACAATTCGTCGCTTACGGGGGAATCTGAGCCGCAGTCGAGGTCGCCCCTTTGTTCGGATGATAACCCAATGGAGACTAAAAATCTTGCATTTTTTTCGACTAATGCTTTGGAAGGTTGGTGTTTATGATTTGGTGGAATCAGTTAAAATTAGAGATTGGAAAGGGAATGTGAGACACGTCGGATTACATTTATCCTGCTAAATACGAAATTTAAATATTTTCCAAACCTCTTGGGCGTTGTTGGTCATCATTTCCGACCTGCACCTACATATCCTTTATTACGTATCCTTTACGTATCCTTTATTCAACAGGAACCGGACGCGGGTTGGTCGTCGCTGTCGGGGACAAAACATGCATTGGCAGAATCGCCGACTTGGCTTCCGGCATGGACGTTATTGACACTCCCATCGCACGAGAGGTGGAATACTTTGTAAAAATTATTTCCATCGCTGCCGGCGTCCTCGGAGTGACCTTCTTCATCGTTTCACTATGCATGGGGTACGGACTCCTCGACTCGGGAATTTTTTTGGTAGCCATTATCGTCGCAAATGTGCCGGAAGGATTGTTGGTCACTTTCACCGTAATTTTGGCCCTGACCGCGAAACGTATGGCGGAAAAAAACTGTGTTGTCCGCCAACTTCACGCCGTGGAAACTTTGGGATCCTGTTCCGTCATCTGTTCTGACAAGACTGGAACTTTGACGCAGAATAAGATGACGGTGTCACATCTTTGGTATGGGGACAAAATTGTGGACGCCGGTCTAAGCGATGACGGCCTCCCGCCAGATTTTTCAAGTGACCCCGGTTTCGCCGAGTTGTCGAGAGTAGCGGCGCTATGCAGCAGGGCGAAGTTCCTGTCAGGACAGGAAAATGTGCCAGTTATGAAAAGAAATGTAAACGGGGATGCGTCAGAGTCGGCAATTTTACGATTTTCTGAGCTGACATTGAAGAATGTGGAAGCCTATCAGAGACAGAGGCAGAAGATTTTTGAAATTCCATTCAATTCGAGGTAGATATTTAAGAAACTTGTTGCTTTTATGAAAAATTCTGATTTTTTTCTGATCTTCTGATTTTTCCAGTAACAAGTGGCAAGTATCGATTCACGAGATAGAAGGAGGAAAGTTAATGGTGGAGATGAAAGTAAGGGACAAAATTTACTGAAATTTCAAGTTTGACATCAATTTTGTCTCAAAAATATATACTTAAATCCACTAATTTTTCAGGGTGCCCCAGAACGAGTGTTAAATTTCTGTACAAAAATCCGCATCGGGAACCAAATACATGATCTGAACAATAACTGGATGCACAAATTTAACGATGCCTATAACGGCCTTGGCGGTTTGGGGGAGCGCGTGATCGGATTTTGCGAGGCCCCCATCGATGCGGCAGATTACCCGGGTGGATTCTCGGAGAACGAGATCACTTCACTTGTTGAGCAGCGTGGCATGATTTTCACTGGATTAATCTCCATGATTGACCCACCTCGTCCAGGCGTCCCAAACGCTGTAGAGAATTGCAGAATGGCTGGAATCAAGGTTGTCATGGTGACGGGGGATCACCCCATTACAGCCACCGCTATAGCGCGAAAGGTGGGCATCATTTCGGCGGGAAGTATGACCAGGGAAGAGAAAGCGGCAAGTATGAATGTTGGCGTAGAAAGCATTGATGCTGAGAGTTGTAAAGCCGTCGTGGTTCCTGGACACGAACTTTTGGAGATGTCGACCGAAGAGTTGGATGAAGTTTTAAGGTGGGTATTTTCAAGTTGTCAATTTAAAGTCGATTTGCTAAAAAATCATTCAAATTTCGAATTTCTTCGAACAGGATGCATCCCGAAATTGTTTTCGCACGTGTGTCACCCCAGCAGAAATTGATTATCGTCGAAGGCTTCCAGAGACTTGGATATGTACGCGACTTTTGAAACATTAAAAATTTTTTTATGAAATTTCAAAAATTTCAAAACTTTTTTAATTTTGTAGGTGGTGGCCGTAACAGGTAATGTTGATAATCCGGTCGATCTAACGGATCCGCACCGTGATTTTTTCCCTTTTGACCGGCATAAAGTTTTTGAATTTTTTTGTGACTTGATCACCTTTGGGGTCTAAAATTTTGTACATAACTAACAGGAGACGGTGTGAATGACTCTCCCGCTTTAAGAAAGGCTGATATCGGCGTCGCCATGGGCATTTCTGGTTCCGACGTGTCCAAACAGGCAGCTGACATGATACTTCTTGATGATAACTTTTCATCGATCGTGACCGGTTGTGAAGAGGGCCGATTGATTTTCGACAATTTAAAGAAGTGTATCGCATACCTCTTGTGCGCAAATATTTCGACTCTATCACCTTTCCTGCTCTACATCGTCCTCCAAATTCCCGACCCGCTCGGAACAATTCAAATGTTGGCAATTGTCCTGGGAACGGACGTGCTTCCAACGATCTCTTTATCGTACGAACCACCAGAAGGCGACATCATGAAGAGGCCTCCTCGAAACCCTAAAACCGCCAAAATGGTGACAGAGCAGTTGATCCTGTACACCTACTTTGTCATCGGAATGGTGGAGAGTGTGGCGGGAATGTTTGCATATTTAGTAGTCTACGCGCATAACGGATTTTTGCCGGACATGTTGATGGGTCTGAGTCCAAAATGGGATGACGACAAAGTGACGGACTTGCGCGATTCGTACGGCCAAGAATGGGTGAGTAGTTGGTTTATATTGATACAATTCACGCAGTCCTTGGTAACATTATAAAATTCGTAAATTCTGGGAACTTACAAACTTTTACAAAATTTACAAATATTTTTATGAAAAATTAGCTTACAAATTTTTGTAAACTTACTCAAATCAAGGACGTCTTGTTATTTCGTAAAAGTTTGTAAAATTATATTACAAAAAGTTACGAATTTTACAAGTTACAAAAGTCAGTTGCCTCAAGATATAAATTGTTGAGTTATGCATAGAATTTCGATTTTTTTTCAAAAAATATTTCCACATATTGTTAGACCTTCAGTCAGAGGAAGGAACTTGAAAAGACTGGGTATGTGGCCTATTTTTGTGGACTGCTTGTCTGCCAATGGGGAAATCTCTTGGTGTCCAAGTGCAGAACAAGTCCATTGTACACAAGATTATTTAAGTGAGTTGAAATTAGTGTTTTTTCTGGAAATTTTAAAATTCATCATTTCATTTTCATAATTTTGATAATTTTGCATCATTTTCAGTAATTACATCGTTTACGTGGCAATCATTGGGGAAACTGTGGTCGGGGCTTTTCTTCAATATACGCCAGGATTTAATTACTGCATTTCGTTCAGGCCTTTGAAGTAAGTTTGGCTATGAGCTGCATAATCTTTGAGGACGTTTGGGACTAATTGTTTTATGTGTTGTGTAATAATTTTTGCTATACAGATTCGCCTGGTGGCTCCCAGGATTACCGTTCACCGTGTTTATCATGGTTTTTGATGAATTCCGTAGATTTATTTTAAGAAGATATCCTCAATTCACTTGGTGGAATAAAGAATTTCTATATTAAAAAGTTTTAATAGATGCATGTGTGCTGAAAATGAGCAGAAAAAGTGGGAAGAGTTGTTGAACCGAATTAGTTTTACGAGACGAAATAAACCTAATTTTGAAAACTATTGTCCAAATATTCAGTATTTTACATGCTTGCTTACTAGTTTCGTGTTACCTGAAAATTGACTCGTTTCAAAAGGATAGAAAATGAGATTTACATTGCAACCACTCAAAAGTTAGCATCTCCTTTGTCCATAATATTGGGGGTATTCATTACGACTTCGCATTGTTAGCAACGTTAGCAAAAAATTGAAAATTCATTATAGCCAAGCATTTTGGAATTTTTTTTATCTCATAATATACACCCCCATTTTTTCATCTATTCATATTGTTAATTCTGTGGTGGTGCTTGGAGCAATACAATTTGGAAGCTTAGCAGAAAGCTGAGAAATGAAATGATTGACGTTCTCTTGATTAAGAAAATTCCATAAATATCAATTCCCGATGGTGCTTTGGCGAAACACTCCTCAAGCCGAGATAGCTAAACCAAATCATCCCCAAATTATGCATTTCAACCCATTGTATGTAAATATGTGTAATTCGTCAAGTCTCATACCATTTTGGACGTATAACTTGGAGACACGCTTTCTTGCAGGGTTGCTCCTAACTGTTCCGATTGAAAATGAACCTCCCCAACGGCGTACGTCACGAGCAAGAACCGAATCATGAATTGCGACGAGGACAGCAATATGTACATACTGAAATGTCCGTTGACATGTCTACTTCCGGATAGCCACATGTTTAGCTTGTTGTCATAAATATATAATTTTTAAATAATTCAATCATAAAATATATGAATTTTACAATTTTACACCAATTTTGATCCTCACATAAGAAGAGATGCAGATAAAATTGATGCAATACAACGTGAGAAGAATTGGGGACAGAAAATTCCCCAAATTCTGTGCTACTTCACGGATTTTGAGATACTGCTGTTTTAACTGGAGGAGAAACGTGTCTGCATTATTTTGTGGGGTATAATTCTGCACTGTGGTAATCCAGGAATCAGTTTTGTCATAGAAATGAACCCCCCACTGGTTGGCGATAGTACGGTCCAATATTTTGAACTGATGAGACACCGCACGACAAATTGTAATGATGAGAATGTCGACAAAACTCCAAGCATAGATTGTAATTTTGCCCCAAATATAAAATCCCACGGCGAAGAGGGGATGATAAGATATGTAATTGTGCCATCTAGCCAGGAGGCTGGAGTTGTAATACGTCTCAAAGATGCTATGACCTGAAAAAATTTTCATGCATGTAAAATTGCACGTACATAGATTTTAATACGAAAACCTGGCCACCTTTTTCGGCGAGAGAAAGGTTTAACTTATCAAACATTAGGTTTTCTGTGACACAATGGGTCATAACGTAGGTTGTCATGATGACTGTGTATCTCGAAAGGTGCTTATCAATGAAAATGTCCGCTGAGTTAGTTCGTCGACTAAACCATGTCCAGTCATTTGTAAGGTTGCTAATTTGATTGATAAGGCCACCCAGTGCGGATCGGCGGGACCAAAATAAGATGTAACTGTGGAACAATTAGCTGAATTATGGAGGAAACTGAAAATGCGAACACTTCATCAAGTTGCGTACATAAAAGTAAGGTTGAGATACAGGGATGGCCATGATAACTGATTAAATCGCTCGGATAGCGACCCATTCCATTGGGGCGCATTACTCACTTCTATCGTGACCAAGACAAAATTAATGACGGTGAAAGGTGTGATCAAAGCAGGAATGACGGCTGCGGGATGGAACCACCTGCAAAATTAAGATACGGTTATTTAGATTAAGTGGTTTTATTGGGATTTGTGCATACAAATTCATACTAATTACCTTATTGGTTTTAAGTTACTGGTGTCCAAAGAAAGTACACCTCGAAGATTAATAACGCCTAAAGCTCGTCCCAGAATTAGCAAGGGTCGAAGAGAGGTGGAAAAATTTGTGGGGTTAGGATTCAAAGTCATCATGTCTAGCTAAAGTGGTTTTGGGGACGATGACTGTGAGCAAGAAAGAACGGAACAGAAGTTTTTAGCAATAATGTGCATACATATGTACGTACATACAGCTTAGGTATATATTTATCTGCATAAAAGTCGTGTGGATTAGTTAATGGATTTCTAAACTATATTTAGTAGACATACATATATCCATATGTATGTATCTATGTATATATGTAGTTGCAGTTGGTACACACATTTAGCGAAATTGCCAATCTTTATGAATTCCTTATACATTTCTGTGCATTTTTGTACCTTGTTAAATGGATAATTAAATAGCGGCATTTGTACATATGAATTTGAAGTGTATGTATGTACTGTACTGCAATCAATAAGAAGTTGATAAGGTCAATGGGAATGAAATTCGTTACAATTAGTTATGGAAAAATCTATTAAATAGATTGCTTGTAAATATTCATATGTATGTACATGTATTTACATACATACCAATACAGTAAAACCAGATGCAAAAACTAACTAACTACTATTAACTACGATTGAAATTAGCAATGATTGTTATTTTATAAACCAGCTTTATTTAGATGCAGCTTTATTTTATAAAGCTGCATCACAATTTTTGCAATATACGAATTTAAGTTTTAACAATTCACAGATGAACTTCACACAATATGATTATGCATAATATTAATAAATAAAAATGAATCAGACCAAAAAAAATCCATAGTTTGCGAAGATTCTATGCGTTATAAAATAATCCGGATTATTCCAGATACGAATTTGTTTGCTGTTCATCTTGTTCTGGTTGTTCTTTCTTTGACAAACTCATTTTTATCTATTTTTTCGACTACCTGTTCAATTTTTCAAATTCTGATCCTAAACTGTTGTTTTTGCTTTTAACGACGACTGGTCCAGTATACATTCAAAAATACAATGGAAAATTCCCAGCCTGACTTAGGATTAGTGTCCTCACATACCATTACATGTACGATGTTCTTTTGATGATTAATGAGTTGCAGGGTTCCAGCAAGCTGATGGCAGCAAGACATATTTATTTATGCAGGCGATGTGCTCTTTTCAGAGACAATTATTTTTTTCCAAGTTACATAAAATGGACTTTGTACACATTTAATTCACAAGATAAATTATACCAAAATTAGGAACGGATGCCACTGGGAACTGAAATTGAGCCCAAATCTTTTGCGTAAAACTTACAAAGCTTGCGATATGGTCAACATGGGATCCAGTAAATGTAGACTTACGGGCGAAAAAGATGGTGCATGACGTACACAATACAACACTTCTTATACATTCAGATTGCATTTATGTATATTAATCATGTAGTATTTCAATTGTTCTTAAATATTTTGAGAAATTGTCTTGTAATAAAGACGCCAGTTTTGATTGACACGAAAGTCATATCATTTTCATGATCAAGTGATTAGAATTCATTTAAAAAACAAAAAATTGTCATTGTCTGTACTCACGCTCGAATACATAACATTTGTAAGAATTGCCAGTCACTTCACATCATCATCAAGCTGTGACAGTTCATGGCAAATATCTCCTTCAACATATATACAAAATAACTACGAGTTAGGAGAAGAAAAGATTAGAGGATTGTCTCGAATGAAAAAAATCTACAAGTGATTATTATCAAAAACACTCGACTTGAAATATGTACATAATGGTATATTCGCTTAATTCGAGTAGATTTATGCTGGATATACCTCGAATGTACACTTATAACTTGTCTAGTCAGCCACCGATTGTTGTCCTGCATTTATGACATCATTCATTTCTCCGTATTGTTATATTTACACAACAGCATCACATCATTCTTCATCAGCGCAATAAACTGCTTTCATCCAATAATGTAATAAAATAATCCTCGTTTAGACGGATCAATCAGTCCCTTCGGAAGTGTAATCCAATACCTTAGACTTCGGATGTTCAAGGTAAAGTGCGTGTGTCCCACTTTGCTAAATATAACCCCACCATCAGTTCTAAGTGAGTGAGTGTGTACAGCGTCTTGTTAGTTTTTCATGGTCATAATATCGTACATTAAATAAGTAGTAAAAATTCTTCAGAAATATTGCGTATTTCAAAGTCGCAAGTTTTACTTAATTTGTACAAATTTTGCACGCATTGTTCTTTATGTGACTAGCTTACATACTTTTATTTCATGTCCATGAGTGAGTTTGTTGGTTCACATTCCATGCATGGAAAGAAATCAATTTAGTTTAGTTACTAGTACATTCTATTTACATAACTTATGTACATCACGTCGGTAAGTACTTATGTATGAATTACGGATTTTCAAACGTCCAATTTCAACTCCTGAGTATGACAAGGTTTAAATTGATTACACTTGAAAGAAGATTGTAAAATATTCGTCAGGTTTAAAGTTTCCGAGCAATTGAAATTGTCATCATGGGATCGATATTTAGTTAAAAAGGTAGGAATCCCATTAGTTTCTCATGAATTATTCCAGACATTTTATCTTGCACAATTTCCTTTGAATGTCTACCATAATTCTTTTCTATTTACTTGTGAATTTATTTCGACTCTGGAGTTTCTATCGAGTGTAAATTAATTTTCAATCAACTACAAAACTATATTGTTAAAAAAATGAAAAACTGTACCCACACTTTATTATGGAATTAAATTTCTAAAAATCTTAAATTGCAGCACACTAACCGTGAAAGCACACAGGCAAATAAGTAAATACAATATGCAGTGTCACTTTCTTTAATGGAATGAAAATTAACTGAAAATACTGTGAAACTGTGAAAAAGTTCAATGAAACTCAATTTAAGTATGACATTGTCGAGAATTGGGAATTTTGATAAGGAACACCAACTCTCACTGACTCTTATGTTATTGTAAAGATATGGAAGAAAACTTAACTTTAAGGTATGAACATCATAGTAACATGTTATCTCCATAAATCGGTTTGATTCTCATATGAAACTTAAGTAGTAATTGCCCTGATCTCGAATCTTTGGATTTTCAACCACATCATCCCTGCTTCAACCTATCTGACACTACATCTGTGAGTAAATATTTACCTACTGTATTTAGATATAGCTTTAGTTTGTCATGAATAAAATTATTTTAGTGCGATGAAGAATGGCCGTGTGAAATTCGCATTTTTTGGCTTCAAATTCATCCCTTTATTGCATTAACGAGAGCATTTTTATCTTACGGAAGCCTTGTTATAATTTTACTAGGTATGGAAATATCAAGTTGGCTGCATTATGAATATTATGAACCCTACTGTAAATTTTTGGTATCCATTTCAGGCGTAATTCTCAACAGTCTTTCAGCCTATATTTTTCTCTCCACTGGTCTCGCCAGAAATGGAAGTGGCGTCTACTTAATTGCATTGGCTTTCTGCGATACGGGAAATTTGATTGCGAATATTTTACTGGGCGTGTGGAGAGGAGCAAGTTATGAATTCAATGGATATTTTATGGTTCAAAATACACTCATGAATTTACTAACTTTCAATGTTAAAATACAAATCTTAAATCATTCAGGAAAACGAATGGCTATGCAGAACTCATGGCGTTTTCGTCGAGGTATTTCAAACAATTTCTGCCTGGATCGTCGTGGCGTTCACCGTGGAACGCAGCCTCGCCGTGTGGTACCCATTGCTATTTCGACAGAGTAGGAATCGAAGGGCTAAACTGGTGGTGGGTAGTCTTACCACGGTTTTTACCCTTTTCTGCCTCTCCAAATTATTTTTAACGGGTATGTACATATATAAGTACCTGTGTAAAGTAATGATGGATGAGCATTTCATAAAATTTTATGAAATTTTACAAATTCAGGTTTCGAAAAGGACAGCGTGTTCGGCTACATTCCATGTAATTCGCGACGCTATGTTTGGGAAGGAATGGCATATGTTCGAGTTGCATTTCAAACTTGGATCCCCACCATTATCGTTTTCACGTTTAATTGTCTCATGTTTTGGAAACTTCGGAAAATTAAAATCAATAGACAGCGACTTTCAGGTGGTATTTATATTTATTATTTGCTGGGTAAATACTATCTCATATTTGGTGTTTAATGTCAAATTAACTCATTTTACTTTAGAGCATACCAGAAACCTCCCCAAAAGGCCGGGACCCAGGCTGAAACAAAGTTTTATAAATAAACCCAGCCCCACCAACCCCATGCTGATAGCGGTCTCTCTTGCCTACCTCATTCTAGTCTTCCCCTTGGGTGCCGTACAAACTGTGGAATTATACTGGAATTTACATGAAAATGTTCCAATTGCAGTGATGGAGCCGCAAAAATCTGCATATGTCCACTGGTGAGCAGTAAACTTGACAAGTTGTCCACCCACACAAATAGTATGCTAAATTGTTTTTTCTTTCGTGTTCAGGCTAATGTACAAAATTCTCTTGAAGCACATCCGGTCATTCTTCTTTGGGTTCTACCAAATTAATTTCGCCATCAACTTTTTCCTCTATTTTGCTGCCGGGGTCGAATTTCGTCGTTACCTTCAAAAGAAGGTTAAGCGGATGTGTGGTTTGACGAAGGCCTACTGTTGTTGTAGGGGAATTGCAGGGAATTTTATCAAATCCCGAGGAAATACACCTGTACAAAGTTGTACTTCAAATTGTTCCAACGCTACTAGCACGTCTACTTTGCCCTTACATGTCTACCCTTCGCCCAGCACGCTTATCCAGATGGCCAAAGCCCCAATTAGTGGAGTTAGTGACAAAGTTGGAACGTTCGAAAGCACCATTTAGTTTTAGTTATATAAGTAGTTTGTTAGCCTGTGCGGCTCTTGCAATATGTACAATTCAGTTATAATCTAAGGATAAGCTAACCTATGCATACATATGTACGTACTTACAGATTATTATAAAGTATGTGTTATCATACATATCTATCATTAATTGTTATTCTTTACATATTTACACCAAACTTAAGCATAAAAAATGTGTTAAGTTTACGTTCAGTATCTTCTACATATGTGCATACATACATACATATCTATCTACATAGTTCCACTCCACATTCCTATTTATTTATGTACATTTCTTGATTGTAATTTACAATTTATAAATGACAAATTGTAAATAGATAAGTACTTATGTACATACATACATACAGTTCTATACTCAAATAAAACCACCTATTTAATAATAATCTCAAACTACCATGCATGTGTACATACATATTTAGATGCATATATTTTACGCAGCTTCACACACATCGATGACATGAAATATGTCAAATCAGTGGAAATATTTAACTAGATAAAAATAAATACACTAGAAGTATGCATGTTTATTATGGAATGTATTCATACATGTATATGCAAGAAATAAATTGGCCAATCCTAAGTTAAGTCCTCTAAAATTTCTCAGAATGCTTGACTTATTTTTACATTGTGCACATGCTTATGTACATGGAACCCATGTGCCTTTGAGTATGGGTTCTCAAACATGAGCATATTTAGGGTACCTGTTCCAGTATTCACACCTTCCAGGATTGCCAAATTTAGACACGGTTTTGGCTGGAAGCTTGGTTAAACCCTTTGTACTCCATAAAACTGAACCCTTCACTTTAAGATAGCCCTTAACTTTCTGTATAAAATTAACGAACCAAACATTAATCGTACCATTCACGACCTGACCACCGTCCATTGTAGAAGTTAAAGTTTTATCTGAAGATACGTCCTCAACTTATCAAATATTTCGAATAAATTCTTCCTATATAGACAAAAGTTAAAGTGTAATTTAAATTTAAATAAATAACATGGAGAGCAACGCAGAATTTACCTTCGCTGAAATTCAAGAAGTAGGTCTGTTAAGGTAAATGTGAATTTATGTATTTATTTATTTTTCCGTAGTATTAATTCCTATATATAATTTTGTACCTTCCACTATGGAAGTTTAAACTAATTTGCATAGTTGCGTCAATTAAATGCATCACTTAAACATATAACTACATAAGTAAATTATGTACATATTCAAATTAAGTTAGCAAATAAAATAATTTGAAAACTACCTAATTCCAGATCCACATTCCGTGCAAGGGTTTATCAAATCGAGGATAAGATCCTTCAGTCCTCAGGCACGCCATATCTTCGTCTCATTTTGACGCAAGATTTCGGAAAGACTTTGATCGTAGCGCTTTCCATTGGTCATTCATATCAAGACGTAAAAAATGAGTATAAGGTGAGTTAAGACGTTTTTACTTAATTAAAATTGATGATTCAACTCTTCCGATTTTTGACTTGTTTTGCATATGCGCGTATAATTTGTAAAATAATTTGTAAAATAATTTGTAACATAATTTGTGTTTTCGTCTCAGGTTGGAGAGGAGTACACATTTTTGGGTGGAACGTTCAGCACGAAATTGAGGGACCAGTGTTTCAAGTCTTGCTCGGCTTTCGAATATGACCTTTGGTTTCTTCAAGTTCAAAGAGGTACGGATAAATTAGTTGTTTTTAGTCTGAAAATATGTACATTCTGATTGAAGAAGCGTTTAGTAATTGTAATTTATAATTTTCTTCATGCAGAAGTTGGAATTCCCAATGCTTCCTGGTCCTCCTTGGCTTACAGTTTCACGAATATGCTGATTCCGACATCGAGTGGAGAGCGAGATGAGTGAGAAGGTTTGTATTGGGATCTTTTCATATTATGACTTTTGCTGATTAATGCAAATAAAATTACTTTATATTTTTTCACACTTTGTATTTTAAAATAATTTGTAGTGCTAAATTTGTTATTCGATTAATAGTTGTAGAGAAATTAACATCCATAAATTTGTATTGATCGTATACATATATTTAGATGTAAAATGAAATACTTATCAATAAATTGCAGTTATTTATAATATAGATGCGATGCTAAATAGTTTAATGAATTAATAAATTCGCATAATAGCAAATAGTTGATGGCTCATATTTAACATTAGTATTTGTCAAAAAAATTGCATTATTAAGTTAACTAACCATACTTATTAAGTAGTCGTATGGAAAATACGAAATGCGGAGTAAAACATTCAACATAATTAATAGCTAAATATAGATAATTAGACTATGGTTTTGAAAATTTAGTGCTCATATGTACATAGCTTTCTACACATTGTATCGTGTGTTTCGCTTATCGTAACTAAAATTATGACTCTTATCCTGGACATCGTGATATGCTAATGCGCTCAATCTCATGAAAAGGTCAGGAAAATCTGGTCGGCTCGCTGGATTCACTTGCCAACAATGTCTCATTATGTGGTACCTGCACGAAATCAGTAAAATTAAAAACATACACTGCATCCTTGTTAAAATTGTATAAATATGCCAGAGCTTACATAAGGTCGCTAGCCAGCTCTGGCTTTTCAAGCCTCAGTCCTCCAATAATTGCTTTCACGAAATTCGAACTCCACTGCCATTCGACGAACGGCGTCGCACCCAAGGTCCAAATTTCCCACAAGACCACGCCAAAAGTCCACGAGTCCGTCTTGGTCGAAAAATGCAGCTCAGAAAGGCTTTCTGGCGCCATCCAGCGGAAAGGAAATACCTTCAAGAAATGCAATAGAGATGCATTTGAAAGGTCATAAAAGATAACTATTTTGTCACTATATCTCCATTATGTACCTCGGCTATGCTGGTTTGATACACCTGATAATAATAGAGCTGAAGCGACATTCCAAAATCAGAAAGTTTAACGCGTCTTTCTCCATCCAAGAGAATATTTCTTGTGGCCAGGTCTGCGTGGACGATCTGCAATGACAAAAATTCAAGAATTGGATTGTTTTTAACCAGCTAAATTCTATACCTTCTTATCCGCCAAGAAAACCATTGCTTCTGCCGTCTCTTTAGAAAACCGTAGTAATTCTCTCTTGTCAATATCCCCATTTTCATCAATAGATCTCAAGTAATCCATGAGTGATCCCGATGCACAATACTCGAGGACAATTCCTACATCTTATCATATATGTAATTATAAACTAGCGTATACACCAAAATTCTAATCCACAAATTTCATTCGTTAGTAAACACACCACTAAAATCTGACTTTTTCTCCGTCCAAGTACAACATCCCAGAAACTTCACGAGGTGCCTGTGGCTCCCGACTTTTCTCAAAATGGTCAACTCCTTCATAACAGCCATTGCATATTCCAACCCTTCGACCTGCTTGAGAACTTTAATGGCCACGAATTGTTGCGGGACACGATTCATGAAACACGACTGAATCCACGGAAACATCTGTCGCTCGAAAAGAACGCCTTTGTAAACCTTGCCAAATTGTCCTCGTCCTACTTCCGGTTCGTCGCAGAGTTTCAAATCCCTCGCTGAAATCCGAACCGAATTGAAAAAGGCTTGGTTTTCTTTAACGCGAAGTTTGTGGAATTCTTTTCCCATTGTTTCTAAATCCACGAATTTAGGAGTTGGAAGTTTGAACTGGATGACTAACTCGATCACGAGAAAGTTGAGGATTTGGTATTGAATAAAGTAATAAACCATTTCAATTAAAAACGTGAGGAATGAGTTGTCAGCATCTTTTCCTTCAAGGAAGCTTCGAATGTTCACCATTAAAACCATGGGGTAGACGAGTATGTAGTTCAGTACGTAGAACTTTGCGACTTTTGAAATGTCACGCTACATGTAGAAATTAATTATTAATTGTATATTGAATTCTTTAGCATACGTATCAATAATTAGTTTTTTAATCATTTACCTCTTGGATTCCTCTGTAGATAATGAATGACAGTGGAAATAGGAGGAGTAGGAGAAGCACCTTGGCAGCATACATTCCGAGCAGTATTTTTTCTAAAATAAATAATACGATGACAAAATACAACAGTAAATTGAAAAAAAATGTCAAAAAGTATAAAAGCTTAAAACTGATTTATTATTTACCCGGCCTCTTGTCTACTGGTTTTAGGAATGCGTCCACAAATTGATAACTGTGTATGTAAATATAATGGAGCAATGGAATCTGCACCAATTGGTTAATTTCTTAAGTAAAATTTTCCAGATGTTATGTATGATATTATTGCTGCATTTCTTACAAAATAAAATAGAGCCTGAGCATAAATGATACGTCCAATATTCGCTTGTCTAAAAATTGTCCAACATTTGCTTTCTTTTGCTTCTAGTTCCACTATGTGAACAATAAGACAAATCATGTCGAACACGAGATAAGCCCACCAACCCCAAATCCAGTAAATCGTAGTGGGCATAACGCCACTGATTGGATATTGTGGTTCCAACTTGCCAAAGTAAAGCTGTGTGTGGGTCATGCTGATGGTGACCTCTACAGAAAAGACGGCATTCCGAGCCAAATACCAGCAGCGGAGAAGATACAGTGATTTCTGAGACATGGAAACTTAATTTGTAAATTGATAATTTAGTTTTTAAGCGTAAATGCAGGCACACCTTCTGTACAGCCCTGTCTAAAATGGCGATCAGTGCGACTTCTACGTAATGAAATGTTAAGCATACGACGTAATTGATGACGAAACCAGTACCTAGATACATATGCAAATCGTAGTTTTATATTCGTACAAGATACATATTTAGTGTTAAAATTAGTGATGAATTATGCATTAATTATATGTATTACTCATGGCCGTGAAATTAATCCGGTTCTTGGATATCGCCCATATCTGGGTGGATGTCAGTATTACAAACATCCCCTATTTAGACAGCAAATAAATAAGTGGATTACATGGATGTGAGTATGATCTAATTATACTTTGCGACTTACCAAAGTAACAAATTTTTGAATAAGCAAACACCTTTTGCTATCCGGCCATATGCACCTTTTCTTGTCCATTGTAATTTCCGTGTAAAAATATATATAATAAATTATACTTATCTCTCGAAGATTCGATAGAGTTGTTGCTTCACATATTTGTTAAACTTAAATAAATTGTGTGCTTTGTAATCTGGATTATGGAAAAATGTTGCAATTGCTACGCGATAAGAATCTGTTGCAAAGAAACTGCATAGACCTAAGTATGTAATATCCTGTTATACACATCCGGTGCATTTGTGGTCAAAACTACATAGGTGGTTTTGACATAAAAACTAAATAAAAATAAATATTAAATTGCATATTATTTATTTACTTATGTATCTATTAATAATTTTGTTAGTTGTTAGTAGGAAATCCATGGTTGTGCATACAACTGCCGATTAAATGGCGTTTGACTGCATCAGAAATTTTAAGTTGTTTTATACACTTTAGCCGTTAAGTTTGTGCAATTAAATTAGCTGGTTTGTTTAAAACCTAGGGTAAGAAATATATAGATTTATGCAGATTAAGATGTCATTTGTTAAAAATATGTAGATGCTTATATACTTATTATGTACCAATGCTGAAGATAAAGCTTGAGCATATCATTATGTACATATGTATGTAAATACATACATACACAACTTAGCATTGCTGTGATAATACTGCGTATAAGAGACCACATCCTGACAAACTTATGGATCAGGCGTATTTGTGAATTTATTTATGTATATATGTATTTACGATGGATAAATTACTTAAATCCGTCACTTATGTATATGCAAAAACTATCTATATTTTTGTTCTTCAAAGCGATTCAAAATGAGGGAGATAAAAATGTTTGTATTGTCCAACATATTTTATTGCAAATGAATAAACGTTAATTTATGAACAGATAAATTTGATAGAAAACGAGGGTATTTTTTACTCAAAAACAATATGTATTTACATGGATAAAACTCGTTAAACATTTCGCAATTTTCCAATTTTTTTTCAAACTCATTCGATATTTTAACTACTTGTGTGCATAATCTGATGTTCATACTTATTTATGTACTTCCTTCTGCTCTAGAAAAAATCCAGTGATACGATTTTGTGAGTCATGTTAAAATTGAAGTAGGTATCTCACCTTAAGATTCTCAAGAACAGTGAAATTTGTAAAATAATTCTCTATATGCAACATTTACTCAGCGACTACAACTAGTAAATTTTAACAGAAATGAAAAATTGAACTGATAACCGATTCTAAATTGAATGAAATTCCAATGCATTTATCTCAACACTAAATCATGCATCAAAGTAAGTCGAACAATGGCAGTGCTTAAAGCGAATGGGGAGCTTAAACTCTTTCCTGAGCTCCATAATCTTTTCCAGATTTTGTGCGTCGGTCTAAAATTTGCCAAAAATTTTGGTACCAAAGTGTCACTAAAGCATGGTATGAAAACACACCCGTCAAAAACTAAAATTTACCGAACAATCCCGGAAAGTCAGCGACTTATAGCCCAACGACACCAAAAGAATGTCCCACTTGCTTATTGAATATTGCAACAAAGGTGCATCCATACAAGCATCTTTCACTTCAACTGTTTTAATCCCTAATTTCAAAAAATTCAAATTTACGAAATTTCAAGGCAAATTTCTACTTAAAAAAATTCCCCAACCTGAAAATGTCGTCAAGCTCGTTAACGAATCAATGATATTAATCACATGTCTACTCAGCGTTACGATAACGTCCAAATGTGTCAGTCTCCAGTTGTTTAAGCAATCGACTTTCTCCACCTCCATGGCTTGCGCACCCATTTCGTACTTGAGCTTGGTAACGTTTGGCCAAATCCGGGCTAGTCGCCGCATCACGATCGGCTCGTAATTCGTGATGATGTGAATGTTCAGGCTTTCCAGGCCGGAATGTGGCTGAATTCCGTGGAGGAAGGGTTCCATCCTGAACGCTTGGGGTGCCTGGACACGTGACCTTCTCCAAAGGACCAGCTCACGTAGCTCGATATGCTTCAAATTGGGGAACCTTCTCTGATACAGGCATTTTCCAAGCTGGGTGTACACCTCGACCCCCACGACATGCATACGAGTCAGCCGAGGCATGGCGGGAAGTTGAAATTCAAATATTGGCCTGTCCTCTAGCATCTTCAGCCAGCCGTTGAAGGACGTGAGGTCAGACGGTATGCAGGCGAGGGTAAGCTGTTCAAGCGTGTCCGCTACTTGGGTTACCATTTCGGTTACGGAGGGCAAACTGAAGGTAGCATCGGGAAGGGGGATTGACGAATTTTCCGGTTTTTCATGGACAGGACACCCCACAAAGGTGAGGGCCCTGAGTTTCTTGCAGGTTACCAAGGATGGATAGAAATTGTCGGAGATTGACAATTTTTGTAAGGACGGGGCAGCGTCGATAAGTCCCTGGATTAAGGGATGCAACGGGAATAAGGCTGTGGCGTCCTTTGGGCGGGGGTGGCAGGCGACATACTCAATACGTTGGATGGATTCTCGCTTAGGAAAAGTGACAGGAGGAGTTTCGTAACCAGTGACAACCGGCTCGTGCAGAATGATAGAATGCAAAACGGGAAACTCATTGGTTAAGAATGCTTGTACGAAGTGGGGGTAAAATTCCTTCGTCATAACGAAAGTGACCTCCGTAGTGAAATTATGGGTGTAGGCGGCCAGCTTGGGAAAATCTTCGTAACGCGGTGGGGGAAGGGGAAGTTCGACAGGTGGGCGAGGGGCTTTCATGCTGAGGGGGATGGGTGTCATCGGTTTTGGGTAAATTAGCTCCAGCCGACGAGCCAGCTTGGGGTTGAAGACGTACGGCTCTTCTGGAAAGCCACGTGCAAGATTGAGAATCGTTCGATGTCCGAGATGAGACGCTCCAACATCGCTCCACGTGCGGCACACGAGACGAACCTCTTTGACAGTGGGGATGTCAAGCTTGAAAAATATGGCGTCCAACACCTAAAATAATAAATTAACCGTTATTTTATGCAATTGAATGCATACATTTGTAAATTTTCGGCTCAGGATAATTAGCAAATCATGGGAGAAAAATGTATGCCTATTTTTCACAACTTACCACAGGGTTATCGAGAGCATTCATTCTTAATCCTTTTTAAATGGAGAATATAATATTTCAAAATTATGAAATCGGTCCTTGATTCAATATTTAGTAGGAAACCTGCAGTACAAGTTCCAATATTTTTTACGGCTCACATATGGATAATTATTCAGTTGAGGAGTTTAGAGTGTGTGTGACATGGATTGTTTAATGTTAACCCCGTCTTCGTATATGCATGTCTTCGGGGACTGTTTTGATTTTTTATTGAATTGTGATATCACAACCATGTTTCTTACGTATATCGTTTGTAGTTAATACTGCATTGCTGGAACAAACGGGTGGGTGGGTGGATTTCATATAAAACGTGTTCAATTGAACTCTTGGATACGTAAGAGTTACATAAATGTGCACGTATGAAAAGTGAACAGCTTTTTACTGCATGGAAAACAAAGATGCGAACGAATGCATGTTGGTAATCCACGGTGTGCAAATGTAAATATCATTAAACTACTAACTAAATATATTTATGTGTAGGAAATAACTATATATTTATGTACGCTGTAAAGAAACTGGCGTGATCTCAATTGTTAAAATTGATTCGCATTAATGTAATGCATACATACATATTTATATTTTTGCTTGAAAACTGTTAGCAGAAACTTCTGCAAAGCAAAGTACGTTATATTTATGTAAATGTTTAGGCAAGTGTCCATATTTTAACAAAGATGAAAATAACGGTATTCAAAATCGGGGAAAATAAAATAGTCAAATTGTGTAACTTTGCACCACGAAAACAGAATCTAATTGTTGTTTATATATATTGTTGTTTATATGTACCAAAGTAAACACATTTCCACGTGAAAGAAAAACACACATTTGGAAACAATATGTAAGCTCAAATTTAAAATGAACAAATTTCTGTAAGTTAAAAATGTGATTATAACTTTCACAACAAAAATCCAAAATGTTTATATCTACATAGTGTAAATGCATATCTATTTAACGTGATTTAGTAAACTTTACAGATGATTTTTTTACAAGTTCTGCACGTTTTTGTTACCAATCATCCTCATAATCCAACGCCTGTCCTCCATACACTTTTGTCCCCCCAATTTCCAAAGGGATTTGATCCCGTTCAAACATGGTGTCCAAAATTTTCAAGTTGTCTCTTTTATTGGTCCCGTAAATCTTCAAGGACCGACGTGTTGATTCGCTGAGGAGCGCTGTGGCTGCATTAATCAACGGTTGAGCAATTGATGGAGCTGGTCAAAAATTAGTAAAGCATGCACATAATCAATGATGTATGTAAGTTTCGCACTATTAAATATATACAATTTGCGAATCAATAAGTTATTTTGTCAGCAGAATTTTGACAATGATAAAACATATTTAACGGTCTTACTGTTCAGAAGAATGAGTTGATCGACATATTCTGGGTAGTGTGTTTCATATGAAAGAATGCCCCTCAAAATTACGGGAATACCTAAGAATAACCTAATTTTAAAAAATTGGCCAAATAATTCGTAAATGTGGATATTCTACATATTTCGTAAATACTTGGAAATTTAACTACTGGTGAAAAATTTAGAAGGATACATAAATAGAAAAAACATTTTACGTACATCGTAGGCACCCGTGCTCTACTAGATTATACCCAAACAAGTTGATAATAATTTGCCCTCTCGTCACGTTTTTGTACTTCTTCCCCAAAGTGTTCACTATTTGGGCTGCTTCCTCCAAACCCTTGTCCACGAAACGGAGCAGTCTTTCGGTTTTCCCGTTAACGACAGATTTCCTGATGTCGAGCTCGTCCACGGAAACGTAAAGTACTGGAGATAAAAAGTTGATGCAATTTATAGAAAATGTTAAGTTGGAATAATTATGAATTAATAAACGTATGGAAATAAACAGGAAATGTCAAACAGTTTCGTTGACATTTAAAATATGTATCAAATCTTATCTTACGCGGTTGTGCAGCTCGGTCTTGACCTTCGATATGGTATTTGAAATCTCTGGCCATGTCGCTCCAGTCCTCACTCGCTGAAATGAAGTCCATCCTGTTTTCCTCTCTCCATTGGATGTTCTGATGAAATGGATTTCTAATTGGTCCATAATTTGTGTTTTGAAATTAAATTGTGTTACCTGCAGCAGATAATTTACTGCGTCGGGAATATTATAGTTTTTCACTGTGAATAAAATATTCTAAAAGTAGTGCACATGCCAAAATCGGATATCTTGACTCAAATACCCTACGCATTTTTTCTCATCACTATTTTTGTTACCTCGTAGCCAGCGGATGAGGTACATTTCCTCAATCATATATTTATGGGGCAGCTTCTTTGAAACTATTCCTGCAAACTGAGTAGTAATTAAAATTACTTATGCATATTTATTAATGCTAACTTTTTAGTAATTTCTACAGCAAATCCTATAAACACACCTCGTCCAAAATAGATTTCTGTTTCAGCGTTAGTGTAACATCCCTGTCATAAGTGGAAACTTGATTTCTTCCATCACAATTAATTACGCCGATAAAAAATGCGACAACAATATTTATAGAATTAACTAAGGTTTTCGACATTGCTGTATATTTATAATTTATCGCAATGTTTGCGGAAATAATTTTAGCGACTAATGTACTGTACAATTTTGTAAAACAGTTTTGCGAATCAGTTTTTCAAGATTTGCATACATAAGTACGTAAAATAAGTAAGAAAGTATTTATTTACACTAATTTGTATCGTGGTCAGTAACATTACGCAAGCTAAGCAAAATCATTACTGACCTGGATTTTAGTCCGGATAACGTTAATATTGCAGATAAACAGTGAGTTAAACATGCTCAATTTGCATTGTTGTTCATCCAAATTTCAGAATTTTGCTTTCTTCGTACATTTCTTCATTTGTATTCTGGGTCTGAAACCATCTTACAATTGGACATACTACCTCTCATCTATTTAAATAAATTAGAATGTGTATCCATTTAACATAGGCCATTCATGATTTTAGTGGACCGGATTATCTTCGTATAATTTTCTCGACTTTCTTGTATGAAGAAGTTGTGTGCAATATGTGAGAAATGTGTGTGGAAATTCCGGGTGATTATAATTATTAAAATACGGCAGGGCCCTATTTGTAGGGTGGATACGAAGCCATATTTATTATGCTATTCGTTGCATTGTATGTAACACAAATAAGTATGTATGTGAGCAAAAAATGAATTTATTTAAGTACATACATATTTCCTTATTGTATTTGGTTTGTATTTGGTATTCATTTTTTGTAGGACATGAACCTAGAGAATTAAGAATATCTATATAAGCCAAAATCAACATCCTATTCACACTTTATTTTATGAGTCTCTTGGTTGATGAATTTTTTCTAATTATGAAATATGCATGTACATATTAGTGCAAATCTTCATGATGATCTCACCCTCAGTAGGAATATACATCACCGAGGAATTTTAATCCCTTTAATTTTAAACATTGATTTATTACTGACCAGGAAGGAATACTGTAGTAAATAGTAAATTTATAACAATACCAAACTTTGTGCATACTTGCATTACATTAAAAAAACTAAATACTCTGTACAAATTAGTAGTCATCGTAGTCTAGCGATTGCCCACGGTATCTCTTCCTTCCACCAAGATTTACTGGGATTTGGTCCTTCTCAAAAATTCCGTCTAAAATTTCCATATTTGTCTTCTTATTTATCCCATAAACCTTGAAAGAACGTCTCGTCGACGGACCGAGCAAGGGACGAACCGCATTTAGCAGCGGTTCTGCAATCGTTGGTGCTATTAAAGTTGTGCAAAAATCATCAAACCATATTTCGTAAAAATTGTAAATATGTATGTATGATAACCTTACTGTTAATAATCATGAGGTGATCGACATACTCTGGGAAATGAGCTTCGTAGGATAACACTGCCCTCAGAATGGCAGGAATGCCTAATTTTTACGAAAAAAACGATTATTTCGAAAATTTTAGGAAATTTAAAATTTAGATGGATAAATGGAACAATGTTTTACTAACATCGTAGACATCCATGCTCTACCAAATTATACCCACTCAGATTTACTATGAACTGCGCCCTGGTGATGTTTTTGTACTTGTTCCCCAAATCGTTCACTAGTTGGGTTACTTCTTCAAAAGCTCTATCGACAAATCGAAGGAGCCTGTCACCTTTTCCATTAACGATAGCTTTACGAATATCAATCTCATCCACAGAAAGGTACGCAACTATTGAAATTCCAAAAAATGCATTCAAAATTACAACGTCAGAGATAAAATTTTATGAGAATATGAAATTGAACCCACGTGGCTGCCCAGCTCGATCCCTGCTTTCGATGTGGTACTTGTAGTCTCTCGCCATGTCGGACCAATCCTCGTCGAAAATTCCATCCATATTGTGCTCCTTTCTCCATTGAATGTTCTGATAATTTTGAAGAAAATTAATTTGTGACATTTTATGATATTTTCAATTTCTGGTGTATAAGAATGTACCTGAAGCAAAAAATTGGCCGCTTCGGGTATATTGTAATCTCGAGCTGATATGCAAAATTTAGTTGTTTAAGTGGAAGCATAGATTGATAATTTGTTTGCAATAAGACTTTTTACTACCTCTCAGCCACCTTACAAGATACATTTCCTCCTTCATGTAACTGTGTGGCATCTTGTGCGAAACTAACGCTGCAAACTATGAGGTGTATATAAATATGAAAACTTTTATGGATACATAAATATGCATAAAAATTATGCATATTTATGCAAATAGTTTTAATTTAATTTTTTATACCTCGTCCAAAAGCGCTTTCTCCTTTAGCGTGAGTGTCACATCCTTGTCATAGGTGGATATCGAGTTACAAAACGTAGCACTGATAAAAAACGCTATTAAAGCCAGTGGATTAACTGAATTTACAGAGTTGGGATGCATTTCGGTTTTATCGCTAATTCATAAACTTGCAAAAATTTAGTAAACTATACAAATTTAAATTCATTTATGTATCTAACAATGAGAAATTTAGATATTAACAATTATCAATTTTTCTAACGATGAAATGAAGCGAATCAGAGCAAATATGGCACAATGCAAATATCCAAATGCCAAACTAGACTACTTTAATATTCTGTAATATTCACAATCATAAAGTAGAAATTGGGGTAGTACAGGTTTCTACTTTTCTTGTACTTATCATACATCTCCATCGGAACTGACCAGCAATCCATACCCATTCCATCAATATATGTATGTAGTACATATGTATATATGTAAATATATATCCCTACACTTCCAACGCCAACCATGTCATTGCGACCCACTAATGACTTACACAGTCCAGAATTTATGCGCATTTATTAAAACTCTGGCAAGATTTTTGCACATAAAATATATACACATAGATATTTAAGTATGCAATCCATCACTCGGGAATTCCGCAACACACACATAAAAATAATCGTTCCTGCAACCGTGCCTAATTATCTAGGAGATAATTATTGCCTCCCCTCATCTTAATGCTCATCAAGACCTATTAAATTAGAAATTACTTCATTCATCCATCGGGGCACTTGATCGTCATGCTAAAAGGATTTGCGGATGGAGAAAATTTTGTAAGAAGCATTGAAGATTTTTTAGGATTGGGTAAGATTGTGTCGAAACTTGTAAATTTATTGCGATCCAAAAAATGAAACAGTTTACTTTTTGTCCATGAACCACGGAAGAGAAAGAATTTCGCAATCATGAAAGTTTTGATGTGGAAGAATACATACAAGGTCGCACTTGGAACAAAGTTGAATGATTTGTTGGTGGTGGTCAATAAAGTGTAGCAAACTTGGTGTTTTTTTGGGGGATGGATGGGAAGCAAATGTGTGTTATTTACCTACACGTAGGTATGTATGTAAGTGTGTAGGTAATTAGCAATAAACATTTGTATTAGGATATCCATTACACACTTTTACAAGTGATGTTCATTGTAAATGGCATGTTTCTCATCGTTAACGTGATAATGGTGATGCCTGGACAAAAAGTGGGCTGGTTACACATATATCGTCGTTGAATATGGAAGTAAGTATGTACATACAATTTTACAGAATTTGATGTGATGATGGAATAAAACAATTAGTGAATTTATGCCATTTTGCGTTTTACTTATTACTAAGTTTCTTTTTGGTGGGATAGTTATTCTGGATTCGTATCGTAAAATTTTTTCAGGAGTTTGTGATAATCAAGTATTAGAAAATGCATAGAATCAATATGACTTGGTACTAACTTTCTCATATTATGATCAATTTAATTACTTATTTCTGATTTAATCTGAAATATTTATTTACTTATCATCGTTCAACATAATAAACAATAGTAATAAAACAGCATTTTCCAGAAATTCATGGAAGGCACATACGTGTCTATTTACATGTTATTCTATTTACTTCCACATTCCTAATCTCTGCAATCTTAAATTGAATTCTCCACTTTTCTACATACAACATAAATATGTTTCCGAAGCTAATTCTTTATACAGTTTCGTCGCGGGTTTCTTTCAGGGATTAAATGAAGAAGCATATAAATATTTCTACATATAGAAATATTTTAAGATCTGATTGCTTACAATGCATATATGAATTGCGTATATGAATTGTAACAAGTACATCCAAAATTTATTTTACTGAATGAATCATTGTTTACCCTGGGCTCTTAACAAAGCGCATTTTTCTACTACGGCAAATTGAACTATGTAACTTACAATTAGAATTAAAATATCTCACGATTTAAATCTGTTAATGCACAAATTAATGCTTATTTTTCCGTGCTACTTAAAATATGGTTCCATTAAGTATTTTCACAGATCAATTGATAATAAACCTGTTTCTATTTATGCATGTAACCAAATCCGAGTTTTACATATGTAGTTTAAATGAAATAAATGCGTTTTGAGACACGTGAAGTAAACATGTGCTTATTTCTGTTTGCAATCTTATTAAAAATCTGTTTTCCTTAATGAACCAATAAAAATGAAACTGGTCAATGCGTTCTTTAGGATGAGACTGTAAATAAAATATCCTGATTTTTCACCTACTTACTTATTTACAAATATCTGCATTGAATGCAGACTGGAAATGTCATACCAAAAGCATCGATTTTATGTTAAAATTTATATAGTGGAACAAGAAAATTCAATTATGCTGCATAAATGACCTTAGTCACGAAATTTCAGGTTGATCCAGTATTGAGATAATGAATAATCCATCCAACCATCCCTTTTGAACAATCCTAATTACATGATGGAGTTTTAGTTAACGTCAATCATTAAATAGAATAAAGTTGAGTGTGTAAAATACAAACTCGTCGAAAGGGGGATAAGTACGTCGTCAGTCGTGGGAGACAGCATTCGTAGAATTGGGCAGGTCAGGGTTCGCATAAAACTTAAAAAAAATAAATGGATTTCCCATGCGAACTAGTCTAATGGATTGACCCAATATATAATATATACATACATATCTATATGTATGTATAGGTATATATGTATGCATGTACATATTAAAATATCAGCACATATGTTAATATACACATCGTCGGTAAGTATGCATTTGAACGCAAATCCTGAGCATTTCGTAAGTCATTTAATAAATTATTACAAATATCGATTACGCAGAAGTCGTCTGGTAAATTTAAAAATCATTTGTCACAAAAATTCGGAACCGTAACCAACGAAAAATTCGCTACAAAAGTCAAAACATTTTATTTCAATGTATATATATACTATGCATAAATGTACATATTTATGTAAATATATTTTACGCACAGATATATGCACATATTAGAATCTACATATGTACATACATACGTACATCACTTTACCTATACTAATCTTCATACCCCACAAGTTTACGTGAATTAATGCTGCGTGGATTAATGACACAATTTTATATATATTTACATAATAATTAGTACGTTACTTGTCCGATCGTTAAATTAAACACTTTTGCAACAATGTCATACAGTACATACATACATGTTTATCTATTTTTGAATAATGATAATAATTTTACAAAGCTTCCAGTCATCCAGGATTCTAACAACGCAGTAATAAAACCAATTGATACGTATTTTCGTACATATAAGGAGACAACAATTATAGCCATTTGCGTCACCTTCACGCCCATTTCCTTAACGTGCTGCGGCTTACTGATCCGAATTGTAATCATGAACTTACGATTAGTGCTGATACATGAGCATGACGATCAAGATCCCAATCAAAAAGGCGTATGTATGTACATATGTACGTCGAATAATTCGACGTACAGACAACCACTTACGTAGAGGATGTCGTAAAGTCTAGTGTAATAAAAAATATGTTATGTTAATATTGAATCAAAATGTATTTTATTATCACGATCAGTCTCACATTTATCACACCTGTAGTTGAACAGCGAATGAATATTAGATTATCAAGTTTTTATGTATCACTTCGAAGCAAATAATGTTAAATGTTAAATAAGTAGCAGTATAGGAATTTTAATTACCCTTGTGCATTGTAACACTACTGATGCAAGCAAATGGTGTTTAATCCCGTCTAAAATATGTCATGCTTGCATACGCACACCTGATTAAAAACATCGTAAAAACATTCAAGAACTTGTATAAATAATACACACAATATAATAAAGATAAAAACTGAATAGCCGACGACACCGCTTATAAGTAAATAATACCACCATACCAATAAAATTATGTAATCGAGCAATTTATATAAAACTAGAGGATCACTGACGTATCGACATACTTAACTTGAACTAATTGACACTACAGGTTCATCGGGAACTGTAAAAAATTCCTCGGAAAGGGAACGTTACAACAGATAAAATGAAGAAAATTGTAATTGTTGTAATTTCCGTCGTTGGTAAGTAATGCATACTGCAAACCATTGAATTGAATTTAGCTCATCTATGTATATTATTTTATTAATTTCAAATTCGAAGCTGTTCTAGTAATCGCTGCAATAATTGCAACTGTGGTTATCTTGGTCAGAGACAAGGATGACGAGAACGGTCAACCGGAAGCTGCTTGTGCAAATTTGGATCTTAAATCGGCACAAAATTGTACCAACGATCCAAATTTACTTACAAGGTAAATCAGAATTAATTTCAAAATTGATTTTGAGTTTCAAAATTGTAAATAATTTCAGTAAACTTCCGGCCTGCTGCGTCCCATACGAAGATTACTACCTGGCCCGATTTATAGATGGGAACTCTCCCCGTGTCGACAACTCTTTTCCACCTTGGATGAACCACAATTTGCTTAAATGTGGACAGAAATTTGCCCACAACAACTGGTTCAGTTTAGGACTTGCAGCTGCCCTTGGGAGAGCGGCGAACATGAATAACCTCGATATTCGCGACGTAGCCATGTTTACAGGGGTCATGTCGACCCAGGCGGAAGGGTGTGAAAAAATTCTGGCATCCTTTGGCGCAAAATTAACAGTAATGCTAAGCAACTTTCATCCCTAAAATGATGAATAGGTCATAATTTTCGACATTTCCAGGTGTGGTTCCAAGACGTGCAATCCAATCCACCCACCAAAACTCCAGAGAATAACGACTTTCTCCAAAGTGTGAACCGAATTCGCTGGCTGCATGTCAAACTCGCCCGCGACATTGAGGCGAAACGTCGCCAATCTGGTTACACGATTGACGAAATTGTGGATCCAGCCACGTACGAAAATACCGAGATAAACGATGCCGTCTGGAACGCCTTTAATGACGACTTGGTCAATTCGGACATTCCCGCCGAAGAGAGGGACCCTCCACCCATGGATTTTATAAATTCTTCGATTCCCTACTTTAATCAGCATTCCATTGCTCTCTTTCAATATAATGCCTTCGCGTATCCTGTCCTGATTGGAAAGGTGTTCGGAGTCAATGCCAGTGACGAGGAACTTTGGGCTTTTAATCATCTCAATGCCGTAATCGGATACACTTTCGGACTCGATGATAAGTACAATTTAGCTCTGCAGCCAGACCTGGAGTCACTTAGGACGTATTATGCAAAGATATTTAGAGGGTACATCGTCCCAGGATTTTTCCATGTGCACAAAAAGACGAAAGTGACGATTGAAAATATTATGAAAGTAAGTACATACAATTTAATTAAGGATTAATTAATTAATTACAATTATTTATGACTTAATAATGCATTTATGTAAACAGGCAACCCGGGTAAATACACCCGCCTGGACATTACAGCTCTACCTGTACCGCGTTTTGACAATGCTGGTCGAAATCCCAGCCCCAAATTTGTTCTCTTTGTTCACTGAAAATGACAAGTTTCATGATCAGAACCTAAATGGCAACGTTCTTCCGAATATTGCGGTTAACGAGACATTCAGACGGATAACGAATGAGAACGGAATAGCAGACCTGCTGAAAACTGGGGAAAAGTATTATGGCAAAAATTACACGACGCAATGGGGGCGAGCGCGATTCACATTTCTTACCCCGGTAGAAAATATATAGATAATTAGCCAATTCACGTCACACCTCTTGCATAAGGCCCGTAACTACGCAAACTTGTGAATACGAAGCTTATGTAAGAAAATTTTTCTGGTAATTTTGCTTACGAATACAAATATTTATCTGCAAAGATAAGCGGTATGTTCGTCATTCGTAAGCTTTTTTAAGTGATGGATTTTTGTATTTTCACGAATTTAATATTTTATTGACGTCAAGCGGCGTATACATAAGTTACAAAATTGAAGTCACAGAGCGAATTTCGTAAATAATGTATATAAACTCATTATATAAATAAGTATATATGAATATCCTGGTTTATATGTATTTAAAAAATAAAATAAATTGTTCATGAAAACATTACCAATCCACAAGTACTTTGATCATAATCTTAATTTTGTGGACGATTAACGATGGACGAGCCATTTTGGAAAGTGTAGTGTAACTCTTCCCATGCAAATCTTTCCCAGATCGACATACATACCTACGTACTTATAATACCAGTTCAAACGAATAAAAATATATATGTACATGAATACTGATCAATATTTTAGTATTTCATTTTCCGTTTAGATAGATAAAGTATCTGAGATAATTATTAATGTTGATACTTTGCCAATTACGATATTTTAGGTTTGTCAGTTCATCAATTATTGGAAGTAAAATATCAATGTCGAATAAATTCTAGTGCAAACATAACAACTGATATTAATAGCAGTGCACCCCACAAAATAAATATTGTGTCGATACTTCCTCCCATTTTCTGCCCCCGTTCGTTCCCCTTTTCATGTCTGACTCCATCCCTTATCCTCATAGATTTGATTATATCCAGAGTCGAAGTCATTCTTCGTGTTCGAAAGTCAAGCTCACGCTGCATGTTCTTTGCCCGGGCGATAATTCCAGTTTCAAACAGGTTGACGAAAAGCTTAACTACTTTAAACGACTCGGTGCCATCGTACGCCTGGAAATACCAGCCCCCTAGCGTCGGAGCGAATGGAGTTTTCCCAACTGAAAACTTCAGCCAGTGATAGTTCCAACGGAGGTGGTCAAACCAGGAACTAATTACTCCTGCGGTATCAACAAATACCGACTTTCCACATTGAACTAATTCTTCCTCAATTGAAGTCATGATGCTCCGAGTTGTTTTATTTTTCTGTGAAACTGTTACTGCTTCTTTTGTCGGGTAGAAGGATTGGTCGTAGCTGAGGAGTTGGTAAATTAGGAGATTTAATTTGTCGGACATGGATGTACTCTGACTCACAAGCGTAAACAAATAATAGGTCAGCTTGGGGGAGAAAGTTGGTCCTCTAATGGAGAAACTAACCATCGGAGGTGAGAAAACTTTAAAGCAATCGGTAGTCAGGTTTGGAAAGATGTTCGTTTTTTTAATCCATGCGATTCCCAACATTCGGTGTCGCAGGGTCTCATTCTCTTGAAGAAAGGAAATATCCTTGTCCCGATTTGAACAGGCAATGTCCTATAAGTGAACATATAAAATTAATTGCTTAAAAAATGTGATTTTTAGGGACCCTAGCCAAAACCGTCTTCTTACTGAGCTTACTCTCTACAACGTCTTATTTCGAATCACAAATCATTTAGAAAACTTGCGAAGCTCTAAAAATTTATGTTGTGAGAAAATTCATGAAATATAACTTATATGTAAATATATCTCGCCAATCACAAACACATACTTTGGCATAGTTTCCATGGACTTCTGTAATTTCTGATGGTTAGGATGAGTTTGCAAAATAGTTTTCCGAAATAAAAAACATGCCCAATTGCTGGGTAAACTTACGAAAAAAATCCCATGGTTTTCCAGAAAAAGTGTTGCGAAGTCTGACAAATTTCACAAAACTTCGCAGGTTATGTTGTCATGCTCAATTTATAAAATATTTTGAAAGTTGACGTGAGTATGCTCACTGCTTTCCACTAATTTCGCCAATAATTGAACATTTAATTAAAGTTACACTCGATCGATTCCAAGTTGTTACCCACTTACCTCAAGCATTTTCGGGAAAATAGGAACCGAAGGTGCATTCAGACTACTAATCATCAAACTGCGATAACCGTTCGTCAAGCTCGTCGCAGACACTAGCCAACCGATTACCAAGAGACGAAAGAAATTTGTCCGCATCACCTCGGTCGTCATTTGGGCAGCCTGTTCGAGAACGGTCGTCAAGAAATAGAACAAGACGAAAAATCGATGCTCTTCAAACTTCATGGTAACGAAGGCCTCTCCAACAATTACAAGCGTCCCAAGAGAAAGTGCAATCCCCACCCAAACCAAGTTTTGGAATGGTTTCGTATAAAACTTGAAACTTAAGTCCTCCTTGTAATGACACGTTACGAAGGCATATTCTGTGGTTTCAAGAGCAACAATTGAGCCACGAATAGCGAATTTCACGATGTTAGGCACGTCTGGAACTAGTTTAATCCTGAAACACTCTGGCTTAAGACAGTCAGTCTTTCCCACCTCGGTGAAGTTGAACTTGTACATCAAAATTTCGTACAAGATATATCTCGTAGCACTGTAGGAATTGTCCTTATTTTCGTTATAAGTCGCGCTCCAGTCTACCATCCAACCCGAAGGCATCATTATCGTTGCATAATATGATGTTAAATCTGATGAAGGATCAATGTAGGAACATTTCATAGTTGATAAAATTGGGACACTATTTTCGAACTTGCTTGTACAAATTGTACTTTTTCTGTTTTCATGGGAGGGAAGAAATACCACGGCAAAATGTGGAATGATTCTATCCTCGGGGATGTACAGTGGTACAGGAGATGCTTCTTGACGTGCGTCCAACAGCACAAGGATATAAACACGTCCAGTCGGACTATACGTATTCAAGTATTCTTTGGAAATGCTGCTGCCATGGTCAGAATACATGGAGGAGTAGAAATCGAGCAAAAAACCCAACGATTTTGATGTCTTGATTTCCAAGGGGGTTGAAAGTTCAATCCGTACGATGAGGAAACGACAATATGGGGAGGACATGGCTGATTTGTGCACATTGCGGGAGGGGGAGGAGTATGTTTCTAATGCTTCAATCGTGTGCAAAACTTGTTCAGGAAGGATGGAGATGAAAATGGGTTGTTTGGCGTTGAGAAGATGTAAATGGTGGGGTTGTATTTCAGTACAGATCAAATGCGGTGTGCAACCGAGGGGGATTTTGTTAATTATATTGCCCAGTTTCGGGTTATTTGCAGTCCCAAATGCTGTGACGGGTTTGAAATGGAGGAGGTAAATGTAAAACGTGAAAAATGAAAATGAATGCATTATTAAAAACAATGTGTGTGTAGTACCAAAACTGAGAGACAAAAATAAATGGAAATTTTCAGTTATTGGTATGGATTAGGTAAGCATTGGTATTATTTAACTTGTTGACATAAATGTATGAATATTGTGAAATGAACAAGATGGAAAATACGATTGCCATATTTCCTGGTAGTACATAACGTATGTATTTTAGGAACTGGTAGGTATTTATTTTAGGTATGTACATACATAGATTGGTAAATGGACAGACGTAAAATATCGACTCATGACCATGTTCACGTAAATGATTATTACAAGCTTGTTCTATTTTGACAATATTTCAGGCTATGTATCAAGTTACTTTGTGGAAGTGCAAAAATTTAGTAGGAATTTTGGAAATAGTTTGAAACAAAATGATAGAAAATTGTAGTGACGGATCCTGCATAATTTGAAAGCAGTAAAGTTCTAAAAGTTGGATAGCTTGCTAGTCTAGCGTTATTATGTACATACATATGTGGCCATGACATGAGAAAAATCTACATATGTGCAACCTATGAATACTACGAATGTGCTAGAACAGAACATATTTAGTTTTAAAATGCCATTAGCATTAGCCAATTTAAACAAAGTTAAACTTAAATTTGAACAAATATAAAAACGAAATTACTTAATTTGTATTGAAAGTAGATACTTATAGTGGGATAAGTAGAAAACATATTTACTAGTTTCAGATGAATGCATGCTTTCGTATATTTTCTCCACTCATCATACATATAGACATAATACATAATTTTCGATTGATATACAATTTTTGTCAATAATATTGACTCAATACTAGATGAAAATGTACATTATTGAATATGGAGCATAATTTGTATTTCCAGAGTAAGATTATCATTTTACATACATTATCATACTATATGATATTCTGTACTTATGTATTATACATATTACAGATCGTATTTTTTTTTTAAATTCAGATATGGACACTTATGTACGGAGCTGACGCTTAGCTTTTTTTCCAAATTAATTTAAAAATAAAATGATAATAAATTGTAAAATGATAATAATATTCTGCGAATAACATAATATCTGCACTTCACTTTTCTGAGAATACAATTTTATACTCAACATATTTAATTGAACAAAATAATTGTACTACAGATATGTATGTACTTATGTAGGACACATCCACACACACACACAAGCAGCAAAAGAATTTTTGTCTTAAAATGGGTTTTTATGCTAATTATGTATGTATGTGCCCATGTGATTTTGAAACCTTAATCTCGTGCACATACATACATATACATATATGCAACGACTGATGAGTTATTCCAAATTCTCCCTCCGGTATTTTCTGCACATTTTCAAATTTCAATACATAAATATTTTCATAAATAACCAATACCCATTAAGACTTATGTCTGAATGAAAACTTTGTATCGGTGTTGGTTTTGATATGTAATTATTTAAGTAAACACATATGACGAATTACATGAACAATAATGAACATTATGTATGCACATAATTACGGTGTAGGTTAGGTCACTGTTTGTAAATATTTAAAATGTTCAAGGTAGGCATGACATGGGTCGAATTTAATTGCAAACGAAGCTAGAAATATGCATGTTTTGTTATCTCTCGTAGATACATGAGATGATCGTGACTCAGACCACGTAGCCGTTTTCAATTCCAATAATTCCTCTTATCTGTCCGAAAGTATTTGTGTATGCATGGCATGTACTACATGGACCATACTTTGCAATCTGATAACACTACCAGGAAAAAATACCACTACATGCAACTTTCAGATACTTAAAGCAAGCAGTGTATTTAGTAGCGTCGTAAAATAATTTCATAAAAAACATAGTCGTTGCCCCATCACTCATCAGATCTAACATGAAAATGGAGACGAGTAATACCTTTTGGTACCAATTTCTTCTAGCGTCAATCTTTTTATACAATTCCTGCTTAGGGTTAGAATATCCCAATATTCGGAGGGATGACTCTGTCCGGGACAATTATCACGGAGTCGAGGTTGGTATATTCTTCGCATTCAAGTACAAATTCAAGTACAAATAAATATATATTTAATTATTAAATTTGTCCATTAAGATTGGAGACCCGTACCGTTGGTTAGAAGAACTTGAAACGGACGCCACAAAGGAATTCGTTTCGAAGCAGAATGCCATATCGAAAGAATTTCTGACCTCACTACCAGATCGGGACAAGATTAAGGAGCAGTTGACCACACTCGCAAATTACGAACGGTTTGGCGTCCCCCGAAAAGCGAGTGGGGGCTACTGCCATTTTTACAATAGTGGATTGCAAGGACACGAGTCAGTTTTCTAATTATAACGTATAGCAATCCGAATACTAATTAATGACGCTTAATATTTACACTATTTATGGTTAGCGTCCTCGTAAAATTGTCAGATTTGTCGGATAACACAACCGGAAGTGTGATTCTAGACCCCAACGAGTTGTCAGAGGATGGCTCAATCTCAATTTATCCGTATTATGAAAGCATCTCACCGGACGGGACAAAGTTTGTTTATCCCCTCGCCACAAAAGGGTCAGACTGGTTGGAAGGGCATGTCGTTGACGTCACCACTGGGGAAGTATTGCCAGATGAGATCAGGTTCACAAAGTGGCCCGAATTCGCCTTCAGCGGAAATAGTGATGGTTTCTTTTACGCGGTGCATAGCTAATTTACATATTTATTCGTATCAGTCAGTACCAAACTAATGGGAATTTATTAAATTAAACAGCGATTCCCATTAGGAGACGATGGAAACCCGATAACAACAAATTCACAAATTTATTACCACATGCTTGGAACGATGCAGGAGGATGACTTTTTCATATTTCAGAATGTGGAATATCCAGAGTGGTTCCTGTATGTTAACTAATTTTGTAATTATTGCGATAATTATCTATTGAATTATTTACCTTAGTTTGACCGAGTTTTTCTCAAATAGTAAAGCGGAAGTATCACATACTGGTGACACTTTGATACTGACACCACAACCAGATTTTAAATCAAATTCGATAGTTGTTGCAAATCTGGCCAATTTAAATCCCATTGGAAATTATTCAGATATCTCGTTCATAAATGTCTTCTCAGCTTTGGACGATGTGGCGAGATTTATTGTACGACATTATAATAATCCAAATTGATCGCACGATTTATTGATAATGAATTGTTTTAATACGTAGTACGTCACAAGCAGTGAGAATAATTTCATATTTTTGAGCGATAAAGCTGCACCGAACTTCCAACTTATCCAAGTTCATATTAACTTCGAGACGGGAGATGTGACAAACAGCACGGTTTTGGTGGGCGAACATTCTACCCGGGTTTTGAAGTGGGTCAGTCCCGTTGGAAGGTAAATAGCTGGTTCAACTATTTAGAAAATTCCTAATTGTGATGTCTCAATGGTTTATTTCGTTTCAAAATTTCTGCAGCGACTTTTTGCTCCTCTGTTACTTTGAAGATGTGCAGCACAAACTCGAAATACGTCACATTTCGGATGGGTCACTCCTTCAAGAAATCCAGTTTCCATTTCCTGGCGTCATCAGCGACAACCATGTGACCGCTGAAGACACGGAATTTTTCTTTCGACTTGAAAACCTAGTCCAGCCAGGAGTAGTGTTCCGGTGTTACTGTATTTCTCCTTCGGCTTGCCTTGAATTTAAATGCGACACTTGGAAATCTATGACCTTGGGAAACGTCAACATGTCAAACTTTTTGATGGAGCAAGTTTTCTACCCGAGTAAGGATGGGACCTTGATTCCAATGTTTATCGGTCATTCGAAGGTGTGCAAATTATTTATTTAATCTCCGATAGTTAAGTATTTTGAGGGAACGTTTTCCGTACATAACTACCTACTTAATTCTCATAGAAAATGTTTCTAGAAAATTTTAAAGATTGTGTCTCATTTTGTAGGACATTGTAATGAATAGTGATAATCCGACCTTACTTTTCGGATATGGAGGGTTTAATGCGGACGTTCTCCCAACTTTCTCAGCCTTGACGTTTACTTTTGTTCACTATTTTAATGGAGTTTATGCATCTGCAAATATTCGGGGTGGAGCGTAAGTTCATAAATATTTAACATTTTAAATATTCATTGAAATTTTATTCCCACTTTTGTGACTTTTCTGGAAACCAGAGAATATGGAGAGCGTTGGCATCAGGGTGGATCACTGCTAAATAAACAAAATTCTTTCGACGATTTCCAACATGCTGCAATGTATCTGACAGAACGAAATTTCACGCGACCAGCAAAGTTGGCAATTCAAGGTTCGTCGAACGGTGGCCTGTTGGTGGCGACGTGTCTCAATCAAAGACCAGATTTGTTCGGTGTAGGACTTCCGGATGTGGGGTTAGTCAATTTACGATGATTATCATTTAAGACAATTTTATGAAAGAATATTAAAAAAGCATAATTTAGGAACGTTTTTAAAAAATTGTTGTGATTTTGATCATCATTTAGTTTGATGGACATGTTGCGATTTCACTTGTCGGCAATCGGATTTGCCTGGTGTTCCGAGTATGGATGTTCAGATAACGAAACCCACTTTCGAAATCTTATTACATATTCCCCAATTCATAATATTGGCCTTAACAACAATTCTCAACAATTTCCATCCGTCTTGGTCACCACGGCAGATCATGACGACAGAGTTTTACCGTGGAATAGCTACAAGTACGTGGCGGAATTGCAACATTCCATCGGAAGTAGTCCGATGCAGGTTGGTTAATTGGTTTAATTGCATTTACATAAATATTGAAGCGACAATTAACTTAATTCAGTTGCAATTCTCCAGGTAAATCCAATCATACTGCGAGTTTCTGCAAATGCAGGTCATAGCGATGAAGGGACACCTCTGCCACAAAAGGTACGAATATTGTTCACAAAAATAGAGACAAAACCCCGTAAATTTCTAATTTGATTTTTTTGTGCCAATTAAACAAACTGTCAGATAACCTCTGAGATTTTGTGGTCTCTATTTTTTAACGACCACATTTCCGGGGTTTTGCATAAATAATTTCCTCCGTTTTTTAAAAAATGTGCAGATTGAGGACTACTCAGATTCATACGCGTTCATATCGTACCATCTTCAACAGCAAGACGTTTCGTCTGGATCTGAGATTGCAAAGACAGTATTTTTGGTGTACATACCAATAATTTTCTTAACTTTTCTTCATGTGTAAGTTAAATTAAAAAATTTGTTGGTTTAATTCATTATATTATCAATCGAACATAAATAAAATATTTCAAGCCGCTGTTGTTATTGATAAAACTCGTCTCGGCCTTAATAATATGGAAATGATTTACAGGATTAAAATCGATACTATCAAGACTATGTAATTTGTATAAATAAAATCAATTTTGTAAAACCAATCATGCATCATTACTAGAAAATGGTATAAAAAACATAATAATTCATTACTCGTAATGCGAAACAGAATAGCAAAAGCAAACAAAAAATTAACACAAGCAATATGTAAATGAGAGTTGCGTATCATTTTCAATTTCGTAATTTTCGCCAAGCCCTTCATTGGCTCACTTTCTAGACGGGGCGCCGTCCCCAGATCCTTCCACCAATTTCGCCTTACCCTCCACGACGGCCTCGTCATGAGTTTTTGCACCGTTCTTTTTGTTCGCCAAGGTTGGAAGAGCCTTTAATCTAGCCTCCTGAGTGTCTGCTTCTTCTACAGGTGCTGATTTTATTGGGATTTCTGTATTTGTATTCATACTTTCACAAAGATGAAGCGAAACTATTTGTGAGATTAATTCCTTCGTGAGCGCCACATGACCTTTCGACGAAATTATATGCGATGGAATTCGTCTGGTGAGGATTTTCCTAGGTGGTGGCGTTGTGATAGGTGACGAGGAACTTGTCGACGGACTCGATGTTGCAGAATTTGTAAAGGGCGATTGAGGTGGAGTCGTCCCCAGCAGGAATGTGCCATTAATTTGCAAATCTACATTGTAAGGCAATAATTTAACGGGTGGGGTGACCCTCCTGATTTTGCATCGGGGTGGCGACGAGGGTGGGCTTAACGTGGGATACATATTTCAGGATTGAGTGAAATTAAGTCACTTGATTTAAGTGACCTCACCGTGGTACGAGAATAATCTAGGAAAGAAAGAAATAAAAACATGACACATGTTTTTCGTACTGGTGGAAACAAGAGAATGAGCGATTGTAAATCGTCAGCTATAATAATAAAAAAGTAAATATAAATGTCACCTGCTTGATAATATCAATTTGATATGCTAATGATATTTAGTAGAAATCACTCAAATTGTTCAAATTGGTGGAGTTAAATATTTTTTTGAAGTGTCAACAAACTCAGCTGTTTCATTACATATGAAAGTATTTGGTTACCGCTGTCACTTTTGACTGCACTAAAATGAGAAATTGTTCATGTGGCAATGAACTTTAAATTGAAGGCCGAGGAGAAAGTTATGAAAGATGAGAATTATCTACATTATTTTGCATTTCATGAAAATCATGAAAGCATCAGGCGAATTTAAATTTTCTCAAATCTTTTCATTCATGACCTCATATGAATTCGAATGACCTAATGACCACACCCCACACTCGAGGAGTTTAAATGAGATATGGACTTAATTACACACTTAAAAAAATGTTGTCCTTTTGTAAGTAAAATACGCTAAATCCAGAGTAAACTTTGCTTTATATCGAGGTAATGTAACTTTGGACTTACTTAAAATCGCACAATTTGCTGAATTTAGAATTCAGAGTGCATTTACGTTTCAAAAGGGTAACATTATTTTTAAGAGTGTATTTCAATCTATAGATCTTGGTTCAGTATTACAAGCTTTATTCTTAGTGAGGCAAATACCTGACAACGAAAAAAATTTGCTAAGTATGCATTTACCCCACCCAAAAAAAGTGATATAAGTCGATTTCTCAGCCATTTCTCAACCGATTTTGATGAAATTTTGCACAGATCATTGATAGGTAATTTAGAAAAGATCTGCCAGTCGACTTGGCGAATCTTTGATTTTTACCCAAGTTATGTGCCAAAATGTGCAAAAATTTTCCCCTGAAAACATATTTATTTTTATGATTTATAAGTGGTGTATCTCAGCATGCTCGCTTATTGCAAATATTTTAGTCAAAGTCATTCCGGACATTTTAAGCGCAAAATGACCTAAATCGGTTAGAAATAACAGCGTTATTCAAGTTTGAAAATCAAAAATTTAATAAAAATATTCAGGGTGCCGATAACAACGGCGGTTGTGCAGTAAAAATAATGTCTTTGACAACCAATTACAAGTTTTAAATAAACAAGGCCCCAAAAAATGGGAAATCTTAGTGAGTCAGCGCAATCACAGTTAATAAATAAAGTTAGATTGAATAACTTTTGCATCACCGCTCTCGGGATAATTTTTACTGGGTCCACTGTAAATTAAGTTTTGCATACGCATGAACTCTTGCATTCATTAAATTAGTTGAGATTACAAGATGACGTTTTTACTATTGAACGAGAAGTTGGATAAATTAATCGATATGAAATGTAATTGTGAACTGCGTTTTAAAAGAAAGAGTTGAAAGTCTACAATTTCGATATATAAATTTGGATATCCTATTAATTCCTATTCTGATGAAATCTCCAGACCCTTTGAGGGGGGAGCAATTATTCTAAATGATTAATTCATGCTTCCAGGAAAAATGATACCGAGAGCGGTGATGAAAAAATTATTCAATCTAACTTTATTTATTAACTGTGATTGCGCTGACTCACTAAGATTTCCCATTTTTTGGGGCCTTGTTTATTCAAGTGTAAAACATCTACATATAACGACTCGAGTGACATAAATATGCAATTAAATTTATTTTATTTAGCTATCGCATTCCCATTTCGACAAATGCTCTCCTCCCAAACTCTTCACCCCGCTGGACCCACTCCAGCCTCCGATCCTCCCCCCTTATCATGCCTTCTATCTCCATAAAACATCTCCATGCTTGTCTCACATTCCCAGAATTCAACAAGCGTTCCCCGTTCTTCAAAAGTGTCTCAAATTCCCGAATTTTATCCACATTCTCATCTCCGCCCTTCAACATTTTCCAGTCCTCGATACACGCGACACACCCACATTCGAAGCCATACCCCTCCCTCAGCCACTTCCTCCTCTCATCCCCCCTCATTCTGCTCCACGGCTGTTTGTAGCTGATGCACAATTCTTCCCCTGCCCCAATCTCCCTAATCGTTACTAAAACTCCTAAACCGACCCGCGGATTTTGCACCCATACACAATTCGGATCACAGGAATGATTACATAACGCGGTCACTGGGAATACCCCGGTGGCGTAAGATTTCGTTTTAATCGTTAAATATTTTTCCCTCGCGCGGGAATCCCAAAGTGGGTGGGTGATTGGTCCTTCCGGAGACGCCCAATCGGACAGAGTTATCATGTTGTGAGGGAGGGAGAATAAGTGGCGAAGGGTTAACCGTGAAATTGTCGGTTGGGACAAGTTAAGAAAGTGTAAATTTTTTAGAAGATGTCCGATAAAGATGGCTTTGAAGTGGGGCGATTCTGCAGTAATTCTGGTGGGGTCGAATGCTATGGAATGTGCCATTAAGTTGGCGACAGTTGAGTAGGATCTGGCGTCATACTTGGATTTTGTGACGGATTGGCCTAAGTCATGGTCCCGACTTTTTGCAAATATTTTGCAAATGAGGAGGCACTCGTGGAGGGGTTCGATGTGGTGAAAGTATGGGTATAAGGTGGGAAGGTTGCCGTATGTTTTGGTGAAATTTTCCATACAAGTACTGGAGCAATAAGTCGACTGTGGAATAAAATTTACAATTAGCCCTTAATTATATATGTAATTAAGTAATTCATATTTGACATGTTTGCTTCTTCCTTACAAAAACATCCTCCTCATCAGAAACGCCACCAAGGATTACTTTTCCACAGCCTGAGCAGTGCTGTGTATCCCAATTGGTCTGTTTGTCTAACATTATTGTGTACCCGGCGTCAATTAAGATGCAATTTCCTACAACCATTAATACAATTAGTACCATTTAATACGCCAACTCTCCACTAAATCTTATGTAAATTATGCCCATATTTAGTTAACCTGCTTTAACTTTCTCCTGCCCAACATTCCTCAACCCACGTCCTTTTCCTTCTTGTGTAAAAATTCGTACAAATTCAGCCGCCCCTTCGATCTCATCATTATTTTTTCCAACTTTCTCCACGATTTCTCGTAACAGTTCAGTCCCAGGAAAATGTTTGCCATGCAAATTTGTCCCATTTTCTGATAACGTTTCCAACTTTGCCTTCCTTATCTTCAACTTATCCACAATTTCACTGTCACCCAATACTTCTGCATAGTCTAACGCTTTTATACAGTCGGTCAATGCGTCTTCATATTCTTTCAACCCCATCAACAGAGCGGATCGATTTGCAAGTGCTAGGCCTTTCTCAGGGGATTTGGCATGTGCAAATAAAATGGCGAGATTGTAAAATCGGAGAGCTTCAGAGATTTTCTTTCCTTTATAAGATTCATTTCCAAGGGTTCGGAAACTATTGGAAAATTGGGATGATTTCTTGATTCCTAATAAGTAATTTAAATAATTAAATGGATAAATTATGCTGTTTAAATTGTACATTTTATACATAGGAAAGTTTACTTACTCTCAAAATATTCATTGGGAACGTCTCTCCAACTGAAATATTTTCCCAACACGTCCAGCTTTTCATCCTCGGTAGCGCAGCGACTCAGCAGCCTCGTCACATTTTGCAAATCTTTATGAATATTTTGCTTAAAAATGGACAAGATCGCATCATAGTGAGAATTATCGATGAAATGTGCCGATCTGAAAATGTTTTCCGGATTTATTGCAGACATTGCGTATGTGCATGTAGTGGGTGAGGGTTGATGTGATGTATACAGTTTGTGATTTAGAAATAAACTAGTGTAGAAGCCCGTCAATTGACGTGCAAAATAGGCCCGTCGATAAGCCCGTTACCCCAACATTAGTGAAGTTAGCCTCTCCTGTTCTCGCTGCAGAGTGGAGCGAGAAAAGGAGAGGCTAACTTCTCAACTAAGCTACCGACCCAGCCAGCCAGCCAGCAGCGATACACTCGCCTGCTTTATATAGTTTAGATGGTGGAATTGATTTGGATACTGGCCAGCTCGGAAAGTATGTGTGAGACTGACGTTGGCGTATGTAAACGGTGAGTTTGATGCGGTTTCACTTAACACAAACTTGTACCTATATCGCTTATCAGCAGCAGCCTAAACGAGTGAGTGTGTTCGATATGCGTTATGCACGGCTTAAGATTCGTTCGAAGAAAAAAAATATTGGCCCGAGTTTTATTTTTACTCGTCGGTACAAAGTAAGTCGCAATGCACTTTCTCGTGTATTTATGTATTCCAGAGTGTTTAAGACATTAAAAAAATCTAACGCAGATAAAGATTTGCATCTTGCATTTGGATTTGCACCTTGTAGAAGATGCACAAATTTCAAGAAGTGAACGTTAGACAAAAATATAAAAATTAATAACGTTAATTTGTTGACTAACTATGCGCCTGGATTTTCTTCTAGCTCAGAATAAGCTATTTAAATTTAATTGAATGAAGAAATGCTGCTACGTTTCTACTTAAATCCCGTTAAAATATTCTAATACAAATTGTATTTTATATTATACAATACAGATTTTTTAAAGTTTTTTTTTCTGGAATTACCTATTTTCTGTAATGTCTGAAACTACATAGCATGCCCAGGCTACCTGTAAGTAGCTCTTAACTTTAAAACCGTTGGAGATAATAAAAATCTGATAGGTGCGTTGGATTCGTCGTGCGATTTTGCATAAAAACCGCTAATCAATTTTTTAATTATTGCAAAGCATATCGACAGGGAGAATATTAAAGGCACGCGGGCGGCGATAATTTTTCACCAAAAAAATGAGAGGATAAATGGCGAATTTGAAAAGTGTGACAGGAATCGAACGTGCACTTTAATTTAGTCCAACGGACTATAAAAACGTTCGTGGGGACCAGGTCGACTAAGAACAGTCAAAGAACAATTTTTTGAAAACCTACAAGGACCACAACCATCGTGAAGGCGCTGAAGTTCAGAATCCGAAGTAATTCTAGAAATTCTAAAAAAAATATTTGACCACGGAATGAGACAATTTGTCGAGAATTCAGTGCGTGCTTTAATCAAGGGCTGGAGGCCGTGTCTTCGGCGCTGCATGACTTCGTGGGGAGGAAATTTAGAAAACTAAAAATTGTTTTCTACTCAAAAATTAACTGGCTTTCCAGTAAAATTTACTAGAAATTCATAGCACGAAAACTGTTGAAGCTACAGCGTTTCATTTCACTACCAGTTACGAAGGGCCACCCTGTAGACCGACTTGGAAGTATTGGGGCCATAGTGTTATTTTAGCACTCAAAAATTATATTCATGAAAATGCACCGTATGAGTTATTAAATATGTAATTTAGTGTTATCTTGGTAACTATAAATTAGTAAGAATTACACAGCATGCAGAATTTCCTGATTAAAAAACTCATGATTTCGCCATTCATTTCAAAATTTCATATATGTAAATGCTTATTGTTTCTCCTTATAGACATGTACATACATAGGTACAACATGTGCATAAGTAAATACATACATTTTATACTTACTTGGCAAGCATGTTCATTGCACTCATATGTACTTATGTAATCTGGGTTCAAAGAGAAAGGTTAGTTAGTACTCAAAACTTATTCTTGGGGGTCACCTCATTTGAATAAATCTCACTATGCGCATTTTCGGCGATACGGGTTTTCCATATTGAGTCAACTGTATGCTTCTCACAAATACGTCAAATATGCAAAAGAAGTGACACGCCGGAATAATTCTAGAGTATGTGTGTATGTTTAAACCGGCATTTTCTCCTCCACAGTTTCCTACCACGTGTAGTATTTAACATCAGCACGTACACAATTTCATAAAAAATAAAAGACAAAATAAATAATCATATTTTTAAACCACAATTACATATTTAATTACAACTTCGAATATGCGGCGTCAAAATGGAGTTAAACCAAGAACAATTAAACATAAGCATAATAATCATAACACAACAAACGGAAGATCGTCCACTCCGGATAATTCGTATTGTTCTCCCTCCAAAAATTTCTCCTGGATTTCTGCCGCTCTCGTGACCATCATTGCTTGGGCGCTGTACAAAGACCAACTGTCCGCACAATACAACCCCGCCGATTACATGTACCAGGTCAAGGCCAGCCACATCCTGAAAAATTATTGCCACCTCGTCGACGGACTAATCCAATTTATGAATGATGTAAGGATATTTTTTTTTAATTAATTAAAATTAAATTGTTGGAAATGTTTAGTCTTTTAATGTGTGAATTTTTTTTCTCAGACGGAGCAAGCGCATCTTAATAATCCTATCGTACTTTTGCTAAAAAACAAAATGAAACCGATCCAGAATCGGATCTCCAGTTTGAAAGTGCAGACTCAACAGTACGAAAAAATGGAACGGATCCCTGGAGGACCCCAGCATTTTATTTCAACAGCAATTTCAGAATTGGAGGAAATCAGGGATGTACAACTATCCCAGTTAGATTCTGAGGTGGGCTTTAAAATTATTTATTTCAGAAATAAATTATTTGGGATAAAAACCACCCATTTTTTTATAGGTTGCAAAAATAGTTGGCGGCGTGCGAAAAAATATCGACACCTTTTTAAAAACCGATACCCTAATTCGAGACTTATTCATCCAGCATGAACCCACAATTACATGTTTGCACCACGAAGGCATAAATTTCCGGGATTGGCACGTTTGCGAGAAAAGTTTGCAATTCGTGGAAAACGTGACGCCATCCCCGCTCGCAACTTTAATTCATTTCCGAAAGCAATTGGAAGTCCTCGCGGACAAATTCGCTACTCGAGAAGGAATGGTTTTAGTTCTGTTAGACCAGCTAAAGAAGAACGGCGTCACGTTAAAACTTACGGGCGGAAATGATGAAAGAAATCCCGACAAAGTTTCCGAAACTAGTGTGAACGATCCCGCATTTTTGCAAGGACTGATGAAAATTTGGGAAATGTGGCAAGATAATGATGAAGATAGAAATCAAGCGTTTGGAAATGGGATGGAGGAGTACTTCCTGGAAAGCGTGGTCCCCTTGATGGAAGACATCGCCGAGGAGGTGGCCTCCAGTCAGGACATGTTTGACGAGGTGGGTTGTCTCATGTCAGCGGGAATACAGAGGGCCGAATATTTTGCTGAGAAACATAACGCTGCTCAGCCGGATAAGTTGTACATGGAGATAAAATCCTTTATAGAAAAGGATATTAAAAATTTGAGGGGGCGAGTTGAGAATTTGCAGTATCAATATTATAAAGTGAATTATTGATAAGTATTTTATTGTAATTGGTTGATAGATATGTACGTGACAATTTACTTAATTATTTCGTTACCAAGAATTAGATGACTACAATGACACATTATTTGTGGAACTTCCTTATCATTCGTTTATTGCTTGATCTATGTACGTACGTGACAATTAGCTTAATTAAATATTTCGTTACCCAGAATTTAATCGTTTCATAACTATGACGCATTATTTGTGTAACTTACTTTTCTTTCGTTTCGTTACATATTTGTAAAATAAATTCATCCTTGCCAAGTTAAATATAATCGTTATCATTAATACTATTTCTCAGAAAGAATATAGAAATATAGATATTTATGTGCATCTAAAGATAAGCGCAGACTCAAGCAGTCTACGGTATGCAGTTATTGTGCAATCAATCGCATCCCCCTACTCAATGACATTCGAATCTGTTGTGTGTAGAAGAGTTGTTATTTTACCCGAACATTTTCATGTGGGGGTTGACAACATGATTTTAATGTGGCCTCCTTGAATCTGCAATTGACTTTAATCCACCCATGTCAATATTCATAATACATTTTCCAAGTATTGCATATTTGTCACTTTGAGTACAAGGGTTGAAGTTTAATATTTGTACTCGTGTATAAACGCAATCGTTGAACCTTTTCTCTACCAAAATAACCCTTCCCTTCCAAGAATCCTGGAAACCACTGGAAAGTAAGGGTTCTATCACTTTAAGCATTTAAATCGTGCATATCCTTTACATTCGTGGCATCCAAAAATAAAGTTGAAATTTTCCAGCATATTTAAAAACGCTGTCCCCAAATTTTTCAAGTCACTTGAATTTCAACCTCCAAGCGATTAGTTTCTCATTTAATTTTCTCTCAAAAATCGACATTTAATTTTCTCTCAAAAATCTACACTTAATTTTGTCTGAAAAATCGACATTTAATTTTCTCTCAAAAATCTACACTTAATTTTGTCTGAAAAATCGACATTTAATTTTGTCTGAAAAATCGACATTTAATTTTAAACCACACTTATAAACGTATAAACAGTTTACAAAATTTAAGAAACATGTCTCCATTAGTTCTCGTGTCATTTCTCGTGTTAATTTGTACACAATTTTCGCTCATCGCTGCCGCGATTATTACTCCTCCCTCCGCATCTACGTCTAAGGCACTTCTATCGCACGACGAATTATCCCTCCAATTCGAGTGGTTCCAGGGACTTGTCGAAATATACAACAATTTGCAATTTGACGAGAAAACGGTAATTTTTTAGCACATTTCCCCCATTACAAAATTTATTTATTATCTCCATTTTGGCTTAATTTGATAAATACCTTGTAATTCAATGCACATAATTTGCATTTGTGCATTTGTATGTACATACATACATACATACATACATTCCATTAATAAATATTTTGCTTATCTTATTGTTAGTTGGACGAATTCCTGGACCATTTTGAGAATGAACTTATCTTCCAAAAACAAACAGCTCTTGGCCTTCCCGACCTTCACTCGAATTGTGCTAACTTACGTAATCAACTCCTTGAACTTGAGGACAAAATCCACAACGGCACCAACTTGGATGCAGCACAACTCGAACTCACCAACATTGAGGAGGATCGGGTCAAACTTCGCAATATGGGGATAAAAATTATGGGCAAATTTGTAAGATTATGAAATTTACTTGTTCTCTCCATGAAAATATATTTGCATATTTACATATGTATAAACCTTAACATTTTTACCGGTTTTGATACACAGGTTGCTTCCATAAGTTCAGAGGAACACGAAGATGAGAGCAGTAAGAAGCATGAAATTGATTGCATCAAGCGGGGGGTGGCGAGCAACTCAGAAATTACCACATATTTTTACAACAACGTGCTAATTCCGGAAGTCAATTTTCTCGCCCACTCAGAAGATGATAATGACGTATTAAGCGATGAAAGCGATGAAATCCGGCAAGAAATCGAGTTTGATATATCTGGGATGGAAAAAATGTCCAAATTGCTTGAAGATGCGGTGGATCTCGCTTATGATTATGAATTTCTTGCACAGGTTTGAAAATTTTAAATATCTTTTAAATATCCTAAGTAGTTGGTGATGTGATGTCAAAGGTAAATTTATAAAAGATGAAATTATTATTTATTTTCAGAGTCCTGCCAATGCAATCTATATTCCCAACGGAGAAACATTTGTGAAAATGGGGATGCTTGAGGCCAAACAAGAACTTCAAGATTTTGTCGAGACCACAATTTCAACATTTATCAAGGAAAATAAGGACAACTTGCAAAAATACCGGCCCGAGATGGATGGCATGATGACTAGATGTGCAGACAAGATTGGCAGATTGGAGAAGTTGGTAAGACTTAATTTTGAATGTATATAAGAGTGACTGAGCTGATTTCTGATATCATAAAATGAATTTTTTTCAATTAATAGATCCGTGAAATTGACCAAGTTCGAACGAAGAATATGAACTTTTCGGAAATGTACATGTCCTGCGATGAAGCAGTCGTGGAATTTGAAAAGCAATTAGAAGGTGCACTGTTTTACTAGAGATGTGTAGCTTGGTAGCACATAGATATGTAGTCTGGGGAGGATTAGATATAAAATTGCATATAGATAAATATATAGAGATAACTTACGTTAAATAAATATGTATAATTTGAATATATTTCTCATTTTATGTTTTCCGTGCATATGTATTTTCGGCAAATTTTGATTACACAATACTGCATTATTTCACCTCTATAGTGCATGAATCAGAAAAGTATGTATCTATCTATAGTGCCAAGTTGCGGAGAAAGTGGACAGGGACTTGCATTTTTTTGTCGTAATTTTCGTACAATTGTTCAAGGTGATTAAATTCCTGAATGAATGTTTGATATATTTAAGTAACTTTGTGACACAATTTGGTTGCATTTTACATATATAAAGCATTTTACAAAGCATGCTAACTAAAAAGAATAGGGGAGCAACTGGTTAGGAAATACTACTGCTTTCTCCTCCTTTTTTGTGCCATATTTTGGCAAAATTTGCAAGTATTTCCTCCGCATATTGGACGAGCCTGGAACCAAAACATGTTCAGGTCCAGAATGAACGAGCCTCTCACGTGATGATAATGAATTCAACGGATCTGATGCAATAACTTAATGACCAAAACTCTAGTCATTTACTACACCCTACTAGCAAATTCTCACTGGAGGGTTGTGAAGCGTCAATGTATATGTACGTGCATATGTAGGTATGTAATCATTCTAATAGCTTTAGGAAATATGTAAACAATCATTAATGAAGATATTGCACAAGTCATCGAGACATTGTCACACTTGACATATCAAAACAAGTCTGATGAGCCAATTCACTCGCGTGTTTGCATAATATCACATCATCATTGAATCATAAATAATAAGCATATGGTGAACCATGGCGTGAAAATGAGGCACCGCTAATATAAACATGTGACGACACAAATAGCTTACGTAGGTAAACCCCCAACTTGACGATAAGTATTGTCAGTGGCAAGGGACCGTCCATAAATTAAGTCACGCAAGAGGGAGGAGGGTCCAAAGCTCCAATGATATCGTCCCTATGTGATACATGCCAAAGGGGGGGTGGTAAGAGGGGGATCTAGAAATTCGCGATTTTTGCATTGTTCGCGATTGTTTTGTGGCATAATTAGTGGACGGCCCCCAAGTAATTCATTACACATGAAACGAATTTTGGCCCCATCAGCAACACAAAATCTACCAAGTTATCACACTTCTCCGGTTTCAATTATCCATATTCGTAGGTAGCCAACAAACGAAGAAATTATACAAGAGGAATAACTGCCAATTAGACGTGTCGCGATTTGAGACAAGAGTTGTACCTATGTAAATACCATTTTATTAAAAGTTTTGTCTGGCTGTAATATTTGTTGAGACGTTTGATTTACAAATGAGGCTAAAAAATGGTGCGGTAATCCGTTCTGAAATCCTTCTCGTTCATAAGTAGCCGATCCACCGATCACGAAATTATTAATTATTGACGACGACTTGAAAAGTACCAATATTGCGTGTCAGACAGGGACCATGATTTTCTAACGATTCTTATATGTACGCAGTCTGGTTTTATTACCTACATAAATGTCTTCTAAATCCAAGGACGTAATACTTAGGCCAAATTAAATTCTTTACTTTCACTCCTTAAATTCTCAGTTTTCTCGAGCTCATCGATCTGCCAAGAACAAATTTCTTGCGAAAAAAGTATGTAATTGGATAAAAAGCTAAAAATTGCGACAATGCCAGTCACATTGTTAGCTCATAGAATTCTTTTTGTCTTTGTTGTCTTCTTTACTGATCAACTTTTCGGGTTTGACCGAATCGTAAATTTTATTAGACAAATTTCACGAAATGAAGCATCCGAATGTGGGATATTTTTTATCAGAAAAGCAAAACTAGGTGAAGCCAAGGATGGATTAATACGCAACGTGGTGGTTAATCAGATTGGAGCCGTTGTACCATATTATGGCGCTGAGTATCTCGAAAGCGAGCAAAATGTAAGCAATCAGTTATTGACCTACCCACCTAGCGCGAATTTGATGAGGATGTCCCCCATCTGTAAATTGGCTGTCATTTCTATGGGAGACTCGCCAGATGGAGTCGACAAATTTCTGAGGGAAATAAAAAAGTGAGTTGTAAAATTTCAATGAAATTTACGAATTTCGCGTTAAACTGTGCAAAAACAGTCAGAGTTCATGGATGCTGCATCCTGCTTCCATGTTTATGAGGATGCATATGCACTTGTATCACAGCATAAAATATGTACACAGATCTCGAAATAACTATTTATTTATAAGTGTTCAGAATCTTAATTTCCTGTTAATTTACAAACAAGTATTTTACATTGAAGGAAAGTGTCACCATTTTATATGCCGTTCGTTAGCCAGAATACGGATTATTGGATTTGGATATCAAGCAATTTGGTAGAACTTGACCAGCTCTTACTATCACCCGTGTTTCCAGGTAAGCCGTGCGTGTTTATTCATGCGTTTAATGGCAAAGTCGATAGCCGTTTTCTGAGTAATACAATATCAAACCATTCTATTTCTGTCAATAAAGAGTTTTAACTTTTGCCACAAATTGTAGAGTTAAGCACTGATCGGCATGGTCGCTCGACCATTGATCGATTTACTGATCAATTGTTTAATTCTCGGGAAAAAATAGTATTGGCCGATGGTCGCAAAAAAAATTAGTTCATGGTTTGAGATGGTCGCTGCAAAATGGACTATGCACAAAAATTCGAGCCAAAGTTTTAGCGATTGGACCCATAGTGCGATGGTTGATCGGTAATATCTATGCCGATCACTGGAGCTAAATCTGGTTGATATTTTCTGTTCAAACCTTAGTCGCCCAAACCCAGTCATTTTTTCCGTTATTTTTTCCGTCCATCCCTTTTAATCTCCAATCCTCAATTTCACACGCATCTTTTGGATTTGCAGATCAAATCAACTACAAGGTTGGCGTTGCACTCGATCAATCTGGAAATTTGGTTATACGCTCAGTCTGTTTCTTTTGTGATAATGGGAACCCAACCTTTCTAACTTATTCAAACGTTCGTGATCCCTTCACGTTTACATATTTTCCGGACTTCACGGAAAACCTTAACGGGAAGATAATCACGCTCTCCGTTCCCCGGATTGTATCACTCATCGAGCAAGACCCCGATATCAATGGTGGGATTAGAAATATCAAGCGAGGCCGGCATAAACAGCTTTTCAACGATTACCTTACCTTGGCTTTAAACTTTACGTACCACGCAATTCCATCTACCGGCCATGGGACGGGGGTCAGACTTGCAAATGGGACGATGATTGGTGCGTAAGGCATACCGTTGACATACGAATATAGTTTTGACCTCATGTTTCAACTTGTTTGGCCTCGGTATTACTGGGGTGAGTGGGGTTCACTGGTTGCAAATTACTAAAACTTCGGGTTTGCTGGGTTTTGCCTATAATTCAAATTCAATGAGAACAATGTTCCGAACTAATCAGAACAATGTTCTGAGCTTCTTAAACTTATGTACATAAGCCTTTTGAATGTTGTCCATCTCTGTTTCAGGGACTATGGGCGATTTGATGTCCGGCAAGGCAGATATTAGCGTGGTAACGGCAAGATCTCGTAGTCGAAGTGCGTAACAAATTACATATGCAGTTCGTTCGGAATAGGTAGTCGATCGGCCAAAACTTTTGAGTTTTTTGATAGCACGTCATATGTATAAACTCCCAATCAATTGTCATGTTAAATTCTCGATAATTGGAAATTCATAATTTGTTGCGTCTCGAGTTTCAGGAGGTGGTCTTACACCCCACCATGTATATGTTCTCATGTGTTTGCAACAACATTTCAATTAATATATACCTATATAAATTTAGAAATTTTCACTGCAAGCTATTTGGCAATGTCCGACATTTGGCCGACACTATACCCTTTCTGGACGAACCATATACCAAAGGGAGGGCGGCCTGGTGGATACGAATTTGACCTTGAATAACCCCGGAACGGTTTGTCGTAGCGGGTCAAAATTTTGAACAGACGAGCATGTTATCCTCAGATAGTTGTGTGCAAAATTTCAGCCCTCTACTTTGAAAAATGCCTGCCCCACAGCCCCCAGAAGCTGAGATAGTCATTTCAAATAGTTCCAGAAAAAATCTGGCTCGTGCTTACAAAAAATTTTATTTAAATTTTCTGTTGAGGAATAGGAGTGAGTTATTTGTCACATTTGACGAAGCACTATTTTCTCTATAAGTTACTAATTGAGCTCGAAGAGCTTACTACACGACAAATGCCGAAAAAAAATTCACGAAATTTGGTGTTTTCCCGTGAGGAGAACTTTTGTAAACAGTTTTAAGTTGTGGGTGCAATGTCCGATCGTGGTGTCCTCCCTGAAAGTAAAAATGATCTCGCTGGAAGATATTTTTAGACTGATTGTGATTTTTATTAAACAACTTGGTTTTAAGGTTTTGACAGTACATAGGAGACATTCATACATATGTAATAATATGTGGTCAGAAGTGACCATACAAACTACGCAGAGTTATGCTCAAACGAAGTGTCCCTTCTAATGAGGCATAAAAACAAAAGGACCCTTTTAATCCCTTGTCCTGGGAAAAAGGTTGGAAAATGCTCAGCCCTCATAAAAGTCGACAAACTTAAAAATTGATAAATATGGAAAACTTTGTTAACATGCATATTTTAACACTCCCACGTATCAAAGTCCCCCAAAAAGTGAAGAAATCTGCAAAGCAATATGCTGACCGTGTCTCGAAACCACTTTTAGAGTAACATTTTCCTAAATAGCACGGTAAAAAAATAAATAAGGTAATTTTTATCGTGACGCAGCGTCTTCCCAGACGATAAAGTTGACCCAAGATTATGCAAATGACCTTGAAGCTAGATTAGGAATAAAAATCATTTCGAATAGTGAAATACCTATACAATCCCCTGATATAAGTCAAATAGACTTCTTTGGGTTCGGATACTTAAAAAGAAATTCTTTCTGCGGAGACCGAATTTTTTAGACGGAGTTTGGAAAAAATTGAAATGAGTGTCTCAACTTCTGGGGGCTGTACGGGAGGCATTTTTGAAAGTAGAGGGCTGAAATTTTACACACAACTATCTGAGGATAACATGCTCGTCTGTTCAAAATTTTGACCCGCTACGACAAACCGTTCCGGGGTTATTCAAGGCCAAATTCGTATCCACCAGGCTGCCCTCCCTTTAGTATAAGTTACATAAACAATTAAAATCTATCCAGCTACGAACTTGCGGATTACATATGCTAACGATTTTCATTCCTGTGTGAAAGCTTCTCTCGTCAGTTTTACCGACTCGACTTTCTTTCGTACCAACTTACAAATTTTCACCAGCACGGGTTTACGCCTCTTCAGTCCATCTGCATTGCTATGGTAACTTCAAAGTTATATATTTAGAATTCGATATCACAAAATTTGCCCCAAAAAAGTAGCCACAAGTTACAGATATGTTAATTGGAGGTATTTATCTAGTTGGTTCATTTTATTACAGTTAAGGTAAAAGCGGACAGGGATTTTCACATTTGAGCTGTGTAAAACTCTAGATTTTTTCTTATGGGACTTGACTTACGACTTTGCCAACGAAAGTACATATTTTTAGATCCGTTCCCTATGGTTACAGCTGCAAAAAGACGAGATTGTAGCTGTAATAGTCTGAAAACATATGCAAGCCCTTACTACAACAGAGCTCAAAATTCCGTAAATATTTTACCCTCCCCTGGAATTGTAAGAGGTTACCTTTTTACCCGAATTAATAGTCTGATTAAAAAAATGGAACATCATCGTAGACACGATCGGAATTGAATACGTACAAATTTTACTTTAAGGTCGTTCGATCCATTGATGTGGACTTGCATAGGAGCGTCCACCCTTGTGTCGCTTCTTGTCTTCAAGATGATCACTGTCTCGCTCAACATGTTGGGCATGTCCGACGTGATGTCCTACTCCCATCGGGGCGTCATTAGTACAAATCCGTGGGGCATCCGGCACCAAATCTTCTTCGTCCTCACAACCTACCTCGATCAGGACTGCGTCCTTCCGAGATGTACACCGCTTCGCTGCATGGCTGCGCTATGGTTATTTTTTACCCTTATTATCACCACGATTTACAGGTAAGTAGGTAGAATAAAGTTCAGAAACTTTTACTCCAACTTATTAACCTTTTAAAACGTATGGAGGCTTTTTGGCCTCCTTGGAAACATTGCGTTGCTGCGGAAGGAAGTCTTTTAGCCTCCTAAAATTTTCGAGCTTACTGCGGGAGGAGGTCAATAAACCTCTACGAATTTGTAGCTATGGTGCGGGAGGAGGTCTTTTAGCCTCTACCCAAATTTTTTCTCCACTGCGGGGGGAGGTCAATAGACCTCATTAAAAAATATTTTTTCGCTCTTCATGATACTCTTCATAACCCATAATAATATCTTATATCATAAAATAATTACTACTTACTTGATCAAATTTGCACAAAAATACACTCGAATACAAAATTGTGAAGGTGTTGAATTTTCTACCATCACATTGCAAAGAATTTAAATGAGCAAAAATTTATTTTAAAATACTCAAAAAACCCTTCCCACAGTAACCGTCTATTTAGCGTCCCTGCTTTCACGAAGCTAGATTTTTTCTTTGGAAAATGACTCCCGAATCATAACCCAATAATCACAGTAAATCTTCCGCAGTAACGCCTTGGTCATGTCATTATACACACGCTTTAAAAGGTTAAGGAGCTACAGTATGACGCGTTAATGCGTTCCTACATACATACATCTCAACCCTGTTCAGTCTTTAAATGAAAATTTCTAAAATCGATTCAATAGTTTTCCAATTTTTGTAACTTAAATGTTTAGTTAATTTTTGGTATTACAAAATTGTGGGCTTGAGAAAAAATAGTTTATTTATTTGCCATTTGTTCACAATAAATTTCCTCAAAAATTAATAAACTAATTTTGTTGTCAAACCCGGGTTTGTAGTCCTACCAAAAATTAACTGCACACTTAAGCAAGTAAAGCGAGTTTATGCTCAGGGCTAATAAATCTGAATCGATTTTAGACAGGTTCATTCAAAGACCTGAATATGGGCGGGGCCAGATGAAAAATTCATCCTGCAGAACAGAACCTTAATAATGCACAATATGTGCTTAGATCCAAGATGGTCAGCCTGCTCGCCTTCCCGTTGTACGAAGACCTACCAGAATCTTACGAAGATCTCGTCAATTCTGATTATACTTATGCCTTTTTGCGGGAAGGCGACTCAGGCTGGGATTTTCTGAGAGCATCGACTCACCCCGTTTTCGTGAAGTTCGTCGCCAATATGGAAGTCATTGGGGCAAAGGGTGGCTTGGATTGCATGCGAGGCGTCGTCACCAAACGCAAGTACGCTTGCATCATATACTCGATAAGTTCGCCGTATGTGATTGCCAGGAATATGTCGGACGCGGAAGCGAGGGACTTGGTCCTCGCCCCAGAGACGACGTACATGGTGAGTGATGCCGGATTTTTTAAACTTTTTTCCAAGTGTGCAAATCAGTGGCCGCGGAAGCCGTGGGGACATTAAGATTAAAGGACAGGAGAGGGAGGAGCTTATATGACATGGGAAGATGATGCAGACATCGACAATCGTGAGGACATTGTCCCTCTGTCCCTACGCTTCCGCGACCACTGCGTGCAATACATGGACATTGTATGACGACGTTCCTTCCCACAATTTGTAGGTCTTTGTCGGTATCGCCCTTCAAGGTGGTTCCATTTACAGGACGAATTTAGACCGATGGCTGAGCCGAATACACCCCTTCCACTTGGAGGCCATCTGGACAGCGCAAGACGAATATGAAACCATTCGCTTGCCAAGAATCAAGTGGTTGCAGGAAACTAACCAAACGGACGAGATGACGCGTGATCTTGAAGAAGTGAATAATCTAACTTTGAAACACATTTTAGGTGCGTTTTACGCATTAGCGGCATGTCTCCTCATTTCGTTGGTATTATTTCTACATGAGCTGATCAGGTTCCGGATGAGGTGCTCAAATTTCGGGGAAATAATCTTTCCACACGAGAATATTCAAAAATCGATGTGGATACAATGACAAATTGTTAATTTCGAATATTAAAAAAATATATTTGAGCTTTGCATTTTTAAATTTTAAGCAATGTTAATATGCTACGAAAAAGTAATTATCAGAGTAATAAATTATGCATATGTTGTCGCAAGCTAATAAAAAAAGGTCAGTATTAATTGAGAACAGGAGGATCTGGTACTGTTTAGCCTTCACATATTTTGTACATACACTAATCTCCGATGGATGTTTATCACTTGGTTCTTTTATGTAAAAATCGTTACCAAACTTGTTCTAAAATGCAAATAATAAAAATTGAAGTTTGAGCTATTTATCTACTAAAAATGATAAATCACTTTGAAATGCTGCGCGTACTTCGCTACTCATTGATGTATGCAGGACTAACAAAATTCCACGTTTATCCCATGACAAAAAATGAAACGGAAAAGTTGCTCTGCGAACTGAAGAGTGAACTGCAAAAATGCATAAATCAAATCTATTTTGCATTACATGTATTACAAAATGTCAATTATTACGTATTATTATGCCTACCTTAAAATTAGGGCAATCAAATTTTACTTTCTTCAACCTCTTCAATGTCAAAAGTAGCTGGAACAAGATTTCCTTGAAGTCTTCAGTCTCACAAAAATCATCCATCAGACTTCCGTTGTCATAACAGGACATCTCCAGCTCGAAATATTCCAAGCACGCTGAATCACAAAAAAACTTAATATTGAATTTGAAGAGTTGTTACTTCATGCTCAACAGTTTAAAATTACCATTCTCAAACACGCCCAAATTATTGGAGAGTGTTTTAAAGAAACCTCTACACTTTAAAGGGTAACATAACATAATTGTTATCCGCCTTAAATTCAAGGAACCAATCGCCCCCATAACTGCGTTCAACTCGGCTTTGTTCATTTTGAAAGAGTTATCCTGCACGACACGTGACACAGCGTTTCTCGGCATCAAAATAAGTTCGAGATTTCGCAAATTTGGGAACGGGACCCGTACCTTTGCTAAAACTTCGGGAAGAACGATCCCATTTAGCGACAAGGTTGATACGCACGGATTAATCGCATTAGAAATGTTACCACTACAAAACACATTTAGTAACAAATCACCACTCAAGTCTTTCAATTGTATCGTTCTCAAGTTTTTCATCCTGTTCGACATCACGTGTTGAATTTGAATAGGAAAAATGTTGGGGTGGATGTTTGATAGTTTTATCAAATTTGGCATCGTTGCTGGAAGCTTGAATTTTTGAGGGTCTACTTTTCGCGTGTCGACTTCACTGTAGAGGTGCAAATATTGCAGCGAATGGGCAACTTGAAATACAAGGTTGGATAATTTGGCCAAATCTAACTTTCCCAGACCAACATATTCGAGTGACTTCAGATTTAGTTGCGTACCTTGGTCGGGCAACCAGTTACCGACGAGGCGTAGATTCAGCAAGTTGACGGCACAATTGAGCAAACCTTGGTATAATTCGCGATAAGCATCGCAATTCTTATCGATGCGAAATTTGATCGTGGACAGTTTTTTTCTTGGTGCAAGGGGCAAGTATTCATCATTCGGAATTTCGGAATTTTTTTCTCCCCGACAAATGTGAACGTCCAAGTATTTCAAATTTATGAAATTCTCCCGAGTTTGAAAAAGTTTATATAAGGCTGGAAACAATGTAGGATTTAGTGTCATATCCAATTTTTGTACGTATTGATTAAACAGGGTGATAAAGCAGGATAGATTTTTGATGTCTGTGATATTCAATTGACCATTAACGCCTTCTTTGACACATGTTAATTCATTTCTACAGTTTCGTAGAGTTATATTGCGAGCTAAACTGGGAGACAATCTTCGACATAAATTTGCAAGTTGTATGTCGCTCTTTGATTTTAAATTAATCACAAGTCTATCATCATGAAGGGCAATATTGTTCCAAGAGTGGCATACTAACCGGGCCACTTTGGGGGAAATATTTCCCAGTATTTGAAGTAAGATCTGAAATTAAGATTACATTTTTATGCATTTGTTATTTATCTTGAAATATATGTAGATTTAAATTTGAATTTAAGTATACCAGCCGATTTGATAGGGCTTCTTCCATTTTGCAGAGAGTCGATTTCAAGTCGATTTCAAGTTGTAAAGTACGTATGTAGGCACATATATATTTATTTTTCTAAAATTGGGTATTTTTGTTCTATATTTGGTCATTAGCTGGTTAATGAGGCACATTTGTGAATAATTGATACTGTTAATGAATACACTAATTATCATATGTACATATGCATTACTTGTAGTCATACCCACAATTATATGCATATTTACCTGAAATTAGCCATTTTACTTTGGACGTTAAACTTAAATTAATCAACTTAAATCTTGTGTATCGAGCTTTCCAAGCTGATTATGCTCGTCTTAACCGAGCTCTCCCTCCGTGCCCTTTTCCCCTCCGCCTTAATCCTCTTATTTGTAAAATAGCCAATCGTATTTATAAATCCTCCACAATTGCACAGAACGACAATGGTGAATATTCCGACAGCATAAAATGACTCGTTCTTCTGAAGGCGTAGTCCAGTGGCACTATCGAATGCGATCGCCCAAAAGAAGAGCGCGGTCGGGAGGTACAGGATAGCCCCGATTTTGACAAAGGTGACCAAGCACATGGCTGCCGTGTCGTGATAGCTGTGAGAAATTTGGCCAATTTGTAGTCGCGACTTGTACGAGAGGACGACACAGCGGATGGAAGAATACGCCGTGATGGTGCAGATTGCTTGGATGGTCGTAAAGGTCGTACTGGCGATAACGTTGTACAGTGGAGAAGACTCGTGAGCTCCCATCCTAAAGATTTATATATGTAACATTTAAAGTTTAATTTATTTGACTTGTAGATATTTATTAGCGATGAGAATACCAAAATCTTGATAAGCCGATGCTATCGAGTGGAACCATAATGGCGACAGTTATCCCGGCGAGTGAGGCTGCCACGATGTGCAGACGGTAATCCCACCTCCCGGTCGTTACCCGCTTTTCACAGGCGACGTCAAAATACGTGTAGACCGCGATCAAGGCGTACATAAGCTGTTGGTACCTGTCATTCAATAATAAATTTTTATGCAAACTGATCAGATCACAACATCACATCACTTGTAAACTTTACAAAATTGCACATCTTACCAGAGGAGAAACATTGACGAACAACCGAGCAGATAGACGACCCATTTCTCGGGGTACACTCCGGTCACCAGGAGGACGAGATGATCCGTCCCATGAATGATTCCAAATAGGAAATCATTGATCGCAATGTACAATGGGAATCTGTCGGCCACATTTTTCCTCGATAATTTACACCTTTTGTGAACAATGCTACAAATCACGACGAGGCAGGACGTGGCGGATATCGAGGTCAAAAGTAGGGCTAAAATGTGGACACTGTAAAATAGTGCGAAGTCCTTATTTTGATGGGATGGGCAGCCGGATTGGAGCGGATCCTGGGAGCAGGATGACGATGCATTCTCCATTTTCAGATAATTTTTAAGTTACAATTTTTATTGGTACAATTTTAACTTTGAATTTTAGTTGCCCCATCAGGAAAACGTTTCTCGTTAAGGACTGGACCGTGTTTTGGAACTTGTTAACTTTTTGGATTTAGTAATTATTCAAATTATAAATATTTAGGAACACATGAAGAGTAAAAATTGAGGTTTATTTTACAATACTCACATATTTGCGGGTATGTATGCGTATTTGCACACAATTTTTGCCAAGCTTGTTATTAGGTATACATTTTGCATTTTATGTGTGCAACTATGTATGTACCTAATGCTTAGCACAGATGCTGGAATAATTTGGAGTATGGCCAAATTCAAGAAAGATATTCCATGTGCGTGCCATCATCTATTCATTTTTAGGAACCTGTCTGAATAATAACATACCAGTCTGAATCATGTAATTGTGGTTGTGGTCGCCATTCATGTCTGCGGATGAAACAATCTTTAAAATTATACGGCAGCTTAATGAGTTTAAGCGTTTCCGTGAATCTGGTGAATTGTGCATAAAAACTTGTCCATGACAATGACACGTCCCGGCATATGTATGTATGTACATATGTAAATACTTACATACATACATACATAAAGTATGGGTACACACAGATATCCAGAGATCTCCATTACCAATTCATACCTATTCACACATGTTCATGTACGTATATAATTTAATTTAGATTATAAAGCGTTGGGAGCAAGGTACATATGCACCAATGATCTGGCACTAACAAGGTTTCACTTTGTACCAAATATCAGCTTTCTACCAAACGGCGAACTTGTGCGATTTATTTATGTATAGACAAAATTAACAAATCTCATTTGACAACTACATACCTATATTAATTCTTACAGATAAGTTCATGTTGGTTAGAGGAACTGACTAAGGAGAATGCGGATGAATGTACATATGTACATTAAATCTGCTTTAAATTATAAAGTACTTGCTATGTATGTTAGACTAATCTAATCATATATCTAATCAGGGTTCCAAATCCACAATTTTCATGACTCGTTGATCAATAAATTCACTTTCAGAGGTCAATATCTTCTTCCCTTATTTTGCAGGGTTGCTCAACTAGAAAAATTGGTCGTGGGTTCAGCAGTCGTGTGCATTTAATCAGCCTTGCAAATTTTAATAACATTCATGCATGGCTCACGTGCAGAACTGCAGTGTCACGTAAACGAAGACAGGGATACCATTCATGTTTGATATGTTGTCAAAATTCATACAGTAAACAGTAGGTAGCGTACATACTTACTTCAATTTTTGCATACAATCTGCCGATGTTTGTATTTTCAGCAAATGATGTACACACATTTTAAATAATTATCGAGGCTAATAAATTATCCGCTCTAGGAATGTATTGCGGTCGGGCATTAAACCGATGATCTTGACAAATTGCTTGTCATTATCTTTTTCAACGCATGCAAAATTTCACGAAAACAAGATCCCCAAACAAAGTTGGATAAGAGTCAGCTTGGAATTGCAGACTTTACAAATTTCCGACCATTAACCCAATCACTGGTTAAATTCTTACGTATCCCAGTATTTATGACCATTTCAGTTTAATCACTGGACAACACTGCATTTTCATTTTCAGCGCAAATAAATAAACTTTTTAAGTACGAACTTAAAACGAGTTTCCAGAAATATTAAGCAGTCTTGGCTTAGTCTGTGTAGCAGTTAAGATGTTGCAGGACCTCCTCCCCTTCGCGCTGTATCAGTGGGGGCGTCTTCACTTATACCGAAGAAATGGATATGGTGCAAAAGAATCAGAAAATCTGTTACGAAACGACTCAATTCCGTGAGCTGAAATAAATTGTTTATTCGAAATAAAATTTTGCTTATTTCATGGGCAGACCAAAATTTTTGATAACTAAAATATTTTATTAATTCTGAAGAATCGCATTTGTTTGAGTTGGTTTAAATATAATTAAACATGATTATAACTAAATCTTAATTAAATAAACATAATTAAATACATATTTATCTCATGATTTTATTTGCGAAAGCTCATCTTTGCTAAAAGTACTTAGAGTTAATGTGATTGCCATTTTCAGCTGGCGTGGATTGGAAAATCTCAAAATCCTTCGAAATGGAACGTTATCATCTTTTACGGATAAAGCGATCGTCTCCATTCATCCCATCCGATCCACTCCCACCGCATCCGACCCTAATTCTCTCGTCCTTCTCAACCTCCGCGACAACGAGGTTTCGAAAATATCCAATACGACCTTGACCTTTCTCCACCTTTCTGCAGATTCCGACCCCACGGAGCTTACCGTGGGAAATGATGAGCTTGATGGGGACTTCTCCCTCCTCTACGCATCCGACATGGACCCGACTTCTGGCAGTGTGACCCTCCTTCTCAAGGCAGAACTTGCCATCTTCTTCTACACTTATGCGAAATCTGACCCAAACACCATTTCATATTTGGCGGCGGATTATATATTTTCGAGAAACAAATACCATGACAATGACCCCAACTATCTCATGGTTGCCGACAAGTTCACTTCTCAACCCGATTGGGTGGCCCTGTTTGCCAGGATCCCAAACGCCTCGGGTTCTGGAAACAAAATAGAAATCTACGCCCTCTGTCAAGCTATTAACCCGAAAAGCGATTATCAATTTTGTGACCCAGGCGAGGGCGGGGTTACGATTCCACCCGCGCTGTATGAAACCTTCGCCGTTTGGACGACCCGAGCGGGATCAGCATGGCCAGGCTTGTTGTGGGGCATGGATGGCGAGAATTCTCTGGTCGGGTACAATTTAGATGTAGACCCGACTCCGATGGTTATGGTGGAAAAGGAGCGAATCACACTTCCGGTGGGGATCACTTCGAACGTTACCCGGGTAGAATTGATGGCTGTGGACGATAAGGTGGACTATTTACTCGTCCATTTGGGGGATGCGGGGGACGTTCTTGCCTTTAAAAGTGAAGGAGGACAGAAATTTGTACCGGAGTTGGTACTATTTGGTGGAGATAATGGCGGTGATTCTGAACTTTTGACGGAAGCGGGGGAGGTGAGACTAATGTTAATGTTTTAGGGTCAAAAATATAGTAAATATTTACATAATAATAAACTAATTGGGTATGACAAATTATAGACTTTGATCTCTGCATCGAAAGGACCGCTAATCACTCAGACTGATCTGGCCCCGCCGTTCTCCCTGAAATCAACACATCCCGCTCAATTTATTTGGAAAGGTTCTCCCCTCGCCCGTGTCCACTCAATCCCGCTTTCGGGCAAGGACGGACCCGTGGTCATTCTCGGAAACTCAGAGGAAGGCGGGGTCAATTGGGTCGTCGCGCAGCCGGAAACCGTGGGTCGGTCGCCCTACATTCCATCTCTGAGGGAATCACTGTCTTACATCGCCCCATCGAACCTGACCTTGCCCCACTTACCCTTCCCATCTTTCCGCCGCATTATCGAGACCAATCCAACCACTCCCTCGATTATCGCCCCCATTCCATCATCCACCTTCATCAATGCGCTCAACATCCAAAAGGGAAAAGTGGAACTGAGTCTCATGCTCATTCCGGAGATTGGATTCCGTGTGGATTATTCCGGCGGAGCGATGCGTCCCCCCAAAAAATCGATGGACGTCCCCCTGATCGGGGAAGGCGGGTGGAACTCGAGACGACCAACTTGGATAGGCATGGATCCCGGGAGTGGTGCGTCACGTTGGGATGCGTCCTACTTTCTGATTCTCAACTATAAAGTGTACCCTCTCAAGGAAACGACGGTTTGGGACGATTATTCAGAAGATACGGATCCCACCAAGGTCACGCGGACGTTCGTGGTCAAACCTTCCAAGACAAAAGATCAGCCAGACGACCATGTCATCACGTATCGCGAAGATTCCCAGACCTGGGTCGTCGTTTCCAGGGATAAAACAAATCTTCAATTCGGCGGGACCGGTGCGGTAAGAAATGGATGGAACAGCGGTCAGTGGAATCTCGATTGGACCCCGAGAACTATGGAGTGGGCCTTGATAAAATCCAGCGTTATTGACCCGGACGAAACAGGAAACACGATCACGTCGTCATTCACCTACACCGAAGTCACCGGATTTATGGATAATAATGCCTCCGAGGGGGAGGAGGGCTTAGGACCGCGTCCTTACACGAAGGCACTCCTCCCTGCCACGTTCTCCTCGAGCAACGGGGGCACGGTGAACTGGACCTGGGACACAACTCCGGGACAGGAACGATTACAAAGTTTCCAGCTAAACTTGAGCGGAAGGCGTCAATCTGTCCAATTCCATTACGACCCAAATAAGGCCATGTTGTCACAGATTTCTCAAATTTTTGAAGACCCTCAAAATCCAACAACGTTACTCGAATTCGGTTACGACACGGAGCACTATGAGCTGATTAACAGCATCAATATTCCAGAACGAGGCCTCCAACTGCGGTACAGTTATGAAAAGCTGCAATATGCAAAAGAGGACGAGAAGGTTGTAATGAAAATCAACGCAATAAATGGAGCAGCACCTGCGACGGCGCATGGCGTTGGGATGTCCTATTTCGACAATGGGGCAAGTTTAATCGCATGGAATGCGGGAGATGGCACGTGGACTGATCTTTCACAGCTGGTGGAGGATGACGATAATCAGTGAGTTAACGGCGTTATTTTGCCCAGATTGAGAATAGATATTTTATGCAAATTTTCTTATGCATCCCTTTTAACAGATTTCTCAATTATGCCGCTTACACGGTCACACTTGCCGCCAAAGATAACTGCGTCTTCCGCCTGATCACGGGGGCCCAGGATTTCATCTCGGTCTGGTGCGTCATCCCGACAGATCCCAGTCCGTGGAGTTTCAAAATGAAGAAACAACTCCCATCACAAAATCGGGCGACTCTGCTCCCTTCCGGTTTGTTAGCTCTACTTTATTACGGGAACGTTCCCACGCTACAGCTGGAAGAGTGGAAAGAGGGCGACACTCCCGACAAATCGGATTTCGTAATCCTAACCACAGTCAACATGGGCGGTGATTCACTTCCTGATGCAAAAAAGGTCACTATTCTCGACGATCGAGTAGTTTGGCAGACTACGGACCGGATTTCTTGGGTGGTCCGAGGATTAGGCGGGAAGTGGTGGACATCCCCGAAATATTTAGACGCTTTTCCCACATTACAAAGTTGCTCGGACTTCTTCGCATCCAAATTTGACTTGGGGCCGAAAGGGGAGTCGAAATTCCGAGACGCTTTCGACCCCTACAGACTACAAGTTGATGGCCAGGCGAGGGGAATTTTCCAAATGGGCTGCTACCTCTCCGACCCGGCCAAGAATGTGATGACGTCTTCGGGACAGATATACGAATTGACCTCGGCAGGACAGCTGGTACAGGGCCAAAGTTTCCAACAGGGTTTCGAAACGCTTACGGACATTAACATATCTAAAAATGCCACATTGGACGATGGAACACCGATCACGATCCACTTTAAATATTCCCCACCAGACAAAGACCATCAACGGTATCTCATCAGCATCGAGATCGATGATCATTCTGATTTGAATATAAACGCGACCCGTCAATTTCGCGAGGATAACGATAAACACGACGACAGATCCATTTTGTTCAAACCGGGGGAGAGGCTTTTGTACCTTCTTCCACAAGGAAGACTTGCCATCGGGGGGCCGAACAAGACGGAAGAGATGCACGTATGGGTACCCGAAGAGAGGATTTTGTCGACAAGGGACGATCCAAGGACGTGGGACAAGCAGATGCTGAGTGATCAGGCAGGAAAAAAATTCGATTTAATATTGAGCAATAATTTTGAAATTAAACGAACCGATGAAAATGGACCAATTCAATTGTTCAACGGAGCAAAAACGCTATTCGATTTTGGGAAGAATGCATCCCAACTTATGAACCAATACCCGGGTAATTCTGACAGGAATTTTATTTGCGGGGACAAATTTTATTCATGTTGTTCCCTCAGGTTACCTGGTCTCTACCCAATCAGATCCCGCCGTCGTGCTGTACACCCACCGAATTGGCGGGACCGATGTCGAGGTCGTCGAGGAAGACGGAATTCGACGTTACGTTGAAGGAAAGTATCTTCACGCACAATCTTCTTCGCAGTTCCTCGTTTCAAAGTTGGCTTCTGGAGACCAGACAAAGATCGAGTGGACGGGTTGGTTGCCATGGAAACCGACCGTGGTCGTGAGCCGGATGGAAATTCAGGGTGGACCAGAACAAGATGTGCGGGTGACGAGGCTGGAGTACACCGCGGGACAGTTGACCGCTGACAGGGACGTCGTTTGGAGTAATGTCACCATGATTAAGGGCAACTCTGCCAAAGAGTCGTCGGGATGGACCGTGTTCACCTTTGATCAGTACAAATTTAATGCGACGTCGGGATATGTGCGACAACTGTACGACGGGGATGGAAATTGGCTCAAGCAGATGGAACAGGTGAGTGATGGACTTCAGCTTTTAATTAAAAAATTTCAAAATTTCCTTATTTTATATGCAGAACAAAAACGATACACAAAACGGTACTAGCACGACCCAAAAATTGTGGGATAAGACGGGTTCCTTCCCAATTACGACGCTAATTCCGTTTAATTCTACCGAATGTCAAATTGGATACGTTGCATTTCAGCCGTATGAAAGTTGGGGTGGTGATTGTGGGTGAGTTACTTAATTTTTTAAGGCCTGTCCAATAAATTAAGTCGGTAAATCCTAATTTCAGTAAGTTATGCACATTTTAAATTAAATTGTGAATATTCTCGCCAGGTGGCAGTTCAACAACGCTTCCGTTATTAATTCCGACGATGCTGAAACCGATGCCAGCCTAATTTCTGGGAATCATTATCTCAGTTTGACCCATCCCGGTGAAGCGCTAACCTTTGATGTCCCGCTGGTCAAGGGACGATCTTACTTGGCGGGATGTTGGGCGAGGTCGAAGGCACTTCAAGGAGAAAACTCCTCTTTGGAAAGTCCCATTCTAACCGCCTGGGTCGATGATCAAGGTCTCGGTTTCATGTCGAAAGTCGTCTTCACCCGAAGCACGTGGAACTATCTGCAGGTCAAGGTCATCGCAGAGGAACTCCTTCCCTTGTGGGAAACCTTGCTCAACAAAAAAATCGACATCGACAAGGCCAACTTGACCCTGAAGTTCCGTATCGAACCGAGTGACCCTGACTTTGGCGTTGATGTCGATTCGTGTCTCGTCGCCCCATTGTCGTGGAACTCGGAGATTGCTGTTTTTGACGCAAAAATGACCCGAGTGTCGGAAAAGGTTTTGGGCGTGTCGGGGTTGGTGGTGAGTTACGTGTACGACGACTTTCTCCTCAGTGGAGAAGCGGTCGTAACCACAGATCCGATGGGCAGAGTGACTCGGATGCAATTTAACGTTGGTAAATATTTAGGAAACCAGAAATAATTACAAAGTTTAAATTATGTCATTACATAATTTGCTGATTTGTGGTGCAGACGGCGGTAAAACTGGCGGACCTTCTGTTTTATTGGTTGAATCGATGGATATGCCAGGCTGGATCCACTCTTATGGGACTAATACGGTCCCATCCGGTCAAACGTTTGGACGCTACGGTCTGCTGCACAGTAGCGATGACGAATCTAGTATCGATATCTTTAAAGATGGTACTCTTCCGCCGGACAGATTCATGCTGCGTTTTGCTTACCACTTGGCCGAACCGAAATGTAGTCTGACGCTTAATATGCAAGGGCGGCTAATCACTCTGGAGAGGAAAGGGGATTCATTTTCTTCGGTTATTAGATCCCCTAGCGGAGGTAAAAGACAAAACTATAAAAATTTAAAATTATGAATTATGAAACTTTCAACGATTTCAAATTATAGAAGAAAAGAAGATACCTCAAATTGGAACAATACTCATTGGCTCGCTTCCAGAAAACCGCATCTTTGTATTCTCTAGCGATTCTGGTGTTTTATTCGAAACCGACATTGGTCCTGCCACCAAAGCTACTTTATCACTTCAAATGTCCCACACCGTTGCGATCAACCATGTCATCATCCTGCCTAATCCTTCCTTCACTCTGTCGCATTTATCCCCACTCGGCGAAGAATTGCAAACTGCGGTGATTCTAGATGATGGAATTCTGCTGAAAGAAACTTTATACGACGAACAGGGCCGTGCAGTTGCTGCAACTACGTCAACCCATCTTCCATGGTCAACGGGTGACATGCTCCTCACCTACCGATCGGGTTGGGTGACCGATTTCTCCCTGCAAAGTCAAACCATGGCGGGACAAGTGGTCGACCTCAATCCATCCTCTCGCGGCGTCCCCTTCACGTCAATCATTTTCGGAAATACTCCTCCCGGGTTGAACGAGTGGGTCGGAGAGGGTCGACCCGGTGCAGACTTCTCAGCCAAAAGCGGTTACGCCATTTCATATTCGAAGGAGGGCGATCCCGGCGCAGAAGTCTTGTTTCCCCCCCAAACAGGATTTTACTACAAGACCAAAGTTGAACCGGGTGGATTCCGACAAATCTCCGTGTTTTCGGAAAGTCTTCGAAACATCGTTGAGGGAAACCGGGAAGTTGTTGTAGCCACGATTACTCGATCTCCGGGAGGGTGGACGACGTTGGTGACAAATAATTTCGACGAGAAGGGTCGCCTGATCGCTACTCTGCCACCGATGTATCATTTCCAACAAATGACGCTACTCAAGGGAAAAACTTGGGCGGAAATTGGGTACGATCGTAGGAATGCTCCGTTTGGAATTTTTTATGTGAGTAAAAATGCAGCCATTAATTTACAATGGATAAATTTTCTCTAGAAAATCTGTTGAAAACTAGTTAGCTAATTTTTATATTTCTAATTAGGATTACGACGATAAGGACAAGCTTATTCGAAAAGTGACGCCCGAACTTGGTGTGAGCGACAACATCTATGACGCCAACGGAAAAGCCGCCTTCGTCATGAGGAAAACGACCGAAGATGACGACACTGCCGGAAATTTGCAACGCGTCGTCTACTTCGACTACGGTGATGGTGCCAGAGTAAGCGAATTTGGAGTACTGCAAGGCTGCAGCCCATCCGGCAAAAATTTCACGGGAGGAGTCAAGCAGCCCTCGAAGCAGTTGAAGTATTTGGGTTCCGTAAATGGGGCCTTATCAACCACAGATTTCGTTTTCAACTATTCTCCCCCGGAAGTTGGAGAAGCACCCTACGTCCAAATGGTACGCTTTTGACATAGCGACGACTTTTTGTAATTAATTTTATAATAGTACCTCAATTTTAGATTGCAACAGATTTCTCAGATTTTGCATAAAACTGACGATTTTGCAAAAATTTTAAAATTTTATATTCTATTTTCTAAAGTATACTTCAATTTCAGATTGAAAATCACCTTCTCAACAAACTCCCCTCCAGCGAGACTCACCTTTCCTGGAAATCCTCCAACGATTCCTCACCCCTTCTGACACCCACCGTTCGATACACGTACACGCCAAAAGGTGACAAACTCCTCAAAATTCACTACGCCACTCAAGCAACGACACTCGTCTATTCGTACAACGCTCTCGGCTTCATGGACAAAGTGTTCCTCGTGCGGGACGACACAGAACCCGCCTTGCTCGCGAATTTCGAATACTCGGCGTCAACCGGAGGAGTTGCGATTGAACGGATTTTCCATACCGCAGAACCGCCATCCAAGAGTCTCGAGGTGCCCCCATTGACGACAAACATTGAATACAACTCTCCCGGGTATCCGACCTCTTGGGAAAATGCATTCTTTAAGGAAGAAATCAGTTATACGCATCCAGGTTATGGCGACGTGCCGATGGGACAGCCCGCTTATCCGACCGCGTTAACTTGGACGGGCACATGGGGACCCGCTAAAACGGTGGGTTGCATAGAATTTTGACTTGTATCGAGGGGAACTTTAAACTCTTTGAAAAAATTAATTTCAGGTTACCCCTGAACGTATTGCTCAAAGTACTGGATTAAAATTATCCTCCGCCACCAGGTGTCATACGGCTCTGATTGCGGCGAGATATTTGGACATCGAAGGCTACATCCTGCGACGCTTTGTTCCGGTCCTTGACGTAGAAAATTTGCCAATCATATGCAACTTTGGAGAGTATGCTTGGGGCATTGAAAAATTAATGGGGTCCGTAACGTCACTCCGTGGTTACGGCTACTCATTTCAGTACGGAAACTACAAGGAACTATTAAAAGCGAAGTTTTATGACCCACGTGACGTTACTGAGCGTCCCTACTGCACAATTCCTCTAACGCTGACCACACTGAAAAATGCTTTAGACAAACCGCAAGATACGGTTAAGAATCTTTGGAAGCAGCTTGGCGATAAAAAGTACATTTTAGAAGATTCCGACAAAGGTCGCAGCGGTATTAGCCATGGCGAAGCTGGAGATTCTCTTTTAAATGGTGTTCAAATGACGGCTGATCTTAGCAATCTGATCCCAGGCGAAACACTTTTTGAATATGCCGAGCCGATTGGGCGTGTCCTTGGAACCCGGATTGGAAAAACGTTTGGAAAGAACGAATTTTCCGACATGTTTGTCAAATGGCAGGAAAATCTTAGCAATCAAACGGATGTGATAGTTGACACGATTTGGTCAATGTTTAGTAAACAAGGCTATCTCGATGCCAATGGCGCAGTCACGAGCAAAGTTCTTGACGCTGGGTTCAGCTCAATCGTCTCCAGTATTCAGAATCTCGACGTTTCCTCCGTATTCAAAACCCTGCTCGACTTTTTCCTTTGCGGCGTCAACACATCCGCGCAGGACATGCAAGTCTACCAAAGTGACATGCATGGAAACATGGAGCTCTTCTATAACGGTCAAGACCGCCTAAATTTTACCTACAAGGCGGGAACCAATCAAATTTTGGGCTCGGTCTTAACCCTCCCGAGCGGGGAGAATGAATCCAGAACATACACCCACGATATCAATGGCAACTTGAACTCTATTTCGCAAGATGGAGCTGTTCTCCTCAACCTGACCTATGACCCGCTGACCAATCGTCCCACCCTTGTCAAGTTATTGGACGGAACTGAACTCCGATTTGCATATGATTACAAAGGAGAACGTGTCTTCAAGAAGGTGTTCGACAAAAATGGGCAGCTCGTCAAGGAGATTCGATACCTAGGTCGTGACCTGGACAGAAAAGTGCTGACGGATCAAGTGTTGACATATTCGTCTCCAACTTTGCCGCCTAAGGTGGTTACGACATCCTACTTTTACGGGCCTCGAGGCCTGTTTGGGTTTCTGAGGGATGGAACCTACTACACCGTTCTCGTTGATCGGATTGGATCACCGCGATTAATATTGCGAAATGGGGAGGTCGTTGACGGTTTCAATTATCTGCCGTATGGGAAGGTTTCGTCCACGTGGAAACTTGGGAATGTCGGAAATCATGGAACTGATCCAATACTGCGCTACCTATTTACAGGTATGGCAAACTTATTCTAAAAATCTATATTATAAGCTGGAAATGTTTGTCTGCAACGGAAGTGAAAGCCTTTTCCGTGACGGAAGTGGAAGTGGGGAAAGTTTCACTTCCGTTTCCAACCGGCATTTCCAGCTAATAACATAGATACAATACAAAAATAATTCGGTGGAATTATGAGCAATGCCACTTAATTTTCACGAAAATCAAATAAGCCCGCGGAAGACGGGCTTATACGCTAGTAAACTATGTTCTGAACACCTTTAATAATAATCATCAGGCCAAGAACTAGACGAGGAGACGGGCCTTTACAACTTTCACTACCGCATGTACGACCCCACCTTGGGCCGCTTCTACCAAGTTGACCCCGATGAGCAGTACTTCAGCCCGTACAAATATGCCGGGAACAGTCCAATCCTCATGGTGGATCCCGATGGCCGATTTGGGTTCCTCATTTTCTTCATCGCTGTTGGCTTAGGCCTACTCTTCGGCTATCTTGGGATGGCGGCAGCCAACGGGACGTGGGACCCTACCAAGTGGCACTGGGACAAATGGCAAACCTGGGTTGCCGGAATTATTGGATTTGTGTCCGGGTTCTTGTTGCCGTACGGTTTTGTAGGGACTGCTGAAGCATTGGTAGGCTATCTTGGAATTAGTAGTGAAGCAGCGGTAGTCCTGACTATAGGGTTGGGTGTGGGGGGAGCGTATTTGTCGGCGGCAGCAAATTTTAATGACTTCAACCCGGCCCACTGGGACTGGTCGTCGTAAGTGATTCGAACTATAATTTTAATTTGAAGTATTTTTCACCAATGATTTTATGGTTTGACCTCAAACAGGCCTGGGGCTTGGAACGCCCTTTTCAACGGCTTCGCTTTTGGAAGCAACATCGTTGGAGGGGTCAAGGAGGTGTTTGTGTTCTATGATAAACTCGATTCTGTAGCCATGAAGGCTTTGCTTATCGGCGGATCCACTTTTACCGGAGCAGGACTGGGATATATTTCTGGAGTTATGGCTAATCAACTCGAGGATGGCAGTTTTCAATGGAATCCTGCCAAGTGGAATGTGAACGGGGCTACTTTTTTCGCAGTTGTTACGGTAAATTAATTCGTCTGAATTATTTTAGTCTTCCTCATTATTTTAGTATTATATTATTATTTTATTATTTTATGTAATGCAGAGCGTGATTCAGCCTTTTGAACTCACTTTAATTTATTTTCTTATAGCTTTATTTTTCGTTTGTGAATTTAGTCAATTGCTTCAATGTATAGCCCATTAGTTTGCCTAACGAGGTGCAATCGATTTTCTACTCGATTATCACGTCTGACACTTTTTTGGAGTTATTTTGTGCCGTCCGCCCGTGAAAAGTTGTCCAAAACCCATTTAGCGCCGCCTTGAAAATCTCTGCTTCAAGTGCTCAAATCCCAAATTATCTATTTGAATAATGTCAGGCGACTCGTCAATAGTAATTTTAATTTAAGTAAGATTTATTTTTGGATGTGAATATTTCGTGCAGTTTTCGCGAAGTTACTTTGAAATTCTTGATGTAAGACGGCTTGGGGGCGTGTACCGGGTCCTCCTCCGCGTTAATCTCATTAGGTCTGAGGGAATGACCCTAAAAAGTGTTTCCTCACTCATCCCCAACATTTCGTTATGCTTATCTGTAGTGACGGATTTTTCTTGCTGACGAAATGTGCAATCTTCTGCAACGCGTCCTCAGTCCTGGCTGATCTTGGTTGCCGTTTAGGTGGGGATAGAACTTCACCCGATGCTGCCACCCTCTTTATGTGTATGTCATTTACTATACTGAAAACGTAGATTTCAAATCTGACATTGAATCCATATATCGCCAGCTTTTAACAATTTGGAAAACGCTTGGGGTATCTTGGTGCACAGGACGGGGTATTTTGTAAACTGTTCCTTGAATATCTGGGTTCAATACGTGCAAATTTCGATAATCCAGGGTGTTTATAACACTTGTTATCTCAAGAAATGAAAGTGAGTTCAGAAGGCTGAATCACCCTCTGTACTGCTTTCTCGCTTATCCAACAGGGCGGCCTTGGTGGTGCCACCCTACCGGTTGGACTCATAGGGTTGAAAGATGCGCTTTTTGGGTCGCCTAAGGAGGCAGTCCCTTTCGCGGACGAAGGACAAGAACTAATGGAAATGTCTTCCGTTCGACATGGAAGTATAAGCAGCATGGACACCGTTACTATGGTCTTCGACGATTCCGCGAGTCTCTTTTCAGAGGGAATCGAGGCTCTTCAAGACACCGTGAGAAATGACGACGCCTTCATCGACAACTCGTTCAATCTGCCATACAACACGAATAACGATGGTAAATATGCTTCTTAGAAAATTATTTGAATGAGTTATAAATGCAGGGTCCTTGTTTTTATTTCAGTGGCAAATTTTGTGAGAAACACCGATAGAAATCTGCCCCTGATTACTTTCATTGTAGAAAATCTCAACATGAACTTGGATAATTTAATTAGACACCTCGGTCCTAAACGAGCGAGATCTTTGAGATTAAATGCTCCTATAAATTTCACAGAGCCAGCGATTCTGGTTTTTCTGGCCAACAATGACTACATAGTGTTGGAAGGGGTTGGAAAGGGTTTCCACCCGGATGGAGGCGTTTATCTCTTTAACTCGACGTCAAATCCTGACCTTTTTAACATGCTGGCAGAGTCAACAGGACAAGTGGGTACAATTCCGGTGGGTAATTTAACCGTGGATATTGCAAACTTTTTAAGTTTACGGAATGCTGCTGCGATAACTACATTTATGACTACCTGGGGCAATGCGGTGAGGTCAGAGTTAGTTAAAATTGCTGGGGTAGAGCCATCTCTGGACAGTGCGGCGTTCCAAGAAGAAGTCGTGAGAAGACTTATGCACGCAATAAATAGCCAGCCAAAACTGGATCTGAGCAAGAATGAAGTTGTTAACTGGGTTGTTATGACCGCGATGGAGGGATCTTTGCGGGACGTTTTGCTAAATCCGATTAAAGAGAAGGTTAGCAAAGATATGCAGAAATGCAAAGTCATTCGAATTGTTGAAGTTAATTTAGCATTATTTTTTATAAGGACGATAATGCTAGCGACCAATTAGTTGACGTACTGGGTCGAATGGGACAGCTCGTGGCAGGGTCAAACATTGTGCAGATTATTGCTTCAAACCAGACGCCAAATTATACCGATGTTATGCTTCCGCTTTCTGAACGATGGGATATTCCCACCAGTTGCGTACAATCGGGCGAGATTTGTGTAAACGGGCCACCGCAAGTAGAGGTAACTTTTTATTAGTAATTAATCAGTAAAATATGTTAATTATTTAATTGTTTGATTGACAAATTAACAGGTCGGTAGCGTCCCGTTTCTAACTTCTTTCAAGGCCAAACCTGAAAATCACATTGTTCCCAATTCCATCCTCTCCAACGACGGCCTTGTCCGGGGGATGAATATTTTGGACATGGTTGACTTTACAAACGTGTCTCACGTGGATCCCCTTCTTGAAAAGTTGACCAGTTTTGACGGACTTGATGGCTTCTGCTACTTTAATAACGCAACTTCTTGTCCGAATAAGGAAAACTTGGGTAACGATTCGTTTGAAAATGAGATTTTTGTTAGAAATCGAGTAAGACGTGCAGCACGGGAAGAATCTGCTACGTCCAGTAGCTCCAGTCTCCATGGTTCAAACATGATAACTCGAAGTGTTAAATTGATTCGGGGGTAAGCGGCTGGTTAATTGATTTGCATATTAATCTAATCACTTTTATTGCATCGATTTACCAATCTCTTCCAGACTTTGGGACAGGATCAGCCCAGTCAAGCCTAAAACGGATAAGTCTCACCCTACGCAATCGGATATCTTACACAGTAAAACGAGGTCACAAAACCAAGCTGGGTCACCTTCTATGTGGAAAAAATGTGTCCCTTGGGCGCACGACGGGCTCGGCTACGTCGACGGATTCACCTGCATGGGCAACAAAGGTGTGGTCTCGGTCGTCCCACTTTCACACGAGGCATTGGAAACCAATCCAACCTCGTTGATGACCACCGATTATGGCGACACGTATCGAGACTGTACTTTCTACAGGGACCCGACCCGACCGTTTGGTTCGGCCCATTGCACAGGCAACAAAAGCGAAATGCATTACACATCTTGGATGGAACAAAGACCGTTTGATCACTTGAACGACCACCTGCTCATGGTGGCATTGATCCTGCATTTTATTCGAGTCAGTAAGGATGACGAGGATAACGTGAAATCGGATCTGATTTCCACGGATGACGAAAAAATGACAATGTGGCGTCAAACCCTGGACGATATTGCAAATATGTTGGAGTTCTTGACTATTAGGGTATGAATTAATTTGCCTATTAATAATTAGATTAAATAGCAAAAATATCAATAATTACATAAATATATTTAATTGATCGGTTTGTTTAGAATGATGCTGATCAATGGTGTAGCGTTTGGGGACGTCGTCTTCTCCAGGACAGGATCGACGATTGGGACACATTCTACCGAAAGGGAGCAGCAACCTTGGAAGAATTTGAGATTTTCGAGGAAGACTTGGAGGCTTTGTGTGAAGAAGTTGGCGAACTGGTGGATAATGCTATGAAGTTACTGTGAAATGTTCAACATTTTTTAAAATTATTATACATGTAAATTTTATTTCATTCGTTTACCCTTTATAATCATGGAATTCAGGGAATCCTTGATATTTTGTTAAATCCGTAAGCTTTGTAAAATAGATTTACAAACTTTAACAAAAAAAGTTACTCTTGTGAATAAATTTTCAAGAATTTGTAAACTAGTTTTCATTAGATATACTGATAAACCGTAGCAAAGGGGTGAAGTAACGCTGTCACTCATCGTATGTCAAACCCATGTCCATTTTTGAAATCCTCGCCAAAACTAAGCGGTCAAACCAAAAAACTCGGCATCTTTGACCGTTTACCTCATCACCTTGGAGCCGTGACTTTATGACCTACAACGCCCATCTTCGAACTCATCCGTACTTCAAAAATTAGAAACATGCTGGCGAAAAGCACAAGTCGAAATTCCAATCCGTTCTAAATTTAGACGAAAAGTTAACTTTGAGACATACGGACAGGATATTTCCATAAGAGATTTCGCATCGCTTCAGGCCTTAATAAAATACAGTTTCATTTGCTATTATAGTTTGTTCCATGTAATAAATAAATATGTATGTAGTTCATCACTCGTAGCTACCTACGTAAATAAGTATTTACATATTTCCTCTGTGTACATATGTATGTATGTTAAGCTTAATTAATAAATAGAGTGTGTCCAGAAAGTTTCTCCCTGTCAACCAGTAATGATTTTTATTATCTTACAAGGAAAGGGAGACTCAAATGTTCAAATTGCCATATTTTTTTTAAGTGGCGAGAAGGCTTAATATTTACCTTTGGGATCGTGTAATAGTGCCAAAGAAATTGCAAAATGAAACTTACAGATGCAAAAGCTAGCAACCAAGCGCGAGTCATCGGGAGGAACTTTTGGACACCCTCTACGTGCAAATATGTTTGCATTTGTTTGAGAGGATAATATTTAAACACGTGTAGAATCCCATTATTAAGTACGTACATACATACGTAGAAATTTGTATGTAGCTCCTTTAAGCGAAGTTCTTCTTGCATACTCCCAAATAGTTTGAAACTCTGCTTTCAGACATCGGAAATTTATCTGCTTATCCAAACAATCATGTTGCTGTAAATATTTATCAATATCCTGCCGAAATCTCGAATCAAAATATATAATTTAGAAAACATGCAAAGTCACCTCAATGTGTAAGTTTAAATACAGACATTATTTCTCTCATCATATTTACACTGCAGGATAGGCATCAGACACAAGGCAAATAAACGTTCATAACCTAATTATTTATTTATACTACCGGTTTAGAAATAAATAGCTGAATGAATTCTTTAAATTATAAGACCACGTAAACTTCATATACTCACTTTGATGGCACGATTAGCTTAATTGTCGTTCACCATTCATTAAGCTATTTAGATAATTTCCGGATAATTCGAGTGACATAATGTCGCAAAATCTTCAACACAATTTCACGGATTCTATCCGCTTGTTCAAATTTGAACTTCTTAGTTCCAAGATCCACCATATTATCCCGTACTACTTCGACACCGTCTCACAAACGGTCAAAGTTTACCGCAATCCTATTCGATTATTTGTTTCCCGATTACACTTGCTTATCGTCGGAGGTCTTCTGACGCTAATGTTGTCGAATCTTTCTGCACCCCACACCATGCAAATAACTTCCTTGACGGACAAGATACTTGGCGTCTACTTCTGGACATGCATGTTTTTCTTGTGGATCATGACGTGTGACATTGATCGCAAAAAGGAGGAGTGTGCCCTTTTGTGGAATACGCATCTCTCCTTTGAAAAAGAGTACTTGATACGTAAGAGAAATTTATGAAAAATTGATCCTTATTTATTTGTAACCATGAAAACTTTGTAAATTTTACAAATTCTTTTGTAAACCTTACAAATTTATTTAGCAATTTACAAAATTCTAGCCTTCCTGGATAAGAACCGACCTATCAAAAAACTTGGCATTTTCATGGGAATCTTGTCCATTTCAACAGCAGTCGGAGCACCGCTGTTATGTTTGTTAAGAATATTAATTGATAATTAAAAAAAACATTAAAAAGGATGAGATTTATTTTAGGTTGTGCTCTACTAATTTACAATCCTTGTATGCCACCATATTTGGGATTCGTATTTTACAAGGAGGATACAAATCAGTGCAACCTTCCGGAAGGATGCACTATACCGATGATTCTTCTCTTAATTGATACAAGTGTCTTGTTTACCGTTTTTTCTCTTCCCCCAATACACACGTTCCACGGAGTGTTTTCAGGACCCTTGTGCCTTGATACGTATATCAAAATGCTGATCAGGTTTCAGATTGTGTTTGGCAGTAAAATTTCAAGATTGGGCCCGAAATAACTCGTAATTTGTCTTTTAGACGGATTAATTCCATATCCACTGACATTTCGGACCAATTGGACCTGGCATTTCACAACTATCGACAAATCTGTATCATTGGTCGGATGCATAACGATTTGTGGGGAAGTGTCTTGATCCCGGCGATTGTCTGCACTTCGTTTATCTGTCTAACACTAGGTATGCATTACCTTGTAATTTTATGAAATTTGAAAATTATGCAATTTTAGCTCTAGCATAATTTCTCGAAAATTTATAACATACTTAGTTTGTGCACATGCACATGTACCGTGGAATTATTTGAGCGTGACACCTCATTTGCATAAATCTCAACATAATTAAACTAATGCGTCAAAATGTGCAAATGAGGTGACATGCACAAATAACTCAACTGCAAGTTCCGCGACTGAAGGATAATTTCTCAATTTTCAGGATTATACGGCTGCATCATGCTTCACGATGATATCGAGTGGCCAGGATTTGCCGTATTTATTCTGGGACCTTTGGACGCCTGCTTTGTCATCGCTGGGATGGGATTTGCATCAAATGTGTACAAAACTTCGACCGAGTTCATCCAAGTTCTGCTGAGACGAAGTGGTTCATTTTTCCGTGATGAGGCATCAATTGGAGAGAGTCATCGTCACCTGTCTCGATATTGCAGAAGGGTGGCACGGTCATTACCATGTATAAAAGTTAGGCTGGGCTCCACCAATTATTTTGACAAAACGACACCATTGATATTTACGGATTTCTGCATTTCACAATTAGTGAATATATTGCTCGTGTCTGCGTAATGGTTCAGTATATATGTATTTTCGTATTGATTAAGATATATGTTACTAAATTACTGTTGGAAATGTATAGTTACGTACATATGTATGTATAATTCGGAGATTATAAATGTGTACATAAATCGAAACCTTTCGCTATGAACAAATAACATTTTGACATTGTAGAATACGTAGATTAAGGATGAGCGTAATTAGTAATATTGAACATGTAAATGCATCCATCTGTACCCATGAGCTGTCAGATGTGAGCTACGGGGGGTGAGGATGATGATGATGGTAGCGGTTGAGAGAGATGCGGAATAAGTGTTGACTCTACGAGTTGCCAATGCAGAGTGATCTTTATTATACGGGGTGTGAGTATTATATACTGATACATCCACCGCCACGTTTTTGAAATTTTTGTATATATAAAAATTTCGAAGCCAATTTGATAATTACCCTATGTAACTAAATGTACATAACAATGGGCACACTAGTACTACTTAAATGTTCAAAAACTATACAAATATTATCACTATTCACTATCTAGTACAGTTATACAGTGAACACCCTGTATACAAATCTTATGTGCTAAACTTATGCATAGATACATACGAATAAAAATGTTGCTGGTGTTGAATCAACTCACTGCACTGCATACCTGGGTGATAAAAAAAACTCGCCAAACAAGTCTTATCTTTTCAATCGGTCGGCAGCATCACTTCAACTGTATCACAAGGCAAAACAGCACCATATGTACACTATACATAATAAAGTTCTATTCCTACTGCGAATTATACCATGCTTAAATATCACCATATAAACTTACGTAGGCATATTAAGGTGTCCTTTAACTCACAATTAAATGTACAAACTGTTCGATACACGCTCTAATACAGCAAAGAACACTCATCCCCACTGAATTATACATATTTAACACTAACACAATCTTTGCAATAACACCGGAACCCTGCAACTCACTCCGCATCTTATTATTCGCATCTTATGTTCTAACTTACAGATTATTAACAACTCGTGCATAAGTACTTAGAAATAATAATCATACATACATATATATAGTGAAACCGACTTATAATGCACTATCTACGTTATAAATTATTGTATACAGAGAATTCAGACACGACTTGTTTCAAAGACAAAATTATATGCATAGGAATCGTATACTGCTTTCATACTGGCATATATTACATTGCATAGTAAAATAAACATCCATACATATATATTACTAGCTTATACAAGTTCTCAAGGCAGTTTAGTTGCTACCAAAAGTTGCAGTTGAGCACTTACAGCATACATAGTAGTTAGATACTGAAGAAATCCATCGATTCGTGAGTTGAACTCACCAAATAAATACATTGTGTTTTAATAAATAATCAAAAATGGAATATCTAAATTTGGTTTCAAAAGTGTACTTAAGTACTACTGCTACCAATTACAGAGAATCAAACGAATATTACGATTTTTCACAGTCACACAATTTGCTTAAAGTGTAGAAATCATACAGACATACATAATGCTGAATTCGTCAACATTTATCCATGTGGTGAGGGTAGGAGCTGAGCTCCTATAGAAATTACTGTGATTATTGCATGTGAATAACTTTGCTACGCGAAATTTACATAGATGATGATTGCTACAATTTAACCAATGTTTCAATTGAAAAAAAAGATATTACAATTTTGGTTGCAATAGTGTTTAATTACTACATAATTATTGGTGACGTGAGATTTAAAATTTATAAATATTACTAAAATTCAAATTTGGGAGGTACAAATACAGAATAGTGTAGTTAAGAAATTCTACAACTACTTTAAAGATTATCCTCAGAATTTTGGAAATTCTAATCAAATTTCGAAATGCGTGGAATTGAAAATATTTTGACAAGTCTGAGTTCTGTGACATAACTTCATATACGAATTTTTTTGAACAAACATATTATAACTAATCCCTAGTCAGGCACGTTACTCTATATTATTGTCATTAAAGTCCACATAATGATTTTTTTGATATTTTGGTTCTTTTTTGTACATAGCTACACTCAATAATAAATCCTGATGGAACGACCCGACATATATCTGGGTTTGAGACAATTTTTAAGTACATACATACTTTATAACTACGATGTTGATTATTTAACTTAGTCAATGAACTTCTAATTTTTTTATAAATCACATGCATGGAATCGAATCAAGGTTGACAAAAAGCAGACAGCATATTTTAGATAAGTGCAACATAGTTATTTATGAGTTAGAAATTAATTTCAGTTGTTGGGACTAACTTACAGTTTGCGAATCATAGCTAATTAAAAAATTTTTTGTGATTAGTTGCAGAAACACTGCGCGATTGCACTCGCTCCTCTCTTCGTAATAATACGCAATCCTCTCTCGCGTCTCAGATGCAAAAGCAAATGTTGCTGTCACTTCTTCTCGGAGCAGAACATGCGTGAAAAATGGGATGAGTTTTGTGTCCATCTGAACCCGGGCAAGACTAAACATTCGTTTATAATTCGCTTAATTATCCTAACAATTCATAATTTTTAATTTACGTGTAATACATGTGTTCATAATAAATTACAGAATGCTCTCGACATATTTGACAATTATTAAAAAAAATCACTAAATCGTGTAATCGAATTATTAATTAAGGAATATGTATGGCCCTATCATATAGCGTGTGCAATTCCAATTACAACACTAGCGCATTAGCATTACATACAATTTTATAGCCAGCAAATAACCACAATTTAACAACTATCAAAACTATTTAGCAGCACAATGCGTTCGTGTAACTAACTATTGTCATTCATACAACACACCCAATTTTAAATAATCTGAGTTCTTATACAATCATACTTATATGATACAAATTAGACTTATGAAATTAAACACAAAATATACTATGCATGAAGTTAACAGTACAATTCATATACAAAATACTATGACAAGGCAATATAAGAATTATTATTAGGCACTATTTAATTAAAATTATACAGTCGCTGCTAATATATAATTTATGTGAGAGTACGGTGTAATAGGCTACTAATTACTTTTGACTGATTACTTATTTAATTTTCTCTCCTCCAAAGCCATTCAAAAATACAGAATACAATGTGTAACAAGCTACTGTGTCATACGTGCTCCTGATTACTTTGATTGGTTGATCAGGTCAATCAATGTACTCGTGAGAATTGATGATTTCAAGAGATTAATGCAATTATCAGAAACTAATTACTCATTCAACTCGAATGTATCTGGGAATTGTTTTCCTCTAACATTGTTCACTCTTAGGATTGGGTTAAACAATACAAGAAAAGCATATATAATTTTAAGTGTTTAAGGCAATCACAATTTATGACAATTATGGAAACAGTTATCTGTTGGTTTAATCTGACTGGTAGTGGAATTTCGAGTCAGATCTAAAACAATAAAATTAATTGGTGATGGGTTTAAGATTCATTTGATAACTATTCCTCCGTGAATTGTTGGACACTTCATCTTGTCACTCCACTCTTTATTAAATCCGCTTTGGTGGTGGTATCAGGGCACTTGATTGTTATGGACAATTAATGCTCAATGTCATTGAAAAGTAGTTAGTACTCGTGCTTAATGAACGATGCTTATGATTAGCTAATACATAATACTAATTATCTCACATTGCCTTCCCGTAACATAATGCTAAGTAGTGAATTTATGTAAGATACGTATGTACATACGTAAAGTTAAATATTCCTTAACACCTAAATTCTAAAGCTTACATACACCAGCATTACACAACTAAAATTAGGCTACATATGCTATACAAAAATTTTCTCACTATGTATACAATGCAAATTTCTTGGTTAGGTTAATGAAAGCTATATATATTTTTTTATTTTCGGTCGTCGTCTATGTCGTGATTAAGATTTTCAGATTAGAAAGATATGATATTTGTTCAAAGGAAAACGTCATAGTAACCGAAAAAAATAACTCTTCTGATGATTTTGGATACTGAACTATTTAAATTTTGACTTGTAACTACTTAAATTTTGAATAATTTAATTTTTAATGGTTGTATGATTTTTTTTGGTAAAAATGTCTATAGACTGGTAGAACTGGTGGATAATCGACAGTATCGATATCTAATTGTGATCTGAATATTCTGCCTACATGAGTATTATCCCATGAAAAGACGTTGCGATAGGTACGAATTAAATTATACAGCTTTTCCTTAATTGGAAGAGGTACATCTCCGATCTTGATTTTTGCGAAGTCAATGACACTCTCGGGAATGTTCTTCTTCACGATTGGGGTACTGTTTGAGATTGCGCGTGGAATGTCGTTAATCTTTAAAGTGTTGGAAAATTTATCCTGCACAATGGTGGACGAACTAAATATGAAAGGGTCATTATTCGCTTCATGCGCATCACTACTGATGTTATTGACTTTTATCCGCCTACTTGGTACCTCAAAATCTCTCCCAGTATAGAATGGAATTAACCCGAAGTGGGTGGAATGCACACTCTTTCTTGATTCTAATACATCTACTATGATCATAAATTATAGAAATATAGTTTTATAAGAAAAAAAGTTGGTGGTTCATTAGTTTCTCGTCGTTTTAAGAAAAGCACTAAGTCGTAGTCGTTACTGTTGGTATTTGGTCAGTTCGGTCATTCTCCTGTTAAGTACGTCGGCTTGGATACTGGTTTTGATCGAAGAATTGCGCTTCCCTCTTCTTGATTTGTTACTTGCGATTGCTTCATCCTGACTCTTCGTTACAATCGGTTTGTTCTGACGTGAACCTGGGGTCAATGTTTCTTTTGCTACATCGTGATGGTTCAACAAACTGCATCATGACTCAAAATAGGTGTAGTCCCTCATGGCATGGAAGATTTGCATCATTTATCGGAGAAATGTGTCATTTATCGGAGAAATTTTTGATTGATTGATATCGGAGACTATATATGTACGGAGACTTGATTCTTTTGTTTCTTTGTTTCTTGTGACGTAGATTGAGCTCTGGCCGTTTGTATTGCTTTTTGTTGCTTCGTTTGATTCTATCGCTTAAGATATAAAATTGCGCCTGGAATGCGGTATATCTTCTGAGAGCGTCCTCCCCTTGTCGCGATTACGCGTTAATTTGCGCGTTGCTGCAGCTGTAGTATATTGAAGGCTTTGTTTGTTGCGTAGAGACTGAGATTATCTATTATGCTTATTAATAATGTTGTAAATGACGCATGATTCAATGCTTTTAATTCTTCTTTGCTGATGCCATGATTTTTCCTTGCTGTTTTCGTCTAAAAACTGGTTTGACCCCCTTGACTTTCCTTCATATCCCTAGAGCTTGTACTGTTTGCAACCAGTGCTTTTGGGAAGATTCCATAGTAACTTTTCACAGTCCATGTTGTATAGCAATAGCGTCCCTTCTTCCATCGCAAATTTGTAATGAGAATTGTTCTTTTTGTTCATTTTCCGTGGCTGTGACTATTAGTTCAGAAAAGAAGATAGAAAAGAAGAGATAAATGATTAGTCTGTAGATTTTGCATCACTGACAGTCCATACGAAACCAGTCGTAAAGTAAGATATGTTGAGAAATTCGTAAGATTTTAAGAAACTTGTAGACCCTAGAAGATTGTCCATGTTAAATAGATTGATGCTTTGGCGTCTTAGGATTAGCGTCATAGAAAGTCACGTATTAAGATTTTTATGACAAGAGTTTCTTGACCGATACCTTAGCTGAAACATGCTACTAAAGAAACAAGGCAGAAACTGATTATTAAATAAAAATTGTTGTTGAATCACGTATCATGTTCATTGTTATGAAAGGTTAATAGCTTCATTCGCCTACTTGTCACCTCTAGAAAAACTCCTTTGCGCTAGCACATCCATTAAGATTGTGGGCACTGAGCTGTATAAATTTCAAGTTCAGCGACTCTACAGTTAATGACCTTACTTTTATTCAAGTTCGTGAGCCTTATAATTATAATTTCTGTTGAGCTGTGCATGATTTTTATATATCTACTCTTACTAAAAAAATTATACCATTACCGATAAATGCAACGAGCCTGTGCCGTTGATTAAATTTATTATCCTAAAAACGGGTTGGTTTAGCGTTTTCTGCCTTTCTCTGATGATGTAGCTAATTCCTAGTGATGTATTTAATCCCTTTATGTACATACCACCTGCCGACTCAATCCGTCCGCTCCCATCTCACTACATAGCGGTGCCACGTCTCTCGCCTCTATACTGGTTCTGCCTGCGCTTCAGAGCATTGCACTCGTGGGTGAAATGCCCAGCCATCCTGTGGAAATTGCAATAGGGAAGGCGATCCTGATGTGATTGACCCTCGCTGCGGCTCCGTTCAACATTGTATCTTCTCTTTGATGATCTTTGTTGGCACGAACCTCGATAATATATAAACTTCTGACCCGGAATTCCTTCAGATGATGATGCATTGCCCGGTCGTCGCTCCTTGCGGTCTTGATTACGGGGTTGATCACTAATCGTTAATACAACTAGCATCTTCCTCATAAAGGTCCCAATTAATGCATCCAATGCATCGTTTCTTTCGGAAGTGAAATATTTATTGTCACTCATTGTTCACAAAATTGTTGAGTTCGTGGCAATATTTCATTCAAATTAAAAGTTAACTCGTCTCCTCTTCCAGTATAGTTACCTGACTTTCTTCATATAATAGGCGCATAAGCTCATTAAATGTAATCACGCGTTTTTTAAATAACTTTTTAATAACTACAGACAACTGAGGATTATCGATCCCACGAATTGTTAATCTCACTGCTTCTCTTTCCGCTATTCTGCTAATGGGAAAGCTTACTAAGGTGTCTTTATATTTAAGATGCGCTCGTTTGATAAAGTCGTTCATGTGTTCACCTGGTTTAAATTTTAGTCCTTTGAACGTCTTCTTCAGGTGATTAATAATTGCTGGGTTGGGTTCGCGAAAATTCATTGTGGTTGAACTGGCAGCACTTACAGAGACTTGATTCACGCTCTGTAGAACACACCTTTATCTTTCATAATTTTAAAGTTTTTCATGAAGTCATCAATTTCCAAAGTATCAATTAATTGTTCAAATGTTAGCGCAGCTCCTGCTGATATCTCATTCTTGTGGTCACTGTTATGAAAAAAGAGAGACACAGACAGAGTGCTTCCTCCTCAGTGATGCAACTCAGAGGAAACTTATTTTTGGTGGTACAAAACAATAACTGAGCCCTTCTTAAATAAGTTTCTATTGGTTCTGCATATTCACGTTCTAGGTTTCTAAACTGCTGACGGATTTTGTCTCTAACATCCGAATTCATTGTCAATGTTTCACTTGCCTTAAAAACACACCGCACAAATGTCTAAACTTGGCGTCAGTTACTGGTCATCGAGATTGGTAGTACACCAACTATCACGCAAGAAGTTCAAGTCGCGATTAACGAATTTTATGTAGACTTGACATTAATTTTAATAATTCTGGGAACGAGGAAAAATTCGAGTCGCTAAATTGTGGATGATTTAACGCGTGGTGGCGTAATTTCGATACATATCTAACTGGCAACAAACTAATCACACTGTCGACTACCTGTTTCTCGTCGAACCACATTAATTTTGACATATCGACAAAGAACTGGAACTTATCTTTGACAAAGTCAATTTCACTCTGTCCGTACTTTGGAGGTCGAGTTATTAAAATCTTGTAAAACCGACGGGCATTTTCCTCCACAGGACGGTGATGACAAATGTGTGACATATTTCCTCACTACGCCAGTTAATTTCCGATACTACATAATTGTTGCTACCCTTGGTAAGAATTGGCACTGGCGTCTTACAATGCCCACTGGAGTTTCTTTAACTTGTTCATTTTCTGAGTCCTTAAGGCGCTCATCAGTCTCGCGTCTGCGGTATTCGTCCCTGGACAATATTTTACTGCCCCCACTAAAACTCGTTACATCCTCCCACACTTAGCTTACACCCCATAACTCCACCTCATGTATTGGTCCCCGCTCTTCTCGTATTTTGAGAAAGCACCCTGGTGTGAATACCACTGTCAGATGTGAGCTACGGGGGGTGAGGATGATGATGATGGTAGCGGTTGAGAGAGATGCGGAATAACTGTTGACTCTACGAGTTGCCAATGCAGAGTGATCTTTATTATACGGGGTGTGAGTATTATATACTGACAGAGCATCCTTCCTGGTTGTTGACAAACTTTGCTTTCAAATTCACAATTGCGACAGCATTGTCACGTAAATCTCACAGATGTATTTATCCTACATAAATACATTAGTTTTGATGGGGTTAGATGTGCATGATGAAATATGTGTACAACAACGTATTGAGTACATTTCTTATTCCTCCCATAATACAACAAATCCAATTCTTTTACTAGTAAGTTTCCGTGATTGCAGTTGACTTAAAACGTTTATGAAAATTGTTCCCTGATTTCACACTTAAACTTTGACTTTTAAACTTTCACACTTCAAGTAAATAAGGAATTTAACGAATAAAAACTACCAGTTTCACTTCCTTCCTTGCTTTCTTCTAATCATCATATTTATCATTACACTTAAAACCGAGACTTTGTAACTCAATCAAAACCTGTAATTCTGGTTTTTATTTATATGTATGTATACATATACATATATTTAAGCACGTACATATTAATAAATAACGTTATTTAGTAGTATCTGAAATTAATTATTCAATTACTAAAACTTATTAAATCGTACCTGGTAAGAAATTTCCATATATTTATGATTTTCCAGTTTTTTCCTCTTTACAGCAGATGGTAGAAAAATTTTATCTAGTTATGTATTTGACATTTTCTTTCTATCAAAATTCCTATCATATCATTACATAACAAGATATATGAAATCGAACCATATGCACCGATATGCTAACCAGAGGACAAAGTTTAATGTTGACAACCATTGATGTAAACTTTGTCCTCTATTAAAGTAAATATTTATGCATTTACAAAAATGCTGCATATTTCTCCCAATGCACATGATCGCTTGTTCCGTCTTCTCGGTTATGAATGTTTCACACCTGTAAACAGATCGACGAAAATCCTTTCAACCAAATCAATTTTAAATATACTAATATTTAGTAGTCAATCCACAACATCATTTAAATTTTAATACTACGGTCATGAAGATCTTACGTCAGCAAATAAACCATTCGTGTACATATGAAATCAACATGAACCTTCAGATACATCCTGAAAGTGTACTCAGAACAGAACAAAATACGGATATTCGACATAAATATTAGTTGGCCCGTCATTGGATTTGATTTTCTAAATCCACCTTGAAACATATTACTGTCAGCTTCATACATTGTGCAGAGGACTTCAGTTTAGTGCATGTTTAGATTTTAATCTAAAAAATAAAATGAGGACTATTATAACACTTTCTAAGTTGATTTATCCCATAGTCGTCGCCCTTTTTGCGTACCGCTCAACTTGTGAGGCGTCGAAAGTATGTGAATATTTACACAAATCTTTTTTAATGTTTGCCAATTAAAAATGCATAATTAGCGATTATTTAATATTTTGTAACTAAGGAAATTGTTCCTTGTGGAATCTGGAGTCCTAATTCAACCACTCCGCCCTGGGCGGCAACTTTATTGAGATATGGTGAAGACGGGAAGCTAACCGGAGTGGTTGCTGTCACTATAATTTCGCCAACCTTATTGCTAACGTGTAATTTATTGACTTACGAATTCTCATATATTTCAGTAGCATGATATATTTAAATGGTTTAATTTTAGCAAGGGTATCTTTCATAAGCCAAGATGATTCGCAGGGGCAGGTATGGTATAACCTCCCGAAGCATCATTATACCGTCGTCGTAGGAAGTGCCACGTGGGGTGGGGATGACGTGCATAGTAGAAGTCAGACTATCAAGGTAATACGACGAAATTATTGCCTAGTTAGTGTTCGATTTCTTGCACCTTTTCTACATTTTTTTGCACTTTAAAAAATGCAAGATACAAGAAATGCCAGAAATATGCACCAGTTAGCGGCTCACCAGTTAGCTGCTCACCAGTTATACAATACTTAATTATAGAGATTGTTCGCTAGATGACGGGTTTCTCTTGCATATCTTGTACTAGTGCAAGAAATTGGGCATCAAAAAACAATTTCCTGCATGTATTTTTTCACGTTACTCTTAAAATTATTAAATAGCTGATAACCATAAGACAAATAAACCCTCCAAACGAATATAAATAGGTAGCATCAGAGCCATTCAGAGCGATTCCAATTTCCTCTAACATTTCTCCATACATAACCTCATGGTTCTGAAGTCAAAAATATTGACGGCGTTAAAATCGTAGTGAAATTTCCTTTAAAATGACACCCCAAATGAAAATAAAGGTTAAGCTTAATTTTGGATCACACCCCCTTGCGCCGTAGGAGATGGTCCGATTGACCATGTTGACCCCATTTTCGAACTCGACCGAGAAATAAGAATTAGAAATGCAATGTCGAAAAGGGGGCTGGACTATGTTCTGGAGATATCCTGCTGACGGACGGACAAAATGATCATAATAAGCAGCTTACGCTACTTAATAATATTTATCTATGTATGTATGACTCGGAGTGCAACATATTTATTTATTTTATAAATTACGTAGTGATACATAGATATTTTGTAAATATGCATTCAGTTAATCTTTAAATGAACCTAAACAAACAAACACAATTATAATTTGTTACAGATAACGCACATAGCCTTGTTCCCCGTTAACAATACGTTTCAACCTTGGGGTATAATTCAAAACGTGGAAATGTTAATCCATCTGCAAACTCCAATTATTCCAACGGGAAAAATTTCACCGATTTGTTTGCCCCCCGAGTCTGGAAGTGTGGATCAATTTAATGCTATCCAACTAGAAAATGTGCACAAGTGCAAAATAGAGCTGGCCGGATGGAAGGACCGTGATGGAAATTTTGGTCAACTTAACCTCAGAGTACTGTCGACCTTAGAATGCCTTGAGTGGTGGAAACGTGAAGAAATTTCATATCATTATAAAAACAGATTTTGTGCTGTGATGGAACATGGTAAGTTTTTATATGCACCTAAATACGTACATATATGTAGCGGCTCTGTGGGTATCGTAAAAAAATATCTGAGTACTGTGAAAAATATTCGGGGCTTGCACGACCCTTGTAACTGTGGAATCGCAGAAAATACTGTAAATTTACAAAGGGTTAACTTAAAGACTTTTGTAAATAGGATTTTTTAATTCTCCATTTCTTGTGCATAACTATGGTGCTAAAAATTCTCCGACTTTTAGCTCTCACGAAATATTTTTTTACGAAAGAAAAACGTATCAACCTTGCGTATATTTACGAAGCTGTATTTACAAGCATAAAGTTTCGTAAATTTTGGTAAATTTACGCTATTTACGGCATTTTCCACAGTTACCAAGGTGACGTGAAAACCCTCATTTAGCCTTGTTTTGACACATTTTCTAAATCCACCCATGCTCGTTTGAATAACTTTTTTCTTTACAGACGATAAGCTCGGTACTCCATGTGTCACTCAAGATTTGGGCCCAACTAAAAAAATTAACGGGACTTACTACTTGATAGGACTAAGGAATATGTATTTTCCTTCAAATATAACTGGTTTATGCGACACTGATGCCATCTATTTTTTTATCAAATGGAAAAATAGAAATCTAAAATGGATCAGAAATAATCAAAGGTTTTATTTTTATTATTACTTGGTTTTCGAAATTTGCAGGGGTTTAGATATCTTGGCGATCGTTCTAAAATTTACACCTACACATATGTAACTTTTTAATTCTACAGATGTGGACCATACCAATTCACCTGTGGAAATGGGAATTGTATCCCATTACGCAAATTATGTGACTGGGTTTCAGACTGTGACGACGACACTGATGAAGATCAAGCTTATTGCGCAGTACATTACAAATGTCCTAGCAAGGATTTATTTTACTGCGGTCAAAGTTCGTCGCCTACTTGTATCCCAAACTCTAAAGTTAACGATGGCGTCATGGACTGTACATTTGGGAACGATGAGACAGAAGGTATGTACATACATAAATGCACATTCACAATTACCACAAATCCAACATTACCCCATTATTTGTCCACAGATCCCAAAACATCAGTTTATACAAAGACAATTTATTTTTTATCAACCTCTCTTGTCGGTATTCTCATCATATCGGCAATTATTGTAATATATTTGCGAAAAAGACTCCCTACAAAAATAAAGATTGAATCGCCCTGGAAGACAAACCCATCGCTGATCTGCTTAAACGAACTGGGTAACGGATCCTTCGGCAAAGTTTATCGAGCCAAAGACATCGCAGACGTTGATGACGATAACGAATATGCTGTAAAATGTTGCGATATTCGATTCGCAATGGGCCAATTTAATAAAGATTATTCCAGCAGCGACGAAGCTGGCAGTGCTCAGAATTCGTCCCATTTAACGAGCGAAATTCGAATTTTGCGCGAACTAACGTGCGACAACGTGGTGCGACTTTATGACTGTTGGGCAGAAACGGAAGAATGCAGTCAACAATTCCTGAACAGGTCTGGACTCGACAGACTTGTTAATGACAACAGAGAGTTGATGTCTTCAACTCAGTCCGTCAGCCCAAATTGCCCGTCAGGTTATATATTCATCAAAATGGAGCTGTGTTCCTTCACCTTGCAAGATTTCTTGGAAGAGGGGAAAATGTCCACTGACGGATTTGAATTTGCCGCCATTGCCACAGATATAGTAGCCGGGTTGGGATACATTCATGCCAAGGGGTACATCCACAGGGATTTGAAACCCAGCAACATTTTATGCAAAGTAGATTCACGTAGGGGACGCAACGTGTGGAAAATTGGGGATTTTGGCTTAACCATACAAATGGTGGACGAGTGGACGAGTGTAAGAACGTCGGGAATTGTGGGGACAATGATTTACGCTTGTCCGGAAATGGGAGCGGGTCAGAGTTACACCACAAAAGCGGACATGTTCAGCTTGGGATTGATTTTTATGGAAATAGGACAGTCTAATTGGAGCTCAGATGCGAAGATAAGGCGAGTATTCTTGAATTCGATACGCGGTGAGTTGGATGCCGAAAAACGATTAAGCCTTATTGAAAACAACTTGAGAAGCAATTGTCAAAATTTTGCAGTAATAATTAATCAGTTGTTGTGTCATAAGCCAAAGGCGAGGTTAAGCTGCATTCAGGTTGAAGCTAATTTGAAACGACTTGCAAATGCAGTCTAAATGACTGAAATATTTCGTAATTTAGCGAAATAAACATTAAGTTCTTGTACTCTTTATGCAAGAAAATCCTTTTGTTATTTATTAAGTATTTTGAAATTATTTTCATTTGCTTCGCAAATTTTCTCTTAAGTAATGCATGATTGCTATTTGTAATTAGGTTGTGATTTCAATTATACGACTCCATTGTAGTCAGTGTTTCGAGAAATTGCTCTTATAATTAGTAATTAGATATGTAAATACATAGATATATTTACATGTACATACAAGCTCATGGTCAGCGCTGTGATGATACTAAGGATCCGAAGTACTTTACTATTAATAAAAATATTTCTCTTGTATAATTCCACGAGAACACTAAATTCATCAGAAAACGTACTAAATACTCAAAGAATTCTAGTTTTCACAACTTTAAAAACGAAAATACGAACACATTTTGCATCATAAATATATTTTTTAATGACTTTAATTCAATTTTGCCAGAACAATAGTCAACAAATAAATTAATACGTATCCACCCACCCTTCGACCACTTCCCCCTCCCACATCCCTCGTGTATCTTTTCAGCACTAAATCCGTTCTTGATACCACGACGAAGACGGTATTCCCATCCTTTCCCACGGCAATATCGTGAGGGGCTTCAGACCCATTTACATCTTCTCCCAGTGGCGTTATGGGATATGACTTTATCACATTAGCACTTTCACTATTAATCTCAACCTCCACAAACTTTGCCCTCCCGGTGTCATCCGTCCCGTACGATACGTAAATCCGTCCAAACTTGGCGTCTGGATGGGGCGCGTGCGTCACTGCGAAGACCATCGGCATCCCGGAAGCTCCCAACTCTTGGTGATTCATTTCATACAAAAACGCTCCGGTAGAATTGAAACATTGAAGTCGAGAATTGTCTCTGTCAGCTACAAAGACTAAATATTCGGATGAATTTGAACTTGGCGCTAGTCCAACGGAATGCGTGATGTTAAAGGGTATTGGGTTGTAAGGGGTGTTGTACGACCCGGCGGAAAATTCAAATAGATAATTCCCATTCTTGTCAAACTTGACAATCCTACTGTTGCAGTAACCATCAGACACGAAGAAATCTCCACTTCCGGGAACAAGGGCAATGTCGGAAGGAGTGCAAAAGTGGGAGGCATCCTTTCCTGGGACAAATCTTTGTCCTAGGATGAGAATAGCGGCTTCGTTCCATGTCTTTGTGAGGGGGTCGTATTTAAACTAAAAATTGTAAAAAAATATTCACAAATTTATGTTCATATTCAAATTATTTTAATATCAATGTCCTGCAGAATTACATATGTGCATACGTTACATTATTAATAAAATAACGTGCCAAAAATGTTGTGAATCGCTTCATAATAATTTGTTACCCAATACTGTAAAAATACTTTATCAAAAAATTCAGTTCGTTAGACAGAAATTCTTCTATTCTCGTTCCGAGTAGATTTTTTTTAAGATAAACACGAAGTACATAGATATTTCCGTCTGGTATCGTAACTAACTCGGTACCACTTTTGTTATCGTGGACATAAAAATTATCAGATTATCACCTTAAAAACTTGATGAAGTCTTGAATCCGTTATGAAAATATCTCCATCATCTGTCACCGCAAGACCGTGTGGCCAAACGAACAAGCTTTTCCCCCAACTCCGTAATAGTTTTCCGGTCACAGAATCCACAATAAGAACAACGTCTTCCTCAATGGTCTGATTTACAGGCGCTCCGGGTGCCATTATTCCACTTCTGTGAAGTACGATTAAATTCCCCTCTGAATTTAGCACAATTCCAGAACCGTAAACTTTCATCTCCCTCACGGAAGAATGTGGCCACGTGGGATCCAATTGGTAGGACGCCACGGTTCTCGCAAAGATTGACACGACGAGTAGTAAGAAATTTAAATATATTTCCATTTTCGAAAATGAATTGGAAACTGAAAACTTTAATATAAAATTCTTAAAAAACGAAAACCTGAGTACTGTTACATATGTGACGTTATTGGAGTTGCAGTAAGAGATGAATAAGCACAGATTTGTATCTATTTTTAGTGTAGTGATTCAGAAGCAGGAGATAATAGATAGGTACCAATGTATATGTAAGCACAAGTTAGCTGTTGTGCTGGTTTGGATACCATTCATCATTTTCAGTGCAGATATAAGCAGATGACAGGATAATTGAGGTTGGTTAAATTGTAAATGATCCATAAATGTGTCACGCGTGGAAGCACAACAAATTGTACAACTGCTTATATTTACTAGATGTAATGCATGCATGTTTTTGTCATTATATATCCAGCAGCTCCTGGGCATAAAGTTTATTTGTCAACTATCTATGTATATGTACATACTTGTCGTTGTACTTGTACTATGCGCAAAAAGTTACGTATGTGTTTACATGTTGCTGAAAATCCTGACCATTCTAAATCATGCATTGTTGATGCATATAAGCAAATGCAATTTTATGTATAAGATGGTGTACTAGAGTTATTTCACAAAATCATGACTACGTGCACATGTTATCCAATGGGTTTACACTAAATAGATATGTAAACACCTTAGTAAATAGTACATACCACCTACCTATACAATAAAATTATAATACTTTCTTAGAATACGTTTTCGTAGGTATCAAAATGCTATAAAATATGGTCCTACAGGACATACATGTACATACCATGGTATGCACATACATACTGAGGATCACAGATCGTATTTGCACAGGTTTTAAAATTGACCTCAAACCTTCACTCGGCGTCCATGAATTTGTTTCGATTATTTAATACGTTCCTCAGACCTTTGGCTAGCCAGCCTATATCGCCGTTTTCACGAATTCATTAGTTTTCCTATATTTTGGAGAGCAATCTTCTTCAACTCCACCTTAAGGTTTTTCCGAAACACCAAAAAAAACTGGAGCTCGTCTGAGAAGAAGCTATGGTTTTAATAGTCTAAACCCGTTAAAAATCTAAAGGAGTAGCATCAGAACTTGTCACAGGTATCTGAGAGTTAGGAACAATTGCAATCCCTAGCTTTTGTTTTTACTCGGCTGCATACTGGGTCGTTTTCCCAGAGATTTTCGTTGTGAAGTTTGTTTTCGCGTGAACTTTGGCCTTTTTCTGACCTGTTTTTGAAGTTTGTTGTTGATGACGCTACTTACATGCAGCTGACATATTTTAACAACTTTTCCAATTTGAGTTTGGGTTAAAAGATTTTCCCACCTTGTCAGGGCGTCGATTTTTCGAAAAACGGTACACGAAAACTTTTTGGGGGGCTGCAACTTTACTGGGGATGCCAGTCCCGCTAATTTAGATATTGGTCTAATTAAAGCGGAACTAAGTTCACGATATGTTGAAGAACGAGTAACATTGCATCCGGATATGTTCTACTCCTCCACAATTTTCCCACGTGACAATTTTCCTTCGGAAAAATGCGGAAGGAGATGGTCGACTTCGGATGTCGATATCTTTGGCATTTGTTGACCGATTTTTGTCAACCAAACGTCAAATTCACCCCAAAGAACTACGCTTTGAGAGTAAAATTGCGAAAGTACAAAAAACCTTATCCGCCCATGAGTTTTGTCAGTTTTTCTCACTGTGCAAATAGGATCTGTGACCCTGTATATGCATACCCACATGTACGTATGTACATATGTCGAAAGTTTGAATAAGGGCGAGTAAATAAATAGAATAAGTCGCTATTATTCTACTTAAAAGGAAACCTGAAATATCCGATTTTGCACCTAACCAAGAATACATAAGTAATGATATGATTTTCATTATGGTCATTAATGGTCACTGTGGTTCATATTGTTATTGTACACACGTTCGTATGTATGAAGACGTACATATGTATATATAAGTTTGCATTTCGTTTGAGGCATTAGGTACACAATTTAGAGTATGTAAATGCACATGAAGGTATTACTAAATTTAAGCTCTATTCGGAGTACGTATTTATATACACTAAGTTTTTGATAATAGATGAAACTTCTAATGTTATGAATACATAAATGAGTATACAAAATTCAAAGACGGCATTTTTAATGACTATTCTAAGGTTCTGAGGTGAACAATGCCTAGGCGATTAACAAACAAACGCCAAAAAATTCACATGTGTACATACATATACTCTTTTATTTTGATAATCTACATTCGTTGGGTCAAAAGGTTGAAAAAAGTTGTACAACAACAGAAACTAACAATTTTCAACAGAAACTAACAACACTAAAGGCATAATTATACATATCCTAAGCCAGATAGCCCATAGTTTCTACTGTCTGGAACAATAAAAAAACCCGATGCGAATTAAAATTAAATTTACACTTTGTTCCTTAGATAAGTAATTCAGGTAGCCATTTTAAAAACAATTCTTCATTAGCTAGAATGCATCTCTACTTTGGGTCACATTTCCAAAAAATATTACAATTGCTACTACTTTTTCCCATCTGGGTTATAACAATCTATGAAACTGCCAATTCAACCTGCCAAAATCACATTTACTACTACCCTGTCCCCTCTCAAGCTTCGAATTTGCTCCTCATTTCCAAGTTTTTAAGCGATCGGACGAATTTATTTCCAGTTACAATTTCCCCCCATACAAAAAACAATGCTTCACTCAATACGAACAAAAATTTAATCCTGCCATACCGGAAACTTCTCGGATTTTCCAAAATACTCTGTAACGCCTTTCTTCTCTTAAACCCCTCAGAAATTGATTCCACGTCCGACTTCATTTCCAAAACCACCTTTGACTCCTCAGAAACCGTTATATTTGCAGTTATCTTGACCCATTCTGACTCAAGAGAGAACTACGTCTCAAGCTGGAATGAGATGGACTTCCCTGCCCACACGGTGCCCTTACTTCTGATTACTTTCACCACCGCAGAAGAGGAAGGCACGCCGGAAAAATTTACCATATCCATCCTATGTTACACTTGTCCTCAGCGATTTGTCCCCTTATTGTTCTCCACTGGAGCCACACTTGAAAACGTCCTATCAACACATCGCTCCCTGAACTGGGTGGGTCGTGGGGTCATGGCGTATACGAAATGCTACACCATCCTTGACCCCACCCTTCCCCCACTCACCCAATTTCCTCGTCTGCTTACATGCGAGACCAACTTTGACTCTGAAGATCGCTGCATCGACATGTACGTCCTTTGGTCGATTCTCCAAGTCCACCTCAACTTCACCATCGCGCAGACGGACGACACTTACGATTCCGGTTTGACGGAACCCTCTCTCAAAATATGTATGGAATGCATTTTCGGCGCAGAGGCTGCCCTCGAACCTGTGGAATTTCATAGTATTCCATTCTACTCGGACGACAAAGATATGCATTTCATTTACTGTGAGGATGCCAGAAATTTAAAACAGCCAAATTTTTTATTCATCCTGGAACCCTTTGATACCTTCGTCTGGATCGGAATTGTTCTCGTCGGGCTACTACTTTCCCTCATGTGGAGAGATTTCTCCTACTTTCTCCACGTTTGGTTCGTCCTAATGAACCAGCCTGTCAAAGGGGCTAAATTCTGCGCCGTACCGTCCCTCCTAATTTTTATTCTAGCCACGCTAACTCACCAGTATCAAGGAATTATGACTACAAACTTTATCGCTAAGCCGAAACAGCACTACATTTCGACGATTAAAGAAATGTACTCGTCCGGGTATCGTTTTACTTTGCCAAATCCAACAATGGCACCATTTGCGGGGGAAGTAGCGAGAAAAGAAGCGGTCACTTTCGGATGGAATTTGTCTGATATGTTTGTCTACCGGGAATCGATTAATCAATTTGATTCCTTCCCTAATCCCTCGTGGTATCCGGTACTGGCAGAGATTAAAGGGGTCGTTCTCACCTATTCTGAGCTCAATAAGTACGTCGGCAAGGGTGGGATGGACAATCAGGGGTACAATGTCAGTTGCCACATTATTGAGGAGCGGTTCAAAGAAATTCAACACGTTTGGATGATGCGGTCCTATCTTTCCGCGAGGCTGGTGCAAGTTCTCAATTTTTTGCATGAGGGTGATATCGATCTCTTCTGGTACAGGAGGATGATAAGGAAAGCATTTTTTAAGAACAATGTGGGTCCCAAAGTGAGAAAGGTGAAAGGAGGTGAGAATTTAGAGGAAATGCAATCATCCCACGTGGATAATTTTGACGTCCAACCTATCTCGTTGAATTCCTCGGTGAAGATTTTACTTTATTATTATTGGATCGGGGTGTTTTGCAGTTATTGTGGGTTTTGTTGGGAGAATTTTGGAGTGAGGATTGTACATTAATTGTTAATGCGAGAATCACTTTTAATTTACATACACAATATTTATTTTAGTGCTACAAATCCCGATAATTTGCCAATACAATATTTTTTATGAATGCCTTTGTCTATTTGTATCTTGCTGATTAAGGAATTCAACCTTCACCCCATCATTAACCATTGGAGCTAAATATTAACTGTTTGTAGGAGCAAATAAGTTGTATTGTTATCAAGTTGTAAAATTACTGGGTACACTATTTCTCTGTAAATTTGTTATTTGTTTACAAAATTGCTCATTACCAACTTTTTTAAATGTATTTATTTACCATAATTATTATAAATATGATATAAGTGAACTGGAATTAAGTCCAGTACATACTCGGGTGAAATTTTTGAGCAATTGGGAGCGTAATTAGATAATTATTATTCACCATTCTAAATTAACTCTAAATACGTAAATATGTACATATGTTCTAACACCTTAAGCAAGACGCAGCATTAAAAAAGTTCTATTAACGAAACTAAGGCTATATTTATGTATGTACTATATGCTCTATATTTCGAAATATAAAACATCAAATGTGGTATTGGGTATGAGAAGAACATGCTTAAACATTTAATTATTTTCCATGTTTTTATTTAGCAAGTACTTACGCATGTAAATTAATATTACCCCCTTGGGACAAAATAAGTATTGGAAATCATAAGTAAAACATCACTAAAATTTTACTTATACCTCATTCGACCTGCCAGAAGGGAAACCACTACTGAAATTATCATCCATCCAATTCCTGGTAAAAATCCTCTCCAAACGACCGGATGATAAATGTCCCACCCTCTCGTGCAAACTGACCGTAGCGACTCAATCACATGTGTTAACGGCATCCAGGTGAACAGTTTACGAAGAAACGGTGTAACCAATTCCGTCGGAAATAGAATTCCTGTTAATGACAATATTATAATATTCCGCATTTTTCACAGATGCTAAGAATTAAATTTTAAATACCTGACGGATTCAATTGAATTAATACTATGAAGACCACAATAAATTCACTCTGCAATATTCCGTCCGAAATAATGCTCACCAAAAATCCTAGAAAAAATCAACTATTGATTTAAAAAACTGCTCAAAGTTTGGCCAAATGTCGCAATTAAGTACCAATCATCATTCCGCACAGGGCAGTCATATACACCAAACCAACAGCGAGCACCCAATTGCCATGAATCACCATGCCATACACGCCGCAAAATAATGCAAAGAAAATTCCAATTTGTGCAAAAATCACGAAACTTTGAGTGACGATGTTGACAGCGAGTTGGTGCCAGAGAGTGACGCCGGTCACGTACTCTCGGTCCTCAAGGCCTGCCACTTTATCCTCCACCCAAACACCCCGATGCACATTGGCATTACAAACATTAGCCTAAAATTTTTCACAATTCCAAAACGTGACAAATATTACAGTAAACGTACATATTTATGTAGATAATTAATTACATAACGCACAAGATTAATATTATTTATCTTACAAAGTTAGGACACCAAGTTGCATATAGGGAATTAAGTCGAACGCTTCTGAACTTCCGTAGATTGAGTGGAACTAAAACCAAGAACAATTTGTGTAACCCGTATTAAAGTTAAAAAGGAGACATGGGAATATAAAAATCCGAGAAATTGATATACGCACATGCAGTGGTAGCTTAATCAGATCATCACTAATCGAGCATGACGACAAAATACTCTGGATGTAAAGAATATACTTTTCAAGGATACATTTTGTCGCCCAGGCTGAAAGAATTGAGCCTAAAAGTACCATAAATACGTCAAATTCATCACTGGCGGAGCATAAAAAGTCGTACCTGATTCGACCATGCGGATGGAAATGGTTGACCCGATAAGCGATTCGTTACTTGAAAAGTGTCGATATACCATCTTATCCTTGAAATGGGTTTCGTAATCTGTGGGAAACTCGATGAGGAGCATGGTTTGTCCTGATTTTATTTGTTCGATGCCTTCTTCATATGACTTGGCGGAAATCTAGTAGGATTTTGTCAATTCGATATTAGAAAACTTTAGTCAACAGAAACGTTTTAAAACTTAAATTTAATGAACCCTTTGAGTAAATTACATCAATTTTCGGTTTGCAATCCCCAAAGTATGAACTATGAAATATTTACCCAACTGAATTTTTGATCAAATTTATCCAGAAAATTGTAGATTCCCACGTTTGAGAAGCATTCATTGGATGAATGCTTGTCATCCTTGAAGAGGTTGGATATTGACAACTTGGAATTATTGTTAACGACACCGGCTTGGATTCCATGGGGTTCACCGCCGAGGATATTTTGAGCGATAAGAACGCACAAGATAGGAATCCCAATTTGCCCCAAATACAATCTGGTTCCGACCATATTTCGACAAGAAATAGTAAAAAAGCGTTACATCCCGAATATAAATCACAAATAAATAAAAATAACCTCGGTTCCCTTCGATTTCGATGCCACCATTTTGAAATTAAAGCTTGGAAAATCGTAGCGTTGTTGCGTCTGATATTCAAAGAAGATCCAGGTGTGTTAGGAACATGCACGGCTGCAGTATTTGCAGCTAAGGTCTCCGATTTGACCGACTGAAGATTCGTGTCATAGCGATTGGGAATATTTTCATCCGTTTTACAAAGTTGCGTGAAGACGTCCACTAATTTCGTAGATTGGTACATTGACAGTAATGACGTCGGACTTTCCTCTACTAACAGACGACCACCTCGCAGAAATCCGACCTGTAATTGATAATTATTCAAAACATGCTGCATGCTCCATATGGGATGACAATAAAGCTTGGTGTGTATTTGCATATCGTACTTTGTCGCAAAATTTTGTCTCCTCGAAATAATGGGTTGAAATTATCACGGTTTTCCCTTGTTTGCTAGAAATCTCGGATAAATACTGCCAGATCCTACGAAATGTAAATCCCATACAGATTTGTACATTTCCTTAGGCGTCCTAAATATAAATTTGTGTGTACCTCTCTCGCAACAAAGGATCCAGCCCAACACAAGGTTCTAAAATGGGGTCATCAGTAAGTTACATCATCTTAATTATAAGTTCAAATTATTACCGTCCAACACGAGTAGGGATGGATTATGAATCATTGCCGCAGCCAAGGATACCCTACGCTTTTGTCCACCGCTATTTGTGATTATATTTAAATTTATATTTTATTCTTAATTGGATATGAAACCTACAGAGAGTGCATTTATTAAGTTTGCATTCGAACCTTAACTTTTGAATTACTGCATCAAGTTGATAAAGATCCAGAATCTCTGACAGGAAACGTGTCCTACTCTCAATTTCTTGAGTTTCCATTCCATAAAGCAATCCAATGTACTTTAGGACCTCTCTGATCGTTAACACACTTAAAAGCGCTGTCTCCTAATGCGCATAAGATTTACTGTTTACTATTAATCGAATTTTTTTTGCATGGCTCTCGAACGAAACATTGCGTAAATTAGATTTACTTGAGGCATATATCCACAAAAACTGCCAAGATTGTCCGGCCGGGATTGATTGCACACGGTCACTTGGCCAGAATCTAGTTGACGTAATCCTACGACACATGAGAGCAACGTCGTCTTGCTAATGTTATTGTACGAAAAGACAAAACTTTCAATCTGCATACATATTTACTATCCCAAAAGCATTATCTTGTGAACTTACCCACAGCCACTCGCACCAAGAATACCGTAGCTGTAAAATTTCAAGTCAGTTTTTTAAATACATTTTTTAGTTAAAAAGACATACTTATATTATAAATATTTACTAAATGATAAATATTTCTCACATTTCTCCACTGGAAACATTGACGTTTATATTGTTAAGAACCAGTTTCTCATTTCCAAAACGTTTAAATCCATTTTTGATTGAAACAGCCATTATTCAATTGAATTTTCGATAACAGTGTATATTTTCAGCCTATTGACTTGTCCTTTTTACGAATTATAGCCTTTATCACCGATAAATTATCACCGCTTGTAGACGATCTTAAGTACCAACTGCGAAATCATTCCATCAGTTACTACTTCATAAATATACATATGTACATGTTATAAGTATCCACATGCACGTAATACATAATACACTTCTGGACAGGATATTACATACATATGTACTTGATATTTTGCATGAAAGTACATAGTTTTATATAATTGCAATTTTCCAGAACGTATACAATTACTGAAGATGAAGTAAACTTACAACGACGCAATAATTCATCAGTATACACGTATTAATTATGAAAACTTTCGGTAATTAATTCATGAATACTTAAGCACTTATCCAGTAGTATGCACACATTGGTACAGGTATTTTTTCTCAGAATCAGATAAGCCAATTAAGTAATCCGCATTCAGCTGAATGCAACACGTCGTCTGATATGAAAACATGTGTGTAAAGATAAAAAAGGTGGTACCTCACTTTTCTCACGAGCTTTTGAAAGTGTAATTCCAAAAGGTAAGGAAAGCTATCTGTATGAAAGAAGCATTGCACTGTGAATAAATAATGCATCGAACTATTTATACCGAGGATTCATGAATAATTGTTTAGTAGTCTGGTCAAGGAAGGTGGGTGTACATATATAATTAGATCCCACAGATAGTTGAGTATATAGTAATCAATTGTATTTGAAGCAATGTGCAACCTTTATTTTGAAAGAATAAATATACAGGTTTTCCCGTGAATACTTTTGATATTACTGATTTAATTTGCAACAAAAAGTGACGTAATCGATGCCCATAGTACGCGTTTTAGAATATGATCAATTAAAATGTCTTTAAATTCTCATAATTTCAAATGTTGAAAAGCTATCTTTGTGACAAATTTTTTCAGAAAGTTAGGTATCGATTTGTGTTATGTGCTGTTGGGTTTCAAATTTGTTGCAACTACAATAAGTCATTCATTTAGTCCATGTAAACGGAATGATTTTCCATTCAATTCAATGGAGTATTTACAATTACAATATGATTTACACAAATTGGCTCGGAACATTACAAAATACATTTTCTTAAAAGGGATGGAATTTGAAAAAAATTGAGAATATTTGCTGAAATACAATGAAGGTATTCTTTACGAGCTCAAAGGTTCGCATCACAACATAACTATTTCGAAATTGCGAATTTTGCGAAGCAACGAAGTGAAGACACTTCGCAAATGTAAAAGTTCGGAAAATTTGATTCAAATGTCTCGAATTTTGCAATGGGAAAAATTCGTAAATTTGCATTAGTTACCGAAATTTTGCGTCTGAAATTTACCAAATAAGAAATTTCAAAAATTCAAAAGGCCAAACGTCGGTAACCAATAGAGATTTATGGACTTTTCATATTGAAAAATTTGTGAAAAATAGTTTGCGAACTAAATAAATATCTACTAGCCCTGGAGATGCGCAAGTCTGCAAATCAATTTTCAAGTCCAATTTTTTTGCGAACTTGCGAACTTTATTGTTTTACGAACGTTGCTAACGATGCGAACTCGAAATGAATACCTCAATATACTTGTGTTTTTGAGAGCCCCGATGTTATCGCTTTTAAAAATTATGACTCCTATCACCGCTAAAATGTATACATTAAAAAATACAATTCCCTAAAAAATCTGGGAACCATTTGGTGCTTGTTCATAAATTAATTGTACATAAATTTTCTAACCATTAACCTACCACTAAATAAACAGACGTACTTAGTAACTACATGTGTGAAGCTGTGGATAATGCAAACAAATTCAACCACTAAGTCCACACCGACCTGGTGTCTAATTGACATTTGAATAGCAGGTAACCTTCAATTATGTCATGGGTACATTTGCAAATATCATGATCCTGGATTGAATAAAATCAAGTTCTTTATTCGTGCCCCAATGATCTTTTATTGGTTTATGTACATAACATGCGGCTTCCAATCTGTTCAGAACATCCGTTTCAAAACCTACGGACATACGTCACTTCAAACCATCAGCATATAAAAGCAGACAAGACTGGCATAATTAATCATTCCAACTCCTACAAAGCTCTTGTATCACAGCTTAAAATCAACACCGGCTTCCAATAATCCTTCAAAATGGTTAGCGTTGCCCCAATTTCGATCCTTATTGTTGGGATGATTGTTTCCTCTTCAATGGGAATCTACCTCCCAACTCCAGCCAACATCGCGAAGGACATCAAGTGGACACAAGCCATCAACGCAGCCCTTTGCGCGCCCGGAGCACACAATGACGCCGTGGCTCAACAATTTTATGCCTGTTACAATGAAGCCATCGTTCCTGTATGTATTTCTTATCAATCACATCCGTTACTTGATTTGTTCACTCGGTTAAACACCATTCGGTAACGAATATTTTGAATATTTTTGCAGGGTGCCACATCATTCAAAGCTTGTCAAACCCAAGTTTATGGTGTCCAAATGGACACTCAAGCAAATGTTGACACCGTTTGCAGCGGAGGTCCCGACAAATTTCCAAGGGTTCGATATTATCAGAAAATTCCTAATCATACATACAAATCTTAAATTCAAAATTCATTACGATGTAATTATTATAGTACGCAGCATGCATTTTGGCCCGACTTCCATTCCAAGGTGTTTGTGCGACAACTGCGATCCACAAGTTGAACGTGAGATAAAAGAAATATAATTTCCTTACAAGCTGGTTGACATTTTGATTTCATTTGTGGATTTTTTGTTGGTAGGAATGCCAAGGCAAAGTCATGAATGTTCCAGCCCCTGCTTAATTATTTAATCCAACGTGTTCCAATTTCCTCTGATAACTATTTTGTGATCCTTTTTCAAACCTTAATCTACTCAAAATTAATCAAATTGTACTCTTCTGCATGATTTATATTCAAGTCAATAATAAAGTTCTAGTTAATGATGCTATATGAATATCTGTTAGTAAAGATTTCGGTTTCCAGTAGCCGACGAAATTTCATTTTACGACGCAGGAATTCATTTAACATATTTATTTATGTCGTACATATTCATGAGGTGAATAGAGTACTATTTGTGATTATTATTCTAACATGTTTTTCCAGGCATTTAATTACTCTCTCGATTAAAGTATTAATTTACTTATGAATAATTATCAATGCTCATTAAACCCGTAACGCTGAACTCGCACAATTTATACCACAATATTATGATCGAAATTTTACTTCATTAATGTAATTAATATTCCAACAACAATTTCTTCAGATACCAATTTTGGCAGAATTTTGCCTTTTGCTGGTTTATTACACGTTGTTAATTTAATCGGTTAATACGTATGACTTTATTTAGCGACCTAAGGACGAATATTTGCTTTTAAAAAAATTCTTAAAAATTCATCCTGAAAAATAGCATTAAATATTGGTCGTCGCTAAAATAATTAATCCAAACTTTATATATGTAGTTTGGAATGTTAAGGCAAATCAAATTCCTGCATGGCGCAAAGTGTGATATTTAAATTTCAAGATTTTAGATGAAATGCTTTTTAGAATGGTTAATTTAGAAGCATGAATTATCTGATAATCAAACTTTCTAGTTGGACTAAATTTACACACGGGTGGTAAAATGTTTGCCAAAGATATCCCATTCATCAAAAGAAGCTTAAGGCATGGGGAATATTTTCCTTGCTTATTTGTCAAATGGGATAATCAGAGTGGGAAGCTTGTAGCAACGAGTGCACAAAAGATTGTCATTTTGTCTGTAGTTATTAATTTTTGTGCAGCATTCTGTCGCCTGTTTTATACAGTCGTTAGTTCATCTAGTTTACTTGATCGAGCACAGACCGGGTTGGGAGCGGCAGTCTACGTGATTGGTTTTCTCATACGATTTGACATTCCGATCGACCATGTGCCCGCCCAATTGATAAATTTTTTAATTGGTCAACAAACTGAGCAATATGGTAAACATATCCACACATCAATATATGTTAACGGCTTGTTACTTGTGTACCTAGCATTAATCCATCCTCTATTTATTTAAATATCTACAGGGTCCCCTACAAGCACAAAACTCCAGTTATTCATCAGATTCCTATATGTGTTTGTCGAAGTGGTCAGTTTGCTAATTTCGACATCACTTGCAACTCTCACGATGATTAGCCCTTGTCAGCCGATACTGCTAAGCTGTGGACTCTGTTCGGAAGGAAAATTTCTCTCCAGGACCTGCATAAAGTTAATTAGTCTGCTACTTTTAGCCACATTTGAATTTCTGACATGTCAACAAATATGCATTGCCTCTTCTTACTATACACTCACTGTGTTGCTTCAAGGAACATTATTTCTGTGGATGTCATCCAAAGCGTTTGTGAACAATTACGAGTTGATATCCAATCTTAGGTCGTTCGAGAAATATAGAGAGTTGAAAGTTTATGAGAAATTATTAAATTCTTGCACGAGGTCACGAATATTTCTCACCATAGCTCTACCTATTCCATGTTTCCAAATTTTGTTATCCTACATTTTCTTCAAATTCTTCCATTCGGAAGACGTCGGAAAGTTCATGATTTCTCTGTGCTTATCGACTTACTTTGCAATACTGGTCTTTACAATTCTTTTATTTTCGTCGGCTGCCCAGATTAATAATTGGAGCAGGAGTTGGATCGTAAAGTCGAAAAAGAGGTGTTGGAACATGTTTAAGAAGCGGATGCACAGATCATTGACGCCGTTAAGGTTTGAATTTGGGAATAATTTTGTAGAAAGGTTGACACCAAGTTTTGTGTGAGGCAAACCGTTTCTTGTCTTTTAATTACACGGTAGATGTGTTCATTTAGAAATTCTCATTCTTCGCATTCGTGTCAACCCAGTCAACTAAACGGATGGGGTGAATTTCGTAAGAATGTATGTATGTAGGATTCGATCCAAAAGTAATAAAACATTTGAAAAAGTATTTTTATTTGTATGAAAGAAAAATTGTCACTGAGTTGGAACGCGGTAGTTTTGTAGTCTATGCGATTGACTACCCGAATCTGAAAACCGGAAGTCGATATCTCGATTAGTTCAAAAATGAGAACAAAAAATTCAGAGCAACTCGCAAAAAGAATTTGCCACTACTACGAAAAAGTGTGCGAGCGCGTCCGGATAATGGTTAATAGCCACTTCGAAAGAGAAAAAATTCATAATGGGGCAATTTGCAGAGTTTTAGATATGTATGAGGGGAGGAGGAATGCTGAATTCAAAAAATTAAAAAATCGTCCAGCTCCTGTAGCGACCCCCAAAGTAATACGTGAAGTTCAGCAGGGATGCCAAAATAACCTTGGGATATCAGATGGTAATTTGGGCTACAAATTGAAAATATCAAAATTAAGTTTACATGACATTAAACCTACAAAGTTGGGGGTCAAATCCTATAAGGCGACACCTGCACCAAAGTACAACCAAGGTCAGCAAAAAAGAGCAAAGCCCAACTCTCGGCAGATTGCTGAAAAACGAGTCAAGCAAAACATGCCCGTGTTTCTGGTCATGGATGATGAGACCAAGTGCTCGATTGATCCAGATGAAGTCCCTGGGAGGAATTACTACTCATGTACTAATAAGAAAACGTTTAAAGATTCCTTCAAATACACGCCGAAGTCAAAATTCCCCACAAAGCACATAATCGCGCAAGCATTGGACTCATTAGGGGACGTCTCAAAGCCGTTCGTGACCACAGCCACCATGACCTCGGAGAGATATTTGAACGATTGTGTAAAGAAGATCTTGATACCCTTTATCAATAATCGTAATGTACTTTTCTGACCGGACACAGGAATATTTCATTATTCAAAAGTTGTTCTGGACTACCTGAGGTCGAAAAAAATCGATTTTGTTGCAAAAAGGGAATATGCTTCCTACGTCCCTCAGGCAAGATCAATTGAACGATTTTTGGCATTATGCAAGAGATAATATAGTGGTCGAACAAAACCACCCACAAACTTGGTAAGATTCCGTCACATTTTGACACACACCTCAAAAGTGGTAGCGAGAAAGAGTGGCAAAGCACTTCTGGGGATTGCGAGGCAAATAATTCGCCAGATAAGAAGGATGGGGGTCTATGGACCATATGAAGCAAAAAATTGAACGATAAGGACCTTGTTCTTAACCCTTAAAAGTGTCATTGGAATTAATTAAGTTTTCCGGATTTTACAGGCATTTTTCAAATGTTTCTTTACTTTTGGATCTAACCCTAAGAAAATATATGGAAGTCAAGTAATCACATATTGATAACTGTGTGTATTTATTTACTACATGAAAGGTATATGTATGTAAACTGTAAGATATTTCGATGTATTTGTATGTAAGGTTCACGAAATATGAAAATTGTTTAACTTTGGTAGAACTATTCAAGTTAATTTTTCTTAGGTGAGGCATAGTAACCATGACCGCATGAAAAAATGCATGGTTACGGCGAAGCCTTAGTATGCAAACAGACCCCCCCTCCAAATATTCTGCCAAAGATTACGGCGAAACGGCTAATCGTATCAAAATGGTGTAAAAGGCAATCGTGTAGATATTGCTGCATAGATGATGCCCGTCAATAAGAGGGACATGACAATCTTATTTTAACGCATTTAAAATCGATTTTAAACTTTCAAACGACTGGCAAATTCACTTTTGCCATGCAATGGTAGTGTCAAGCCCGATATTAAATTTGCGGAAATCTATTACGCGTCATTTAAAACAATCCTGAACGAAATCGGATAAGAAATGCGAGACTTTTCTTGGTGGCACCTGCAACCAGTTACAGTACATACGTTAATTATAATGGTTTTACATTACTTATAATATTCTAGTTTCTATTAACAACAAGCGCAATAGAAACATGTAAGATCTGTATGTAAACCTAAATGTACATGTATGCACTTTTAGAAATCCAGTATTACAATAGTACCACGCAGTATTCAGAAATGACTACCAAAGTGGTATTGATAAGTAATACTGTGCTGTAATAAGTTCTCTCTCTGATTATTTTATTGGAACGAAAAAGCTTCAGAAAGCTTCGGAAATTTAGGAAATTTTAAGTGCTAATTAATTTAATTCCAGGTCGATATTAAAGCTTTAATATATCGGTAGTAAATTCTTACTCGCATAATTTTGAAACTAATGATAAGAAGTAACTTGGAATTCTAATAGAGATTTCTAACAGCGTGTATATACATACATCGCATTTCTTGACTATGAGTTCATGAACTCATAGTCAAGAAATTAAGAATTAAGCGACGGAAGAATTTAATTAATTTGGTATGCCACGCATCCACACCCACTGGGGGATTAATTTGGTATGAAGCGCATCCGGGCTTATGGGGATTTAATTTGGTAGCTATAATTGGTGAGAACTTAAAGAGACTTAAAAACAAAAAATAAACTAATTCTTAAAAAAATCTTAGGTGAGGCTTGCTTAAAAGGAGAAAACAAGCTGTTATCATCGTGTATTATAATAATGTGCTAAATCAATTTTCATCTCTTGATTTATAATTTTCGGTAAACAAAACAGCAAAGTATGTGCGCTTGGGACCATTTGCCTCGCCGTGGGCTGCTTTGTGAATTAAAATAATTTTAAACTTTATTAGTGTTCAGAGAATTTCACACATGCGGAAATTGCGTCGTAAAATTTTTTGGTTAATTTTGTTATCCATAATCGATTTCTGATCATATTTACCAAGCATGAGTTAATTTCCAATATACAATATTACATACAATAGCAGAACATGAATTTTTAAAATCTAGACCTATTCTAGAAATATATTCAAAGATTGCAAAATCACAAATTAACAAAGTTTAATTATAACAACATTTTAATATTTACGTAAGATGTCATATTTGTATTCAATTAATCACGGCCCACGGCGAGGCAATTGGTTCCAAACGCACATACTTTGCTGTTTTGTTTACCGAAAATTATAAATCAAGAGATGAAAATTGATGTAGCACATTATTCTAGTACACGATGATAACAGCTTGTTTTCTCCTTTTAAGCAAGCTTTTTTTAAAGAATTAGTTTATGAAGTATTTAGATGCGATCCATAACACCCAATCTAATTGTGTATGCATAATGACTGGGAATTTACAGTGAAGTAAATATGCTAGAATTTCAACAAAAATGTTTTACAAGACACTAAAATTTACAGAAAATTGTTATAATAGTATTTATTTAACTGCTAAGTTCCAGATATTTCCTTTGCAACCAAAATATTTTTGAAAAGTTTTGATTTTTTTTGTAGACAGTTCTCAAGTAACTGTCCGAGAATTTTCAAAATCTGAGAAAAATTTGATTTTTGACGAGGCATTGAACGCTTTTAATATGAAAATATTTTACTGAATTTTTACAACGAATCTAGGAAAGGGTTAGTATAAATAGATTTGCATCACGAATAATCGAATTTTTTCACTTCATTTACATGTACTTGCCGGATTAAAAAATGTAAAAATTCTCGTATAATTTGCAAAACTATGATGAACGTGCATAGTCTCTTCATTGCAAGATAGTAGTGGATCTGAGGAAAAATTGTTTTCCAAATAATCCGTATCATTACAATTTGAATCAGCGTAAGTTCCTTCATTCCTTAGAATTTTATTCAAATAAAGTATTCTGTAAGCGAAATAATAAAATGATATGCATTAAAATTTTATTATTTCACGGGACAAAATTATTTCGTACAAACCTGTGTCTCATTGCTATTTTTCTCGCGGCGTCAAAATCTGCCAGTCGTCCAAATCTGACATTGTTGAAATCAGCGATGGCAAACAGGAGGATAAGTGATGAGATAATGCAGTTTATCCACATTATGAATTGATTTGATATTAGCAACTAACTAGTCAAAGTAAAAGTGTTTTGGACTTTGTTAATAAAATTTAATCGCTACACGTAAATATGTATGTACATTTACAGCAATTAGATTTCAGAGCAAACGGAAATTTCCTGTCCACTATTTGCCAAATTTGGTCCGGCACTGTAAACAAGTTTGCCCCACTTGACAAAGTGTATGTATGTTTGCAAAAATGGGTGAAAACTTACTCGGTATCATATACATAATTTGAAATGACTTACTAGGTATACTATTTAGGTGGGTGGAGTGTTCAGATATCCCACTATATGCAAATATTGCACACGATATCGGTGTGAAACAATATGCAAAAATTTCCGTGTTAAAATCACTTTTGAAAAAGTAATGACGATTTTAGTGACACAAGTCTAGGAATTTTCTTAATACTTTAATAAAGGTGAAATTTTTGCTTTTGACGTCCTTAACGGATTATGTAAACTCTTCCACCTCTGGCGTAGACATTGTTTCGCTACGGTTATAATAATTGTCCAAAAAAAGACAAAATGTCCAAAAAGCACACAATGTGTCCAAAATAGGAAATGGGCCAAAATGTTGCAATTTCTTTGTTACATTTTTTTAGGCATCACCATGTTTTTCAAATATTTGCCAAGATATGCAATCTCCCATTAATTATGAGAATTTTGAATTGTAATAAAGCATTACTTGGAAAATTTCATAATTCCTCATAAGAAAACATATTTAGGCAAAAAATTCCAAATAATACTATATAAATGCTCAAAACGACTTAACAAGGAAAATAAAATATTTCTATCTAGGTTTTAAAAAAAATGTAACAAAGAAATTGCAACATTTTGGCCCATTTATTGTGTGCTTTTTGGACATTTTTGATGGCTGTTTTGGACAATGATTAGAACCGTAGCGAAACAATGTTTCCGCCAGAGGTGGAGTTTACATAATCCGTAAAGGAGGACAAAAGCAAAAATTTCACCTTTGTTACAGCATTGAGAAAATTCCTAGACTTGCGCCACTAAAATCGTCATTACTTTTTCAAAAGTGATTTTAACACGGAAATTTTTGCATATTGTTCCATACCGATACAGTGTGCAATATTTGCATATAGTGGGATATCTGAACTCTCCACCCACCTAAATAGTATACCTAGTTAGTTTTTAAAGCCAATGTCATAATATAAGTAGTTATAGTTTAACGAGTAACGTATTGTACATACCGATACATGTATTAACAGAGTTTCTATTTATCTACAAATACATACATACATATTGTATGCATTTAGTTAAAACTGTTTTCGATTTTCATAAAATTATGCGAGTGGATATGTTGTTTATGTACATAAATGACTGAATACATAAGTTTGCATACAGGGATTACATATGTACACTTTAATAAGTGGAAATGCGTATTCTCAACTTCTTGCATGTTACCTTAAGTACTAAATGAATACATATGTGCATCTCATCATACGTAGTTAACTAACAAGTTACGTATAGCAAATATGCATATAGCATCGTGCATAAACTTTATTCACTAGAATAAATCATGCAGAAGAGTACAATTTGATTAATTTTGAGTAGACCAAGGTTTGAAAAAGGATCACTAAATAGTTTTCAGAGTAAATTGGAACATGTTGGATTAATTAAGCAGGGGCTGGAACATTCATGACTTTGCCTTGGCATTCCTACAAATAAAAAATCAACAAATCAAATCAAAATGTCAACCAAGTTGTAAGAAAACTTTTCTCTTTTTTAAACTCACGTTCAACTTGTGGATCGCAGTTGTCGCACAGACACCTTGGAATGGAAGTCGGGCCAAAATGCATGCAGCGTACTGTAATAATTACATCATCAATAATTAATGAATTTTGAATTTAAGATTTGTATGATTAGAAATTTTCTGATAATATCGAACCCTTGGAAATTTGTCGGGACCTCCGCTGCAAACGGTGTCAACATTTGCTTGAGTGTCCATTTGGACACCATAAACTTGGGTTTGACAAGCTTTGAATGATGTGGCACCCTGCAAAAATATTCAAAATATTCGTTACCGAATGGTGTTTAACCGAGTGAACAAATCAAGTAACGGATGTGATTGATAAGAAATACATACGGGAACGATGGCTTCATTGTAACAGGCATAAAATTGCTGAGCCACGGCGTCGCTGTGTGCTCCAGGCGCGCAAAGGGCGGCATTGATGGCTTGTGTCCACTTGACGTCCTTCGCGATGTTGGCTGGAGTTGGGAGGTAGATTCCCATTGAAGAGGAAACAATCATCCCAACGATAAGGATCGAAATTGGGGCAATGATAACCATTTTGAAGGATTGCTGGAAGCTGGTGTTGATTTTAAGTTGTGATAGGAGAGATTTGTAGGAGTTGGAATGATTAATTATGCCAATTTTGTCTGCTTTTATATGCTGATGGTTTGAAGTGACGTATGTTCATAGGTTTTGAAACGGATATTCTGAACAGATGGGAAGCCACATTTTAAATATGTACATAAACCAATAAAATATCACTGGGCAAAAATAAAGAACTTGATTTTTTCAATCCAGGATCACGAAGTTTGCAAATGTACCCATGACATAATTGAAGGTTACCTGCTATTCAAATGTCGATTAGACACCAGGTGGGTGTGGACTTAGTGGTAGAATTTGTTTGCATTATCCACAGCTTCACACATGTAGTTGTTACGTCTGTTTATTTAGTTGTAGGTTAATGGTGAGGAAATTTATGTACAATTAATTGATGAACTGAACAAGTACCAAATGGTACTCAGATTTTTAGAAGAATTTAATTTTTAGCCCGAACCAGGGCTTATGTAATTGTCATGTCCGTCTGTCTGTCTGTCTGTCTGTCTGTCTGTCTGTCCGTCTGTCTTTCGACAGCTCTCGAACGAGTTGACCGATCGACTTGAAATTTTTGCCATATGCATATTGGACAAAGTTAGGAAACGAGTTCGAAGATGGGCGAAATCGGTCCAGTGGTTGACCGGTGGGGGTCATCGGAGTGGGTGGGGTATTATGCACCAAATTTTCAAAATTGTCGTAGAAAGCTCAAATTTGGTACGAAGGTTGCTAATGGCTCCTAATGAAAGAATATGAAGTGAAATTGGAAAATTTTTCAACCGGAGGCACCCGAGGGGGTGACCCATACCGATTTTTCAAAATCATCCAATCGAGCTGAAATTTGGTATAGAGGCTGCTAATGGCCCGTAATGGATGAATATGAAGAGAAATTGGTAAAATTTTCATCTAGAGGGACCCTATGGGGTGACCCCCACCGATTTTCAGAAATTAACATAGAAAGCTGAAATTTGGACCAGAGATCCATACTGCTTTTTCACGAAATAACATGAAGTTAAATATGAACAAAAATTAACCAGGAGGCTATAGAGACGATCTCCACTAGGAAGTAGTCAAGGAAAGGGATAGTAAATATTTTTAGAATTTGGAGCCTACAGTAATACGAAGGATTGATGGAAGAATTAATGGAAAATAGTGGCACATAATTTCATAGAAAACTACTGACAAACATGGGTTTACTAATCATTCCTGGTTCGGGCTAAGCAAAGCTGTACTGATAGGTTTTATTTGCAGCATATATCTTAAGAGCCATAATTTTAAAAGATAACATTGAGAGATAACATTATTAGCGAATTTTCTCAAATTCCAGGCCTTTTCACGAAATTTATTTTATCGTATTGCGACACAATTAAATATGTGTATGACTCGTATTGTATAACTCCTTAAGCTGCCCACTCTGACCGTTTGTGCCCGTGAGAAGTGACCCCGGGTGAAAATCGCATGTCGAATTTGACATAATTCTACACAATAGTTTGTTCAGAAAAAGTATGAACGATTCTGAATAAAACTTCTGACAGGTATATTCTGCAGAAACGTTTAGCACAATTACGCATAATTCTGCATATTTTCTGCACAAATTGTTTCGGCATAAATTTGTCTGCATAAAATCCAGCCAATTCTCTGCATGAAACAAAGCTAAATTTCTGCATGAAATAATATGAAATTTTGCCACAGTTGATTAAAAAATACTAAAATTTGTTTTCCTACGGAATTTTTCAATGTCTCACCCCTGTGATCTTAATAACAGGTTACAGATAGAGACGAGAATAAATCTAAAACAGGACAGCACAGAACACAAATCGGTAGCTAACTTTCTGAATACAATTGTCATATAGGTACATAGCTTTTCAACATGTGAAATTGTGAGAATTGGAAGACATTTTAATTGATCTTATTCTGAAACATGTATGACGGGCGTCAATTTTATGTCAGTTTTTAATACTAATTACTTACGTCAGTGATATTAAAATTTTTTCACAACTAAACATATATACCTATGTGTACATAAAATTGCCGTATGTATAAAGTCAGTAGAAGTTACACATTGCTTTAAATCAATACAATTTACTTCTAGTCAACTACCATTGGGATTTATGATTTGATAAGTGTGCGATAACCCTAAGTGTATACTTATCTATATACATGCAGACTTCCTTGTCCAGGCCATTAAAATATTACTCATGACTCCTCAGTCATAGTTTAATATAGTAAATTTTCGATCCCTTTTGGAAATATAATTTCAACAAACCGTGAGAAAAGTGAGCTAGCACATTCTGTGTCTTTACACAAAGCATGTTTGCATGTCAGACGACGTGTTGCATTCAGCTGAATGCGGATTAATTGGCTTATCTGATTCTGAACAAAAATACCGGTATCAATGTATGCATAATACATAAGTACTTAAGTATTCATGAATTAATCACATAATTAATCTGCATAATTAACACATTCTCCGGCGAATTATTGCGTCGTTGAAAGGTTGTTTCACATCATAATTGAATACGCGCTAGAAAAAATGCAATTATGTAAAGCTTCATGCAAAATATCAAATATGTACATGTCATGTCCTGTCCAGGAGCGTATGTTGGTATAACATGCACTTTATTTGGATGCATGTACATTACACTCCGTGATTTATAATACACATGTGCATACATACCTGACGGGTTAATTGTGTAAGCATTGCGCAGTTGGTGACCTAAATGGTTTGCAGAGACAATAACTCGAAAATAATTACGTGTATTCATAAGTCGACAGTTCGGAAGTACACGCGGTTACTGAAGTTCTATTTCAGTTGAATTATGGCTGTTTCAATCAAAAACGGATTTAAACGATTCGGAAATGGCAATTTGGTTCTCAACAATATAAACGTCAATGTTTCCAGTGGAGAAATGTGAGAAATACTTATTATTTAGAGATATTTATAATGCATGAATTTTTTAACCAAAAAAAATATTTAAAAAAACTTATTTGAAATTTTACAGATACGGTATTCTGGGTGCGAGTGGTTGTGGGTAACTTCACAAGATAATTCTGTTGAGATATCTATTCAGATTGAAAGTTTTACCTTTTCGTACAATAACATTAGAAAGACGACTTTGCTCTCATGTGTCGTAGGATTACGCCAACTAGATTCTGGCCAAGTCACAGTGTGTGACCAATCCCGGCCTCACAATCTTGGCAGTTTTTGTGGTTATATGCCTCAAGTAAACTAAATTTACAGAAACTTCCTTGATGAAGAGCCATGCACAAGCTTCTGATTAATACGTAAACACACAATTTTATGCACATTAGGAGACAGCGCTTGTAAACGTTTTAACAATCAGAGAAGTCCTAAAGTACTTTGGACTGCTTTATGGAATGGAAACCAAGGAAATTGAAACAGGGCTTTCTAATTAATTAGTCAATCTAATTAATTAGCTAATTAAATAACAATGTCTGTCTAATTACTAATTACTAATTAAAGTTAATTAGTAGAATACTACCTAATTAAAATTACTAATTAATTAAAATGATCAACAAACCAATTACTAATTAATTTGTTTTTTCTAAACAAAATTAAGTTTTTAATCCATATTTCTCGTTTAGCCTTTAAAAAATTTTTTGTCGGCAGCAAATATACCATGCGTGTTTTATCGACTTCTTAGCCTTTTTTACACTTGTAGTTGCAATTTTAAACCTTTGTATTAAAACAACGAGATAGCAATATATTTTTGATATATCTTTGAATATAATGGACTCCCTTGCATAGAACCTCAAAAACTTGTTAGAAAATGTGAATGGATGGTATACTTTTAAAAAAGTCGACAGCGACAAAGTAACGACTGCTTGTAAATTTTGTCCAAATAAAGCGATTACCGGCACAACTAAGGTCAGCTTTAATTTCCACAGCCATCTCAAGGTAGTGCGTAATTTGTTTTAAATTTCAAAATAATTTTACATTTTACGTTCGCTGAAAGACGACTTATTCGAGGCGTTAGCCATGCTGAAATGTTGTGAAATTAATTCATAAAAAGTTATGAGTATGGCGAACTTAATTATTTAGTAATTAGAAGTAATTAATTAGTTTGCTTGGTCAGAAGTAATTACTAATTAAACAATTAATTAGATCAAAATTTTCGGAACTAATTACTAATTGCTAATTAATTAGAAAAGTGGATAATTAGAAAGCCCTGAATTGAAAGCAGGACACGTTTCCTCTCAGAGATTCTGGACCTTTATCAACTTGATGCAGTAATTCAAAAGTTAAGGTTCGAATGAAAACTTGATAAATGCACTCTCTGTAGGTTTCATATCCAATTAAGAATAAAATACAAATTTAAATATAATCACAAATAGCGGTGGACAAAAGCGTAGGGTGTCCTTGGCGGTGGCAATGATTCATAATCCATCCCTACTCGTGTTAGACGGTAACAATTTGAGCTTATAATTAAGATTAAGATGATGCAACTTACTGATGACCCCATTTTAGAACCTTGTGTTGGGCTGGATCCTTTGTTGCGAGAGAGGTACACACAAATTTATATTTAGGACGCCTAAGGAAATGTACAAATCTGTATGGGATTTACATTTCGTAGGATCTGGCAGTATTTATCCGAGATTTCTAGCAAACAAGGGAAAACCGTGATAATTTCAACCCATTATTTCGAGGAGACAAAATTTTGTGACAAAGTACGTTAAAAACTTGTCAAACTTTGCAGATATTCTCATCCCGTGTGCAGCATGTTCTGAATAATTATAAATTACAGGTCGGATTTCTGCGAAGTGGTCGTCTATTAGTGGAGGACAGCCCAGCGGCATTACTTTCAACGTACCAATCTTCGAAATTAGTGGACGTCTTCATGGAACTTTGTAAAACTGATGAAAACATTTCAAATCATTATGACACGAGTCATGAGTCGGTCAAGGATCATCGATTTTCTGAGAATTTAGTCGAAAATGCTGCACCCGTGCATTTTCCTAACAAACTTGGCTCTTCTTTGAATATCCGACGTAACAACACTACTATTTTCCAGGCTTTAATTTCAAAATGGTGGCATAGGAATCGAAGGGATTGGAGGTGATTTTTATTTATTCGTAATTTCTGTTTGTAATATCATGTATTTTTGATTCATTCTTGTTGAAATTTGCTCGAAAATTCGAAAATAGATTTATCTGGGGCAACTTGGGGTTCCTATCCTGTGTGTTCTTATCTCTCAAAATATAATCGGGGGTGAACCCCATGGCATCCAAGCCAATCTCGTGTACAATAATTCAAAACATTTGCCAGCGTCGAATCTCTGTAAGGATGACAAGAATTTGGATTCTTCCAATGAATGTTTCTCAAACATGGGGATTTGCAATTTTCTCGATAAATTTGCTGATAAATTCATTTGGGTAAAGATAATTATTTAATAGTTTACGCTTGTAAAACCGAAAATGGTAATTATTTAATAGTTCGTACTTATTTCGGGATTGTAAAACCTAAAATTGGCGTAACTTACCTAAAGGGGTGCGTTTTCACTAAAGTTTTCTAATATCGAATTACTAGATTCCCGCCAAATCATATGAAGAAGGCATCGAACAAATAAAATCAGGACAGACTATGCTCCTTATTGAATTTCCCACAGATTACGAAACCCATTTCAAGGATAAGATGGTATATCGACACTTTTCAAGTAACGAATCGCTTATCGGGTCAACCATTTCCATCCGCATGGTCGAATCAGGTACGACTTTTTATGCTCCGCCAGTGATGAATTTGACGTATTTATGGTACTTTTAGGCTCAATTCTTTCAGCCTGGGCGACAAAATGTATCCTTGAAAAATACATTCTTTACGACCAGAGTATTTTGTCGTCATGCTCGATTAGTGATGATCTGATTAAGCTACCACTTCATGTCCGTATCCTAATTTCTTATCCTAAGTTAAATTTTGACTTATTAATTTAATATTACACAAATTGTTCTGGATTTTAGTTCAACGCAATATACGGAAGTTTAGAAGCGTTCGACTTAATTCCCTACATGCAACTTGGTGTCCTAACTTTGTGAGTTCAACAATAATGAAGGTTATTTCTTCGTATCGCAAAATAAATTACCGCGGTTACGAGCTTTTCTAAGGTTTATAAGATTTGCTACCCAAAATCACGTTTCGAGGCTTACGATTTATACGAAGCTCGACCCCTTGTTTTTTCTTCGTAAACTATTTATTTTATGATACTACGGATACGAAGAAATAGCGAATACCCTCAAGAATAAATTACATTATGTATGTATTTATATAGTGCAATACTGTAAAATGTATTTGTAACTTTTTACAAATGTGAAAATGTTTAGGTACATGTTTATAATACCAATGTGCATCGGGGTGTTTGGGTGGAGGATAAAGTGGCAGGCCTTGAGGACCGAGAGTACGTGACCGGCGTCACTCTCTGGCACCAACTCGCTGTCAACATCGTCACTCAAAGTTTCGTGATTTTTGCACAAATTGGAATTTTCTTTGCATTATTTTGCGGCGTGTATGGCATGGTGATTCATGGCAGTTGGTTGCTAGCTGTTGGTTTGTTGTACATGACTGCTCTATGTGGACTGTCGATTGGTAATATATTTAATTGTGTCCTTTGGAAAAAAGCAGTTTAGTAGCCGATAGTTAATTTTTCCAGGATTTTTGGTCAGCATTATATCGGACGGAATATTGAAGAGTGTATTTATTGTGGTTTTAATAACATTAAGTCAAATTTATTCCTCAGGTATTTAACATTTAATTCTTAGCAACTGTGAAAAATGCGGAATATTATAATATTGTCATTAACAGGAATTATATTTTCGACGGAATTGGTTACACCGCTTGTCCGTAAACTGTTCACCTGGATGCCGTTAACACATGTGATTGAGGCGCTACGGTCAATTTGCACGAGAGGGTGGGACATTTATCATCCGTTCGTTTGGAGAGGATTTTTACCAGGAATTGGATGGATGACAATTTCAGTAGTGGTTTCATTTTTGCTAAGCCGAATGAAGTAAATTTCAAGGTTTACATACATACATATGGTAATAAATGTTTTTCAAAATCTGCATACTCTTAATTTCTGCATTTCTAGCAATTATTTTCAGGAGTTCAAATTTTTATTCGTTGGTTAGCTAGTCTAGATTTATGTTTACAATTTAATTCAATTCGTATTAGCGCATTTATCTTCGGGAACATATTTCTCATAATTTTCTGGGTAGGCGACATCAAAATACCAAGATTCTCCATCTTTTCGAACGTGACAATCTCCCACGTGCATTCCATTCTGTCGCCTGTCAGCATATCCACTTTTGAATTCTTCAGTCCAGTTAAACTTGAAGCTTATCGAGTTGTAAAAGTCTCCCTCGAGCGATGGTGGTGCGTCGATGAAGTACTTGTTTAGCGTGTTGGTCATCTCCCTGAGAAAAAATACGATGCCAATTTTGTAAGCAAAATGTACAAATCTGGTGCCCAATTGATTACTTATGTTCGTCTTACGAGTGGTATTCAGTAACTCCAAATTCCTTAATGTGCATATCTATGTCATACTCTGAACCACAAATATCGATATCAATTTTCGGATAGTACCACAAAATTGCTTCGCACATTTCTTCCCGAGTTGATAAGCCGCCAAGAACGATTTCTCCATTTTTCCAAGTGGAATCGTAAATACATTCTGTAAAATTAATCATTATTTTAATTAATTATGATTGTTAAACGTCAGATCTGAGCTATTAACGGATATGAAAAATTAATAATCCTTAATCCAAACTATCTTATCTCTTTGCTCTGTTAAAAGTAAATCGTACCAACTGTGACTTGGTCGCCAGGAAGAACTTTAACGTATTCCATTAGCGGTTTGTTTTGCTGGTAGTCGAAGTCATAGTGATCATCAAAATCTATCCAAGGCAGCTCAACGTTCCCTCGGAAATGTCGCGTTTTAATTTTTCTTCCTAAAATAATTGCAACAATTTATCCTCCATTCGGATCCATGCATAGTATTTATTTTTGATGACACTAAATTGTTTACCGGACAGATGTGAATGCAACAGCGAATTAAACACTGTTAGTCCATCGGCAGGGAACTTTTCCGTACAGCCAGGTGCGCAATGTCCTACAACCAGGAAATCTGGCGTATTTGGGGGAACTGTTAGGGAAATTTCGACATCGTGTCCTAATGTCACAAGACCAGCGTCATGCTCACTGTGTAATTGCATACGTAGAAATATAATAAATTCGTGATGCTTTAGTCGCTATATGAAATATTTATATACCGAAGTTCGTTCGTATAGTAGAATTCGACCCCAGACTCAAATTGTACCCCTGTGAGTTTGTCGGGATTATCGTAATGAATTTCCAACATGTAGTACAGCTTGCCAGGCTCATTGCCGATTGGATAACCGACATTCTCAGGGAATACCATTTGCTATTCGTATAAGATAACATTTATTAAGTCGTGTTTTAAACTAATTTAATCCTAAAAGTCAATACCTTGCCACCTTTTGACCACACAAAGACGTACTCTTTGCAATACCCGATGGGCAGTGGGCTCATCTCGTCGTAACAATGTCCCCCAGTAACACCCTTGTCGACAGTATGGTCGTCAAAAACTTCATCCATCGTCTCATTCGAACCGGGTGGAATGAAGCAATTGTACAAAATAAAGTGGTGCGTGTGTCGCAGTGATTCTGAGGATGGTAGTTTTGCGTCAAACTGTGGAATTGACAATTATGTATGTCGATGTAACATTGCAAAAAAACTTTGCAAAATTAAATTAAATTATATTGGGAATTACCCCAACGATATGATTTTTAGTCTCAAGGGTCGGACCCCGATGGAAACTGCACCAGTAGGAAGTGTCCTGATCAGGCATTTCCATGTCAAGAATCATCGGCCAGGTTGTAACCCTTTGAGGGACAAAGAGAGACGATTAGTAACCAAGTTATAGCAAAATGTATTCTCATTTACTTGTCCAAGTCCACTTCGGGGACATCGGCATGAAGTAAATTGGTTGATTTTGTCCCTCGCTGAGTATTATGATACTGAATGACATCTGTCTCTCCCATCGACCAGATTAATCGACTCGTATCATTCTATTCAAGATTAAATTTAATTAAACATTAAGCTTAAACTGCAAAACAAAACAACAAAAACAAATACTAACCCCAATCGGATAATCTTCATCATCACAGGTGTTTAAAGCCCTAGAAAACCGGAGGACCGTCTTCCCACTCAGGGCAAACTCCATCGCTACGAGTAACGTCCAATCATTATGGTCATCAACCTTCGGCACGGTTTGACCAACTCCGAATCGATCCTGCAAACGAAATTCAATTAATTTTTGCTACAATTTCAAGCTGATTCTTAAATTACCTCGAAATACGGAACTCCATCTGGCATGACGCCACCAATGATTATATCCGCACCGGTCATCCCACCGGTTGGAGAGATTCCGAACCCCACCCAACCCAGCGTTGCGGCCTCGATTTCAAATATTATCTCATCTCCGACAACCTCCCAGCCCAAAATGTATTTACCATCGTTGTCCAACACCTCTACATTTTTTAGGTTGATGCCATTCGTCGGTACAGATTTTGCAGAGGTAATAGCCACGAAGGCCAGAAGGGTAAGCGAAATAAGTAGTTTGATCATAATTGGTGGAGGACAATTTTTACACTGATTTGTGACTCGCTTCATTCATACCTTTATATTCAACGAGTATCATGTACTGATAAAAAGTCAATTAATTGACCAGTACATCTCAAGTAGCAGGAATATGATGAAAATGAGAATGATACAATAACACACCTTCGGGTACATACATTTTTACACACTTGAGAGTGTAGATTTCGAAATAAAGTGGGATGAATCACCACGAGGACAACTTGTTGAGTTTAATATTGAACTCAGATGAGATTTAGTAATCATTTAAACAAACCTTATATCTTTCTCTCATACTGATATCTGTTCTGCAAAATCTGCGTAAGTATGCATTTGCAAAAAATTGAAATAGTTGATCAGTTCATTTTTAGTTCAGTTCGAAAGATTTTGTAGTGAATATAAATTGCATATCAAAATATTTTATAGTATAGATAAATATACAGAAGGAGCAAATTTATTTGTTTATGATTTATGGCTATTAAAATTCATAAATTAATTTAAGTAGATGCGTGATATAGTTACTGCATACATTTCATACATGTGCGCGGCGTCCATTTTACGAAAATTTTCTTTATTAATTTCATAAGAACGCAATCATGCCCAATTTACGAGAACTAGCCCGTGCCTGATACTTTGCAATGTTTGACGCCAGCATGTCATTGAAGTTCAATGATGAGTCATATTTGTCTCGGTTGTAAGGTAGTTAGCCCATGAGCAACATTATGAACATTTATGATAACACTCATGACATGATCAATTCAACGACAATTCAATCCGCAACATATTTATCGAGAAAACAACTCAATGACCCGATGATTCATTTTATGCACATACATACATTCAGTATCACGTTTAAAAATTTATACAAAATTTATTATAGGTCCCAAATGTTTAAAATGACGTACAGTTTTTGCAATAGCTTCAAAACAGACAGAGGGTGGAAAATATTATTACACCACTTTTGCCTATTCCGGCACTTGGATTACAAGAATTTTTATATATGTACGTACTAGTATGTAGGTAAGGAAATAAAGGGACACAGGTTGGCCACTAGTGCCCATCGATAAACCGACGGGAAAGAATAACTCAAGATTTCAACAATTCAAAAATGATTTCAGGATATCTATCCGAAAACTGCTTAAGCGTCGATGCATCTGGAAAGATTCCGCCCTTGTTTCTGAAATAAATATAAACATACAATTGTCAACTTGTTTCAAACCTCAAATAAGTCTGGCTGGACCACAATTCCTCAATAGTTTGTAACCCAATAACTGACTTAATTCGTATGAACTGTACACTCGTTTCATCTGCGTTCAAAAACTCGTGAGCATTTGTTCGGAGTAGGGCATTTACAATTTGTAATAAAGTATGCACCATTTCCCAAAGCAATTTTATACATTTTACTGAATTACAAACACCCGAGTGAATTGACTTAATTATAGCAAACCAATAAATCAAGTATCTAAATATAAGTACTCACTTGGCAATGATTTTCAGCGCTTGTTCCTGCAAAACGACCCCATTGTGCATCTCTCCCAGACGATACATCTCAGCCGCATTGTTGACCCCTAATCCGTCTATGAGATTCCTTTCGCACACATTCTTCAACATCTGAACCTCGAACTTTTCCGCAAATTTGAACAACTCCTGAAACAATGGATTGCCCCAACGCAGGACCCGACCGCAGTAAAGGAACCGTAAGAACTCTTTTAACGCTGGGGCCGAAATATCCTCCAAAATTATTCTCCCCTCCTTCGCCCCTTTCCCTTCATCTTGAAACATTTTCCTGAAGACGGGACTTTTACCTGCAAGTTTAATCAGAGCTTTATTAATTTGAAATACGCAAATAATCTTGCAACAAAATTGTTCCTGAGTAAATTCGTCATACAGTTTGTATTTAACATTGAATTATTTTCCGCAAAATTAAAATGTAAATAATTATCAGCTATTGTTACCTTTCCGTGATAAATCGTAACAAATATGTAGAAATGGAGTGTCTTCACTCGGTAATAATTTTACTTCTGAATTAATTGCTTAGCTTGTCACTTACCCGATAAGAGGAAGCGATGCGCCGGAAATTCTGCATTGTCCCCACAAACGAGCATAACATCTGAGAGATCTCCTGATAAGAACATGTCATCAAACCCGCCTAAGCGTACAGCTTCCTCGGCGCCCACTAGAAATTTGTTGGCGATGTCCTCATTTGCATAGGGAATAACTTCCCCACCTGAATAATAAATTATTATTTAATATGCATTTTTCTCTCTAATTAAATTTTACTTATGTAAAAAATAGCACTCACGTTCGCGGCATACGACAGAAAGATTTAGCCTTATCATGTGCACGGCATCATCCCAACTTGCGTCATCATTAGTCCAAATTCCGGCGTAACGGGTGTACACATTCTCCTCGCAATGGATCAGGTCATACACGAACCGTAATTCTTGCCTGGGCCCCGGAAGTCGAAATGGTGACGAAAAAAACTCCAAAGTAGCCGTGCGTAACTCGAGCTTTTTATTATGTTGGATGGGAAGTTGCAAAAATGCATTCACTTGATTGGCGTATATTGCGAAGGATCTAGAATTATTAGGAGTTGCTTATTTAAAAAAGTAAAAAAAAAAATCATAATTATCTTGATGGATATAATATTAAATAGTTCTTACAATTTGTGATCCACATGGGCAAGAAATCCAGTGCTGAATTTCAAATCTGGAAATACGAATCCCCCATTACCAAACTGGCTCATGTTTTGGTTTATTCGGGTGCGAGGTGGAATTTTAAAATCCCAACTAAATTCTCCACTTAATTCGTCCTTGATCTACAAAATTGATAAGTATAGTGTTGTATGTAATATGCACGTTTTAAGTCACATCATTCAGCCAGGTAATTAATCAGATATGTACATACCTCTAGCGCGGATGTATTCATTCTCTCCAGCGACATGTTCTCGTAAAACTTGCACACCTCCAAGATACGCTAAATACTAAAAGATTAATTGTAACAGTGCGTTACTTTATTGCAAACTTGATGTAAGAAGCAAAAATATCTGGATCTGGTTGTTTCACTGTCTCGAAAAGGAGTGAGCGTTTCTGTTGAAGTGGTTTGGCACGTACCCTCAAAATTCTCACAATGCAGTTGCATGAAGATTGGTATGTGCACATGTGGAAATGTAATAACCCTTTTTAAAGGGTCTGGAAAAGTTTCCAAATAGAACGTAGATTCCAGGAATATGTAGAAGAATTTATAAATCGTGACCATTTATGTGAACTTGTGGTCCATATGATGGTAATGTGCATATGTAGCGATGGTGGTGTACGGTTGACTTAGGATATGATAGGTCGTTCCCGTTTAAATATACGTATTTTAATTATCAGTCGGGTTAATCCACCCCCTATGATATCAAGTCAATTGGATTCGCTGGAAAAGAAAAGGGTTAAAAGTATTTTTAACAGATCGCTGGAATTTTGGGTACCGATGCATTATTTCATATGCAAATCAACAAATATACTAAATTATGTATGCATTCCTAGGGTATTGAGATTAATTACTGGCATTCATGGACATTTACATAGATTCATTATTAATGATTTTATTAAATTAATCCTGCTTCGGGTCCATACATATGCAAATATGCATACATTTTTAGCTAATAAATACACACAAATTTCAAACTGTACTGCAAATCTGGCATACCTACTTATTTATTGAAGAACATAATAACCAGTCGCAGAATTATTTTTAACTATATCGTACATAAGTATATGTGAAGCAAGTTAGAGCAGTTTACATTTATGACATTAATGTCAATATTTTCTAAATATATTATTTAAATAGAAAGAGTGTAAATTTATAAATTCATCATTATGCTAAAACTTCATACATAAAGTAGAAAACCTCAGCGAGGAATACAATCAAAGAAATTGCACACGATATGAAAAATATCACAATACTCGACACAATTTTCGACTCCAGTCCTAACGGTATTTTCATACCTTCGGTGACATCCTTCTTCCTCAACTCGGCTTCTTCATCGTAAAATTGAAATAATTTTACCTTCCCAAACTGCTCATATAATCCCGACCAATATTTATAAATCCCCGATGAAATTATCCCTTTCTGCCGCCTGATGAGCCCTTCGGCCTGCCTCCCATCGCCAAATAGTAGCCACATCCACCCCTTCGGATTCGTTCTGAGGACTCGCTCCCCTTTGGCAAACCTGACCCCAAACTTTTTCATTCTGCGATTTGAATATGGAAGAATTCTGCAAATGCTGTCCTTCGTGTCTACATAGGCCTTATTTTTGCATCCCTCTTTAGTTAAATTTCCAAGAAAGTGGTCCGGGTATTTATAAGCCATCGGGAATATGCGAGTATACCCGGTTTCCACATTCATTGCCATAGTTGCATGGGACAAATCGGCGATTCCTGGTTCCTTAGAATTTTTGAGATACCGAAAAATCAATTGCAATTCTGGAATGAATGCTCCCAAGGCGGGATTTTCATAAACTTCATAATACTCTTCTTTAATGGGAAAGTAGAACGTGAAATTGATCAGATCTTGAAATCCTTTGAATCGACTCGTCGGAATTGTTGGCTTAATTACTTCCGTTGTGAAGGCAGCCTTCCAACCCGTGTATAGAATCAGGCTGCTCCATATCCATATCGATAATAGGAGCAGGCTAAGTTTTGGGGTAATGTGAAATTTCATCGTAATCGGCTTTTCAATCAAAACCCCGAAGAGGTCGATTATTCTCGTTCCCATTTCAAAGATATAATTACCGGACAGGTTTGGAAATACAATAATCGCCGAAACTATGACAATTGCTAAAATGCTTAATGCCCAGCAGTATATGTCTGCCGGAGTGAGATAAAGTTCATATCGAAGGAGGGACTGCATACCGTCGCAAGTTATAAAGTTGTAGTCCATTTCGCCAATAAAGGTATAAAACACGTTCCCGTTCTGTGCGACGAAGAAAATAACGTCTTGAAATTTAGGCACGAAATAAGAAAGTTTATTCCTGAGACGTTTCGATGAGATGGACAAATTTTGCTTAAACGCTTCCTCCAGTAGGATAAAATCTAGGATCTGGTCGAAATCGAAAACTTCAAGGGTGCGATGTGCTCTGGTGAAATAATTGAAATCGAATGTTTCCTGGTTGTATTGATTTTTCAAATATTCCGCCACCTTTGCAACGCCCACTGAGAATTCGTGTTGGTCGATAATGTCGTAACTCCGCCGAGAGGAAACAAATTTACCTAAAGTTGTCGACCTGGCATTATCTGATAGCGATTTCTGCTCGATTTTTACAAGCCAGGTGAAGATATTCAACGCCATCTCGGGGGAGTCTGGTGTTTCGATAATTTTTGCATGATTTGAAGGACAATGGATACAAGAGTAGTATGCAATTTTGTTACCGTTACCATGAACTTCTTTCTTATTAAACATCTCAACAAGAAATATTTTAAGGTCTACGTTAGACGTGATTGAGTCAAGTAATGAAATCGTGCTAGAGAATAAATCCGGAGGAATGGCGGCAATTATAAATTTGTGAGACGTTGGGATGTTAACGAAAATCCTTGAAAGGACACGAAGTTTGTCAATCATTTCAGTTTGACTGCTTAATTTTGCCAGACCGACGTAGTAAATATTGGAGCAAACTTGTATTACTTGATCGCGGTATCGATATCGATACCGAAAATATGACGGAAGTATCGCCCTCGAATATCTTCTGTCTACTAGAAGAATATCTATCGAGGTCAAAAGTAAGATGGGTAGAGTGACTTGCAATTCGTCGAAAAAGTCGAAATCATCTCTAACATTGAGATGATTTTGCTCAATTATGAAAGTTGGGAGGCAAATGGTGGAGGTGAACGCGTTGAAGAATTGGACAATGTCAATCATTGTTTCCATTTTAAAAAGTGAGTAAAAATATTCTAATGCTACATAGACAGATTATGGTGGTTTCCAGACAGGACTAATTTTTGTAGCCTTCTGCAACCTCATTTGAACTTTGAAATAATATAAGTAAATCTAGCATTTAGCACAAGAGTGTGCGATTAAGTGTTTAATCTATGTACACTAGTTTCAAGTGGATTATCAACACATTGTAGAGAGAAACTATCTTGAAAATATCTTATCCTTAGTGCATAATACTTAGATATGTATGTATGTATGTATATTATACATGCATATTTTAGTCCTTCAGCTATTGGTTCCTTTGTGTTTCTTTTTTAGCACAAGTGCCATTAATGCTAGCATGCATGCATTAATTATTGTATGGAAGGATAAGTATTTCTGCAGACGGTCTTGTGATAACAATCGCGTTGAACATTCACCCTCTAGTATGAAAACAAGAGTAAGTATTGAATAAAATATTCTAAAAGATTAACATATTTACATACTTTATGTACATTTCAAGTTCATAAATGTCATAAGTATGTACAATGTACTTGCACATTTAGTAGGAAACATTTACAGCTTTATATCTTATTTACCACGTTCAATAAAAATTGTCTAAATAATCTAGGATTTTGTCTATATAATAATGTTAAGTACTATGTATCTATATGTATGTACATATCGCGTTTCTAAAACTACGCATGCATATATAGATAATCTACCATACCATGTTTTTGAGAAAATCTTGCTAGAATTTTAAGCTAACAGTTATGCATGTAAATATGTAGACCGACATATGTAATTAAAATAATTTCTCCAGACACCAAATGTAGATACATATTTATTCGTAATTCGGATTGCAGTATTCTTAAAAAGGGACTAAAAGTCAACCTGTCAATACAATTAAGTAATACACATACGTAACCTCTTAAGAATGAACCAAGGAAAATAACTTGTCATCGGTACGAATTACATACATATACACATCATTTAATCCTTTGTAAAATATGCTTAATTGAAAATTCATAGTCTTCTCTACTTAAACTCTTTATGTTTCTACTTCTCATTTAGCAATGCCACTAATTAACAATGATATGTAGGCATAGATAAAATTTGAAGCATAAATGCAAGAAAATATATGCACATGCACTTACTTAATTGGAAACATTTTATTATTCTCTCAATTTCATGCATTCTTTAATCAGGGTAACTTTGTCAGTGACGAGTCGAACATTGTAATTAAACCCGTTATGGCCTCACAAATACGTATGTACGTACATACATATAACAATAATAACGTAAATAGACCATAAATTTCAGCATTGTTAATCTAATTGTTCACATTCAGACTGTGTATATTTGTCGTCACATTATTTAACAAAAATTGTTGCAAAAATTTACACTTAACCAAATTTATTAATATTTTTCGAGGCAAAAATAAGATGATCTTTCTCTCAGCCTTTATTACATATTTGTTGGCCGCTTATCATTTTGAGACGACCAGTTGTGGTGGAGGGAGCCCACTTCGTAAGCTGAACTAATACTCATATCATAATTAAGGCATATGTAATTATATTTATAGTTGTCTTAGCTATGCCACCAATGGACCCAAAATTGGTGTGTTCAATGACAATGGCGATAGCTCAGCAGTGCCAAATGGGTTTGAACTGCATTATAATGCCGTGGTCATGCATGGCGCCGAAGACTACGACTACCACAACTACGACCACGACGCCACCGCCGACGACAGCACCACCACCCCCACCATCACCACCACCCACGGCAAGCCACTCAACAACAACAACCACAAAACCACCGACAACGGTACAACATTCCAAGCCCCCTCCAACCAGTGAGCCACCAAAGATAACTACAAGAGAACCCTCAAGACCACCCCACACGACTGAACCCCATTCAAAAGCACCGATACAGATCACGACAGAAGCGCCTAAATCTTCCCATAAACCATCGTCACATCCATCCACAATACAGCCCATAGTAGTCATAAGCACTTTAAAGCCGGCCGTGACAACAGTTAAAGCAACGTAAAATTTAAGATTAGCTAATAACTATCTAGACAATTAATAATAGATATATGCAAAACGAATTAGCAATACATTTATTTTTACGATCTTTGATATTCAACATGACAACATATTAACATTAAGAGTACTCACGACAAGGTCTTATTTCGCACTGCATGTGTCGTGAGGGGATTCGAAAATATGTGTAAATTTCGCAAAGTTATAAAAACAAACCTGCTATCCAACTTTGATTTAGTTGTCCTAGATTAGCTAAACAATTTATCCCACTTGTGATGAAGAAGATTAGGTTCCGAAATAATTTTGTGAAATAGAAACATAATAAGTTACTGGGTAAATTTGCGAAAAAAATTCCACGATTTTCCGGCAAAAGTTCTGTGGAAGTTTGGAATATGCATAGTAGTTATTCTCAACATGCGAGACATTCGAGATATCCGAAGAGGTACATATTTAGGGTTGTCCCGATTACCCGAATTATTTATCGTTACTATCAAAAGAATAATTGATTATATTGCATAATAATTTAAATATGGTACATATTTAAATGTATACATACTAATAAATTGGAGACGAATATGTCAGTAGAATGCTGCACATGTAGGTACAAAAGTACGTATGACATGCACACGTCACACACAAATACATAAATGGAACTTGTCCAAATTTGAGAGACAATGTATGTAGATACCTACCTAAATACATACGTTGACACTGAAATCTGTATGCTGTTAAGTAAGTCATAACCAGTTGTAATTTGTCATGACTGTCAAACTTTGAAAACATTATGCCATGGGAAATGATTAATTTTAGTGAATAGTCAAACTTGAAATTAATAGAATTCCGACTGAAATGAACGCAAATAAAACCGACCCAACCAAACACAACCGATCAACCACCACTGCAACGAATAACCATTTTTCTCTCAACTGCGGATCATTTCTTCGTCCTGACGTGCGTCCCACGTTGCCAACCACACCCACTTTTTCCTTGTGCGACTTATCCGGTTTTACTCCAATCATTAGGACATCTTGAATTGCTGTCTTCCTCAGATAAACTGGAGATTTTTCATTATCGTAATATTTTCCAGGATCCAATCTCAGTATCCATGGCAACCAGATTAGCAACAGCTTTTCCGTATGCCTTCCAATCGGCCTTGGTTCCTTACCCGACCGGATGTTAAGGTTTACTATGATCGTGCTCACCACGGATAACGCAATGGTGAACATGACACAGTTAAAGTATGTCCCGATTAGAGGAACGTTATCCGAATTGGCCGGCATGGTGGAGGTGATCTGATTTAGAAATACGATCAAACTGAACAACACGGTCACCCCGAGAGACAACTTTTCTCCGCTGTCCGGTGGCAGTGTGAAACCCAGGATGGCAAGGAATCCTAAAGTTCATTAGTTGACCACGGTTAAGTACAACTTGACTTGGTGTTATGATGCATATGCAAATTAATAGGTAGGCAATTTACCAATCAGAAACGCTGGCACAATCAAATTGAAGAAATAGTACATCGTCTGCCTCTTAATATGCAGGGTAAACCTGATGGTCAAATACTCTTCGGGACAGCATGTATATATTTTGGACACCCTTTTACCCGTCACACCCACCAGTTTCCACTCGCCATGCGGAATATAATTATCCAAGTCAATCCCATTCTTCAGCAAATTTACGTCCATCTCAATCGAGGAAAAAGTCCAGCTCCCAAAGCTAAGAGGACATTTTTGTGTATCAAATGGAAACCAGGTCACGTCCATTTTGCACGCTGATTTCAACACCATTTGCGGAACGCTGTAAATGAGCCCTTTATTCCCAACCAAGACGTTAAACTTCCCGCGGTACTCGCCAGATTCGAACATTGCATCACTCGCCATGTTGTACAGGAAGATGTCGGGCTGCCAAATTTTGACGGAAGGGATTCGCACCATGATGACGTCTTCAAAGTCGGACGCGTTCCAGTGGATGTATTCATCTATCCATTGCGTCGTCAAGTGGACAACGCTCGTAATATATTGTTGTTTTTCATTTACTTCAACTATTTGTTGCAAGCCGAGCCCAATATAAACGTTGAGGACGGTTTTGATTGAATTTACTGGACGACTTCGGGGGGTATAATTTGTGAGAATGTGGTCAATTATGGCGTCCTCTATGCGGGATGAGTTTACAGAGTGGATACAAATTAAGAGGAGGATGCTTAGTTTTGAAAGTAGCATGATAAGCAAAAAATGGGGTCAAGTATGTGTGTTGATGCTTCAAGTTGTTAATTTGAAGAATGCTAAGTTTCTTGGTAGACTGAAGTTTATGACGTTTGGTAGGAAAGTGGTGATAATTTATTAATTGTTGTCGCGTAGTATGTATGTATTTTGAAGTCTAGTTAGTAAATTAATTTTACAACAATTAGAATACATAATTGCATAAATAGTCACGGGGAGGATCGCCCACTTGACAATAAATGACTCCTCGTGCCAATCGAAGTTTTGTTATGAGTCGTCTGTTGACATTCACTTTCCGTAATCAGATTGGACTTGCACATGAATACAAGAATGTCCATTAAATTCCTTTTGTTACGATAGGCTTTAATTTGCTAGATTAGAAACTAATTTTTACGTAAATGTGTTTGTTTTATTAATAAAATTAATTTTTGTCCAAGAATTATTTCTATATATGTTAGACAGTTAAAAACCAAACAAATTGCTGAGCTAATTAAAATTGAAAAACAGGAATTAACTTACATATTATTTCCAAGTATTACTTTTAAATGATTCTTAAGTAAGCTTTGAGACCAACATAATTCCGACTGAAATTACAGCAAACAAAACTGACACCAACAAACACAATCTGTCGACAACTACAGCGGCGAATAACCATTTATCCTTCAGCAATTCGAGATTTGGGACTGTTTTGAAAAATGGTGATGATGTCACCTTAACTTCGTTGCCCTGGTACGACTTTGGTTTTTCGCCCTTCATTAAGACAGCATCCTCAATGGCACTCATGGTCCTCCTGAAGCTTTTGTTTCTTCCACCATTGTCATAGTATTTATGCAAATCCAATCTCAGTATCCATGGCAACCAGATTAGCAACAGCTTTTCCGTATGCCTTCCAATCGCCCTTGGTTCCTTACCCGACCGGATGTTGAGGTTTACAATGATCGTGCTCACCACGGATAGCGCAATGGTGAACATGACACAGTTAAAGTATGTCCCGATTAGTGGAACGTTATCCGAATTGGCCGGCATGGTGGAGGTGATCTGATTTAGAAATACGATCAAACTGAACAGCACGGTCACACCGAGAGACAGCTTCTCGGTACTGTCCGGTGGTAAGGTGAAACCGAGGATGGCGAGGAATCCTACAGAAAAAATAATGGGTCATTAAGGTCAAAAGGTCAAAACTCGGATGTTTGGTAACCAATGACAGTTTGCAAAATTATTTTTAGCAATTTTAGAATTTCCAAACTTCCCCGAAAGATCTGAAGTGTGTTTAAAACTGTATACATTTTATTGGGTTACGAACATCCGAGTGAATTCTGAATTTTACATAATTTAACTAATTTAACATCTCACCAATTAATGCACATGGCACGATCAAATTGTACAAGTAGTACATGCTGTTCCTCTTAATATGCAGCGTGAAAACCACCGATGGATACGAGTCACTACAACACTCGTAAAATTTATCCACCTTCTTTGCCTTGATCCCCACCAGGTGCCACTCCCCATTCGGAATGTAATACCGCATCATGTTTTCTTCCTCTCGAACCGTGAAGTCCATTTCCGATCCTGAATATGTCCAACTTCCAAAAATCAGGTCACACTTTTGCTCATCCCACGGAAACCAGGTCACGTCCATTCTGCAAATCGACTTTAGCATTTTTGGGGGCACGCTAAGCACGGTTCCGGTATGATTCACAATTACGTTGAGGATCTCACGGTTGTTGGCCGACTGGAGCATCTCCTCGTTCCCCATGTTGTACAGGAAGACGTCGGGTTGCCAAATTCTGGTCGAAGGGATTCGGACGTAGGTAATGTTGTCAAACTGGGAGACATTCCAGGTCAGGTTTTCGTCCGTCCAATTCCTCCACAAGTGAAGCACGCTCGTCATGTATTGATGTTTTTCATTTACTTCGACAATCTGGTAAATGTTGATACCTATTCCGACCATTAGGACGGATTTTGTCAATGGGACTGGCCTGCTTAACGGGGCATAATTCGCGAGGAGATGGTTGATTAGTTTGTCCTCCATTTTGGATGCGAGTGACGTTGATATGGTTAAGAATATAATTATCAGTAGCAATTTGATAGGTAGCGTCATCCTGAGAATGACTTCCTTTGTTGCTCCAGCTGTCGTGCTTTGTATCTGGGCGAAGAGAAATGATGCTCAGTTTGTGACACGCATTGTAATTTGGAGACAATTTGTCTGGACAATTAGTCTGGAGAGTAATTGATTAGTTCTTAAGTGGTCTAAGCGAGGTATTACTTAAGTAATTTGGTATATATAATTGAAACGGGCACAATATTTCATGTTAAGTTATCAAGAATAATACCACTTTCACTAATTACATACTTATTTGCAATTGCATTTAAGAAATAGTGCAAGGAAAATTGTTGTGTCTGCTTTTCCCTCACAGCGACAATTTTTTATCCAGTTTGGATAATACAGGAAGAGGAAGTGCATACATATTTCCGTAACTTATTGAGTTAACATAAAACTGTGAGCTATCAATGGCTTCGTTGTAATAATTTAGCACATCAGTTTAGTTAAAAAGGAGTGAATTTTTATTTCGGTGCGGTATCATAAATTCTTTAAAAGTATATGCATGTATTCCTTACTTATGTAGATATTAATAATCGATATCTCGTAAATTATAATGGGTCAATTGTTCAAGTACTTCACTGCTAATTAATAAAAAATACGCTAGTAAATGCATAACCTGTATAAGTAACTTTTACTCATTATGATCATCTATGTACAAACTCTACGATACTTGAGCTTAATTATGGCCTATGGCAAATTTATAAACTTTAATAAAAAATCGGCTCTACTTAACTAATTTCGTACTATATACTTTTCTATTCATAAATGTCTAATTTATTATGATGAAGTCGTCTAAATTAATTGATCCTTTTAGCACAATTCCAGCAAGAAATTTATTATATTGGGGGTACTCACGATAACCTTCGCATACCTCGCAAATCTAACAATTCAGCACACAATCATAGTTTCTTAAGTTATTAACTTATCGAGATTCCGCAACACTTTTTGCTCGACTGCCATGAGAAAATTGGCATGTCTTTATTTCGCAAAATATTTGCTAAATGAGTTTTCACGAGAAATAAGACGCTGTCGTGAGTACCCCCATTACACCATGCTTGCATTAACACCCAGATAATTTAAAGTCTATAGAAGAAGTAATACTCAACAAAATGTTATCATCCCTTAATTTACACACATAATTTTACATTAAAACACTCATTAAATATAGATTAGATAGGTGCATCTTATCCCTAGATATTTGTTGTCCCTTAATTATCCTTAATTGTTCACTTTTTCCCATCACTTGGGCAATAATAATAAATTTCGATCCCATCAACAAACAAACCCCCTTAACACCACATTATTTTAAGCACTTCTCCCTAACTACTTATTCTCAACAACCAATTATTTCGCCCTGATTTTGATTTTTTATCCAATATTACATTGTATTTATGAAGCGTTTCCGTTGCTTATTTTGTTATTTTGAAAAATTTGATTGATTAATTCCCTCTCTTTGATTGTTTGTGCATTTGGCAAATAATACATATACATAAATTTTGTATTTATTTTTTCTTAATTAATAAATTTAATCCCCTATTCAATAAGACTTTCAGGGTCCTCCTTCCTCAACACGTATGCACACCAGTAGGCGACATTGAAGAAAGCAAACAGTAGTGGAAACACGATCCTGGCAATGACATCAATCCTCTTCGACCTCGATGGGAATCTCGCCAACCAAGTTTTCGTGCACGTCCCGGCGTTGAGGAGACCACCAAAGTGCATCGCACAGCGAGATTCGTGCTCATAGTTGACCGGCCACTGTTACAGGAAAGAGAAAGTTTTGTAATGAGTGAAAGTATTTTACACGGCAAAATTACCATATTTGTGTAGGTAACTAACCAACGCTGTTATTGGATGGTTGCAATCCCCTGCGCCATAATAAGTGGGGCTTTTCCCTTGTTGAAACCTCTGTTGGTCAGCGTCCCACTGTTTCCTCTGCTTAATCACGGCTGCCCTGTGCTTATCCTTGCGGGAGGTGTAGTTGACCAAAGCGTACTCTAGGAGAGCGCCGAACACGAAGGTTAAGCATACCCCAGTCCACACGTCGAGGGCCTTTTATTGTAAAGGGCGATGTACAAAAAGTGAAAGCATTAGTATTCTTGTCACAATAAGAAATTTAATATTACCTTCGTGTACGAGACCGGAGGAAGCTTCTGATTTATGCCGGACGTCTGAAAAAAGAAGGTGAAAGTTGGAGAAAGTTTACTTTTGTTAGGGTTTTTAATATTCATGAAGTGTGGTCACAAATTATACATAACTGAAAAACCTACAGTGCAGCCTTATTTTGCCCGAGTCAGGTTGTTTTTATTATTTAATAAATTGAGAGGGGTACCACCAGTACAACTTTTGTTTTTATTTTTCGACTTGATGCTTAATTTGCATATTCTATGTATGTGTTTGCAAAATTTCAAGTCGAATGGATAAGTTTTAAGAGCGTAATATATGGACAGAAAGACAACAGTGATGTTTAGATAAGCCCTGACTTGGGTAAAAAACTGAGTAATTGCACAAGGGTCGCATATCTAAATAGTTTAAAGCCGTAGCTTTAATAAAATATCTAAAATTCTAACATAGGAAAAAAATTGCGCTTATTTTTTTTGCAAACATGTCGTTGTTTTACGAATTTCTTCTACCCCAAAATCCATCTTCTTACCTGCGTTACCATTGTCAAAAGCGTGGTGACCCCGAGTGGAACACGAGCCGGTACAGCGTCAGGATCCAGCCAGAAGCTCACCCAGGAGACGATGACCAACATACAGCTCGGAATGTAGATTTGAAGAAGGTAGTAACTGAACTGTCTTTTAAATAAGAGGTCGACCCTGAGACACGAATACGTCCCCGTGTTGGTCACACTGTCGCAGTAATCTAAGAAAAAACAGTGTCACGAAAAATGTGCACAAAATTCGGGTCCAAATAATCTTAACTCTTCAACCACACCTGTCGTAAATTGCTCCAACGCAAACCTCGGGAGATGCAAATTGCTAATGATTTGCACCGGGTGGGTATGTTTCCATTTGAAAATTACGTCATCCGTGGTCCAACCGTCTGAGAAGTGGAAAATTTGCATAAGTACTTAAATTAGCATATTTAATATTCATACACAATCATCGTTTACTCACACGAAGCCATTCGCAAAGTGCAGACCTGTTTGTCCAACGGAAACATTTTGAGAATCATGGGACACGAAAGTGTGAGCGAGATTCTGCAACAACAAATTTGTAATCCAATCACCAAAATCCCGTCGTGTCGTTGAATAAATAACTCAACGTGCCATGTACATAAATCTATTTACCTCAACGAGTACAGGATCTCGCCATTCGGATAAATCCGAATATACACATTCGGCGTAATAATATTGTGCAAGTGGCCTTTCCGCTCGTTAGAAAAGAATAAATCGGGCATCCAAACTTGCGATGAGTTGGTCAAAGTTAGGTACGCGAGGTCATCTGAAATATACAAGTTTGCAGTGAATAAATACCAGCCAAACTTTCCCCCCTGGAAATTTAGTCCCTAAGAAAAAAACTTTTTAATTAACGCCACCATCCATCTCGCTAACCTGGTGGTTTTGGTCGAAACGTGTCAAATCTCAACCTTTCATCCGTCCACTGCTCGCGAAATGTGAGTTGCACGCTGTACTCCTGTCAAGAGAAAATATGAGAGATGGTTTACTTTCACTTTTCCCCTTCATCTCAAAACCAAACAAGTAATAAATTTGGTTTTGCCAAGCGAAAAGAAAAAACAGCACCGGATCCATCATCATTTTCTACCCGGGTGAACTTTCTCCCCGCAAATTATTGCATGAATTTAACCGGAACAAACTTGCCACTCGGCTTTCACCAAGCATAACTAAAGGCTCCATCCATCTGGACTAATTCCCACACTATGCCGTCCCACCCTCCTCCATCCGGATGGCAACGGGTTACTTACAGAATAGCAGAGGCACAAACTTTCAAGTGTATGTGGGCCGTATATCAGCCCTGATTGCACCAAAGAGAAAGTGGAATAAGGGCTCAAGTTTACTTTATTTGGTTAAACTTTGCTTGAGTTTTTGTCCTGGGATGATTTACTGCGGAAATAAGGAGACTAGAGACGTTGTAAACAGACTAAGAGATGCGAGATTATCAAGTTTAACAAGACATATAACGTTAAAGTGGATACGATGCCGATAAACTATTCATTCAAGGATTTGTCATGTTGCCTCCGCCAGAAAAAATATAGCTGGAATTAGTATCTACTAAAGTCTGTAAAGGATCGTGTCCTCTTTTAATTTTAGTTTCAACCATGCACATACATACTTTTTCTGTACAGCAAAACCAGTCCCAGATTCCAGACACACATGCCCACAACACTTTGTAAAACACACATTACCCAAGATTATCACACGATAAAATTGCTCCACAAAAAAGACCCTGTTTAACACAAAGTTCCGCACTTTTGTCCAACTAAATTCCCCATAATCCGACCCGTTAAAAAATTCAGGATCCTATCTGACATGCATAGTTTGCCCTGGAGAAAGCAGCAATCTCCCAACCACATCCGCCAAACTTTCTCTCCTCCCGTTTGTCTAATCATCTCCCGTTATCGTCACACTCATCTACTAAAATTTGTCTCGCGTTCCCATTTTCCTGCCCGTTGCGTTCCAAATGTGGTTTCTCACAAGCACTTACTTTCACCCATCCACCCACCCACCAACCCTCATCTATCTCTCCCTCCCTTGATTTGTCATTTGTTTGCTTACTTTTACTTTACAACAAGCCATCAAGATTCCTCCCCACCAGAGAAGCAGCGAGATCGATAGTGTGATGGGATGGAAGAGAGCGAGCGAAAATGGAGATGACGGAGTGCTGGTGAGAGAGAGAGAGAGAGTGAAAGTAAGGTGAAATTCACGTCTACTTATCTACCAATGGAAGTATATAGCCTGCTAAAGTTTTCGTTTCGGTGACTAAACTAACATCACGTCCTGTCCGACGTAATAAACCCAGGACTGAAAACCTGCCCTGGAGTATTAGTGGGAAAACTGGGCAGAAGAAGAAGGCCCCTCTAGGCGGCAGAGAGGGGAGAAAGTTCATTATTATTACCGTTATTACGGAGCAGGCAGTCTACTCACTTACATGCAAACATCCTCCTCTCTTCCCTTTCTTTCCTCTTCTTCCTGCCGTGCAAACCAGTCGGATCTGGATGTCTGGATACGTACGTATCTCACTCGCATCGCAGCTAGCGAACCACGTAGCCCACTTTTTCCGACATGACAGGAAATAAATGAGATATAAAAGGCAGGATGTACGTGGATGATAATAATGTTATCATATTCTGGACAGGAGGACGAGCACGGATTGACTTTTATGGATTCTTCCAATTTTTTATCATCAATCAGACCAATTTATTACACCAAATTATGACAGACTTGGCAAAATTTGAAATTCATGATTTCCTTGATTGCATCAAAGAGATTTAAATATTTAGTTTTTGCTGACTGAGTAACAACTTTCCCTATCTTTTTACTCACTCACTCACTTCTCTGTGCAATCAAATCAAGAAGAAGGAGGACGAGAAGAGAAGCCCTTTGTATGTAATTCTATTCTCCTATTATTGTCGTCAGGATGTCATTTGTTACAAAATTCGGGGAAGGAAGACCCACATACATACATCTTGACTTTCTCTTTCCAACTAACAAGTCGTCAACTTCAACTTTCTCTCCCCCGAAAAAAAAACGAAACCCTTGCTGTTTTCTTTCCCGTTGTTGAGAAATATCTCATTACGAAATATGTCATCATGCCATCCTACCAAATGTTTATTCTCCATTGAGTGACAACTATATACTGTATCCGACAAAATAACAAAGGCCCACTTCACACAATGCATTGCAAAGAAAAGGAGAAAATCGTCGTCGCATGTCTTAACGCCATGTCACGATTTCTCTCAAGTACATATTACATTAATGGGATGGGAACATTCCTCTCAGTCGTGGAAGCCCGTTGCCATGACGACCACCGTAACTATAAACCTCCTTTGAGGGAAATATTATTACTTCTTTCTTTTTTCTTCTTCTACTTCCTCGAGGGAAGTTTGATTGAAGGTAATGATAAATAAATAGATCGATGAGGGTCCCTCTCCCCTTGAGGACGAGACGGATCGATATTTTTGCAAAAAGAGGAAAAAACGAGAGACAAATTTCGATTTATATTTTCTCCTCCCGTGCACTCTTCACCTCATGGCGAGCTACATAGTTACGTAATAAGTAAGTGTGTGGCTCGATGCAGTGAAAGAAACTTTTCAACATGAAAAAGCAAATAAAACATTTCTCTACTTTACTCACCATCTTTACATCATCGATTCTCGCTATGCTGCGAACAAACATGTTGACATAGACCACCGTGGCGTCTGAAATGGGATATAAAAGTGAGTGAAAGTGCCAAATATTGGCGAATTCTGGGAAAGAAAGGAAAAGTAGCAAATACAAAATATTTATGTTGGCGGAAAACTTTTTTGCACCTCGGATTTTGCAAAGTCACCATCATCATGATGAGTTTGCTCCAATTTTTCACTTAATTTTTTATAAATCATCTCCTCACCCGTTCCTGCAGTCCCGTCCGGTCGGATCTTGTTGTCATAGCGATCAGTGTCCAGCACTTTGTCGAGGATGCGTTTCTCAATTTCACGAACGTTAACGAGCTTCGTGGAGTACACGCCAGATCTGCGGGCAAAGAGTAAAAAAAAGAGAAAGTGAAAGATCACCTTTCTCCCAGGTCGAAGAGAGAGACATTTCTTCCTAACAAGACGTCCCACACAATGAGACACGGACTTTCCTCTCCCTTCACGACAGATATGGATGAATGATTATCTACCCGACTGCACCGAGCTCCACGGAGACTAAGTACGAGTGGTGAAAAGGAGTGAAAGGAAAACTTTCTCGATTAAATTAACATGTCCTTCTCAGAAGAAAAAAAGTAGGGAAAAACTTTCACTTTTTTCCTCTCCAACGAGAAAATATCTACGACCAACAGCACAACAAGTTTTTCCAGTCAAGGTGTAGTCTCCTTGCTAAATAAAGTCTGCAGCTATCTAACTTTCCAAATTTAATTGAAAAAAAGAATCAGTTTAAATAACGGAAATAAATAAACATTTCTGCATCATTTCACGAAACTTTTCAAATTACGGGAAACATTCTATTAAAAATTCATCCCTACACACAATTACACGTCTGACATGGCACATAAAACGTAACAATGCAAAAAATGAAGTATTTATCATCCCATCCAATCCACCAAACCAAACCAAACGACAAAAGGTTTCCTCTTCCCATTCACGAATATAACGATCCCATTCTCTCCCTCATTTCCTTTTACGCTCTGCCCTACGCGTTTCTATCATAAAAAATGAGAATCCACAAGTAAATTGGCAACTTGCCTCAGCTCCTCTGCTTTCCCTACGTACGTAGATTACATTATCTCCCATATCATAACCATGCAGCCCTACATACACGGCTACCTCAACAAATCCCCCGCTCCTTGCCAAGTGGTCATGTTTTCACGCCTAATTGAGCCCCCACTCCATAAAGTAAATTGTTTACAAGATTTATTCAACACCAAATATGTAGGTAATTTCCTCCACCACTTACATAAAGCTCGGCTGGACAGAGAGTAGGACGCAGAGGATGAAGGAAGGCCACAACCAGGCGGAGTACCACCCACCAGAAAGTAAGCTTCGGAAACCAATCATTTTCTTTGCTGGGTTTTATCTACTTTTCAATTTCTTAACTTATTTATTCAACCACACGACACGACGATTTCCATGGTTTTGGCACGTACACACGGGAGGAGGAAAATTGGATATACGCAAAAAACAGTGTCAGATGCGAACCTCTCTCGTCGTGCTTGACGTCCTGCTGCTGAGTTCTTACTGCTGGGAAAGTTGTTGGGAAGGAGAGAAAGAAAGAGAAGAGGATGAAAAGGCTGCTTTCACCCGTTTTCGAGAGATGTGAACTGGTGGCGGATCCGACTGCCGTGCTCGCACCGAGAGAGGAATGGAATGGAGAAAGTAAGCAGAGATGCTGTTGGATTTGTGTGAGTGAACACTTAACCAAACCAGCTCGATGCTCCTAGCCTGACAGGGTGAGATTGTGGGGAGGGGGACATTCATGGAAATTCAAGATTCGATACAAAGAATAAAAACGGGTAGGATTTTATTCCCAAAATTTTTACGCAGTCTGTGCCAATTCTGCCCCGTTGTGCGTAACGCTGGGTGAAAGGAGGAAGAAACTTGGTCGGATATGGTGCCTGTAGCGAGAGGGAAAGGTGGGTGAAAGTTCGCACTGGTTGATGCAACTCGAAAAGCGGGGCTTAACATGAGTATACCAAAACTCTAGCAAACCACTGCTTGCCCTTGTACATATTTATATCGGGCTGGATGTGACGGGTGGAGGCAGGCAACTTCCAATCTCGGCAGGGGCGAAGCACGCCACGTGGAGAAAGTCAGACTCTCACTTCTAATCAATATTTTAAATATGTACGAATATAAAATCCTAGGCGAAAAAATGTTGCAGTTTATGCAGCCCATAGAGTCTCACTAATCCTCCCAGTCGTACTTATCCTTATGTAATGAATGTAGTAGACAAAGTTCTTTAAATGGGGAAAGTTTATCCCAACCTGTTTTCTCTGGGCAACTTTCTCTCTGCTTCTTCTGTTTCTCCCCGCAGCGTGGGACGGGATGGAATGGGATGGAATTTCCACGTCAAAGAGAGCAACAGATCGAAAACATCTTATCTCGTAGTTATATAACGGCTTTGTAGGGAAGAGGAGAAAGAGAAAGCAGACGGCAGGCAGGCAAGCTCGCCTGGTTAAATGGGTTCACACATATCCACGATATTTGGAGGAGATGTTAACAGGAATTGGATCGCCTTGTGGCGATGTGGAAGTGGATGGAGTGAGCCTGTTGGTAACAGACACTTGTCGCATCGCGTCGGATTCCACTTCACGTCTGGAGAAGGCAAGGGCATGAAATGGCACATAATCGAAATCGCATCTGAAGAGGAAACTACTTATGGGGCTTGTCACACGTGTGCATAGTGGGCAAAGTTTCCCAATTAAGAAAAACTTTGCTAATTTGTTAGATCCTGAGATATAATGGTTATCCAATTACGGTTTCTTTGGAAATTTGAGAAACTTTATGAGAGACTTAATTAAGGTCAAGGGGTAAAAAGGGTATTATGTGGGTTTCGTTGTGGTATGGATAGTTTTTTACTGTGGAGGTGGATTAAGTTGCATGCTTATACATATTTTGAACGTGTACTTTCGCATGTTTTATTTGAAATATGTTTTTAATGTGTAGTTGGTGCTTTGTAATTGGTAAGCTGAGGAGTAATAATATTTGTAATAAGTATCTATTTCCATGTATTCATATAATCTAATTTATTTAATTATTTGATCTATTTGCCCCAAACTTATGTGCTGTAAAATACAAATATGTCAGGCATAACGAGCTTTGTAAATAAGCAAGCTTGATTAATAAATAACAATAATAATAATAAATACTAAATAGTTGATCGCAATGCTTTTTGACTCCATATTACATATACATAGTCTCAATTGTCACTCTACATTACTACAAAAATATGTCCAATGTTCTTACAAAGACTGTCATAAAAGTATCGACTACGCCTAATTGTAAACCGTCACCACCTGCAATCCTGCATGTATCAGCGGGCTCATAAGGCGTCACTATCGTTGGATATTTAACTTTAAAATAAGAATTTCGGCGAATCTTTCTGGACGCACAGATTCCCACGTGGTCCTCGTACCTTCTCTTCCTCTCCATCTCCTCTCTGATTTCCTGTGTCCAATTGAACTTGGTGTTTAACGACTCCTCCAAGTCACCAGCCAATTCGGTGGGCTCATAAACGTGGAATTTTGTTAATATACTTTCCGAAGTATCAACTCTATATATATTAAAATATTTAGTTAATCAGTCAATTATTACGTTTTTTATCCCATTTGAGACTAACCCCGTCCAATTGGTGATCCCCAAATCGGCTACTGAAAGCTCAACACCATATAAAGACCCGCAAACCTCAATCGTCTCAATTTTGGGGTAATACCAAAGGAATGCTTGGCACATTTCGTCCTCCGTCGACATACCTCCTGTGACAACTTTCCCCTTTTTCCAAACGCTGCCATAGGTGCATTCTTAATTTGGTAAAATTCAAAATTCGGGATACAGAAAATTAGAAATATTTTCATGACTACTTTTTTTCTATTTAAATTTTAAACTACATAGTAAAATTTACCATAAGTTAAATGATCCCCTGGTAACACGATAACTTCCTGGTTTAAATGCTTATTTTGTTGGTAGTTGAAGTCATAATGGTCATCAAAATCGGGCCACTCGAGTTCCTGCTGGTCCCTGAATTGCCTCAGTTTCAACTTTCTCCCGGAAAGGTGTGAATGCAGGAGGGCGTTAAAAATCTTGATTCCTCCCTCGGGAAATTGTTTCGACGTGCATTCTGCCCCACAGTGACCCACGGTGACGAAATTCTCTGCGTTTGGCGGGATTGTGATTGACAGTGTGACATCGTGACCAACCGTCAGCAGTCCAGCGTCAATTGGTCGAGTTTCGTTCGTGTAGAAGAATGAAACACCGGTTTCAAACTGGACACCGGTTCTCTCGTCGGGATTATCATAGTGGATTTCCAACATGTAGAATGCCTCTTTTCCCTCCTGGTCGCCATAGCCGATAGGGTAGCCGACATTTTCGGGAAAGACCATGCGCTAGTTTTATAGAAAAGTGGATCAATTAATGTTGAAAATTATTAAAAATTAGCGATGCACAGAAATGTTCTAGCATTAACAAGAAAAAAATAATTATACAAATATTCATACATATTTTTAACCCCCATCTCACCTTGCCTCCTGTCGCCCACACGTACAAGTATTCCTTGCAATACTTTTTCAACCACATAACTGGCTTAAGATTTTCCCAATCGTAAGCAAGATAACAGTTATCTCCCAAATACTTGTCCACGGTATAATTTCCCATAATTTCTGCAATCGGTATGATATCAGTGGCATAGCAGTTGTACAGGATAAAGTGATGTGTGTGGGCAGATTTGGGAGATGTGAGTCAAACTATATATTGATGGATGAACACGATAATTTAATCGTAGTCTTACATATTGTTATTAATTGTAATTTAAACTCACGGCTACAATGTGGTGCTTCTTATCTAGTGCTGGACCTTTGTGAAAACTGCACCAGTACGACGTGTCGCTTGGAGGCATAACCATGTCAAGCACCATTTTATGTTCTTTTAGCCTGTCGTAATGTTTAGTTTAACTAAATTTTCTTAAATTATTTAAGGATGAATTATTTACTTGGTAAAATCCACTTCTGGAATCAGAGCACCGCGTAAGTTTACCGATTTGGTTCCACGTCTCGTACTTGTGTGATATGCAATTTCGTCCGTGATACCAAACGCCCAAATCAACCGGGTCATATCCATCTAAAATATAAATAAATAATTAGTTAATCATGATTAAAATGAACTAATTATAATTCCATCTCGCTCAACGCACCCCGATCGGGTAGTCCTGATCATCACAGGTGTCAATTAATCGGGAAAATTTAAGATATGTCCGATTCCCGGATTCTCTTGCGTCGTGAAGCTCCCAATCTGAATGCGCGTCTACGATCGGTTCGACAGTTCCCGTAGCGTGACGATCCTGTTGAAAAAACGGTATGTTTAATTATTAAATTCCCATTAAATAGAAGATATATATTTATTTTACACAAAGTTTAATTACCGATGAATAATGGTCCCCGTTGGGCAAGACACCGGCAATGAAGATATCAGCCCCGGTCATCCCGCCCTGTGGAGAAATTCCGAACCCCACCCAACCCAAGGTTTCAGCCTCGAGTTCAAAAGTTATCGTTTTTGTGACCTCATTAACCGTCCAATTCAGCCAAATTTTCTCAGCTGTATCCAACCACTCGCCATTTCGGCTCTTTTGCAATTTCGCATTAGAGTTTTTTATTATATTTGCCTTGACACAAGGGTTAAAAAGGACGACTAAGGTCACGACGGAGGAGATGGTTAACTTGAACATTTTCTTAAAATTTGTGAAGGTAATTTGTTTGAGTTCATTTGCTTTATGTAATTTTATGATTATGACCATATTCTTATTTATCATTCATTGTGTATGTAATTCAGATTTTGACTGTAGTTGACCATTTTCTCAACTTTGCCAGCCAATGCGCTCAGTTTAATTTGCCTATCTATCAGCAGTTCAATTCTCTTTTCCAGTCCAAATCATTCACTCTGCTCAAGTTTATTTTTACTTTTGTCCTTTTTGTAATATTCCATTACCTTGAGCAGTCTCCTATAAAAGGAGGTCATTTCTCCCTCCTCGCTGTCATTCTCCTTTTGTACGTACCTTGACCACGTCACTTTGTCACTCAAGTCCACAAGTCTCAATTTCGCCCCAATTTGTACATCAATATATTTTTAACTGAAGTAAATGTGACTATTTTGATTGTGATAACTTGTGCTCATCATCACGACTGATTCTCATCTCCAACACTCATCCACCACTCATTCATCCCCTGCTTCCACGGTCACCTACGACAACATTTCCATCCAACGAGTTCATTCACACAAATCCCCACATTTTTTGGTCTCGCGAACCGGATTCAAGATCCTCATCGTAAGTGTGCTTATAGTGAACTCTAACCTTATCAGTGCTTTGAATTTGTAAAGCCCATTCTCGTGTGGACTGCTGGACGGACGTTCGGAATCGGCCAGAGCTCATCAGCAGCAGGCGCGGATTGAACGCCAGCAGTAACAGAGACATGGCACCCTCAGCGCTCGATAAGGCCGAAAGCGACCGCGAAAGCGTCAGTGATACCTTAGACTATGTGGAACTTGAGCTGACTGATCATGCAACCACGCCCCTCGGTGAAAGATCGGTGATTAATCAAATCAACATCCTAAAAACTGCTCAAATCGACATTATGGAAACACACAAGAAAATCATATCAATTTCGCCCCCTGACATGAAACCCCATCAAGTAGAGTATATGAGACTCTTACGTAAAACAGATCGACTTCTCTCAGCATTCACTGGAATACGGATGAGTTTTCCAAATAGCTCAACCTCAATCCCAATTCCGATTCCAGGGACACCCGTTCAGCCCTCATCCGTGGACATCCGGCTCCCACGCCTTGAGCTCCCAACATTTGACGGGACACTGAACGATTGGGTATCATTCCGCGATTTATTTGTCACTGCTGTTCATGACAATAAATCGCTCAGTAAGTCTCAAAAGTTAACTTACTTAAAGTCGCAAGTCAGGGGTGAAGCATCACGACAAATTTCAAGCATGATAATAACTGATGGCAATTATGATATTGCGTGGAATTCTCTTCATGACAGGTACCAGAATGACCGGGAGATTTTATTCGCAATTCTCCGCAGATTCATGAACCAGCCAGTAGTTCAACAACAATCATCATCATCCATTCGCCAACTTGTTGATGTATCACAGGAATGCATCAGATCCCTGGACGTCCTAAAACTCCCCACAGATCAATGGGACGCCCTACTCTTATTCATCATTTTATCAAAAATGGATTCGACATCCAAGGAGTTGTGGGAGCAGTCGTTGAAGGACAGCTCCATCCCTAAACTCAAATCTCTCTTCGACTTCCTCGAGCAGCGCGCCCGAGCCCTCGCCGCAAGTGGTACGGAAGCCACACCCAGTAAGACCTACAACAAAAAGTCTGGAAATGGTAACAATCAAAGCAATCATCGACCCCTTGTTCATCATACCAATTCTCCATCTCATTCTTCTTCCCCATGCAAGGCTTGTAATAATGAATCGCATTATCTTTACAAGTGTGAAGTCTTCCTGTCCTGGTCACCCCAACAGCGAATCGACTTCGTCCGGAGGAACGGTCTTTGCTACAATTGCCTCAAAGACAATCATCGCGTCACCGAGTGCAACAACAAGTTTGGATGCAAGACATGCAGCTCAAAGCATCACACCCTCCTCCATAAACCAGTAGCAAATCGACCCGTCAACCCCCAACCACAGCAGCATAACCCCACGGCAGCATCGGTCCCAGCCCCAGCCCGTGTCAACTTCACATCGATTCCCCAGCCAGTTGCAAACGAGTTTGATACTCTGCTGGCTACCGCATTGGTTCAAGTAGCTGATCGCCATGGTCAGTACCACACATTTCGAGTACTTGCCGACAACGGAAGTAACACAAATTACATCACGGACTCCTGCATCAAACGGATCGGAGCTCCATTGAGACGTTGCCACACCTCCGCCACTGGGTTGGGAGGAGCATACGTCGCGAACGCCACAGGAATCACGCAGTTCACTGTGAGTTCACATCTTGATTCAACCGTAACTCATTTCATCTCCAGGTGTCTCGTCACGAGCAAAATCACAGAAAAATTGCCAACTTCGTATTTCGATCACACCAAGTGGTCTCATCTGCAAGGGTTGCAACTAGCCGACCCCCTCTACTACAAACCTTTAGATGTGGACATGCTCTTAGGCGCTGAATTCTTCTTCGCTATTTTGGAGTGCGGAAAAATAAGTGGACCACCCAACAGCCCTGTCGCTATCAAAACCAGCTTCGGTTGGTTGATTGGTGGTGGTTCATCCGACATCCCACTCATCCAGCCCAGAGTTAATGCCACACTCGCTCAATCTTTATCCTCGACAACAACAACAATTGGCTGTGATCCCACTGACGAGAACCTAGACGCCACACTACGCAAGTTTTGGGAAATGGACAGTGAGCCATCTCATCGACTCCCAACCCAAGAAGAAACTACAATTGAATCCCACTTCAAATCTACATATACCCGCGACCATGCAGGTAGATTTACGGTTCAGCTCCCTTTCAAGTCACCACGACCCAAGCTCGGCTCATCACTCAACATTGCAATGAAGAGACTTCTTTTGCTTGAACGGAGACTTCATTCAAATCCAGATGCACGCAAGCAGTATGTGGATTTCATGAAGGAGTATGAATCACTCGGCCATATGCAGGAAGTCCACCCCATGGATTCCGACCCCAGCCTGGTCTGCTATGTGCCACACCACTTTGTTTTGAACGAGTCCAGCTCCACAACCAAGTTTCGTGTGGTTTTTGACGCCTCCGCGAAAACCTCATCCGGTGTCTCTCTGAATGAAGGATTAATGGTTGGTCCAAATATTCAGGATTCACTTGTCGATATTCTCTCTCGTTTCAGACTCCATAAGATTGCATTCACGGCTGACATTAAGAAGATGTACCGACAAATAAGAGTGACCCCTGAGGACTCGAATTTGCAAAGGATCTTATGGCGAGACGACCCATCCAAACCGTTGAAGCATTACAACCTTCAAACGGTAACCTACGGCACAGCTTCAGCCCCGTATTTGGCTACCCGTGTGCTGGAGGAAACAGCAGTCGTCAGTCAGCAACAACTCCCTCGAGCCGCGGAAGTCGCAGGCAGGGATTTTTATGTAGACGATTTGATTTCTGGCGAACCCACCGTCCCAGAAGCATTCCAAACTCAACAAGAACTACTCAGCCTCACAAAGGATGCAGGTTTTGAGTTGTGCAAGTGGTAATCCAATTCCCAAGATGTTTTGGATGCACTTCCCCCAGAGATGAGAGAAACAAGTTCCCTCCTCTCATTCGACCAAGATTCCAGCATCAAAACTTTAGGAATTTGTTGGAACCCGAAGACAGATCAGTTTCTTTTCCGCATTAGCCCTCAAGAGCCCACCACTACACCAATGACCAAGAGAAGCATCTTGTCCCAAATCGCTCGTCTCTTCGACCCCGTAGGCTGGTTGGCCCCCATCATCATCAACGCAAAAATCCTTATGCAGTCCTTGTGGAAGTTAAAGCATGGTTGGGATGAACCACTTCCACTAGAAATTCAACATCAATGGACAACTCTTCGTTCAGATATGGAAGGTTTGTCTAAACTCACAATCAATCGATTTTTTATGCAAGGAACTGACCTAATCTGTCCCAGTCTTAATCGCGCTTTTCATTCTACAACAAAATTCTGCCTTGCTGGTTTTTGTGATGCGTCACAAAAAGCCTACGCCGCTGCTGTCTACCTCTGTGTATACGACGGTCCATCCAGTTCATCGTCCCTCATCACTTCAAAATCGCGTGTGGCTCCTGTCAAGACGGTGTCACTTCCGCGTTTGGAGCTCTGTGGAGCTGAACTTTTGGCTGAACTCCTGATGTCAGTCAAATCTGCCCTCAGAATTCCCATCCATTCCATCTCTGCCTGGACTGATTCGACAGTGGCACTAGCATGGATCAATTCCCCACCATCAAGATGGAAGACCTTTGTCGCCAATCGGGTCACCAAGATCCAGGAGAGGGTCCCTCCCACCATGTGGAGTCACGTTAGAGGAGAAGAAAATCCTGCTGATTGCCCATCCAGAGGAATCACATGCGATGAGCTTATCAATCACGAGCTTTGGTGGCATGGGCCACCCTGGCTGAGGAATCAAATTCCAACCCCCACAACTCATCATTCACAAGACTCATCAGAAGCAATTGCAGAGGAGAAGCAAGCAACTTCACTCCACACCATTGTCAAAACTGATCAATTGCTACTTGACCGGTATTCATCATTTCCAAAGCTACTTCGAGTAACTGCCTATGTATTTCGATTCATCAAGAATCTCAAAGGTCACAAATACACCCCGTCTCCATTATTCACCGGCGGACTCCGTGCCATTAGTGACACCACGAACCTTAGTCCTCTCATCGCACCCACTGAAGTTACTTACTCTCCTCTCAGCCCAGATGAGATCAATTGCGCCAAGCTATATTGGATAAGGCTCGTTCAACAACAAGAATTTCCCAGGGAGATTCATGCCCTCCAAGCCGGGCAACCTGTAAACTCTAAAAGCAAAATTGTTTCGTTCTGTCCTTTCCTAGATTCTGACGGTGTGCTGAAAGTTGGAGGCCGACTCAATCATTCGGATCTTCCGGCAAGCCAGAAACATCCAATTCTCCTCACATCCCACAATCCAATTACTCATCTTCTCATCAACCATGAACACATTATCAATTTCCATGCGGGTCCCCAGCTTTTAATGTCCACTCTGCAGCGACAATACTGGATCCTGCGACTGAAGGATGCCGTCCGACGTCAAATTGGAAAATGTGTGACCTGCACCAAACTCAGAGCAAAAACCATGCAACAATTGATGGGAAATTTGCCCTCATTCCGTGTTATCCCTGCCAGAGCATTTCTCAAAACCGGTATCGACTACGCCGGCCCATTCCTCCTTCGACCCATTCAGTCCCGCAGCAAGACAACAATCAAGGCATATTTGGCTGTCTTCGTTTGTTGTACCACTCGAGCCCTACATCTTGAAGTGGTCAGCAGCCTCTCCACCGACGCTTTCCTTGCTGCACTTCGAAGATTCATCTCCCGCAGAGGCCGACCCACGGACCTTTACAGTGACTGCGGCACAAACTTTGTCGGTGCAAATCACGAGATGAAGGATTTTCTCAAACTGGTCATGTCTCGCCCCCACAACCAAGCCATATCCGACCATTTATCCAAGGATGGGATTGATTGGCATTTCAATCCCCCAGCTTCCCCCCACTTTGGCGGACTCTGGGAAGCCGGAGTCAAATCCGTAAAGTTCCATCTCCGTCGCGTCATGGGAACTCAACGACTTACGTTCGAAGAAATGACCACGATCACATCCCAAATCGAATCAATCTTGAACTCGCGCCCATTGACCCCAGAAACCAATAATCCCGATGATTACAACGCTTTGACCCCAGGACACTTCTTGATTGGAGCCCCACTTAACTCTATCCCCGAACCCACACTTGAAGATATCAAGATCTCCCGCTTATCACGCTGGCAACTTCTCCAGCAAATGGTCCAATCATTTTGGAAGAGGTGGTCCAATGAGTACCTCACTCGTCTTCAGCAACGTCCAAAATGGATGTCCAAATCCCCCAACATTTCAATCGGTGCCATGGTGGTTATCAAAGATGAAACACAACCACCGCTGAAATGGAAACTTGGACGGATCGAATCTCTTCATCCTGGTCCCGACGCCATCGTCCGTGTAGTAACAGTCCGCACATCAACAGGCATATTCAAACGCCCAATTGTGAAGCTGTGTCTGCTCCCCATCGACAACTCCACTCCAACGCCTACCATCCCGTCAACTCCTACTTAATTTTTGTTGAAAACAGTTTTTCAAGGCGCCCGGAATGTTTGAGTTCATTTGCTTTATGTAATTTTATGATTATGACCATATTCTTATTTATCATTCATTGTGTATGTAATTCAGATTTTGACTGTAGTTGACCATTTTCTCAACTTTGCCAGCCAATGCGCTCAGTTTAATTTGCCTATCTATCAGCAGTTCAATTCTCTTTTCCAGTCCAAATCATTCACTCTGCTCAAGTTTATTTTTACTTTTGTCCTTTTTGTAATATTCCATTACCTTGAGCAGTCTCCTATAAAAGGAGGTCATTTCTCCCTCCTCGCTGTCATTCTCCTTTTGTACGTACCTTGACCACGTCACTTTGTCACTCAAGTCCACAAGTCTCAATTTCGCCCCAATTTGTACATCAATATATTTTTAACTGAAGTAAATGTGACTATTTTGATTGTGATAACTTGTGCTCATCATCACGACTGATTCTCATCTCCAACACTCATCCACCACTCATTCATCCCCTGCTTCCACGGTCACCTACGGCAACATTTCCATCCAACGAGTTCATTCACACAAATCCCCACATAATTATTTATTAATGTCCAGTGATGAGGTGCTGGAAGATTCTGACTCTCGTTATCAATTAAATGTGTATTATTGGACTTACATTTAGGGCCACCCATATATTACATCATCTAAAATTCTCTAATTTAGGACCCACCCATCCAACGTAAACATGAAGGGATGTGGAATTTTAACATTAGAAATGTAGGAAGACCTAAACCACCCACCCACTAAAATGATGACGTAATATATGAACGTTCCCTAGTTAACTTCATAATGCAGATAATTTTGTTCTTCATCTTATGCCAGTCATTCGATTGATAATCTTTGTTACAGTAAAATGCTGCATGACATCTGGCACAGCTTGTAATGCAGCATTTGAGTTTGTAGTTGCTAAAAAAATACAGTTTACTTATGTATAACACTGTTCTTATCATCATAGGGCGGATATGTATGTACTTAAATTCCTGAAAATATGCATGTAATATTCACCTAAAAAGTCGAAAATATGGAAATGTTGAAACCTGTGTTTGAATTTTTTGGAGACCATGCTTAAATGGAATGTTAGTTTACGAAGTTTTAGTGCAATCTGAATTGATATGAAAAAGTTATAAATACATGCATTTCCACCATCTGATATATTTGTAAGGTGTTATGTGGGTTTTATTGTGACATTGACGGTTTTACTGGGGAGGTAGATTGAGTTCCGTTGCATGAGTAGATTTTGAACGTGTACTTTTCCATATTTGATTAAGAATATATGTAGGTACGTAAATACATGCACATTGTACATTATACATAATGCTGTTGACAAGTAAAGTATTTATTTAATTAATGTTTTACACACAAAATTCCTTAATTATTTGAAAGATGGCTTAAGAAGTTACACGAATTTCATATATACATACATATATCAATATATATTGTATAGTATTGATAACTCACTCAGCCTCGCACAAGCAAGGTTATAATGTGTATATCAAGTAAGTACTTATGTAAATACATGCTTATGTACATATGTAGGTATTTATTATTAATATTTCCTTTACATCGTCTGATACCCATGGTGCCAATCTCTTTTTCCAAATTGTGTAACTCTTACACCCAAATTCCAAAACAAACATGAAAGTCGATATGGTCACGAGTCCGCCGAAAATAATGAAAACCGTTTGAATTTGTCCCCCAATTTGAAGCGATTTTGGCCCCTCTAATCTCACACTGGTCAAATTACTACCAAACGACGCAGAAATATTCGTGGTAATCAGTACTCTTCTTTTTAATGAATACTCGCTCTCAATTTTCCTCTCCTTCAACAAAATCCCAGCCTCTACACAACTCGCAAATAGTTTAGGAACCCTTTCACCCTTTGTTCCTGCATATACATGGAAATACCAACCTATCTTTTTCACCTGGACGGGATTTTGCCCCACGTAAAAATTTACGGACTTATAATAAGCGCCAAGGTATGCTTGCCAAGCGGCCACTTGTTCGTTAGTCCCAATAAAGGCAGACCTTCCACATTCAATTAACTCTTGTTCGGCCCAATACTGCAAAATATCGTCGGGATTATTACCCCCCGTTTTTTGAAGCGTGGTTTTGTCTACTTTTCCTTTCCCACCGTGATAAACTTGATTCGATTTCATCATATTAAACCAGAGAAGATTCCACTTTCTCGGAGTTGTGCTCGCCATTTTTAAAAGCGTCAATAGAATTTCCAGAAGATTATATTCGATGTAAGTACGATGTGATAAGGACGAAACAACTCTTGAGGTTGAGAGCAGATTGAAACATGTCCCTTCGTCCGGAGGTGCTATAGAATCGTTACTATAGAAACGGCTTGGTCTTGTATAATATGCCTTATTCATGGCACTGACGGTTGTGGTGTCGTTCATTTTAAGAAATGCTGAATCTTCTTGACCACTGGAACATACGAGGTCCTACAAAATTTCACAAATTAACAAAAATTAGCAAAAATTTAATCACTAATGATACAAATACCTCAAAAACATTTGGATGTTTCACATCACTCGGAGCATTCAAACCCATGATGACCAATCCCTTATAACAATTGGTTAAGGTTGTCACTGAAATTAGCCAGGCTCCAACCATCACTCTGAAAAAGTTTGCATTCTTCACCTTCGTCTCGATGTACGTCAAACTTTCAAAAACCGATCCGACGAAATAAATGCCAATTGAAAAGCTTAAATTTTCCTTAAAATTAAGCTTTACAAAAATCTCCCCAACTACAATTAAGCTCGCCAAACTGAGCAAAATACCGACCCACACCCACAACTGGAACGGTTTCTGATAAAATCGGAAACTTAGCTCTTTCGTAGTGTGACAAGTGAGGAAATTGTATTCCACTGAATTTGCTAAAATAATTGTGCACGCACTTTGGCCCATGTATTCGGTCATACTCGATTCCGTTATTCGAGCTCGAAATGCGACATAGTTGTCAAAAAAGGTCAAGTTCAGTTTGCCTTTTAAAACCAAATGGACCGTTTTGGTTACTGCGTCAAGGAAGTCTGACTTTTGAGACCTTGCATTGTACAAAACATGATCTCGTTGAAATTCCCAATCCCATGGAATTTTTATTTGTGCATAAAATGTTGCGATATTATTTGCAACTGAGAAGGCGACACACTGCAGGTTTCTTAAATATGGCCAACTATTGTCATATTTATTTACGCAAATGGTACAATTAGCACTTTGTGTTAAAGAGGAGAGAATAAGAACTGCGAAATTCGGGATAATCCTAATGTTTGGCCTGTACAATAATTCTTTTTTGTTAGAGAAGTATTTGTAGTCTTTCTCAGTGAGGAGGACCAAAACGTACACGTGTTGAATCGAAGTGACCGTGGTCACCTGGTGATTCCAGTTTTTCATGTAGTGAAAGGTGTACAGGTGCAGGAGGTCGGTTCGTCTCATTATATCAGGTCGATTTCCTAAATGAAATATTAGGAAACGACAAAACGTTCCAGATCTTTTTGACGTTTGTACCAGATACGGTTTTATTTTCTTGTATTGTTCTACGTAATTTAATGCGGGGAAAGTTTCCCGAGTTGAAGATAATATGACGGGTTTGTAAAAATTTGATAAGTCCAAATTCTCGGGTTGTATTTCATGGTGGGTCACTAAATGTGGCGCGCAATTTTGCGGACAGTGGGTCACAATGCTGGTAAGATTTGGTGCTTCTATTGTGCCAAAATTTGACCGAGATGATGAAATTGTCTCCGTGGGTGTGGATGAAATTAGGTTTAGAAAAAGTAGAACAAAGACAATAGAAAATTTAAGGGTTATGTCACTATTCATGATTCTTATGTAATTTATGATACAATTGGTGTACGCGGAGGTACATTTTCTTTGTATGTATGACCGTTGAACTAGGCTAAAAATTCGGTAATGTTAGACAAATTGGAGAAAGTATATTTGAGGACAAATTGACGGTTTCAAGGTTTCGTGGTTTCGTCACAGATATTTTCAAATGACAAAACTTAAATTACTTTGTAACATTGAAAAGTGATTAAGTATGTGTACATATGTGTAAAAGTTTGAAAAGTTCATTGAAGCAAGACGTATTTCGTAACCGATACTGTATTAATTTGCATTCAGACATTCCTAAAAAAACAAATTTCGAAATAAGTACATCCACCTACGTGAAACATTGCAAAATTTCGACATGAAAAGGTCTCGATTTCGTTGCAGATTTAAAGTTAGTACATAAATATTTAAATAGGTTGGTGCAATGCAACCTTGAAATATTTAGTAGTTGTCACAAATACATAGCCTCAAGTGTAAATAATTTAAATATGCAATCGATATGAATTTTAATTTTGTTTTTTTAATGATGCGTGAACACGTTATTAACGGTGCACATTAACACGCATATTTGTAGAAAAGCAAATTTCATAAGTACGACCACGGGATCCTGTATTAAGAGTTTTTCGGATCTGCATAGCCAGTAGAAAGTTTTAATAACAAGGACATTTTTTCGTCAAATTAGGTATAACAATTGGTTAAAAAATTAGCGATGTGTCCTGTGAATGAAAACTTTAATGAGGGCCTTACATGTTTCCATAACATATTTTTCCAAGTCTGAAAATATCATAAGCAAACCAAACCCATAATTAAATTATTAACTTGTCCTCACGTTTGTATTTATATGTGCATTTATTCTTAGAGCACCAACGACGTATGAGCGACAGAGATACATATTTACGTACATATTAAAAAATGATGTGAAATTCATTACTATACTATGAAGTTTCCAGTAAACATTTCTCAGGGTTTCTGTCTGTAGGTTACATAATGTGACTGTACATAATCCGTGAGAGTGGCAAGGTGAAAGTAAAAAGTGGAGAATACAATTTTTTCAATAACATAGAACACTCCTCATTCGCTTTCGTTGGAGCATGTAAATATGTACATATTTACATATGTAAGTATGTATATTTTAATCATAAAACACGTGTCAAATTGAGGGTAGGAAAGTAAACACTTCAATTATATATTTAATATAAAAGTCGAGAACAAAATTTAATTTCAATAATTGTATCACTGTTCACCAAGCATTGGTGTACATATGTACATACATGGTCATATATGTACATACATGGTCATATATGTACATACATGCTTATGTAAATATGTGCGTATCAACGGCTTTACAGGAAACATTTTCATCAAAGTTGGATTATCCATGATATTTATCCAACATCTACAAATGTAAGCAGTTGTTATGTCTAATTTACTGCGTAAGATGGACATCAATATTTCACAAAACCTATTTATTTCCCCAATAATAACAGTTTTCTTATTGTTGCTAACATTCACACCGCATTTGATAAGCACAACCCAAGTTTTGTCAATCCATAGTGAAATTGGATTAATACATATCCTAGAAATATTTTCAAATTGTACAACGGTCCTGGATAATGGGCGAAAAAGTGTTGGTATCATCCTCCCCAATTTGTCAACAATACAAAATCCTGCAGTTCTTGTTGACAGTGAAATATCCCAATCTGGATATAACTCCTCTCAGCATACCATCCGGATCTCGATGACCAGACGAACCAACGTGAAAGGACACTGTTGGTCATTTATTACACTCTTCCCCGAAAATTACCTCGAATTAATAAACAAACGTGTCGCCGACTTCAGTTACGCGTTGTCCGACTTATTAAGAAAATCATACCACATCGACAGAGTCTTGTACAAACCACAATACATCGTCTGGCTAACCTTAAATAGGTCAGAGTTGCAAAATTCCATTACAAACTTAGGGTTAAACAGTATTTCACAGTATGGATCGCATAATCTCGTCTTCATTAGCGCTAAAATGACTCCTTATGGAAATGTCGCAATAGAAATGGCAAAATTTCAGTTAGAAATTCACTGCTATAATCGCTACTTCCCAGCACCCTTGGGCAACTCATCGCTTCCCTGGGTGACCATTAGTTGCAGAATTAATTTCCATTTAAGTTCGTGTTTTAACCAACTTTCCACTTTCACTCGAGACGTCTCACACCTGAACAAATTCTTCTGGACGGTTGAAGCTTGGCGAAACACGACTAAATCTGGCCTGGGAATGGACCTTGATGTAATAAAATATGTAAAAGACAAGTTTTTCTCAAGAAATCGTAAGTCCAATAATGATCTCGAAATTGCTCGGCTCACTACATTTGATGCATTCATCGGGTTCTGGATATTTAGCGATGTCTTACAAACTTCAGAATTCAAATTAGTGCAAAACCTTGGAACCCTGCATTACCTCCCCGTCAATCAAGAGTTCCGCCTTGCCGCACATAACTTCCATTCCGTAATCCCAATTCGGTTGAAATCTTGGAGTTTTCTGTCCTGTCACGGTGTGGGTCATCATACATCTGCTTTCGCCCAGTTATTTACCCCTTTTCAAAAAATCGCCTGGGTTTTTGTAGCTTTCAGCATTTTTGTAATTCTTACATTTCTCAACGTACCCAAATTCGATAGTTGCGTTACATTTCTGGTGGTGGGGATAATTCTAGAAAATTCAGTTCTTCTCTCATACGATGAAATGTTACCCAGAAATTGGAGAAAACACAGTTTCCGAGTGTGTTCAGGCTTTTTCTCCCTGATTTTCGGCACTTTGCTGACCAACTGGTACAAAACGAGTTTCACTAAAGAAATGATCATCCCTACGGAACAGACGGCCCCCTGGAGGACAATTTTTGACATAAAGAACCTCACTTTTTACATTCCCTATGAGACACTGATGACGCCAGACGAGGTCAAACTATTGGGTCAGTTTGGTTTACTGGATCATGTATTCTACTCAGCTTTAGTTTCTAAATTGGGCGCCCGAGCAGATTGCAGCGCTTTTGAGCGATTTCAGCTTTCAGCTTTCAGCTTTCAGCTTTTGAGCGAATTCGCCAACTCATTAAACTTGAAGGTTCACGTGGAGGCGAGACATGCCGCGAATAAAGAGCTGATCCATTCCTGCGACAAATGCGAGCATAAGAACCACTCGAAGCACAATTTGGCCATGCATGCAAAATGGCACAAACCTGCGAATCATAAATGTTATTTCTGCGGGAGGAAGTTTGTCACTTTTTAAGATTTGATAAGACACAGTCGCATTCATACGTTGGAAAGGTAGGATTTAAAGAATTGTCTCGAGTGGGTTGGACTTACAAGGGACACTCACGACCTGTCGTTTGAGTCCAGGGTACCCACTATGTTTTTTAGAATCTACTAGGACCCCAGGTGAAGGATTCATTCGTATTTCCGTGTAAAACTCATATTTGGCGCCATGGCGTGGCGCCAAATTCGTCAAATTTGCATGTTTTTATTTTTGAAACCGCCATAACTTTTGAAATCCTGGACGGATTTTAAAAAAATTTGGCAAAAATCATGACAAGGAGTTCAACTTTCGTATTCCATGAAATTTTTTCCAAAATTATCACTTTTAACTTTTCGCAAAATTTCGTAATTTAGTTATAAATGGGGGTTCGTCGAAAAAATGCTAAAAATATTTCAAAAATTAGAAATTTTTTATTTTTATTTTTTTCTCAAAAATTTCGACTTTTGTGATCATTTTAAGCATAAAATTTTGAAAATCCGACATAAACTGCTAAAGTTATGGCGGTTTCAAAAATAAAAACATGCAAATTTGGCGAATTTGGCGCCACGCCATAGCGCCAAATATGAGTTTTGCACGGAAATATGAATGAATCCTTCATCAGGGGTCCTAGTAGATTCTAAAAACATAGTGGGTACCCTGGACTCAAACGACAGGTCGTGAGTGTCCCTTGTTAGTGGGTTTACCCTTTAAACTGTTATAAATAATATTCATAAAGTATTTTGTATAATATCCGTTCCTACTTAAGTAATGATGTTTAAATATTTAGATATGTGGTACAATTGCCAAATTCTCTTTGTTTTAATTGTAGGACCAAGTTTGAGTTTTTTTGAATTTATTTTGTGCATGTACATCATGCAATGAAATTTATTCACATCATGAAGTTTTTGTTCATACGGTATTTCATCAATTGTTATTCAATTGTTGTGATTTTTTCTCGTCTTACAGGGCTCCACTAATGGTGCCTCAAATGTATCTCCCGACTTTATTTTTAAATAAGATATAAAGATGTCTTAAACAAAATCTGATCTTTTCAAGTAGCTGACGGTTTATTATAATATCATGATGTCAAGCAAAGCTATAAAAAGTAAATTAGCAGATTTTTTGGAAATTGAACACAGATTTTTGGCCTGTTTGCTGATGGAACTATTATACATATGCATTCAAAGAATAGTTAATCGCAATCCCCTCGTCAAGTTGGGAAAAATGATATATCATATGACATGATTTCATTGAAATCGAAAAGGCGCCTGCGGCCACACCCACGGGGGGTGGGGCATGTGACCCCTTCAATATTGCTCAGTGTCCAGGGGGTCGAGGTATTTTTTCGATATGAAACTCGATTTTTGTGCTTTCAAATTGAGATGTATGCATTAATTGTATTTTCTGGAATTTTTGATCTCCTGATCTTAATTTCGAGGGGGTGTGGTCGAGTTTGAAAAATCATGAAATATATATTTCGCCAATTGACCTGAGCTTTCCAAAACAGTCGCCATTTTGAAAATCGGTCATCAATTGGTAAAGTTGTGCAAATTTTAGTCACCAATGTTATTAACCATGACGAGGGCGGCCAATTAGCCTCGCAGCAAGAAATTTCTTCAATTTTGATTCCTCTACCATGGTTGTACTCGTGGTACAATATCCTATTCTTATGCAAATCAAAATTGGAGAGAAACAGATTTTTATAATTTCATATCAAATTAGCAATAAATTAATTTTCCAGGTAAAACTCTTTATATTTATATCACCTTAATCTAGTAATACGTTTAAGAATAGCCCAGTGAAGCTTTGCAGGCTCATTCCATCTGAACCCACACGGTCGTCGTCGCACCCATATTTGATAGCATGTCCACAATATTATAATAGATGCATAATATAAAATACAACATATAATAAAAATCAAATTTTGAAAATTTAATTTTTTCGTAAAGATTTAGCAGTTATAAGAAAATTTGGAAATGCATTCAAAATGCAATCTTCGCCAAAGTATATATTCAACGGGGTAGGTTACATTTACGGATTTCATTCATTAATCATTAATTGATAGAAAAAATTTTTTAAAAGTCAAAAATTCTAAAAAATCAGAAATTTGAAATGCATTGAAAAACTTGATTGTCAAGAAGACGGACAAAAATCGCTTATGGGGAGATAAGCCAATCGATGCCTTTGGACCTGGGGAAATAAAAAAGTTTAAAACCTCACGCGATTTTTGTCCGTCTTGGAGTTTTGGTGATTTTTCGAAAAGGTAAAATTAACATGGACTGCTTGTGTAGACAGTAGTAAATAATTCTGCGTTCCTACGTGGCCGGGAACATTGACAACGTATAGGCTGTGTGGTGTTCTCTTACAAAAGAGAGGAAAATACATGGCCAGGCAGCCAAACCCAGCGAGCAGGGTTTAGCACCTCTATTTTCTGGTACTCGATCAAACGAGTTGCTTACAAATGGAATGAGCCTGCATAATATTTTCAAAATTTAATTTGTAATCATAGAGTATCACTGTATGATACTCTCATTAGTTTATCACAACTAATTAATTATGCATAATTTGAAATTTGAATTACAGTTAGGGCTTTTTACTCGTTTTTATTTTTCACATAGGGCTTTTTAAAATTAACGAAAGGCAGCACTTAGGGGTTTTTAAAATTAGGAAGAAGTCTCACTTAGGGTTATTTAAAATTAAGATGAGACTGCACTTAGGGGTTTTTAGAATTAGGACGACGATAATTAAACTATCTGATATACAAGTTTTACAGAATGTCGAAAAGGTAGTAAAATATTTTTAAACTACCGATATGCCCATTGCGAAAAAGACTATTTTAGCTTTTCTAAAGTATGACAATGTCTAACACATTCGCCAAAAGTGACGAATTTCTTCCCGCAGAAGTGACATTCATTTATTGATTTCATATTTACAGTTTGTAAATGTACATACATTGATATGAAAAATAGAAACCTACATACTTGGATTACATCGTCAGCAATCAAAATATTGCCAATCACTGCAAATATTTTAACAAACTTGTCACAATTTTTCTTATAAATTTTGGAACCAACTTATTCGTCGAGGAATTACAAATCTCTATCAAAAACAGGATCAATGTTCCTAAAACTAACATCCCACATAAGGAAATTACATCCCTCAACGCGCCCAAGGAAACAGGGTCCGCCTCCTCCCAGTTTACTTCTCGCCTGTTTTCCCATCCCGCCAGCTTCTTAACTACAATTTCCCGCCATGTGTCCTTATCCTTTACAATCCTTCTCACATTGCCCATCAGTTTGTTCAACCTATCAAACTCCCGCCACCTCTCAAACAATCCGGATTGTTCCAACTTTCCGAAAATAATCGACACCAGAGGGCTCAGCCAAGATCGCTTCCCACGGACCAAGAGCGACATATAAAACTTTGAATCTTCCGAGCTCCTTGCGATAAAGGCTTTCTTGTTTTTGAGTTCAATCCCCTCCAAAAGTTGGTCCAAATCTGCCTCCAGACTAATAATTGTAAAGATGGAATTTTCAAAGTTAGTTGAATTTTCCATCCCCGATTTGAGACCTCCATTGCCCATTTCAAAGCCAAGGTTTAATTGTTCATCTGTCTTAATAAAGTGGACTTTTCTCTTTAGCTGGGATAACATTTGGAATAACGTGTCCCAATATTTTGGCGTAACGTCCAACACGGTGTCAATCAAGATTGTCGTTAAAAGAGAGAATTTTGTAGTCCACGGCGGTTCAAGATATACATGACTTGTCGTCAAAATTTGAGCATGCCTCGCCCTAAGGACAGATTCTAAAGTATTTGGTAAATTTGGAGGGATTGTGGCTACGAGTGAAGAAAATATGGATCCCTGATAAAATACGGTGCCCACGAGATAAAAGAAAATCAGACAGATAAACATAAACACTTTCTTCATGAACGAGTTCCTGTCCTGCGTGTTTGGAGTAGGTGATTCATTATATTGTCCGAATAGGGCCGAAATTATGTAAAACAAGGCTTCTAAAAAGGCAGATATTTTTCTTAAAATTGATCCTCGTGTCTGTTTCTGGAATGAAATTAATAGTGATATCGCCAGTATCGAAACCAACAGAGATATCCAACTTTCTTCATCAAATGGAACTAAAAAGCTTTCATATGACATAGTTCCTTTCCCGGGTAAGAAAATAGTGGCCATTTTAAACTCTCGTTTCTGAAAATTGTATGAAACATCTCTCATGGGGTATTTACGGGACAAGTGGTCTGCGTAAAGGGATGGAAATATAAGGATGCCAAAATAAATACCATCGACCCGTTTTTTCATAATGTCGTCGCTGCTTTTAGGGCTGGAGAGGTTAAGGTACACACTAATTACGGACGATGTGCAAGTCTCCTGAGACGCAAATGTTTTACCCAATGGGTCAAAAACGCTGTGACAAGTTTGGAACTTTGGCTCCATCTTTTCTAATCCGTAAATGAACTTCCCACGTAAGTTTCTTCCATTAAAGTGGTACCATGAATTGGTCAAAGATGTCAGTAATTTTTGCGTCTCTATGGAAGCAATATCTTCAACTTCTTGAGGAAAGGGGGATCCGCACGTGTAACAAAATGCAAAGAAAATGTTTGAATCCTGAAAATTATTTCGACCTTGCGATATAACGAATATCTTTGACGTGAAGAGAGTTTGGTCTACCATAAAATAATTGAAACTGTCCTCAATCGCGGGACGTTTTGTAGAAATGATGAACACATAGGCAGGATTTTCTCCGCAGTATGAAAGCTTGTTCTGGATCGTGGTAAAGTAATTGTAAAAGTTTGAATGTGGTTGATAAATCATGAAACCGATTTTCAAGCTGCTGTACCGAGTTGCATATTTGGGTTTGGTGTATTCGTCGTAGGAACAATTGGACGGCGGCCGGAATGGTTGCCAAGGTAGGAAATGAGGAAAATCTTGAATAATTTTTGGATTTCGAGGCTGTTTGGTTAAGCTGGAAAAAGTGGTAAACTCAAAGGATGTTTCTTCTAGCAGATTCAAGGGTTGAGATATAACGGTTAAAATTGCTTCTCCTGTGATAATATTATGCAGCAAAGGAGAAGAACAGGTTAAGTTAAGGGGAATGCATGTAGAAAATAAGAAAACATTAATTTGAGATAAAAGGAACAATTTTTGACGCCACATTTTTTCAACTCTAACATTAATTTTATCAGATAAGTAGTGAGGATTTCTTTTTGGAATTTATTAATGTATTATGTTATTTTTATGTATTAAAGTATGCATTGTTTAGGAGTAAGAAACAGAAATACCTAATGGAAAATGGATTGAATTATATCAGTAATTGCATAATTTGCAAGTGATGGGTAACTCAAACTTAATGATAGCGGATGTGGTGGGTGTCTGAGGATAGTTTCTTTAATGCTATAATCAAGAAAGCAATACATATACGCTTGAAGAAAGAACTTTGTAATTAACGAATTACTGCACAACAACCTGTAAATATCAAATTATGTACAGGATGTTTTGCGACAAGTTTAGTAAGAACTTTAGGTATATATTTATTATTAGTTTCATAACATGTTGCTGAACGAACTATATTGCTCATTTCTATGAATTGATATCCGAGGAAGGTTAATTTTCATGATTGCATTATCCACATATACTTACATCCACATATCCACATTTACATTATTATATAAACTCGTGCGTCGTCCACGTGTTAGGAGTGTTCAAGTACTAAATATTTAATTGTTTAAATCAAACAACGTGAACAAATAAAATAAAACAAAATGATGAACTAGCTAACAATATGTAGTTTACTCAAACGAGTAAGTTATGAATTTACATATACATGTGGTATCCTTAATTATTTATAAATTGTAAGCATACTTTGTGTATTTTTATATATTTCGGTGTATTTCGTATGAATTGTGGAACTTCTTATTGAATAATGCATATTTAATAGTAATTGATATAAAACTGCATACATGTTTACACACTAAAATTCATACTTATGCATGCATTACTGTGTATGTCCATATTGCATACACGTATGTACTGTCAGTATGCATGTCCACATGCAGAGGGGCTCTTTTACCAGATTTTGTACGCTTTATTCTTGCATCAACATTCGGGTACACGGGATTACATTATATGATGCAAGTATGTACAATGTACATCCAATCCGGTAAAAATGTTGAACACACACATGTGTTCCTTGGTGCTGAACACTAGTCGTCAATATATTTCGTAAACTTAAGAAATTCAAATACAAAGTTCAAAATTAAACATGAAACCTATTTCATGTGACACTTTTGTTTGTCTTCCACCAAATACAGTGAATAATTGTGTTATTTTCGGCAAAAATTCTGACCGTCCATCAGATGAAGTACAGGAAATTATATATGTCCCAAAACAGGTAAAACACATGGATAACCATTTAGTGTTATTGCCCTGATAAAACATTTGCATGAAATTCGGAATACTATATATACAGTAAAGTTAAATTGGATAGCTTGATTAAATTGCTTTGATGTTATCAGTTTAAATTACCATGCTTTTTACCAAAGTGAAAAATGTTATTTAAAACTATAAATGAATAAATACAATTGAAACTCTCGGATGTAAAACAGCCTTCGCGACAATTTTTTGTAAAACTCAACCTAGTTACATTTAAATATCGTTTTTGAAAATTTTTTAGCCCGAGTCAAGGCTTATGGAACCGTCATGTCCGTCCGTCCGTCTTTCTGTCCGGCACGATAGAGCCAAAACGGCTGAACCGATTGACTTGAAATTTTTACCATACGCATGATGGGAAAAGTTAGGAAACGAATTCGAATATGGGCGAAATCGGTCAAGTGGTTGACCAGTGGGGGTCAAAATTTTTATCTGGAGCGACCCGATGGGGTGACCCATATCGATTTTTAGAAATTGTTTAAAAAGATGAAATCCGGCACAATGATACTTAATGGCTTCTCATAAAGAATATGAAGTTAAAAGTGAGCAAAATGCAACCAGAGTGATTCATACTGATTTTTCAAAATAAGCCTGACTCGGGCTAAAATTGAAATTAAATTATTTTTAATTAATTTTACAAAACGGTATTTAAATGTAACTGGGTTGAATATTTTTTTAAATTGTCGCGAAGGCTGTTTTACATCCGAGCGTTTCAATTCTTCACATAGTTAACTTAACTTAACCAAATAATCTGTTCTTCTTATCAGATCCACGACAAAAGTGTCCCAGAACGATGCACTTACATCGAGATTGATCAAGTTGAAGAGACCTATGCCACAGTCCTTAGCAAACCGAGTTGGATGTGGGGGGCAGAAATGGGGGCTAACGAACACGGCGTGTGCATTGGTACATATTTACATACATACATATTTACATCATTCTACTTGCTAAGAATGATTATATAGTTTCAAAATAGCTGTAGTTTAAAAAAAGAGATCTCCAATATAGATTAATCCACAATTTTCTACTTTTCGATTAAATTTAAAATCTGCTGAATAGCCCCACTGATTTATATTATCCTCAAAATTACATCCTACTCCTTCTCTTCCAGGAAATGAAGCCGTCTGGACGAAGCTAAATAATCCAAAAGAGGACATTAAACCTAAACTGCTCGGCATGGACCTCGTCCGCCTGGGTCTCATCCGCAGTACCACTGCTGCACAAGCCGTCACCGTTCTGACCACACTTTTCGAACTCCACGGTCAAGGTGGGCAAAAATCCAAAAATTTTGATAATTTTTTAATGTGGACACATTTATAAGGTGGGCCTTGTTCCGACTCGATGAAAAACTGGTCGTATCACAACTCCTTCCTCATCGCGGATAGGAAAGAGGCCTACGTTTTAGAGACGGCGGGACCTTACTGGGCTGCCGAGAGGGTGGAAAGTGGCTACAGAAATATCTCGAACGATTTATCCATCCGGACAAAAATCGACCTCATGTCGCACGGACTTAAAGAGAAAGCGGTCGAGCTGGGATTTTGGGATGGGGTCACTCCCTTCGACTTTTCCGCTGTTTTCGGAACTAATTCCAGCCTTGATGACGACGACGATGGAAGGTTTACCGAAGGGAGAAAATTGCTGAAAAAGTATTCTTCCGATAACAAGTTTGATGAGAAGTGTATGATGAAGATTTTGCGAGATGGGCCGAGTGGGATTTGCATGGGATGTGATGGTTCCTTTGTCTCCACGTCGAGTCAAGTTAGCGTTTTGAATGATAATGGATGGCGAGATATTCACTTCTTTACGGGAACGCCGGATCCGGAACATTCTGCCTTTAAACCGTGGATCTTCAGCGATAACGTGACCGAGAAGTGTTACCTGAGCGGCGTCAAATCTCCGGATGTTGGAAAAAATAGGAAGCACGATTTGTACATAGAGCATGAAAAGTGTTATAAAAGGCTTGTAAAGGCGAAGAAACTTAAAGAAGGATTGCGGGAGATGGAAAATGGGTGGATTTTATCGGCGAGAGAATTGGTAGAAAAATATATGGAAACGAGTGATACTACAGAAAAAAGTGTGATAATAGAAAAATGTGAGAATATGTTTGACACTTGTGTCGAACAGGAGTTGGAATTTTATGGAAAATGCTTGTCTACGTAAAAAAGAATAAAATAAGAAATTGATAATATTTGTAGCAAGTATTCATACTTCATGTTGCTACTTCCGATTTTTTTACTAGTATTACTTTCAATGGACGAGTTGGTGTGAATATTTAAGAATGCGAAGTCTTGGATAACACAAAAGAATGATATTTAAGTAGGTATTTATCTTAAAGATACAACATCGATGCAAATTAACAAGAGTACGAAATAAGAAACTATGTAGATAGAAAATTGAAATACAATTATAGATTTTGGAGTGCCGAAATCATGGTGAAAATTCCCCAATGTACATGATAAAAAAGGCCAGTTAACGCTAAAAACATGACAGCCTTCATTACATCCAACATAAAAATTGTATTTGGTAAAAACTGCATATTTCCAAACCAAATACAAATATGTGTATTTACTTTGCATGTAATAGTAACCAAATTATTTAACTCATACATGAATATCCCGTTACAACCTAATATTAAACACATTCGCCACAAAAAACACTTCAGGAATCCAGGCTTGTCATCAGAGTTGACTCGTCACCATTTATGGTTTTGTAGCCGGGTGAACCACCTTCGGTGCAGGATCCTTGCACTCTTTGCCACACCCCTCGGAGCAACACAACTGTCCATTTGTGCAGTCCGCGTGACTCTTGCATTTCAGATTGGCAGGGTCGAAGGGGCCACAATTAAAAGTGGGTACGAAAGGCGGGCATCCTTTTTCATCTGCAGATTGAAATCCATGACTCGTTGTTGGCGGAGACAAAACGGGTGGAGGGGGTTTGTTTTGGCAAGCATTTTCTTGCACTGCAAAAATTGCGAATGTAAATATGTAGACCAATTAAACTACAAAAGATTATTAAGGGATAAGCAATTTTCCTGGGCCCTGCAGCACCCATTTTTTTTTGCCACGAGCCGATTTGTAACCATTTAATTTTAATTTTAACTCAACAATGGTGAACTTGACATAGCCCGAGCCGAGCTATTCATATTTCTGTTAATTTCAAAATCTCATGTCTTTTCGTATGGTATTTACCAGTAATATTAATTATTTAAAAAAAACTACAGCATAGATCTCATTTAGTCCTAGTCGGGACCAGAATCCGCTTCTAAATTTTTGAAGTAATTACAAATCTGCCCGCTTCACCTTCGCTTCTTTAAAATCTTGAACATCCAAAATTGTATTTAATACGCAGACGTAGTTTTAAAAATTGCTATGGTATGGAGGCTAAAAATTTCTTAGCTGAAAATTACAATTCTTAAAACCAGTATGGGTCACCCTGCTAGGTCCCCACGGCAAAAAAATCCTTTAATTTACTTGATATTTATTAACCTGGCATATCCCTACAAGATCATGACAAATTTCAGTCTTCTAAGACCGTTTGAGAAAACCAGTGGGGGTGACCCTACTGGGTGATTCAAATAGTAATTCGGTCATTACATTAGCTGTATCCATAGTCCGTGATTTGTTCATGATTTCGTCATAATTTGATGGTTTCTCGCATCCATACTCCATAATTTTCAAAAATATTTTTATTCCAATTTTCTGATTGGTCGATTTTATAATCCTTATGGTGATTAAGATGCTGAAATCATGAACCTGTGAAAGCATCACCAAATCACTAACAAATGGAACAAATGGACTATGGATGCAGCTATTGTACAATTTTGTACATACTCCTATTTTTTTTACCATACGATCCTCGACGTCATCACTCTCATTACTAATAGCATTGCAGTGGTGACGTCGCGGGTCGTATGGTAAATAAACCGACTGTATATGTGCATATTAATTGGGAAATGGATGATGGATTTGATTTGAATTTCAGCCCGCACGTGTTTTTGCAGAAATTCCATCACACTTAACCATTTCCCAATCAATATGACTAATGTCTTGAATATCGAACTTTTAGAAAAGAGTCACCCTATGGCCCACTCTGGTTACACCTTGCTCACTTTTAATTGCATACTCTTTCATGAGAAGCAATCTCTTTACCAAATTTCAACTGGATATGACGATTTTAAAAAATCGGTATGGGTCACCCTCACCCACTCGGGTCCCTCCAGACAAAAAGTTCTCCCATCTCAATCAATATTCTTCTTTTAGGAGCCATTAGTAATCTCTGTATCAAATTTCAGTTTTCTGTGACAATTTTGAACTTTTGGTGATAATACCCGACCCATCCAGACGACCCACACCGGTCAACCAGTTAACTGATTTGCTCATCTTCGAACTTAACTCACTATTTGCCCCATACTACATGTGTACCAAATTTCAAGTCGATAGGAGAAGGTTAACGGGAGTTATCATAATCCTGATCTACAGACAGAAGGACGGACACGACGGTTCCAAAAGTCCTGGCTCGGGCTAATTTTATCATCACGATAATAAAATAAAATTCAAATATGTTACATAGTTACCATAATTTGGTATTTTTGGGTTTGAGTACTGCATATTTTGTCAAAACCTACCCCCTTCGGATGTGATTTTCACATCGATGCCAACATGGAGGATTTCTGAGACATACATAAAAATAAAGAAGAAGACTTGTACGATTTTTAAAAGAAATTTCACAAATCCTCCATTCTGGCAACATGGTCAAAATTCAGGCCACAAAAACACCTTTGTCCCTTAACAATCTTAGTATAACTTATATTCGTACTTACAGACAAGAGCAGACCATGTGAGACAAATTACAACAAGAAAATTCATTTTATACTTTTAACGAAACTTAACAATTCAAAGGATGACCGTACTGCTGTAAAGGCAGAGATTAAATGAAGCTAAACTTGCTTAAATCTGCACAATATTAGGTTTGCACAATTAATTTGCATACAAAAGCAGTAACAAATATCGAGAAAAGCAGATTTAGAAATGGAAAGTAAGTTTAGTATGAGTAATTCTTACAATGGAAGGATACCATTAATTTCGTACCAGGAATTGTTGGCTGGTTCAGCCAGCCAGTTGGTTGGGTGACCTTCCTTATACATATAAAAATACAACTCGTGTATTTTTTCAACATGATGAGGATTGAATTAATTTGCGACTACAATACGTCAACCAAGTACGTAAATTCATGTTTGAGGCGATACTGCATCCATGGAAATAATATTGTGCTTATTTTGCAGGTTTCTCATTACTTCATAAATAAAACATGACTGGATTTACAAACAGCAATTTTAAATACATTTACTTTGGGAACTGTGGGTATAAATGTCATGTGTACATATATGCACATAGACATGACTCACTACAGATTCACTATCTTTTCGACCGGTTTGTAAAAGATGACACTTTTATACTTGTTTTCATGGGATGCATATGTAAGTACTTATTTATGTATATGTTATGCATGTACATATCTATTTATATATGTATGTACATACGTAGAAAATACTAGTTTTTGATTCGTTTATAAATATATTTACTCGTACAGTTAAATAAAATCGAGTTAACGAGATTTTGCATAACGAAATGATTGTCATTACATATGTATTCATATTGTCAGGGATGGAATTATACATATACATATGCACATACCAATGCACTCCAAATTATTTATTTAAGAGAAATGACTCGTTCAAAGTTACATGGCAAAGCTAAAAATTTTGCGAGAAACTTCAAGTTGGAAATTATACATATATAATATATATGAGATTAAATTTATATTATCAGTTATTCGAGTCACATTTGCAGGAAACTAACTTGTGCAATATAGGAATAGTAGGAACAAATTTAAATATAATAAACTAATTTCATTGAAATTTATACTCATGTAGACACTTTAATTATTTTTTTTGTCAAATTTACACGTTGATCCTTCGCACGTATGCACATACACATGTATGCTCATAATAAGTGTTTTCATTATCTACATACCTCCTGACATATAAAGTTTTTATTTTCGTTATTGCATTTTTACAAACTTTGTGACTCAAACAAATTTATACTTTAATTGTATTTGAAATATTATAGTTAGCTATACCGGAGCACATCCGGGTATGTCGTTCGCCGCGCCAGGAGTTTTCCTCACCTTTTCGATAAGCTGTGATCTTTCCTCCGATGACAAATGCTTGCCGGGATGTTGGAACGGGCCGTGACCTTCGTCCTCCAGACCTTCAAGATGCTCCGTGCTCAAAACTTTTCCAAAAGTCAGTACGGGTTTATTATCCGAATTAAATTCCACCGTTAAGCTTGTGCAAGACGTATTATGCACCATGGCGAAACAGTCCCTCGTCCAATTTGACACGGTGCAGAGGTTGGAAAACGTGTCATCGTTTAATCCAGCAAAAAAACGACACATTAACATTCCGTGCGACACGACTAATACGGTCTCCGTGTTATCAGATTGTTCCAAAACGTTAAACAATTCCTAGAAAATTTTACAAATTTGAAAATGAAAATTTTCACCTTTCATATTTAACAATGAGGAAATTTACTCGAATAGCTAAAAAAAATTGCACAACTTGTATACAGTTAAGATTTTACAAACTTTTACATAAGGGACTATTTATTTTAATATTTCTAAGGTTTACAATCGAATTTTTGTAAATATTGTAAACTAGCGTATAAGCCCGTCTCCCGCCGGGCGAGAAGTTATTTGATTTTCGTGAAAATTAAGTCAGATTGTTCATAATTCCACCGAACTATTATTTTTATTGTATCTATATAATTAGCTGAAAATGCCTGTTGGCGAGGGAAGTTAAACTTTCTCCAGTTTTACTTCCGTCACGGAAAATTACTTTCACTTCCGTTGCAGACAAACATTTCCAGCTTGTGATATAGATATTTTTAAATTGAAGCATTTTTTAAACAAAAATCCTAGTAAATTGCCTCAACATACATAACTTTGCATACCTTGAAGAAGCCTTCAATTCGCTCGACAAACTCGGCAGCGGATTCTGCTTCAGGAACCTCAATGTCATTAAATTTTACCCCATTTATTAACTCGCCACACATAAAATAGGACATTTCTCTGGCTGTACGACCGGTAAAATATCCATGATCCTAAAAATAATTTCATAATTAATTCCTTTCGTTCAATATGTACATATTTTTTAGTGCAAATTTATGTAAGCACTCTTTCAACTATTCGGGAATCCAGTATCAATTCGGTAGGAACTGGTTGATGCTTAAGGACCCCTTCCGCCGTTTGCACAGCTCTTGGATACGTGCTCGCATAGGCTTTCGTGAAGGGGACTGATTTCAATTGGGCTCCAAGCGCTGCGGCCTGGTCAGTTTTGATTCATTAAAATAATCTGATAAATTCGTGCACATTTCCAATTTTAACAAGTTTGTGACCTGTTTGTGTCCAAAATGTGTGAGCGGATCAACCTCTGGACGCAGTTTTTCTCCTGTAACGTTACTATGGCACTGACCGCTGCAAATAATAAGAACTACACACTTTTGTTTTTACTAATCCGAAGTAACTCATTAACTAGCTATTTATGTTCGAACTTACTGTCGCACAAGGTAAACGGTATGCTTTAGTGGAGTTGTCATGTTAAGTACTTAATTTACTTATCGGTATGCAAAATAATGATGTGAAGTTGACCAAGTGTTCTCGTTCAATGAACGTATTCGATTTGTGGACCAATGTTTTTAGTGAGAGACGAGACTAGCCGGACGTCAAAGATAGAATGTTGCATTAACGTTTGTCTGCGTGGAGTTGATTCAATTAATCATTTGTGGATATAAAAGGGTTATTGTGCTCGCATGATATTTCTCTACGTACAAACACAGGTTTACATAGCATCAGTTATTACATTTGTATGTCACACGTATAATACTCAAGCCATGTGATGGTAGCAGCAGTCTTGTTCAGGTGGAAATTCAGTCAAGAGGAGGTTACACTACAGTGCTGCTTGGAAAGATAATCAATAATAAATTTCGCATGCTTTATCACACATGCACACGCCGGCACAACACAATTTTAAGTGGTCAAGTCCATGTCAGTTGCTTATAACTTTTTATGGAACCGTCACACGACTGCTCGCGTGATGATTGACGAGTGATGCTCATTTCCATGCCTCATATTTGCACGTGCAATTCAATAATGCATTATATTAGAGGTTTGTTTAAGTAATTTTGAGTTTGAAAATTATAGTTTCAGTTTTTAGTTCTCATTTTTGCACCATTCAACAACTTTCCGTTATTTCATAATCAATGTAAAGGTTAAACTATTGAAATAAAATTTTCATGCTTGATAATTTAAAAAATGGTGGAACTAAAGTCTTTAAAGCAATTTCATAGCATTATCCACCAGTTCACCAACTTCCTCACACAAAGCCTCTAAGTCTTCCTCAAAGATCTCAAACTCTTCCAAGGTTGCTGCTCCCTTTCGGTTGAACGTGTCCCAATCGTCGATCCTGTCCTGGAGAAGACGACGTCCCCAAACGCTACACCATTGATCGGCATCATTCTAAATAGATAAATTACATAATAAACCGTAGTAACGTTATAAGTAGCTCACCCTGTCATATTGACTTCGAAATTACTTTGCACCGAAGTTGCGGAATAAGCTGACAAAAGAGATCATACTTTTTATATATTTTTGCATCAATATTGCAATATAAACGGAAAATAAAAGTAATTGGATATAATATTTATTGCACCAATGGTGCAGCCGAAATGGTTAAAATCGGGAGTTAATTTTGACACAATTTCGATTTTTGTCAGGAAACCATGTGATCGTGGTGTCAAATTTTTTAAATAATTTCTTCTAGGTATTCGGCACTTTTGGTGCGCTTTGGATCAATGTAACCAATTGTTTCGCATCATTTTGATCAATGGATTGTTCGATACTAACGGTGCTACGTATTCCAAAATTGTACTCCACCGTCGAACAATTTTCCCAGCTGATTCGCACCATTTGCATACTGATTGATCAAAATTGTGTAATTATTTCTTCCAGTTATTTAGCACTTTTGGTGCGTTTTGCATAGATTATCCAAATTATTTCGCATCATTTTCGATAACCGATTATTCGACCCCAAAGGTGCTAGTAATTCCAAAATTGAAGTCTTTTCCCTATCGATTTCCTGAGTTGATTCGCACCAATTGCGTCACGGATTGTTCCATACCAATGGTGCGATTAAGATGCTCAATAATGGGCAAGGGGATTTTTAGTTAGCATAATTGATGCAAAAAACTCGTGAACACACAGACGGACAGACGGACCGACAGACGGACAAGAGGAATTCAATAGCTCTCGTGCTACGCAGGGTGAGCTAATAATTACGGATATTTTAGCTAATTTTAATATGGTGTAAATTAATTTATACCCTAATAGTCAAGAACTCCAACATATTTGCAATATCGTCTAGGGTTTGACGCCACATTGTCATTTTTTCGTCATCCGTGGAAATCAGATCCGATTTCACGTTATCCTCGTCATCCTTACTGACTCGAATAAAATGCAGGATCAATGCCACCATGAGCAGGTGGTCGTTCAAGTGATCAAACGGCCGTTGTTCCATCCAAGATGTGTAATGGATCTCGCTTTTGTTGCCGGTGCAATGGGCCGAACCAAACGGTCGGGTCGGGTCCCTGTAGAAAGTACAGTCTCGATACGTGTCGCCATAATCGGTGGTCATCAAAGAGGTAGGATTATTTTCTAATGCTTCGGGTGAAAGTGGGACGACTGAGACGACGCCTTTGTTGCCCATGCAGGTGAATCCGTCGACGTAGCCGAGCCCGTCGTGCGCCCAAGGGACACATTTTTTCCACATAGAAGGTGACCCAGCTTGGTTTTGTGACCTCGTTTTACTGTGTAAGATATCCGATTGCGTAGGGTGAGACTTATCCGTTTTAGGCTTGACTGGGCTGATCCTGTCCCAAAGTCTGGAAGAGATTGGTAAATCGATGCAATAAAAGTGATTAGATTAATATGCAAATCAATTAACCAGCCGCTTACCCCCGAATCAATTTAACACTTCGAGTTATCATGTTTGAACCATGGAGACTGGAGCTACTGGACGTAGCAGATTCTTCCCGTGCTGCACGTCTTACTCGATTTCTAACAAAAATCTCATTTTCAAACGAATCGTTACCCAAGTTTTCCTTATTCGGACAAGAAGTTGCGTTATTAAAGTAGCAGAAGCCATCAAGTCCGTCAAAACTGGTCAACTTTTCAAGAAGGGGATCCACGTGAGACACGTTTGTAAAGTCAACCATGTCCAAAATATTCATCCCCCGGACAAGGCCGTCGTTGGAGAGGATGGAATTGGGAACAATGTGATTTTCAGGTTTGGCCTTGAAAGAAGTTAGAAACGGGACGCTACCGACCTGTTAATTTGTCAATCAAACAATTAAATAATTAACATATTTTACTGATTAATTACTAATAAAAAGTTACCTCTACTTGCGGTGGCCCGTTTACACAAATCTCGCCCGATTGTACGCAACTGGTGGGAATATCCCATCGTTCAGAAAGCGGAAGCATAACATCGGTATAATTTGGCGTCTGGTTTGAAGCAATAATCTGCACAATGTTTGACCCTGCCACGAGCTGTCCCATTCGACCCAGTACGTCAACTAATTGGTCGCTAGCATTATCGTCCTTATAAAAAATAATGCTAAATTAACTTCAACAATTCGAATGACTTTGCATTTCTGCATATCTTTGCTAACCTTCTCTTTAATCGGATTTAGCAAAACGTCCCGCAAAGATCCCTCCATCGCGGTCATAACAACCCAGTTAACAACTTCATTCTTGCTCAGATCCAGTTTTGGCTGGCTATTTATTGCGTGCATAAGTCTTCTCACGACTTCTTCTTGGAACGCCGCACTGTCCAGAGATGGCTCTACCCCAGCAATTTTAACTAACTCTGACCTCACCGCATTGCCCCAGGTAGTCATAAATGTAGTTATCGCAGCAGCATTCCGTAAACTTAAAAAGTTTGCAATATCCACGGTTAAATTACCCACCGGAATTGTACCCACTTGTCCTGTTGACTCTGCCAGCATGTTAAAAAGGTCAGGATTTGACGTCGAGTTAAAGAGATAAACGCCTCCATCCGGGTGGAAACCCTTTCCAACCCCTTCCAACACTATGTAGTCATTGTTGGCCAGAAAAACCAGAATCGCTGGCTCTGTGAAATTTATAGGAGCATTTAATCTCAAAGATCTCGCTCGTTTAGGACCGAGGTGTCTAATTAAATTATCCAAGTTCATGTTGAGATTTTCTACAATGAAAGTAATCAGGGGCAGATTTCTATCGGTGTTTCTCACAAAATTTGCCACTGAAATAAAAACAAGGACCCTGCATTTATAACTCATTCAAATAATTTTCTAAGAAGCATATTTACCATCGTTATTCGTGTTGTATGGCAGATTGAACGAGTTGTCGATGAAGGCGTCGTCATTTCTCACGGTGTCTTGAAGAGCCTCGATTCCCTCTGAAAAGAGACTCGCGGAATCGTCGAAGACCATAGTAACGGTGTCCATGCTGCTTATACTTCCATGTCGAACGGAAGACATTTCCATTAGTTCTTGTCCTTCGTCCGCGAAAGGGACTGCCTCCTTAGGCGACCCAAAAAGCGCATCTTTCAACCCTATGAGTCCAACCGGTAGGGTGGCACCACCAAGGCCGCCCTGTTGGATAAGCGAGAAAGCAGTACAGAGGGTGATTCAGCCTTCTGAACTCACTTTCATTTCTTGAGATAACAAGTGTTATAAACACTCTGGATTATCGAAATTTGCACGTATTGAACCCAGATATTCAAGGAACAGTTTACAAAATACCCCGTCCTGTGCACCAAGATACCCCAAGCGTTTTCCAAATTGTTAAAAGCTGGCGATATATGGATTCAATGTCAGATTTGAAATCTACGTTTTCAGTATAGTAAATGACATACACATAAAGAGGGTGGCAGCATCGGGTGAAGTTCTATCCCCACCTAAACGGCAACCAAGATCAGCCAGGACTGAGGACGCGTTGCAGAAGATTGCACATTTCGTCAGCAAGAAAAATCCGTCACTACAGATAAGCATAACGAAATGTTGGGGATGAGTGAGGAAACACTTTTTAGGGTCATTCCCTCAGACCTAATGAGATTAACGCGGAGGAGGACCCGGTACACGCCCCCAAGCCGTCTTACATCAAGAATTTCAAAGTAACTTCGCGAAAACTGCACGAAATATTCACATCCAAAAATAAATCTTACTTAAATTAAAATTACTATTGACGAGTCGCCTGACATTATTCAAATAGATAATTTGGGATTTGAGCACTTGAAGCAGAGATTTTCAAGGCGGCGCTAAATGGGTTTTGGACAACTTTTCACGGGCGGACGGCACAAAATAACTCCAAAAAAGTGTCAGACGTGATAATCGAGTAGAAAATCGATTGCACCTCGTTAGGCAAACTAATGGGCTATACATTGAAGCAATTGACTAAATTCACAAACGAAAAATAAAGCTATAAGAAAATAAATTAAAGTGAGTTCAAAAGGCTGAATCACGCTCTGCATTACATAAAATAATAAAATAATAATATAATACTAAAATAATGAGGAAGACTAAAATAATTCAGACGAATTAATTTACCGTAACAACTGCGAAAAAAGTAGCCCCGTTCACATTCCACTTGGCAGGATTCCATTGAAAACTGCCATCCTCGAGTTGATTAGCCATAACTCCAGAAATATATCCCAGTCCTGCTCCGGTAAAAGTGGATCCGCCGATAAGCAAAGCCTTCATGGCTACAGAATCGAGTTTATCATAGAACACAAACACCTCCTTGACCCCTCCAACGATGTTGCTTCCAAAAGCGAAGCCGTTGAAAAGGGCGTTCCAAGCCCCAGGCCTGTTTGAGGTCAAACCATAAAATCATTGGTGAAAAATACTTCAAATTAAAATTATAGTTCGAATCACTTACGACGACCAGTCCCAGTGGGCCGGGTTGAAGTCATTAAAATTTGCTGCCGCCGACAAATACGCTCCCCCCACACCCAACCCTATAGTCAGGACTACCGCTGCTTCACTACTAATTCCAAGATAGCCTACCAATGCTTCAGCAGTCCCTACAAAACCGTACGGCAACAAGAACCCGGACACAAATCCAATAATTCCGGCAACCCAGGTTTGCCATTTGTCCCAGTGCCACTTGGTAGGGTCCCACGTCCCGTTGGCTGCCGCCATCCCAAGATAGCCGAAGAGTAGGCCTAAGCCAACAGCGATGAAGAAAATGAGGAACCCAAATCGGCCATCGGGATCCACCATGAGGATTGGACTGTTCCCGGCATATTTGTACGGGCTGAAGTACTGCTCATCGGGGTCAACTTGGTAGAAGCGGCCCAAGGTGGGGTCGTACATGCGGTAGTGAAAGTTGTAAAGGCCCGTCTCCTCGTCTAGTTCTTGGCCTGATGATTATTATTAAAGGTGTTCAGAACATAGTTTACTAGCGTATAAGCCCGTCTTCCGCGGGCTTATTTGATTTTCGTGAAAATTAAGTGGCATTGCTCATAATTCCACCGAATTATTTTTGTATTGTATCTATGTTATTAGCTGGAAATGCCGGTTGGAAACGGAAGTGAAACTTTCCCCACTTCCACTTCCGTCACGGAAAAGGCTTTCACTTCCGTTGCAGACAAACATTTCCAGCTTATAATATAGATTTTTAGAATAAGTTTGCCATACCTGTAAATAGGTAGCGCAGTATTGGATCAGTTCCATGATTTCCGACATTCCCAAGTTTCCACGTGGACGAAACCTTCCCATACGGCAGATAATTGAAACCGTCAACGACCTCCCCATTTCGCAATATTAATCGCGGTGATCCAATCCGATCAACGAGAACGGTGTAGTAGGTTCCATCCCTCAGAAACCCAAACAGGCCTCGAGGCCCGTAAAAGTAGGATGTCGTAACCACCTTAGGCGGCAAAGTTGGAGACAAATATGTCAACACTTGATCCGTCAGCACTTTTCTGTCCAGGTCACGACCTAGGTATCGAATCTCCTTGACGAGCTGCCCATTTTTGTCGAACACCTTCTTGAAGACACGTTCTCCTTTGTAATCATATGCAAATCGGAGTTCAGTTCCGTCCAATAACTTGACAAGGGTGGGACGATTGGTCAGCGGGTCATAGGTCAGGTTGAGGAGAACAGCTCCATCTTGCGAAATAGAGTTCAAGTTGCCATTGATATCGTGGGTGTATGTTCTGGATTCATTCTCCCCGCTCGGGAGGGTTAAGACCGAGCCCAAAATTTGATTGGTTCCCGCCTTGTAGGTAAAATTTAGGCGGTCTTGACCGTTATAGAAGAGCTCCATGTTTCCATGCATGTCACTTTGGTAGACTTGCATGTCCTGCGCGGATGTGTTGACGCCGCAAAGGAAAAAGTCGAGCAGGGTTTTGAATACGGAGGAAACGTCGAGATTCTGAATACTGGAGACGATTGAGCTGAACCCAGCGTCAAGAACTTTGCTCGTGACTGCGCCATTGGCATCGAGATAGCCTTGTTTACTAAACATTGACCAAATCGTGTCAACTATCACATCCGTTTGATTGCTAAGATTTTCCTGCCATTTGACAAACATGTCGGAAAATTCGTTCTTTCCAAACGTTTTTCCAATCCGGGTTCCAAGGACACGCCCAATCGGCTCGGCATATTCAAAAAGTGTTTCGCCTGGGATCAGATTGCTAAGATCAGCCGTCATTTGAACACCATTTAAAAGAGAATCTCCAGCTTCGCCATGGCTAATACCGCTGCGACCTTTGTCGGAATCTTCTAAAATGTACTTTTTATCGCCAAGCTGCTTCCAAAGATTCTTAACCGTATCTTGCGGTTTGTCTAAAGCATTTTTCAGTGTGGTCAGCGTTAGAGGAATTGTGCAGTAGGGACGCTCAGTAACGTCACGTGGGTCATAAAACTTCGCTTTTAATAGTTCCTTGTAGTTTCCGTACTGAAATGAGTAGCCGTAACCACGGAGTGACGTTACGGACCCCATTAATTTTTCAATGCCCCAAGCATACTCTCCAAAGTTGCATATGATTGGCAAATTTTCTACGTCAAGGACCGGAACAAAGCGTCGCAGGATGTAGCCTTCCAAGTCCAAATATCTCGCCGCAATCAGAGCCGTATGACACCTGGTGGCGGAGGATAATTTTAATCCAGTACTTTGAGCAATACGTTCAGGGGTAACCTGAAATTAATTTTTTCAAAGAGTTTAAAGTTCCCCTCGATACAAGTCAAAATTCTATGCAACCCACCGTTTTAGCGGGTCCCCATGTGCCCGTCCAAGTTAACGCGGTCGGATAAGCGGGCTGTCCCATCGGCACGTCGCCATAACCTGGATTCGTATAACTGATTTCTTCCTTAAAGAATGCATTTTCCCAAGAGGTCGGATATCCGGGAGAGTTATATTCAATGCTTGTCGTCAATGGGGGCACCTCTAGACTTTTGGATGGCGGTTCGGCGGTATGGAAAATCCGTTCAATCGCAACTCCTCCGGTTGACGCCGAGTACTCGAAATTCGCGAGCAAGGCGGGTTCTGTGTCGTCCCGCACGAGGAACACTTTGTCCATGAAACCGAGAGCATTTTACGAATAGACGAGTGTCGTTGCTTGAGTGGCGTAGTGAATTTTGAGGAGTTTGTCCCCTTTAGGTGTGTAAGTGTATCGGACGGTGGGTGTCAGGAGGGGTATGGAATCGTTGGAGGATTTCCAGGAAAGGTGAGTCTCGCTGGAGGGAAGTTTGTTGAGGAGGTGATTTTCAATCTGAAATTGATGTAAACCTTAGAAAACAGAATATCAAATTTTTGCATTTTTGCAAAATCGTCATTTTGCAAAATATGAGTTCTTTTTGTTAAAATTGTGGTAATTTTACAGATATAAATCGAGAGCTAAAAACCGTAATTTTATGAAAAATCGTAATTTACATATATGCAAAATCTGAGAAATCTGTTGCAATCTAAAATTGAGGTACTATTATAAAATTAATTACAAAAAGTCGTGGCTATATCAAAAGCGTACCATTTGGACGTAGGGCGCTTCTCCAACTTCCGGGGGAGAATAGTTGAAAACGAAATCTGTGGTTGATAAGGCCCCATTTACAGAACCCAAATACTTCAACTGCTTCGAGGGTTTTTTAACCCCTCCCGTGAAATTTTTGCCGGATGGGCTCCAGCCTTGCAGTACTCCAAATTCGCTTACTCTGGCACCGTCAGCGTAGTCGAAGTAGACGACGCGTTGCAAATTTCCGGCAGTGTCGTCATCTTCGGTCGTTTTCCTCATGACGAAAGCGGCTTTTCCGTTGGCGTCATAGATGTTGTCGCTCACGCCAAGTTCGGGCGTCACTTTTCGAATGAGCTTGTCCTTATCGTCGTAATCCTAATTATAAATACATGCAAAAATTACCTAACTAGTTTTTAATAGAAGTGACCCAGAATTGATTTTCTAGATAAAATTGGTCTGTAGATTTATGGTTGAATTTTTATCTCACATAAAAAATTCCAAATGGAGCATTCCCACGATCGTACCCAATTTCCTCCCAGGTTTTCCCCTTGAGTAGCGTCATTTGTTGGAAGTGATACATCGGTGGCAGAGTAGCGATCAGGCGGCCCTTCTCGTCGAAATTATTCGTCACCAGCGTCGTCCACCCTCCCGGAGATCGAGTAATCGTGGCTACAACAACTTCCCGGTTTCCCTCAACGATGTTTCGAAGACTTTCTGAAAACACGGAGATTTGTCGGAATCCACCCGGTTCAACTTTGGTCTTGTAGTAAAATCCTGTTTGGGGGGGAAACAAGACTTCTGCGCCGGGATCGCCCTCCTTCGAATATGAAATGGCGTAACCGCTTTTGGCTGAGAAGTCTGCACCGGGTCGACCCTCTCCGACCCACTCGTTCAACCCGGGAGGAGTATTTCCGAAAATGATTGACGTGAAGGGGACGCCGCGAGAGGATGGATTGAGGTCGACCACTTGTCCCGCCATGGTTTGACTTTGCAGGGAGAAATCGGTCACCCAACCCGATCGGTAGGTGAGGAGCATGTCACCCGTTGACCATGGAAGATGGGTTGACGTAGTTGCAGCAACTGCACGGCCCTGTTCGTCGTATAAAGTTTCTTTCAGCAGAATTCCATCATCTAGAATCACCGCAGTTTGCAATTCTTCGCCGAGTGGGGATAAATGCGACAGAGTGAAGGAAGGATTAGGCAGGATGATGACATGGTTGATCGCAACGGTGTGGGACATTTGAAGTGATAAAGTAGCTTTGGTGGCAGGACCAATGTCGGTTTCGAATAAAACACCAGAATCGCTAGAGAATACAAAGATGCGGTTTTCTGGAAGCGAGCCAATGAGTATTGTTCCAATTTGAGGTATCTTCTTTTCTTCTATAATTTGAAATCGTTGAAAGTTTCATAATTCATAATTTTAAATTTTTATAGTTTTGTCTTTTACCTCCGCTAGGGGATCTAATAACCGAAGAAAATGAATCCCCTTTCCTCTCCAGAGTGATTAGCCGCCCTTGCATATTAAGCGTCAGACTACATTTCGGTTCGGCCAAGTGGTAAGCAAAACGCAGCATGAATCTGTCCGGCGGAAGAGTACCATCTTTAAAGATATCGATACTAGATTCGTCATCGCTACTGTGCAGCAGACCGTAGCGTCCAAACGTTTGACCGGATGGGACCGTATTAGTCCCATAAGAGTGGATCCAGCCTGGCATATCCATCGATTCAACCAATAAAACAGAAGGTCCGCCAGTTTTACCGCCGTCTGCACCACAAATCAGCAAATTATGTAATGACATAATTTAAACTTTGTAATTATTTCTGGTTTCCTAAATATTTACCAACGTTAAATTGCATCCGAGTCACTCTGCCCATCGGATCTGTGGTTACGACCGCTTCTCCACTGAGGAGAAAGTCGTCGTACACGTAACTCACCACCAACCCCGACACGCCCAAAACCTTTTCCGACACTCGGGTCATTTTTGCGTCAAAAACAGCAATCTCCGAGTTCCACGACAATGGGGCGACGAGACACGAATCGACATCAACGCCAAAGTCAGGGTCACTCGGTTCGATACGGAACTTCAGGGTCAAGTTGGCCTTGTCGATGTCGATTTTTTTGTTGAGCAAGGTTTCCCACAAGGGAAGGAGTTCCTCTGCGATGACCTTGACCTGCAGATAGTTCCACGTGCTTCGGGTGAAGACGACTTTCGACATGAAACCGAGACCTTGATCATCGACCCAGGCGGTTAGAATGGGACTTTCCAAAGAGGAGTTTTCTCCTTGAAGTGCCTTCGACCTCGCCCAACATCCCGCCAAGTAAGATCGTCCCTTGACCAGCGGGACATCAAAGGTTAGCGCTTCACCGGGATGGGTCAAACTGAGATAATGATTCCCAGAAATTAGGCTGGCATCGGTTTCAGCATCGTCGGAATTGATAACGGAAGCGTTGTTGAACTGCCACCTGGCGAGAATATTCACAATTTAATATAAAATGTGCATAACTAACCGAAATTATGATTTACCGACTTTACTGGCCTTGACCAAGTACACACATTTATGTACGTTTTTACTTTCCCTTGGGTAGCAACTACACATATTTGTGTAGTTTTTAGCTTTCCGTAAGGACCAAGTACATATACTGTATTTGTGTACTATTTTCCCGTTACGTTGGGGACCAACTACACACATTTGTGTACTGCGGAAAAATTTTCAAGGAAACCAAATACACACATGTATACAAGTCAAAATTTTATTTTACAAAATTGCATTTATTATGCACATTACCAAAAGCTATTTATCTGCAAAAACTACAACTGAGGTTCGCTGTAATGCATTGTAGGAATGATTTTAAATTGTTCACGTTTTCCAGAATAGGCATGTTTTCGCCCGTGGCGGAATTTAAAAAATTACGGGTCCACTTATTTCTGAGCATGAATAATTTAAAATTAGTCTGGTCAAGATCGGTGATACTTGATCGGTGACCTTCCTAAACTGTCAAAATGTATGAATCAATAACTTCTGATATTGTAATGAGCTTCAGGTAGTTTTGGGTAATATGCATAAATACATGATTAGTAATGGTGAAATCGGTGATGTAACTACGCTTACTTTAAAAAACATTTTGGTGACGTAGCTACACTATCGTTAAAATTTAATCGGTTATGTAGCAACAATTCACTGATAAATTTCCGGTCCCCAAACGAAAGCAAGTTTCAACTATTTCAGTCACAAAGGGGTTAAATTAAGGAACTCACCCACAATCACCACCCCAACTTTCATACGGCTGAAATGCAACGTATCCAATTTGGCATTCGGTAGAATTAAACGGAGTCAGCGTCATAATTGGGAAGGAACCCGTCTTATCCCACAATTTTTGGGTCGTGCTAGTACCGTTTTGTGTATCGTTTTTGTTCTGCATATAAAATAAAGAAATTTTGAAATTTTTTAATTAAAAGCTGAAGTCCATCACTCACCTGTTCCATCTGCTTGAGCCAATTTCCATCCCCGTCGTACAGTTGTCGCACATATCCCGACGTCGCATTAAATTTGTACTGATCAAAGGTGAACACGGTCCATCCCGACGATTCTTTGGCAGAGTTGCCCTTAATCATGGTGACATTACTCCAAACGACGTCCCTGTCAGCGGTCAACTGTCCCGCGGTGTACTCCAGCCTCGTCACCCGCACATCTTGTTCTGGTCCACCCTGAATTTCCATCCGGCTCACGACCACGGTCGGTTTCCATGGCAACCAACCCGTCCACTCGATCTTTGTCTGGTCTCCAGAAGCCAACTTTGAAACGAGGAACTGCGAAGAAGATTGTGCGTGAAGATACTTTCCTTCAACGTAACGTCGAATTCCGTCTTCCTCGACGACCTCGACATCGGTCCCGCCAATTCGGTGGGTGTACAGCACGACGGCGGGATCTGATTGGGTGGAGACCAGGTAACCTGAGGGAACAACATGAATAAAATTTGTCCCCGCAAATAAAATTCCTGTCAGAATTACCCGGGTATTGGTTCATAAGTTGGGATGCATTCTTCCCAAAATCGAATAGCGTTTTTGCTCCGTTGAACAATTGAATTGGTCCATTTTCATCGGTTCGTTTAATTTCAAAATTATTGCTCAATATTAAATCGAATTTTTTTCCTGCCTGATCACTCAGCATCTGCTTGTCCCACGTCCTTGGATCGTCCCTTGTCGACAAAATCCTCTCTTCGGGTACCCATACGTGCATCTCTTCCGTCTTGTTCGGCCCCCCGATGGCAAGTCTTCCTTGTGGAAGAAGGTACAAAAGCCTCTCCCCCGGTTTGAACAAAATGGATCTGTCGTCGTGTTTATCGTTATCCTCGCGAAATTGGCGGGTCGCGTTTATATTCAAATCAGAATGATCATCGATCTCGATGCTGATGAGATACCGTTGATGGTCTTTGTCTGGTGGGGAATATTTAAAGTGGATCGTGATCGGTGTTCCATCGTCCAATGTGGCATTTTTAGATATGTTAATGTCCGTAAGCGTTTCGAAACCCTGTTGGAAACTTTGGCCCTGTACCAGCTGTCCTGCCGAGGTCAATTCGTATATCTGTCCCGAAGACGTCATCACATTCTTGGCCGGGTCGGAGAGGTAGCAGCCCATTTGGAAAATTCCCCTCGCCTGGCCATCAACTTGTAGTCTGTAGGGGTCTGGCTGATCTTTTGTCTTGGAAGGTTTGACCACGAACGTCCGCGTGACCGTGGTGGGATCCGTATCTTCTGAATAATCGTCCCAAACCGTCGTTTCCTTGAGAGGGTACACTTTATAGTTGAGAATCAGAAAGTAGGACGCATCCCAACGTGACGCACCACTCCCGGGATCCATGCCTATCCAAGTTGGTCGTCTCGAGTTCCACCCGCCTTCCCCGATCAGGGGGACGTCCATCAATTTTTTGGGGGGACGCATCGCTCCGCCGGAATAATCCACACGGAATCCAATCTCCGGAATGAGCATGAGACTCAGTTCCACTTTTCCCTTTTGGATGTTGAGCGCATTGATGAAGGTGGATGATGGAATGGGGGCGATAATCGAGGGAGTGGTTGGATTGGTCTGGATAATGCGGCGGAAAGATGGGAAGGGTAAGTGGGGCAAGGTCAGGTTCGATGGGGCGATGTAAGACAGTGATTCCCTCAGAGATGGAATGTAGGGCGACCGACCCACGGTTTCAGTTTGCACGACGACCCAATTGACCCCGCCTTCCTCTGAGTTTCCGAGAATGACCACGGGTCCATCATTTCCAGAAAGCGGGATTGAGTGGACACGGGCGAGGGGAGAACCTTTCCCAATGAAGGGGACGGGATGTGTTGACTTCAGGGAGAATGGCGGCGTCAGAGCAGTCTGAGTGATTAGTGGCCCTTTCGTTGCAGAGGTTAAAGTCTGTAATTTGTCATACCCAATCAATTTATTATTATGTAAATATCTCGCTAAAATATAACCTTTGGCCTCACCTTTTCTGCGTCCATCAAAATTTCGGAATCACCGCCATTATCTCCACCAAACATTACCAATTCCGGTACAAACTTCTGTCCTCCTTCACTTTTAAAGACCAGCACGTCCCCCACTTCCCCCAAGTGGACGAGTAGATAGTCCACCTTATCGTTCATTTAATTAATTAATTAAATTATTAATTAAATTAATTAAATTATTAATTAAATTAATTATAAACATGTTTATTTTTTTGAACTAATGAAACTTTTCAGAACTAATAATATATTTTAGTTGAAAATTGAAATAATTTAAATTGAATTTTTGAATTTTAAATTTTATCACATTAATTCCAAAATCGATATGAGCTGTCGCAAATAAGATTATGGGATCTAGATACATATGTACATAAATATTTAATTATACTCATGTGATTAATATTTAATTACGTTTAAACAAACTCAAACAAATAATACTTTTCAGAATTTTGATCCGTCCATGAAGCATGCAAAATTTTATTTCAAATAAACAATTTATGTATTTTAGCTCACGGAGTTGAGCCGTTTCTTAATAGATTTTCTGACTCTTTTGCACCATATCCATTTCTTCGGTATAGGTGAAGACGGCCCCACTGATACACCGCGAAGGGGAGGAGGTCCTGCAACATCTTAACTGCTACAGAGACTAATCCTAAGCCAAGACTGCTTAATATTTCTGGAAACTCGATTTAATTTCGTACTCAAAAAGTTTATTTTTTTGCTCTGAAAATGAAAATGCTGTGGTGTCCAGTAATTAAACTGAAATGGTCATAAATTCTGGGATGCATAAGAATTTAATGCAGTGATCGGGTTAATGGTCGGAAATTTGTAAAGTCTGCAATTCCAAGCTGACTCTTATCCAGCCTTGTTTGGGGATCTTGTTTTCGTGAAATTTTGCATGCCTTGAAAAAGATAATGACAAGAAATTTGTCAAGATCATCGGTTTACTGGACTCATGCCCGACCGCAATACTTGCATTCGTAGAGTGGATAATTTATTAAAATAGATAATTATTTAAAATGCTTGCACAAAATTCGTTGAAAACACAGACATCTGCAGATTGAATGCAAAAATTGAAGTAAATTGACAAGTAGGTATGTAGATATGCTACCTACCTACATACATAAGTTGACAACATAAATATGCACCAAACTTGAATGATACCCCTGTCTTCGTTTACGTGACACTGCAATTCTGCACGTGAGCCATGCATGAATGTTATTATTATTTGCAAGGCTGATTAAATGGATGCGACTGTTGAACTCACGAACCGTTTTTCTACTTGAGCAATAAGGGGGGAAGATATTGACCTCTGGAACGAATTTATTGATCAACAGGTCATGAAAATTGTCAAGGAACCCTGATTAGATATGCAAACAGCAGCAAAATTGTCACTTTCTAATCTTGTTAGTGCATGTGCAACATACTATTCTTAGTCAGTTCTACTAATCAACATGAATTTGCCTGGCTTAATTAACAGATATTATATACCTATTTGTGACGACACAAATACGCTGCATTTTATGAATCCGGACGAGTTACAATAGCCATGTATTTATGTGCATGCATACATACGTCCTATTCTTGAAAAATTATAAAAATTATTACTATCGAACATCTGTGGCGACTTACTAATTTTAATCCTAAGTCAGTCAACCAGTTTGGACAGAGTCAGGAAGAACTTGTGTAGCAAATTTCAAGCTCATGACGATTATTTAATCATGCGAGCATCACACATATAACTGCACCTGTGTGGGATTAAAACTTTATTTAGGAAATAGATATGTACGTACATATTCCACTGGAGAATTGATTAATTAAATAAGGTAAAAATATATACATACATATTAAAAATAGCAATCATTACTGGTGTTTCATTGTGCACCACATTACTGCACTTCTTAATTTTGAACAATCAATGAATCATACTACAAATTTGTTTTACGAAAAAAATTAATGAAGAAGTATTTAGTATTACTAAAAATTAATAGTGCAGGTTATAAAATATATTTCATAATAGGAAAAAATCATCCTGTATTAAGTACATAAGGTTATAAATCATCCATGAAAGTAATTATCGGGTCAATCAGCAACTGAAAGTACAAAACATATTTTAAACTTTGTATGCATGAAACAAAATCATTAATCTACAAATTTGCACAAATTTTAAATACCTTCGCTTTCCGAACGAAATTCACCCTTCAAAAAAATCAATTCCTAAGAAGTTCAGACTCGTCAACATTTCTGATCCTCTCATCCGCCCCAAACAACCGTATGCAACAAATAAATCTTGTTTCAAAATTTTAACCCATTTCTTAATCAGCGACCGATCGCATGGTTGTCGCAACAAGCAAGCCTTCAAAATATTGATGGATGCTTCCACAGCATACAACGCCATGGGAGAATTTTCCGTGACGAAGTGAATCTGGAGAAATTAATCGCAATTAAAACTTTGGTATATTGCAAATCGTACCAATTCCAAATAAAATGAAACCTTACCTTTTCCATAATGTCCATGCACTCCCGATACATTTTTAGTTGGTAGAATTTGTTAGATAATTTTAAAAATATAGCGTCAGTGAAGAAAACGTTCAACCTTGGACACGCTTCTTGAATAGATTCCAAATCTGAAATAAGTTTGAAAATCTTCTTTACCATCTTTCCAGATAAGTTTCCATCTGCTGCACGTTTGATAGACTCCATGATTCGCATTCGACGTTCCTTGGTTCCATCTACCTCTTCACAACCTTGAATCTCACACAAAAGGCAGGAGCAAGTAAATTTATGCCTTTTGAAAACAGCCTTCCTCTGTTCCAAATCAGTTTCCGGATTCACATATGCAACAAGGACCTCCTCTCCCTGCGAGATCGACTTGAGGGCACGAACGAACATCATGTCTCCGTAAATCCGCCACATTGCGTTGCCGATACAGGAGTGGTTAAAGTACGAGGGGAGGACCCATAGCCCGCTGTTTTCTCGGTTAGAGAAGCTGTTGATCCCCACAATCTCTTGGAGACGAGAAATCTCATCGGCATCTTCATTCGCGCCAGTCTTCTTGCTTGATTCTGCTCTGGGGAAATGTTCATAAAATTCGGATCGCAGTTCGACATCGAGTGAAATTTTCTGCGCAATCTGGCTCACTAATTCGAAACTATTGTCCGACATGATACTCAAGACACTCGTGGGGTGAACCCGCTTGTGGTGTGCGAATGCTTTGCAACACATTAGAAGCTCTCCAGCTGAGAAAGCTTTCTTTGCCACAAGGCCGCGACCCTTTCCCGGAATCTGAGTGATTTTCAAGGCTCCCATAAATTCTGCGAGGTCAGGGTTTGGATCACTCTTCATGATAATGGTTTCCATGTCATATATCCCCGTTCTGCTTTGGGTGTTGAATTCTTCTCCCATTTTTCTCAAATCAATTAAAACTTTGTCCATTTGGAGAGATGGAATCGACATGAGTTTTCCGTTTACAAAGTTCAAAGCTTCTCCATACCGGCCAATTCCCCAGAGAGCCCGCACACGTCGATAGATTCCTTTGACATTATTGGGATCATACTTGAGGACATCAGTAGCATCGACAAGCGCTACATAGTAGCAACCGAGTTGGAGAAAGGCGGCACTTCGGTTGGACAAGATTTGGACTTGGATACCAATGTCTCTGCAATCTTCCAATCCTTCCGTATAAAAGCGAATCGCATCCAAGTATTTCTTCTCGACGAATGCCTTGTTTCCAGAGTTTTTGGCTTTTGTGACCTTATCTGCGTTCGGATTCTTCTTGGGTAGATATTTCTCCGGGATCTCCCCATTCCAGACAATATTTGGAAACGTGGTGGCAAAAGTTTCCTCAGAAATGATGACAACGTCGTTAGGGTCGTCGTAGCAGAGGGCGAGACACCCGTCCAAGCTGTTCTTTAAGCTTGGGTTTCTTACAGCTAAGATTGTTCCCACGGGAAAGGCGTACTTCAAATAGTCACCACCTGATATTTTCGAGTAATTGTAAATGGCGAGTCGAACAGCGTCTTCACCTTCTGGATCCTCAACAATTGACATCATTCTTGTCATTTTGAATGATGGAGTGATGGTGCGACAGAGAAAGAACTTGTCGTTGATAACTTTCTCCTGATTACTGAACATGGTGGAAATGGTGACACGATTTTTCTCGTCAAATTTCATGTCCCCGTTACTATTTCCGCAGAGCGTTGGGGTAATATATGAATTGGTGGTATAATAATCAACAGGTTTAGAGCTGATATCATGGTCGACCAAGGCGAAAAGGAAATTCTTGTTTGTCCATGGACTTGAATTTGAAGGTTCTAAATCGGGGACATCATCATCGGAACCGGAACAGCTATCTTCATCAATGTTCATGTCGTTAAAAGATTCTACTACGTCCATCTTGCGAGTCTGTAATTTAAAGATTAATTTAACGAGATTTTCACCTTATTCGAGCATTAAAGTAGACGCTTACAATTGTTTTGACTTGCTTCCAAGTAAATTTGGGTTGCTATATTTCCTAAAGGTTAAGGATATTACGCACCTAAGTTTGTACAAGGAATAAATTTAGAATTATAAATAAGTAGTTTAATATCAAGATAAATTTTTGCATTTACGTAATTTTATCTTCACAAATTTACCTTAAATAGTTCTTCAGCTCCGTTAATTATTTATGTAATTCGAAATCCAACACTCCTTACTCAACTCGAGACTCTGTTTTAGTCAGTTTCTACATTCTGTGAAAGAATCATTGCAAAAAATTATTATAACTCTTACTCCAATTTTCGAATGTAAATCGCTATCTAAAATTCACACCCGAACTTAATTTTTGATAATGACGAAGAAAAATTAGCAAAATACTTAACACAAAGCTTACCAATTCACAGTTTGAAATTTATTGATGGTTTCCAAGCGGGCTGAACAAAGCAAACAAAGCATCTGTGATTTGGGGAGATCCGAATACCGCTTGAGAAAGTCGTAACCCTTTGTTTCGTTGGGGTAAAATGTGCCTATTGTATTTCTTTATATACTGAAATTGGACTGATAAAACTTTGACTCGAGATTGATTGATTGATTGATGCTTTATTCAGGTGTCTAACAAGTTCACAGTTAATACCATGCTCTTCCACAAGTGACACAAAAGATAGACAATTTAACAAACTAGTTATATACTCTAAACAACTATAGCTACTAACCAACAACGAGTCATTTATAGTAAAATACATTAATCTTCAAAAATTTTCTCATGTATGGCAACTTTAAATTTATTATATGACATACTCTTTATATCAAAATCTCTCGGGAGCTTATTCCATAGCAGAGACTGGCGGATTAATGATATCGGGATTGAGGATTAAAATTAAGGATTAATTCTTAAATTTTGGGATTAAGGATTGGGATTGAGGATTAATTTTAAAAATCTTGGGATTGAGGATTGGGATTAAGGATTAAATTCAATGCGGGATTAGGATTAAGCCTGGATTAAATATCTCGTCATCTTTTTTCGCATTAGGAATTCGAATTAATTTAGTCCCTGATTAATTGGCGCATTACTGAAAATGCTGGCATTAAATTGCGTCACCTTCGTTAATTAAATTATTCAAATAACTAATCTTGAAATTAATTTATTCAATTAGTATTTGACCTTAAGAACAACCAACATGTTAAACATTTCATCCGTAAGATTAGATCGCTTAGGTAAAAAAATCATTCCACCATAACTAAATGCTCGTTCTACTGGTGCAGAAGATGCTAATGAAGTGTTATACTTTACGAATAGTTTCTTAACCGTTGGATATGATTCTAAACTGCTAATTTCGGTTGAAGGGTCATGCAAATAATTTATGCATTCCAGCTCAATCTTGTTAGTTGTCTCTTGCAAATTATCTGATGGAAGATCGTCAAATTCGAAAAAATTATCCAATATTGATGTTGATTCTGATGTTTCTGTAATTATTTCACTATCAGCCATCTCAGACGCTAATAACTTCGCAGCAGAGATGAAGGCATTCTTGAGATCCTCTTGTTTGTCAGCTTAAATCCATCTCAATTTAAAAAACGGGAGAGAAATCGTTGCCAGAACAGCGTCGCGAACTTCGGCCAAATTTAATTCACATATTGATCTAAATCTGGTTCTTATTCCTGCACTCAACGTATTTGAAATTGGTGATGCAAATAATCTATTTTCGTTTGAAATAGCGTCCAGTTTCTTGATTGCTTGATGAATTACTGGAACCATGTATCCAAAATAAAATGTGCTTTCACCTTGCAGTTTATCGAGAGAGTAAGCGACTGGAGTCATGGCATATACATATTCGCTAAGAAAATCCAGCTCTGTTCCAGAGTAGTGACGCCTGCAATTTCAAAAATCTTTGACAAATGTGGTCTGACTTCCAATAGAGTCCTTATAGAATCAAACGTAGAGTTCCATCGTGTAATCACTGGTCGAATAAGCGCCTTCCCACATAAATCTTTTATTTGTTCGGCAACCTTGGTAGATCGAGAGCTGATATTCCAAAGTGTGTTACATTTTGAAAGAGAACTGCTGCACACCTTCTTGAAGTTTACTTGGCCACGAGGGGTTACAATATTAGCCTAAATAATTAAGGAATGATACAGTGAGAAGTTTTAATATAATGCATAAGGGACCGTCCATAAATTACGTCACGCTAGAAGGGGGAGGGGAGGTCCAAGGAAATAATATCGTGTATTATATGTTAAAAGGGGGGCTAGAAAATCGCAATTTTTTCGTGACATAATTTATGGATCTCCCCTAGTAATAGACAAAACCCACATTGTTCAAGTCGGTAGTGGCCACTAAGCTTAATGTGTGACTTGCACAGCGTTGATGGGATGGAAGTAAAATTTGTGAAACGAATTCTTCTCTATCCAATAAATCAATTTCTTCTTCCGATTCGCTAATTTCGTCCTCCGTTTGGTAATCAATCCCATATTCTTTAAAAGCTTTCACAAAATTCGAGCCATTATCAGTCACTATGCAAGTAATTTTATCTCGGACTAGTTCAAAATCACTCATGATTTGTTGCAGCGTGTCGTTTATTCTTTCGAAGTCATGGGTTCCTTTAAAACGACGCAACGCCAAGACAGAAGAATGACGCTCTAATTTTTCTCCGAGCCAGTGAATTGTCACTCCAAGGAAACTACGTCGTCTGCTTGACCATACATCTGCTGTCAGGCAGTAGTACTTAATCCTCGACAGATCTCTGATAAGGCTAGAAACGTAGTTATTGTATCGTTCTGTAATCAATAGGTGGAGCTTTTTTAACGATGGGCATTTATTCCCATCAGATAATCCTACGAACAATCAGACCAATTAGTTCTTGACAATAATAGAAAAAAAATTAAACGACACACCTGAGATTAAATTCTTAAATGATGAGTTTTCCACTGTTGATAATGGACACATGGCGTCAATAATATAATTAGTTACTAAATTTTCTGCTTTGGTTGATTTTGCTGGAATAACTGTTCTTGAGTATGGGAGCGTTGTTTGCTGCTTGTTATGATTTTTCACCTTGTTAAGAGGATTTTTCATTAGTTCCTGACAATTATGGTACTGTTCTACATGAACCTAAGAATGCAAATATGACGTTAGTTTAATTCGAGAAGCTGTCATTGTTTATTGAAAATTTACCTTTAAATGCGATGTAAAATTGGATGTTGGTTTGATTGAGCCTTGCACAATTTTTGCTATTCCACTCTTTTCACATTCTTTACACTTGGCGTCGACTTTACCATCTTTAATTGTACAGACTTCAAAAAATACCCCTCTTAAAATTAATGGCAAATTTTTATTGATGTCCATTCTTATTTTTTCCTTCCCCGATTAAAAATTACAGAGATTCAACATAATGAGATAAATAATGGTTCAACATAATGAGACAGAGATTCAAAATGCGTTCAGTTTTCGCTCTTTGAATAACCTTACAACAGGTGGAGCGACAGTTAGATCCTCAACTTTGCGGACATAGGCAGGTTTAATCCCATTTCAATCCCATTTTAATCCTAGTTTGGGATTAAAAAATAAGGAATGGAAAACTGGATTGGGATTAGGGATTAAACTTCAAAAACTTGGGATTGAGGATTGGGATTAGGGATTAATTAATCCTTAATCCTAATCTCAATCCCCAATCCTTAATCCGGGATTGACCAGTCTCTGTTCCATAGCATAATCGTTCTATATTTCACAGATTTGCGAAAGATCTGTGACGAGAAATTACCAAGTGACATGAGTGGACATTTACGCAAATCACTCCTACCGGAGAGCACAACATTACCACTCATCATTTCTTTATAAGCACACTTTAAAATAACATAACCCCTTCTTTGCATTACAGTCATAAAATTACACGATTTTCTCAGAGTATTAACATCAAACTCATTATGACAACGTGAATTCGTTACATTGTATTTTTTCTTGGACTCTTTGCGATAAAAAACTCAATTATAAAACGATCGATCTTTCTCTGTAAATCGATTAACATGGCGTCACTTTGAACTGCCCAGATCTCAATTCCATAGTCAATTACAGAATGTACATACGCATTTATAACAACTTTAAGCACATGCTCATTTATGTATCTCTTAAAACCTCTCAAATATTTTAATTTACTTGCAACCTTTTCACATACCACGTCAAAATGTTTTTTAAAATTTAAATGTGGGTCAATTATTTCCTAAATACTTAAACTCATTAACCCTCTCAATTGTTTCATTTCTAATTTCAAAACACAATTTATCAGATATTCCTGTTTTGTCATGTTCTTTGTGGAAGATCATAAACTTAGTTTTGGCGAAATTAAGCTTGATACCATTCTCATCACACCATTCGCACACACTCTCAAGCTGCATAATAAGATCATTGAGTACAACATCAGCATCAGTACCCTTTGCATACAAGATGACATCATCAGCATAACTTAAGATATTACATGACACCCTAGAAGACAAGTTATCGGAGTAGAGACTGTAAAAAAGTCCCCCAAGGACACTACCCTGGCAGGTACCACGTGACATTTCGTAGTATTTGTTATCATTTTTGAATCTAAAAACACGATTCCTAAATATTTCTCTAACAATACATATATACCAAGGTTCCAATTTGAAATCATTCATAAGTTTGCTTAACAGAACATTTTTTTCGATACTATTAAAGGCCTGAGAGAAGTCGCACATTATAGCAACCACTTTCGTTTTCGGTTGATCAATACTTTCATACACAAAATTCGTAAACTCCTTAATCGCAGTGATACAAGATTTGTTCTTTTTATACCCATGCTGAGATTTACATAACTTGTTCTCTATTCTAATCATCATTCTGTTAAACAAAAACCTTTCGAAAATTTTGCAGTATACATTTAAGATAGAAATAGGTCTATAATTACAAGCTTGACATCTGCTACCCTTCCCTTTATATAAAGGCGTAACAGTGGCTGATTTGAAAGATTGGGGTAAAATACACTGATTTATAAAGCACGTAAAAAACAATGAAAGAAACTCACTAAAAGTATTTTTACATTTTTTGATAACTGTAATCGTGGGCATTAACACATTTTTTGCCTGCTTGTTTTTAATTTTTGATATACTCCCTTCAACTTCAAAAGTTTTTATATCGATTGGCATGTAATCGTTAGTGCGACTTTCAGAATAATCATAGTTTTCACAGTAATTTTTAATTGCTTTATCACATTCATCATTGCTAATAGATTGAAAACTACCATTGACCACAAAACTATCAGCTAAATTGTCATTTATCTTTACTTTGTCATTAGTATAAACATTATTAACCATTAAGGAACTCAAGGGCTTAGAATCCTTCTTTGTGTAACCAGTCAACTCATCAATACACTTCCACATACTGCAGGTACTCTTTGTAACCTTTTCGAATTTACATAAAAAATACTTTTTCTTTGCTTTCACCATTGAGTAATTTACCAAATTTCTAGCAGTACGATACAATTTCAAATCAGAAAGATTATTAGTTTTTCTCGCTTTGTGCAGTAAACGATTCCTGTCTTTAATAAGTTTACATATCTCATTATTAAACCATGGCAAGTGCTTGCTTTTAACTAGCTTCTTACTACAAGGTGCGTGCTTATCAAATACATTCATAACATGTGTGTTAAAGTTACTAAACTCCTCATCAACACTACTCGGAACATTGTTATTAATTTTCGAAATGTTTAAAGTATAATCTGAAATATCTTTGTTAAAAATATCCCAGTCAATGCTTTTCAAATCTCTACATTGTATAACTCGAGGAGGAAACTTGACATGTTTTTTTTTAAAAGCAACTATACATAAATCATGGTCGGAACCAGCGAAAGGGAAATGAAAAACGTTTTGAAATTTATCTTTATCTGATACATACATATGATCTAACAAAGAGCTGGCGTTGTGTGTCGGACCTTTAATTATTTGCGACAAGTTAAACTCTCTAGCTAGAAGTAAGAGTTTATGAGCGACAATGTCAAAAACATTTCCTTTTCTAATCAAATTTACATTCAAATCACCTACTATTAATTTCTCAAATTTAAAAGTCGATAAAAAGGTATTCAAGTTTATAAAACAATTTAAAAACTCACTTTTGTCAGTATCAGGTGGATTGTATACAACAGAGACAATTATAGGTTTAGTGAATTCACAATATACTTTCACTATTAAAATTTGTACACGACCCGGGAGTTTGAAATTAAAATCAATCACATCGTAATTAAAAGATTCGTGAATGTAAATAAGTAAACCACCACCTGATTTTTTACCACAACAGCTTTCTCTATCCATTCTTAAAGTTTGGTAAGAAGGTATTTGAAATGTAGATGATAAATCTCTATCTGGGTCAAGGTAAGATTCAGTAATAGCAAAAACTGAAATGTGATGATTAGTTAAAAAGTTATACACCTCTTCAAATTTGTTGCGAACACTATTTAAGTTAACGTGGCAAAACTTATTACCTTTGCATTGTTTAACTCGCTTATTTAAAACTATTGATTGAAGTTTTGCAGCTGTTTTCGTGCTTGAAACTGAGCTATTAAGTGAAGAGGTCTGTGTTGAGTGCAGGGTTTTTTGATTCAAGTCGCTGCCACGAGATGTCTCTTCTTTTTGAGATTTTGTTTGTTTACCGCTATGTGTTGAGATTCTTCATCCGCGTTGAAAAATGGTAATTCCTCAAATAAAACATTATTAGAATTCGCAGGGATATTATAATTAGTATTAATACAAGAATTACAGACCCAACCATTATCTTTATAATTAGTCCACAACGCAGGGGATATTGTTGGGAGGCAAAACGTCCTGTGATAGTGGTGAAGACATTGCCGGCACTGCAAGAAGTGGCGACGGGGTACAATTATTTCCTTGCAGATTCGACATTCCATTTTTCACACAGCGCGACGGGTTTTTTCTAATCCTACAGGTTTCTCACGCCCGGGTTAGGTCAAACGGGACGGGTTTTTCAAAGTCGACGGCTTTCTCACGCCCGGCTGAGGTCAAACGGGACGGGACAAAAAATCCTTCCTTTCCTTTATTCCAATAGTGACGTATTGTACGTAGTTTTTAATTTCATTAAAACCATGGGAGGAAAATAGTTTGTCAAAACAATTTTGGCTTAATTAGTGAGGGGGCAGCTTAATTAAATAGATGTGACATAAATTCAACGGAATTTGTCACTAATTTTAGTAAAACAATTAATTTACTAAAAAATATTAAATGGCGGAGCACAGATGCTTGCTTCCAGGGCCGTAGCCCGAGGAGGCTTGTAAGAAATTCATATAACAATTTTTATGGGTAAATAAGTTCGATTTTTGCCAATGATTAGTTTTTTTTCAAAATGCTGCCTAACAAACGGATGTCATTACATAATTTGTGTGTTTTTTGTTTGCTCCAAAAATCACCGTAGAATCTATATATACATGTGTGTAATGAAACCATGCATTTCCCCAAATGTCCACACAATCCGGATGCATTTATAGTGATATATGACGAGTTTGACAGATATTTGAATAAAAATATGTTCAACAAGAAAAGGAAGTTGAATTTTTCGGGAAGTATGTATTTACATATACGTTCGTATAGGTGTACATATAGGTACCTATGTAGGTATAGGTACATAAATTCATGAATAATATATTTTTATATTTTGCGACATAAATATATATGATCCAGCAATAAGATATGCAAGTTTTTACTTCTATGTATTATTTTTATTCATCCATTTTCCTTGAATTTTACAACCATGTACGTATTTGTGTACTCCAAATCGAAAGCCTAATTTAATTAGCTTTAATGAGCCCACTGTCAGATTCCCAATAAGATATCAACTTTACAAGTACAACGAACTTTTGTATAGATATGTACGTGCAGATGTAGATATGTACCATATCACATGTACGTAACCTTATGTGCCTAAATGAAAACATCGAATATATATTATTTTGCATAGATGTGGACACACCCGATTATTAAGTGGATTAGAATCATGTTTATCATGCATGTTGTTCGTGTAATGATGAAGATGATAAGATTCAGAGGGGAGGACTTTATGATAAAAGTTTACAGAATTTCTGGTACGAGTTTCCTGGTTTCTTGTCGTGAAATTTTGTCTTTGAACTTCCGTTTATCTAATAGTAAATTTTTAACCTTATATGCGTCACTAAATTTATTGTTAAACATCATGGATTCACTCTTTCTAATCTATTTATTTCATTTGTACGTGTTAAAAGTTTGCACTCTGCATATTCATTTCATTAACCTTGCAACATGAGCTTCGAGCTAGCCTAAAGTTGCTACACGCATTTTTAAATGGGGCCTTCAAATATAACTGGAAAACCTTTGTGTTACCTTGTTTTGCTATTAAATGTGTTACCTCATAATTGTACCGAATCCTTAATTCTACAGGATACAATAAGCCTCGAAAAATTCCTAACTCAAATTGGAAATTGTATCATACAGACGTTCCTCCCTTCGAAACAACCGTTCGAAAACTCACCGACTTCTGAAATAGTATTAATGGCTGCAGCATCTGCTGTCTCACATCCCTTAATTATATTCACTTCGGACCCAAGTTCTACTATAATTAAGAAAAACAAGGATAATTCCGCTCAAAAAGGGGGATCATATCACAGCGGCAATAACTCCATCAAATTGTCCTGCAAAATCGTAACGTTTGATATGACGCTAAATCAAACTAACTCATATGAAGAAATTAGTAACATATTCTCTGCCATGGAAATTCTTGGTGAAAACCCGTCCTACATTCTCCTCTGGACACAGGAGGAGCCACAGGAATCTCATAATTTCGTAAAGTTTCTCCAAAATTTTAAGAATATTTGGGTCACGTCAACCATTCTCGTTGTCAAGGCGAAGTCTAGATCAGTGTCGATGCTTTGTTACACTTGCGTCAGAATTTTTCATCAGATTTCGAAATTGAGTCGTTACGATAAGGAATTGACGAAACTGTGGGAGACTCTACATTTAAATTGGAACAAGAAACTCGTCCTACAAATTAGTTTGTATGTCGTACAGCACGATTCAATTTACAACTGCTACAGACCATTCAAATTATCTCAGTTTCCAGTATCTGCAGAATTATGTGTTTCACAAACCCTTAGCAAAAAGTACAATTACACTGCGGCCAAGATGCCAGATTACAGGAAAGTCGAGACGCTAGGAATCGTTTGGTATACAGGATATCAAAAGATGATGCTTTCCGGACCAATTAATAAACCTCCATTTGCATCAGGATCACAAGGGTATTACGTTCAAATGTTCGCGCAACCAGTAAAAATCGGATTTACCGCGTTTCAAGGTTCGCTCGATGAAACCATCTGGATTTTCTGGGTGGTCTCGGGTCTCTTAATATGCATCGTTTTGTGGACTTCGTCTTTCCTATTTCGAGATAAATTAGGACTACTTGAGTTGCTATTTTGGCTCGTGGCGTCATTCTTTGAGCAGTCTCTCGCTTTAAGAGGATCCAAGCGGACAAATTATTGTACAAGGTACCCCAGCCAAAGTGTCCCCTGGATGTTGGGGTTGATTATTTTGATAAATCTTTACAAGGGGGATATGACATCCCATCTGACATCGGTCGTATTTCCTGAAGTACCCCCGAATTTGAACGGGTTAGTAGAATCTGGTCAAATTTCCCTGGTAACGACATCTATTTATCCATCGTACAGGGGTGAGCGGGATGGAAACAGTATTTATTATATTATTTCCGAAATGAAATATGCGGTAGCAAAGATAATCATGGCATCGATGAACTATCGTAACTTACCGACCAATCGTGTAAGAATATTGACGCATTTAATAGAAAAAACGTCGCTCGTTTACATTCCTAATTTTACGAACGGGATTATCACCTGGGTTCAAAAATTTTCACAAAGGCAAAAGTTTACAGTGAATACAAAGGAATGGGAATCTCTGCCGGATATTTCGGCTTTATCGGTATTCGGTATTGTAGATTCCGACCAGATCTTAAACCCATTGACTAAATTGATGCAACTTTTTTCGTCACATGTTCCAAAAGTAAAGTTTCCCGTAGTTGTCGAAGCATATTCCTGGTTTATGTACAGAAACGCGTTTGCTCGAGTGTACTCTAGAGGATTGGGACAATTGGAACAATCGGGAATTTGGAAATTTTGGTTGGACCGAAGAACAGAAATTGATCAGATGGAATATGTAACTCAATATGATGCAAGCCTATCCGAAGGAAAAATAGTGCAACTGGTAATGTCAAAGTATTGGCAGAATAGGAAGAATCTGGGATGGGGTTAGTTTCCCTGCAGGTGCCGTTGCTATTGAACGGTTTCATTTTGTGTGGGTCACTTGTGGTGTTTATTATCGAGTCGATTAGTCATAGGTGTTGTGGTAGATGTGGTACATACACTAGATAAATGTAAGTTTGGGTAATCCTGTCCCTAAATATACATATATACGCATGCTACAGGAATAAATAAATAAAATGAATAATATAGTACAAATTTTAAACGAATTTTTATTCTAGACCAAATGCATATTGTTTATTTGATAAGAAATCGGCATGTCTTTAAAATTAGTATGTATGTACATCTACATACATTTCTCTCCTGCTCATTCCACCGCTTCCGGAACGATGAACCAATTAGGCACCTTCTTATTCTTTGAATTGTCCTGATTAGCAGTTTCCCAGCAAGATCTCGGCTGGTGGACAGGGATCCACAATCCTTTCCCAAAATCTTGAGTCATATCGAATCCGAAACCTTGCAAAATTCCGGCAAAAATTTCTTTCTCCTTCCAATCAATCCAATCAGTCACAATCCGATCTCGTGTCCTCATTCCGATCGTTTCATTAGGACCAATTTTAAAATTCGACTATAAATTATTATTGTGGTTAAATATATCAGTGTAATTTACTCTTCCCACCACATGTCTGTAATATTCATTCAGTATTTTTTAAGTGATAAGGATGTGAGACAAAAATAGCAGATTTTTTTAATTCGAAGGTAAATTATTATTGTGGTTAAATATTTTTCTTAATCTTAGGGTAATTGTATTCAATAAATTCGAATTTTGTAAAATTTTGAACTTACTTGGATCCCCATTCTTGATGAATCTCTTCCAATGAGCAAGGGGTGAGGGGTACACGACGTTTTCGCCGAATCTTTCGGTATGAAGATTCTTCTCCACCGTGTTGTACCTACGAGTATGGTTTAATTGTTTATTATAATTTAGACCTTATATCCCTAATCAATATGTTGAATATCTTATTTTATCCCCAAATGTTGCATGAACTTACTCGAGTTTAATGCTAAAGTTCTGCTGGTCAGCATCCTGTCTAAAAAGTGTATACCCGCCACATTCTATCGTAACGTTGCGCAGTTGGGCTGGGACACGGTCACGGTCGGGGAAGTAGTTGCCATAAGGGAGCCATTTGCCGAGTAACTTAACATGTAAAGTGCAAACAAAGAAAAATATGCATAAATTAAGGAAGATCTTCGCTTTGTTTATTACAAGAATTGTTCACCTTTTCAGGAACTAGTCCTTGTCTTGTTGATAACTTGGCTGCACGGGTAGCACAGTTATCAGTTTGAGCGGAACATGAAATGCAAATTGTTGCAAAAATGCATACCAAACTGGTTATTGAATTCATTTTGAAATGCGTTGAAATTATTTTTCCTAAAATGAACTTTCACTCTCTGTGTGACTTCAAAACAAGAATATGCTGCAGTTTTTATACAATTTAAATAAAATTAACCTAAGCGATTTCTAATGAGGAGGAAATTCCAAAAGTTATGCAGAAAATGTAAGAATATGTTGGTAATCGATAGGATACAAATACAGTAGGTACATAATCAATAGATGAGTGTTTGTGTATATATTTTAGTGAGTAAGATTGACATATTAACTTCAACTCAATTTTACTGATATTATGCAGAATCTTTAGTAATTACAGATACAATCACGTGCCAGTTTGTCGATCCAATTACCACTGAAATCATAAAATTAGCTGATGGCAGTGCGCATTAAGATTTCTGCTCAACTATTCAAATAAAATACATATCCACTTTGTATTATTTATCAACGTTTATAACGATTTAAGTACTTTACATGCAATTAGTTTTTTCTAGTTACTGAAGCTGGGCTCGGTTCTGCGATGTCTAAAAAGTCCTGTTTTGATGGGAATCGAGCGTGCACGCGCTCTCACCTACTTTAGCACCGATTCATGTGCAATTTTAAACTTTGACCTAGAGATGCGAAATTTGGCATGGACATGCCCCAACATATGCTGCATCATAATATAACATCAATTTCAGGAAAAATCAAAAACTAAATGTTATCCGTATTACATTTAGTTTTTGATTTTTCCTGAAAAATTTATAGCGAACGGAACGGGAATTGATGTTATATTATGATGCAGCATATGTAACATATGCTGCATCATAATATAACATCAATTCACAACATATGATATGTTGGGGCATGTCCATGCCAAATTTCGCATCTCTAGGTCAAAGTTTAAAATTGCACATGAATCGGTGCTAAAGTAGGTGAGAGCGCGTGCACGCTCGATTCCCATCAAAACAGGACTTTTTAGACATCGCAGAACCGAGCCCAGCTTCAGTACATAGTCACAGATAGAGGTGAAGACATTCGACTCATTCACAACGAACCAATATCGCAGTTTACTCTGGTTTGCGTAGGTTCTTGGGAAACTGTATTATTTTAATCAAACAAAAAATAGAATTTTTGATGATTGATATATTTATTTGAGACCTCCACCCAATTTATTTCCATGACCATTAAATAGTAAGTATTTTTTTAAAATGCAAATTCAACAAAATTCTAAGATACCTACCACCCAAACAACAGAATGACGTCAACCGTATGTATCAACAACCTCTGAATGTACGTAACCTGCGTCTTTCTGCTCAAATTGAAGCAAGAATACTGTCCAAATCCTGCAAATAGAGAACATCTCCGCAAACTACGTGTCTTTCTGGTCATATATCTTCTCTGCAATTTTGGAATTCTCCAAATTCTCATAGATAAACATCTACACCAACGTTTCTTCATCCTTTCAGTTGCACTGTGAACTTCAGCCGCACGGGGAAATTGCACCAGCAGAAAGTAGACCCCGCCAAGTATCAGAATTAGACAAATGACCAAATTCAGGATTGGCGCTCGTCTCCACAATTTGATTAGGATGACGCCACTAACGATAAACATGCCAAATCCAATAGTCAGCGAGGCGAAGCATATTAAGGATAATGCTAAATTTGTGGCAAAAATTAGCACGCAAATCTCCTGATAGAATAGGATGTACTGTTTCGCCTCCAGGATCTTGAAAGCTGGTAATCCTGCGTAGTATTGTTCCAACAGGCGAAGTACGTTACTCAAGACCAAAGCGAAAAATATGACCACCACGAAAAGTATATAAGCGGCTCGGCATAGCTCGAGTATAATGCAAAACATTAAAATAAGACGGAGCAACGTGAGAAATAATTTGATGGAAAGGGAAGCAATGAATTTTGGCGGGAGCAGGACATTAATCACGGTGTAGTATGGATCGATTCGAGTCAAGATGGCTGACACGGACAAGATTGGCGGAAGTATGGTCGCAATTCGGGCACAAAGGATCATCCGATTGGCAAAATTTGCCTTGTCGAAGGGAGATTTCCATGCGAAAGTAACTGCAACAAAAAAACTGCTAATTGATTAGGGGGAACAATTAGCAGGAAAGATTGCACGTACACTTTAGTAACTGTTTCTCCAAACTAATGACCGTATTTAGTATTTCAGCCATCCCTTGTCCGTATAGGTAGAGGCCGCCAAGGTAGATTGGACCGCTCATCAGATACAGACTTCTACACGGCGCGTGCCGTGTAGAAGTGGGGGCTTGATCTAATTTGCATGTAAAATGGGTGGGTAGAAGGTGCAAATCGGATGAAAACAAGGTCGAATGTGAACGAAGTCAGTCCAATTAGGACAAAACTTGTGAATTGTTTTACGAACCATGCCTTCTCTTGAGTGCGAAAAGAGTAGACAAACTTACGTTTCGAACCTTCCCACCGAAGTGGGTGGATTGAGATACGGTCGGAAAGTTTTTGCACGTAGGTGAAAGCTTGGAATATATTTTCTGATGTCATTTTGCTGTGGAAAGTTGATACTGCGAAGAATAGCTGAGAGTGGAGTTGCAGTTATGGAAAAAGCGGCCATGAATAATTTAGGGTGATTTAATTATTATGCTATGCAAGGTTATTTTAGGCAGGCCATTATTTATTAAATGTTCATTAATATTGTGTTTTTTTTCAAGAATAAGCTCAAAATTAACTTAAAGACCATTGTGATATTGAACTGTTTAGTGCACAAAGTCACAAAAAATTGTAATCTCCTGATACACTGTTGGAAATCTGGTATAGTCACGTAGATATTGATTTCTCGGTATTAAAGTTGCTACATACCTATTTGCACTTACACCAGTCCGTAAAAACTTATTACCGAGATGACAAAACTTTTAATACCGAGCTATTACATTACTACACGATATTACATACCACTACCACTTTGGGAGAGTCATAGTTAATATATTAATAGCGCTTGGTAATATTTCAATACTGGGCTTCTAAGGGTGTACCTATTATCACGTATTGGTTAAATGCACCCACCCCTATGCATATGTATACGTAAAGTTGCAAAAATTATCGTAGGTCATAAGCTAGGAGACAATTAATTTGATTATTTTTCGGTATCGATAGTTTTCTTAATATTAAGATTTAATAACTTTTTTTATATTTAATAAAGAAACGTCTTGAGTGTCTCTCAGTATCTCCCATATTTCCCAGGTTAAGCTAAGTATTCACCTCATGTTTTTCGCGTGAAAACACACTTTTCGGGTGAAAAGTGAAAAAATTTCGCCCCCATTTCGCCTCACGGTATTCACCTTGGAAAATATTTCGGGTGAAAACTTGGGACGGTTTTTCGCTCGACCGAAATTTATTTGATTTTTTCGGCTGAAGTGAGCCGAAAAAGTTTTCGTCTGAAAAACTTTTTCGGTCGAAATTTGGAGCGCCAATTCCAAATTTTGTTATCATTTCTCTCTTGGATATTCAGATTACGCATTTTGCTATTTCTATTTCTTCTACTAGTTTCGCAAAATTTTACACTTTAGTGAAGTTAGAATATAAAATCATTAAGAATGACAGGTAAGACAGCTACGCGTAAGAAAACTGCTGATCGACCGGAGTCTACAAGACTTACATTGGATGTAAAACGGGCATTGGCAGCTCTGGTGGAAAAGTTTCCAGAAGTTTGGGATTTGACCCACGTCAATTACAAAAATCGAGATGCTCGAGAAGCTTCTTGGACGAAGATTGCGGCAGAAATGAATCTATCAGGTAGAATCTTTGATCTCTATTTATGTGCTCAAAATGAATTTGTTTAATTGAACTGGTTTAAATAACTTTAACAGCTGAACGTTGCAAAGCCGCCTGGGGTTCCCTTCAGGACGCTCTGCGATATCAAAGAACAGGAAAAAAGGGCCCATCTGGCAAAGGCAGTGAGGAGGACCCCTCTCAGACAGAATTTAATTTTGATGAAATAAAATTACTAGAAGGGTGGAACTTGTGGGAATCCATGAAATTCTATGTGCTTTCCAAACCAAGTCGGACGTAAGCAGAGCAGAACAAATATATCAATCCATATAAGTGAAGTCGGAAGCTAAATAAATGTAATAATATTTATATAATTAGCACGCTGTCCAACATGATCTTTTCATCAACTGCTACTGAAAATAACGACGACAAAGCTCCTCAAGCAGATTCAGGATCAGACGAAGTCGAGTTGACCGAGAATTTAAACCTGTCTACTTCTAATAATGAGGATGACCCACCGTGCGGGAAATCGACTCCGGTTGCAGGAGAAATACGCCCTATCTATTCGCACGTAATTATTTATACATTATTACTCCATTTTAAAATTTAAATTTTCCTTACAATCATTAATCATTACAATTTTCCCCATCAACACAATACTATGATAACCCTGCGAAATCCAGAAAATATGTTTAATAAGGTGAAAAAAAATTGTAGAGTTATGAATTAGTATATGTACTTTATAATTATAAAACACACTGCCCGCACTAATTGGACATTTGATTGCCACGTGCTTTCCATCAATAGCACCAATTGTATTAGGAAAATTCCATAATCCATTGTATTCATTTGAAATTTCTACCCATTCTTGTTTGGTCGGCGGCTGTATATATAAAAATTATGTTCAGCAACAGCTTTAATCCTAGTTTGGTTTTCTTTTCACAACACTTAATTTACAGTAGAAGCTAAATACCTTCATAAATGACGCCTTCAACTCTTCAAATATGGCACGACTAGTTTGTTCAATGATTGGACCAAGACGTTGTTTACTGATTCTATATGTTGATGCCACGTGACGCTGTAGAGACCCAGATGCCAAAAATCTAAATAACAAGCGATGAAAGATATACAAATTATGATAAGTTACCTATTCATTTTCAATAAGCTTACTCAAGTGTTACTGATAGTTTCTCTTGTGGACTTATAGCATCATGTGGACGGGTTGAAACTTTAGGTTCCAGCCTGTGTTGAATAATATTCAGCAATTGATCGAAATCTTGTGGCGACATGTGATAGTTCTCTTGAAAAATGTGTGGAGTAGATCTCATGTCGTCAAACTATTAAAACAATTTAATTCAACTTTAAATTGAATTTTAAATCACAAATAACAAAAATCAAATTACTCACGTCTTTGAAAAACCGTCCTTTAGTGCTCCGAAGCTGAAGGTACGGGTTCACATGATAATTTTTACGTTGCTTGCGCTTACGTCGTTGCAACTGTAGTGCCAGGGTTGTACAAGTTATCACAGTAACTAATTCAATGTCCGAGTCAGACTCCATTGTTTAAATTAAATGTTTAATTTGTGGATTCACAATTCAAATATCTTAGTGGATTTTGAGCTGAGGTCGTGTGTACATAAAATATTTCTAGAGGTGAATACCGCCACTTTTTCAGGCTGAAATTATTCGGAAAAATATTTTGTTTTTCGCCCCAATCTCGATTTCCCCATCAAAAAATTTCGGGGTAAAAATTTCGACCGGAATTTTTTCGCCCGAAAAAAAATAGGTGAATACTTAGCTTTAGCTGGGAAATAAGCTTCCTAAACTCGGAAGTCACTACGTAACCAACATTGACATTGATGAAGATGTTATATAATAATTTTACATAATAGCCAATTGGACGTACTTATTTATTTTTCGGACATTATTATGTGACTTTTTATTCGTAAGATATTCCCTTGTGGTTAGTTGCATAAGCTTTTAGTTATGAAGATACGTATACTATACGTACCACATGCATGCATAAGAACTTAGGATTAGTCTACACAGAAAGTCCATATTCTCGTAGGTGCACGTATGTACATATGTATGGTCTTTCACCATACGAATATTTATATGTACATTAGGTTGAGAACTTATGTACATGCTATGAAAGGGGGCGAGAAAGGCTTGAAAACAATTTTTAGTCTGAGACATCATTTCCATTAAAAACAGAATATATTGTCTCGTATAATTAGGAATTTACATATTTAAATATGAAGTTTTATAAGACCTATATGATAACTTTATGAGGTTCATGATTTATGAATAAATTATCTTCGTGAGAGTGCCATATAAAGTATTCCATTTTTATAATGAACGTATAAAACCGGGATTACATTTGAAACTGTTTTAATTATTTAATTCACATTATATAATATGAAAATATGGAAATATTTATATGCCCAACGTGTAAATGAGCCTCAAACTGTTCTATAAAGTGCACGAATATATAGGTATATAGATACATAAAAATGCAGGCATGAGTATCTATGTATAAAAGAATTGCGTGTGCTGTGTGTATTATACTTACATAATAACAAATATTCCTGGGGATCTAATTGTAAATATCTACAAACGTGTGTAATGCAATTGTACGATACAGATTCATTGCATTGATAAGTAATCAGGAATTTGTATTATAGTTAATTTATTATTATCAATTAATTAAGTAATAATTAATAATTATTTATATTATTTACCTATATATTATGATGCGAAATCTTGATAACTACATATATTACTACTGCTACAACATTAATCATATTTATACAGATAAAAAGATATACATAGGCTGGAAAATTGTTATATGCCGACATTTCTAGAACAAATTTACAAAAAAATATGCAAAAAAATTCATAATAGCGAAACTCAATTCTGTATGACCAAGGGTCAAATTTCTGTCTACATTTCCCGACTCTGCATCTCGAGTGATGCGCAGCCAGAATTCAGCAATGCTGCCTTCATTTCCCTGAAAAAAGTCGTTAACACGGTTAATAGATAAATTTGAAGTATATTTACATACATATGTAAGTATTAGATGACTCATTCTCTTACCAATGTTCACATTGAGATTTCAAAATCTGCAAGACACTCGTCCATCTCGACTCAACTTGCATATTTTCATCAAGAGGAGTATTCTTGGAAATTAAACATTTTCATATTAATAGTTTAAATATTTATCGATATTTTACAAAATGTCTCACATTATCAGCCGTTCGACCCATCATGATTTCCAACTGATTCACATAATACTCCAGAAATTTTCGATACTCATCTTCAAGATCACTCATCCCATTAGTAACAGCATTACGAGAATGATCTAGAGAAATTTGGTTATCTTTCCACACATAAAAATGGCTGAGTCCAATTACGAGAAACCAATTAGCCCCCACAGGAATATAAAAAGTTTCTTCAGGACGTACTTTCTCCTTTGCGACAGACTTTACCATATCTGAAATTGGTCGTGACACAATTTACAAAAAAATCGAAAATTTACAAAATTCTATTTTCCACTCACCTATTTTCATCCACAGGTCACTCCACCAGTTATAAAGGATCCCAGCAATTTCATAACTTATAAGGCAACATCCCATCAGACTGACGCATTCCATGATGCTCGGTCTTTTCCAGAGGTCGCCGATTCCCACCAGATTCATGAGAACCTCTATCGACAAGAACGAGACTGCCTGGCCGGCAAACGCGTAGATGAGGAAGATTATAATGTTAGAACTGACGAAGTAGTACGTCTCATCTTCCCTGTCATCTACGATATTTTGTGGGTGTTGTCTGGGTGTGGTGGAAGTAATTGCGGAGACACTATTCAACTGGGACAAGTAGTATTTTTTGCACGGTTGCATTTCTGAGTCCTTCCTGATTTGAATAATTAAGGAGTTCGGAGTGGATTTGGTTAGAGGAAATGATCTCATTTTAAATATGTAGATGGATGACTAAAAATGTAATTTTATTATAAAGAGTGTGTAGAAAATAGTGCGAGAAGGGTCAAGTGGATCAAGTTCTAGAGTAGTCTTTTGAAACACAAGTGGTAGTTGAGTCATTAAAAAACTGCGTAAAAGAGCCAGTGTACACGTTGCATAGTGCACCCCAAACCATGACGATGAGTAAGGATAATAAAAGAAATCAATCAAAAGCATGCTCCGTTTACATATATAGATTTATGTTTCCCCTGTGTCCGGATAAAATTTGCATGATGTGAAACAAAGCATAATTCATCGGAAACATATGTATGAATTTTATCGACAACAAACCCCAACTACGATGAAAACTGTAGACTGAAAATATTTGCATGCATTTGCATTTAATGCAAATATGATAAGTTGCATACATATCAACCTATTTGTATGTATACATCAACCGTAGAATTTTATGATCAAGGTGCACTTATGTATCGACTATGTACATCTATATATTTATGTACATTTATACAATTTGCAATACTTATGTATGTACATACATTGATGTGCTCCCGTAACTATGCTCACGTTTATTATATTTTGCGTTTATTAAAAATATTAAACACATACATATACCAGCACGTATTTAATAACTCAAATATCTGAACAGCTTGATGACATACTTTGGTAATCGGTACCACGAGGGGGCACCCTTACTTCCCCATTCCGACACCCAGATGTGCTTGACATACTTCTTCATCACGTTAATCTCCTCATGACTCAATTGACCCTCGACGATATTGTTAATCATAGCCCCCCACTTTTGGATGGGATACTTGACCCCATACTTCGGCTGTTGGTATCTCTTTTCCGCCTGAAAACCGTAGCTAGATTCTAAAATGTTGAACGTATCAGCGACACCGACCAAGCTTTCGTTCACGTAGGAGGCTGGATTCATCACAATTTTTGTCAAACCTTGTGACTTGGCGTAGCGGGCAATAGTTTCGTAATATTTGACCACATCCCCCTGCACGGTCCCATTAGTTCGAGCCTGGTGTCCGTCATTCATCCCGTTGTGCATATTGTCGAAAAATATCGCACTCTTGACCGTGGGGAAAGTGGAAAAGGTTGAGAAAAATTGGCGCCATTTGTCAATTCCGTCCGTAACGGTTTGAACCGGTATCGTGGCGTGGCCAGTGTTCACATAACCGATTATGTTCAAACCGACGTCAAGCAGTTTTTTATACGCGGCTTGATAGACTTTCCAATTGTAGTCCTTCGGAGTGCCGCCGATGACCCAGGCGGAAACGTTTTGGTATTGGGATTTGGCATCTAAAAGTGGCTGCCAACTTTCGTCCGAGTCGTTTTTAAAGTTTGGGAAGTTGTAGAGCGGAATTATGGCGGATGCGAGCTGAAGGGGTGAGATGAGATGAAGTAATTTAAAAAGAAAATATTTATATGATATAGTAATTTTAGTTTTAAGTCATATTTACCTGACATTGAGCTGGTTGAACGAGATAAAAGATGAATGACGAGGACAGGATGACCCCCAGGTGGCTGAAATTGATTTAATATGAATTTATTTGACAAGAATTTAAACCCTGTTTAAAATTTAACATTTATTTGCTAAGAATAGTTTTTGGCTTTACAATTTAGGTGACATCAAGAAGGCACTTGATAACTTGCTAGAGGAATGAATATGTAGCTATTATTTGAAGAAATCTGTACTGAAAGTGGTAAAATAAAGGGCATATTTATTGTTTTAAAGTATGCAAGTGTTATTGATAATGGAGACACGTGGAGGCAATTTATTGTGATTTATGTATTTATGTAATGTGTGCAGATCTTGAACTTGATTCATTATTTGAAGTTTGTATGGAATATTTATGTATGTACATACATGTCTATTTATTCAGTATGTAGCTATGTATTGTGTATCATGTAATTTCACAACAGTTTGAGGAAAATTGTTCATTTTGACTAAAAGTTGATCACACGTAGTAATCACTAAAAGCAGTTGCAGCATACACTGTGACTACATAAAATGGCATGCATATGTTGTATGTATGTATATAAATCTATTTATGGTGTACATACATACACAAATCATCAGCGAAATAGACTACACATTTAATTGTGCAACTAATTAGTTTATCGTGAAATGAAGGCAATTAAATGGTTGTACATATGTATATATGTATTTGTAGGCCTATTTCAATTAGGGAAATTGTTAAAAATAATTTATATTTACTTATACCCAATTCAGTAGAGAGTACCAAGTCTGCATTTGTCCCTCTTAATGGCATATTTGCTAAGAGTACATAAAAAATTTCTAAATTCCTGAGTTAAGATTTAAGGTAAATTCTCTGTAACAAATCCTATTCCTAAGTGTTGAAGTAGTATGTATTTTACGTTGATTTTAAAAAATTCTCAACTCTTTGACATCATAAATATGCAGGTATTAATTACATACTACTGTGTATACAAATATGCATACATACATACAGGGCCCGAAATTGGGGAGGGCAACCGGGGCAAAAGCCCAGGGCGCCAAATTCTGAGGGCGCCTGTCGGCGCCCTCAGAATTTCAATAGGCTACTTGTCATTCTTAAATATACCGAAAAATTTAAAACGAAATTTACGAGCAGTGCAGTTGTTACACAACAAGAAACAAACCATAGGATGCTCAAATATGGCAAACATCGAATCGCGCTTGTACATAGCTGAGCGTCAGGAACCAATCTCACGTGCCACTTATTTACTTTGTCTAATTACTTTGTCTCATTTGTTCGGCCTATTTTATACTAATCTTTTAAGAAATGTTGAAAATATTTAAGCTGAGTGGATGGACAGGGCACAGAATGCCGATCTGCGACCAAGACTTATTTTCAATTTATTTATTTTCTTTTTTTACTTTTAAATTTTTAAGATAATTATGGGGTATGAATAACTCAATATGCTAGAATTGAAAAAAATACCTCGATAGCTTTCGTAGACCAAAAACTGAAAATTTCGTCATGTTAATTTTTGACACGGGAAGGGGTCATTATCTCCAAACCGGATGTTTGAAGACAATCGATTTGAGAAATGATGGTATTTGCATTAAATTGCTAAGACATCGTGTACAATTCCAGCATCATTCAAACCAGTAGCTAGATATAAAAAAACTCGACATCGTTAAAATCTTACTTGGAATTATTTTGTACATTTGGCTTATTGGACGAGATTAAAGAGTAGCTTTGAGCTGGGGTAAAGTTTTCATAAGTAATTTGTAGGCCTTTTAAGATGGCCTTATAGATTTGTCAAGATGTCTGTCTGTCCGTCCGTCTGTAGGCACGATAACTCTCTTTAAACAAAAGCTATCGACTTGAAATTTTGCATACTTCATCTTCGGGTAAAAAGTAAGGATGAGTTCGAAGATGGGCATGATCGGTCAAGTGGTTGGCCGGTGGGGGTCATTTCTATTCAAATGTGTTGCCCTTAACTACCAAGAACCTTTAGAGCAGGATGTAAGTGCAAGTAAAATATTTGTAGCTTGAGAAATATCTATAGTAATAAATAGTAATAATTTTCAGTAATATTTTAGTATGAAGATTGCGACTGACCTCAAAGCGTTTAAATTGAAGTGGAGTTTTAGAAATTTTCAACCTGGGAGACCCGATAAGGTGACCCCACGGATTTCTAAAATTTGTCGTAGGAAGTTGAAATTTGGTACAAAGGTTGCTAGTTAATTGTAATAAAAAAAAGAATTTAGGTTGGATAAATTTTAATCTTGAGGGACCCTATGGGGTGACTCATACTGATTTTTAAAAATCGTCATATCGAACTGAAATTTGGTAGAGAGGTTGCTTGTGGGTCCTAATGGAAGAATATGACATGAAAATGGTAAAATTTTTATCTAGAGCGACCCTATGGGGTAACCCATACCGATTTTTAGAAATTAACATAGAGAGCTGAAATTTGGACCAGAGATCCTTACTGCTTTCTCATGAAATAATATGAAGTGAAATATGAACAAAAATTAACTGGAGGGGTTATAGAGGCCACCTCCACTGGGAAGTAGTAAGTGTAAGGGATTGTAAATATTTTTAGAAGTTTGAGCCTAGTAATACGAAGGATTAATGCTACTTAATGCAAGAATTAGTGTATTGTGTAAAATAGTAGCACATAATTTTGTAGAAAACTACGGACAAACATGGGTTTACTAATCCTGGTTAGGGCTAAGCAAAGCTGTACTAATAGGTTTTCCATTATGAGCATTAGCACGCTACATGCCAAATTTCAGCTTTCCAGCTTTCTATCACAATTTTGAAATTTTGGTGCTTAATACCCCATCCACTCATATGACCTACACTAGTCTGGTCTAAATCTATTTTCTGATCGAACCCATCTTCGAACTCGGTCGTTGGATTGCCCAGATGCATGTCTGGATCAAATTTGGTAAAAATCGGCAAACTCCTTCGAGAGTTATGGAAAGACGAACAGGTCGATTACATAAGCCCTGGTTCGGGCTAAAAATTATTTGCCAATCGTTCATTAGAGTCTATAGCTTTTAGGTAATAATGCCGTCTTAAAAGGCCCCGCAAAGTTGCTTGAAGTAGGTTTTTAACTCCATCATACAAGCTTATTTTTTTATCATCAAAATTAAAAAATAAAAACCCTTGGCCCCCGATCGGCATTCTACCCCCTGTCGTTTAGTGAAATCCCTAGACGGTTGAAATTTTCTGTTAATGCCTCATGGTTAGAATCTTCCTTTCAATATCTTTTGTGTAGCTACACGAAACTGAATACATAGTAGATATCACCACAGGTGATCCCTAGCTAATAGGTTTTTTGGTGTTTACTAATCCTTCAAAAATTCGTTAAAAAGTCGTTAATTCGAAGACTTCTTTAGTATCCGAAATTAAATTAAGGATTCTAAACCCTTCAAACGTTTGCGCGATTTAAAAATCAAAAATATGTTAGCGCAGAATATTAATCTAAATATGTATTTTATCAGAACATTATTTGACATTATCAGAACATCATTTGAAAACTTGTCAGTTTTAAATCAATGATGTTAATGAAATTTCCCCAAATTTAGAAATTTGGAAATTATAAAAACAATTTAATTCGCTCTAAAACATGCATTTTTCAACTCAAAAGCTGTTCTGGACACACAAAAACAAGAATATTTGTCAAAATTCGAAAAGTGACATTAGACTAAAACAAGACATATGAACTTATTTTTAACCACATTTTAATTTTTAGCTCTATCGGATCATGTAATATTCTATGTACCCAGACGTTTTACTGATGATATTTATCTAGTTAATTTCTCATAGTTTTACTTGGCCGAAAGAAGCAAATAATGCTTGATCCCCAAAAAGGCACACTCGTTTTTATAATTATAGCAATATACAAATCGTTTAAAAAAATTAACTCTGCATTAGCGTGGAAAACTTAAATCGCTTTAAAATGTGTTGGCGAAAAATGCATTCAGTGAAAAATTTCACCATGGGGGCGCCGTCGCGATCTTGCTCTGGGAGAAAATTTCCAAGATCGGGCGCTGCATACATACAGTATTTATGTATATGTATGAAGACATAAACTGTTACATGAAATTGTTTCATGAAAAATTATATGTACGCTAAAATTTAAATTCATTTGTAACCTATCACTAAACACGACCAATTCATTGTGTTGCATGTCATGCTTGGGGTACATATAAATATCTATATGCGCATATAAGTACATACATACGTATATGTACGTATGTACATATTTATATGTAGGGGACGGAAATAAGAGGAGTTGAGGCTTTTTACCTGTTACACGTAAACTATGTATGTATATGTGTATAACATGCCTGTATAACATGTATAACATGGGAAGGCAATTAATTGCCTTCCCATCAAATGAATTTGAAAAAAAATGAGTCATTTCGTTCGCCCAAACCTAAACCTGTATCATCTCACTCCCATATACGCATATACCACCGAATATTTGCTTACATTTGGTCCACACGACCAGGGTATATGTATTATCTAACAAAGCTACATGGCTCATCGTGTGCATTTGGTCATCTGTTTTTTCATGAGCACGGCACAATACAATTGAGTCTCGCAATATTATTTGTAACTCTGATCATTATGTAAATATATTTCTATCGCAATTATTTCATTTCAATTTATCCTATACTTCTAAAACATACTAAATTGTGATCATTACTCATGGCCGAATCAAATTCATCACCCCGTGTGGCAGATAAGGCTTCATGGGGTAATATCAAGAGTTTTGCACCAGGTAAAAGTGTTGTACTTTCCACACCTTTGAATTTGAGCTTGACCGAGGAGGAAGTGAAAGTTGCTGTGAGAGGATTCATCCCAAAAGAGATGGAGGACAAATGGTTCATATATTTCGATCCAGACGATGGTATGAATGACTATTAATTGATTATACTGATTCGAGAAATACGTTTTGACCATTGCACCAACTAATCATTTGCACCAACTAATCAACGCATGGTCCGTAAAATATAATGGGCCTCCTCAGACACACGAAAAAATCGACGTTTCGAATTTCGCTTAGTTTTTCGCTTACTTTCTGATAAGCGAGCTCTGGAGTAAGCGACCAGAAACTCAACTCAGAAGTGGGGTTAAGGTCGCTTAGCTGAAGTCGGAACAAAAGTTTACAATTTTCATAATTTTTGCCATGCTATCGACAAGCGAAAAACAAAGCGAAATTCGAAGCGACGATTTTTTTGTGTGTCTGAGGAGGGCCAATTTTCGTCACTTTTTTTACAGACACCTTCAACTTTCACCGGAGTTGGACTGGTATTCTCGTCTACAAGGTTAATGCGAAGCGTTCCACTGATGGGGGCATGCTTTTAACGCAGGTTGAGATGAACTGCGACCCCGAAGAGTATCGCAAGAGTGATAGTTCGGATGAGGAAGAATTTGACATGTTGACAGGATTGATCGGATTCTTGCTTAAGCCAAGTCCGAATTTCGTGTTTAAAGAATGGCTGGCCGCCGCTAGGAAAATGCCGGCTACAAAGTAGACGTAAGCATATGTATGTACATATGTCGAAGAACGAGGATGTTCATTACGAGTTCGCATAGTTATCAAGGTTCGCAAAAAAATCGCAAGTTCGCAAAAAATTTGGCTTGAAGATTCACTTGCGAACTTGCGGATCTGATTTTATAAAATTATATTGCGATGCGAACATGTGAACTCGTGATGAATACCCTCAATATTTACTAATTTCGGGTTTAAAATAAAGTTAAGTTATACGTAAAATTTTGCTTTTCATAAAACTGAATCACGTCATAAATATAAATCGTGAAACCTTATACACACAAATAAATACAAATCCATTTTTAAAATTTCAACCTGACAATTTCAACTTCGTTTTTATTATAAATTCAGGTAAAGATGCATCATACTTAAGTGTATACGATAAATGCTTTGTAAAAATGAAATTCATTACTCAGAAGTGCTGCTTTAAAAATAGTTTTCTATGATGAATAATAAACAATAAATTAATATGAACGAATTAATATGCATGTACATATTTATAAATATATTTAACAATAATACTCACGCATCATTTATGAATCATTTGTGCACCGATAATCAAGTGACGATACGTCTCGCGATTTTTTATTATGCATCACATAATTACTTTTATCTACACATGTGAATGAAACACAAATCAATTATTTAATTCCATTGTGATCAAATGAGCGGATGCATCGCAGATAACAGATTAGGGGGATGGATGGCTAAACTAAAGAGGGGAGGTTATGTCCTTCCAACATTCAATATCATTTATTCCACATGGGAAAGCGCAAGTAAAAATAAATACGTTAAAAAGGGTTTACACAAAAGTTACTTATCGGCCCAAAAATAATAGTGCAAGAATCAAGATATTCATAATGACAGAGCCTGAACTTCACCCTGCTGTTGATACCAGCATAATTAAAGTAGATGGCCCAAAGGTATTGAAATTATTATTAACAAGTTCAACACAATTTTTAAGGAAAATAAGACTTTAATAATAAATATGAATAAATAATTGTAGATGGACAAACCCCTCCTAGAAAACTACCTATTGCGGAACGAAATACTAAAATTACAAATGGTAAGTTTGATCAGAAAATATTATTTCTTTATAAATCAATTTTAAATATTGAAATCCACATATCATAGAAAAAAAAGTAAATATTTAGACCAAATTTACTAATTTTTCAGCGGAATAGAGACTTACAACGTAGCGTGTTTCTACTACGTCAAGAAAAGCATGGGGGAAAGAACGTCAAACTGCTAAAAGATGAAATCACGGAATTAACCAAGCGTCTTCAAATGTCCGAAATCGAAACAACGCGTCAGGAAAGTCTTAATCGCGACTTAACCAGTAAAGTTAAGGGATTGTCGGAGCAGACAAAAGTTAACAATAAAATGATGAATGCAAGTATATAAATTTTTTTATGCATTCTGTATTCAGATATATTCAAATCGAAATTTATTAATTAATTGCTCAGAAGATTTTATGCAACTAATTAATTCCCAATGATAGACTCTGCAACAACAAAATAAAACACTTCACAAAGAAAATGACATAATCTCGGATAAATTACGCAACATCCCTTCTGAAGCCGAGGTCAAGGAATTACGGACGTTGAGGCAAACTCATGTCCGAGATAAGCAGGAAATGCAAAACAAAATTAAGAAAACTGAAGTAGCCATGTTAGAATTGGGCGCACAAATCCAACAATTACAGCTGGTATGAATTTTATAATTGAATGTAGATATTGAGCATATTCACGTCAACATCTTAATTCGCATGGCAACTCATTTTGCAAAATTGCGAAGCTAAAAAATTGTGTCGTGAGGGGCTTCACAAAATTCGATTTCGAAAATTTCGCAAATCTGTACAGACAATTCTGTTATCATATTTTAATTTAATTTCCAATTACTTGCAATTTCTAAAACATTTAATAGAGAGAGAAGGATATTACGAAATAATCTTGCGAAATATGTAAAAACATGCCTAATTGCTACGCTAATTTGCGAAAAACCAGCGAAAGTATTCGAAAGAGAAATATCGTAAATTTCGAAAACTTCGCAAGTTTTGTTGCTATGCTCAATTTGGGAGATATGCGAAATATGTGACCGTTAACTATACTCATTTTTTCAAAATAAATTTTCGTAAATGCGAAATGCTAATCCTTCAGGAATTGGCGCGACAGAAGGATGAATTCACAAATGCACTCGAAAAAGAAGAGAATATGACGAAACAAATGGTAGAAAAGTTGATACGGCAAGAGCATGATCGAGCCCATACTGAAGAAGAAATTGATGTTTTAACAACGACAAAATTGCAATTACTCCAAATGCTACACGATGCAATGGTCGATGCCAAGGATCCAAATTCTACAGGGTTTGCAGACAAGCTGGAAGCCATGGTAAATAAATTAGGGTGGGCAAATAACAATAAATGACTGATTATTGTACTCAAAAACGCATACGACAAATAAACTTAAAAATATATTTTAAAAAATAAATAAAAATAAATAAAAATAAATTTTATTGAACAACTCAAAATAATTTCTATAGGTTAAATTAATATTCTGAAATTTAGTAAATCATATAATTTAGATAAAATTTAAAATTTCATAAAAGATATAGAAATTGTACACCACAACGAACCTGCCTGCCTTTGGAGATAATTCTACTATAGAGTTACCGGGTAGGAGGAGGCATCCTACATATTTAATTATAATCACCCAAGTGATGAAACATAATCTATATAATTACTCAGGTAACTATTTACTGTATTTATGAACAGAATGTAATAATAAGTTTTTGGCCAGCTATGTGCGTCATCGTCTCAATATGTAGTTTTGGCATTGTTAGTGGGAGAGAAAATGCATTTTTGTAAATTATATAATAAATACCAGCAGACTTTAATTAATCAACTGGGAGGTTAAACAAAATTTAATTAAGTAGAAATATACATAGATATATGTACATATCTCATATATTGAGATGGAGATAGGGCTGATGATTAAGGGGCAGGCGTGGTGGGGGCAGGGGTCGTGGTCGTGGTGGTGGCATTGTTGACGAGGGAGAGGGTGCAATTCCAGGCGGTGATGTCGTATTCGATGAAGACTAAGGTGACTTGCGTCTCCTGGCAAACGCAGGTCACGTTCAGCTGACCAATGATCGTCGTGTTCACCGCGCCCACAGGGGAGCAGACAGTTGCTGAAATTCAATATAAAAATAGTTACATTTTTTTCTTAAAATTTTGAGAAAAATTGAAATTTTTCGTAATCCAATTTATCCACAACGATTCATTTAAACATTTACCTCCAATAGTTATGGGGGTTGACTCCACAGGTAGAACAAGGCTTCCGGCATAAGCCACCAAGGCGACGAGGGTAATGGATTTGGTTAAGGAAAGCATTTTAGATATTTCTGATGTTTCCGAAGTAAACTGTGACAAATTTGAAAATATTTTAAAGAAATATTTAATTTATTTATGGGAATGAAGTATTTATTAGTAAGGTATTATGTGATCTTGACTTTGACTTCTTGCGAATTGGATGTGAATGTCCAATGTGAAGGACGGCATCATTTTATTCAAAATATGTCATACGTAATTCGCTTTTCGGTTCTGACGCTTATTTTTGTTTGTTAAAATATTGCGGATAAATAATCTAATTTTCTATTCATGACCTAGCCGGACTAAAGCGGTTCGATATTTCTTGTCACAATACTTAAAATACTGTATTAGGTTAGCAGATTGACAATATCTGTCCATTCATTTGTCCCAATTCCTTGTCAAATAAGAAATTGTGGTACACAAATAATTATCCTTATTTTTTTTAATATGTATGTATGTAAGAGTAGGTGCATACGTCAAAAGACTTATCGAGGTTTGTCTCAAAACAATTTCTTGGCCTATTGAGCGAGAGACAACGTGGGAGAGGTTTGTACTTATCGTTAATGAAACTTTTATATATTCATTGGACTATGAATCGTATTGGTAGTGTATGTACATATGCATAATTACATTCACTTATGTATATGATGTGTAAATGTACATATGTACCTACGTAAATGCAAATGCACACATAAGCATTTATGCGCAACATTTATTAATTTACGGATATAAAGTTCATCTTCGATATTTGACTTGTCAGGTCACGTGCAGCTAAAGGTTTGTGTTTCACCTACACATGCTTATATCCGTACCGTTGAATATGTTTTAATGCGAAATTCACAATAACTAAGATGTGCACACATATATGTACTACAGTACAGAAGTATCTATACGTTTCGTTCCCAGTTCATACATATCCTTCATACAAACAATGCTACACATTTCAATTTTCGTAAATGTTTAGAATCAAACTTTTAGTTGTTCAGATTACAAATTCTGTATTTGTAAGTGCATTGTTCGCCGCACTATTAAGTAGCTTACTCTTGTGTACAAAAACGAGTCGCCACCTGTTCTCGAGAGGACAAGTAAATTCGCCATATAAAATTGTATGAAAAACATTATACAACTTGCTGTTCCGAGAAATATATAAAATCTTGGAATAAGATGTATTCATATGTACATTCGTATGTATGGGAACATGTTCTACATATATATGTGTATGTATTTATTAGTAGTTATTTATTCACAAACACAGAAACTTGCGGCTGTCTTCCTCATCCTCAATTGATGTGATGAGCACGCTTAAAAATTATTACCCTAAAAGAAGTAAAATATAACTAAAAATAAACGTAAAAGTGACTTTACCCGATTTGGGGTATACAGCCACCACTCAGCAACAAAGTAACGAAAGTTACCCTTTGCAATTAGCCATTTACCCTATTCTCGTCTGGGTGCTAACCCTGGTTGGGGTTACTGTTCTAACCCCATATTAAGTAAAATGAATAATGGTCGCAGTATTTAGTGTCTCAACAAAATGAATGCCGTATTTGTAAATACATTTATTAGGTAATATTTATTTCAATTAAATCCACTTAAATTACTTAAATCACAGCTTGCAAAATAACCAAAAATAATATGAAATAATTGCCTTAGTATTGATAACCCATGTACATCTTTAAAGATTGGAGAACACATTTTTGCATACATAAATCGTGCCGTTTGAAACTTCTGAATTCCATTCCAAAATTTCGTCGATGGCAAAATATTGGTACAATTGTTGCCTAATCTTCTTTGCTGACAAGTAACAATGGGTCGTCCGCTATTGCATTTCCTAATTTAAAATAAAATGAAATGAGCAAAGTGTAAATTATGGGCTATTGTAAATAAACTTACCCTTAAAAGTATCCAAATAGCAGTCCAGCCCAAATTGCGATGGTAGTCGAGCAGTTTCCTCCACATCTAGTACAGGTGGTGTGGAATAATTCATGAATTTTAACTAATTAATTAGGCAAATTAATTAATTCCTACTTTAGTTTTAATTCACAATTGAACACTCTTTTCACAAAGACGAGGGAAAAGTGGAGTGTGGACCAAGCTTTATTTCTCGCGGGACTAGGTACCCGGAATGTAGTAAACGCCATTACAGCCTTACCCGGACTGGTGTAACGTCTAACTTGTTTTAAAGTAATACAGTGACTTCACTAAAATTATGGCTAAATGATGTATAACTAAAAATGAAGTTATCCATTTAACGCTAAATTTAGTCAATGTTACGATATATATAGTTAACTACCAGTTTACTTCTTGCAAAGTCGGGAACATTTTTAAGCGTGACATAAATATGTATGCAACTCAAAATCAAAATCACTATAAAACTTTGGGGGAATAATTTATGTATATGTACGCATGATAATTTACTTATTAAAGAGTCTTTAACAAAGCTCATATTTTGTGAGGAACTATGGATGTACATAACTATGTAAAACAAATGATTTGTTCAAAACGTCAATAATCGAACCGCTTTAATCCAACTGGGCAATGAATAGCTGAATATCCGCAATATTTGAATAAGCGAAAATAAGCGTCAGAACCTAAAAATGAATTGCGCATGTAATATTTTGAATAAAATGATGCCGTCCTTCACATTGGACATTCACATCCAATTCGCAAGAAGTCAAAGTCAAGATCACATAATACCTTACTAATAAATACTTCATTCCCATAAATAAATTAAATATTTCTTTAAAATATTTTCAAATTTGTCACAGTTTACTTCGGAAACATCAGAAATATCTAAAATGCTTTCCTTAACCAAATCCATTACCCTCGTCGCCTTGGTGGCTTATGCCGGAAGCCTTGTTCTACCTGTGGAGTCAACCCCCATAACTATTGGAGGTAAATGTTTAAATGAATCGTTGTGGATAAATTGGATTACGAAAAATTTCAATTTTTCTCAAAATTTTAAGAAAAAAATGTAACTATTTTTATATTGAATTTCAGCAACTGTCTGCTCCCCTGTGGGCGCGGTGAACACGACGATCATTGGTCAGCTGAACGTGACCTGCGTTTGCCAGGAGACGCAAGTCACCTTAGTCTTCATCGAATACGACATCACCGCCTGGAATTGCACCCTCTCCCTCGTCAACAATACCACCACGACCACGCCTGCCCCCACCACGTCTGCCCGTTAATTCGGCCCTATCTTCAGCGATCCATATATGACCTATGTACATACATACATATAGATATTCCTACTTAATTACATTTTGTTTGACCTCTCAAGTGATTTAAATTGTAGCTTGCAAATAAATACCTATGTACATATGTAAATAGATAAGAGAAAAATGTGATCGCACTAATTTTACCAATGAAATAAATGTTGTTGAGTTTATGAATTACACACATGTATTTTGTACTTGACATACGTACTTATGTATGTGGACGATGATATGATGGTCTTACTACTTAAAAAATTGCTTGGTTTATGTTTAAAACTTCTACGTAAAGGTAAAGCTGGATATGACTTTAAAGCATAGGACACTTAGCTTTGAGTAGACATGAAAAATCTCTTGTTCTCACAGAGTTGTAATACGGCATATTTTAATAATGGATTATATGTTTACGTCAAAACAATATGCAATAGTTGGATTTTTACTGGTAGTGTGACGTTTGTATCATCAATGACGACCAGAAAAAATAAAGTCAATTAACACTTCTGCCACTGCATCGATTAATCGGACTACAATCTTAAATTGTTAACTCAGCTGCAAGTTCGGGAGAACGCTTAGCGAATTATGCATATGCCTCCTCTAATTGATTTCTTATCAATAAATTTATTAATGGATTGACCACGGACAAATCTACTTATTGAACTCGTGATATCAGGTAACGTGCAATTTTGTACTGCGTACGCAGTCTTACCAACGAACGTACAGTACAGAGTTGCGTAAATACGTCCATCAGACAGGGAATTGATGGATAAGCCCATTGTCCCTGTGTTATCAACTTCGTATAAAACTCGGTTGTCCCGGTTGTCCAAATTCATTCACACAATCCATTTCTTTCTGTACACCGAGTAAAAAAAGATCAATTTGATTTGCAATTTCAAAATGAACTTCCTTGTTTTCGCCACCCTTCTCATCACCGTTTTCTCCTGCGCCACCGGGGTCAAGCAGTACTTCACCTTCTTCCAGGGCGAGAATTGCACCGGCGACTACATAGGATTTACCTCAAAACATGCTACCCTCACGTATTGGGAACCTTTCATCAATGCCTCCAAATCTGCGGAGTATGTCGGAAAGTAAGTCGCAGGATTAAAGTAATTTAAAATATTAAAATTGTTGTAAACTTGAGAAAGTTGTAAATAATAAGCACAAATAAAAAGTACTAAATTTCGAATTTCTTATTGATTCAGCTGGCAACTCTACCGTGAACCAAATTTTACCAACATCGTAGCTCCGTTTGGCCCATCGTACGAGCCGAGATGTTCCCCCACGACCTTTGCTTTCTTGAACGTCCAATCTCTCCGTCATCAGGGACCTCTTGACACTGCCACGAGCGCTCTCTCCGTCTACGAGGGACCAGGATTTGCTGGTCGGGAGGTCATCATCACGACCTTATCCGCTAACAACTTCCCCTTCGTCCCTGCCGCCGCGATTAGTTCGGGAAGGAGCAACTGGACTTTATGGGAGACCAATAACTTTACCGGAAACGCAACCTGCTTCGAAAACACGTCTGGGAGTGAGGCCGACCATTGGTTAATTCATAGCGTCCCTTTCGCCTCCGTGGTTTCGGGGTGCACAGGAGCATAAAAATTATGTATCAGTGTATGTAATTGGTACTACATATTTATACGTATTATTTTGTCGGTCCGTATGCAAATTTAGGAAATTCTCAAACTAGTGAATAATTAATTCCACAATTACGTGGTGCAATAGATATGAGAAACATTCAGTTATTTTATTCCAGCACTTGCTCTTCAAACTATTCAATTAAAAGTTAATTATCTACCTATTTTACATATTTATGTACATCGTTTTACGCCATCTAAAATTTAAACCCAATCGATCCCAATGGTGTATTAATCGACGTCTTGGCCCCAATTGAAGCTCCAAACCCTAAGAAATTAATTTCCGCCCCTGTCGTCCCAATCCTTACACCAGTGTTGATATTTAGATTCACCGTTACAAATAGAGGTCCAAAAGTAATGGAAGCTTTCGCCGCACTGATTTCCGCTACAGCGCCTGCCTCGGCGAACGGACTCCACGGGATATGTCGCGCATGCGCTAAAACGGACGCTGCGGGACCTTCAATCTCGCTCCCAAAGACGTTCCATTTCGCTTCCGCCTTTCCGGTGGTGGCACGAGCCCCAATGCTCGCACCGGCGACGCGGTCTGTCCCAGTGTTGCGACTACGATATCTCGTTGGACCACCGGTATAGCCATGGGTGGACGCTTTGGCAACGGTAGCACCTAAAATTTACATAATTGAAAACTACTGTATTAGTTGGAACTTCCAAATTGGAAGATACTCTAGAACTTATTTAGTTTAAATCTGTAGGATGACCACTCAGGAAACGATACAAAAATTGAATGCATAAATATTTAAACAAATTATTTACATGTTACACGGTCACAAAAAATCACTCAAATCGTACAATATTGCAAAATAAGTAATTAAGAACCACATTTGCAGAATTAGCATGAGTGTATCAACATTTTGTTTAAACCCACCGTTCAAAACGTCAATCATTAAATTTGACCTAGCTAAATTAACTCTGCAGTTATGTAAATATTTGTTTCTCACCTCCACGTTTCCCCACCCCTTTCCCACTATTATACCATCCACCGGAAGCATTCAAGTGATATTCTGCCGTTGGACCTTCAACTTCAACGGTCACTTCCGTATTATCACAATTTTCTACAAATTCGTATAAAAAACTTGAAACAGAGTTGGTGCCGGCTCCTGCGGAGGCGTTGAGATGACGATTGCTGGAAGATACGCCGGCGTATGAACCGTTTTCTTGTGTTGTCCATTTAATACCAGACATTTTTAAAGAACAGAGATTAATAGTCTAAAGTATTTATTAGAACGTTTACTGTAAATTAATACGAAGATAATTATTTTTTAATTAAAGCTTGACGAAATCCGTACACACAGTTAATGTGTACAAATTGATTTTGTACAGCTGAGGAGTACAAATTCCATTGATATTTGCATCCACTTACAGATTATCTCTAAATTTGATGTACATACATATGTATGATGTCATACTTCACTTATTTATTTATATAATAATTGTGTATTTACTATATCGAAAATTATTTAAACCAAAGGTTAATACTACCCTGAGTCACTGTTAAATACGTCCATTGCTAAACTGCGCGTGAGAACTACTTCGCGTAAATGGTCCACGTAAAGTTCAAAGTTTATCTTGTTTGGAAGTTCAATGATGCTTACTAAATCATGAATTATGACTTTTTCATAAAAATATTAGGCTACTAAATACATATGTTTGCACGTGTGACATACAAATTTGTACGTACGTATGGGAGCTAACAATCTGCTTATGTACATAAATATACCTGTGATGTCCATCCGCCGGTCTATCTTTTAAAACAAAGTACCATATGAGGCCACAATTTTATTTTTTTTTAACTTACTGTACCACATACAAACACGTGTAAAATTCAGTATGAATACCAGACCATCAACATTTCATTAAAAAATATATATGGACTCTATCATCCAATTTATTTACACATTAATATCACTCTGTTGCAAAGATTATACACAAATTAAAGCATAATAAATAAAAACAAACTTAAATTCATAAGTACTAAATAGTTCATCACATTGCTTTTTGACTTCATGTTCTAGTCTAAATTGTCACTCTACATATTACAGAAATCTGTGCACCGTTCCTACAAAGATTGTCATAAAAATATGGGCTACGCCTAATTGTAAACCGTTGCCACCGGCAGTTCTGCATGTTTCAGCAGGCTCATAAGGCGTCGCTATCGTTGGATATTTGACTTTAAAATCCGGATTTCCGGGAATCTTTCTGGACGCACAAATCCCCACGTGATCCTCGTACCTTCTTTTCCTCTCCATCTCCTCCCTGATTTCCTGTGTCCAATTGAACTTGGTACTTAACGACTCCTCGTAATCACCAGCCAATTCGATAGGCTCATAAATGTAGACCTTTCTAGTACTTCCCGAGGTCTCAACTCTATATGCATTAAAATATTAACATAGTATTTAGTTAATTAGTCAATTATTACTTGTTTTATGCCATTTGAGACTAACCCCGTCCAATTGGTGATCCCCAAATCAGCTACGGAAAGCTCAACATCATAGAAGGACCCGCAAACCTCAATCGTCTCAATTTTTGGGTAATACCAAAGGAATGACTCACACATTTCGTCCTCCGTTGATAAATCTCCTATGACAACTTTTCCCTTTTTCCAAACGCTGCTATAGGTGCATTCTAAATTCGGTAAAATTTATAATTCAAAATATAGAAAATTCGAAATATTTCCGCTATTTGTTTTCTATTTAAATTTTAAACTACATAGTAAAACTTACCATAGGTTAAGTGATCCCCCGGCAACACGACAACTTCCCGGTTCAAATGCTTGTTTTGTTGGTAGTTGAAGTCATAATGGTCATCAAAATCGGGCCATTCGAGTTCCTGCTGGCCTCTGAAATGTCTCAGCTTCAACTTTCTCCCGGAAAGGTGTGAATGCAGGAGGGCGTTAAAAATCTTGATTCCTCCCTCGGGAAATTGTTTCGACGTGCATTCTGCCCCACAGTGACCCACGGTAACGAAATTATCTGTGTTTGGTGGGATTGTAATGGACGGTGTGACGTCGTGACCAACCATCAACTGCCCCGCGTCAATGGGTCGAGTTTCGTTCGTGTAGAAGAATGAAACACCGGTTTCAAACTGGACACCGGTTCTCTCGTCGGGATTATCGTAGTGGATTTCCAACATGTAGAAGACTTCTTTTCCCTCCTGGTCGCCATAGCCGATCGGGTAGCCGACATTTTCGGGGAAGACCATGGGCTAGTTTGGGAAAAAAGTATATTAATAACGTTGCATGCTAACATTTCGAAGTAGCATGAGAAAAATAATTATATAAATATTCATATTTTTAATCTCCATCTCACCTTGCCCCCTTTCGCCCACACGTACAAGTATTCCTCGCAATAGTCTTTCAACCACATCACTGGCTTAGGATTCACCTCATCGTAAGTAAGATAACAGTTATCCCCCAGATACTTATCCACGGTATAATTCCCCATAATGTCTTCAATAGGCGTGGTAGCTGTGCCGTAGCAGTTGTACAGGATAAAGTGATGCGTGTGTGCAAGGGCATCCAGATTGGGGAGGTGTGAGTCAAACTATTTATGGATAAATACGATAATTTAATCGTAGTCTTACATAGTGTTCTTAAATAATTTAATTGTAATTCAAACTCACGGCTACAATGTGGTGCTTCTTATCTAGCGCTGGACCCTTGTGGAAGCTGCACCAGTACGACGTGTCATTCGGGGGCATGACCATGTCAAGCACCATTTTATGTTCTTTTAGCCTGTCATAACGTTTAGTTTAAGAACATTTTCTTAAATTATTTAAGAATGAATAATTTACTTGGTAAAATCCACTTCTGGCATCGGAGCACCTCGTAAGTTTACCGATTTGGTTCCACGTCTCGCACTAGTGTGATACGCAATTTCGTCCGTGATACCAAACGCATAAATTAGTCGGGTCGTGTCCATCTAATAAATAAATAAATAAATAATTAGTTAATCATGATTAAAATGAACTAATTATAATTCCATCTCGCTGAACGTACCCCGATCGGATAATCCTGATCATCACAGGTGTCAATTAATCGAGAAAATTTAAGATATGTCCGATTCCCAGTTTCTCTTGCGTCGTGAAGCTCCCAATCTGAATGCGCGTCTACGATCGGGTCGGTAGTTCCCGTAGCGTGACGATCCTGTTAAAAAAATATTACGTCAAATTCTTGTTAAATAAAAGATGTTTATTTTACGTAAAGTTTAATTACCGACGAATAACGGTCCCCGTTGGGCAAGACACCGGCAATGAAGATATCAGCACCGGTCATCCCGCCCTGTGGAGAAATTCCGAACCCCACCCAACCCAAGGTTTCAGCCTCAAGTTCAAAAGTGATCGTTTTCGTGACCTCATTAACCGTCCAATTCAGCCAGATTTTCTCCGACATGTCTAACCATTCGCCATTTCGGCTATTTTGCAATTTCGTATGTGAATCTTTTATATTTGCGTTGACACAAAGGCTAAAAAGTAGGACTAAAGTCACTACGGAAGATACGGTTAATTTCAACATTTTCTTAAAATTTGTGAAAATAATTATTTATTTATGTCCAGTCGAATAATATTTCGTGCCGAGGTTGTGTTGCCTTTGGAAGATTCCGGCTCTTTCTGAACGTATAGTGACGATTGTTCCCGGAATTATATACTGGATCCATGATAAACTGCGTCATATTGAATGCACAATATGCTTCGTGACTGCTTAGTCACTAAACACGAGGAGACACAATAAAGTTGAAGTATGTACCTTAAACGTGCCGAGATAACAGAAATCAATTAAATTAACAAGGTCTGTGCAAGTGTCATTGTCAATAACAACTTGTGTATGCAGTGTTGATAAATCTGTTGGTAAATCGCCCGGTCGGCAAGTCATTTACTTATTTAAATTGTATCTGAAAGCAGAGCAACAAGCTAAAAATTTACGTTACAAATGCCAACATTGTGCGAAACAGGTGTTTATTGCCAATTTTTTTACAAGGGGGGCTTACTAAACTGTACGTACGTACATATCCATATATAATTGGATTACCCATGTGTATGTATAATTTTGAAGTGCTGTTAAAATCGTGACTCAGATGACACGCAAATATTGATACAGAATTTTCCAGTTCCATATCGCACCGACTGACAGCGTGGATCGTGAAAGGTTTTATTGTCAATTGGGTAATAATAAAGATACGACATTAATTGAGATGACTGATGCGATTTGGTTGCTTAAATGTTTGCATTAGTCATAAAATTAATTAAGCACTTGAAATTTGAATTTAATAAGTATTTGCTTAATAAATGCATAGAACCGGCTACCTGAGTCACCGGTTTGGGATGTGAAGTGTACGTATGTACGTATGTAAATACCTACACAATTTAAATTATGAACATTAACTATATGTAGCTTATGGTCATTTAAAATGTTCAGTGATGTTTGATAAAAGCTATTAACTTCAAATTGCATTGCTTTAGTGTCTTATTCAGTTTATGTTGGCAAAGTCGGTGTATTTTTTAGAAACACGGTGACGGTAAAACGTAACTACGTATGTTGTAGTATCCTAATCCTATGAATACTGAAAAACTGAAGTGAAAGGTGTCACGAAGTGGTTAGATTTTATGGCTTCATTTGCGCCTTTCATGTCCCGAGATAATTATCTCACGACTAAAACATGGCATGAAAGCTCATCCTCAGTAGTACGTACATGTATGAAAATATTCATATGTAAGTATGTCTCACTAGAGAAAGTAGTTAAGAAAACTTGAAGTCGGTAGAGACAAAGGCAATTCATTTAAGAAATATTTGTCTTTGTAGAAACTCTGTAAAACCCTCTATAATTCTATCTAAATATTTTGTACTCTTTAGTGGATTAGAACTTTCATTTTTCAGACTCCACATGTCCTTTTGCATCTTCCCTGATAATTGACATAATTTTAACCTCACATTATGTTAATTATATTATTTTGCGTATTTGCTATTAATTACATGCTTCAATGAGATATGTGCCATTTGTGTGAATGGTGTGATTGGAAAATGTGAGATGACTTTTAATAATTAATCTTGTCAGAAATGTAGTAATTTGTGTTATTTGCAAAGCAATGCAATAAGAACAATGTGTGAAAAACAGCAAATATTCTCGTGTGTGTACAACCTGAGTCCCGTTACTTTATTCCTCTCTCTTTCCCCTCCAATCTCTTAATAATCTTTTTCCTTCCAATGTCCATTCTTATATGGTACATAATTGGTACTACTACAGCAGATTTTAATATCGCATAATCATTCAGTGTTTTAAGTGTTAATAGTCGAGTTTGCTTGGTCGTGAGATATTTGAAAGGTCAGCTCCAAACTGAACCTGTAACCTGAAACTGTCTGGTTTGCCATTCTCCATCCGGTCTCTACACTTGGCTATTTTGCATACTGGACAATTTACGTAACACTTTGTTTCCGTCGCGTCGTCAGGATTTTTATGAGCATGTATTATAACATACAGCAGAGCCAGGCTGCTCACAGTATAATGAGAATGCGTGTGTATTATATAAAAATAAGCAATTAAGGGCAACTGTAACATGAATTTATTACGTACATTTTTGCATGGCACATCATCACCATTACTACAAATACATGATCTCTGCACTTACATACCAGTTAAAAATGTATTTTGTAGTAATAACTATCCTCGCGTATAAATATTTCAGACTACTTGATACACACAATATTATGCATTTATTAATGATGAGTAGCCCATTTTTTAATAGATTGATTCATGCAATTAATTTGGAAATAAATGTCTAAGGCTTCAATAAACAACTGACAGTATTATCTAAACCAAGTGGCGTCTACCTCCTTGCCGGCCGATAGAATCGAATCGTGACCAGCACGGTTATCGTGTAATCAACCACAGTGGCCAGATATGTCATGAAGGTCCTCATTTTAAAAAAGTAGAAGGAACCCATGTACACTTTCAGCGGTTGCAAGGATTTTGCCACCTTCATCTGCCTACAATTTTTCGTGATGCTAACAATTTCAATCAAGCGTTTCGACTCCTCGTACAATTGTGCATTCTTTTTTATACAATTATGCTCAAAGAGTGATATCATGATAAAGCCGGCCAACATCATGCCGAAAATTCCCCACGGCAGAGATTTGTGAGTTAATACAAGGATCACGTTAATGCACACGTGACAAAGTAGAATAATGTTTTGAGCCGAGGGCCACATGTATTTTGACAGTATTTCCAGATTGTATGCATTCAGGATTTGTAGGCCTTGATACGACCGGATATATTTTCCTGGGGTGAATCTCACTCTGGAAGTAGAAGGATTTAATTATTATTCTGAGTAATAGTAAATATAAGATAGAGGAAAGAGGGGTTTAAATGACATGGTTAGATGATAGGGACATTTTAAATCTGGACCTTGGACGGATAGACGCTCCGATTACACAAGATTACACAACAGTCACACACAAAACTTCTCCCAGCCCGACTCTAGTAAAACCTGAATAACCGTGGGAATACTGTCCCTTTGTTCCCACGACCACTGGGTATTCGTAACCCAGAAACATGTAAATTTAAGTACAAAAGTTTAGAAGATTAGAAAGGAAACTTCGAATAGAAATCTATGACCTATTTCTAATTTGTAGCAACTTGTAAAATAACTTTCCAAAATTTTGTACCATTTACAAAGGTCTGAACGAACTGCTGTAATATATTAACGTAAATTCACCTGCTAATTAAATCTCGTACATAATTCACCGTCAGGGTTGCATACATGATGGCAATTGCGGAGAAGAACAGGAGATTGTACACATTCGAGTAAACAATGCAAAGTTCGTATAAAGAATAGCAGACAATTCCAGGGTAGGAATTATAAATCCGAGGTGGGATTAACCTGGACCCCCAAAATCTTCCGCTGTTTCTCGCCTGCAAATATGCTCCCAACGAACCCACGACCGGAAATATTACACTCGTAGGAAAAGCAATAACCAGGTAGAGATACATGCCTGGATTTCTCTGTCTTTCATACCCTCCAAAATTTCGTTTTCTTGTTTCTGCAAATTTTTAATGTAATTTTAGGAGAATTTCATTAATTTTAGTTATTACACATTTCATACCAAATCTTTCATACGAAATTAAAAGATGATTAACAAAAGCGACGTGTTTATCCCTCCGTTGAAATATGTCCCAGGATAAAATGGTGCATCCAAGTCGAGAAATAAGGTCTAAATTGGTTTCCATTATTTCCTTATTTTCCATTGAAGAATAGTCGCAATAAATGGAGTAGTGCCCTCGATAAAACAAATCAAGGGTGGAACACGATATGAAAAAAGTTATGAAAATAATTCTCCAAGTTTTTTCCACAGATTTTAACCGGCCAGATGTGTATTGGCTTATACGCCACCCAGGAACCCAAGAAAAGGGGAGTGCGACAATGAAATTTCCAGCGTTGATGAGATTTTTAAATGATTTTGTCCACTCATGTGGGAGAAATATGCTTCGAAATAGACTCGAGGATTTTGTTTCGACGATTCTGCTAAGTCTGCGGGCCTTGAGCATTTTATGAAATTTGGTAAACACGGGAAATACACGAAATAAACAGTGGACACTGATTGAATGGTTAACCATTAATCAGGCACGATAATATTTATATTTAAATATGTTTATGCAGCGCAATTTGAGTAGATATGTAGCTGTTTCCAGGGAACCTGATTTATGTGGATGAAGCTGAGAATTTAATAAATTAGTGTCTGCTTATATGCGCTTATCTTTCTTGCGAGTGAGTCAATATTCCATCATTTCGGGGTTTTACTCGCGGATAATCGATATGCCTAGAAATATTTTGCATAGGGCTCAATGTAAATTTTACAGTCGGTAAATTATTCAACGGCTTTCTTCTACTTTCTTTTCTTACTTTGGATCTATAATTAAATCTTTTATTTCTTGACCTTCAACAAATATTTCACGTTTGATGTATCACTGGCGAAGTCAATGATCATATTTGAATAATATATCAAGTTGACTTTACAAATAATAAGACATGGTCAAACTCAATATTACGTAATCACATTAGCTAATTAAAGGTTTATCTTTGTGTGTACATATACGGTCTGTTCTATCAATTTTGAATTATCAAATATATCATTCTCCACTTTGAAATTGTAAGGAGTAAGTACATATGAAATGAGTACTAAAGAAAGCCATATATTTGTCCTAAATAACCAAGAAACGATATTTACATGTATGCAAGGCATAGTATGCATGAGATTTGCATATGCATTTACTTGTGTAAATATGCATGTATGTATATATTCACATATGTCTATACATACAAAATGGTTAAGTTATTTCAATCAACCATATCTAAGATAAGATCAATTGACAGATATGTGTGTGTATGTGTGTGTAAAAACTATAGTAATTTCAAAAAGCGATATTTGTCAAGTTGATTATTGGGCGAGTCAATTTTAGATTTTTATTAAAATGAATTTAGAAAATTTGAACGTAAGTACGGATTTTAAAATTAATTTAACTATGCATTCATTCCATTCTTCTAAATAAGTATGTATGCATATTACAAATAATAGTAAAATTTTAAATGGGCTAACATTTCGGATTTAAAGTTTATCATAAATTTTTAGTACATATTTTTTTAACAAGGGCCAATTTAATTTTATTCCAATTTAAATACATTTTACATCGAATTACTAAAATAAATATTAATTAATACATAATATAATATTTATTAGCAATATATATTTAAAACGGTAAATGTCATTAAACTTTGAAGGTTTATTATACGCACAATAAATTATTAATGTATTCACATCCTGTTGTTCGTATAAACAGGTATTAAGTTTCGACCAAACCAATACACTATAAGTTATAAAATCCATATAACTAATTTTGTAATTTTCTTAAGACAATTTTATACTCCAGAAAACCAAGGGATTTACATTTTCATGGAAAATAAAAAAATATTTATAAAAAAAACTTTCATAAAATTTGATTACATATGAACAAAAAGTTCACTTAAAATCTGATTGTAAGAGGTAATAAATTTTTTAATGACTTCAGTTAAAGTCCACAATCACCGGACCTTTAACGATCTTCATTACTCGTATTATTTTTTGTTGCTTGACACAAGTGGATTCGATTAAGGATGAAATTGAGTAGAATGGAGGCCTCAAACGATGCAAGCGTCCAAGCAATTGGACTTCGCCACTCCCCATTTTGACCACTAAGGATGAGACTATCGATCCCGGCGACTAAAAGAGTTGCCAACAAATTCACAACCGAAAGACAAAATCCGTAGACAATCCATCCCGACCAAAAATTGTATCTCTGCCATTAAACAAAAAATCATTTACATATATAATTATATTTTATTTCGCACGCCGATAAAAATATGCGAACTTACTTTCCTCTCAGCTGTGTCATAACTTCTAAGATTTTTTCTACGACTTGAAGAACAATGCAGCAGTTTCATAGAAGCAAGAACCAGGATGCATAAACCAATTTTGAAATAGCCGTTGTGTTCGATGAAAACTGGAATTAATATTTATTTTCATATGTGACATGTCAGGTATTCTACGTATTTATAGATGTTCCAATCAACTAAATAATTATTACCTGAGTCATCGTCAATGTCACCTTCCTCTAATTGATACCGTTCGTTTATGCCCATTCCGATGTAGAAGGTGGACCAAACCATCATCTTTACTATTGTGATGATCTGAGAAGAAAATTAGTATAGAAAATAATAGAAAATAAATTACAAGAGGTGATTAGACTTACGATATCAATCGTAAAAACGATAGTCAACCGTCTCAAGATCAGATGCGTGACAGTCATGATGAAATATTATTTTGTGTTGTGTTTGATAATAGTAAAAATTGCAAAATATGTATATGTGTGTATCCTTAGAGATGCTCAGTTGACAATTGAATTCATTGCTTGCTAAATGTGTTATCAGGTAACTTAAGTGACTGATAATGTTGGTATGATTTAATTACACGGCGGAGTAAAATATTAATGCTTATTGAGCTATGGAACATGATTGACTAGAAGTTATCAATGATTATCTTCATTGACGCATTACTATGAAAACAAGCAGAGAGATAAAAATTAATAAGTAGTTATGTGCGACGTTTATCCGTAAATTGGGTATATATGCATAAATTCTGGTTTTACTAAATAATTCTTTTTACGGGTAGTAAAATTTTTAGAATATTCAGATATCGGATAAAAATTCAATGCAATTTTATATTTTAACAATAATCATAAGTATGCAGTACTTATCGTATGTATGTACGTATATACATACACACATATCTGCATATTGGTATAAGTATGTGTATATGTACGTACATAGATAGGTACATATATTCATATGTATGTACACATGCCTACATATTTATGTACATACATATGTTGATTAAAAAAATCACGTAATTGTAACTATGTTTCGTATATACATATTCTGTCACTTTGGTTTAATGCATAGCTGGTTGAATATTAATTGGAGAATATATATCTGGAATTCAGACAATGCATTTTCACAAATAATGCATTCAACTGTGGAGTCCGACCCAAGGGTTCTAAAAAGTCATGGTTTTGGGATATTTTATTTTTCATCGGGGGCATGCTATTTTTGTGTTAAATTCGGAGTTCACTAGAATCGGCCAACATTTACTAATCTATTAGAAAAAGGAAGAAAGTATCCCATTGAGAAGTATGTAATGAGCAAACCTTTGTCTTTGTCAGAAATGCCAATTTTTTTTTTTACAAAAACCTACTAGAGCTGAAAAATACATATTTAGGTCATGGAAAACGTTGTATTTGTGGTTAGAATATGTATGCAATAATTACTTGGGAAGTACATATGTATGCATTCATAAAAAAATAATGCTCGGAACCCTGCTTCACCTTGAATTACATGCACAAATGATACAGACGGGAATACATAATCTCAACATGGAACAAGTCTGATTTGGATTGCATTTCGCAATCCTCCATCTTCTGGCGTCAGAAGTATTACGTGTAGTAGTACGAGTATACAGGTCGGAAGGGGTCTCTAGTCGTGTAAAGTAAAAGAAAAATGTGCTCTCTCTCCTACCATGGGTCGTCCACCACCATCCCTCATTACGAAAAATATAGCGAGGAAGGCGGTCGACTCTCTCTCTTTCTCTTCAATCAGTTTTTTGTTGAATTTTTCGAATTTCGAAAAATATTTGGAATACTTTCGCCATTATCCACAAGCCTACCACCTAAGGTATCGGGTAAGCCTTTTTTATTTATTTTGAAGTATTTGAAACGGAATTTAAGAGCAGTGTGGGCAATTACTTGCGCGCAAGTAATTTACTTCAGTTTTTATTAGCCCACTGTCCCTTTTGTAAAAAGGTGACAAATGAACAAAAAATTGTGCTGTTTTGACCAGCCAACATAAAACGCTGCTTTGACCAGCCAAAAAATGCTGCCTTGACCAGCCAAAAATGCTGCTTTGACCAGCCAAAAATGCTGCTTTGACCAGCCAACATGCTGCAATGTCCAGCATTATGTTTTTTCGATTCATTAATTTCAAACCAATAATTTAATACAATGAGACATGAGATATTTGAGAAATAATGAGAATAATATAATGAGAAATTTCAGAAAAATCTCAAAGGATGATGAATCACCCCCTGCAAAAAAGCCTAAGAAGGGGAATGCCCAACTGAATCAGTTTAATGAATTCAAAACTCAGATGCAGATTGATCATGAGGAATTCAAAAAATCTATTGAGACTATCCAATCAGGCTTTGATAAGTTTTCACAACTCGAACGATTTAAGGAAGTTGAAAAAGGTTCTCGTGAAGCAAATATCACTGTTGATTAGTCAAGCGATTCTGTTAAATTGGATGATTTATTTTTGGACAATGACACGACCGATGGTACATAAATTTTTTCCTACATATATAATATTACTATGCTGGGCACGGCTAATTTTCATAAAACTATAGTGTCTGTGGATAATATCGAGCCGGAAATTTTAGAAATTCCTAATAGCAAGGACAAAGACGAATCTGTTGATCCAGCGCTAAACCAAGCTGTTGCTGCGCAAATAAATGTAATTTTGCAACAAAAAACTAAAGGAAGCCGTGAAAAAGATCAAAAAGAATCTACTGATTGCAGAGAATTGCAAGATGAGAAATGTTCCAAAGGTAAACCCTGAGCTTTGGTCGCAATTACCTCCACGAATCAAGAAATGATGCTAAATTGCAATTTACACAACAATTTGTGTCAAGAAGCCTCAATGCTTTTGCATTACTTGCTGATGAAATCACAAAGTTTAGTAAAGTGATTCCGAAGGAGGTTCGAGATAAAATGATCAGCTCGATGGAGAGACCTCAGCTGCGATGCAGCATCGTGAATCGAGTCTAAAAAGAATGCAAGGTATTAAACCTCTATTAACACCGCAATTTTCTGGAATATGGCCCACTACCAATAACAACAGTTATCTGTTTGGCGACAATTTGTCTGAAGTACTGAAGACATCCAAAACAGTAACAAATATCTTGAATCGTGGATCTATTTTTTCGCCACATTTCACGCCTAGAGGAAACACTTTTTCTTTACACTTCAGAGGCCAGCCCCGTCAATAATATCGTGGGGGGATGAGAGGCCAGACAAATTATTTTCGCCAGAGGTATCAATCTTCACGCCAGTCATGGTCCATGCAGCAAGGACAATACAAACAAACTCAACAATAATTGACAAGGTACATAAATATGCAGGACAGATTACAAAATGTTTAAATGAATGGAAATTACTTTCATGTGATAAAAATATCTTATCCGTAGTCAAAGGCTATAAGTTATCACTTTTATGTGTACCACAACAATTCCAAGTCTCTGAGCAGAAAATTTTATCAGATAATGAGAAAAAATTTGTTGACAACTGTATTGACAAGCTAATTAACATTGGTGCAATTGAACAAGTGAACGCTACAGTCGCTAGTTATTCGCAAAGAATAAGAATATGTCGGTGCATTCGACTAGAATACTCTTCAAGGCCACGTCCACCGAGTCCATCCAGAGCACAACCTCCTCATACCTGTCAATTCGGTTACGATATTTATTTGCGACCTCCACACACACAGAAATATACGAATACGAAGGGGAGCGGTTTATTACTTTGCTTTATAGGCATTCATCGTCTTACTTATTCGCAAAACGTAAAAAAGAATTGGGAACAAAGAAGGATGACAAAACCAATTCCCGGCTGCCAAAAAATGCATCACCAACGCATTACACTGTTTGCTTTAAACCCAACCTGGAGAAGCTAACATTTGAAGCGTCTGTTGCCATTGATGTCACAGTAATCATGATGAAGCCATACACTACTGTAGCGTTCACTTGTAGTCCTACAGTTCTCAGCAGTTAGAGTGTACTGTATTCAATTTATGTCGCCAATTTTTGTTGTACCAAAGCCGGATGGTACTCACAGGTTAATGATTAATTTAAAGAAATTTAATGAGTTCTTACCAGTGGAGCATTTTAAAATAGAGGATTATCGTACAGTCTGTTATCTCATGCAGAGGAATAGTTTCATGGCTGTTGTCGACTCGAGAGATGCTTATCATTCAGTACCAATTTACAAACAACACAGAAAATTTCTTAGATTTAGTTGGGATGGTCAGCTTTATCAGTATAATTGTTTATGCTTTGGGTTGTCACTGGCTCCCAGGGTATTTACTAAGATTTTAAAGCCATTACTATCTCATTTACGGTCACATGGTGTCGTAATTGTTGGGTACCTTGATGATTTATTAATTATGGGACGAAATGCTGATGAATGTGCCCGATATGTTAGTCTATTGTGTTCATGGCTGGCTAGATTAGGTTTTGTAATTAATGAGAAAAAATCTCAACTAATTCCTGCACAAAAATAAAGTATTTAGACTTTGTCTTTGATACTGTCGCATAGACAATTGAATTGCCAGACGCGAAGAAATTAAAAATTATTAAAGACTACCAAAAGTGGTTGCAGTGTCCTTCATCGACCATTCAAGAGTTATCCGAACTAATTGGTTATTTGAATTCTTGTACTCCAGCTGTTGCTTGTGGACCTCTTTACATCAGGGAGTTAGAAATTACAAAAATCAAGGCATTAGCTAAGAGCATGGGTGATTACTCCAAAAAGGTTACCTTGTCAAGCTCCGCTGTACTGGATTTACAGTGGTGGTGTAAGAGAGATAGCTTAAAAGCAATTCCAATTAAAGAGGATGTCTACGACATGACTGTTTTTACGGATGCATCACTTTCAGGTTGGGGTGCTCATTTTAATTCCAACAAAACACTAGGGTTTTGGCTTGGCAAGGAACTTTCTTTATACATTAATGTTCTTGAACTCAAAGCAATTGAAAACGCTGTAAAAGTTTTCGCAAATTCAAACAATTTAAAAATTATAATAAGGACAGATAGTACCACTGCCATTTCATACATAAATAAGTACGGTGGCTGCCGCCTAAGACTATGTCATGAAGTGGCAAAGAGAATTTGGCAATGATGTCAAGAAAAAGATGTCACTTTATTTGCCACATATATCGCGAGCGCAGATAATTTTATTGCAGTTAGATTGTCCAGAATTGCAGTTGACAGGGCCGATTTTTCATTATCGGAAGCTGCCTTTCATCTCATATGAAAAAATTTTTTGGACAGCCAGAGGTTGAGTATTTTGCAACTGATATAACAAATAAGTGTCCACGTTTTACTCGTGGTATCCTTGTACTGGATGTGAAGGTGTTGATGTTTTTTACCATAAATGGGATACTTATTTTTATGCATTTGCACCATTGAACATGGTTGGTAGAGTTCTAAAGAAAATTATCTCTGACAATGCGAATGGAATTTTTGTGGTGCCAAAATGAGAAACACAAGCATGGTTCCCAATATTCTTGAAACTGTGCAATAATTATTATGTCGAATTACAGCCATGTAAAGAACTAATTGTTTATGATAACACTAGGCCACACGAGTTATCAACGACGCTCACCCTCCTGGCGGGCAAGGTTTGCAGCAAAAATTTCAACATTTACAACCAAATGTAGTGAATATATTAGCAGCGTTATGCTCCAAAAATACATGGTCCTGTTACAATTCGCAATTTAAGAAATATGAGCTTTTTGTAACGAAAATAATGTGTCGTCACATGTTCCCAAATCGAAATAGTACTAGGTTATTTTACAAAGCTGTATGAAACGGGATTGAGTTATTCTGCCATTAATACTGCGCGAAGAGCCCTCAGTTTATTGCTACCGACTGTTGACAATTACTCTATTGGTCAACATCCGCTAGTTACTACATTGCTGAAGGGTATTTTAAAATTAAAACCCCGGCACCCAAATATTCCCACACTTGGAATGTGGATCAGGTTTTAAATAAGATTAGAACATTTCCGGGTAATGATATTTTAGATCTGACTCTGTTAAGTATGAAAGTCGCTGGTTTGTTGACTATTGTGTCGGGTCAAAGAGTACAGACCTTAGCGTCTATTAAATTCGAGAATATAAAATACTCAAATGGTATGATTAGGATATTTATTTCTGATAGACTAAAAAATTCCGGTAGCAACGTTTGTCAACCATGTATTGTACTTCCCGAGTTAAAAAGAGATAAGAAAATTTGTGTTAAAAAAGCTCTTGAAAGTTATATAGAAAGAACAAAGGAAAAGCGTAAAGACAATAATTTATTTTTATCTGTTGTGAGTCCTCTTAGGAAGCTAACTTCTCAAACAATTTCTAAATGGTTAGTTAAATTACTTGATTTAAGTGATGTAGATACCTCAATTTATTTCAAGTCTCATTCTTTTCGCCATTCTTCAACTAGTAAAGCTTTCCACAAGGGTGTAAATACTAATTCAATCTACGCCAACGCCAGTTGGACAGCAAAATCTAAAGTATTTGCGAAGTATCATAATAAGCCTTTTATTGATTTAAATGAGTTTGCATATGCTGTACTAAAAAAGAAATGAACGATTTAAATATGTGTGTTACACTACGCTGTTGATTTAATTGTTTACTTTGCCTCATCCGTTTATCGATTGCTTCAAACACTACACGTAATACTTCTGACGCCAGAAGATGGAGGATTGCGAAATGCAATTAAGGATTACGCGAGCGATGCGAAGCATCGCGAAGCGTAATCGCAATTGTATGAGCCATCCGGAATCGGATGGCGTCAGACCCTCCCACCCAATCCCAATCTTTTATCTCAACGGATTTCGGCCTTCAAAGGTAATGAGGGATGGTGGTGGACGACCCATGGTAGGAGAGAGAGCACATTTTTCTTTTACTTTACACGACTAGAGACCCCTTCCGACCTGTATACTCGTACTACTACACGTAATACTTCTGACGCCATCCGATTCCGGTTGGCTCATACAATTGCGATTACGCTTCGCGATGCTTCGCATCGCTCGCGTAATCTTTAATTATTAGGGCATCCAGCCAACAAAATCCCCACTTTAATCAAGTCAAGCTTATATTTCATTGATTTCCCAAATAACGTGCAATGAATCGTAAACAGATAACCCCTATAAAAATTGCAATTTCTAATAATAATTTCTAAAAATGAAATTTCCTACATTGTACACGTTTTTCTTAATTACTGCTTTTCATACTTGCGTCTCAGACCCTTCATATTCTGAATCCGTGTGCCCAAACTTATCAAAATTCAAATCGGATATTGATTCGGTGGATATATTTCCGACATGTAGATTTCATGTGAGACATTTGCACAAACTTAAACGAATATGCACAAGTTGATTACATGTGATTTACTAATTCCAAATTTAAATAGGACGATTGGATCAAGAAACGTCGTTTCTGGTATGCTGACGATTTCAATTTTGAGCAACAGTTCACATCAAAATGGTCGTCCGGCAAGAAGCCTCCACGTGTCCAAGTATTCATAGTGCCGCACTCGCACGCTGACCCAGGATGGAGAAAAACGTTTGAAGAATACTCGAGAAATAGCACGTTCTACATCTTAACGTGGGCAGTGGAACAATTACTCCACTATAAAAATATGACCTTCATCTGGAATGAGATCTCCTTTTTGGCAGATTGGTGGGAAAATCTCATCCCGCTTATCGAGATGGCTTCGTCCGATTAGTGAAAGAGGGGAGATTTGAGATCACCACGGGAGGTTAATTTCCTCGGAACTATTTATGAGGTGAATATTAAGTAAACCTTAACTTGTAAATAGGATGGGTCATGGCAGATGAAGCGACAGGATCGCTATATTCGTTAACCAACCAACTTATTGAAGGACGCCAATGGCTACATGGTCATGTCGGCATCGTGCCAAACGTGTCTTGGGTGATCGACGCATTTGGGCATGGTCCCACTATGCCGTATTTGTTCAAAATTTCTGGTATGGACAACACCGTCATTCAAGTGAGTTAACTATGACATTCTTCTCATTATTTAAATTCTCAAAGAAAAATAAATGTCAACTAAATGAATTTACACAGCGACTCCATTACAGCTGGAAGAAATATTTGGCCCAAAACAAGTTTAGCGACTTTACTTGGGTTCAAAGATGGGATTCTGGGAAACAATTCGCCATAAATGTGCATAACAACCCGTTCGACATGTATGATTCTAGGACCAGCTGTGGTCCAGATACTGAGGTGACCTTTATTTGCATACAAGTCAAAATCTCACCTTTTGCTTGCATATATTTTGTCTAATTTTTTCCAGATTTGTGTGAAATATTACTTTCGAACTATTCGGGGTATGTTAATTAAAAGCTTTATGCATAATTCAAGGAAGATTTTTTAGTCCAAACCCTATTTTTTCTATTTACATATTTAGGAGAATACACCGACTATTGCCTAAATTCAAAGCCTATAACTGATGAAAACATTGCCTCCTCTGCTACCGAATTGGTCGGTCAATTTCAAAGATCTGCCTCCATTTCGGGTTCCAATGTGGTCCTCGTCCCGCTCGGGGACGACTTTGTCTTTGACCGTGAAGAGGAATGGGATCAGCAATATGGGAATTATACTCTTCTCATGAATTACATAAATGCCAATCCTGCCATTTTCAACATGGAAATCAGTTTTGGCACGGTTTCCTCCTATTTCAATGCTATTCAGGACAAGAATCCTAAACTTCCTACATTCTCTGGGGATTTTTTTCCATATAGCGACGTTTTCACGAGTGGGGAACCAGCCCATTGGACGGGATTTTATGGGACACGTCCGTACTGGAAGAAGTTGTATAAAGAGGCAGAAAATTATTTGAGAAGTGCAGAGATTCTATATGCATATGGGAGAAATTTTCAGAAAAATGGGCAGAACCACTTGATGGTAAATTTGCACATGTAAATTTTTTGCAAACTCGGACGACAATTTATATATGTAAATTCAAATTAAATTTCAGGATGCTCATTATAAATCGTTAGTCTCAGCCAGACGGTCGTTCGGGTTATTCGCGCATCACGACGGGTAAACATTTTGTATGTAATCCCCAGCCAAAAGTGACACCATGTAAATAAATTTCAGAACAACTGGAACATCCACTGCCCGCGTCATGGAGGACTTTGGGCATAAACTGTTGCATTCGCACATCGTGTCTCAAAAAATTCAAGAAGACTGTTTATCGCATATTTTAAGTCAAGGAACAACAACTTCATCCTTGGTTGTAGAACGTGACGAACAATATTCCAGTTTTGGTGTTCTTCCGACCAAGCTGACGAGACGAATCGATTCCAATGTATTTCTTTCTCAGAAAGTTTTACTTTTTAATAGCATCGCATTTCGGCGAATTCAACTTGTAACGATGCAAGTTACCAGTCGGTTGGTCAGAGTGGTAGACAATTATGGCAGAGCTATCGTTAGTCAGGTAAATGCATAATTTCCATTAATGGGTTTACCCTTGATTTACACTTAATTAGACCTGATGATTATTTAGATTAACCCTGTAGCCGAATATAATTCCAGATTAAACGGAATATCGTTACATCCCTCAATTTACGAGCTAAATTTTCTAGCCAAATTAGAACCACTAACGGTTCACATTTATGAAATCAAACCATCCTTTTGGGGTGATCCGTTTCTATCAAATTTAGCAACGGTACAATGCCGGGGATGCATTTTGGACCTGAACGGACGTTTTAAAATGCATCCTGCCTTCGAATTTAGGTATATCAAAATGAAAGAAAATTAATTCAGAAAAAATTTATGATTCAACAAAAACAAGTTGAAATAGGTCTGGTTATTTCAGTAGCGACGAAAACATCATCCTCGAAAATTCTGAACAGGTCTTAGAACTTGATTGGGTCACTGGTTATCTGAAAAGGGTTATCGACAAAGTGACCGGATCATCCAAGCTGGTCACCATTTCGTTTGGAGGATACGCTTCTATCTCTCAAAGTAGTGGAGCTTATCTCATGAAACTTGACAGGACGAGAACAATTGAGGTGTAATTTGAATTTATACCAAATAAAAAAAATATTATCCCAATTATAAATAATTTCCAGATTGGAAGTAGTCCCACCAATCCGGCATCCCTTCTTTCAATATCAGGCCCAGTAACATCCTATTTGACTTCATGCTCAAAACTCTTATCCGTCACGACGCGTCTCTTGGCTCATCCCGGTTATGGAATTCATCTCGAAAATGTGGTCGATTTGGGAACCATTCCAGCCGAAGTGTTTATGCGGATTAATACAGAAATTGACTCAGTTTCTGAGAGGACTGGACGCCCAGAAATGTTCACAGATCAGAACGGGTACACATTTGAGAGGAGAGATTACATACCAGAGAACGGTTATGAGGGAAATGTGTTTCCAGTCACGTCGATGGCATATATTCATGATTTAAGGAAGAGGAAAGATTTTCAGTTTTTGTTGACCGGTAAATACATTTATTCAAACTAATGTTGCAAATTGTAATTATTTTGACACCCAACTTTTGACTTACCACGTAAATAGGTCACATGGGATAAATAGTATTACACCTGGCTGCCTAGAGACCCTGATTGAACGCAGAACTGAGACAGACGATCACCGCGGGATGAATGAAGCCGTTACGGACAACAAGAAAACTGCCTCTAACTATATCCTGCTCTTTGAAGATTTAAACTTTTCGGCGGGAAATTCGGAGAACGAGTTTCAAAATAGTCTTCCCACCCGAGATGCTATCCAACTTTCGCTTGGCTTGCAATATTCATCACCAAGTTTTGGATTTGGGGGAGAATTATTCTTTCCGTGGGCATTGAGGACATTTCCGCTGATATATGTACCAGATGATCTGCATCCAGTTACGTTGAGGACTATGGGGACCCCTGGTGATGAAGGGAAAGGGTCGAATAAGGCGTTACTCGTTGTACAAAAATTAGGGTATTCTTGTAACCATAAATACAACATAATATCCCAAGGAATAAGTAAAAAGTATGAAATTGGATTTAATGGAGCAGAAATTTCTTCAGTTTTTAGGACAGATTTGGCAGGTATAAAACGGTTGAAGTACAAAGGTATTAACGATTCAGCATCACTATTGGGTCTGAAACCGTTTGAAATTTCGAGCTACGTGGTAGAATTTGCATAATTAAAAATGAACAAAAACTGATACACTTTTAATTATTTTAGTTAACAATAAAGTTTGAGAAATGCATATGCATTTGCAAATCGTTTTTTTTTAACTTTGCCCATTTGGCGATAAAAAATTCTATGTCCAACTTATGTACATTACACCAAAAGGTCTATGAAAATGCTCCAATCCAAAATTCATTTCATGCTAAATAGTTTGCATGCGAGTCACATTTTAAGAACATGATAACCTCCTGAAGTACGTATGCCAATTAGAAAGTCACTTGTGAATTTACAGATTTATAAATTTAAATTTATTTTTCCAACTGCTTATCATCAAAGACAAACATAAGGGAAAACAAGAATTCAATTGTTGAACGAGTGGACAATGTTGATTGGAATTATGCTCGGCTAGCGGCGATCCAGTCGATGAAGTAGCTGACCTCAGTGTTAACTCCGGGCCTGTTGGGGAGGGCGCAACCATCTGTATACAAAAAAGTTACATATTTTCTATACCACCATACGATAATTTGTCTCGTCTCAATTAAATAATTTGACTCACATCCCCAGCTGACCAAACCAGCCAAATATCCTCCAGTGACGGCAGCAAGTGGGCCACCAGAATCTCCTTGGCACGAGTCCTTGCCTCCTTCGGGAAGGCCGGCGCAGAGCATGTGGGCTTCGATGGTCTCCTCCGGGTACATTCCTTGGCACGCGGCGTCAGCAATAGTGGGGAGTTGGACCCACTGGAGAATGTTGGCGAGGGCTCCGCCCTGTCTGGTGGCTCCCCATCCGGACACAATGATATCCCCGGTCGTCTGCTGTTGAGAGGTTGGGAGGGCAATCTGGGCGACAAAGTCGTTGTACACGAAGGGGTTGGCAGCCTCGAGGTGCAAAAGGGCAATATCGTTGACGAAGGTGTTTCCGTTGTATTGCTCGTGGACGTGGATGCGGTCGACGTTTCGGCCTTGCTCGTTCGGGCTGGTCACAGTCCTCTGGTGCTTGCCGGCAATGACGCGGAGGGAAGAGGGAACGTCACCCTCGACGCAGTGAGCTGCATAATGGATTAAATATGTCAAAATTGGCTGGTTTTTTACGCTATTTGAAACTAAATGTATATATTTTACCAGCGGTGATGGCGAGGTTAGGTCCGATGATGGACGCACCACAAATGTGGCTTCCGAACCAGTGCAATGACAGCTGGTAGGGGAACTGACCAACGGTGGCGTCCTCACCTCCGACGATCTTTCCACCTCCGGGAACTCTGCGGCTGACCCTGGGAAGGGCTGCGAGATAAATATTTCAGAAATTAATTTGGTATGTTTAAATTTTCAAAAATTTGTGACCTACCAGCAGCGGAGGCGACGAGGAGGGCGACAATAGCAAGCTTCAACATTGTAGTGGTGATTGGAGGAGAGAAGAGGAGGATGTGATGTCCAGAAGCTGCCTCGGGTCCGATTTTATACCAGAATTATCTCCACTCATCCAAAATGGGAAGCCCGGATTTATGTAAGATGGGTAATATCGACTTGTGGATTGGATTGTTCGATGGGGTACAATTATTCTTATCTTGGCACATCAAATTAATTACTCAATTGACGTGACGAAGCGCGTTTGCGGATACATAAACACTTCGAGAAGGGGAGATTGATTGCTTGGGTAAAAACCGAGCATTATGCATTATGGTTTAGCAGGATTATGTAACAACGAGTCAGATGTACATATGTAGAATTATGCGACATTGAAAAAGAGTTATATATACACTTGACGAGGACATTGATGATAAGCTGGGTATGATTTGTGGTGGCATAAGGTTGCATATGTGTACATTACTGCATCAACGAAATGCAGTAGCCAGGTATAAATATTAAGCTGATAACACACATACATATGCATAACAATGGAGTGAACCAATATGCATGCTATTTTTAAACTGGTCAATTAGGAATAAATTGGAACAAGGGTAACACACGATGGACACTGTTAATTGTCTATAGTAAAGGGGATATAGATCGGAGTAGTCGGGACGACGGAGTACGCGGAGGCTGGAGGACACGACTACATTTGTTTTGATATGAGAACTTTTTTGACAAGTTATTGCTGAATTTTTGAATGAAATCTGTATTGAAATGGTTCCCTTTTAATGAAAATTGCGATAGATGTTTTTTAAAAACGAAATGCAAACTTTTCCCAGGGGCCGGAGTATGTTTTACACAAATCGCTTTCCTAAGAGTACGGAGCTTACCAGCATGCAAAATATCCGACCTATGACAAGGGGTTGGATAATCGGTGATAAGTTTGATGAATGGATACAGGATGATGCTGATCCATTCCATGGAGTAGATTTTGATGGATTGAATTTGGCGAGGCTGTCTGGAATTTCCACACAATTGGAAGTTGGAAATTTCGAAACTCATATGTCATATGGACTCAAGAGGAGCAGTTAGGTAAGACCTGAATAATTACATCACGACACTCGATCGGTGCTCTCTTAAAATATCCATCAAGTTTTCTTTCAAAGTAACAAGTTTTTTGCAGAAGAACTGCTTCTTGAAAAATAAATTAGGTTGGCAATGTTCTTCGGTTATACGTACACAGCATAGATATATGCATACACATACAAATATTTGCCACCTGAAGTAGAAAATTATTGTACATTAACTTCTTCATATGTGCATGCATATGAAATATGTACACTGTATGCATGTATAAATTATTGACTAATACTAAATTAATTGGTTGAGTCAACCATTAGGCGCTGTTCGTAAACTTTGTAATGCTGGCTAACCATAGGAAGATAGGGAATTTTCCCTATCTTCCCATGGTTAGCCAGCATTACGAAGTTTACGAACAGCGCCTTAAGAAATAAGAAATGCGTATATATAGATTAAATATTATGTATACTTAAAAATTCAATAGTTATTAGATTACTGTGATGCTAATTTATATGAAGTGGGCCATCAAACATACATACTTATTTATTTCCTGTACTGATATAGCCTCTAGTTGTTAAGCTAGTTCTGTCAAGTTACCATAGTTCGTGATTTGTTGTTACATACGTTGCGAGTATACGCATCTATACTCATACTCCACAATTTTCAAAAAATATTTTACTCCTATTTTCTGATTGGTCGATTTTAATATTGTTATGGTGATTAACATGCTGAAATCATGAAAGCGTCACCAAATGACGAACACATCACGGACTATTGATGAAGCTTAAGACATCAAAAGAGGTCACGAAAACGATTGGTGACGGCCTTATCTAGTCTGCTGATGGGGTTTTACGATATGGCCATTCACCATCCATTAAAAGTTTTAGTGAGAGTAGAAATTATTTTTTTTACCATTTTCATTGAAGCTACAAGTTTTCATACATATCTAAAACCAGGAAAAAATGAAAGCTAGGTTTTAATGTAATACATGGTACATACTATAACTGAATTGTTAACAAATGAGTGAATCTTCCTATAAATGAAAATTTTAAGTAGGTGCTGCATGGCAACCAGATGAATTAGTGCATCAAGTATTTACACCATGTTTCATGCAAAATTTTCAAACAAAAAAAAATTGCAATTGAAAAAAATTGAAAAAATTGCATGTACTTACTTATCAGTATAATATGTACTCACATCAATTCCATTGTATCTATATACATATGTACATGCATATGCTTTGTGACAGAGTGGGTGTCTTGCAAAGAAAGCATTACACGTGATTGGCACATCACGACAGAATCAGTAGAAATCTTTTGTTCAGAAAAATTAAGCTAAAAAACAAAACATCGTTTATTCTACATATTCGTCGTTTATAACTACATTTCGAATATTTAATTTAAAAAACGACATTGATAACAATGAAAATCAAAAGATAGTTTCTACTGACAACAAATTAAAACCAACAACTGTTATCAAAAAGTAAATAAATTGAGTTCATCACATTTAATTTGGTGGTACTGAGGAGTGTGCCGCTGTCGCAGATCAGTCGACCTTGTCGATATTTTCCACTAGTTGAGATGATGCTGATGCCAACTCCTCTCTCCTTCGTTTGGTCATCCAGTCATTCCAAACATTTGGAAACATACGAGTGAGTGGGAGGTCGGATGGAAAGTCACTCACGCAACAAAAACCGGGCATGTACGACACGTAAATATTTTGGGACAGCTCCCTCAGCGTGACGCATCTCGTCTCAATCGGCGCCCCATTTCTGTCCACTGTGGGGAAAAATATGTCCAGCCTGTCTCGTTGATTTTCCCAGTCACGAGTAGACGGGAAAGAGGAAGGGAACAGAGATAGCGAGAGCGCTTGGAGTCTTGGGAGGTGCCTTTCATAATCGAGAACATCGCCGTTATCGATGCCTGAAGGGAAACGAATTTTCAGATTAGAAAATTCCATCCATCCTACGAAGAGCATTTTCAGTTGGGGGAAAATAGGGAGGTGGATAGTTCGACCTTCCACATTTTTGTCGTCGATATCATACATGAACTGCAAGCTTTCCAGTGTGGCGGCATGCTTGCGGAGCAATTTTTCGAATTTGGCATAGTTCCCTCGTCGTTCCAAGCATTGTAAATTGCAGAGTTTCAACTTCTTGAGGGGAGTAGTCAACTTCAGGAGGAAATCAAGCACGTTGTCTCGTGTGGATGTGGTAATAAATTCCACCAAATTGGGAAAGGGTTGTTCGTATTTGAGCAAAATGTTAACGAAGGCTGATTCCTCATCATCATCACAATTAAAACGGATGGTTTTGACTCGTTGAACTGCTGCAGCCCAGGATGACATAATAGTCTGGTTGACGAGGGCATCTAGGTTAACCGTTCCTATGGAGAATGTAAAGATTGCGAGCTTGTTGAGCTTAAGTTCCTCGGGAAGTGCGCACTCGACCATATCTACCAACTTGAGGAACCAAGATAACTCTAGGTCGATAAGGGTTGCTTGGAGTTTGATAATAATGCTGAGATGAATCTTGTAATCGGCCTCACAAAGGATTCTCCCTCCCAAATCCAAACTTGTGATATGATGACCTCGATCCGGCAGAAGGAACCAGTTCAGATCGTCGACAAGTTTCAAAACTATTTGCTGTCCTTTAGCTGAATTTATCCAGGTGTTTGGACCATTTGTTGGGGTAAAAGGGGGGAGTTGCAAGTCCCAGCTGGTTGGTTGTAGATTCTTCATTTCTTTAAGATATCGAAACAACCTCATCGAGTCGACTGGATACTTGTAGTTGTGTGGGAAATAATAGTTAAATATAACACTGGATTTTTTCCTGATGATCCGGGATGCTTCAGTGTCCCATAGGCGACACACCAAGCGTGCCGTCTTCAAAGTGTGGAAGGGAAGATAAGAAAATATGTTCGACAAGACCTGCAAAATCCACAGACTCAGATCTGTAATACATACATCAGATAGATGACTAACGTATTACTCACCAGTTGATTCCGTCCTGCCTTGAAGTCTACATTTTCATTTGCATGCGGTACGAGATCTGGCATGTCCGGATCCTCCCCATATCGTCCTTGACAACTTCGTTCCTAATAATTAAATCGTTTGACCATCAGTGATTCTTCATTTAGCAACAAAGTACATAACAAGTTGAAAGTCTTACTTTAAATAAAAAATATCCGTCAAGAGATTCGTTCCTCTTCTCTCGATATAGTTCTCGTCTCGGTCTAACTTTGCCGAGTAAAGCGATCTTGTCCCCAAAATTAAGTTGTGTGCGACAACTTTTCTCCAGTTGGACATCATTAACAAAAATTACTCTTTTCTAAATATGGAAAACAATAAACTTAGCCACAACTCGACTTTCCCTTGCACCTTGAGACACTTACCCCGACAGGTGCAAGCCAATAGTTTCCACCGGAGCACGTAATTTCTGCCAGATTTCCAGGATTTTTAGCAGTATTCACAAAAATGAATTCACCTTGGTCGTCCCTCGAGATGTACTTGCTCCCGAAAGTGTACTAGAAAAAGCAGCATAATAAAAAGTGCAGTGGTCCAAAATGTGATCGATAAGTGATAAGAATTAGTCGACAAATTCACTCACTTTTTGATTTTCAATGTAGGGCAGGATGGCAGATTGTGTCCATCCACTGCCGGCATCACCGCTTCCAGCAGTGGCACACCCACAGGTTGACCCCCATACACAATTACCGCATAAACGGCACTTTCGAAATCTTGGTTCGAAAAGAACTGCGTCGTTCCCCTCCATTTTATAGGCTGGTCAAGTCAATAAAATATTTTCCTAATTTTATTTTTGTTTTTGTGGCTGTTCGACAACAAATCTGTTTGACTGTTGAACATCCCGCTCGACAAATTTCAATGCTACGGACGTTGTGAGATTTTGAATTGCTTCTGCAGACAAAGTGCATGAATATGAAACTATTTAATGCAAAATAAGGCAGTAATTAGGATAATTGGCGGAATATTATCCGGTCCACCCACGAGAATAATAGAGTTTCAGTTATTCATGCTTTTAGCCCTTTTCATTATTTTATTTTTCATAAACTAATTATAATAAACACTAATAATCCCTCGTGTTCTTGTAAGATTTTAATTGATTGTTTGTTTTAAAATATATCTATTTGCATTATGTATTTTATGCAAGTTAGGTACTAACATTTATATACCTGTGCATAATTACTGACATGATGTATTCATTAAAATGCTAAATTTTTCAAAGCAGAGCTTAACATGCAATTTTTGTATGCATGAATATGCTTTAACATGTGTTAAGTAATATTTCATAATATATATACGTCAAAATTCAATTAAAGTGTTTGGCAACTTGACTATCAATCCTTGCCCTCTGGGGCAGAATTTGGCTCAAAATAATCATCCGGATTTTGCAGAAATTCCTCTTTCTGCTCCTCCATTAAATGGACAATGTCATTCTTTCCCCTCCATTTGGTTTCCATCTCATCCAGAAAACCACTAAAGAGCTGAATCCCAATCCTATGTACCAGCCAGACAAATTCGATGTGGAAGTCGCTCGATCTTCGGCCGCCCATCTTCTCCCCCAGGAGGGCAAGAATTTCTGTAATTCTGGCATAAAAACGGGCCACCATGCCAAACTCGTACCGCACAAGTTGCTCTCCAAACTCTGTGGAAATCGAAGCCGGAAGTTCATCTAATTTTATCTGGAGCCAAATTGCTTGATCCCAACTTAACATATTTCCACCCTTGACAGGGAGCACGACTGTCGACTCTGAATAGAAACGAGACTCTTCAAAGACTGTGACATTCTCGAGGTCAGGAAGCACCGGTTCTTCAAGTAAATCAATTATTGGAACGTGATGTTTGACAATTTGGTCCTTCAAGGCTCGATAGACCAAGTCCACTTCCGTGTGGAACATTTCCTTCCCTCGTGGAATGAACTGAAGGGTTGACAAGTGTTGGATGAATTGATCAAACACGAATTCTGGTTCGGATGGAAATCGGTTGATCAATTCCTTCACGACGTGTCCAAATCGTTCCGATTTTTTCTGCAAGATCATCCTTGCGAAAATGGTTTGTTCAAATTTTTTGTATGTCTTGAATCTGGCCATGTCCGTGTGACGAGTGACCTCCTCGACGATGAGGAAAGACTTGGTATCCTCCAAGATATCACGGAATAAGTCCTCCCGCAGAGTGAAAGCAGTTCTGCATTCGTCACAAGAGTTTGGATTTATCGCACCGGATCGGACTCGGAGTGGGTTTCGTCGCTTCTTCTTGGCGTCGTCAGCAGGCTTCTCGCAGGTGTTGATTGCTTGTAATAAATCCTTCGCAACGGTGAAAAGGACGATGTCTAACTTAGCGTCAGATCCTGGCACGTATTCCTCGTCGATAAATATTTCATCAATTCCTTTAATAAAGTTGGACATGAGGCGAGTCTCGTGAGCAGCGAAAGCTTTGGAAATGGCGAAATTAACGTCCATAATTCCATTGAAGGTTCCCACTTGGAAAGCGGCGTCTTCCGCGGACAACGTTACGGTTTCCATCTCCTTTAAAGTATAGCTGTTCCAGATTTGACCAGAGTTTGTCACCCATTCGTGCAGGGTAACGCGTCCTGGGTTATTGTTTCTCGATTGGATACACTTTTCCTGGATTTGACACCTTAATTCTGTAATGGATTTGTAGTAAGATGCATTGCTTTCATCTAATCTCGCGATCGTGGTGAGCAGGTTATTTTGGAACGATTTTGAGTGGACTTGAACCAATCTGGTCGATTCGGACGAAAGTATTCCTAACTCGAGGAGATATTTTAGCGATAAATGACCAATCGTGGAGGACAATGATTGGATAAACTCGGGAACAATGTTCTCATCTTGAGTAACAAGTTTGTTTAGCTGTTGGATTACTTGAACGTCTGGTTTCTGGATTGGCGCTGGTCCATTTCCGACCCGATTTAGTATTGACACCAACGCGGATTCCATGATGTCTGAGAGTCCGCCTATCTCGTCGTCCTTTACATTTATCAACGTAAGGTCGCTACAGGATAGCAGCATCGTGGCCAATTTTCGTTCTAAATTCTGTCCACCGATTTCTCCCTCATTTTCGGGGTCACCGACCCCCTCCCCGTCCAGAACGATGAATGCATCGCAATCCAACTCGGTCCTAAGCTGGTCATCTTTTAAGGGAATGAATTTCAGCACAATTCCTATGGTGGAAGACCATTCAGTAAAACCGCGCCCGCCGAAGAGACGATTTAGCAGAGTAGATTTTCCTGAATTTTTTAAGCCCAGAGCGGAAATGGTGAAAGTACGGATATTTTCGGGTATCAGGGCCATTGCGGATTTAAAGAGGGGAGCAAACTCGGGGTCGAATATGTCCTCAATTTGCATCGGAAAGGAGGATAAAATGCAATCGGATAAAGATTTACAAAATTTGTCTGGATTAGAGTTTGTCGCAAGGATATGAAGTCCAGTCGAGTAGAAGAGGTTCGACAAGGTGAGGATTGTTTCGTCCAATTTCTCCAAATGAACTTTCACCTGGGCTCGAAGTTGTGGTTTGTTTACTGAAGAATCGTGGACAATTTGGTGTCGTAATTCCTCAATTTTTTGGCGAATTTGCCAACTTGCGGTTTCGCTTAAGTGGTCCAACTTGAAGATGACGTGATGAAGTCCAATTTCCCTCGGGACTCTTGGAAGATATAAAATGGCGAGGAAAGCTTCGATGATTTTGATCTTTAAATCATCATCAGGTTCGTTTTTGAGCATGACGCGCTTAACTTTTCGGATTGAATGTTCCTCAATCAGTTGAAGAAATGCTGCCGATTCTTCCGTTCGAAGCGGTTCTGCATCTTTAACAACAATACTTGAGTCCTTTCTTACCGTTTCCGGTATTTCTGGTACCATGAATTCGATCGCTTCTCCCATAATCTTCTTCAACTTTACGGCATTGATGGCATCAATCAGACCCGGGTTGATACTTGCGAAAGGAATTTTGTGGAGTAGATTTTCATCCCGAATGTTATCCACGATTGTCTGATCTGGATAGAGCACAACATCCAACACGTTAGCGGATAAGTTTGACCCAATAATTTGCGACAACATTTTTTTCTTCTCTTTGAGCGCTTTCCAATTGACGACATTCCAAAAGACGACAACGCTAGAAATATGCGGATGCAAGTGATCAAACAGTTCTTTGTTCAGGACACGGATCGCGTTTCCGTGAAGAACCCCAAGTAGGACGGGTTCTGAAGAAAAATGTGACCTTTCTTGGACCTGAGTTAGAAAGCGGGGTTCACATGTTTGCTCTGTCAGCGGAATAAATTCAAGGGTAGAAGCGCGACTTAAGGGTACACCAAATTTGGATCCTGCGTCAGCAAGAGAGCTGAAATGGTGCCCTTGTTTGAGAAGATAGCGATTGATTAGGGAACTTCTTCCAGGCAACGGAGCGCTATCTTCGACCCGAAGAGTGAGTACAAACCGATAAGGAAACGAGAAAAATTGATTTCTCGTGATGGAAGGCAACTCTCCGGTAATATTTCTTGGTGCGAGGATATATTTCAAGACGGGATGCATCCAGATCCATCGATTATCTTCAGTTTGTCCTTCTTCAGGTCGTGAAATGTCCGGTATTAATAGTGGCAGGGTGTGTCCCGCATCCGATAAAATTTGATAGATTTGATGTACAACGAGGGGATCACTAGTTTGCAAAATGGCGGTGAATAAATCATCTCGAGTGAACAGGAGACCATTTGATTTTTCTGGAATTCCCGAACCAAAATTGATCTGACCCGGATAAAATCCAGGTGTTGGATAGTCAATCAGATTAGAGAGGAAGGCAGGTGTGGTCATCGTGGTGTTGGTACTCTTCAAGTGGTCCAGAATGTAGGGGAGGATTATGGTCGATGTTTGATTCAGATTGACGTACGATATCTTGGGTGGAGCCAGGTCAACTTTGGAAATGGCGGTGAAGGACTGACCCGACGTTAAGGGCAGTTGGGCATTATTAACGAATGGGCGCCATCTGTCGATCACCTCTAAATAATCCGTGTCGATGACGTGTTTTGAGTATGAACTGGTGTTTTGGCGGACCGTATTTGGTGGTGACAACGACAATTCCACGTTCAATGGAATCACCTCAGTCAGCCTGGCAAGAGCAATCTTCACCGTGAGCAGGGTCCAATTATGAGTAAAAATCTTCCTATCTTTGTCCCAGTAGAATAATACCTTCTTTTGTAACAGTGTATCTTCAAAGTTGCTCCCACTGGTGGTTATCAGATTCTCTTGGAAAACCGACTGAAAACTATCTGGGATGGCCAATTTTGCCATGAAAATAGCCAACTGGGCTGAAAATTTGTCCACATCACCGTTCCATTCAGTTTCCCAAGGGAATGAAGGAGACGAGCTGATACTCCGCCCAAAAAGTGGTTTTATCTTCTCCGCGACATCATTCGGTACGTAAAACGGGATACGAAAGCCACCATCTCCATCGGATTCAGAGTGAGGTGCAATCAGTGCGTAGAGCGTGTCCACCACTCCCGAGTTTGACAGCGATGTTCTCACCAAGTGAAGAAATTTTGGGTTCGTCCAAATCAACTCGACCTGTTCTTGGTCGAAATGCATCATCTTTTCTAAAACAGATTTGGTCTGGAGTGGAGCAGGCAGCGATTCTACGATGGCCAACTCTTTGTGCAACTGGTGGAGTGAAGCGTTAACGGTGATGGAGTCGAGGGCCCGTAAAATATGGAATAACTGCCCCTGATCCAAATAGTTTTCAAGCTTCTCACCGATATTGGGATATAGGTCGTCTAGGATGGTTACCATATCGCAATATGAGCGAGCCAGTGGGACCGGGTTGGCTGATATCGATCCCTCGATTGACATTTGATTGGCGACTTGCGAAAGTTGGAGGAGATGGAAATATTCGGCGCCGGCGCTCTCATTCAACAGGAATTCTTTAAACACGAGAACGAGCTTCTCCTTTCTGTCAAACCATTCGGTATAGATGTCTTTTGAAATTTTGTCCGCGGCGTCACGCAGCCAGGTAAGTGCGTCGCCTTCTTCGTGATCTCTGGTAAGGAAGTCTAGCAGGGCGTCGATTTGTTCGTGCATTACGGGATTATGAGGATTTTCGGGGTCCTCAGGATTTTCTGGTTCTTCAGGATTTTCGGGTTCTTCAGGATTTTCAGGTTCTTCAGGTTTAGGTTCCATCAACTTCTTCAGCCGTTCGAGAACCGAAAAGGTCATGACGAGATGTGGTGCCCCAGTCTGCATGAGCGTCATTGCATCGGTTGATAACCCCGGCCAGTCGATGTCGGCAAAATTGGGTTTGCTTATCTCGTTGTCTGCCCAGGACATGTGTTTGACCAAAATTTGCTCTAATTCTAGGTAGAATGAGCCCTTTAAGGCAAATCTGGCTATGCATATAATCACTTCTCTATCCTTATGAAGGGCGAGAGGTCTCAGGACGTCCAAGGCTTGAGCTAATGTGGGATCATCATTCGGCGGGAACGATTCGTGATGCTTGAGGGGTTCGCTAAAGTGAGTGCTCTGTTCGAGAATGCAATTCGGCACGATTTCCGTCGAGTAATTCCATTGTTCGACGTAAAGGCTGGATTTTCGGCCTTCACCGATCGAAATTGGCTCCCAGTTGAAGCCTTCCTTTTCTTTCAGGCAATGAATGAGTGTCGCCACGTCTAAAGAGTCGTAGCAGATTGATGTGAGCACGTCATCCTTAAAGACGAAGAGTAGCGGGGCTGAGTACTTTCCAAGAACGTTGAATTTTGAAAAAATCCAGCGATGTTTGACACCAGTTTCTTCTACTAGACGGCGGAATTTTCGATATTTCGCCATCATTTCGACACCCCTGTGGATGGCCTCGAGGGGGAAGACGAAATTAAAAGTGTCCAAGGTGGATGACAAGGACGCCAGTAGATGGCAGTACGTCTCGCAAATTAAGGTGTTCCCACCAACCGGGAGATATGTACGCATGATTGTCATGAATGTAGGAAATTCTTCCAGAATGGCGCCGCGCAGCGGGATTTGAAGTGAACTGAGCTCTGAGTTAATGGAAAAGAACTTGGAAAAAACCTCGCCACCTCCAGTTTCTGTCGCCATTCTAAATAAGTCAGTCGCAAAGGTGATCTCATCGTTGGACGTTAAAATAACCTCCGTCAAAGGCATTTTTAAAGTGAGGGAAAAATCAGAGGAAATGCTGGGAAACGCGATGCCAACTTGAACTCCAATCTTTTTAAGGGGTCCACTCATTTGGTACAACGATTGAAAGAGACCGTTTGGTGATCCTGTCGCCGTCGGACCAGATTTAAGGAGCAGTTTGATACTCCGTTCTTCCAAGTACCATTCGTCCAAGGAGGCCTTGTTAGTAAAGAAATTGACAGATGGCTTGCCTGTCGCATCCACCAGATGGACTACATCAGCTGATCGTATCGTTGCAAGTTCCATCCTACCCCGTTGTCCAATGTCCGATACTTTGGCGACAATAAGATGGATCAAAAATTCCTTAGAGTATCGGAGCAGAAAGTCGGACAATTCTACCTCCGTGACCAAACCGTATTTGAAGTCGCTGAAGAGCAGAATCGCGTCTTTCTTGAGGGCCATTGCGTCAGTCATGACAGTTATGGCTAGTTCGTCAATCTCTCTCGTCAGAGGGTGCGCGTCGTCTTGCAAGATTGGAATGATACTGGGAACTTCTTTACGCAACAGCTGTTTCAAGTAATCTTGGAAACTGTAATCATCCAAGGTCAGCATCATGTCGGCAAATTCGTTCAAGATTTCCTCCTTGAGTTGTTTGTACGTATCATTTTCCCCACTCAAGGTTACAATCCTGTTGATGGGGACGAGTCTGAAACGGAGCGGGATTCCAATGATTTCTCTCTTAATTTCCGCATCGTCCGGATCCGTGTAAGTCAGTTGAGGGAAATGCTTCTCATTTTCGATAACCTTGTCAATTCTCTCCACTTCTAAAAACATGTCTTCGACGCTGGTCGGAGCTGACTTTATTCGTGGTTGAGCTGTGACGCTGATTTCGGTTCGGTGGGATTCGGAAAATTCAGAGTCTAAAAGTTCCAGAGATGCTCGTGCGGTGGCGGTCATTCCTCCGGTTTTGATTGTACCGTCGAAAGAACCGGTCAAGTGCATGTGGGATTTGTCGATATTTTCGTAATAGGTGATCGAAGCTTGGGCACGTCCGCCGAGAGTGATCGACTGGACGTAGTGGGTTGCCACCAGTGATCCTGGAAACCAAAATTAGTCAATCTCTGGCAACATATAAGCAGAATTATAAGTCACAAATTTTAGCTGCAAAATCTAATATGTCACCATCTTCCAGTAATTCTTTTACACGGTAGCTCATCACGTCTCTGTCCTTATTTCCCGTGACCGTGGTAGCCCTGGGGAGTAACCTGACCTCATAAGTTGTCAGGTCATAATTGCATAGAAGCCTTTCCTGGTGAAATTTCTGCCTCTCTTTCGTTTCAAACGATGCGGCGCCCTTGACCTTCACCGAGCCCCCAGAACATTCCAACGACAACTCGACAGAGACGAACATCTCGGCCACAAAGTCTCTCGCGTTCTGGACCCGTTGCAGATTGTACTTTAGCAAAGAAATTGGATGAGCTTCTAAATGTTCGATCCCCAGCGGTTTTGCAAATATGTTTCCAACAACGCTGGAAGATCTGCAATCAATAAATGAATTTTTCTTGCAAAAATCGAATTATTTGTTCAAAATTTATATAAAATTTGGTTAAGCTGTATCCATAGTCCGTGATTTGTTCATGATTTCGTCATGATTTGATGGTTTATCGCATCCATACTCCATAACGTTTCAAAAATTATTTTATTCCGATTTTCTGATTGGTCGATTTTTTAAATTGTTATGGTGATTAACATGCTGTAATTATGAGCCCGTGAAAGCATAACCAAATCACGAACAAATCACGGACTATGGATGTAGCTTTACAAATTATTGTTGCAGAAAAATTTTGAGCGTTAACATTAACACCTCAATGACTTATGTCATAATCACATCTCATTTAACAACTCATTTAATAATTTGCGCAGTTTGAATTTACGAACAAAAAATCTTATTACTTCCCAGAAACAAATTTCGCAAAATCTCGCAAATTTTGCAAGATTTCCCAGCTTGTGCTCCATTTTCCATTTGCAAGTTATGCAAACGTTATCGTGAGCATCTTGATGTTTTAAAAATATTATTTATTGCTGCCAGACCTGCAATCCCACATGTCGCCTAGCGCCGTGGGTCCATCTTTAATTGTGGGGATGATGATAACCTTGTTCCCCATTGTCTCGACGGTGTCGTCTTTTCGTCGACTGGGTATTTTGGGTGGGTCGGAGGGTCTCGTTTTAAATTCGGGAGAAGGGGGCATGATGATTCAAGTATATTTAGATGTTTAATAATGTAATTAATAATTACTAATTATTCTTGTGTTGGGGATCAATTTGTTTTGTGATGCGATCTCTCTCGTTGTTTGGGATGAATAGAGGACGTGTTCGGTAACCTTCATTGGTGATTATCCGACAGAGAGTGAGATAAAATTATTTCGAGAGTTGTGTTATATTTGTTGAGTTATCCATCAACTTATCCACGTATGTACATGGTTCATATATACATACTTATGCGCATACGTATGAAACAGCCAATGTCCATATCAGAACTATGGGCATGTACTAATTATTATAACACGCAAAGGTTATGTTAAACTTTCACCGCAACAAGATAGAAATTAGTGCATACATTTGTGTAAATTTGCACATCTCGCTTAAACAAAATAATGAGTTTGAGTTTGTGCATATGTATGCATGTACATACATATGTATCTACTTACACAAAGCTATCCTCGTTCCTACATAAGTATTTTTGCAGTGCAAGAATACAAAACGGTTAACATTTGGGTGATAAATCATAATGAAAAACTGATCTTATTGTGAATATGTAGTTTTTCACATTACATATACTTTTATTGTCATTGTCTCCTCTCCTGCATAAACTATTTATGTATATATATATGTATGCATACATACTTAATATACATATCAGTGCATCTATCTATTACAGCAAACATCAAAATTGCCAAGTACTTCGCTAGGTGGTTGTGGTTTGCCATTTTATAAAAATTGAAACTAAAAATGCCACGGTGCTGAACGTGTGGTCAGCACCAACCTTAATCCCACTGCTTTTTGTCGTAGCTCTCAACGTGGTCGTGATGACCGTGGGTCTATGAGTTACCCTTGTCGTGGTACTCGTAGTTTGCGTCGTGTTGCACCCAAGCCACACCCAACCCACTTGATGAGCTACGACGGGGGCGTATGTGAACCCGTATCCTTTGGCTATTACGGAGGCTGTGGCGTTTATACAGGATCCACTCACCGCATCGGAAGCAGCTCTGTGCTCCCATGAGTCACTTCCGGCGAAGAAATAGGAACGAACGGTCCTCGAAGGGCCGAAGGAAACTCCAAGCGTCATCGAGAAATACAGCCCCTGAAGATTAGGCTCTGCAAAGAATGTGATTTTCCTCTCAATTTGATTCAAATCCCCGAATCGGGTAATTTGTATCCGGGTATTATTTACTGCGATGGGGTGAGACTCACAAGTCAAGTTGGTTCCTTGATAAACGTTTCTAAAGTTACAATTTGTGCTATTGTTGCAGAGCTGGATGGCCCACCTAGATAAAAATGAATATTGACGTACATAAACACGTGCACGAATTATACTTCGCGTATTTTTCCATGTATAAAAAATTACTTACAACCCATTAACTCAAAAGTAGAGGATGGGAGTGGATTGTGGGACCGTGTAGTTGACGCTGTCCGCCGTCGTGGCAAACGGGCTTCCCACACAATTTGGGGTGGTCCGTAGGATCAAAAACTGTTCCTGTTCTTGGATTGGCCTCAATGTCGTGGTGGTTAATCTTGGCGTAGTCGTTGTAGGTCTCGGAGTGGTGGTGGTGGTCAGAGGTTGAGTCGCGTTACACCCATGCCGTACCCAGCCAATCTGACTACTAACGGTTAATTGGTACGTGAAACCGTACCCACGCTGGAATACGTCCCCCGTGGCGTTGAGACATGTGCCGGTCACGGTATTTTGCGAACTCTTGTGCTGCCAGGAATTTGGTCCGGTAAAGAAGTACGACCTGACGAGTCTCGCCGTGGCGTTGAAAGGTTCGTCTGAAGTAACAGAGAAATTTGCCCCGTCGAAACTGACCCCTTCAAAGAAAGTGATCCTTCGCTCTACTTGGTTCGCATCTCCGTAGCGGGTGACATGTATCCGGGTGTTATTCACTCCGGACAATCTAGACTCACAGCCGCCGCCATTTGCACCGTGCAGAATGTACGGTAAGTCCGTGCAGGTTGTGGTATTGCGGCAATGTTGGACTTTCCATCTTAGAAATAAATCTTGTACAGATAAATTGAAATGCCATCATGATCCTATTAACTTTGCAGTTATAACTTACAGCCTATTAACCTTGTAGTAAATGGTTGGTAATCCAGGAGGAATTCCGATATTTGTGGTGGAAGAAGTCGTACTGGCGAAGGCAGCTCCAGCACAATTGGATGTATTCCAAAACCTGAGAAATTGTTGGCCTGACACTAAATGTATGTGTGAGGGGGAAAGTAGCAGCCCAATCGCTGCATAGAGTAAGGACAAGTTTATGTTTATTTGTAGATTTTGGAATTTGAGAGACTTCATTTTTAAATGGGAGTATACGACCCACTATAGTTAACAAGACACCACTGTGGAAAAATACTTATCCCCCAAAAAAGTGCATGCAGGTGGCCCAGATAACAACCATTTCAATTAGTTACCTCACTCATATACATATGTACGTTGCTGAACGGGTATAAGGGTGTTGCAAAAACTTTGAGATAAGGGAGATTAATGCCATAAAGCCACTGTACGCATCCATTTAATATGTGTGTACATGCATGGATGGAATATGCATTCTTCGATACGTATTGGCATATGATTTTGCTGTGCAAATAAAGTACCATGTACATTTAAGTAATTCGGAAAAAGGAGCAAACGTGCTTTTAATGTTGATGCATATCTTGTTACGCCTTGGATAATACGTTACCGGGATGAATCGTACACAAGCCAAATGCGTCGCATAATAAATCCATGATTGTGAGACGATTACCCTCTTAACGACGAAGTACATAAGTACACACTACAGAATTTGAGGAGTAATAGTATATCATCTGGCTGAAAATTTTAATTTGCTAATTATGAAATCATCATCGCCCAGAAGGGAAATTCTATTTAAAAATCATTAGTACGAAAGAGGTTTATTATAAACCGTTTAATTATGTTAATAATTATATTAATTATATTATTGCAATTTGACACGGGTAATTCTGTTTATAGAAACAACTTTATTGTACTTTATTGTTTTATGTATGTTTTTTATTAAGGCTGTGTCATAAAGTTTGTTCATAATTATAAGCGAATTGCACAAAACAGTGCCAAAATAAATGGACCAATTTCCAAACCATGGGTAAAACCACTGGATTGTGTGGTACTTCTTTGCGTGGTCGTGGTCGTTCTTAGCGTGGTCGTGGTTGGAGGCTGAGTCACATTACACCCGCTTTGAACCCATCCGACCTGAATGTTAGCGTTTAATTGATACGAGAACCCGTACCCACGCTGGACTACTTCCGCTGAGGCGTTCAGACATGTTCCTGACACGGCATTTTGCGAACTCTTATGCTGCCAGGAGGTGGGCCCGACGTAGTAGAACGACCCGGCAGATCTGGCTGTTTGGTTTAACGCTGCGCCTGGATAAGCAGTGAAAAACGTCCCCTCGAAACTGGGGCGTTCATAGAATGTGATGATTGGCACTTCTTGGTTCGCATCAGCGTAGCGGGTTACCTGTATCCAGGTGTTATTTATTCCAGTAGGTCTAGACGCACAGTTTGTGTTAAACCCTTGCGCAATGTATGGTAAGTCAGTGCAGATTGTGGCATTGCAATGCTGGGCTTTCCATCTAAAATTAAAAGAAATTAAATTATATCATGATCTGATTAATTTTGCAATTATGTATAACTTACAGCCCATTAACTCTGTAATAAACAGTTGGTGATCCAGTAGGAATTGGGATATTTGTATTTGCAGACGCATTGCCGATGGGAGTCCCAGTACAGCCGGTGGTGTTCCAATAAGTTATAAATTGAGCTTTTTGACCTGACGTAAATTGAATTGAACAAAGAAAGAGAAGGGAAATGGTGAAGATTGCTAAAATCGAGGAAGAAGATATTTGCGTCATTTTTGAAAGCGATAAAATAAGTTGCTCGAGTGTTACGTTGTTGTCGGCCTTTTCCAGGAGAAGAACTGGACAGGAATCAATACCAACCTGGTGTTTTATTAATGGACAAGCTAATTTAATGGATGATATGCCAGAGATAAAGAAATTACAATGATGATGATTCACCCGTATGGCGTATGTAGTTGCTGGCCTAGATAGCTAACCTGGTTCTCATCTTGTCGGACTTTTGACGGCCAAGAAGATAACAAGGAAAAACTGAACTGTGGAAAGTACATCATGTCACTAATTGTGCCATTGTGAATGCGGCATGGTCACTTATGTGTGTACAAGAGAGACGTAATTAATATTAATATGCAGGTAATGTACATATGTAGTACTGATAATGTGGGGATCAAGTACTGCGAATAATATTAATCTCGTTGTCGCATTTTGGAGAATGATATCATCAGTTAATTCGACAACGAATGTTACAAGGGGAGCGTGCTTGATTCATTGAATTAATCATGTGAGTATTATCTCTGGCTTTTCATATCTAACAAGCGTGTACATTTATCAATTTTTAATTAGTATCCTGTTTATTTATCAACTTAATCATCTTCATGAATGAATCATGATTCTGGGTTTTCAGGAAAAGTATTGTTAAATAATTTATTGATATGACGTAAAAGCTATGTACACCTTGCCTAAAATTAATCCACAACAATTCATCATGCTCAACCTTATCGTTTAATTTAATTTGTATTAAAACTTTTCATAAATGAAATTGGCCGAAGATATATATAATTTAATCCGAAGATTAAAATAATTATTGATGACGTGTTCCATTACGACATAACGACATACATGGACGTCATAGCCGCCCACAACGCGACCAATAGCACGTGACCCTCGAAATTAACATTGTTCACCCCACTACAAAAAAAGTAGGAGCCTCCCGGTTTCGACGAGTCGCACCAACACGTCCCATCGACACAAGCGACGGACCCATTAATGTAGCGAGTACACTCGTAATCGTCGACACACTGCTCACCAAGACCCGGACTTCCGTAACACGCTCCTAACTCTTCATCCTTCCCGGGCAGGCATTGACACGTGCTGGCCCCACCCCCGTCGCTGGATGGTATGCACGCGGCATTCGCATTCGACCCCACGACGCATTGTTCATGGTTCTCACACGGGCTGCGAAGTGGGACACGACGGAAGCAGGTCGAATTGAGGTAACCTGCCCCATTCATGCAGGAACATCGGGACGAAATGCAGTCTGAAAGTGGACCCAGGGCTGATTCGCATTGGGCCCGGGCTTCGCAAGTCCCGTTGATGGAAGAAATCTGGAAATACATATTGAAAAGATTTAAAATTTCGGATTTATTTTTTAGGGAAATTAATGCACTTACGATAAGACAACGATCCCGATCCTGAGTAAGGGTGTCCCCCACGTATCCCGTATTACAGGAGCAAACAAAGGGGGCAGTTGTTCGACAGTTTGAGTTTGTTCCGATACCGGCGACGCATTGGGATGATTCGGTACAGGGATTGTTCAGTTTGAAAATGATGTTGAGACAGCTGCGTCGATCCCCTGCTGCGATGGTGTTTGGGACACAAGTACAGACAGAATTTGTGCAGTACGTGTTGCCAATGTTTTGACAGGTTTCGTTTCCCGTGCAGGGGTCATTTACTAAGGTAGCGGTTAGGATGCATCTCAACCCATCGACGGAAGTGCCATATCCATCAGCACATTGACATCGTCCCCCGGTGCAAAGTGTGTAGGGGACTTGTGTACAATGTTGTTGGAGGAGACAGGCGTCTTCCGGTTTGGCGGGGAGGGTTTGGCAGGTCGCCAAATTGCGATAGTGGGTGGCGGGATTGCAAACGCAGGTGTTATTACTAATAGTGCAAAATGCCCCATCGATTAGACTGCATTGTTCGGGTGTGCTGCCAGGGATGCAGCTGAGGTCCAAATTTTCTCGAAGAGGGACACATTCACTGAGGTTCGGAACCGCAGCGTAGTTTGCGTTGCAAGCGCACGTGGTCGTGGCCGGGTTACACGTTGCGAAAGGGATTCGGCTACATTGTTCCGTCCCGACGGTGCAGTCAGTCCCAAGGACGGTCGCGTATGAGAGACATTTTGTAGATTCGGGGTGTGGGAGGTAGTTGGTGGTGTCACAGGAACATACTTTGTTATTTTGGGGACAAACGACTCCTATGCCATCGCCAATCCTGCTACACTGCTCGACAACGTCACACTGCTGATCAAGAAGTTGGCGATAAGGGAGACAAGATCCATTGGTCCTGTAGGAATAATGGGTGGGATTGCATGTACAGAACCCATTTACAGAACAACTAGCTGATAATGGTTCCGGTATGCGGTTGCAGGCCTGCACGTACAAGCAAGGCTCATCTGTATGCTCGGCATACTTTTCACATCTGCCCCTCACGTCGAAATGTGTCTCAAGGCAGACACACTTCGTCCCATTGCAGTACGAGTTGTCAATCTTGCGACAAAAATCCTTGTCGACGAAATGCTCACAACTTTCACCCGCATTTTCCGGATATTTTGTGCAGGTTGTAGGAACGAGTGGGTTTTCTTGGGAAAGGTCAGTGTCACACATGCACTTGTGTTGAGAGACATCTACGCGGACACATTTTAGAAGTTTTGCAGGGTCACAAATGTTCACATTATCGCTGGGTATGCAGATGTCGCCAAATTCTAAGCCGTATGTTGAGACAGGTAGGAGAACAAGTAGAAAAAATAACAAGTTTTTAAGATTGGTCTCCATTGTGTGTTTTACTTGGGGGCTATGGAAATGAGTGGATTGAGTACGTTGTCAGGAACACAAATCGAATTTTATGCAACTTATCGCCCACCGATGTTTTAGGTTCGCGTAATTTAATCTCTGATAAGAACTTGACTTCAACTTAGATTAGGATTAAGTTTTTTTTTACTAACAATTAGTGTGAATTATGTACATAGTCGGGTACGAAATTCTTTGATAAACGTTTTTCAATGCAGAAAAATAACGGGTAAGAATTTTTAATTAAAATTTTCCATATGGATGCATAATATACCTGTGTATAATATAAAAATACTACCTTTCCAAATTTCCTCTCCTGGAGTACACACGCTTGAGAAATCTGATGGACGACCGGTCGCTTGGAGCATGCGCGGTTTCTACCGGAAAATGGTCACATGCGTTGAGAAACAAAATTTGAGAACTTCTGCACCATTGGAAGATTTAGAGCAGGCCTTGGTCTCAATTTTAAGCCCCAAGTCATAATCCAGATGATTAAGGTCTGCTATTACCGATGGCATTTTTGTGACTAAATTAAATCGATGAAATGAGCTCATAGCCAATTTTGGACAATTTTTGCACCATATGACTGAGCCGTGACCTTTTAAGAAATTCAGTTTCTATTTTTCAATAGGCCGGACTTCAAAGGTTTTACACTAAGTTTTGCAACTTTGGTAATGTAATTCTTGGCTTGCGCTGTAACCCTTTCTAGAGAAAAACAGGGTTTCGCTTTCTCCAGCAGATTAATTCAAATCCAAACCATCAAAGACTTAGGGGGATGAGATCTTCGACGTTTTCTATTTGCCAGGGGTATGTATGATTTTTGCTTAGTGCAAATTCTTTAATTTTCCTTGTTAAATTTACGCAAGGCTTGGGATAAGTTTCCACAGAAAACCGCGCGTGCTCCAAGCGACCGGCCGTCCATCAGATTTCTCAAGCGTGTGTACTCCAGGAGAGGAAATTTGGAAAGGTAGTATTTTTATATTATACACAGGTATATTATGCATCCGTGTGGAAAATTTTAATTAAAAATTCTTACCCGTTATTTTTCTGCAGTAAAAAACGTTTATCAAAGAATTTCATACCCGACTAGGTACATTTGTATAATTGGCAGGCAGTATTAGCCTTATATTAATGGTATGTCAGTTGTAAATCAAATGAGGAGGTGGTGAACAGAGGGAGACAAGATAAGCTCCCAACTTGCGTTGTGTGAATGAAAAAATGGAAATGGACCAGCATGATCAACTGTCGGTTTGATTGATATGTGAGTTAATGAAAAACTGATAATTTTATAAATTCCATGTTCGCTGAAATCGATTGATTATTTAATTGATAAATTTGACGAGGTTGAAGGGACAAATTAACTCATGTTACCGATCATTGCAAATTGTTCCCAAGATAAGTAAATATGTATAACACGACTGCCATGTATGAGAATCTGTACGAAACTGATAAGTCGAACTTGAGATCGATCCTTATTAAAGTTTACTCTTTTGATTGACGCAAATGTTGTTGCTGTCGGGTTTGTAAAAACGAAAAAACATGGCTTTGTTTTTAATGTAAATTACTTATTTTCGAGCAGATAAGTACATAAATTTGATAATAATTGAGAAATGCGTCATTTGTTTGTGAGGAATTCTAGATTATTAATAGCATGCTTGCTTCTAAATTCATCGGCATGCACTTCAAAATGGTGACCACATCCACGAATTGGAATGATTGATGCAAATAAATATATTTACATTTCTGTCTAATTTAGTAAAAATGCAGGCTTATGGATGCATCGTAATGATAAGCTTATTTCCATATTTTGTAATGCTATTATCTTGTCTCCCTGGGATTAGTGAGACGCGAATAAAATAAAATTTGTCAATTTGAATCAATCAATCAATTGATTCGTGGAAATTTTGGGTTACCATTACGGAGAAATGTCATCATAACTATGTTTATTTATTGGGTACAAGGCTTAATTTTGTTCCTGGCTCACTTTGTACGAGTTGTCATCACACTCAAATTGGAATTTGGTTGATTCGTACATATGGAATAATTATATAAGCTTTGCTTATCATCGGAGCAAGCCAAAGTGCTGACTGTTTTCCAGTCATTGTCAATCGCTCTATCTGCATTGGACAATAAATGTCTAACTTTACCTGGGCCCAATTCTCAGTACGTACAATGGTGCAAATTGATCCATCAATGTCAAATCAGTTTATCAACGTAATGATTCATTCAAGCTTTATGTGCGTAGTTATATAACGCCAAATTACATGATTTCCCCTGAGCAAGAAATATTCACAATTATTTACCGAATATGGATTTTAAGCTTATGCCATAAACTAAAACAGCAAAAATTGGATTTGGTTTGATTTGACAAGTTGATTTGGGTGCTAAAATTGAAGAGTTTATTCTTATTAAGTAAGATTTATGTATTTGTGATATGGGGGACTCATTTTCGGATATGTATGTATATTGCGTTGACATTGTTAAGATGAAGTATAAATTAAGGTTTTTGTTAAATTTTAATAGCAGAGTTGGTTTGTTTTGTTTGGAATATATTACGGTTTGCATGCATGAACGAATGTAAATATATACTAGAATTTACTAAATATGAAATGCTAAAAAAGGGTTAATTTTTTAGTACTTTTTTTAAACTAATGAAATTTTCTTGTCGAAATGACCCAGATTTTTAACCCTTCGTGACCATTGTCTTCATTTTCGTTGGGAAAACAGGTCCACGCCACCTTCGTCTCTGCTCCAACGACATCCACGCCTTCCTGGGCAATTTCGCCCCGTCCTCATTCTTGTACAAGTGCGCCCTCAGAATTCTCGCAATCTTGATTGGAATGTAGGGTGGCAGACTCTTATATTCCGGCTCGTTTGGATCATCTCCTTTAATTTGTACCACCGCGTTAAAAAAATCGAGCGAGTATTTCTCAATGTCAAATTCCAACGCATCCAGAATCATCCTCCCAAACGGTGGATTCGACCAGATGAAGTGATGCTCAGCATCTTTTACGAGTTGTAAGCCATTCAGCCCTTCAACTATTTCGACAAGCTTATCGTAATCCTGGATACTTGCCAATTCCCGGAATTGTTTCGATATTGTCTGATGCCACGTCGGATACTGGATTTTGGACAGGGCGTCAACTATCTTGAGAATGAGGCGTTTTGCCAAAAAGTCTTCAATTTCGCCAATAACCCCACCCCATTCGACCGCTTTGACAAAAGTGGTCACAATCTTGTGAAACATGTCCTCGCTGGATTCCTTCCACCGCATCATTCTCTTCGCGTCCTCTTCTGGGGGAATATCTGTATCGTCTTCCGGCTGGATGGGGGGCAGGATTGAGAGGATACTTTGCAAATGGGTCACTCCCACGTTGGGTCCCTCCTCATCTACAAATTTTGGATGAAGGATTAAATCTTCCACCTTCGTGAGGGCCTCGGTGACCTTATCAAAATCCGGAGTTGTCAAAATAGCCTTCAATTCAGCCACCAACCCTGGGTCAATAGAGACGAAGTCGTTCAGTTGATTTTCTTCATTAACCATTTTATTCAGGTCGACAAAATGGTCCGCCCCCTGACCTCCAGCCGCATTGTAAGTTTGAATCGAAAAGTCGAGCGTATGAACAAATGCGCCCAGTTTGGTGAGGAGGTTGGAAGATGTGAAGAGCAAATCGAGATAAATGCTCCGGATAACCGGACGATTAATCTCGCCAAAAATGGACGGGTTGAGAAACCCCTTCTGCGACGCGGACCAGCTGATCGCCTCCAAATGGGAGGTGAAGGACGGTACTGCCTCGAGTAATTTGACCGTCAAGCTGGTGACCATTCGTTCTTCTCGGTTCTCTATGGAAAGGTAAGCAGTACAGATTTCTATTGCGGTGCGTATCTTGGTCATTTCGTCGGGTCTGACGAGATCCAAGACTTTGGGGTGATGAACGATGGTGGGTTTTTGGAAGAGGGAAAATTGAAACAGTTTCCGAATTTCTTTATGGAATTTTGTCTTCGTGGGGTAGAACGTGCTCGTGTTGGCGTTGAGGGTGTCAAAATCGTGGACTTCTTTCTCGAGAATGTCCTCCAGGCGGAGAAAGTCCAACCAGTCGAGACAGGTCGCGACTAATTGACCCGCCCGAAACAGCAGAAGGAGAGGAGCATCGTCCAGTTCCAGGTCGAACGTTCCAACGACAAAGGAATATGTACCGTTTGCTCTTAGTTTTTCGTTCAGCCGTTTAAACGCCTCTGTCGCTTCGACCAGAGAGAGAAAGGATGATACCGGGAGACAGATGATAATTGTGTTCGGTTCGTTTTCACCGATCTCTAACACGTGCGACTTTAAGCTCAAAAATGTCGCAAACATTTTCACGTTTCCATACTTTTCTAAACATTCGATCAAGAAATTTAAAAATTGAAGGTTAAGTTCTGCCTCTTTAAGTGGAAGCGCCAAGTCTCGCATGGAAGCTAATGCCTGATAGAATCTAGAAGCAGGGCCCCCAACCACGCCAGCTGCGGCCGTTAGAATGGCTAACGCAGTCATTATTTCAGTATACCCGGTGCACGTGTAGTTGTTTTCCGAGTTTGCTACTATTTTTAGAGAAAATTCTGTCGATGCGTTTGGCGTAACGATGTAAACCCCCATTTTTGCAGAGAGGTTGTATGCTGCGAGAAACAAACCGTTCGGTGGGGGATTGTTGATATCCTCCATGGTTTGTAGTTCGACATGGAAGGAGGGACGCTCCTCGGCCAGGAGGGATCTCAAGCTGGATAAGCTCCCGAGGAAATTAGCTTTCGTAAATTGGTCCACATCGTCTGCGTTTATTAGTGCCAGCTGTCGTTTTCCTTGTCGAATATAGTCCTCCACCTCAGAGTTTAAACGTTTTAGGTCAAACCTATTCTTATAATCTGCAAGTAAGGCTGTGATTTCATGTTCCTTCGTAACTCCGGTTTGAATACCTTCGACTAAACCCTTTCCGCTTGAGTATAAGGTCGTAGCAAGGCTATTATAGCCTTCTTGTATCGGTATAATAACAGAAGTTAGAGGATTCCGGACATCTTCCAAGATTATCTTGAGCTTGAAGTCGGCCTGCTCGATCCGTTTAATGAAATGGGAGGATTTCCGGTCCTCCTCGTTTTCCGCCTCATCCTCTGGGTTACGATAATCCTTAATATTGGCCATCATCTGGTTGAGCGGGTGGAGAAAAAAGTCGGGTATGACGTCAATCTCGGGAACAGCCTCCAGATTGAGAAATTGGGTGACCGGAACGGCAAAGTACTTCAGCGGCTTCATAACCCCAGAGGGAAGGTTGTCCAATTTCTTAATTTCGGCGAATAGCTGTTGTGCCGTTTTAATTTCGGATTCAAAGGTCACATTTCCATCGACTTCTATGTCGATCGTGACCGAGTTGGGTGCCTTGTCAAGTACGGCCTATAAATTTTTTTAAAATCATATTTTATTTATGTATTTACAATTTTGTAAAATTTTATATGTTAACCGGCATACTTTTAAACCGGCCTCGATTCCGGCACTGATCGGTCCGATGATCAAAGCTCCAAGTCCGGAGGCTGTTTTATTAACCATTTTGGAGGATTTGGACGTCTTAATGTATACATTGGCGACGAGGTGAATACCTTCGTAGACTTCGGTGATGACGTGTGTGGCAGTCGTCCCAATATTGGGATAAGCTGGACAACATTGAAACGATTTTTAGCAAAAAATATAAAAAGCCCTTTTCTCCATAAATAGTTTTCAAAAACTAATTTTTTGACCAACCTTCCGTGATCTTATTTCTGACCGCCTCCGATGGCAGCAACCTCTTGACCCTGTCTTCACGATAGTAGTAAACTTGCAAATGCTCCACGTCCAACTTACTGTTGTATTTTGACTTATAGGAAACACTTCCAATCGTGATGCTTAGACCGATCAGCGTTTGAAGAACGAGGCTCAAGCCCATTTCAAGGGTTTGCTCTTTTTCAGTAGTGTCACGAATATGATGCAAATCGTATTTTAGGGTACGAATAGGAAGAAGTTCGACATCTTCGGTTGGAAATCCAGTCGGTGGAGTACCATTGATTTGTTTTCCTGTTTTGCAGTCGCATGCCGTCCCCAGGGGCAATTCCACGATTTCCCCTGAAGGTAGTTTTTCGACTAGGACCACAATGGGTCCTTCCTCCACCTTGGGCATGATTGGAGACGCGTATTTATTTGTGAAAGTTGTCGGTGAGTGGGATAAGTGTTGCTTGGTACGGTGGTAAAATTGGAGTGAAGTGTAATATAAAATGTGAACAGTTATCTATGTGTATGTTTAAGTATGCAAGTGTGTGGAAAGCGATGGGTGAATGATTGTACTGTAATTTATGATATTATCAATGCTTATGTTATATGCTCAGGTTGCCATGGTGATAAGGTACGCAGAACAAGCGATCGATGTACCATTTCGTGGTATTTGACTTTTGATTTGAACTTTTATAATTTTTAAGGGTCGCGAAATGTCATGAAAATGGTATGCATATATTTAATTACAATTTATGCGGCTGCACTGATGAAATGTGAATTATTATTAGCGGATCAATTAATTCCATCATCATAATATGATTACTTATATAGGACTTTATTATCTAGTGAGTGGGTGAGCATATTTGGTTTGGATTCAATGTGACGGCAAGGTTACGACATGCTGAAGCTATAACATTATTTATTAGCATGTAAATATGTATTACGATTAAATTAATAAATTGGTTCATGTGTAGATTACTTAATTGCATTTATATATTTACATGCAAAGATATTTTTCAATCCAATCTTACAGCAAACTGGCCAAATAAATAACTAGCGGATCATGATCCTTTTTCCACCAATTTTGGGACGTATTCAGAATTTTGTTCAATCTCCACACCGTGTGGGAGACAACCTTCAGTCGGAAATTGTTAATGATTTTTTTGCCAACTTCCTGTTCGAATTTTAACACGGCTGCCGTCTCAACTGTGCTCATCGTACGACGAACCATTCCTCCCTGATAAATCCCAACATGGCCGCCCAACCTGACCTCAATAGTGGGCAGATTGACCAACAAATCTCTCAATTTTTGAGCCTCCTCTTCATTCATTAGAGGATTATCAGGATCTGCAAATGCAGGAGTGGTTTTAAGGTAGTCAAAGCCATCCTCATTCTCATCCCACGCCATGTCCACTCCAGGGAAAAGTGAGACCATCTCCTGTCTCAATCTTCTCTCCGAGTCGATAATCTTCACTTCCAGGCTAGCTTTCTGAACAGGACTGAATTCAGGGTCGTCTTCTTCTTCAATGTAAGTTTCTTCTTCTTGGGCGAGTAGACGCATCTCAAAAGCGGTCATCATTTCCTTTGCAAGATTGACGTAATGCCATCTCTCCCATGAAATGTATTCCTCCACTAGTTGGGTAAATTTGATTTGAGTGAACCGCGTGTCAGGTTCGGGTTCAGGTTCCTCTGTTTCCCAAGGTGGCCATTCGTCCAGTATCTCTTTTTGCTTGATCTCTTTATTTTTGCAGGCGACACACTGTTCATCTTCTTCATTCATTTCGCAATCTTCCCACATTTTGTTGACATAGGCGGAAACTCTGCTCCAGAGATTGTCCTTCTTTGTCGGGACGGAAACTTCGCCCTCCTCTTTGGTCACCCAGGCGTTGATGATGTTTGACATCTCGCTAAATATGGAGGTGGGAAAGTCCTCGACGTGAAAGTTGAATGCGTCATCGATCAGATTGAGTAGTTCGTGCAGGGCCGCGTAGAATTTTTCTGACCGGGTCATCTCGTCAAAGTTGGGATGCGGAAAGGGTACCTTGTCCCGAATGTGGGTCCAAATAGGTCCTAGTTCGGTTAGAAAGTCGGGTAATTTGGGACACTCGTCTTTCAAATTGGTTACGGCTGTGATAATTGCGTCGGACAAGGGAATCAGGGTCGGATATAGAGTAAGGTCGAAAATTACGCTTCCTGGGTTGTCATTTACATCCTGAAGGGCGGAGAGGATTACGCGGTGGCCGAGGGTGGAAATGTCGCCGTAGTCGATCCAACTCTCCGCCATGCGTTTCGTCCTGTCCAGCATGGTCAGTATCTCGGATCCTCCGAGTTGCGGGACCGTCAAGCCGATGAAGAAGAGGCGTGGCGTCTTGTCATCAATGTCAACCTTGTTCAGGGCAATGAGAGACGTTTCGAGGATGGCGGTATATTCGAATGAGGTGAGATCAAAGTCGAAAATGAGGGAGAGGTTGCTCGTCGCGAGGAGGAAGGTGGACAGCTGTTGGTCTCTCTGTGTCAGAGTTGGGTGACCATTGGCGGTCGTGGCGCAGAGTGGTTTCGCGTGGAGGAGGAGAATTGATCGGATTCCGGTTTGGTCTGTAATTTCGTCACTCAAGATAATCAACCGCATGAAGAGACCGGACCACGGTGTCTCGCTCCACCCAGAGCGGGACGACGTAGAGGTGAAACTTATGCCAAAAATGGAGTTGACAACTCCACTAATTTGAAATGCATCGGTTCCAACACAGTTCATGACAAAGACGGATGTGTCTTCTAAATTGGAGATGAACTCTTGTGACCACTTTTCCGTAAAGAATCCCGCACTTGGGACGGATGGGACGGGCAGAGCGGAAGAATTCGATTGGAACAGGGTTGTCATGATGGGGACGGGATTGAAGGGTAATTTTGCGGGAGAAAGTTCGTAAATTTTGCATAATTCTGTTAGCAGATCAGTAACGTTCAATCGCGCCGTGTCAATATCGTTTTGCAAATAACCGAGGAGATGTTGTTGCTTTGTTACCGTCGTTGGAGTCACCGCCCCGAAGGACGTGTGACCAAATTCTTGGTGGGTGAGGGAACCCAAATTTTTCCATGCTGTGGTCGCCATGTCCTCATTTTCACTCGTGGGAGTCAGAAGTTCGGCTAGATCGGATAAGATAGTGCGATATTCTTCTTCACTGTGTTCCAAGATTTGGACCAGTTTCGTTATTAGCGTGGCATAAAATGGATCAGAAGTCCAATGTGAATCTAACTCTGCTTCAGTTTTGGCATGTTTCCATCCCTGTTGAAGAATTAAGGAAGATTTGATTACTTTTGTGGAACTGGTATGAATCCAGGACGCCGTGTCAACAGCGACGGGGTGTTTAGTGGGAAATGTGATGGCGGGAGTGGGGTCTGCATTACTGGAAAGATTTGGTTGTTTGGGTCTCCGCAAGAGGGCGGTGGCCACGGCTTTCCCGCAATTATTCAAATTTTCCGGGGTTGGTGTTGCAAATGGCTTCCGGATAATTTCGGACTGTTCAATCTCCTCAATTGTGTCCTCCGTGGGATCAATGTACAAGTGAACGGTGGCGTGGGAGGGTTTTATTACATTTAGAAGCTCTTGTTTCTTGTCGACGACACTGCTCCAATTTTGCGGGTTCCAAAACACCATGAACGATGAGGTCACGGTTTGAATGAGCTTTAAATGTTGCGGATTTTTTAAAGCGTCCCCGTGCACGTTAAGGACATAAAATTCTTCTGGTTTTCCATTTCTGAACAAAACATCTAAAAAGACAGGGTTTCCTGTGGTCTCGTTAATTTTGATGACATCAATGAATCCTTCCAAATATTGGGGAATATCGCCCGGAGTGGAATTAGATTTTGATGCAAACGCGGCTAGATTCAAGGTGCACATCGAATTCAGGAAGTGACTCTTTCCTTCCGGTGTGTCTGGACCGATGCGAATTGCAGTGATAATTTTTGGGAGTTGGGCTGACTTGTAAGGTTCCAGGAGGAGCGAGTAAGTAAATGAAATGAAGGTCTGAGGAGACGTAGAATTGCAAATTGTGAGTGGGATGGCGAATTGCGAACTAAATTTAGTGCCAATTATTGTCAATAATTCGGTTTGTAGTGGCCCTTCCGCCCGGGAAAGGAGATGTGTCAGTGTGTCCACCCTTTCGGTGAGTACGAAAGGGTTGTAGCTTCCCTGGAGGGAGCTCATTTTCATGAGTTTCAAATGGTAGAGAAGTCTCATAATTTTGCTTTCAAAGTCTGGGTTATCCTGGGCGGGAGGCGATTTCGTCATTGTGAGAAATTGGGAGACGGTGATTAATTCGGTGCGTCGGCGAGTGGAAGAGCTGACAACGGTGGATTTCTTATGTTGAAATTGGTATATCTCGTGGGGTTTATTGGACCTATTTTTTATGAGTTTTGCCTCATATTGCCCCATTAACCGAAGAATTACTTCATATATCGTCGCCAAGTCCCAAATTTGGTCGAAATATTTCTTCTCTTCGTTCCAATAAAGCAAAGCGTCAACATCCTTCAAAGCTTCGTAGACGATTCCATCTTCCGCCACGGTATTTCTCAGCAGATATAATTGGAACTGTTCGGGAATGACTTTTAAGACCCACAGGATTTGGAGTGACTTGATCAGCACGGCTTTGCTCGTCCAGATGGGTTCAAAACCGATCGGGTTTCCCTCTGGAGAGAGATTGATGCTTAGAATCGCCTTAGCAATATCTCGTGGGATGTATTTAGGAACAGTGTTTTGTCCCGGTTTGACGAACCCTTTTGCTAAGGCGCGAAGTACTAGGTCGTTGTTTAGATTGGCACGAATTAAATATTGGAATTTTGCATTGCTCCAGATTCGTTCGAGGGTGACTTGCTCAAAAGTGGAAATCTCTTGAATGAGTCGGATCAAATTAAGCCAGTCGGTGATGCTGACAAGACGGTACATTTCCAGCTGAAAATGGCTGAGTTGTAGGATGTCAAATTTTTCTGGCGTGTTTTCCACCAAATCACTGAGCATGTGGTAGTAGCGCTTTAATTTGAGCGAGGTACGCAGTCGGTAGAGAATTTCTGGCGGGTATTTCTGATTTTCTGGGGGATCTTCATCCCCTGATGTTTCTGGTATTTCGACCGATGCCGTAAACTCTAGAAGGGCATGGCACAAATGGTCCGGGACTGTGGCACTGGACTGAATCTCGGATACGATTCCTTTTAAGTGTTTCACTATTTGGATCTTGGTTGCCTTTTCTTGGTGTTGTTCATCGCCCCCAATTCGCTGTTCTATTCTGCCTACTTCGCGCGAGAGGGCGGTCGTGTAGAGTCGAGCGCATCCTTTCGAGTGGAGCGTTCTGAGGCCGTGGATTAGGTCGACTTCGTTCCTGAAGGTGTCACTAATTTCGCTTGGAAATTCTTTCAGCAGACTTTTGTCTAGTGTGTCATATTGCTCTGCCGGGGTTGGGGTGGCTGTCTCTTCTTCTCTGAGGCCTTCGGGAATTTCCTCGTCTTCCTCATCCTCAATAATTTCTGGAACTGGGATTGGCGATGCGTACAGTTGGAATTCACCAAAGAGTAGAAACAAAGCGTTGTAGTAGGCAAACCTTGGCTTGGACGACCAAATCATGCCCAGATGAGTGGCAATTTCACCCCAGGCAGTTGAATTCCCTGTCTCGATTATGTACTCCTCTTGGTTCGGATCCCAAGAAGGAATATCTCCAGGGTCGTAATCCGCGCCCAGTAGTTTGATTGCATAGCGAGTCGCAACATTAGCGAGATCCTTTGGCCCTTGGACCGTTGCGGTGAGGACGGCTGTTAAGATGTCAACAAGTGGGTTCAAGTCTTTATTAGAAACCGTTCGAGTTGGGAAGGAAGACATTTGTCGCACATACTGTGAAAATAGTACCCTGTCCGTAGTGCAGAGGGGCGATTGGTCAAACTGACCGATCCCAAGGTACTTTGAAATCTGGTCCACGTCCCACTTCTCCTCCTTCTTGTACAGGTCAAGGAGGACGAGAAGGTCCAAGTGATCTAGGCAGACACCTTTCACTTGTTTGTCCCAGGAAAGTAGGAGCGGTGGAACGTCTGGGACGTTTATTATGTCAAACGTGGCGCAAAGGACGTCCCCATTTTTTAAATTGGGTGCAGTTTGGCCCAGTTGAAGTAACGCGTAAACAACGTGACGGGAAGATTGGACGCCGTCTTGAGTAAATATGAGTGTAAAATCTTCCCGATTTTCGATTTCGTTTTTAGTGCTTGTCAAAGTATGCGTAATAGCGAGTGAGCCAAACATCCCTTCCAACAGGCGAATGAGCGGGATGACATCGATCGTATGGGAAATGTTAAGTTTGATACCGTGCAGTTCGCAGTAGGTGATGTAAAGGTGACCCATCCTGGAAAACGTGTCGGCCTCCCCTCCCATCCCAGTCAGGGCGGTGAGGAGGTCGAGGACGAAGTGAATTTTGACCAGGTCTACGTCACTCCGAGTGTACGAGAGAGTTCCGTTCGGCGTATTGATGGAAAATAGCTCTTGATCTTCAGCCCGAAACTTTTTCCTTTCTCGAGCGATTTTCTCACTAAGCGTGGGATATGAAATGGCGGGTTGAATGTAGACCGTTCCGAGACGCTCGCTCATATTGTAGATTCGTTGTGGGATGGATTCTCCCTCCGGCGGCGGAGCACCATCTTCCGGGATGTAAGCGGAGTAGAGGAGTTTGCAGAACCGTTGCGTCTTCTGCCAAGCGGTGAGTGCTGTCTGACTCGTAAAATAGATGAGTGGACTTTTCTCTTCACCATCAAATTCTTGTTCCTCCTCTTCTTCTTCCCCTTCTCGAATTGCTGGCGTGGTTATATTTACGGCGTCCAATTCCGCTTTTGACCTTGTGATCATGTTATTAACAAAAACGACAATTGCGGCTTCTTGCGCTTCTGTTATACCTGCCAGTTCCCTAACCATTTCTTTAAAATTTCTCTCTTCTTCATTTCCCTCAAGAAATAGTTTTTCTTTCCAGGCCGTGAATAATTTTAAACCGTCCAATCTCTTTTCTTCCGCAAGTTCTCGTAATTTAACTTCCTCTTCAACCGTATCAACTGTAAAGACATGTTCCGGCTCGTGAAGGATTTTCTGAATTCGCCTCAGCTTCTGCATTATTCTCCGCTTTATACAATCAGTCCCCGCCCAGTCGCGAAGGATGCAGAGGAGTCCCTCAAATTCCTTAAGGGAAGGGTCATCTTCGAGAAGTTTTGACCTTTTGTTGTCGCCTTCTGGGGGCAGGTATAGATTTCCTGGGGGCAAGTAACGGTCAATCGGACTGAGCGTGAATTTGATTGGGAGTCCGATCAGTTCCATCGGGTTGGACGGTAAGGTTGTCCAATACACAAAGTGCTTCTCTTTGTCCAGAGCCTCTGCAAAATTTTTATCGACAGTGATATTTGGAGGAGGAGGATTTTCAGGATCTGGTGGGGGATCATCGTAAAAGTCCTTCTCGCTCGTGGGAGGCGGGATTGGAGGCATACAGACGAGTTTGATCTTAGAGTCGTAATTTGTGATTTGAATGTCTTCCCCGACGCTGGCGTTCATATCCATTTTTCCGGTGAGGGCGAACAGATTGGCTTCGCCTTTGATGAAGAAGCCTACCTTGTATTGATCTCCGGTCTTTTTCTGGGTGACCTTGATGGACGATGTCAGCCTGCCTCCTATATCAATTCCGGTCACGACGTGGGTCGCAAGGGGTAGTTTGGCTGAAAATTATGTATGTATGGGATGACTTTCGTATGTGATATGAAAGTATGAGATATCGTAATTTTATGTGTGTGAAATTTTATGTTTGCAAACATGCTTCCAAAAATATTAAGAAATATTTGGAAATAAGTTAAGAATATAGATTTGTGAAAATAAAATAGAAAGATCAACGAGTTCTGGAGGAGACTAAATAGGGTGGCCAAATTTGCAAATTCAATTTTGAAAAATGGTTGAACAATATGTTGCAAATTTCGATTTTAAGACAATATTTGAAGAATAAATAGCATTTTCAGGCAGTTTTGCAGTAAAAATAAGCTGATTTTGGACAGTGAAATATGTAAATATGTAGATATGGATAGGATCCCGTTTATGGTGCCAAAAAGTGAGAAAAGAGTTTTCTTACCTGGATTATTCTCAAGCAACATCTTCACATGTTCGTCATAGTATTTTTGTACGACATCGGGGCCATTGGATTTTAATCGGATCAAATTCTTTGGCCTTGTGATGATGCAAATACACTCCTCCGTCGACATGCCCTTGCTCCACCCCACCTTTCAAAAATTGAAATCAAATTTTGTTTAAAATTTTAATTAATCTTATCGAAATAAATGTTACATATTACTTAATTCGACTTACCTCAAAGTCAAACCCTCCCGTGACCTTGATGAGCCCTCCAAGCAACTCGCAAGTAATTTGGGCCCCAAGTCCGACCTTGTTCGCATTATCGCTTGAATCTTTCATGTGCTCAAAGGTATATTTGCCAACTTCGTTTGAGGTTTCTATTGCTAAGAGGTCGTCCAAATCTCCAATTTTCTTCGAGGTGATGTTGTTCCCGAAGAGATTGAAACCAACGCGGCGAGAATTTCTGGCATCCCATAGATCACCAATGGTGATAACTCCGTTCTCCAAAGGGGGCAGGGTGGGAAGGTCCTCTTCCGACATTTTGTCTGGAAATTGAGGTAAAATTACTAGTAAATAAATCTTTCATGTGGTAAATATTGGTGCAAATATTGTGTAATCGAATTGGTTAAATCGACTCGAATTGTATTGAGTCGAAATATTGGTGCCTGTTGTCAAAATTTCTCCGTTATTTTTTCGAATTATTTACTTACTAAATATCCTTACCGAAAAGTCGTATTCTTTGCAAACTATTTTGTCATGAATTTGGAATGGTTGCTGTATCGGTTAAATCTGTGGTTAATTAAGTAACGCTTTCCAAAATATGAGACACTTTTAAGCTGTCCGAATTGACAAGGGCTCATGCAACATAAGTGCGAATCTGGTTGGCAACACAATGGGAACTGATTCTTCGCTATGGTAAGTTAGTTAGTTAATTACGGGGATACGATGGACGGATCAATTCTGACAAATAATTTGCATAACAAGCGATCAATCAAAGTATGTACATATGTATGTATATGGATCGGTGAGTGATTATGTGGGCTTATCGCTTCACAACTCGTGTTGAAGTTGAAATCCTGGAATTGGTGCTGGTATGTATTTCGTATTGGATAGTGTTACATGGTTAATAACGGGATGCGAAACTGCCACGTCGTCAAATCAAATTTCAACCTGGGATGAATACCAGTACATAAAATTAGCAAGCAAAGCACCTTAAATCTCTTGCAAATATTTGAAAGAATTTGACCTTGTGTGACCTTGTCCTCACGGGAAAAGGTGAGCTTTCATAATTCTCAGACCATACAAGTTATTAAATAATTTTTACAATTTTGAAAAGTAGGTGAATCATGGCTCCTGGAAAACTGAACACTTCCACGATGGAGGGAACGACCCTCACTTTACCAAAAATGCAGGACTGGAACGTTCAAATAGGAGACTTATTTAATTGCCGAACTTCAAAACCCGTTCTAGATGTTAACATCTTCAAAGAAGATCAGATAAGAAACGAAGAGTTTTTGGAAGTCGTTCCAGTCCACGATATGAAGTACACGCTGTCTCGAGTAGGGGACACGAATGGGAAATCGGAAATTTTGGATATTTCGGTCGAAGTGAAGATTGAACTTCCATCTTTTTCAGTCGAAGGGGGCGTGTCTTTTCGAAAGGAGGATTCCAAGGAGTTTGAAGAGGAACAGTTTTTCTGCCAGTACAATGTTCAGACTTCCGTGCTCCGAACGAGGGCATCCGTGCAAGACCCGCGAAATGAGGAAAGGATCATAAAAGAGGAGGTCAAGGACAAATATAGTGACGGTGCGTAAATAAATATATATATATATATATGATTAACTTGCGCCAATGTTATAATTTAACTATGGCTCAAGTTACCAAAGTGAAGTATAAACGCACGTTTACCATGACAACCTTTGTCAACTCATTACCTTTATTTCCATAGGAAAAGAGGCGACGCATTACGTTTCTGAGATTCGATATGGTGGTTGGGCGACTGGGATATTCAGCCTGAAGAGCAAAATGGACCATAAACTTCTCGATCTTAGTGGTTACGTTGGCGGTATGGTCCCAGTGTTCGCAGGTACGCACAAGATTTATATTTGCAAATACAAAGCAAAATACACTGGCAAATTGTATGCATATTTCCTACTCAGGTGTAAACGTGGGTTTAAAGGCCAGCCTTGCCTTTATGGATCAAGACAGTTCGGGCCACTTTGAAAAGAAGGTCAAGATCGAGTCCTTACCCGATGTGGGAGAACAACCGCAAACAATCGCCGAAATGTTTGAAACAGTCGAAAGAATCCCGGACAAGGTGGATGGTGCAGTAGTTTACCCCTACCCTGGTGCGAGGGTAACAGGAGTCCCCATTTCTTTCCGTCTTTCCCCCTTGCCCCTCCTAATTCCCCTGGATGACGATTACGAAAAATACGACCTGCTCGAGGCTGAACTTCTTAAAGAAATCCAGGACATGGTCTTCAGCTTGCGTGATCACACGCATGGAAATAATTACTACCAATCCCTCATTTGCGACCAAGACCCTCGGCTCGCGACCATGTTTCCGGCCAAAGATGATGGCGAAGGGGAACTCAATCCTTGGACGGATGATGTCGATAAGCACCAGACAAAGCTGTTTGAGAAGGCGGAAGAACTATCGCAACAAGCGACGGAGACTTTGGAGCTGTACAAGAACCGGAACGCGACCATTGTAGATCTCAAGAACATTGTGGACTCGTACAACAAGTCCGACCTTTTTCCGCCCAAGGTGAAAATCGCCGTGTTTGATCATGTTGCAGCAGGTAAAGAAATTTTGAACACTCTTCGCCCCGCCGACGCCACCGTGGCGGGGCAGGCTGAGCTCTTCATATTCAGAAAAAATCAATGGGAGGAGTTTTTGGGGGATAATATTGGGTTCAAATTAGCCCTGACTACAGAAGGGGATGCAGTTAGTGGCACTTTCATCAAGCTTTATTCCCTAACTGCGGCGCTAGTTAAAGATCTGGGTTTCAAAGTCAGAGTGGCGGCACCCAATATTGTGCCAGGATTAGGGTTTAGTTTAGGGCTAAAAATTAATTCATTTCCGGTGCGATATTACACTGGGGAAGAGATCGGAAAGATTTTGGAGATATTGAAAGTCATCGTGGAAGCAAAGTCGCGTCGCTATGGCAACACGTCCAAGTTTTACTCCGTTCTCTCGACCCTATTTTTTCAAGGGTCGGTAGAAAGATGGAACTTGGACGAGTTGTACGAGTTGATTTCTTCGTTCCAAGTGGAATTTGACAAGTATAGGTTGACTTGCACAAACACGTATTTACAACTACTAGAAATTTTGACGAGGGAAACTGATGCAGATTTCACGTTTGTTCTCACACCCCAATTTATTACAGGGATGCGTGATTGTGTGTTTTACTTCAAGGAAATGATGGGTAAAGTTAGATCAGCTAAAAACACAGCGATAAATTTCCGAACAATTGTGGCATATTTTGACACGCACGGCGATGCGGGGGAGGGTCCCTCGCTGTACATTTTGGATAAGTACGGGGCCGTTGTGGCGGTGGCATACGATCAGTTGGACTTTCTCCTAGTAACACATTATCTAACTACCGGGCAAGGTGGGGCATTAGGAGAATCCTGCCTGTCGCCAAAAATGATGGGGCGGTCTCCTCTTGCCCCCATCAAAATTGACACTGGGTTAGATTTGTACTCTATTCTGGACGTGAGAGAGTTATCCTTGTCCCTTCGTGAGTGTCCCTTCTTGTTGGAAGAGAATGTCGCCCTTCACCAAACGTTTGTAGAGGCGGCAAAAGTCTTTAAGCTGGCAGCATTTTCTACGATGAGGGAATTTGTGGGATTTATAGGGATAAAACCTGCACAATTTTACCACGGGAAGATGGTCGCTCTTTTGAGTAATTATAATTGGTCGGAACAACATGGTTTCGGAGTGGGTGGAGAAGATCCCAACTGGGGAGGACTGAAGGAAGATTTGCTCAAATTCCAGCTGGAAGTCGCTCCGGAAGAGGGTGAGGAGGAGGAAGTAGATCCAGATGCTTGGAAATATTTACAAGCTTTTATCGACGCTGCGAACTATGCGGCAGAGCAGGCGCAGGGATTTATTCGTACGTTGAAAACAATCTTAGAATTTTATATGGAACAGTTTTTCGGGGGATTGGCCCGTGAGGACTCCCTCAAAACCGCCCTCGTAGAAAGTCTGAACCTCATGGTTGAAGACGAGTACAATCCAAATTATCTCAATCAACTCCTCCAATCTATCCGCCTCCTTCATTTGGCCCGTTTTAACGAAAACTACTTCAAGCTGTGGTCTGCTCTTGATGGTTTATGGATATTGAACAATATCGAAAATCCTGCCGGTGTTTTAGGGGTACTTGAGATTGTGGCGGGATTTTCTCTCGAGGAGAAAGAGTGGGTCTGGAGCAATCCAAAATTCCAAATTTGGTCGGGACTCTTCCTCCAGTCGAAAACCGTTGTGGCGAAAATGTATAAACTATTCTGCTCAGAGGAGGACGGCGTCCCGCTCTATTTTCCGAGTGAGCATAGGCGCCATCTCTTGGCGGTGGGTGGCTTGTTGAAGGATCCGGTGCAAAAGTGGAGTCAGGAATGGAACTCGGTTAAGGAAATGGTGAATGTTTTTGGGACGTTGCTAGTTAAACGGACTGTTCCCTCAGATTTCATTGCGGTTTTGGGAAGTAATTTAAAGTCAAGGCCAGAACTGGAGGATGCTTTGGCGGTTGGTGACGTACTCTTCTATTGGGATCGGGAAGAAAAGATTTTTACGTGTGGGTGGGGGATTAGCGAGATTTCAGAGGCGTTTAATGCTTTGCGGGGGAAAAGTGAGACGCTTAAAAACGTTAACCGCGGGGATAGCCTTTCAAACAAAACTAGGCTATTTGAGAAACCCCGCTTCCACCTCGAGGAGGAAGAATCTTTCCTCCGGGTCAATCGGACATGGCGACGTTTCACAAAATCTGGTCTTCTTCGCCTAATGTCACATTACAACTTTCACCAAGTCAGGGAACCTCGCCAATTTTACGCTCCAATCATAATGTTGGATCCTCCTGCAATCGAAAATATTGGTGACGCAGTTCTGAGTTATGTTTGGGATCAGGTAAAACAGGGAAACTCGTCCGTTCTTTTGAACGAGTGGAACGTTTTTCAATACGTCGATTATCCAATTATAGACCAATTTTACCCAGAGTTGAACTCCGAGTCTTTGACAATTCCGGTAGAACAGAGTTATAAATCTGGATGGATAAATTGGGCTCATTTTCACTCGAATCTTCCCATTGGGATGATATTTTCGCCAAGTTTGAGCTGCTTTGGGGGTCCAGTTTCCCACTCACGGGTCCCCCAAGGGGATGACGATGACTTTTATGAAAGTGAAAGAGGCGACGCTACCAAAGCCTTTGTCCTGAAGAGGGCGAATCTTCTCACTCTGCTTGTTACGAGTGCGTCAGATCCCGCAGTCCGATTCCAACTTTTTCACCTTTTGGCACAAAAATCCCCAGATTTGCACGCCTTGCCCTGGATCATTCCCGACATTACGAAAGAAAAAGGGGAAGAATTCTTCCTAGATTTCTCCGAGACTTTGAAATTACTAGAAATGCGGGAATATTACGAGTCGCCGCCACACCCCCTGCGACAAAGTCGGCTCCTAAACCCACCTTACAAACTGATCACTGCTTTGAGGGTGGGGCCCTTTGCAAAGTCAGCGTTTGGCAAGAGCACCATTTTAAACGAGTCAATGCTATCACTGTGTAAATTTTCGTCAAAATTCGAACCAGGATTTCAAAATGGGGACCCAATTGATACATCCGGTTTAGTAGAGTTGTCCTGGCTGTGCAAATTTACAGCGGGGGAAAGTTTCTATGAAAACGTGTTAAAAGCATATTTTGAGGAATATCAGAGAGAAATGGTTCTATTAGCAAATGTGCATGGCGATGGGATGGAACTTCATCCCGATTTGATTGCAACCCTGAAGCGAAGTTCTGGGGCGTTTTTGTTGTTTTGGGGGTGTGGCTCGTGGAGAGAGATGGCCACCTTGAAACCTGACGTAGATCAGTTGCTTGGCAACGAGGTGAAAATATTCAACTTTGTCGTCGACCCGGACAACACGATTCGAAAGAATGTGGACCAAAGCTGCATTATCGATACGACGAAAGGGGTCGACGAGTGGGGACCAGTTGTGGAGAGTATGATGACACACGTTTTGGACGGAATGGATGCCACGTTGAGAGAAGGTTATTTCACAGACCAAAGTCCAAAACCTGGGGAAAGGTTGGTAAATTTTATCGAAAATAATACCATCACGTCGGTGAGACAAAGTTTAAAGGGACAAAATCACGGCCGGAATTTTGTACTGAATTCAAATGAAATTAGGGATGAAGTTTTATCCTTGTTTTTGGACGTTATTCTTATTCCCGATGAGTTGGAAAGGGACCTAATTTTGTGGCCTGTTTCTCATCAGATTGACAATATGTCTCAACTTTCTGGAAAATCTGCCCTGTTAAAACTATCAAATTTGACTATGGATTCTTTCACCAAGGTTTCCGATTCAATTTCTGCTTCACAGCTAACCGCCGCGCTAAGGGCGGCAAGACACGAGTTAAATTTGAGCACGTTATCCCTCACGAATTTATTCCGGGAGTTAAATCTTCACTATGCAAATGATCCTTCATCCCCAGAAGCAGTCTCGTACTACGCAGCCGTCCAATCCATTTTCATGTCGGGTTATCCACTAGAACTGATAAACCTTAGCTTCACCGACACATTTGACGAATCCGTGGCGGCTTGTTTTGCTGCGGTGAAGGATTTCAAGCTGATGACCATTTCCGCCATTGGACCTCAAGGCAGCCGGAAGTCGGCCTTGTTAAACAAACTGTTTGGCCCGGCCTTTAAAGAGGGGAGTTTTGGCAGTGGGACGAACGGAGTCTCAATGCGTCTCCTCCGGTTGGACGTCACCGATAAACCGGAAGCTTTCGGTGACGTGGATGCCATCCTGCTCCTCGACACGGAAGGCTTCTCCCGTACGAGTAATATTTATGACGGAGAAGCCGCCCGCTTGCAGAGACAGGTGGCCACGCTGGTGGTGACAATGTCGGATTTTTGTATCCTGACTTCCGGCGGGGATTCTGAGACGGATTGGTTATCTGAATTGCGGGGAATTTTGGAGATTTCCTTCTTTGCGGAATGTTCCCTCTTTGAGTCACCCTCATTTCCAGACATGATTATTGTCGATGATATGAACACTGGGAGAGCTATGTTGGACGGGGTTACACCGAAAGTACAGGAAATGTTGGCCTCTGTGAGTAACCTCGTGTCGCTATATCCGATCGAGGCTGACATGAAATATCCTATGATCCAGAGAATGAAGCAGATTTACACGCGAACATTTAGCGACTCGTTAGCGCATCATATTCCATCTCAGGAAAAAAATTATTCCTTACACGAGTCTATTTACAACTTGAGAAAAAAGGGATTCACCAGCTGTGGCAGTGTCGTCGCTAAAAAAGGAGAAAATTATGACTGGTTGACCCATGCAAGACAAGTTTTGTCCTCAATTTCCACTTCATCCCTGTTCAATTACAGTTCGGCATCCGCCCTCCAATCCAAACTGGTCTTGTCCCGGGCAATTAGCGGTCTTAAGAGATCATTCGACACGACCTTCTCCGGTCATGAGGATCTCCTCGAATTCTATGCCGGCACGGGTGATAACACGGTCGACTTTTCCACCATGAATGGTATCCCTTATTTCTGTCCAAATATTGGAAACCCAGAAGAGTCAGACAATTGCGAGTGCACGACGCAGTTGGGTCAAATGACTCAGTTGGATAGCGACCTACTCCTCGCCGCCGGCGGAAACGCTCTCACGGCGAAACTCGTTTTAGACGAGTTAGGCACTTACGTCGCCCAACTTCGGGGCGACATTGTGAATCGTATTCGGCAAGAAATGTATGCAAATGAGCTAATTAATGGCACTGAGGGGGGTCACTTGCACACAAAATTGAAAGAACTTTTATACACTAATGACTACCCCTGGATCGAGTTTAAGGAATTCGTGTCCACCCTGCTTACCTTCGGGCCGTGGGTTGGCACCATCAGAGCAGAAATTTTGGAAGAGTATGGCCCCGAAATGGGGAATTTGGTTGGGATAACTGAGGTCAAAGACAGTTTTGAGGAACTGATCGCCTTTGACTTGGCGCATGTCGGGGTTTGGGGTCAATGTCCGATCGACGTGTCGCAAAGGGTTGACAAATTGGGCGGGATGTTGACCTGGGAGGAATTTATTTGGTTGGAGGTGAAAGTTGAGGAGGTAATTCGGACAGCAAATTATACCGGAAACGGGTACAAGTGGGGAATGTTGAGGGTGATTCGGGAGGAAATAGATGCCGTGCTGGGGGTCGGGTTTAAATCCAAGTTGCCCAGCGAGCTGGAGTATGTGCCCAGTTTTGTGAGGAATGTGCACTATTTGGGGGTGAAAAGTTATTTGAGGTTTTGGGAGGTGGAGTGGGAGCGGTGGGTGGGGCAGTGGGACCCACTCGCACTTTTGGTGGAGAAGAGGGATAAGTTTCCGGACGAGTTGTTCATCCCGAAAGAGGAGTAGGGTGAAAGTGGTGAAAGTTTGGTGGAGATGGATTAATGAAGATTAAGTCGTAAACCATTTAAATTCTTTGAGTTAAAAAGTAAAGTTTTATTGCACTCATTCTTATTGAGAATCCCGTATTCTTAGTTTTTCCTCATAAAAAATGGCATTTCATGAAAAATTATACCGTATTTACTTAAAAAAGAGTGTGGCAAGTGATTTCATACCGTTTAATTTCATGTTGAACAGTTTATTTATGTACATATTTGGTTGCTCTAATTTTAATCTTATTTATTGGTTTACATAATTTTGCGTAATAATTTTTAGCTGCATTTAGTGGAGTCATATCTGTAAATTAGTGAGTATATAACCTTAATCGATAAGATGGCAATATAAATATGTATGAAATTATTAAAATAAGTCATTTATTTCTTGAATAACTTAATAAATACAATTACGAGCCATTGTCTTTTCATTTATATTAAAAATCAAGTTCAAGTTATTGATTTACGCATCCAACTTTGAAGGGCACATTGTAAAATCATCGTCGTCATTGAACAATTCGCTTAAAATTAACTCTTTGAACTTTCACCGCAGTTAATTGTGCATTCAACACAATTCATTTCAACTTGATCTCTAAATAAGGTTATTTCATTTTCATTTGCGTCATTTTGTGACCTTCTCCTCCATCAAAGTTATCACCCAGAAATCGTAATGTAAACTTGATAAGTGTCACGTACGAAGATCAAATTTAAATATATATGTCGGTCACATTAAAAAATTTACCAACATTGTGCGTCAGTACGACCGACAAAGCAAATTGGGTTACCCAATTATTAGGAAAATGTCGCTCTCAGATTTTTACATGCCGACAGAAATATCGCAAAATTGAGATACTCGATGACGCTCGCATACTTTGCAATATTTGTGTAAAAATTGGCAAAGCACTTTGATCCCGTTCTCGACATTGATTGAGTGACTTGGTAATTAGTCGAACAAGCTTCGGTAAATTTACATCCTGTTTTCGTGCCCAAAATGCTAGTGTACCGTGTGCAAAATACTTTAAAAACAGAACAATTGACGCACATGACAAACACTTGAGGATTTCCATGTGGAAAAGTTCAAATTGATTTGCATGAAATTTACGACTTTGATGAATTAACATATACAGAAAATGGTCAAAAAGTATACTTATATAACTTGATGATTGCTCAACATCATGTTTAATGTTTGCATTAACTTGTCCACGCGATAATTTTGATGAGTTAATTACCTAAATGGGTACAAAATAACAATTGTCCAGAAATACTCCACTCGAGTTTGATGTGATTGGTTGAGTTGTAAGTTGGTAAATATGTAATACGCTCTGACATTCTGGAAATCATTGTGTTGTCATTAACATTGATCGATGAGTCTGTAGTCCATTGGCACAAGAATTATGCAAACTATTAAAAGTATAAGTAATTGCGTTTTATGTATGTATGTATTTACATATTCAACCACACTTGTGTAACTTATGTACTTTGAATAAGGAATGATGTCAATATCTGGACTTTGTGAAATGCGATACATATTGTGTGAGCTCTGTTTTTATAATTTGTCAACCTGATCTACGATGGCGAAGATGACAAAGTTCTTCTTTAGAAATGCTCATAGAGTTAAAAACTAGAGATGTAAGATGTACATACGCTATAAAGCTAAAAAAATGTGTCTTGTACGTGTGGTATCTATCTGGAATGTATGCACATATTTATGCAACTTTATTTTTGTCAGGGAGTTTGCGAAATAAATAAAAATTTCAGTATAATTTACTTTAATCAGAGTCCAGGTGTGAATCCTGAGTTTCATGCATATTTTCTTGCATGTAAATCCATAGCGCCTCAATTACTAAGAAATTAGAAAATCGCTCACACATTTCTCTCAGGAATTTTGATCATGATTCCAGTAATTTCAGACTCAACTGCATATGTTTTCCATAACCTTGTCTAATCACTAAATAGTCTAAGATTATAAAAATGTTTCAAAATAAATAAATTATTTGGTTATAATTATTTTAATTCATTAATTTTTATTATAAGCATAACTTTAAACAAAGTCTATGTAAAGTTATGTCGTAAGTTGGGCATAATTTTAACTTTTTGACGTCAGAAGTTGCAGTTCGCTAAATTTTATGTGAATATTGCAAATAATTGGAGCGTCATCAAATCCCAATTTGGCGATTATTCTGTCGGCATGTAAAAAAGTGACATGTATAAATATATCTTCCTAACAATTTCCGTAAATAAATTTGCTTAGTCGGTTTGATTGACGCACTGATCCTGAATTGAGCGACCTACACATTTATGTACGTACGTGATATTCATCAGGGTTAATTTAGTTCCCAGCGATAACTTTGATTGAGAAGAATGTGATCGAATGACGTAAATGAAAATGACCTTTCAGACAAGTAGAAATGGAATGCAACCTACATAAATGCAGATCAAATACAAATCCGTCCATATACAAATGCGTATAATAATTTGAGGTGAAAGTGCAAATAGTTAATTTTATTCGAATTTTACAATTGCGACGATGTTTATGCAATATGCTCTTCAAACTTTCCATGTACGTCAAAAGTTTAATAAAGTTTAAGTCATGTGACATACAAATGAAGTTCTTTAGATTAAAGTAACTATTTATTTATTTGCTTCTTAAGTCGTTTTTAATTTTAGACTAAAAGTCATATGCATATAAAATATTTGATTGCAAGCATATGCATAATGGAGTCATTAGATTCATGATCTGTAGAATTTAACATCCAATTATTCCCCGAGCATTATTCTCCATGTCAAATACAAAAAATTTTGGATTCTGGGATTTATAGTTGAAATTGCAAATATGTTTAAAACGTATTGTTGTCTTATCCACCATTAACTGTAAAATGTAAGCACGATCTGATAAGATGTGCTGAAGGAAGATGCATAAGTGATAATGAGATTTTTTTTAACAAGAGTAAACTCATACTCCTCTGTCAAGCTTCCGGTAGTTGCTAATGTCCTGGTTAGCCTCATCTAAAAAAATATGACGATGTATGTGGTAAAAATAAAAAATTGATCACATTTCGACATGTTGAGACTGGACGCTGTCTTGCAAAATGGCTAACGAGCTCATCTTGTATGTAATAAATATATTTCCAGATTTAGCATACTTTTCCCCCAGTTTTGTCGAAAATATTTTAGGAATGAATGCAATATAACTTTATTTATTTACATCATGTTAATTTCAAATTTCCATAATATATTTGTGTACATATTTTTTTTATTTCGTGATCGTTTCAGAAAAAAGATTGATGAATGTGAACGTATTTATTGTCCAAGTAGTCCCACAGCTTTCACCAACGCCCCACCGTCCGGCTGTACACTCCTTGACCTGCGCGCAAGATATCCGATTTAAGAAAAAGTATTTAGAACAACTAATTATTAAAATTATCAACCAATAATTATGAAAATTGCATGTTACGCAAGTATTAATTTGTCTCACCATTGCTTTTCGCCGGTGGTAAATTGGCGTCTTTAAAGAACCCTTCGTCAGTTAAGTGCTCCTCCATCAATCTCAAAACCTTGAGAGGGTTGCCCCCTTCCAACCGCGTGATGGCCCCATCATCATCTCGCCTAACGTCCAAATCCCACTTGCTCTGCTGTTCATCAAAGTACTTACTAAAAAGCTGGATGGCATAAAAGTGGACCTCCCACTTGAAATTTGGTAGTAGCCCCTCCCCACAAAACTCCTCGAAAAGTTGGATCGTCTTATGAATCCGGACCTGCAAGTCCCTCACCATCCCGACCCGATACAGGACAGCCTCATAGTCGGCCTTCATCTGCTTCGGAATATCCCGCAATCTAGCCACCAACCAGTCATGCTGCTGCCACGTAAGTTTCTCTGGTTTTCTTGCATTTAGGGCGGATTCGAGGGCGGAATTATAAATCTGCACATCAAAGGCGATCATCCTCCTTAAATCGGGAAGCAGGTGGTCAGGTTTTCCTTTATTGCCATCGGGTAAATGTCGGGATGCAATGTGCCCCAGGTTTTTGTAGACTTGTTGCAACTCAGCGTGGAACCGGTGTCTCGCCGGGGTGACAAATTGAAGAGTGGAGACGTACTGGAGGAACTTGGTCCATTGGGTTCCTAGGTCACTAAATTCTTCACGAATCGCTTCCAGAGCCAAGAACAAGTCGCCGGAAAAGTCACTTTGACGTTCCGCAATTTGGCGGGCAATCACTCCTTGTCGAATGCGTTCATAAATGGAGTCTCGCACCAGGTTCGTGTAACGAGTAATTTCCTCATCCACGAGGAATCCACGTGGCTGTTTAAGCACCTCGGCGAGCAGAGCTTCCCTCACCTTGAAGGCGTTTGCACAGGCTATGCAAGAATTTGGATTAGGTTCAGCTGCCATTGCCATTTTTAGTTTCCTCTTTCGCCGACCTCCCTCGCTTGGTGGGTCAAGGGCGTCCTCACAAGTGTTGATGACGGGTTGGAGGGCTTTGGTCAAGGCGGATAAGCGTCTCTCCAGGTCACCGTCGAAACCGGTCACATACTCTGAGAAGAGTTTGTCCAGTCCATCGTTAAATTGGGCTTCAGCTTTTTTCTCATGGTAAAAAAATGCTCCGTCGATGGCTCGTTTGACGTCAGTGACTCTTTCTTCGAAGGCGGCGTTCTCCCGAAGTCCAATCGCGGATGGACGATCGAAGGGGACGCCGACTGGGTAGATTTCTCCCCAGAGGGCGATCGTCGATTGGAACCAGTTGCCCAGGGTGAGACGCGCTCCTCGCGTGGTTGCAGCAATGTGTATGATTTTACTGTAAAGCTGCTCAACGTCGGAGTGATAGTCGAGATAGGCAGCGCCTTCTTGGTGGATTTCCGAACCGCGGGATCGGATCGGATGGACCACTTCGGCATGTTTGTTGCGACTCTTGATTTGTTTTAGGCGATGGGCTTCAGTGACTCGCAGACCGGTCTGGAGTTGAAGATCCGTTGTAACTTGGACCGCAGATGACAGTGCGGAATTGAATTCGGCTGGTGCAGGACCGGCGGATGGTTGACCGGGCAAGAATTGCTGGACCATGTAGACATCGGGTGTCAGGGGCAATGTGTTCACTTTCCCCAAGGCGGTAAAGCTTACTTCAAGAATTTCTTTAAGCTCGTTCATCGTGGGGCCGATAATAGTTGCCAAAGTGACGGAACTTATGCCGAGGAGGAAAGTGATAATTTTTCTTTCCAGAGTATCCGCCCCCACGTCGATTTTGTTCTCAGCTCCGCCGACCCCTTCAGAATCAAGAATGAGGAAAGCGTCACAATCCGTGCTTGCCTTTAGTTCCTCGTTGAGCCACAAGAGGCGGAACTGAATACCAAAAGTTGTCCCATGTTCGGTGAATCCCGCTCCAAAGAGGGAGTTGAGCAGGGTGGATTTTCCAGATGATTTTAGACCAAATGCGGAAATGACGAAGATTCTGGTAGCCTCGGGGATCGACTTGATCACATCGTCGACACCATGCATCCACATGGTGGCGGGAGAGTAAGTCGGGTGAAATAATTCGAGGGGATGTCCACTGTTGACGTAGTCAGTTTGCACGGAAAGGAGGGATTCTCGCCCGGGCTCAGTCCAGTTCCACGTCGCCCGCCAGATGTCCTGCATCGACATGGAATTTCGTCGTAATTGCGCCATTGCCATTCTCATCTCCTGTTGTGTTTCTAACACCCAGATGGCGTCTGGTGGGTGACCTTTCGCAGTGAAAAACTTTTCTTCAATCTGAGCCCGCAACTTGTAAATCCTCTCCACCCATTCCGCACTGGAAGTACGAGAGAGAAAGTCCAATTCCCACGTGAGGTGGGTCAAGGACATATTTCTTTGTGGTTGGGGTAAGTTGAGCAGAGCGGCAAATTTCTGTACCAAAAAGGCCACAAGTTTGAAACTTTCTCCACCTGGGTTGGCCAAGGCGTCTTGAATATTTCCAATGCTCGACCTTTCAATGAAGGTGATCAGTTCGATGGATTCTGGCGTAGAGACAGGCGTCACTGGAGTCACGGTGATGGGTGCCGTGGTGCTCAGCGGTTTTGACCCTTTCGGCGTTCCCAGCCCAGATGCGATCGAAGACAGGAAAGAACCTCCCGCCGCTGGGATAGGATCGTAACCTTCGCCATCTTCCACGTCTGTTTTTACCGTGTAAGACATTCCATCCAGGAAAATGTGTGACAGATTAAACTTGTTTCGGATATCTTGCGACTCTCCATCTCGTCTGAAGATTAGGTTCTGTTCGTGCACCCTGTCCTTGATGGTGCTGTCCGGATACATGACGACGTCAAGAACCTTGCTTTTTCCTAGAACACCGGACAGAACCTTCTTCCTTGCTCGGAGGTCATTGAAATTCGACGCTTTCCAAAAGACGACGAAGCACGAGACGTGTGGTCGAACAACTTCGATGAGGGAGGAGAGCGAAAGCGCGTCCCCGTGAAGTAGACCGAGCAGGATGACCTCTTTCCGCTGTCCGTTGTACTCTGCCTTCACAAAATGTTCCCAAAACACTGGATCACACGTAGTTTCGGAGAGCCAGCTGAATTCTAAAAAGCCATTTCGGTTCAAAGGACGTCCATGTTCCGAGCCTGGGTCAAGTTTTGACGAGAAGTATGTCGGGTCCTTCATCAGATAGGAATTAATCAGGGAACTCCGTCCCGGATCAGGAGTAGTGTCCCCAACGCGGAGGGTAAGCACGAATCGGTACGGATCGCGGAAGAGGCGAGGTTGCGGGACAAGTGCTTCCATTTCGGGGACAATAATGTCTTGAAGTGCGGGGTGAAGCAGGGTGGCTTTCGTGGGTGTGGGGATGACAATTCCTCCCTCCCTGGGACCTGGGAGTTGGGCGATAGATGTGACAAGATAAGGGAGTGGGATGGGCGTTTTTGACATTGACATTAACGCAAGATGTGTCACGACAGGGTCGGTAAGTTGGAAGAGAGCCGTTTGCAAGTCACCTCTGGACAGGAGCATTCCTAACGATCGGGTTGGAACTCCGTCACCAAAATCGATAACGCCAGGTCGTGGTCCACTTGGTGGGTAGTGAATGTAATGCTCGAAGAAGGCCGCAGATAAGGTTGGGCTGCTGTTGGTTCTGATTTGCTGGACGAGATATCGCAACGTGGTGGTGGCGGCCTTTTCAAGCTCGTCGTACTCCGTTCGAGCCGTTTTGTGCAGATTTTCCACTTCGAGGTAGGACTTGGATCGAAGGAAATTTAGTTTTCCTCCGCGAACAAGGGGTTTCCACATGTAGTTCACAGTGATGCTTTCTGGTTCGGGTTCAACTTTCTTGGCCGGGGTCGGACTTATGGTAACGGGAACGAGTTGTTTATCAAAAGTCTCTTCGTTCTTATCTGGGTATTTGACCTTGAGGACGTTCAGAGCTCTCGTAACGGTGTCAAGTGTCCACGGCAGGTCGAACAAACGGTCGACTGGATTCCAGTAGAAAAGAATTTTCTCTTCCTCCAATGCGTCTCTGATTACCCCAACGTTGTCAACATTATTTCGCAACACTTCCGCAAAGTCGATGGGCATTGCTTGTCGGATGAAGATGATTTGGAAGGCTTCAATCATAGTGACAACGTCCACCCACTCTTTTGGGTACTCGTAATTGGGCCGAGTTCGAAGGGTTATCAGGGCCTTGACGACTTCCACGACGTCTGGTGGGATCCATGCTGGGAATTTAAGATCACCATCGTCACCAACAGCTTTCTCTTCTATGAGTTCGCCATCATCATTAATTTCGGCGTTTTCTCCAAGGAGGTCGGCATTCTCCTCCTGTTCTGCTCTTAATTTTTCCTCCTGTCTTTGATTCCAGACATAAACGTGCACATACAAACCGTCAACTACACCTTCATTGCTGATGACTTGGCGCAGGGCGTAAAGAAACTTGGGATTGGTCCAAACCGTTTCCAGCTGATCGTCGTCAAACTCGTAGCCGGTCATCTTCTCGATGATGCTCTTGATGTTGGTGGGGGCGGGAAGGGTGGAAAAGTTGAAGAACTCTTGATGCATGAGGTACAACTTGGGGTCGTATCTGACTTCACTGAGAACGCCGAGTGTCTTGAAGAGTTGTCGCTCCGTGAGAGAGTCTTGAAGACGACGTGCACCTCGGGGATATTCGTCGCTGATAGTGACGCGGTCGCAGTATCGTTTGCACATTGGGAGCAGGACGTGTTTCAAACTCTTGAATTGAGGATCTTGCATCCCTTCGACCAAGTAAGTCATGTTGAAGACGTGGAAAACGGCGGGCTCCTTGGTCTTTTCGGCGATAAAGGCTTCAAAGAGTTTCCCAATTCCGATGATTCTAACCCTGCCGGGCATTCCGTTATAGGCGATGACTTCCGCACGAAGGGCATCGTACAGGTCGTCCTCGTTGATGATGACGCCACGCCATTTGTAAATTCTGGCATATCCTCGTTCAGCAGGTTCGTCAAGGATGAATTTGATGATGGCGTTTATTTTTGCACCGAGCGCTATCTCATTCCACTCTACCGGTGGATCTGGGGGAGGATCGGCTTGTGGGGGATATTCTGGTATTTTGCGTAGCTCGTCCAACGCAAGGACAACCTTCATCAAAGCGGGGGCCTGATTAGAGAGAAAGTTTCGAATGTCTTGGTAAAACTTGGACCACTCGATGTCCTTCCAAGTCGTGGGGGAAAATTGGTTGTCCTTCCAGCCGTGTTGAGAAAGTAAGGCTTCCAGTGCATCGGTAAGCGCAGGGTCGGCTAGTGCCAAGTGCGCCACCGTTGTCAGCACCTGCGGTTCTTCACGCATGGCTGATGCGCGCGCTACTTGAATAGCTGAATATAGGAAGGCGTCGTCGTTATTCGGGAATTCAGGCAAGTCAAAGATTGGATCCGAGTTGAAAGTTTGATGATCCAGGATGAGGTTTTGTATAACGCTGATCGCCCAATCGGCACGTGGCGGGTAAAGCTGTGACTTTCTGATTTCTCCAAAGGAAATTAAACTCCAATCTGGTTCCGGCTTGGCGAACTGTTCCATCATGATGAGGATCTCGATATGGTCGATGCACACGGCTTGGAAAACGTTATCGAGGAAGATGAGCAACAAAGGGGAGTAGAACTTGTCGGAAACGTTGTTAAATCTTGAGACTAGGAAACGATGCTTCAAATTGGGAAACCTCTGGGGAATGTAGACTCGAAGTTGGCGGAAGAACCGCATCATTTCGACACCCGTGTTGAGAGCTTGGATGGGGACGACGAGGTTCCAAGTGTCCAATGTTTCCGTTAGATTGGCCAGAAGTTCGCAGTACGTTTCACAGATAACCGTCCCGTTAAAGCCTTTCATCACCTTGACCAAGTTTGGAACGTCAAACAAATATTCGACCATGGGTAAGTTGAGACCGTACAAGGCGGCATTTATGGAATAGAAAATTTTCGCAATAGTTTCCCCCTCGTCCACAGATACTGCGAGGACTTCGAGGACGAAGCGGATTTCCTTCGCTGTGTATATCGTGGTCTCCTTTTGCGTCTTGTAGGTCAGAGTGAACTGACCTTCTGAAATATTTGGGAACGCTACACCCACCTCAATCCCATACTTTGCTAGGGTGGGGCTCATGTCGTACAACTTTATAAACACGCCGGTTGGCGATGTTTCCTTGAAGTCCGTCTTGAGCAGGATCTTGATCGTTCGCTCCGTATTGTACCAATCTGCAAGGTCAGTTGCGTTTGAGAAGAACCGAATCGAGGGGTTCCCATCCTCATCAACGATTCCTTCTACATCTGAGGCACGAATACCGGCAAGTTGCTTTTTGGCATCCTCCTTAAATTGAAGTATGTCGTTGACTACTTCCCACGGTCTGAACTCGCTGTCGTATCGTTTCACCATCTCGGTGAGGTCGGTTGTGTCGCCGTTAGAAACTTTATATTCGATATAGATCTTTGCCGCTTCTCGTTTCAGCTCCACAGCGAGGTCTGCCTTTGCCGTGGAGTATGCACGAATTTCGACGGTCAACGGGTTGAAATCATCCATCAAAATTGGAATTATTTTGGGTTCCATTTCCGCCAATAGCATTTTTACGTGTTCGAGGCTGGAGAAGTCGCGAAGGTTGAAAACCATGGTCTGAAAACTGTCGAGAATATCTTGGTCCAATAATTTGTAGATTGGGTCAACGTCGTGATCAGCAAGAATATGGGAAATTGGGACTAGTTTGAAGCGGACGGGGACGCCAACGACGCGCATTACAAAGTCGGGATTATCTGGATCCTTTTTGTCCAATTCTGGGAAATGGCGCTCTTGATTAACCAAAGTGTCGAGTTCTTCAACTTGCTTAAACATTTCTGCACATGTCGTTGGACTTTTGGTAAACCGAGGTTGTGCCTGGACGTCGACTGTGGTGGAGTAGTTGGAGGCTGCTTCTTTGTCCAGTTTTTCGAATTCGGCTTTAGCCTCGACGTTAATACCCCCATGTTTGACGGTCAGGCTGAACGATCCTTTGATGGACATGTTGGAATCTGACACATTTTCCATGTATGCGATGGATCCGGTAGCCTTTCCGCCGACGAGGACGGCTTGTACGAAGTGCGTTGCGACGATTTTGGGGTCTTCGCCATTTGCTGGGAAGCACAGGGAGAAAAAGCATGCCAAAAATAAGTTATGTATCTGTAGTCATGCGAGTTATGTGTGTGCATATGCTGATTTGCAATATTGAAATAATTGAGTTTAAAGAAAATACGCAAATTAAGGAAATAATTAGGCACTCTAATAATTCGAAATAGTTTTTAAAAAAACTTAAAACGTTTCATCTAATATAGTTGCATTTTGCCGAGTGGTTAAAAAAATAAAACGTATCAAAAAGTTCGATATAAAAGAAATCAAATTCCTACCCTTAAAAAGTGGAAATGCCCAAACAAATACTAATAAGTACAGTGCAATTATTTGTGCATTTGTCACCTCATTTGCATATTTTGACACATTAGCAAGAGAATACGCACACCCATGGAGTTTTTTCAACATGGAAGGTCCGCAATGCGGACTCTACCGAAAATGCGTTTGGTGAGATTTATGCAAATGAGGTGACACGCACAAATAATCCCACTTGTATGCATGACGAATGTGAGCTCGATCCAATAAAAATGAAATAAAAGTTACTCACGTCCAGGCTGGAGGAGTGCTTTGACTTGTGGAGCGACAACCAGGGCAGCGGAGGGTCGCACCCTGACCTGGTAGGTCAAGGTGTCATACGACACGACAATGTTTTCCTGCCTGAAGTTGCGAGTTTCTGACTTGGCATAGGCTCCAGAACCGGCCACCTTGACGGTGGTTTTTTCATCGGCAAAATCGACGCTTAGAGCGGCCGATATCTTCATGACATTGGTGGTATCACGGGTGGTTTTGACGCTGCGGAAGGAGTAGTCCAACGTTTGGATGGGGTCAGCCTGCAAATAATTTGCACCCAATCTGGTGGCAAATAGGTTCCCTTCGACAGTATTAGTTCTGCAATTCCTGTAAAATTCAATTTTAAATTGGATGTCAAATATCCTAAAAAGTCTAAAATAACGTATCTTCTGACCACAAATCTCCCAGGGCAACAGGACCAGCTCCGTCTTCCAGAGTGGGGAGGACGATGCCGGAATATTCCATTGAATCCGTTCCACCCGATTGGCGACTACGGTTTAGGGACGTGGAGGAGGACGTCATTTTGGTTTTGGCTTCTTTGTGAAGCCCAATTTTTTTGGGGGTGGTGGTACTTTCTTTCGACATTTCTACGCGTTAAGAAACGCAGATTATGTATGACTTAAAAAATTGTGTGCTTTATTTTTGAACGTGCATTTTTTCCAGGGTCAGACAAGTGTGTTAAGCTGGGTGCAGTGTTTGCCCATAAATGAGCTGATTGTTAATTTGTCGCTTAATTAAATAAGGCTAAAGTGTCACCATTGACGGTGATGGATGATACCTATCTTCACAAGTACATTCATGGAAAATGGTTATCTTCTTCTCATTTTTGTGTCAATGGTTTTGGTGAGATGTGGTGAATATGGTAAGTTTAAGCATTCAGGGACAATTATATGTAACATGTGAATCAATCAATGTCACCCTGAAGTGATTATACGCAAAAAATTGCAAAATTGATTAAATAACAAATTTTATGGGCTTATGTATTGTCACTCAAACACGCGTTGTTGTTGAGATTATTGGACTTTAGTTGCCAGGCAGAACGGGAATTAATTATAAACTTGTCCAAGCAGATAAGCCAATTGTCATAATCACTGAACAAACTCGGCTTACCTTTATGATCCCAATGTCAACGAGGAAGGTTATTTATTACGCAAACATGAATATGCCATCCATCACATCGGATTGAGGTAGCTTAACATGTCCCAATTTTAATGAATGTATTCAAAGTCGCACACAACTTAGGACACAGCAAAAATTTTGTAATTTATTCACACACCTTCAAAAAATCTGATATGTTTCCTTCTAAAATTTTAGTTTTTACCGTATTAACACTTTTCGCCGGAATTTCACAATCTTTAGAGAATGAATTGTGCGAGTTTAAGCCTTGGGTAACTCCAGAGGGAGAACTTCTCGACACTCTAACAAATGTGGTGAATGTGGAAGCTTGTTGCACCCGCTGCAATAGGAGTTCGACTTGCACGGCGTACAGTTATAATCGAAATGGTCAAGATTGTCAACTATGGAACCATACCAATTTTGTGGAGACTCTCAATCCCCTAGTGACCAGTGGAATCGTACTTCCGCCCGATTTTGTGACTGAGATCGTCTCCTCAACCACAATACCGGAGGATCCATGTCCGATCGATAATACCAATCCGAACATGAAGTTCCCGAATGAAAGTGAGGCGTAGATTATATTTTATAACTGGTTGCTGATTGATTTTGTTATTTCAGCCGACTGCTCGAGATATTCCGTCTGTTTTCTTGGTAGATTGTACCCATATTCGTGCTGGGAGGACTATGATTATTACCACTTGTACGACCACATAGAAAAACATTGTCTCCATTTTACCATAGCTCAATGTTTTGATGGAGCAACTCCGCCCACAATGCCGTCCAGCACGGCATTGTCGCCCATACCAACTACTTCGCCACAAGTGACAACTACAAGGACGCCCACGACAACAACGGGCGCGCCACTTCCCATCGAATGTCCACCGGAAGGGAGGATCAATATCCCGTATCCTGGTTCGTTTTCCGTTTGTTTAACGTGGATGGAGTACCTGGTTGAACCCTTTTTGCTGGACTGGTCACTTTTTATGCCACAAAAACCATGGCGTTCCAATGTGGAATGTCACCCCAAAAGCGGTGACTTATTTTGGCATGGGATGTTTTCATGCCGGAAGAAAACCGATTTTTCCCACTTTAAAATTCCATTTACTTTATTTGACTTCTCGTAGCGTGGAAAGAAAGGCGACTCCCAATGGGGGTTTTCCAGCGTATGCTCTCAGATTTTGACGAAACTAGGGTCAATCGATCATAAATTTAGTTAATATAAAATTTGCAAAAGACGCGAACTTCTAATGCTCCGTTCGGCAGAGATACACTTGGAAAGTGTAAAATTTGTCTTTAGGATGCGTTTTCTCCTCGGCGTATGTAAATATCTGTCAAACTTTAGCATTAGCAGATAGTGTCTCTTACAAATTTCGTATTAATTACATTTTGATTGAGATGTAATTGATTGATACTAAAACCCAACAAAAAACTACCAAACACTACCCAATTTGTCGACTTGGTCCCATTAAAATGGTATCTTGACGACGAAGGTGGCATACTGTGTGCCACTTCCACTCACGACCAAAACTTACATTAGGAATGTGACCGTAATGTCAAGAATATAAATTTGTAAAATTAAGCTCCATTCCATGGGAGGAGTTTAGTTAATTTAATTAGCCCCATTTGAAACAGATATATTTTACGACACTAGGATAACGTTTCTAACGACATTACACGATCAAAAGAAATATCACTAAAAATTGGAACCCGCAAGCTAATTGTAAAAATTTTTGAATTTTTTAGGTGATTGTACGAAATATGTGATGTGTGTGAATGGTGACCCAAGTGTCCAAACCTGTCCGAACGGCGAGCATTTTGACATTATAACAGGAACATGTCGGCACCCAAGCGAAGCGACGTGTTACACACCCAGCACAAATGTAACCACGGGAACGACGATGACCACTGCTCGCACCACCGTCACCACCACCACCACCACGACGACTACGAGACCGACATCGACAAATCCTCCTCCGAGTACAGGACCCACCGTGACCACGACAACTTTGGGGCCAGGGATATGTCCCCCGAACGGGGTTCGAAACATTTCTCATCCACGTAAGCTTTTAAAATTAATTTGGAACAAAATTTGAGCTTAATTAATTATTAATTTGTTAAAGATGACTGCACAAGATATATTTTCTGTGTTTACGGGGACGGAACGGACAAGTGGTGCGAGACAAACTTATGGTTCGACGTGTTCGTGTTGATGTGCATTCCGTCCAGTGAAGCCACTTGCGCCCCTGATGCAACCCTTGACCCATTTCCAACGACAAGGCCAACCACACTTGCACCCACGACAAATGCGGCGACGACAACTACCCGTCCACCTACAACAGTCACCCCTCCACCCACGACAGCCACCTCTGCTCCCACCACGGTGACTCAGCCAGGCACCACACAACCCACGACGAGACCCACCGCTGGCCCACCCGAAGAATGTCCGGCCAGCGGCCTTGTGAAAATTCCTCATCCAAGTAAAGATTTAAAAAATCATTATAATGACTGATGTACATATGACAAATTTTTCTAATTTATAGCCGACTGTACGAAATATATCATGTGTATGAACGGTGATGGGGCAGAAATGTCTTGTCCAGGCGGACAAAAGTTTGACAATCCGACCCGACAATGCAAACCGGAAGCAGAAGCGGTCTGTTATAATGGATTTTGATCAATAAATTAGACTGGAGATATAAATAAAATAATTAGACACCGAATTAATATTTATTTCACTATTTTTGTCAATAGTTAATAAAATTCGTATCGTGCAAATAAAACCAGGCTTAAATTCATCATCTATACAGTTTAAGACTTAATATATTGAATCATATTTGAAAATTCTTTGTTGTCCAAATCAACCGGGATAACTTCTTCAGCATTGACAACGGGGGGATCCTCAGTATTGCATGGAATACCAGCTTCGATCTTCATCTCCCCCACGAGGAAACTGCAGCCACACCCGATTTCTAACCTCACAGCGCCAATGACCGGAAGTGGAATAATTGTTGGGCTACCAATTCCACACGTGACGTTGACACTGATCCGATTTGGAGACGTCCTAGCAATAAAATACGTATCGCTCTTCACCATCCTCACCAAAATGTCGGGCAGGCCTGACCCAGAAGTGGGGATAATTTGACACCTCACGGGACAATAATATAAGGAATCGATAGGGGAAATATTTCCATAAATGATTCTGGAAGAACACGTCCTACTCCCGTCCTTGAGAAATGAGGTCGGTTTGGTCTCCACAAATTGGAGAAAGCTGGAAGAAATTTCGCCATCTCGTCGAACGACGGACACGTTTGTGGCCGCATTGAACTGGATAAGTTGTTCCTCCTCAAATTCAGGAACGTGGCAGGTGTAGTTGTCATTCTGATACTGCGCGTGGAACGGGATTGAGGACAATTTGTGGAGGGACCAATTTGAGCCGGACTTTTTAATCGGGACAGAAAATAGGATACTTAATATTTCGCCATTATTAATATTACAGTCGGCCGTGGGCAGGGTCCAATATGTAGAAATAGTTTCGGGAGTGTTGGGGACTGCGAATTCGTATCCTTTCGCATTTACCACGGCTTCTAGCTCGTCTAGTTTTCCTTGTAAGGTTTCCTCCTTGATGACCAATGGAGGGAGGAAGTGGTGCAACTTGCACCGATTAATGGAGTCCTCCCATCTCGTCCGTTCCGCGAAATGGTGGAGGAAGCCGGCGACGTTTAATAGTTCGCGAGTTATCATTGAGGAGCGTTCAGTTTCTGGATTGCTTGGATTGTGATACAGATCGTAATTTTGCATCGAGTCAGTATAGTGACCATAGAAACTCGACATGTAATCACCATTACTATCCGTCACAAGAGTACCTTGTTCTAGGCAGTTTTTGAGGGTGTCGATGGTTGCCTTAAGATCGGAAGAATCCATGAAGAGAGATGGGAAGAGGGGGGTAAATTTGTCGCACTGGGGGGATCTTCGCGTGGGCATGGTGGACCTTGGCTTTCTAAGGGATTGATCAATCGTGATGATGTTACTCAAGGCGTCTTCGATGTTCTGGAGGTAGTGCAGCAGCACACAGTAGAAGGGATTAACGGATCCGGAGGGACAGTTAGTTTCGCCAGTCGCCATCAAAGATTCGATTGGGTCGGGGATGACGCGTTGAAAGTGAATGTGGGCCGTCTTTTCGTACGTGACAATTCCAGGGATGGGTTCGTGGAAGACGGGATCAATCCTAGTCGCTGCGGTTGCTATGGCAACCAAGGAGAGGAAGATGGATAAGAGGTGCATTTTGGGCTTATTATTTTGTGGGTTGTGACCAGGTAAATGAGGAATAATGTGAAATGCTCGTGGAGCGACGAAGCCGGACTTATCTTTAGCAAATACAGGGAACCAAATGATGATTTGTAGATAATCGAATGTGTATCGGTAATCTCCCCACAATGACCAAGATAAATTACATACCAGGCCAGTTTACAGCGATTGAGATTACCTGAATGGGCTATACATATGTATTCGCAACTGAATTATGATTTTCAGCATCCTTCTGTTTTCACATATGCATATGTGTCATGTGTGTGCAATTGTGTTAGTGGTATTCTGTGCATGATAAGCACGTAACATATGTACGAAATTAACAAAGACATTGCATGCAAAATTATTGATTCACGGCTTTTTAACATATTAAATACTGATTTGAATTCATGAATTGGCATACTGACATATCAGCGCTGCTCTTTCTGTACGTGCGTATTGGAAAAATAAAGAGCCCCTCGTCCTATGTCCTTCATAAATTTAGTGTCCTTTATTTCTGGTCAATTTTTTAGGTAAGCAATTGATCTTAGTATGCTTAAGGTTTAAATTAGCTTCTCCAAAGTTATTAAATACGTTTCTTTCACACAACTTGACACATCAATCCCCCCCCCCATTTTTTGTTGTATAACTATCTGTAGACTAAACATCATAAAGTAATACATTTTAATTTGCCTTGGGTAGTGAGTAATTAGATATTACGCAACTTAAGGGTATGTAAGGTTACTGTCGTTCTCAATAATCTTTAACATTTCCGTGCAGATAATGGAATGAGCAAATCGATAACCTCGGGATTTGTCGCTAGTAACTGAAATTAGTTTTCGTTGGACAAACATTCAGTTGTACGTATTTATTTAATTAACTGCTAATTAGTTTGATAAATATTGCTGTTTTCGCTTATGTATTTGTCCAACACATACTAATCGGCGAATTTGTATTAAGCAGCTTCAAATACGGCAAGGAGATCGATTTACTATATATTTTCATTCAAATATCCATACGGACGGAAATTCTAAGCATTAAATTAAATTACAAGCTTCATCCCTTTCTTTATGAAATTGCGAGTACTTTAGGTGTCTTTTTAATAACTAATCAAAAATTCTCCATGATAAATACTACCAATACAAAATTATAAAAAATGGATATATGATATATCCATAGGATATATCATATATCCCATAAAATCCCAGACTCTATCGAAAACCAGCTTCTAACACTGGCAAAATTTCCAATTTTTGGTGTCCAACTTATCTGCTATTTTCCCCTCTCTGTTACAAAAGTTTCAATCATTTCTCCCCCAAACAAGTCAAGATCAATAATATCCACCGAAACGCTGAAAACCCTTAAATTCCGCTGGTTCGGGATTCCATTCCTTTCCCAATTTATTTTCATTTCCGTGCTCACTGCCGCCTCCAGGATGTCGGTCGACTCGAGCTACAACGAGTACTCGATGGAAAGATACAACCGCTTATCATCCGACTATATAATCATCACGGGCGGCTCGCTGTATTGCACCGGAAACGCTGTAGCAAATCGCCTCTACCGGTTTAGTTACTGTCCGAAAGACCCTCACCATTTGGCACACGCATTGCAATTTGTTGCAAAAAGTTCGCCAATTTTGGAATGACCCAGGTCACTTGATGACCTTGAAAACATCCACTCGAAACCTGTTCATACGTTCAAGCTTGCTCCTCATCCTTCCCGGGATAACAATTACATTACTCAGACTCAGACTCTCAGGCTGCATCATAGACTCTCAGCTGACAAATAAATAATTAATTAATATCACAAATAATAAATCTCCAGAATGGTAACAAGGACAGTATATAACTGAGTAGTGGCATAATACAAATATAAAAGAAGTAGATAGTCTTACAGTTATCAATTCACTCAAGAAATAGAATTTCAAATACTATGAAGTAAACACTGTCACCGGCCTGTTAACCGTATATATTTTTTCTATTAAGTGTTACATATCCAGGGCATGTTAGAAATGGGATTATTTTATGGATTGTCATTCGACAGCAAATACTCACCTAAAAATAATTTAAAAATACAAAATTACAATGACAAAGCCAAATAACATTCCTGAACTGACCCCACAACGACCCTTAAGAAGTTTATTAATTAAGTCAAGGAAAATAGTGAAAAGTTCTGCAAAGCCACCCATTCTACAAAAAGCTGACAAGATGACCAGTGAATTATCGTTAGCAAATTTGAAAACAGTGCTTAAAGAAAATAATACTGACTTGACAAACACAATTAGTAAGAAAATTGATTCAAAGTTTGATGCACTAAATGATATCCTTAGCGCACAAGATAAAAAATTAAAGTTCTAGAGTCTGAAGTGCTAAATTTGAATAATACTGTAGTTCGTGTTATTAATGAAAACGAACAGCTTTGGCGTGAAGTTAACAAACTCAATTTAGTTATCTCAGGAGTGCCGGACTCTGAATACGAGTCTCGTGAGGAACTAGGAGTCAAAATTGACGCCATCGTGGTAAAGATAGTTGGTGAAAGTAGAAAGTTCGACACTATTACAAGAGTTGGAAAATTCCTAAAAAATTCTACAAGGCTAATCAAAGTTCGCTTTCTCTCAATAAATGACCGGGACGAGGTGTATGACAACAGATACAATGCTGAACGTCCGACCTACATTAACGAGGATCTCCCCCCCGCAATGAGAAGAGATCATGCCATAATGCGACAAAAGAAGAAGCAATTTGTTAAGGATGGATATGGACCACAACAAATAAAAATGGACTGGAACAGACGGATAATTCGAGCTGGAGAAGAAACCTTCAAAATCGTTGATGGACAAATTACTTTAATCGAAACAAAGAATACGACAACCTCAAAATCCCCCCCTCAAGGTCAGAAACCAACTACAACGCATCAAAATAAACAAAACAGAGTGAGTTTTGGACACCTGAACGGGACAAACCCCTATTATGGTGGATCGGACTCAACTCCGAAAAATCAAACTAACACAAATTTCAATATCAATAGATCGAGAGGAAGGGGGAGAGGATATGGAACTAGACGCGGCTCGAATCAAATAATCTACCGGAACCAGCTCACAAATCCTTCGCCACTTCCGCCCAAATCATCGTCATTGCTGTCCAACCCATCGACAACCTCATCTACTCGTCCCCTCCATTTTTTAGGCCAGTCCAGCCGAAGCCTCGGCAACTAATAACCCTCTCCCAATTAAATGTTAATTCTGTATATAAAAAGTTCAACGAAATATCTACTTACCTCTCCGCTGAAGACATCGACATTTTATGTGTAACTGAAACCCTACTCAAAGAGCACCACTGCATGAGAGAAATCTTGGGGTACAAATTATTTCGATGTGATGTCAAAAGCGCAAATGAACGTGGGGTTGCAATTGTTATCAAATCAAGTTTTAACGCCAAAATATTAAATCTCCGAACCGAGAACTGTGCAAATATTGAGTATGTATGTATATCAGTGCAAATCGAAAAATACAAATCAATAATAATTTGCTGCGTATATCGGCACCCAGTCTACAGTACTACTACGCTACAAGCTGATCATCTGTTCTTGCGTACTCTGTTAACTGAAATATGTGATATGAATAAGTCTATATATGTACTTGGAGATTTTAATCTAAATAGCCAAAAATCAATAGAGCCATTAAATACAACCATAACACAATTAAATCTTGACCAAATAATCAATACTCCCACCCGTGGTGAAAACATTCTGGATCTAATAATTGTAAATAAAATTAATACTGTGACACATTCTGAAGTTTAGGACCCACATATTTCTGATCATGCAGCAACAGAGTGTACAATAAATATTGCTCGTTCTAGGCCAGTTAAAAAGAGCATACAGTTTCGCAACTATAAATATGTATCTACCGAAGCCATAATACAGAGAATGACAAACATTGTGATTAATGAGCAATCTGACTCACCTGAAAGTGCCACATTACTACTAAGCAACGCCATACTGGGTATTTTTGACCTTCTCGCCCCCGTAAATAAGGTGACAGTCTACGAATCCACAAATAAAAAATACGTGTCGGAATCTACCAAACGATTTATGAGGGAACGTGACCAGGCCTACAAATGTTTCCAGCTTTACCCATCATTGCAATCAAAAACAAAACTTGATGACCTCAAGAGAGCAGTGAAGAGCGGTATCCTACGTTCCCAAGCATCCTTAAAGTGGCTAAAATTGTACCGTTGCCCAAATCATGTAGCCCTACCACACCGGATAAGTTACGACCAATAGCGATACAACCTGTTATTACTAAACTATTCGGGAAATGTATATTTGAGCAATTACAAAAATACCTTGAAACAAATCGTATGTATTCTCCGTATCAATTTGGCTTTCGTAAACTACATTCAACCACTCATGCGATTATATCGGTAACTGATTTTGTAAAAATTTTGATTTTGTAAAAAACCTAGATGATAAAAAATTCTGTATTTATATCCAGGTCGACGTAAAGAAGGCCTACGACAAACTTTGCAAAGATGTATTAATGCATAAGTTAAAATGGTATGGTATAGATGAAAAAGTAATCGAAGCCCTACTTACAAATAGAAAACAGTATGTCTATGTATATCCCAAAATGTAATTGTCATGCAAAGTCATCCACTTTAGAAACTAATCTTGGGGTCCCTCAAGGTCTATGCGTATCTTGTCTCTTTTTCTTGGTCATGATGAATGACCTCCCAACCATTCTGAAGTACTGCTCTGCTGTAATGTTTGCAGATGATACTGGTCTTATCATGGCGGGTGACATTGATAAGATCGAAACTGTAATATCTAACTTAGAATCTGATTTAAAATCATTATGTGCATGGATGGATCAAAGTAGACAACAATTGCACCCTGATAAGTGTGAGATGATGGTATTTGCTCTAAAAAAGCATAGGTCACTACTCAGTGATATTGTTGTTCGATTAGGCGATAAACCGATTAAGAAAAGTAAAGCTGTTGGGAGTTATTATTGATGATTGTCTTGAATTTAAGGATCATTGTACTGCAGTTGTCAAAAAATGTTACAGTAGTTTATGGACGCTTAGACCACTTCGAATGTTACTCAGTACGTACCATAGAAATATTGTTGTTAACTCCCTCATCATGTCTATTATTAATTATGCCTCTCCAGTCTACTTAGTTGGTAATCAGAATATCAAATGTATCCAGAAACTTATAAGATCGTGTGCTAGATATGTATTAAACAAGCGTAAATATGATAATATTACTGATGATATGTATATGGATCTCGAATGGCTGGATGCGGACAACATAGCAAAGTTTGAAATATCGAAACTATCTTTTAATATGGTAAATTGTCTATGTCCTTCTCTATTTAATAATTATGTTAATTATGAGGTAATACAAACTAGGCAAACACGATCCGTAACGCATGTTGAGCCAAATATACCGTGTAACTCAAAAATCATGCTGAGAAGTTTTAGGTATAGAGCGTCCAAGGTCATGATCAATTTACCGAGTAATTTACTTAGTGGTAATACCAGTAAAAGTGTTTTTAAAAAATTATCCAAGAAGTATTTTATTGATAAGCAACGCGAAGAACGAATTATTAAGTAGCGTCAGCTACTTATTGTGATCGTTTTGTCCGTCCGTCTGTCCGTCTGTAAGCAGGATATCTCCAGAACGAGTCAACATAATCAAACCCCGTTTTCGCCATTGTGCTTCTAATTTTTAGTTCTCGGTCGAGTTCGAAAATGGGGTCAATCTGACCACATCCCACAGCGCCTGGGGGTGTGGTCAAGATTAAATTTAACTTTAATTTTCATATGGGGTGTCATTTTAAAGGACATTTCACCACAAATTCAATGGAATTAAAATTTTTGACCTCGTGACCTTAAGGACGAGGTCAAAGGTCAAAAGATACATAACTGTCATATGGGGTATCATTTTGAAGGAAATTTGACTGCGATTTCAAGGTTGTTAATATTTTTGACCTTATGACCTTGAGGACGAGGTCAAAGGTCAAAAGATTCATAATTGTCATATGGGGAGTCATTTTAAAGGAAATTAGACTGCGATTTCAAGGACCCTAATATTTTTGACCTCATGACTGTTGGGACGAGGTCATATACGGAAACTTTAAAGGAAACTTGAATCGGTCTGACGCTACTTATTTACATTCGTTTGGAGGGTTTATTGATATTTTTAATCTAATTGATAATGACGAAGAAATGTAACTGTTTATATTATATATATAAGACTTGTCTGTCCTTGAAACGTAATGACCCAATCTTTTGGGGTGTTTCATTGTATGAAAATAAATAAATAATTAAATAAGCGACCACATTTTTCTAAATTTGGTATCAACTTCGAAAGAAAATGCCATCGCGGAGATGGTTAGTCGAAAAGATGTCGTTTTTGTGTTCGGCGCCCTGTTTTGGCTATATTTTTCTTATGCTAACGTCTTTCTGAATGGGTGGATCACCTTCTTTGTAAAGATGTATAACGTCGTGGTTAACGGTATTTTGGACAAGATTGGAAATGTTAATGGGCTCCAGGTGGACGAAGTTTCCGACGCGTATGACGTGTTGATCGAGTTGGTGACATTTTTCAACGAGTCGATGGGGTTCCGAGTGTTGGTCGAAGTTACGGTGAACATTTGTTGGACGTTGGGCTGCACTTATTTTGGTTGGGTGTATTGGAAAATTGGCGAATATGGAGGCACCGTGACCAACTTATTGGCAGCTTATTTGGCCATTCATACCTTGTACATTTATGGGAATGAGGCCGAAAACTTGGAGCAGAGTAGGATGAAATTGGTGACGAAGCTGAGCCAGATTAAGATCCATGGTTTGAATGATGTGGAGAGTAAAAAGGTAATCGAATCAGACGATTTTGTTTTTCATGACGAGGAAAAGTCAATAAATTCTTTATTTAAGGTGGTCTGCCTAACGCAGAAGGTGATCAATTGTAAGTTGCTGATTAGTCCGGGAAATTTTTTCACGCTAAATCGCAGCTTTGTTCTCTCGGTATGGCAAAGTGTTCACTTAGGAAATATTGAGGCTGGACTTTTGTACGTACTTATTTACTAGAGAATTTTTTTGCGATGTAGATTTTATCCGTATTAATGACCGTGCTAATCGTCATGGCCCAATTTCGAGACTCTGATGAATTAAATGGTGGAAACAAGCGGATTCCTGGTGACTGGAGTGGCAATGATGAAATGCGTACCTGTGATTGTTGTAATTCTACATCATTATTACAGTGAAGCTTTGTACAGGGAAGAAAGTTTGGTTGATATGAAGCACGCGTTTCCGTGGTCGATAAAATGGTTATAGGGTAAAACGTCTCTCGGACACACCCACAGGAAGCAATTTTTTATAAATAATATTTAGGTATTTGTTAGATTTTGTGTGCACATGTTTGTATGTACATATAAGGACTTATGCTTCTTGTAAACACCAGTTATTACATGTTTATGTACCCAAATGTCAATGGTTATTGTTCTCTAAATTTGTAGATTTCCATACAAAAATGTAATTTAAATTATTGCCAATACATACATACACACATGGTCGTTTCGTGCACTGCGTGTCCTGCCAATAACTTCCAATCTCTATTTCGATCGGATTTTATTTCTAATAAATCGGATATTAAAAAGTCATCGGTTTGCGTTTTCATGGATATAGTCAAGTTGTTTAAACGACATTTATAATGTGGATTGTTATTAAGAAAACTATTAATTTTTTAATCAATATAAGGAAGCGTTTGATTTGGACGAATCAAACGTTCGGATAATTGGATTTACATCGAATTAGTATTTCCTAAAGTAATTATTTTCAGTAAAATCAATGGCAAGTCGCTCTTCAACGAGTCGTATCCTCAGTAGTAGCCTGAGTAATAAGTACTTTTGCGATGCTTTTTTAAAATGGCTTCTAAAGAACACTGGTCCCTCCTCGACGTAGTGTGTCGAGTTTTTAGCAAATTGTCATTTCTCATTAGATTCCAAGTTGACCCGAAACGTCATAAGATTTACAAAGCAGAAAACACAACAACTTACATGAAACGAGTTAATCTAATATTTACCATTCTTCTCTGCTCGACAGCAGTTGCCTCGTTTTACGCTCAAGTGTGGCGTTTGATTTCCGGAAATATGACGGTTTCGCATAATGACATTTTCCAGATTTTAAAAAGTTCTGCACTCTTGTTTACCACACTGGTGACGTCCACGCTGCTTCCGACTGTGTGGATGTTGGCGTGGGCTCCTGAAATCGTGGTGAATATTATGAATCCACTTGAAGAAATATTTACAGGGCTGAAAGGTATGAATTTTAATTTAATTTAGAGATTAATCAAAGTTGGAAAATGTAATGAATGATTTCTTAACTTGAGTAGCTTATGCCTGAAAAGCAGGACATTTTCGTATTCAATAATCCAAATATTTTGAGAAAAAATACTTATTTGGTTATTTTTATCGTCAAACAAAATAAACCAGGCCCCACAAAATAGAAATTCAAATTCAAATTCAAAAATCGAAATCTTTTTTCATATACGAACGAAAATATTGTTCGGATTTTTATTAGTAACCACACAACCACAGACTTTCATATTAAGTATTTAGTACAAATTGAACGTATGCGTTTCTAACCTACTACTTTAAGCAAGAGGTAATTTATCCGTCGTAAAATTAAAATTACAATTTACTATTTATAGATTCGTGTCATCCCGGCGTTGTAAAGCGAGAACACAATTCCTCCCAAATGTTGACCCTTCTTGGCAAAGTGTTCCTCATCGTGCCCACAATTGTTTCACCGTTTGCCTCCATATTCGCCGTCATTCTGGAGATTGACGCGTCAAAAGAGTTTTCCGAGTTTCTACTCCCCACAGCATTCCACGCCAAGAAAGGAATCCGAATTCTTATCCCTCTCGTTTGGCGAATGATCGTTTTGGCCTGGCTCGAATTTCAATTCTTGGCCGCAGCCAACTTCCTTCTTCAATTTGGAACCACTGTGTTCAAAACTATGGAGAAATTCATACTAATTCTGGGCAGAGTTAACAGCTCTTGCATTCGAGATCCATCAGATCCTGAAGAATTATTGATAGCTAAGTTATGGCCGAATACGTCAGTCGCACGCGCGCGTAGCTTAAAGATAAAGTTTTACCGAATTTATCAAATTTATTGGTATTATGTGGACGAAAATTTTAACGAGCTACTTGGTGCACATGGGTTATTGTTTGGCGGGATTTGTGAAATCATTGGAAATTATTTTATTGTTCGATTTTATGGAGAACTTCCCTTCTTACTGTACGGCCCGGCTGTGGTGTTATTTATTTTGTTGGGGGTCGAAATTTTTGTGGCATTGGACGTTATGAGAAATCCCTACCGTTTGTCGACAGTGTTTCTGGATGAACTAAAAGCTAGAAAACCTTCGAAGTACGTTGTCAAAGTGTTGAGGTCCATGCGACCGCTGGAAGTTAGTATTGGCGTATTCACCAAGGTGCGAAGAGATACGGGTTTGATAATGTACAAGATTATTGCGGATTTCACCTTTACGGCTTTATTAACGATATGAGATAATTATGTTCTAAATGAAAACATGGAAGATAAGATGAGAATTTAGCAATATAGATATTTTGAAAATGTTGCCAGCGTTACAGTCAATATTTGGATGCACATTTTTTTTAAGACGGGTGCAACCACGTGTAATCAATGTATTCTTGTATGGTGAATCATCATGTTTATAGATTTGGAAATACATGAGTATCTAGTAACCAAAGAAGATAAGTTGTAATTTGAGATTCAGGGAGAAATACTATGTACAAACACTAAACTCGCTTTCTCATTTAGGTATGTACCTTTTGTTTGCCGAGAGACATGTACGTACACACGCAAGTTTTATGTCCCGTGATAACAAAACTTGTTAATTCATATTTACCTACATTCGTATGTATGTGCTCAACTTTATGAAATCGTTGTCACAAATTGTGACAACGATTTCATTTGAAAAACTTTGAACTTGTACGTATTGTGACTCACAATATGTACAAGTTCAAAAGACTCCAATTACATAATTGCAAAATCTTGAAGCTTTATTTTTTCATACATAGATTTTTTGTTAACATTTATATTATCCATAATGTCAACATATTTCCCTGGTTTACATAATTTCATAAATTAAAAGATTAATTGGATCCTGATTAGATCAAAAATAAATCAATTTGGTTATCAAGTCCTGAGAATATTTACCTAAATATTACCCATCATATTTCTGGTTTAAATAATTCATTTACAAATTTATCAAATTTTGCTCGGAATGTATTGCACAAATATATTTAAACATGTTGGTAATAAAGGGCATAGTGAAATACTCGACAGCATATTATGCTATGTCTTGGAAATTATTGTAGTCAAGTAATCATCGTCAGCGTAAACAACGTCAGAACTATATGTGTCACGTATGACTAACAGGAAATCTTGATAAATTTGACTGTATATTTATGTCATTTACTGTGATAAATTTGATTAACCTTTGAAACTCTGGGTCGTGTTATGACACACACCCAGGAATTACGTACATATGTACGCCCTCAACTGCGAAATCGGGGATTGTTGGACTCTGATTCATTCAGACTAATCTAGAAAGCAGACACGTGTCAAATGCATTTGGCATGTAACATGTTTGCAATATACAAACCTAGATATGTATGTATGCATCTCGCTGATTACACTAATCGCGAAAAGGTGTGTATGCATCTGAATAAAAGTTGATACATGCTTGACAAGTATTAGATACGTGTGGCTATGCATGTACAGCAGACAAACAGATCATGTCTAACACTCTACTTAATTACCCGAAATTCGTTACTTTCATCAAAGTTTCATTCAATATCCTATATTTATTTCCTAGTTTACGGTAAAAAATTAAAGTGTGTCATAATTTTTGGCAATGGTCGCTCATCACAGAGCAATATTTTTAGGACTGAAAATCATCTTTATTGCGGACATTGTAAGTGTATTATATATCTACATATTTTTGTAATATAATGAAAACATTAATTTATGCATTACAGGTTGCCAGCGTTTTTAAACTAATATGCGGCGCATATTACGTGGGGATGGGATTCAAGGAAAAGAACATCGATGATAAAATACCTGCTGATGAACGGAGTGATATCGCCGGGCTTGGTAAGTATACCATGGTAATTATTATGCCACAAATTTCACCAAGTTCTTAATTGCATTTTTCTCTATTTTCACAGAGCATACGCTTTACTTTCTTTCGGGGTCGTTCATAATTATTTTTGCCATCCTGAAGTTGATACACGGTTCTTTCTCCTTGTACATGCACAGATTGGAAACTGCATCTAAAACAGTAATCACTTATAATTTCAAAAATATTTTTATTCAACTTAACCTTGTAATTTCTAATTGCAAATTCTTTTCCACTCAGCCACGAAAGTTCAAACTTTTCTCGTGTTGTGGAATGCTCGCAATATTAATTTATGGTGGAAATTTAGGCATAACAATTGCCGCTGCTGTTCTAGATACAAGAATAGAAAACGCTAAATGGCGCAGCCCTGTCGCCTGGACGTTAGCATCGATAGAGGCGACGATAATTTTAAACATGATAATTTTAAGAATGTTGATAAGAGGGGTTAGCGAAGACGGTGCGAGTTAAAGGAAATATTTATGCAATCAATTTCTAACAAATTAAGCAATAAAATTTTGAATTTGAGTTGGATCCTGCCCAATTTGTGTATGCCTATACAATTTACATGCGAGAATAAAGTATTTTCATAGGTAGATCTATGCCTGTCTACTTGTACATAACACGTATGTACATATGTACATACACGTGTGAGAATATATATATTATATGATAAGCAATTGTGCACATATGTATGTATCAGCTTACTGGGAATTAATTAAGAGAATGAGTTGTGTACGAAACTCTTTCTAAGTACTTGTCAATTTATATGTACAAATCATTTTGGAATTAAGTATATGTATACCACAAAGTACATACATAATTCATATTAAATGCATACTTAATTCTGACCACAAGGAGTTATGTACACAAGTATTTAAACATGCTTCACATTACATAAATTTTTAGAGATTTTTAAGCATAACTTTTCCATAACGTAACATACACACATAAATAATTAATGTGCACATTAATTTATGTCACCGTAGCTTACTCTTACATATCATGCAACAATTAATCATACTTTGCTAATTATTGCACGCTTAAAATTAACTGCAGCTGGACCAATTCTAGGAAAAATCCACAAGAAGCCAGAAACTATTTATTAGTTTAAAACTGCTGAACAAATGGTTACATAGATTTATTCTTTAAACCCAATCACTTCTACGTATGTATGTATTACTTAATTGCCTAATTTTGGCCGTTCACCCCAATAAATGAAGGTTGCCCTCGATAAATAAACCCATATAAAAAGAAGATGCCCAGCATTAGAATTATTCATTTTAAAATATACTCAAAATGCAAAAATTTCACCTCGTATTGGTCGCCATTTTTGCTATTGCAAACGGAAATGTTGGTGAGTTTCTCCCATTAAAAAAATTGAATAAAAGTAAAATTGTAAACTTTACTTCATTTCAGTTCCTATCCCTGATGACGCTGACATCCAGGAAAAATTAAAAGCTTTTCAAAACTGTGTAAAATGTCGCAAACAAACCGCCCAGCTGGTCACTTCCAACTCAGACAGTGATCTCTACAATTTTTACAATCTTCAATGGAACACCCGAAAAGAGAAGGTTTACCCGGTCGCGTATTTCCTCCCTAATTGTACCCGCGACGTTCAAATAGCCGTAAAATGTGGCGTTAGAGCCAGCCTCCATCTCATCCCGAACAGTGGTGGCCACTCGTACGAGGCCATCTCTTGGGGCACTAATCATACCGTGATTGTGGACTTCAGAAACATGCAGAAAGTCGAGCTGATTGGAAAATCTGTCGCCAAAGTGCAACCAGGCGCTCTCGTGGGTCCGATTAATGCGAAATTATGGACTCTGGGCAAGGTTGCTGTTCCCATGGGAAACTGCCAAACGGTTGGCATAGGTGGGCATGCTATTGGTGGCGGAGCGGGCTACTTTTCCGCCCCGTACGGACTAACGATCGATAGTTTGCTGGAAGTTGAAATAGTTGCGGCCAATGGATCCGTCTTTGTCGCTTCGAACGAGCAAAATCGAGACTTATTTTGGGCCATGCGTGGCTCAGGGCCGGGCTACATCGGAATTGCGACGGGTTTCAAATTGAAAACGTTTAATGCAGAAAATTTAAAAATTTCCTGGTTTAAGGCCAACTATACGGGACAAGAGTTTGTCAAAGTGTACACAGCATTTCAGAAATGGATGGACTGGACGGAGAGGAACGAGCCATTGGTGATGTCAGGGATTTATATTTCGCATGGTACATAAAATTTAAGAAAATTTCATTTTTTTAGTTATTGTCTGAAAAATTTCATTTTTCGTAATTAGATAACTACACCTCGCAATACCCTCCTATTCCTGAAACTGGCGTCGTAATCCATTCCGTTTACATTTACGACCCGGCTACGTCTTCGGAAGACAGAAGTGCCCGGTTTCGCACCCGTGTGAACAGTTTCTTCCCAAGCGGAGGGTCAAAAAATGTGAGCAGTGTGTCTTATCTGGAATTAGTCGTGCAGACTGGGTACGCACCAATTCGAGTGAATGTCACACGACGTGGTCGAAGTGAGACTGAAGAAGTGAAAATTGGAAATCTGGATCACCCCGTCTTGGATGATACGGACGAATTTGGCATCAAACCTGGGCAGGTTTCGGATCGGGAAACGAGAATAATTCAAAGGTTGGCTTCCCTCAAGAAGGAGCAGGCAATGCCCCGGTACTTTTATGCGAAATCACACTTTGTCAAGAGAAGGCTTACTCAGAACGAGATTGCAAGATTGGGCCGAATCGTGGTCAAAATCCCGCTGAATAAAAACTGGGTATTGATCAACTCAGAGATGGGGGCCATTCACTCAATTTCGCCGACTGAGATGGCCTACGTGCATCGAGATTCCAGGTTTGATTTGGTTTATTTTCGTATTTTCCGGTAAAAAATTGGTGAAAACTTTCCAATTACTTATAATTTGGTAATCTATGTACTTTAAATATTTGTCTCCGACAGACCGTGAAAACATTTGAATTTCACAAATTGAAAAATATTACCGCTTGATTTCAATTTACAACCAGGATCGATCGGAGTTATTAATTGTCGTAATTTAATTTTTGACTTCAGGCTCGATTTTATCGTACACGCAGAAGCCCCCGAAACCGAAGGTGACATGGTCGAAGCCGTGGATTGGCTCAGGGAATTTTACAACGCAATGAAATGCTTCGATAGCGGAGAAAGCTATCAGAATTATCCAGATTTAGAGGTTACCGATTACTTGCAAAGATTTTATGGGAGGAATTTGGAAAGGTTGCGTTGCGCAAAAAGGGAGTGGGATCCAAGAAATTATTTTATTAATCCGATTTCAATACGCTAATATATTTATAAATGTATTGTGGGAAATATAATATAAAGTAAACCGATTTCGTTGAAAACTGAGACTGTCAACTGTAGGTAATAAAATAAATATATGCCGAGGGTAATATGTATTTGCGTAAAAATATTTGCATATTTTCGACGGGACTGTTGACTGGATATAAATATGTAAAAAGTACAGTGTAAACTAAATTGGACATAGAGCAGAATTCAATACACAGAAATAAATAGGAAATTACCTACTTGCAAATGTGTTCAAGATAAACGAGTCGATGACAATTGATTTCTAAAATTCACATAAACCCATTGCGAGATATCATGCGATGACGAAAGTTATAGACCCAGTGTTTTACAGACAGTAAATAAGAAAATCCTAAAATAATGTCATTATGTTGAAATGGGAGGATACAACAAAATATTAGAAATATGTAGTGATACTTAAAATATTGAACTTCTTTAGCTTTCCATTTTATGCATACATAGATATAAACAGATTCATAAGTATTCACATATTTATTAAAACAATTTTGGTAGTAAAAATGAGTTTTCGAGTATGTAAAAGCTTATTGGCTAATAATTTGTTGATATACTACTTTCAATCATGTCCAGTAGCGTTACATAAGCGTCAAGTTTTCCCCACCCAGAATTATAATTATTACCAGAAATCGTACTGTCTCCAGTGGCATTTTCGGAAACCGGAATGTGGCCCCAGTTTCTTAAATGCTCCAGGATTCTGTCATACGTCAAATGTGGCGAGCGACCCAGGCGAATTTCAGTCGAGCACGTCGTCTGATTCACAAATATGCAGGCGCCAGAAAGTGTAAGCTTTGTTGAGGGATTTTGTTGCGAAATTACAGGAAGTGTAGGTTTCATACTCTGGAAACGTGTCAGCCCCCATGGCTCGAAATGTGAGAGAGTGACCAGTTCTGTTTTGAGTCCAACAGCTCCGTCATCGGAACAATTTGTCGTGCCACACGAGATTGCAGAGACTAATTTGAACAATATTAATAAAAATATTAATAATAAAAATTTCTTTTCATAAATTTTTATTATTAAGCTCGTGTGACTAGCAAGAAATTGTGCTAACCTTTGATCCTCAATTCCTGAATGAGGAGTATAGAAGAATACACAATGAGTGAAATGAGAAGTAGTTTAATAGATATTTTAAGATCTTCCATATTTAGTTGGAAAATATGTATGAATTACTACTATTCTAGTTCAAAAGTATTAATTTTGTAAAAAGTAGTTCATTTAGTCGGATTGGGCCTTATGTAATTATTAATCGTGGAGGAGAACAGTTTTATGTAGGCCTTATCACTGCGGAAACTGTATTGTCAAACCTACATATCTAGTAGCACATTTGCACAGCCCATCGCCTGTTATCTTGTTCATTCAATTCAATCCTCCGTGGAGTTTCCGTACATCAATATAAATAAACATGTATGTATGTGCATTATTGTATACGTGAGTAAGTAATTACAAATACGGAAGAGGAATAACATCCGATAAATATTTAAACACGGTTTTAAGTACGATCTATATTCTAACGACAATTGTTTGTCGATTGACCATTCATTCTTGCCATTTAGTAAGTAAACGGCTATTTTTACTTGAAAATCGGATCTCAATAGCTTTATGCATAGTGCATACATATTCTCTGCAATAATTGGAGTGTAAATAGATACATACGTGGTTTTACAATATACATACGTATGAAAGTAAATATGTACCAAAATATCAACAAGTGTAGAGTTGTATGTATGTAAATATAGGCATTATTAGGGAGCGTCCATAAATCACGTGATCGATTTTTGGACAATTTTGAGCCCCTCCCCCCCCTTGGTGACCGGTGGTGATAATTTCGCTACCCCCCCCCCCACCGGTCACGTGACAGGAGATGATGCTCAAATTAAATCATGTTGTCCGGAATAACAATATTTTTTAAATCATGAATCAAATTACAGCTACATTACACACATGTGTAAATAACTATTTAATACGCCAGTCAGACATAAGAATTTAAGTCGAGGCAAGTTTCTAAATATGCAAAATGAAAATCAAATTTATATAACGTGCGCGTGGTATGCCAAGAGAGTTTATATATAACTCTCATGATATTTATTGGCATATTCAAGATTTAAAAAAAAACTTTACTCATGTCACGTGACATCTGACCATCTACCCCCCCCCCCCCCCCCCGTGATAATTGGTGACAAATTTCAGACCCCCTCCCCCCCTCTAATCGATCACGTGATTTATGGACGCTCCCTTAAGTATAGCTAAAAGATGATAGATAAATACGATAAGTAAATGTACTGTACTAATCCTCAGTGCGAGATCCTAAAAATATTGTCTCATGAAAAATATCATTTCCGGTGTAGTGAATTTGTGGAATAGAAAGTGAACGTATATACTTATGTATTTACATGTACATACATAGATAAATAAATATCATTCCTGTATAAAAATATGTATTACAGACGAAACTTATCAAAGGGGTGAAACAACACGAAACTGTTCTTGTGGCCCACCCTCACCTTCCACTAGTCTATGTGCAAGTAATTCAAATTACTGAATTGCGAATTGTGACTTTCAAATTTTTGGCTTGGAAAAAAATTATGCATGTAAATAATGGTTGATTTAATATTATGTTGATCTTTTGGAATTATCTTGATAAACATAACACAATTATAAGCCATGATTCAATATATTTATTGTTATTACTTGCAGTCGTATAATTTTCATAAAATTTTGGAATGCAAACTTAAACACATTTTCTGGCTTGTACATCAATTTTAAACTTAATCAAAGAGATTTCATAATGATTTACTTACTAGCTTAGTATATGCAGCATATCATTGACATAATTGAATCAATTCAAAACCAGAATCAACGATTTTCAAATAAAACAAGATCAAATTAAAAGAACTCCACCCCTTCGTATTTATCACTTGCGAACAAGGTCTCATTAAGCAACACGTTCCCCTTCAGATCAAACGCCATAATATAGCTCTCCGTTTCATTTTCCGCCTCCACAGATTTTATTCCCACCATGATCTTGTCCTCCGTTCCAGGAATGAATTTAATACTGGAGAATCCATGCGTCGGTATCAATTCGCCCACTTTAATCATTTGAATCTCATTAAAATCCTCATCCGCAATTAGCACCGTGTTTGACCCAGATCTCTCATCCGTCTCCTCCTTGAAAGCCTCCTTGCTAATCTTTCTTGGCGCGAAAACCCATTTTTTCAGCGTCTCACTCCATGCAGCCGCCTCATTGGTGAGGTATCCTGGCGAACTAATTTTAACCGCTGCGGCCAACTTTGCATAATTTTGAGTCCAGTCGACATGTTCCACTTGGCCGGACGGGGACACGATTTTGAGATACTTGTGACCTCCACTGGTCCCGTGTCCACCAATCCAAAGAGATTCGTCCTTCACGGTGGCCCACTCGCATTTGAATCCTTTCCCGGAAGAGGAGTTACCATCGGCGAGAATTGCCCAGGGTACAGGAGTGACATCAATGGATGTGTCGTTGACCAAAAGTTCGAAGACGATTCCTGTCTTATCTCCGCAAGAGTATATCTTTCCATTGAAAACGTTCAAAGTGGACAGTTCGAGACCTCGGCCTCCATAGTTGAAACCGGTTTTTATAATTTGTATTTCGGATTCGGGTTTCCATTCGACGTCAATCTAGAAATTAGAAATGATAGTAAGAATTATAATTTACTTACGCCAGAAATAGGAAGACTCATAGACATGTTAGAAATATAAATCACGCCGTCTAACCAATAAAAAAATTGGGAGTCAAATTTAAAGGCTTTAAAATATTCAAATATTTAAAATTCGACAAAATGATTGTGCTGAATGACTTCCTGGCGTTTCAAAAAATCGTTCTCTACAAAATTCGAAATCATTTAAAGATAAATTTATTTTAAACTTTAACTTTTTCTTACTTCAGATTCTTCAGGTTTTTCCAGATTCTGTGCCACCTTGATGAACCCCTCTTTCAAATAAGCTTTGAATTCCTGACCACCTCCGGACAGTGATTTCTTATCCAGATCAGCTATCACGCCGAATTTGAATCTTAGCGAAGGTGGTGTGAGTGGATAGCGTGCATTGTATTTGGTTGCCTTGTGTAGACTTCCTTTTCCGTCGTCATTCTCTTTTACCAGGTCATCGTCAGAATTGTTATTTTGCTTGACGAGATCCTGCTTGCCAACTGAGGACGAAGTATCCAGAAATCTTCCAGTTCTTCCAGAGGGTGCCTTGTAATTCGGATTGGGAATTAAACCCCATATGAATTCAGGTTCGGTTTCGGAGTGAAGAATAAAACCTGCTGGCGAATCCTTCCTTGAAACTGGGCGAGATCCTGTGTAATTGAATCTTATTTTACAAAATATGTATTGAGGCTATTTGCTAAAGGACAAAGTAAACAGGAAGTCTTGCAAAATTATTGCGAAAATTTTCGCAAAATAACGACATTTTTGATTTGCAGATTATTATGCATAGAAATGATTTTTAAGGCTAATTAACCTTCGCAGATAATCTTTGTAAAAGCTTGTAACAATTTCAGTTTTACAGATTTTATTTTATGAAACGATATTACGAAGGTAGGCGTGAGTTGTCTCACTGAATGTGTATTTAATTATTTATTTTTGGGGGCAGCATTTACCTGCATTTGCTGGATTGCACACAGAAATAAGTAATATCACCGAAAATGAGATGCAAAGTTTCATTTTTGTTTAGCTTTGGAGGCTGGCCAGGGTCGAACTAAACTCTAATTTTGGATCTGGACTCATCATTACGTAATATTTGGAGTATGGATTGTAAAAACAAACATGCAGATATTATGCAAACCGATTGCCTGTTGCGGAGCGAAGATGAGCAAAGTCGTGGTCACTGTTGAAATATTTATGATATCAGTGACGAGAGAACCGGTTTTTGACGAGCGCTAATTTTATGATTTTTACAGAGATGTAGCACTAACGAGATTTATGTATTGCAAACAATTAATGTAGTTAATTTGTTGATAAGACTAAAGCACGCTATTAACCTTGTAGTAAATAATATGCATATGTATGTTTGTAGTTGACCAACTCTTCTAGTTTAATATATGCACATATATACATATTTACATATATCATACATTGTATCATATCAGCACATGTGTATGCATATGCATGTCGTTAACTCGTTCAATTCAACTAATTTAACCAGAATCATAGGTTCAATTAAACAGCATCACGCATGGGGGCTAAATATTTCAAGGTAAATATGTATATATTCATGTAAGAATGCATGGCTTTCATACATATGTAAATGCGGGCAAAATTACTGAATTGTGTAAAATAAGGAAACTATGCTTACAATAAATATGTATCAATGTGTATCAAGTTATTGGGTTTCATAAATAAAGTGTGTACATTGTGAACACCAAGTGTTTGGCAAGTCGTTGAGCATGTTTTGAACGTATTAATAATTTAGCAATGCCCAAAAAATTGTTATCACGATGTAGGCCTTTAGGTTATGTATTTGTACAAGGAAGATGATTTTTGGGACTGGACTGATCAAGAATTTAAGATGTGTAACCAAATCTTGTCCCCAACTCCGTCTACTTTCGATCATTATGAAACATTTAAATTTAAGATTAACATTTATTGCATGCATTTAGTCTGGCGTGCCACATATTCTCATGTATAGGCACGTTGTCCATGATTAAATACTTATAAACTGTCCCAAACATTTCAGCATTTCAACAGTTGAACAAAGTTTTATTTGAGGGACTTCATGTGGATCATCTATAAATACAACAGTTTATCAAATTCGTGGGTCAAACACTTAAAGTACGGCTCGGTCACTGGGGCGAATTATTTATCCAATTTGGATATCTTTACTGGACTAAAATTAATGTAAATAATTATCTAATATTATTATTGTCAACTTTACAAGCAGATAATATTTTCTATATTGCTACATAAGCTGAATATTGTTATACAACAATTAATTCTGAATTTCCATATAATTCTGCCAAGTTGTTGTTGGTAAGCCTCAAGTTTATGAAACAAATTAAACAAACTTAATAAGACTATTGTTTGTCTGTCAGTTAGTTTCTGTTGATTTTAAAGAATTCCATTGGTCGATCGCACACACGCGAGAAAAACAGAATGGGTCAATCAATATATTTGCATATTGATTTCAAGTTTTGCTGAATTTAACGATAAGCATACAGTTTGTCACTTTAATGAATTGCTCGTTTCGAACCACTTTGTTTGGTAGAAGTGTATAGCTGCACTGAATTCCGTATCATCAGTTCATTTGCTTTATAAAAAATGCTACGCCAAATAGTCATCCCAAATTTGAAACGTTGCTTACGCACTGGTGAATTCCTTTGCTGTCTGAACTACACGTGGGAGTCCATCTTCAAAAAGGAGACGGCGTCATGGAAAAATTCTAAAAAGCAGAAGCTGGTCTGGTTTAATACAGGAATTCATTTCGGAATTATTGTCCTCCAGTTTTGGTCTTTATTCAAATTTGCGACCAATGTTAGAACAATTTTTCAATCATCTATGCTCCTGTTTCCATACATCACCCTGTTCGTTTGTCGACTCGAGTGGAGAGCAAGTCCAGAGTTGGTCCAACTCTTGAGGAGAATCTGTCATCAGGGTCAAGATGGTAATTAGTAATTACTAATTACTACATAAATAAATGGATAGATTAACCCAATAAACTTGGGTACTAAATATTTTACAGAGGGACGATCTAGTTGGCCGCAAATTATCTATCGAATACTGAGCTTAATTTATAGGCTTATCGATTCAATGCAAATTCTTATGCCGAGCATTATTGGAATCCTAGTAATAATTCGTCCCTGCCAAGTACCATTTCTTGGTTCGGTCGTCTTGCCAAGTAATATGTGCCATCAAGAAGAAAAGAGTTTCGTCACAATTTGGCAAGCGGTAGTCACATTTGGCACGCGAATAGTCCTCGCCACCTGGGAAGCTTTCGTCATGCTGAATATGGTCGTGTTTTCTTTATTCTACGCCATGTTCATCTTAATCTCGGGAATCATTTGGGTTTTGGAGGAAGCTTCGGAAATTTTTAAGAGAAAAATGTTTACTTCAGAGTACAGGGATTTGCAGGTGATGGGATCTCTATTGAATGATTGTGTGAGAAATAAGCTATTTCCCATTTTTGCATTGGCCAGTGTTCTGGTCCAAATTATAGCGGGGTTTCTAGACATTAAGCATCATGCAGAAATGAACGTGTATTTCTTGGCGTTTGTGACTTTTATCTTACTCGATGCCACGTTGTTCAACTTAATTTGGTTTACGTAAGTTTTATGGATTTTTCAAATAAATATGTGCATATTTACATAATTATTACGACAATAAATTTTGGTCTCTTTTAGCGGATCGGGTTTACTCTATTCGAAAAGTGTGGGTTGGTTAAGTGAGGTAAAAACAACGGTGAGAAATGGGAGGAGTGGCAAGATTGAGAGGAAAATGCTGCACGCAATGGCACCTTTAAGGGTTTGGTGTGCCTCTAATTTTGTCGATCGACTTACACCTCTTGTAATACAGCAATTTTGTATAACGGAGATGGTCAGTTTGCTGCTTTTGTTGTAAATATCGAAAAAATATTATGTGAAAGAGATAAATTAGTGACAATTTTTAATGTCATGAGTACACGTACTATTTTTAATAAAATTGTTGTGTCTCATAATTAATTTAGTAAATAAAACTATATGTGCAACTGGCGTCCTGTGACAGGCCCCCACTTGAAGAAATGTATGTATTTACATGCATTTATTGAAACGCTGAATGCTGCGTAGATATATGTATGTATCTACTTGTTAAGTAAGTAAATACATAAGTTTGGTGAATACATAATTTATTGTATTTAACTGCTGCCGGACTTCGGTAAATATTATTCAAACTCATTATATTATCCACTTTATTTGATTATTTTACCTTTATACAACAAACTTATGTTCTGTGAATTAATCCATTTTTGTCAGGCATAACGAGCTTCGTAAAGAAGCAAGCTTGTTTAATAAATAATAATAATAATGAACATTAGGAAAATAAAAATCAATATGTATGTACATTCTTATTTGCTTATGAAAAAATAATGCAATGAATGCAATTGTCAACACCCACAGCTCCCACAACTTCCGCAGCTTCCGCAACTCCCACAACTTCCACAGCTCCCACAGCTCCCACAACTTCCGCAACTTCCCTGAAATTAACACGTAAAATTTGCAATAAATAAATGCAATAATTAAAGTGGCAAGTGAAAAAACAGAAAGTTATGTACAGTTGAAGATGTATCATCTGCGTCATCATTCTTTCCGTATTTGCGATAGATGCAAATTGCATGGATAAGTCCGGGAAGATAGAACAATAACGTGAGAAGTAGATTTACTGAGGTTAATAAGCATATCGCCGAACTCCGCTTCTTCTTTAACTCTTCCCCATTGAGATATTCACTGGGCGGTATGACTTTCTCAGCGTCGGTGAACAGAAGAACGGAAATCGGTGGCAATAAAAATATAATGCAACATGTGCAACAATTTCTACGACAACCCATTACACGAATTATGGTGTAAAAATTTATGACAGAACAGCAACAAACTTCAGCTGAATCAGAATCAGGTTTAATGATGTGTCAGTTATCTACATAGCGATAGTTAACAATTGTGCCATTTGTACTGATAATTTTCTTATCATGTATTCCATTGGACAGGTGAAATTAAGGTGTGCACTCGTACGTACAGCAATGTATACCTTACATTAAAGACTGATTACAGTAATTATTAATTTGATGGTGAAACTGATACCGTGATAATTACTTACTCATGAGGTTAAAACGTCACTGGTTTAAGTTGAATTTTTATTTAATTCACAATGCGTTATGATCTTACTGATGGACATAGGAAATTTTCTACTTCAGTTATGGAGGCATTTATTACAAAGTTAAGTTACCATGCGCATAAGCCGGCTCAACGAAGCTATGATTTTGTACAATTTACTATCAAATCTAGGAATTTATAGAGTGCAACTTTTCCTGATTTTTTCCTTTCATAAAGAGATATTACAATCCCTATGCCATACAAGAATCCACACAATACTAATAACCCGACGAGGTGGACCATCTTGACATATTCGTTTTCCTCGTGTTTCACATAATTTATGGAATAATCATGCACAAAGATATCTCTCTTATATTTTAGCATACCATCCCAAAATCTCTTAACGCCACTCTCTTACAATCCTCTTTTAAGTCGACCAAAAGATTCTTGATCTTGGAGAAAATAACTGCTGAACATGGCATTTTCTCCAAAACTCTCAAAGGAATGACATCTCCTATGCGGGGAAAGCATGCTTACAATCGTAAAATAGTAATCCGTCCCATCTTCCATCACACTTTGCTTTAAATCTACCAAATCTTTCAACTTGTCATAAATGCCGTCTTCGCCCACAACGACGCTACCATTGAGCAGAGATTCCGCAGTGAACTCCGAATCTCGAATCCGTCTCAGATTCAGCATTATTTTGAGAAATAATAACGGAATGTCGTAAGTAATTTCTTTATCCGCTAACGAGATGTGAGGAACACGATTCAAATGTAGAACTGTGTATCCTTCTTGAAACATGGAAAGTTCACTTTCAAATTTGCTTGGCTCATTTGGCGCCAAGAGTTTACACGTGATGGCATTTTCGTAAAATATTAGAATAAAAACGAGCCAAAAGGAAATCATTGTCGCATCCAAATATGGGTCCGGTTGTCGAACACACTCTCTCAAAAATCGTACTTGACTTTTAATAAATGCACAAATTTTGAATTTGAGTCCGGACATTTTGAATACTGTTGAAAGTCCGCAGGTCACCATTACGAACAGAAATCCAATCCATGTCCAAAAGTCGAATGACTCCAGCCATACCAAAATATTGGAAATAAAGTTACCACCGATTTTAAAAGCGTGTCCATCTTTACAATAAAATAGTGTAATCGCTTGCATTCCATTGTACATTTTTGGGTCGGGTGGAATGCTGCCAGCACCTCCTTTGAAACCCACAACACCAGCTAACTGAGCAAGATCACGTTTTCCTAATCTTGGATGAGTCAGGGTTTGATACCTCAGAGTAGACGAGATATTGCGATGTAGGGCAACTTCTTGAAATATGATGACTTCTGGAATGCAGGTATTCTCCATAAATTTTGTAACTGATCCACTATTTGGGTTTGGACTGGTCAACATCCAAAGGCTCCGGGGACATGACAGCGTATCCGTCCCAACTGCAAGGAGGCTGGCGTCTTGTACCCAAACAATTTTATTCTGCAGGTCGTGAAATTGCTCCAAGTCTTTGGGTCGCATGCGATAATCAGTCGTGGAAATCCAATCATGTTGGCAAAATTCGCACTTGAGATACTTTCGATTTTTTGTTAACTGAAGCGACCCTTGTTTTTGTGACGAGGCTAAACCGACGTTCCAAAAGAATAGACGAGATTGGAAGTAAAACGATAAACTGGACCAGTCCATCCGTCTCGTTGTTTCGCCTACGACTACATAAGCAGAATTAGATTTAAAAGAGTTGATGTTACTTTGTCGAAAATTTAAGTAGAATTCATCAGCGAATGTGGGATCCAAATCGGCATAACTGAGCAGAAACACGGCTGTACATTGGCCGTCGAAATTAACTTTCTCGATTTTATTATAAAGTTTACTAATCTGTCCAGTTGAAATGGTCCAACGTGACGGATAATCGTTAGAAGTCTTGCAAACAAAATTGGCATGGATTAAAATTTCTACAAAAGATAGCCAGTGATTGGCAGGATCTTTCTTCGATTGAAAAATGTCAAAGTGGATTGTGCACTTTGTAAAGCCAAACAGACTGAAATTGGATAAGTGTGGACCACAAGATGCAAAAGATGTGGAGAGCTTTGGTGTGAAAAATATAATTGACAAATATGGTAGAAATGTATTCATAATTATGTTTGTTTTTGTGATTAGTGATTTGATATGGAGGACTGTAAATATTTTTGAGAAACTTGAAGAAGTTTTATTGCAGCTAGATAGTTTAAATTTCAAGGCTGCATTTAATTTATTGTCGTCAACTTCCGATAAGTTAGAAAAGCCATAATGCTAATGATATATTAGGTCTCATCAACGGGGGTTCCGTGAATATCAGTATATAGAATATATAATGCGGATTATTCTAAAGTAATACAATTTCAAAAAACTTATACAGTGTGCACATATGTATGTATATTCTACATATACATATATGTATCTAACTGCGGATTCGTGAAAAACTATGTAATATTTTACACATTATGGAATGCGGCATTATGTTATGATGCTATGTACATACAAATAATAATGGGATTTATGGCAACTCATTAACAGATAATTATGAATAAATAATCGTTACAGCGGAATATATAGGAAATTTCATGATTCTGGTTGGCATGCTACATAATTTCCTTGGATCGATCTAATTGTAATATACATACGTCTTCATATGAACGTGGTGTAAGCCCATAAACACTGGCGGAAATAGGGGTACGCAGGGTACCTTCCACGTATCGGCCCCCGGCCCTTGGAGGGTCGGGGCCGTATACGTATTTTACAAAGTCGGGGGGCCGCCCTCCAACTTTGTAATATATTTATTACACAAATTTGCTCAATAATAAAGAAAATAATTTCCAGAGAAGCTCAAACAAGAATATCATAATCAGTTTAGTAATTAACCAGGATTTCTTTCATTGATAAATGTGTTCAACTTTTGACCATCAATCCTTCAAATCAAGCTTCTAATTTACAATTTGCTGGAATTGCATAAATAAATTTTAATATTTAGCTATTAGATATTTACATTTTTATGTATTTTATGCATTCTATGTTTAACATGACATCAAGTTTTGATGTCCCCGTTATAATGCTGATTTGAATGAAATTCGGCACTGGGTGAGAACCGCTGTGGGATAATAATGCTATAATATTATTAATGTTTCAGAAATATAGGACACCAGAATTGTTTTTTTCCAAAATTCACCAAATAATTATTTTTCCAAATTTCATAATAAGTTGGCAGGAAACAATTTCCCAAGCCTAAGCAATGGTAAAAAAATCGACCTCTCTACCCAAACGGTACGGTGAAAAAACCAGAAAAACTAACCCGTTTACCGATGATAATTTCTTTACGACAGGAACATATTTCGACAAAAAAACTAACACGTTTTATGTCAAATAATCTAAGGGTTAGCTGATTATAAAATAAAGGTCAAAATGTTATCTTATCAGGCTCCATTCATGGTTTTGGCGGGAATCGGCGGAATTGAGCAAAAACAGCCCAATTTCCTTGATTAAGGTGAGAAAATAGTTTAAAAAAATATTTGATAAACGTCCTGATGAAACTGGAACAACCCCTCAACTATTCCATATCGGGTGAAAAGCCACCGACCTTTGTGAAGGCGTCCACAGTAGCATTTACAGCGAAATTCGTGAAAAACTGGATTAAAATCCACATTTCTGACTTCATTTGCACTTTAGGTTTAACGTTGGAATTTTCGAACCGCAGACAACTTCACCACCAAATACTGATTAAAATTGAGGAAAAGGTCTGTTCTGAGCCCCATATATGCGTCAGGGTCACAAAAAAATTTCTGACCCGGGAATGACACAGTTTGTCAATTAATTTCGTGCGTATTTTTGATGGAGCTTTCTTTTTCGTGACCAATTTTTCATGGTCACAGAAGGAATGTATTTTCAAGTTTGATACATGTTTTCTACTCGAAATTTAACTGGCTTTTCAATGGAATAAGAATAAATTTGAAATTCCTTAAAACTAACCTAATATAGTCGTCTACTCTACTATCACTTTTTAAGTTGAGACTATGTACAAAATTAGACGCTAACGACGAAGTGCACACTGCACATTATGAGGGATCATAGATTTAGTATTGTGATTATCGTCAGTATTCTTCAAAAAATAAGTATAAGAAATTGCAATGTATGTACATTCTATCCCCGTACTTAGGCTTTGCACCTCATTTGCATAAATCTCAATAGCACATTTTTCGCACGTCCTTCCCCGTTGGTCAGATAAATCATGGACAGGAACGGATGCAAATTTGGAGATGCGCAGTTTTTTGCAACGTGTTTCAAATTTTTATAGGGACGACGAGTTCGAAGATGGGGGTGTCATTTTTACATGGTTGGCACAATAGATATTTTTAGATATCTTAAAAATCAAATCTTAAAATTTCGACACGAGAAATAAAGTTGAAAAAGTTGTGTCGAGGGTTTAAATTTAAAAAAATTATATTTATTATTAATATTAATATTAAATAACGTCTGTTACCAGTAATAACTTATCCATACAAAGTTCAAATCAAAATATTTTTGGTTCCTCGCAAAAAATGTAAACAATGAAGAAATCGAGTAAATCAATGTTAATTACTTTCTGCACATAGATGTAATTAAGTCAGTGGATGTAAAGGTATGCATATAAACAATTGTCAAAACGGTCTTAAAACGGCTGAAGAAAATACATATACCAACATACAGGTTTTGCGAGTAGTACATTTGGAAGGTTTTCTAGGAGAGATTGATCCAATCAATTACATGGTTAGAATAATAACAACTACTCTAATTTTAGAAGACAAATAACAATGAACAATTAACAAGGGTTTAGAGTCTATACCTAATACCTAGACTATCATGTGTCTCTATAAACTACTACACTAATTTTAATCTGCAGGGAAGTCTGCAGCCTCCAATTCGATTATTTAGTAACACTCCATGGAATCACTCTGGTGTCACAGCTACGCAAGAAGGATCGTTTGGTACCAAATGTGGTGGATTTAAAACGTCTAATTGGGGAGTGCCCGAACCACCACCTACAGCGAGTGGGGACGTAGGTTGGTGGTGGGCTTTGGGTGGCAGCGGGTACATTGCTGGAGGAGTTGTGTTCGGTCTAGAAACCAGAGTGGGGGGACCCATTCGAGAGAAAATTGGGTTCGGTTTTCCACCAAATCTTTCCGATTGCAGAGATGCATTTCTTATTTGAACGCTCGAGTTCCTAATCTGTGCCATTGGTGACATCTGAAATTGTGACCGAAGAGTAGTCTGTTGAGGTCTCATTTGATTCGACATCTTCGGATTCATACTGCCAGCCATCCGAGCCATATTCGGGTTGCCAACTATCTGATTAGTTCCAAGTTGGTTTGGTTGTGGGTAGAGGAACTGCTGAGTAGCTTGGGACTGAGCTCTATTGTTTCCTAACGGTAGCAGTGGCGGAGGTGGACGTTGCTGCTCTTTTTGTTGTCCCATCAACATTTGTTGTTGCTGCTGCTGTTGTGGTTTACCCATCATTTGTGGACGTTGTTGCATTTGAGGAAGTGGCATTCCATGTTGATGACCAATCGCAACCTTCTTTGTCCCCATATTACCTTTATATAGAGAGAAGGAACATTTACTTTTTGAAAATGGTAGGCAAAATAATACAACGTAAAGTCAGCCAACCGGCTCTGAAATTTATCATGGAAGACCATACTTACCCGGGTGTTGAATTAAATTATCTCGAGACTGTTGCTGTTGTTGATTCATCACCAGGGAATTCATTGTTTGACCTGCTTGGCCTTGGCGTACATTTTGCTGTTGTTGATTCATCACCGGGGAATTCATTGATTGACCTGCTTGGCCTTGCCGTAGATTTTGCTGTTGTTGATTCATCACCGGGGAATTCATTGATTGACCTGCTTGGCCTTGGCGTACATTTTGCTGTTGCTGATTCATCACCGGGGAATTCATTGATTGACCTGCTTGGCCTTGCCGTAGATTTTGCTGTTGTTGATTCATCACCGGGGAATTCATTGTTTGACCTGCTTGGCCTTGGCGTACATTTTGCTGTTGCTGATTCATCACCGGGGAATTCATTGTTTGATCTGCTTGGCCTTGGCGTACATTTTGCTGTTGCTGATTCATCACCGGGGAATTCATTGTTTGACCTGCTTGGCCTTGGCGTACATTTTGCTGTTGCTGATTCATCACCGGGGAATTCATTGTTTGACCTGCTTGGCCTTGGCGTACATTTTGCTGTTGTTGTTGTTGCTGCTGCTTTAGTTGTTGTTGTTGTAGTTGTAGCCGGTGTTGACGATACAGTGTAAATGCAGTCATTAGTTGAGTGTTTGAGTTAATTATGTGTAAAACGTGTTGTTGTTCCTCTGGCGTGGAAGCAGAACGGAAAGTTTGGATAAGTTTATCTAACAGCAGTTGGCCATAACCGCCTTGATTAACTTGACCTCCTTGCTGTGGTCTAACTGGTCTGACTTGCTGATTGGCCATGCTCATACCTAAAAAATGACGATGAGTAAATTAATTGCATTCGTTCATAAATTAGCATCCATTTGCTAATATGTAGATTTGATTGGATTTACCTCGTTGAGGTTGAGGCAAGTTCTGCTGTCGGTGCATCAACATGCTGGCATGTTGTTGGTGCGTATAATTATTCATGGGTCGGGCAGGAGATATTCCAGGATATCGGTTTTGCATTTGGTCTATTCCCGATAGACCAGCTGGTGCGTTGGCCGGTCTTTGAGGGCCTCCGAATCCAACGTTTGTCACATGGTGGCCTGAAGGCCTTATAAGCTGTTGATGAGAAGGCGTTGGATGGTTGGGTTGAGTAGGATGCACGACTGGAATTCCGGTGAGGGCAATGGCTTGTGCATGCTGTTGAGCTGCTTTCTCTTGGACTTGTCTGACAAGCTAAAAAAAATAAACAACGTATATGCAATATGCATAATTTCATAGCTTATTACCAAGTCATAAGCTTAGGTAGTTAATAACTACATATGTGGCATAAAGCCGGATTTTATTTTAGCTAACAGATTATTACGAACATGCAGTTAATTTTTCTTGTTAACTAACGTGTAGAGCAGGCAAAGGCACTCCGCTTGTAGGCTTTCTTCCTCCCATTGATTGCATTCCAGGAGTCATAGGGCTACCCATCATCTACCATTTTTTATTCAGAATAATTAGTAAACATGTTTAACTGTTAAACGTGCTTATGTTAAACTTGTTGTGCTATTCGTGTTAAACTTTAACATGAATGGAAATAGGATGTACCTGAGGTACAGTTGGATCTGGCCGAGGAGGTGCGGTTAAACCACGGGTTGGTGTGGAAGGTGCTGCTGACCCTCCTCCTCCCATCATTTGCATCATTTGCATCCTGCGATGCAAAAGTCGATTTTGCTGGAGTCGCTGAAGAAGTAGTTGTTGTTTCAGCTGATATCTAATATTGTCGCAGTAGTGGACGAAGCACTTGGTTTCAACACAGTGCTTAGCATGTAGGCAGCAGAGTGTGATGAGCTGTTTGCAGATTGTACAACCCCCATTAACCTTACGCTTACAGACCTAAAAGAGACAGCTTATTATTTTTGTTGCTCGAATTCATGCACACATGTACATATTTGAATATGTAGTGTAAATTGTGTAAAATTTAATTACCTGGGTATGAGCAAAACCTAGCTTCATTTTGTGGCACGATGGCAGTCGACAGTCTGCATCTTGACATTGACAAGAATGGACAAGACTCTCTACACACCGTTGAATGTCCAATCCGTGTAGATTAGCTTTGTTTCCAGGAGAAGAACTGGAACCCTCATCCAGGTCCAAACCAAGTTTGTCCATCTTGTGCGGATGGCCAGTCTTCTGGTAACAACCAACACATAGATCAAAATCGTCACAGACGGTACAGTGATATCTAAAAAAATTGAAAATCCGAGTAAGCTAATGCAGGAGAAATTATTAAGTAGCTTCAGCTACTTTATGTGAAGACTTTGTCTGTCTGTCTGTCTGTCTGTCCGTCTGTCTGTCAGCAGGATATCAGGAGAACGGATCGAGATAATCGAAATCGGTTTTCGCCATCATACATAGGACCCCAGGGGGAGGATCCTATCAACTTTTGGGGGCAACCGGACCACACCCCTTTGGCGACAGGGGGTGTGGTCGGGGCAAAATGAGATTTTTAGTGCAATTTAATCTATAGGTGAAATAGAGTAAAATTATGTGTTCCGGAGTTGTGCCACACCCCCTCGGCGCCAGGGGGTGTGGTTGGGGCAAAATGAGATTTTTAGTGCAATTTATTCTATGGGTAAAATTAAGTGAAATTGAGTGAAATTAAATGAAATTAAGTGAAATTAAGTGCTTCCCCGATTGTGCCACACCCCCTCGGCCCCAGGGGGTGTGGTTGGGGCAAAATGAGATTTTTAGTGCAATTTATTCTATGGGTAAAATTAAGTGAAATTGAGTGAAATTAAATGAAATTAAGTGAAATTGAGTGTTTCCCCGATTTTGCCGCACCCCTTCGGCGCCAGCGGGTGTGGTGGGGGCAAAATGAGATTTTTAGTGCAATTTAATCTATAGGTGAAATAGAGTAAAATTATGTGTTCCGGAGTTGTGCCACACCCCCTAGGCGCCAGGGGTGTGGTTGGGGCAAAATGAGATTTTTATAAAAAATTAATCTATAGATGAAATAGAGTGAAATTAAGTGTTCCCGAGTTGTGGTGGGACCGTTTGGGATGAAGTACGTCTGAAGCTACTTCCGTATGCGCGTTTGCGACGGTTTATTATATATGTAACTTTTTAATTAGGTCAACAGACATTTGACGTACCTCGTTTCCACGTTATTCTTGCAGTTGTCGCAAGAATACACGAATCGGTCTTGTCCTTGGTTGTGAATCTCGTACAACATCAACATGCTTGAATACTTGGCTCTTCGTAGAGACGAGAACTCATAGTGCTTATCACGAGCCATGGTTAAAAAGTCATCGCGACCATCCATCAATTCACACTGGATAAATGGATCCGGATCTTGAATTGGCTAAAATAATGAAACGAAAAGTAAGATTATTAGTTAAGCGCGTTGTTTACGAAGTTTGCGTGCATTGCATCACGCGGTGCACCAAAACGTCAACGTTAAGACGTTTATCATACTATACTACTATTTAAACTTTAAATCTTTAAAACATGGATGACTTACCCCAAGAGAAGCCGCAGACTGAGCTGAATGGAGTCGTATAACAAAGAATACATCCTTGTGCTTTTCCATCGTTGTAAAGATTTTGGTGGACAAATCATTCCCAGTAAGAGGTATATTCGACTTTTTATTGTTCTTACGCTGATTGGCTTTCGATTTGTTTGACTTTTTAGCCCTCTTTTTTCCCTTCTTTGTTCCCTTTTTCTGTCCCTTCTTCGTGCCATCCACAGTAACTTCAACTTCCTCCTAAAATAAAAACAATAAACGATTAGTGATGATTAATGTTATTATTATTATTATTATTATAAGTAAAACCAAGTTGCGATACTTACGCTCACACTCGTTGAGGCCGCTGCTTCGGCTGCTTCAGCCTGTCTTCGTTTTTCTTCTTCCTCTTGGTCCAACTCTTTGATTGAATCTTCTAAAACGTTGGGCCAAAAGTCTCCATCAAAGTATGGTAATTCAGCAGCTGAGGCCAAGTTATCCTCTATCGCTTGTTTCAAAATGTCCTGATTGAGTAAATTTAAATAATATTTATCAGATGTGTAATAAAAATAACAGCAAAAACCGGATGTTGAAGAGAACAACTTACTTTGTAGTCAAACACAATCCTCTCAATAATTCCCTTGTCCAACATCCTTTTATACCATTCTTGTAACCGCTTGGCCTTTGGTACCTTCTGTTCTGGAGGGTGGCAATGAAATATGTAGTCATCCCCTTCGGATGGAGGACATGCCCAAATATGAGCCATCGTGTAGCCCAATTCCTTGACATATTCTAAATATCCTAGTAATATTTGATGATACACTGCAGTTCGGAATTGGCGAGGCCTAAAAAAGTGAATCGAGTCGAGATACGAAATGTACACTCGGCGCGTGTTGGGCGTTGGACATTCGGAGCCATATTCTTGTACATGCATTCCAAAGAAGCATACGTCCGTTCCATCAATCTCTTCAAAAGCGAACAATGCCTTGGCTCTGTAATTAAAAAAAAACAGGTGCATTATCCGTAGGAGAAAGTCATGTGCAACGATGCTTTTGAAAATTATAAATGAAAGATTGGACAGACTTGTATGGAAACGTTCCGCATAGTTCTCCAGTTTCTACGAAACGACCCTTCATTCCAGCTTTCACTTCGACGATCTTTTCCGACGAGGAAACCACTCTTATGCAAACTTCGCCAGCTTCAGCTTCCTTTTTCTTCAAGAAATTGTTCACTCTTGTTTCGATAAAGGTTCCTAATTTGGTAGTTGGTAATCGTTTGGCCGTAAACTTGTTATCTCTACGTTTCATATTTTTCGCTCTCAGACAATTATCGCAGGTAAATCTGCAATCACATAACACAAATCAATTACAATGCAGTTCACAAGAACATTTTTGTCTTTTCAAAATACTAATTGTTCGAAAACAACGACTCACCCTTGCGGCCAAATAGAATCCGAGTACATGGCACATATTTCATGTAATTTCCAACCGCATGACTGACAGGTAACAAACGGTTCCAACTCGAGTAAATCATTCTTCATCTCGACAAATTCTTCCTTCTTGAGTACACTGATTAAAATAATTCAAATCAGATCAAACTATACAAGTAATTCTCTTTTGAATGCATTTTATTTTGTAAACTACAGTTATACTTACATTTGAGTATTTGTCGGATCACCACCAAGATTAATTGTGTCACCAGGAATCTGATTAAAACATTTGTAGCAATATGTATAGCTAGAATACAAATAACAATTTATGTCAATAGTTTCTTGTCCTTGAAAAATTAAACAAAGGTTCAAGTGAGAAAAATATTTCAACATTTAAATTATAAATAGCTTTAGTTTAATAATATAAAGTATTTTGCTTGTCCAGACACACAATTAAACTACTCGTTCTCACCTGTTCTGGTACGAAAAGTACTTTCCACCTCTTGGAATGATGCATAACTGCTTCCCATAACAACACAAGGTTCTATGGTGGAAAGCGTACTGAACGCCACAACAAGATTTGAAACTCTCCATTGCCCTCGAGGTCGATTAATTAATTTAATTGTTAATGCAACAGCAATAAAATTCAGTAAGCAATTGGTCAGCAGCAAGCTCAGCAGATGTTCACACTCGAGCTGAATGCAAAACCGGCTAAACTTTAGCTGCTACCTTTCACGGGGCAAGATGATACAAAAATCAAAAAATGGAAACATTCTTAATTTACTTTGTAATACAAATTTTGTATGTTCTTACAATTATTCTGAGCGTATCAAAAAGTGAAGTTACGCCCACCTCCGTTAAAAGTACTCCCCAAAGTATCAACAGTGGGCTGCCAAATGTTATAAATGATGATATTTAAAAAATGACGCCAACTTTTGACATAATTTTAAAGATGTTTCAAATTAGAATTTAACGCCACCTAAAATTTCGAATTTCAAGGTCACCGCAGTAAGTTCGTCGGACAATTATGTGATAGTCTCCTTCTTATCCTTCCTGTACCATATCCTCACACTTACATTCGAACTTGGCATCTGTCGTCACCACAAAATTTCCCTCCGGTCGTGAACACGAAAGTTGGAAATGTTGACCCTTTTGCCTTTAAAAATTAAATTACCATGCGTAGAACAGTAGTGAGTATCCTTCCAATTCCTTATCTATAAAAATAAGTACGTGATAACTTGAGAACGGCGCAACATTTTAAGTATGCTAAACTTGGAAAACTCCATATGTAAATGACAGTTTTCACTTAAATGAGTTGCTGAAGTTGACACTTATCCAATACATACCATTTTTAATTCATGTCAGGTTCCATTTCTCTTGATCAATGTATCGCGTACGTGAACACTTGAATACTCGTACTGTCACCACATCGCACTGACCTTTTTAAATCCATATCCTCCTCAATTGTTTTACGACTTCTTGCCCAGCTAGGTAGTTTTGTGCTTGTATTGTTCAGGAAAAACATTGTACCTATAATTCCTGAAATCTTTACATACATGACCAATAAAGGGAGTGTGATTGATGACCAAAAAGGGGAGTGTGTTTGGCAAATTTAACTCATAGTTTGCATTAGTTTAAAATTGTCTAAAATCTTGCCATTTTAATCTCACTTCAATTTGGTTGATAAAAATTGTGACATGTGATGTCGATGTGCCTTCCGGAGACAAAAAACTTGTGAAAAGTTTAAACTGGCATAAGAATTCATAACTCATTGGTGGCCTAACGTTTATCATAATCTTGAAATGCTACTCTTCCTAATCCTACTATCTTCACCCTCCACTTCAAATTCACATACATCCGTGCAAAAAGTTAAAATTGATCCAGTTTTGCAACCATTCACAAATTGTACAACAATAATTGTCGCCCAGAAAGATACGCTTAAACAAGACATATTTTCCGCAAACTTGACACCTGTCCTTCTTCTAATTCAGAATGCTAGGACCCCTAACGTAAGTTTGAATTGGAACATTTCCAATAGATTTTCTGTAGCAAGAAGACTTATCCCTTCCCACCATTGTTGGGCTTATTTAACTCTCTTCCCAGAACGTGATCCATCATTTGCAGACACGACGATGACAGGGAAATTGTCCGACCAAAGTTTAGACGAAACTAGAACAATCGAAAAATATTTCAACGCCAAACCATTCATGATGAGTGAGTTTGTGTCGCACCAATACATAATTTTTCTTACAGAACAACGTCTTAAAATTCAGACCTTCCTCAACAATATTCTTCTTAAAGGGCGCTACGTCTTTGGTTTGCGGGAAATTTTAATTATTAATGTCGCCCCCGAATCCATATCCCAGAGTTTTGATGCAGATTGCTTGTTTAATATCTACTACCAAAATGTGTACCGACTTGAAGAAGATGACCACAAACAGTATGCTTCCAATGCTTGGTGGCATATCGTTACATGTTCTCCAGGCGATCAAGAAAAATGCTACAAAAACATCGTCCACGTAGCAAATGTGGTGGCCGATAGGAATAAATACTTTTGGACGCTAAATCTCTTAATTGAAGAAAGAACACGGACACTACTGAAGAACTCGTCCAAAGAAAAGGGTAACTTGCACCGAATCGCGAATCAGACGACGTTTAGAGACTTTATGACTTTCCTAGTATTCGAAGAAATGCTTTCCCACGACGACAAATATATTAGCTTTTCACACTCATTTTATGGCAAAGGCGAACTTCTAATAGCACCACGTTCGACGCGTGCCATCACCCAATTCACTCTGGAGGAGGTTGAGTCCCTCAGTTTTGTTTCCTGTTATCAAGTGAAACCTTACTCATCATGGGTTAGCGTTTTGTCTTCGCCCTTTGATAAGTCGTCATGGATTAGTCTGAGCGTTTGTTTCGCCGCTGTGGCGGCAATATTATCATGGTTCCCCTCAGGACGTTTGAATCTTATCGGTGCATTCGTGTTGATGGGGATATCACTAGAAAATTCAGTGCTAGGCGTTTACCAAAAGAAATTGTTGGTGTGTAGATGGAACAGATTTTTCGGTTTAGCCATACTCATCGGGGGATGGACCATGCTTTGTGGGACGTTGTTGACCAACTGGTATAAAACTGTGTTCACCATGGAAATGATTCTGCCCGTGAGGTACCCTCCACCTTGGACGAGTGTCATGAATATTGATAAATTGGAAGTAATAATGCCCTTCCAACTCTTTGTTGGAACAGAGCATTTGGTTGAAAAAGGAGAAGATGGGTACTATCGATTATTACAATTTTATGCCGAACTGCAGATGAGACTTCCATACTATGAGAATGAGGGACAAAGGGAGATGATATCGGGGTATGGAAAACTAGCTGCCGCGCTGTACGATATGATAGACGATTTTATCTCCGATTTGGGAAATAATTCCCCCGGATTCGACTTGAGAAAGATACCAATCCGTCCAATCTGGTATAATGAGACGGGACGTCTCATTCGTAAATTATCGAGTTGTGGGAAAGTAGCGTATTTTGATAAGAAAAAGAATATTGCATCCCTAATTCCTTTTTTAAATGATAATATTGACCAAAAGACATATTTGAGTGGGGAGGATACGTTCTTTAAGAGTATTACAGGCTGGAAGATGGAACAAGTCAGAGGTAATTATGCCATGAAACGTCTCAGCAGATTGATGTCCTCTGGAATTTATTTACATTGGGAAAACTGGTTCAACTTGATAAAACCGAGAAAAATGTTCCATCACTTTGCAAACTGGACGTATTCGAAACATGCAGCCGTGGCCAAGCTGGACTTTAAATCAAAGATTGTAACAGCGTTTTATAGCTACGGTGTTTGTATTGTTGTTTGTGTTGTAACACTTGGAATGGAAATTTTGATTGTTGAAATTTGTAATAATTTACTACTTTACCTTAAGAATTGCTTTTTTAATGTATTGATTACCTTAATAGTTGAATAGTATATATATCTAACGATAAGTGTATTATATTATAAATGTGTCTTGAATAAGTTACCTAGTGTCATGTTAAGCAACTCAATTTTGTATTTCTCTCAATAAATATGATGATTTTTAGAAAATTAAATCAATATTGAGCGCATAACCTGTCACCTGCAATGCATAGTTTATTCAAAATGCGTATACCAAAATATGTACTTAAGTGCATGCAATAATTTATACAGTTATTGAAAATAAGCTAAGTTTATTACATAATAGTAAAGTATAATAGTATATAAGTATAGAGTGTATACGATTACTCTGTAATTGTTCTTGCACTGCATGGATATGCAACATACATACATATACATATCTATCATTACACAAACTTGTAGAATTATTTGTATATTTTGCATTATTTACATATATATGTATGTACATATGTACTTTTTAATATATACCACACACGAATACTTTTTAGTACGTATATCGTGCCTAGCCTTAGTCTATTAAATATTTTTCCAAGTTTTGAGTCATCGATAGATTTCAAAATTGCTTACATCATAGGACACACATTATCCCAGCTATTTAACCCATTGATTTTATTATCAATTTAATGGCAATTCAGATAAATAGACAAACTTACATCAGAATCATACATAAAGAGTCATACATTTAGAACTTTGTATATGTATACATACGTTTAAGTGAATATTACCACGTAGGATTAATGAAAGCGCATAGTATCAAACTGGAAAGGGTTGTTAATTTGATTACATGTCATTCTTACACTTCTGCACGAATTTAAGACGCTATGTATGCTTTTATTATAGTGCCAACTAACTTGTTGCTATTTTATAAAATTTTTCAATATATGCATTTACGTATATGTGTATGTCGGTGAACGTTTACGTAAAAAGATTACGAACGTATGATAGGCGACAATCTTTTAATTAAACCCACTTAGCTTTATTACCCACCACGACACATATACATGCAGGAACCTTTATTCTCAATTAAATAAGTTTGGTGAGTTTGTTAATCTCAACTCCAAAAGCTGCAGTGTGATCATTTCTCCAATCCACAAAATCCATACTTCCTCCTTGAAGACGTGACCATGAAATACTTGTTTGTCTTAATTTTCTCCCAGCTAATTTGTAAATTCGTTTAATATTTACATTTGGATTTAGTTATCAACTTTTCACTGAAATAATTTTTAACTCATGTTTTAGATGGACAGGATGAACTCGAAAGCATGAGAGAAGGGGATTCAAAAGAGAAACTATACTCTGACCTTTTCGCGACATATAGCAAAGACAATTACCCCGACAACGTAACCATCACTTTCGGCTTGGTTTTACGAGGCGTCCAGTTTGTAATTAAATTCATATTTACAAATAAGTCTCATATGTAACTTTGAACGCTCTTTCGATCCTTGCAGGATACCTCTCATCACATTATGATTACAAATGTGTGGCTACGCATGGTAAGTATGAGAATATGTGGACAATAAATTCATACATACGTCAATACGTACACAAGTCAACGTATTTTATATTAGTAAAGCAATTTAATATCAGATCTGGACTGATGACCGATTCGTTTGGGATAATCCTAACCCTAAATCATTGAGAGTTCCGTCAGACTTAGTTTGGACCCCGGATATTTCTTTGTATAACGGGTTAGCCATAAATATAACAGTAAAACATTTGCACTGATATTAACATTCAATTTAATAAGGTGATTTGAATAATAATGTTTACATCGCCGCATAATTTTGGAAAAAAAATTTGTGAACTATGTAAATACTTGTTTTTTGCCAACGATGCGACCTCGTAATGAAGACCCCCAATATTCTTGAAGTTAACGAATTCGCAAATTTATGGAATTAATATGTATAGTATATATATGGACTTTGTGTCACTGCTGTAGGGTCAGCGTGGCTATGGATTGTTGTCCCCGGTCGAGGAACAATGTGATAATATTCCCAAATGGAGAGGTTGACTGGCTGTTGAGTTGTCGATTAGAGTCGTTTTGCCATTTAACTCTTGACACTAATGGGCCCTACGAAGAACAAGAGTGCGCACTGCACTTTGGGAGTTTGACCTACAACTCAGAAACAATGGGGCTCGAGTTGTATGACAATGTAAGTCATTGAAGGTGATATTGTGCAAAATTACATTTTTGAATTAAAATTTATTTGCTAGATCACAACGATAGACACTTATCATTTTCACTCGCAAAAATATAAAGTTGTCAAAAATGCTGCTGTCTGCGAAGAACGGTTTCACAATTGGAGTGAGGACAAATATGCCAGCGTCAAGGTTACGCTAGGATTTAAGCGCATAGAGAAAGTCTGTGAGAAGGATTAAGTGAAATTAAATATGTATGTGAAGTGTATCTATGTAATAAATAATATAGTTTGCTATGTTTCTGACTTTCTGACTAGTTAGTATTACATACTTATGGCAAATTTTTGCAAAAAATTGAATGTCATTGTCCACACTCGAAGCTGGAATCTCTTGAGTTAGCCTCAAGCCTTACTTACCTTGGACTACGACGACGTTCTACACATAAGAAACTTAAGAAAATATAATGGACATTCCCGTGTATCTATCTTTAATTGTACTTCTTTAATTTTATCTTTTACTGTTTATATAATTTACACAATTTATTCTACATAATCAATTTAGATTGGCAGAAATTACAATAAAATATTAACATGAATTACTAATTCATTTAAGGTTATATCAACTAACAAACACTATTTGGAGAATCGGGATCATTATCGAAAAACATATCTCCCGAGTTGGTCACAAAATTGCCATTATTATCATACATATAAAGTATCAAACCAAACCCGGTCGGTCTCCTGGACAGATTTAAGTCGCCATATGTTAGAACTAACACCCAATCAATGTATCCTACGTCCGGCCGTCTTAAGAACGTTCTAAGTTCCTCCTCAATTCGAAACCACCAAGAACCCCCTGCCCTTTGTCCACCATATCCCACATTCCTATTAACCGTTTGTGTCTGTGGGGCAAAGTTATACCATGTCGTGGGTCCGCCCAAACTAGCTGCGACTAAATGGCCTCTCTCATCTCGACCGGGCAAATAGTCCATGTCCCGCATCCGTGTTGTCACCCAGCTCGGGATGTCAGTCCTATTTTGCAAATGTTCCGGTCGAATCGTCGCTCTGATGACGTACGCCAACTGAACGTTGTTCATACCCGTTCGATGAGGTGCCCACTCCCAGGTGACTTCCGTGATGGGATTGTCCGGATCTCCCGGATGAATCCTGTTGGCATACGTGAGTTCTAATACTGTGGCGAAATTTTCGACTCCATACTCACGAAGGACTTCTTCATCGTCAACGCGGGCCAGCTTCAGCCAGGAGCGAGGATGCGGATCAACTTGGCATACTCCGTCCGTTGTTTTTACAAAGTGTAAAAAGGGGAAATACCCACCCCGCTTGGAGACCAGGATATCGGTTAAGGCTTTATTCATAGCGGTAGCGTCTGGGGGAGGGGAGCAGGTTTCGATAACACCGTTGACGATGCAGACCGTTTCGGGTGTCGGTGTATCGAGATCATCGCCGCAGGGGCTAGTGCAGACATTTCCGGTGATGGAAACGTCGGTCTGGGTGGAACAATAGTCCCACGCTCCGCCGCCCTCGTCACCGTTAAGATAACACCAATTTTTCCCGTCGGTTTCCCCGAAAGTTCCGCAGAGGGAGGAGCACGTGCTCACTTGGGTTTGGTGGTATTTGGCAGTTTTGTACTCCAAGGCGGGAATGATGCCCGGGGTGCAGTAGTCCCACTTATCCTGGCCCCACCCCCAGTAGCAATAGTGAGCCGTTTGGGCTTGGTTGGGTCGACAATCGGTCATGCAGAGTTGGCGGTTTGGTTTGGCGTCGGTGTAGGAGATGGTGAGCGCGTGGAGGGAAGGGACAATGAGAGATAGGAAGGTTAAAATAATGGGGACCATGATGCCCTTTTTTGAAAATTTGGAAAAATATAAAAAATGTGAAAATTATTTTGAAACAATTGCTTCAACCACGTTCAGCAAGTCTGGATTCTATGTAAATGTTTCAGAGGCTCTACACTCCGTTAAATACTTATTTTTTGTGGGATATTTTTGGAATAAATAATTGCAAAGTTGTAATTGTTTAATTATCTAAAGTTTATTAAATTGTAGTCAATAATTAAAGGAAATCCCAGTAATTAGTAATTGGATAAATATTTGTATACAATTCGTCCCATCCGCATTAATGGATTACTAATCATTGATTACTGATTATGGAAATTCCAGTGATTATGAAGTAATTATCTTTCCTAAATTGCAATAGCTTAAGTAACGACAGGTCAAGAATTTATAATTTTTTTATGTCAAAACACTTCGGGTGACAATTAAATACACTTAATTAAGTGCATTTGCTATATAAATAAGAAGATCAATATATTAATTTTCTAATGGCCTCAGTTTTATTTAATACATAAATACATCACCGTCTTCCTTGAAATTGTTTAGTTGTCATTTATCTCTAGCAAGATACATACCATTTTTAGTAAAAATGTATAAATTTTTCTTAGCTCTGACTTTGTCTGCGGCTATTATTCACTGTGTGCTATCCACCTGCTTGGAAGAAGTAGTGGTATGCGAAATTTAGTGAAATTTACTGAATTTATGAAAACTAATGTAACATTTTCCACCCATTTTTGTCAAGTTGCCAGATTTGTATCTTCGGGGTCAAGCGAGCAATAAATGTGTCGGCGTACATGGCTACAACTTGGACAATGGCGGAGTTACTGATATGTGGGATTGCGTCAGGGGGGCTTACAACGAAATCTGGCATTATAAATTTATCGTGAGTTACCCTGCAATAATTTCTAATCAATACAAGTTAAATACTTGTTAAGTCATAAAATTTGTAGAAATATCAAGACATCAACCAATACCAATTGATCTCGACATCTAGCAGAAAATGTCTTACTGCTGGGAGTGGTGGGGGTAACCTGGCAACCGTGACTCAGAACGATTGTTCTTCCCTTGCCGTGAATCAACTTTGGTATCCTCGTCTAAATGCGGTGAGTATTACTCTGTATACTAAATATTTATTTAGTATGTATTAAAATCAAATGTAAATATGCATGGACATAAAATTTTTATTTTGTTCATAGTCGGTCCCTGCCTACTTTCAACTGATTGGAGCCGAAGGTCAGAGGTGTCTCACAGCGCTGGGGACATTTAATGGCGCTCGGCTTGTCCTGTACGACTGCCTCGGGTGGAGTTGGGGAGGACAGCTTTGGCACAGTGACATCGGGAATATATCAACTACAACTGCAGGATAAAATGGACAAGGATGACGTATATTCAGATATATGTATAAAAACTTATCAAATAAATGAACATGCTGTTCATAAATTATGCACATAAACTTTACGAGTGCATGTAAATATGTACACTATGCGTATTTTTGAGTATTTACAATAAATACAAAGATGTTCATGTAATTTGATGAATGCCGCTGCATATTATGTACATTATACAATACCATTATTAATAACATTAGCGTACATATATATTTATGTAAATAAATATGTGTTTTTGGCAGCAGCATGAGAGCAATGCATTATTGATTAATGGCAAATAACAATTGGTAAAATCATTGAAATATATGAATTACTAATAAATCTATTTGTTCTTATGTAAAAAATCTTTTAATAAATAATGGATTACGATATGTATCATAATCCAAGTTTCAAGACAATTTGATCAAAAATTAAGAAATATATTTTTTCATTTATAATATTTTTATTGATAATATGTTTTCCCAATATAAAACTTAAATAAAAATTCGTAAGGCAACCTAAGACGGAATTCTAGATGCAAGAAATAATACCCAAATATATACATTTGAGAATATCCTGAACAGAAGCTGTATGTGTATGTATGGAATGGATTTTGGATATTATATGTATATAAATATATATATGTAAGGATAAAGTATTTTTAATTTTGGTTTGCAATATTGATCATCAGAAAAATTATAAAAATTGATATGCACATTTATTTACCCAAGGCAGATTTGCTTATTATATAAATAATCTTTTTTTATCTTACAATCTGGTCGTTTCACTCTTCTGGGAATAAAATTTGCAATATTAGTTCATCCACGTTTATTAATTTTCTATCAAATCCGGTTTAGAGTAGTATGCATATGTACATCTTGGAATTACTTCTTCACTTTTTACGTAGAATTTCCAGATGAATCATGGTTAGTTTGTACATCCTAGTAAGTACATACATACTGCTTATATTCTGTAGAATGGATCAAGAAACAGATAAAAAATGATGACAAGCGCAATTGAATAATAATGGTTTGGCATCAATAAATTCGCATGTTGAAGTATATGGATTTGAATGAAATGCATATTCTCAATGTTCGCAAAATTAGGTACATTCTTCTCCAATCTACAGACAATTCACACTGGACAAGGTCTTTGTTCGTATCTAGGATGGACATTCGCAATGAGAAGATGATACGTAATTTTTGAAAGTCGAAGTGAGATTGAAATATGATGGCATATGTACGGATACACATCTCGAAATAATTTGATTTTAGTTTCAGTAGCAGCTTACAAGTTGCTCCAGCACGATTTCAGACAAACATAACCATGAAGGTGTCCAAAAAAATTTCGCCTTCAACTTTAAGTGTGGTTGTGATACAGATAATATTGCTAAATTCTATCTCACAAAATAATGTCCACTCTCAGGCGTCCATTCCAACACCTGATACTGATAGGTAATCAATTTTTAAATAAGTTACTAAGAATTAGGGTAAATATAATAATTTTAGTTGAAAGTGTATCTACTTGTGCAATTATGTTGATTATTTGAGTGTCGTGCATAAAGCTTGTAGCCAATTTTAGAGAGGTCAGTGTGTGCGTATTTATTTTCAGATGGGTAGAGGAATGTATGTATATAAAGCCAAAAATCGGGTCAAATGCTTGATGCACAGTTCATTGATTGCCAGATCAGTCAATTCAAGTGAAAACGGCATATAAGTTGTATGTAAATATTTATTTGTTCTTAATGATTGAAGGGTGGCTTCTCTACAACGGGAGATTAGTGAAAGCCTAAAATCGCTGGATGACGCAATCAGGGAACTGACTGAAAAATTGGCTCAAGTTACTGCTCTTAAATTACAGGTTGGTTGGTATTTAATTTGTGAAAATCTAGGTTCAGGACCACATAGTATTAGTAATATGAGAAAAAAGGAAATACGGGAAGAATTTCAAATGCTGGTCATTATTCTGAAATTTTCCAGTTAAAATTCAACAAACATGGAAATGGAAACATAACTTTAAAAAAATCTGCATACATTAACTTTTCAGTTGGAGGCTAGCTCATTGCCGACCCCCATTGAAACGACGACAAATATTAATCCAGCTGCCGAAGCAAGTACACAGCCGATAAATATTTCTGCTTCCGATTCAAGTGTTCCGCTCGAACAGAAAACAAATGATGATTCAACTTCGAAAGCAACAACAATTTCTACTGTTACGACCTCGTCTCCACAAATAACGACAACTTCACCAGTAGACCCGGAAGGGGAAGAAAACTCGAAGAATCCACCCAAGCCAACTGAAGACGAAATTTCTCCTAGGAAAGATGACAATGTGGCGGCTACTTCACCTGCATATGGACAAGAATCAGATTTGTCTGCAGGTACGGTGAACCCCAGCTTGGAGCCAAATTTGCAGGCAACGACAAGTTCTGAACCGAGTGTATCGCCAACTTCTGCAGGCCCAAATTTGCCACCAACTTCGTCAGAGGCTAGTTCATCACCTGCTTCCGCAGACTCAAACTTGGCGCCAACTTCTGCAGACCCAAATTTGACGCCAACTTCGTCAGAGGCTAGTTCATCACCAGCTTCCGCAGACCAAAATGTGCCCCCAACTTCCCCGGCTGCAACAAATCCAAACACAAGTCCTTCATTTCTTGCTGACCCCACTAATTCTGGTACATCCCCAATTCCAGTCGATGCCCCTGACACTCCTCCTGAAAATAATTCTCAAAGCGATGACAGCAACCAAGGAAAAGCTAGTCCCAAAAATTACAATCCATCCCCAATCCTTAACACGGACGCAAATACGACACAATCCGACTCCTGTCAAATTGAAAATGAACCAATAACTGTCCCCTATACGCTGACCAAAGTGAGTTATTTTTAATTATGTAATGTTCCTAATATTTTTAAACTTAGGCGATTTTTTACTCAAATCCAAATACTTAATTTCCTTTTAGTACACGAA